>NC_140586.1:853122444-854542694 GCF_964204655.1 Triturus cristatus | reverse complement strand
GGGGGGGCAAAGGGATGGGTCGCAGCGCCACTGGGGGAGGGTGTGGACAGGGTGGGGGACTCAACTCCCCTGGCCGGGTCCCGCCTCCACCGCTTGCGGGGTGGTGTCATCCTGGGGCTGGGGGGCACACTCGCAGTGGATGATGCTGTCACTGACTGTTGGCCAGGAGAGCTAAGGGGAGTGGATTTGGAGGGAGTGGGTTGTGTGGAATGCGGACTCCCACTGTGGCTGCGTGTTCTACGTTTCCCCCCGACCCAGTGGGTGTGCCTTCCTCACCCTGTGTGTGCGTGACAGGAGGTGTGCGCTTCGACTTCCCTGGTGGTGTGGTGCCTGTGTCTGTTGGGGTGCGTGCACGCTGACGTCTGGATGTGCGTGGGACAGGCACGGGAGTGGGAATGTGGATGGGGCAGGGGTAGGGGTGTTACGCAGCGCTGCAGGAGATCCAGTGCTGCAGTCAGTGTGGAGTCTATGGACCTCAGCAACTGCCGTTGGTCAGACTGCGCAGCCGACATGCCCTCCATGTATGCCTCCATCTGGGTCAGCACCTGGGTGTGGGCATGGAGGACATTTAGCATCGCAGTCTGACCAACCTGCAACTGCCTCAGGATGTCCACAGACTCCGCACTCACCGCAGCAGTGGTGACAGGGGCAGGGGGTGCGGTGCCTGGCAGGAAGGAGACATGTGGGGACCGAGCACGGAGGGAAGGGCCACGAGCATGTGGGAGGCCGGTGATGGAACCTGAGGTGGCGGGGGGATGTGGAGGGCTGCCATCAGCTGGGGGGGCAGACTCCGCCACCTCTGGGAGCTCAGCCTCGGACCCGTCTGCGTCATAGTCTGTGTTGGCAGTCAACAGGTCCTCCGCCTCTCTCCTTCGGCCTCCGTGCCACTCCATGTGCCAGACAGGACAGCACTGCTGGTACTGGTGCTCAATCTCTCCTCCCGGTCCGTGCTAGTGTCTCCTTCCGTGTCCCCCGGCGATGCTGTGGGCAAGGTGAAGAGACAGGAGAAAATCAGACACCTGTACACTTATGTCACATGAGTCAAATATACATAGGTCACATTGCATAGCCTGAAAAGCAACAGGAGTAACACCTACAAAACAATGTACACATGTAGGCCATGGAACACACAGTTTTTCTACCCACCATGCCACTGAGACACAATGGAGATCATGACACAACAGCAAATCACTGCACCTGAATTTTTAGAGAGGAGTCAGCCTCTGGGGACAAATGTGCACAGCACCTGCACCACACTGCGTCGTCAAAAAGGGATGAGCATGAATCATATCCATTTACTCTTGCCGCATGCTGCAAAGGCAATACATGAAACCAGGCCACACATGACAGGGTCACTGCACCTTGAGCGTATGTCCAGTCAAACATCACACACAGGCTAAACCCAGCAAGGAGGATGAAGCTTCTGACATGTAGGCCTTGTACGCACAAACCACCCACACCTGAGACAATCTCATTGAGACGGAGAAAGTATGTACACCTCTTACTCTGGGATGGAAACACATGGCCTCCACTAATTCATGACTGTAAACACACAGCCCCTGGTGGCCATGTCCACACATCATTGACAGGCAAACATCATCAGATTGTCTCAACAACACACACAGGTAATGCCCACTGTGAGTATGCACAAGCAAAATGGGTCCCCCTGTACAGTGGACACATGTAGCAACCTGTAGGTCCTAACAGTTGAGCCCAGGGTACAATGCCACCCTACGCAACCCATGGCAAAGACACAGTGAATGGCCATATTGTTGGATGACGCACATGATACCTAGGAAGAGGTGCCCCAGGGCACAGTAGTGCCCACACTCCTCCATGGTCCAGGATGGACATGACTGCAAAATTAAGCAACCGTCCCTGCACTTAGCAGGCCTCCCACTCAGGCACATCATGTCAGAGGGCACACAATTGGACATGCATGCTGGAAGGCTGTACATTTTGGAGACACACCCTATGTCGTGATTCACAATCAGTGCCAAGTGACATGGACACCACAATGACTGAAATTGGCCATGGCACACGCAAGGTCCCCATACCTGTGGCACATCACCCCCACACATGATGCTGATAGCATAGGGCACCTGCATGAACTGCCTGCATAAATAACCTTGTGCAAGAGTGGCGACAGACCAGGGAACACATTGCAAGGAGGGGAAGGGAGGAGTGAGAACAGCACTGTGCTACTTTGTGGAGAAGTTGACGCACTGCACAATCAAACCCTGGCAGTGTATCCATGCAACTGCACACTTACATTGGCTGGGGACACACAACTGACACACATGTACCTACCCCCTTCCTGCTGCTGCCTCTCCTGTAGGCGCCTGTCCATATCGGGGAAGACCACCGCCAGCACACGCTTCTGGATGTGGGTCAGACGACGGCGGCCACGGTTCTTACGGCTCTCAGGTGAGTCCCCCAGCAGGAGCCGTGCAATCCTCCTCGTCCAGCACCGGATGTCCTGCCAGCGTTTCCTCACCTGAGACAGGCTCCGCCTCCGACCCTCTGTACCCCTCACGGCACTGACGGCTTCCCTTCCAGATCTCCCCCTTGGCAATGGCGCCTACCTGTGAGGATGCAAAAGAGAGAATACATTAATCCACATGAGCAAAGACACAGAGACACACATATAGAACAATCCTCATTATGAACAGGCCATGGTATGCATGCAACTAATTGCACCTTTGTCATAGGGACATTATCCACTGTGGAAGGCCAAATGCACTACGTGCCAGTGGAAGCACACGGGTGGCATGAGGGGTACCACACACTCACTGACCAGGGATCACACTGTGCCTCACAGGCTACACCAGGATTATGTACAGCACCTCACAGCAGTCACCTGCCCCAGCACACTGATGCTACCTCAGCAGAGTACACAGACACACACAGGTACAGGACAATCACATGGCATTGCCAACTGCGGGTACACACCTCACTCTGCCCATGTGCCAGTAGACGGGGGTGTCACAGGTGTGGGGCTGGCTCAGCACGGCATGCACACAGCACTGCTCCCTGCTCACATCCGATGGCCAGGCCATATCCATCCCTCATGCTGCTTGTGTGCAACACTCCCCATATGCACTCACCCACATGACAGGGACTAACACACACACCCAATGTGCAGGGGACGAACACGGCCTTTGGACACTCACAGCACAGGTACACTGAACAAACACACATCCATGGGTACTGACACCTGTCACACTGGGGGAACACAGGATCACATCAGACTGTGAAACAACATCCCCAGGAGGGAGTATGCAGGCAGAATGTGGCATGCACCTTGCATTCATTGTCACAGTAGGCACTATGCAAGTGAGGAGTGCACACAGGAAACACAGCATGCTCTGCATGGGTGACATGAGGCCTTCCACACCCTGGGACCCACTCCAAACAACAGTGCATGTCTGTCACACATGGACACAATGCCAGAAGTCACTGTCACACAAAAGGGGCACAGTCTAAGCTAGTGGAGTCTGCACTCACCTGAACCCCTGGTCGACCATACAGGCTCTGGAACTGTGGGAGGATCACATCTATCAGGGCAAGGTTCTCCTCCTGGGTGAATGGCTGTGACCTCTCCACAGTCCTGGACATGGTGCCAGAGGAATCACTATCAGCAGCAGTGGTCATGGATGAATGGATGTGCAGGCAAGTGCTCTCTCATGGGACCTGGCTGCCTTATATATGCCTGGCTGGCCTGTTCATGTATAGGAGTACAGATTGATTGGTCAGTCACATTAGCATCCTACGTTTCATCCAATCCCTTCAAACTACCCCCAGTGTGTGGCTTTGCATGGTTTCAGTTTTGATAATGATGTCAAGTCAACATCCACATTGCAACAATGTAGATTCTTTCAAACTGACTTCTGCTGTGCACCTGGTGCTCAAATTCAAAAATTTAACTCAGTCTCCATGGCAACCATCAGGCATTTAGGCCCTTATACTTGTCCCTCATGTGTCCCCTATGTGTTTTCATACATTTACACACAGGTACGGTGCGTTCCACGCCCTAGGGCACCCCACAAGCAGTGATACCGACCGTACATGCGCTTGTACGGTCCGGATCACAATATGGGCGCTGGCGTATGCGTACGCCACAGTAGTACGGACTGTACACGCGCTTGTACGGTCCGGATCACAATATGGGCGCTGGCGTATGCGTACGCCACAGTAGTACGACTGTACACGCGCTTGTACGGTCCGGATCACAATATGGGCGCTGGCGTATGCGTACGCCACAGTAGTACGGACTGTACACGCGCTTGTACGGTCCGGATCACAATATGGGCGCTGGCGTATGCGTACGCCACAGTAGTACGGACTGTACACGCGCTTGTACGGTCCGGATCACAATATGGGCGCTGGGCGTATGCGTACGCCACAGTAGTACGGACCGTACAAGCGCGTGTACAGTCCGTACTACTGTGGCGTACGCATACGCCAGCGCCCATATTGTGATCCGGACCGTACAAGCGCGTGTACAGTCCGTACTACTGTGGCGTACGCATACGCCAGCGCCCATATTGTGATCCGGACCGTACAAGCGCGTGTACAGTCCGTACTACTGTGGCGTACGCATACGCCAGCGCCCATATTGTGATCCGGACCGTACAAGCGCGTGTACAGTCCGTACTACTGTGGCGTACGCATACGCCAGCGCCCATATTGTGATCCGGACCGTACAAGCGCGTGTACAGTCCGTACTACTGTGGCGTACGCATACGCCAGCGCCCATATTGTGATCCGGACCGTACAAGCGCGTGTACAGTCCGTACTACTGTGGAGTACGCATACGCCAGCGCCCATATTGTGATCCGGACCGCACAAGCGCGTGTACAGTCCGTACTACTGTGCGTACGCATACGCCAGCGGCAATATTGGCCCAGGGACCCTATACCACGCGCTCCGAGCGTATGTACGGTGCGTATAACAACTGTCAGTGGTGACAGGCGGCACACAGACAGGAATGGAGCGGACAGGTATTGCCAAGGGTGGACACCAATGCATTGTCTGTGCAATACCACCTGTGTGTGACACAGGTGTGTCAGGATGTGATGTGGCACTTTACCCCTGAGGTGTGGGCAAAGCACATGTACGATGAGCTGTGTACACATGTCGTGTGTGATGGTGCGCATTGTACCACACATCCCCTGCACTCCTTTGACATGTGTGCATGTCGTACACACTAGTGGAGCCATGAGTCACTTGCATGTCCCAGTCACGGACACCCGCACCTGTCCCTGATGCCAGGTACACGGAATATTACATATGACACGTGTATGGCTGCGTTGCCTGCTGCAACCATGTCATGGTGTGGCATGTCTTTCATGATTTTGCTGTAGGTGTGTGATTCAATGTGTCAGCAGTTGCTGCTGCCAACATGTGTCTGTGTGTCGATGGGCATGGCACACTGTTCCGCACACCAGCCACATATGTGATTTGCCATGAGGTGTGTATGTATCCAACTACACGGAGTATCAACACAAGTACATATCCACATGCTCCCTATGTATGTTCTGTCTCGACATGTACTCCTCAAAGGCAATGTGTGTGGCCTGTCCTATTCCTATGACATGTGACCAGTGCATATCGCATCCAACTACCTGTCTGTACCATACGCATACTACCTCTGCACATGTGTGGATGTCTGTGAATCCTGTGATGCGTGTGCATGTTCACTTACACTGGCCCACAGCTAGTCTCATGCCATGTCATCGTGATCTTGCCCCCCTCCGTTAGTGGCTGTCCCTTGGTAGGAGTGTAACCTGACTGGCGTTCGTGTCCAGGAACTGTGGCACAGACCTGACTCACAACGTGGCATATGTGTATTGGCTGTGTAACATGTGCTCAGTGCATTGACGATGTTGTTGTACAGTGCTCACTCTTAGGTGTTCCTTCCATTTCACTGCAGGGCTCCGCCTCTCCCTCGACGTATGCCAGACATTGCTGCCCTGCATGAACGGGACTGTATACGCCGCTACAGATTCAGCCAACGGTTGATTGATGAGTTGACTGGCCGGCTGGAAGCACAACTCCTCCCGCGCCACAGGTATCCAAGTGCACTGACACCCAAGTTGAAGGTGATGGCAGCCCTACATTTCCTTGCCACGGGTACGTTCCAACATACCATTGCTGATGTCGGGGGCATGTCCCAGACGATGTTCAGCCGTGTTCTGCATGATTTCTTAGAGGCCATGTTGGTTCACCTGGATGAGTACATTAAATTCCCAAATCGTGAGCAGTTGACAGATGTCAAGCGTGAGTTCTATGCCCTGGGAGGGATGCCCCATGTCATTGGGTCCATAGATGGGACACATGTTGCGTTGGTACCACCACAGGCACAGGAGGTGGTGTATAGGAATCGCAAACATTATCACTCCATTAATGCCCTTGTGGTGTGTCTGTCCAACATGGTGATTTCACATGTCTGTGTTCGCTTTCCAGGATCAGCACACGATGCCTTCATCATGAGGCGTAGCAGGGTGCCAGAAATGATGCTGCAGCTGCGGAACGAGCGAGCATGTATTGTTGGTGGGTAGACTCTGGCAGTTCAGTGTTTGGCGTCATCTTCCAATCTCACTGCCTGTGCTGACACACTTCTGTCCATGATGTTTCCTTGTAGGGGACGCTGGCTATCCCAACATGCCATGGCTGATGACGCCTGTCCGCAACCCCAGCACGGCTGCCGAGCACCTCTACAACAACGCACATGGGCGGACCAGGAGAGTCATTGAGAGGACGTTTGGACTTCTGAAGAGCCGATTCCGGTGCCTCCACAAGACCGGCGGAGCACTCCCATATGCCCCGGTGAAGGTGTGCAAGATCATCATCGTCTGCTGCATGCTGCACAACATGGCAGTGGAGGAAGCTGTTCCACTCATACTGGATCAAGATGACCAGGACCATCCACCCGTGGAGGATGAAGGGCTTGGTGACGGGGCAAGTGATGTGGAGGAGGAGGAGGCTGTGGAGGACATGCGGAGTCGGCTCATACGCAACTTCTTTGCTTAGTGGTGAGTTCCAGTGTCTGAGTGTGCACGCATTGGGCCGTGTGTGGCATGTGTTGCAATGTGTGTGTCCATCTGCATGTCTGCCAAGTGAGTCAGTGGTGTGTATTGAAGTGTCACTCAAGTGATGGCGCAATGGAAGGATGTTGTCTGAGGGTCATCATTGTCACCTGTCATGTTAACAACATGATACGTGTTAAGTACATGCTTGCGGATGTGCTCCTTTGTGCTGAATCCTTGTGTGTCTCTCTTCCACAGGTCCATGTGCATGCTGTCTGCTGGTGGCATTGTTGTGCTCCTGCTACTCCTCATGAACACAGCGACATGTGCTGATTCAGCGTCACATGCACGGGCAAGTGTTGAAATCTCCTCAGGGTAAGGGATGCCTCACGTCGTTTTGGGTGTGTGAATTGTTTGTAGTCTGTGTGCACTTCTCCGGTTCATGTGTGTTCCATTTGCATACATGGTGATCCTACATGGGGAACATGACATGGGGCAGGCTTCACCTGGAGCCATGCTCAGACTTGGTGACTGTCATGTGGCAGGGGATTGGGGATTGTGATGAGGCCATCATTGTGTGTAACACTGGCCTCGGAAACATACAGGTTGCACCGGGTTGACATGGTGTGTGATTGCCCCATCAGGGCCTCAATGGTGTATAGCGGCCTCTCCGTGGCAGCAGGGGGTGTTTAGCTGTTATCCGTCACTTGTGTGCCAGGTCAATGGGATGCCAGCATCTGTGTTGCAATGGGGGGTGCCAGTGTTGCTCCCACATGTACATCCACATGACCTGTGTATGTGTTGACAGAGTATCATTGTCATTCCAACACACATGACTAATAAATTTGTCCCTCTGTCTCCAAGGTGCCTCTTCCCTGTCAATGGTGCCCTGTTGCCACTGTGCGTGCCGCAGGTCTGGCATAGTTTTCATAGGTGGTGCATATGTGTCTATGTGTAGAGTGACAAGATGCTAGGGGTTTGTCAGGGAGTGGGAACTGTATTATGCACAAGATGCACAGTTCCATCCACCTCAAGGCAAGAGAGACCATCCCCCAGGGAAACTACAACATCTGTGTAGAATCCTACCCTGCAGTCTACGGACATGTGCCTCACGACTCCCATGGTACTTGTCCATATCCGGAGTGCATCTGCACAGCTCTGCTACTGCGTCGGGCAACCAGGCCACATCAACGTCCTAACGGGATGGGGGGAATGTTTCACAGCCAGCTGCAGGATGACCTTCTAGATCCACGCCCACACTCATGATGCAGCCCACAACCCCAACACAACCATGTGGCACAGTGATCCTAAACTGCATTCTGGCATCTCCATGCATCCAACCTTGGCCTAGCCACCATTCTCAACATCCGCCTGACGCAAGCATGCTGCACATTGTAGGGACACATGTCTAGACATACCTGGGAGCGGCAAGCCAGGTCACTCCACATGATCCCTGACCTCTGCGCATGACTGTTGCTCCCCTGAATGTGTCTGTAGCCACAGTTGTGCGGGAACCACTCAGCTGGTTGGGCCCAGCACAGGTGAGTTTGGTACTCCATGTCTGTATCAGATGAGACATTGGGACCCATGTGTGTCCTGGGCAAGACTGCGACCCCACGGTTTGGATGGTTGGAGTTAATTCTGAGATCAGGCATGCTTTGACTGTACGACACACACATGTATTGTAATAATGTAGAATCACGGCATCATCTTGTAAGTGTGATTAATTTATTTGTGGTGGGGTACGGGTTTGTGGGGATGACAAGAGGTGCACAGCGGGAGTGTAGAATCCAAAGTTCACTGGGGGAGTTGGTATCCTTGTCGTAGCAAAATGTCAGAGTCCATGCCACAGTCTTCGTCAACATAGGTCAGACAGTGACCAGCAAGTCCATGTGGCAGAGAATGTCATGTGCTGCTATTGGGCCAGAGGGCCAGGTGCCAGGCCAGGTGACCTGGGAGATGGTGATGTTCTGCTGACTCTCACAGTCTTTTTCGTGGACGACCCACCTTCCTGCGGGGACCCTCGGAAGCAGTCCGTGACGATGTCTGTGACGCTCCGTCGGATGAATCCTCCTCCTCCTGATCCCTCCCTGTGTCTGGTAATGGCCTTCGCCTGGTGCCACAGGGAGGGTTGCCCATGTTGTCGGCAATCCGACGGAGTACACCGGTCATTTGGGTTTGCACCGCCACGAGCTCAGCCTGTCTATCCTCCATCCTTCCTTGGTGTTGCAGTTGACAGGCATGTTGCTGGGACTGCAGGGTCTTCATCTCCTGGAGGGTCCCCTTGATGTCATTGAGGGTGGACGCAATCTGGTCCATGCCCCTGGTGTCACGCCGGTATGTATCCAGGATGTTGCTGACCTGGGACACTACCGGGTCCTGAGCTGCCTGGTCAGGTTCGCGCCTCCGCCGTCCTCCACTCCCGCCACCCCTGCCCACGTGCACCTGGCCTGCCGTTGTGGGTGCATCGGGTCTCCGGGACCCCTGAGGGATGGCATCTGCGTTGCCGCCTGCCTCCTCCTGGGTGCCCGGAGGACCGTGTCCCTCCTGGGCAGACTGGCTGGGTGGTCGTGTGCGGGCAGGGCTCCTGGACGTCTCCTGGGATGTGGCAGGAATGGGGGTGGTGGTTGGCACAGTTGTACCTGACGCAGGTGCTGCAGGTGGTTGGACACCAGAGGGGCCAGGTTGGTCTGGGTCATCCACGGAGTGGTGAGAGTCATCGCTGGCGGTGGGGTCATCATCCCGCGGAGCCTGGTCCTGTGTGACTTCCCCCCCAGTGTTGGGGGGTGTTCGTCGACGTTGACCTGTGTGTGAGAGAGACAATGTTAACAGTGTCACATGTGGCATCCATGTTGCATGCATTTCTGATTTGGCACTCTTCCTCTGGGTAGTTGGATCTGTCCTGCATTCCTCTCACAGTGCACTTGTGCATGGCTATGTCCCTTGGCCACAGCTGTCAGGGCTTTACGCATGTGTGAGACACAATCTTAGTTGATGCATCTATTTGGGTACACAGTCAGCAGTGTGGTGTGCGGGCGTAGCGAGCCATGCAGAGGCGCCTTACGTGTTGCACTGTACGTGGCCAAATGGTGTTTTGGCAAGGCAATTTGATGTTGCAGGTAGGGGACTGAAGCATTTGTGACAGGGTTCTTACCGACACGGTGGGTGGGTATACTGGGTGTGTGGTTAGGTCTGTGCCTGCAGCACGGATGGACTCGTGCACAGATTGACACATGGACCGGTCTTCATCTACGGAAGGGGGGGTTGAGGCACTGCCAGACCTGGTCTGCATGCACACAGTCCACCGGCTGACGAGTGGACATGGCCACACCACCCAAGGGTGATTTAGTCTCCCTGTGTCTCCCTTCCTCCCTCCCTCTGTCACCCTCCTCCCTCCCTCTGTCGGTCTCCCTCTGTCACCCTACTCCCTCCCTCTGTCTGTCTCCCTGTGTCCCCCCTCTGTCTCCTTCCCTCTCATTCCCCCTCTCCCTCCCTCTCTTTGTCACTCTCTGTCACCTCAGGCCAGCTTCCTGGGCACACACAGTTAGCCGGTCTTTGAATGGCCATTGGCTTGTTCATGTGAGTTAGTCCCTGTTCTCCGGGCACCCATTGGGCAGTGTGTCTGAGTGTAGGCTGCTGCTGTGGCGGTGTGTGCTGAGACTCTATCAGAGCGATGCATCTTCATTGTCTGCTGTTATGTGCAAATTGTGCCTTCAGACCCATGGCATCCTGCATGGCAGCCATCATTTGCAGGCAAGACAGTACTGTGTGGGTACACACAGTTTGTATGGCTGTGCCCTGGGCCATATGGGCTGAGGGCATTGTTGTGTGCTTGTGAGTTGCTCAATGTTAGTTTTGCTGCCCCCACTCCCAGCATCGACCACATCCTGTGTTGTGTTGGTGTTTTGTGTGGCCTGTGACTTGGCATGGCCCTGATTGATGCATGGGGCATGGAGGTGCCAGTGGCATGTGTGTGTTTGTGGAGTGTTGTTGTGTCCGGTGGTGGCTTGGGGGGGGTGGCATGCATGATTGATTGTGTATGGCATCCCCCCCATGTGAGGTGAGTTGTTTGTGTACTCACCAGGGTCTGGGAGTCCTGGCAGTCCGTGTAGTCCCTCCACCGCCAGCGTGGACATCACCTTCTCCTCCCAGGGATGGTATTGTACCGGTCTGGGGGGCGGCCCTCCTCCAGTGATGTTCCCCTGGTTGTGATTGTCAGTCATCTTCCTCTTGACCGTCCTCCGCAGATCGTACCACCTGGATTGGCACTCGTGCCTGGTCCTTCTGGTTGTCCCAACAGCATTCACAGAATCGACGATCCTCTGCCACATGGCGGTTTTTTCGGATATGCTGGTCTGTCTGACCAATGTCCCAAAGAGCTGTGGCTCGACTCTGAGGATTTCGTCGACAAGGATCTCCAGCTCCTCCTTTGTGAACTTTGGATTCTTGGTGGTGGACATGGCGTGGGGTGTGGTTGTGGGGGTGTGGGTGTGGATGGCTGTGGGTGTGTGGGTGTGGTAGTGGAGGTGTGTGTGTGAATGTGATGAGGGGGTGTTTGTGTAGGTGGTTGTGTGAAGGTATGCAAGTGTGAGGTTCAAGTATGGTGGTGTGGGTCGTCTGTGGGCTCTGGCAGCAGTGGGTCTGTTGCAAAGGCTCATGGTTTGTGTGTGTGGTCCATTTTTATTGGTCCATTTGTGGGTGTGGCTGTGTTTGAAATTTGTGTGGGTGTGTTATGAGGAGTGATTGAGTTTTGGGCCTCTGTTTGGCAGTTTGGCAGTTGCAGGTGAGTGTATGTGATGTTTGTGGGGTTGTTGGGCCTGTTTGGTGGTGTGGGGAAACTCTACTTGACTCTCCTTGTGTAAATATGGTTTGTCCGGGTTCAGTACGTGTTTTTTTGGCGTCAGTACGGTCCGTACATGCACTGGTGGGGGTGCGGTCCGTACATTCCCTGGTGGGGTGGTGGTTAGGTGCGTACATACACGGCTGGGGTGGGGGTTTGGTGCGTACATACACGGCTGGTGGTTCGGTGCGTACATACACGGCTGGGGGGGGTTCGGGGGCGTACATACACGGCTGGTGGTTCGGTGCGTACATACACGGCTGGGGGGGGGTTCGGGGGCGTACATACACGGGTGGGTGTTTGGTGCGTACATACACGGCTGGTGGTTCGGTGCGTACATACACGGCTGGGGGGGGGTTCGGGGGCGTACATACACGGGTGGGTGTTTGGTGCGTACATACACGGCTGGTGGTTCGGTGCGTACATACACGGCTGGGGTGGGGGTTTGGTGCGTACATACACGGCTGGTGGTTCGGTGCGTACATACACGGCTGGGGGGGGTTCGGGGGCGTACATACACGGCTGGTGGTTCGGTGCGTACATACACGGCTGGGGGGGGGTTCGGGGGCGTACATACACGGGTGGGTGTTTGGTGCGTACATACACGGCTGGTGGTTCGGTGCGTACATACACGGCTGGGGGGGGGTTCGGGGGCGTACATACACGGCTGGTGGTTCGGTGCGTACATACACGGCTGGGGGGGGGGTTCGGGGGCGTACATACATGGGTGGGTGTTTGGTGCGTACATACACGGCTGGTGGTTCGGTGCGTACATACACGGCTGGGGTGGGGGTTTGGTGCGTACATACACGGCTGGTGGTTCGGTGCGTACATACACGGCTGGGGGGGGTTCGGGGGCGTACATACACGGCTGGTGGTTCGGTGCGTACATACACGGCTGGGGGGGGTTCGGGGGCGTACATACACGGGTGGGTGTTTGGTGCGTACATACACGGCTGGTGGTTCGGTGCGTACATACACGGCTGGGGGGGGGATTCGGGGGCGTACATACACGGGTGGGTGTTTGGTGCGTACATACACGGCTGGTGGTTCGGTGCGTACATACACGGCTGGGGTGGGGGTTTGGTGCGTACATACACGGCTGGTGGTTCGGTGCGTACATACACGGCTGGGGGGGGGTTCGGGGGCGTACATACACGGCTGGTGGTTCGGTGCGTACATACACGGCTGGGGGGGGGTTCGGGGGCGTACATACACGGGTGGGTGTTTGGTGCGTACATACACGGCTGGTGGTTCGGTGCGTACATACACGGCTGGGGGGGGTTCGGGGGCGTACATACACGGGTGGGTGTTTGGTGCGTACATACACGGCTGGTGGTTCGGTCCGTACATACACGGCTGGGGGGGGTTCGGGGGCGTACATACACGGCTGGTGGTTCGGTGCGTACATACAGGGCTGGGGGGGGGGTTTGGTGCGTACATACACGGCTGGTGGTTCGGTGCGTACATACACGGCTGGGGGGGGTTCGGGGGCGTACATACACGGCTGGTGGTTCGGTGCGTACATACACGGCTGGGGGGGGTTCGGGGGCGTACATACACGGGTGGGTGTTTGGTGCGTACATACACGGGTGGGGGTTCGGGGCGTACATACGCGGGCGGGGGGTGGTGGGGTGTTCGGCGCGTATGCGGGCACATGTCTCCATGGTTGCTATGGGAGTTCGGTTCGGACGGTGTTTTTTGCGTACGGTTGTGAAATGGGGAGGACGGGAGGGATCGTACTTGCGCAGTCGGACTTTATTTTTCCGCACGGTGGGTTTCTCGCCCGGGGACGTGTCGGTGACTTTTCCCGACCCGAGGACGTGTGGGGAAATCTTCCCAATGCGATTCGTATGGACTTTTTTCCGTTCGAATCGTACTTGGCAGTTTGTACGCTACTTTGACGATTCGGACGGAAAAAAATCCGGATACGAGTCGGACGGGGAATTTTTTTACCGGATCGGAATTGGCACCAATATGTCTCTATATAGCGCGTGGATGTCTATGGTTAATCAAGAGCTCCTTAAACACTATTTATTGCTTTCTATGATATAAGTTAATTCTTGTTATTACAGTAGAAAACACATCTTCGCATTGGCAAATATCTTCCAATAATTTCCTGTTCTAGTCATCAGCCACCATACGCAGTGCGACTGACTCCAAATTAACGAACAATTGATTCATACAAGTTTTACAAGTAAAAAACAGCGTCTCCTTTACTTTACTATAAATAAGACATCTATAAATATTAGAGCGGCGAACTGTCTGGCATATAAACTGAAAGTTGGAGAGAAAAAGCACGTACGCGTTGTGCAAAAAAACTACTAGAGTAAACTCTAGTTAACAAGAAGTGCATTTTTGTTTTGGGTTTTGGTCGTGTATGTATTTGCAATGCATTGTGGGCAGGCGGATGTTCTTTCAGGTTCTCTCACCCTGATTGCTGGTAAACCGTGTGTAATAGCAGCCTCCACCCTGCTACCCCCCCCCCCCCCCACTCCCATATGTATGTTACACTGTGGTGTCTGGCTGATGTGATTAGGGTACCCCCAGTGACGACCCGTGGTATTGCACCCCTGGTGTCTATACAGTGTGGTTCCTGGCGGACTTGATTAGAGACGCCCAGTGACTATCCGTGGTACTGCACGCTGGTATACTGTAACGATGCTATCCACCGCTACTTTCACTGGACTTGTAGTCATGCACTGAGGGACTGCAACTGAAGTATCGCGAGATCTGCCTGGTCTGTACTTTCTTTCTGAATGAATGGCGTTTCCGAAGTGCAGCAACGAGTGTTGAGTTATTCGTGCTGGGGCCTGGGCTGCTGCCGGTCAGATTTCATCCCGTATTTTGATTTACTGGTCGGTACAAAAATAAGCAAAATCACTTAAGGGTCCTTAACGCTGCCGTAGCGTAAATGTTTGGACGTTACAGCAGCTTTTTTTATGGCCTTCTTTACAAAGTGCTGCTAGCTGCAGTTAGCTGCACTTTTCAAACGTAAACGTTAATTTTCAAGATTGCCACTTCTGTTAGTGGGACTTAACGAAGATGAGATGCAAGGTAGGTATTCTTGTGCAAAAACTGCCACTGACCCCACTACGCTATATTTACAATGAAATTTCCGTCCGGCGATAACCCTCCAAAACTGCAGCTAGTCCAGTTAGAGGCCGTTTTAAGACCAGAAAATAGCTGGTCTTAAAATTGGTGCAAACACTTGGGGCCTCATTTCAGCAGGTTTTGGTGCTGGACAGCGCTGCAAGGAATGTTGCTGCGCTGCCCTGTGACAAAACAAAAGGGCAAGAATGTGCACTATCAATAAGATAGGACACATTCCTGGGCCTCATTCATGAAAAGTGTGGCATCGCTGCGACAAAGCAGCGTTGCAACACTTTTCACTGCGCCCTTCTTGCGACACCATGGATGCGCCGTATTCACTGCACGGCGCTCCATGTTGCAATTAGTGACATATACGTCTGGAATACAGGCATATCTGTTAGCACTAAAGTCACGCATTGCTGCAGTTGTGCCACAAGCATGACGCAACTCCAGCAATGCATAGGACCAGCCTATCCCTATGGCAGTGCGTCACCTTTACGCCTGCCGTTGAGCAAGTGTAAGGTTCTGACGCAGTGGCGTCCTAGAATTGTCATAGTGAAATCTGATGGATTTCACTGCGCCATTCCCACAAGGCTTTCTTAGGTGGGAATGACCACACTGCATACATCACACCTGACGCAAGTATAATGTGGCATAGGGCTTTGCAAAGTCATGCTTATACCTAGATGCGTCACTTTGTAAATACGGCGCAACGTGGTACAAGATTCACGCTGCAAGTACATCAAGATAATTACCCACCGTAGGGGTTAAACTGTGAGAAGGGGCTGATGAATAAGCCCCCTTGTCTTTTTCCCGTACGTTGGCGCACAATGCCTGCCATGCGCCAACGCAGGCACCCTTGCACCATGTTGCAAGGGTGACTCTGTTGCGGAGTTGATTGATGTTGAGGCTCCATCTCTTCTCGAGATGTCTGCCGGTGCATCTTGACTTGTTGAGGGCGGGAGGGAACCAGTTGGCCTTCTTGGAGTGTTTTTTGCCTGGATGTTCTTGAGGGGTACCAGGGTGTCAGCACAGTTAGAGATTCATCGGTGGAGGTTGTCTGCTGTGGCATTGGTGTCTGTAAGCGTTGGCGGAGTGGTGGTGCTGAGGGAATTGACGAGAACTTCTTCTGTGGCCTTGATCCAGCTGCGACGGGGAGGGGGCAATGATGGCGATGGTGTATGGTGTGCGCGGTGAAGGCATGATATATACAATGATGGACAGTCCAAGAGAGTTTGGTGGTGTGGCTGTAGTTGAATGTTCCTCCTCGCAGAGAAGATGGGGACGAGCGTGTGTCTGGATATGTGGGTTGGTGCGGTGACTATCTGCTTGATTCCGATGTTGTGAGGATCTACAGGAGGGTGGTGGTGTTCTAGTCACTGGTGTTGTCCAGGTGGAAGATGATGTCTCCGAGCGGGATGTAGTTGGTGGATTTGAGAGCCTGGGGTGCGATAACGTCTACAATAGCATCTGTGAATATGGGGTCATGGACCGGGGGGCTTGTAGATGCGGGTGCGTGCTAAGGGGCTGTTGGGCTTGGTCCGGATCTGGAAGTAGAGGTGTTCCATGGTCGCCGTTGGGTCAATAGAGTGCATGGTCAGTCAGAGTGTGCTTTTATAGACAATGGCAATGCCTCCTCCTTGGTGGTCGGGGTGGTCCTTGCGGGTGATGTTGTAGCCGTCGGGGATGGCGATGTCTGGTCTGGAGCAGAGGTTGGTACAGGTTTACGTGAAGAAGGTGATGTCTGAAGAGGTGACGTTGAGGAGGTCCCAGATTTCTGAGGCGTGTTTATGGAGGTATCAAACGCTGAAGGGGATGCAGTTGAGCCGGTCAGTTGCGCTGTTGTTCTGCTAGGCGGTGAGTGGCGTAGGTGTATTCTCAGTTTCGGCAGGCAAAGGGTTCAAGGGTATTCTTTGGTGATGCTAGATGGCAGACGGCTTGGCGTACAGGGTTTAGGGCGAGGATGGTGCTGGCGTCATTGCAGTGGAGTGTCCGGGAGGCATGGTCCCTGGCACTGGACGCGGTCCATGCGTCGACGGCGCAGACGGACTTGCCTTGGTGCCCATTTGGCGCACCAGTGGCACACCTGATGCGCATGGCCGCACAGCGGCTGCCTTTAAGCAGTGCTGAGGGGGCTGGACAGCTTGGAGGTGGGAAACGTGGTAAAGGACACTGGAGGGGGCGGGCTGCGAGGGATTGCAGCATCAACGAGGGAGAGGAAAAGGGAAAAGAAACTGTACAAAATCACAAAAGCCAAACAAGGCAAAGAAAAAAGAAGAACAAAGCCAAAGGTAGAAAGCAACGGGGAAGAGCAGAAAGAGGGACAGAAACAGCAGAAAAGAGAGACAGGAGGGAAGTTAAGCAGCAAAGCAGTGACTTTCTTCCACTGGACTAGCAACGATGAGGCGCAGGCAAGACTATGTGGGGGAAGGAGGGCCTCGAACACCTGACCTCAGGGTCAGAGGATCCGGCAGTAGCAGATAGCAGATGGAGACAGCAGCAGCAGCTACCAGACGGCACTGCGCTGTGGGAAGAGCAAGTCCACTAAGGGATAATCCCCTGTACACCCAAAAGCTCACTACCAGGGGGGCAAGGAAAGGCAGCACCATTTGGTTACCTCTTCAGGTCTAACAGTGGTGACCTGACTCCATGTTCCCCAGTTCCCTAGCGTGTAACAGCGCATCAAGTTGCATACCCAAGGGCCTGGGCGCGAACCGGCCCCCTTGACACTGGCACCAGCTGCCAACAATGGCCAATCTCAGCAACTTGAGCCAGTTAGTAGAGTCCCCCACCAATCTTGTGTGGTGTCCTCGACAATGCGCATCCTCCGCAGCGCAGAGATTGCTCAGGGCACAGTGTGCACCACCCACAAGTGCTAGGCCTGGTCCTGACACGACTCCCAGGTCTCATCCCCTCCCTGTCCCACGTTCTCTTCACCTGGACATCGACACTGGGGCTCAATCTATCGCGCTCTCTCTGAATCTGTAACTCAGCCAGCAGGAGCCTCAGCCAGGTGAAATTTCACAAGCTTGGGGACAGCAGTCTCCGCCAGGTCCGCTGGGGAACCTCCAGATGCAGGTGCTGTAAGAGGGCACCCTTAGCCATGAAGTTGCAGCGCCCCCCCACAAAAGTCTGGCACAGCTCAAAGACCTCACCCTCCACAGCGTCCGGCCAGCGACACATCCTCCTGCCTGTGGTGCAGAGAGGCGCGGCCCACCATTGGCAATCTCCTGCATGCACCCCAGTGTAGTGGTGGCATGTGTTATGAAAAGCAGACCTTCCTACATCAGTGTGCAGTAGCACCTCTACCGATCACAGCTCCAGGGGGCGCCAAGCAGTCTTCTCACACAGGTCAACAACGCGTCTCCATGCAACCTGCAGGATTTCACCACCAGGTAAGGGCGATCGCCAATGCCTCAATTTCTACCACACCGACCCAAAGGCTTGGTCCGACGCAGCCCGCCTCCACCATCAGGCCGCAGCAACTTCACAGCACCTCCATCTCTGGGTCTCAGACAAAGGCCCAGCGAGGGCTACAGGCCTCAGGGACTGTCCACGCTTCAAGGCTTCGGCTGCCATGAAGTTCCAAGCCAAGCGCAATGAAAAGTGATGCATTGTCCACGATTATGCATTTCCTCTTCCCCTGGGACTCTGGCTGGTCATCCTGGCTGTTGGGGGGTTTGGGGGGTTGCTTACCTGTACTGAGCTTGGCCCTGGCTGCTCCATTCTGCATTCCAATATATATATATTTTTTTGTCAGTGGGGGGTTGCTTACCTGTACTGAGCTTGGCTCTGGCTGCTCCATTCTGCATTCCAATATATATATATTTTTTGTCAGTGGTAGTGGCTTATAGGCTATTTTTTACTCTAGAGGCAGAAAAGTGATGTTGAGTTGACTACTGTGAGTTTTTTTTGTCTCTATTTGGCCTTTTGTCACTTTTCTCTCGCTAGCGGCAACATTTTAAATGCCTTGACACTAGTGTTAGCGGCAGTTTTCACCACGGCTAGCGGATACTATCGCCATCTAGTGACGTATTGTAAATACATTGGTACCAAGGCGATAGTTTTCGGTGATACCCGCGGTAAGAAAATTGCCGCTAACACTAGCTAGTGACAGCTCTTGTAAATATACCCCATACTTACAATAAAGTGGCGAAGCGTGTTGTCATTTTTTAAAATGATTCTTTATGTGCAGGAAGTGGGACCGTCCTGCACAGAAAAAATCATAGGCAATTTGCTGTTTCTATGTGAAAAACGAGGAGAACTAAAGCATTTCTCCTCAGTCCGCTTTTTTTAAGACCAGGTTTTCCCTGATTTTAATTTTGGCGCTGCCTCCTATTTAAGTTGCTCTTGTAAATAGTGGGCAGTGTCAAAATCAATGGGTGTTGCGGTGGCACGCCCACAACTGCACCCATTCCCCGCACCTTTCACGCTAAGTTTAGCATGAAAGTTGGCATTATTTATAGTCAGCATTAAGCCACGAGGCATATTTACAAGAACTTAACGCCGCAGTAGCGTCAATTTTTAGACATTATGGTAGCTTTTTTTTATTGCCTTATTTACAAGTTGTCGCTAACTGCAGTTAGCAGCACTTTTCCAGCCTAAACGTGAATTTTCAAGATCGCCACTTCTATTAGCGGGGCATTACGAAAATGAGATGCAAGGTAGGTGTTCCAGTGAAAAAACTGCTGCGAAGCACACTTCGCAACATTTACAAGGAAATTCTAGTACGTCGATAACCCCCCAAAACTGCTGCTAACTCAAATTAGAGGCAATATTTTAAGACCTGAAAATAGCTGGTCTTAAAATTGGTGCAAACACTTGGGCCCGCATATAAGATGACTTGGTGCTTGACAGCGCTGTAAGGAATATTGCTAAGCTGCCATGCGCCAATACAAAAGGTCAGAAATACACCCTATCAATAAGATAGGAATCATTTCTGGGCCCCATTCATGAAAAATGTTGCATCACTGCGAAAAATTGCTATTGGACACTGTTTTTTTGCGCCATCCTTGGAACACCATGGCTGCACCATATTTTCTGTACAGGGCTCCATGTCACAATCAATGACATATGTCTGGAATCCTGACGCATCTGTCAGTGCTAAAGTCACGCATTGCTGCAGTTGTGTCGGAAGCATGACACAACACCATCAATAAATGGGGCAAGCTTATCCCTATGGCACTACGTCACCCTTACGTCTGCCATGAGCCAGGTGTAGGTTTTTGACACAGTGGCGTCCAAGAATTATCGCAGTGAAATCTGATTGATTTCACTGCGCCACTCCTACGAGGCTTTGTTGCGTGGGAATGAACACCCTGCATACATCATACCTGACGCAGGTATAATGTTGCACAAGGCTTTACAAGGTTACGCATATACCTAGATGCACCACTTTGCAAAATGGCGCAACGTGGTGCAAAATTCACTCTGCAAGTATGTCAAGTAAATGACGTACCAGCGGTGTTAAACTGTCAAAAGGGGCTCATGAATAAGCTCCCCTGTATTTTTCCCCTATGTTGACGCACAGTGACTGCCATGCACCAACGCAGGCACCCTTGCACCATGGTGCAAGGGTGACTGTGTTGCGGAGTTGGTTGATGTTGTTCAGGAAGGGACACCTACCTGCACAAAACCTGTCAATTCAGGGTATTTCCTCTTTCACTATGTGCTGCAGAATGATGCACACATAGAAAAAGTGAAAAAGAGCAAAATGAAACCATTTATACTTGTAGTGCCTCCCAATCGTCACCCTTGGGGTGGTATTAGATTCTGAGGCATTTTGAGGGTTTACAGTTTTTCGTAAACCTCAGAATGCTTCAGATTCCAATGATTTGGCGTGGGAACGCCCACAGCAATACCCATTGAAGCAGTGGCAGTATGGCGGAGGAGCGTTGCCCCCTGCTTTCAAGCACTGCGAGAAGAAGAAACATAAAAGCATAATATCTTTCAGTTATAACATTTTATGTTTGTGCTGCTTTGCGGGCGGGCGGGGCTGCTCCGCTCTCAGAGCAGGACAGGGCAAGAGTGGTTTGCCCACTCCTAAGTACGCAATGACTGTTTGATCAGCCCTCTTGGGCCGCCAAACCCAATCATGTTTACCCGTTCTCCATGTAGGCTGCATTACAGTGTGCATGGAGAACATGCTCTGGCTCCCATTTCCTGATTGAGCGTCAAACCAGGATGCTCAAATCCAATCACAACGCTGCATTGCAGGACCTGGCGGCAAGCTAAGTTATATATAATTTTTTTAACATTTATAATGCGCAACCTCCCGCAATCGAGCCCCCCATGCAACTCCCTGAAAACCTCCCGCAACCCCATGCACCCACCCTCACCTCGCAACCCGTGAGCCATGCTGGCTGCCACTGCATGGAACGCCCCTTTCACACTGTTTAATGCATGAAAGAGTCACAAATTTCTAAGTCCATGAAAAGCCATGTAAAGTGGCTTTGCGTGGCCTTGTAAAGATGCTGTGGCAAATAGCGCAGTCAGAACGTAAAACACATGACGTCACATTATTGCAAGAGTGCCTCGAGGATAATCAAAGAACTCCCACAATTCATCCTTGGCAAGGTCAACGATGCCTTGGACTTCATGCCATTGCAGCTCGGAGCACCAAGGAGACCACCACCACCACCACTGACATGCATCGCTCACCTGGGCAACTGCTCCGTTCCCTTTGGGTGGCGACTGGACCTGATCCCCTCTAAGTGCTGACCTAGGTAGACCAGAACTTCAGCAACAGGAAGCTGGAGACCAGGAACAGCCGAAAGCAAGAGACTTTACGGAGCAGTCTGTAAGTGCAGAAGAAGGGGAGACGCATAACCAGGAAACATTTAATTAAGATATCTGCCATGCGGCTTCTTCTGCCTCTCTTGTACAACCTGCTGCAGATTGGGGGTGACTTGTAGTTGTGGCGGAGATGCCTGCTCCTCCTACGCCTTCCAGTATAACTGTCTCCATGAATGACAGATTGTTTGCGCAGACCCTTCACTCCCAGTCCGCAGCACCTGGCGACCAGTAGAATGCAGCCAGGTCCAGAACTGTTCAGCGGCGTCAATTATTTGCATGATAACAACTAAGGTCACTCGAAGCCTTTACGGGTAGAGGAGGGAGTATTTGATGCCCAACTCTCGGAGGCATCGCTTAACCACTAGAGGCAAGCCCACTGCCTCTGCACCCCCGTGGCATAGTCAGAGAAGAAAATAACTGTGGCGTTATCCACTTTCACCTCCCCCAGCTTGCGTACCTCCCTCAGGCCAGCATCACGATCACTGTAGGAGGCGGAAGAGAAAGGGTCTAGGACCAGTCCCCGAAAGCGTGCAGCTCGCCGGCACTCGATGGGCCTGCTCCGCAACAAGGAATTGGGAGAGTGCACCTGCTGGCAGTAGATCACGCAACCGTGTCTCAGTACATGCCACTTAATCAGCCCCCTCTGCTCCCTCAGGCAGACCAAGCACCCTCACGTTTTTATGCTGGGAGCGTCCATCTGCATTCTCCGCTGTTCTGTCCTGTGTCTTCACATGTGCCATTAGCTGCTACACATCCAAAGCTGCACTCAGAGTAACAGGAGGGACTTTGGCCAGTTCTTGCTCAATGTCATGTACCTTGCAAGTCAGCTTGTGATGATCTGTGCAGTCAGGAGTGAAGTCGACTGTGATTTTGTCTATGGGGCCCTCAAAGGAAGTGCCCGTTTGTTCGAGGGGGTACCCGCTTAGAGTACAGAGTCTAGTTTGCAGTCCAGGCTGTCCATTGTCACCTGCCCTGGTGGCCAGCGATCCCCAGCGGCTCAGTTCACCGACACAAAGCATCGGCAAAATGTCAATGAGGCCCCCATCTGCAGACGGGCCATCGTTGCGCCAGACTCACAGGCACTATATATGACATGTGGTACAGTGCAGTGTGGCCAGCCGGGCCCTCTCCTCCAGTCAGGTGTATTCTACCCAGGAATCTTCGTTCAGGCGGCACTGATGGAAATCCCCCGTACATCCAAGAGCTCACTACCAGGGGGCGACGAAAGGCAGTACCACCCGGTCACCTACTGTGATCTAACTGTGGTAACTAGATTCTGTGTTCCTAAGTGAGTGATGACCGATCAAGAGGCGCACCCAAGGTCCTGAACCGACCCCCATACTGGTACCTGCTGCCACAAACGGCCAATATCAGCAACTAGAGCCAGTTGGTGGAGTCCACCACCAGTCTTGTGCAGTGCCCTTGGTGATGTTGGTCAGCCTCAGTGCAGGGATTGCTCAGGGCATGATGTGCGCCACCATGGGTCCAACATTGGCAATCTTCGCTGTGCACCCCGGTGTAGTGGTGGCTCGTGTTATGCAATGCAGACCTCCCTATGCCGGTGCGAAGGAGCGACTCTACTGATCACAGCTCCATGGGGCACCAGGTGGTCTTCTCACACAGGTCAGCAACGTGTCTCCATGTGACCTGCCAAACTTCATCACCAGGTAAGGACGATCGCCAACGCCTCAATGCGTAGCGCCACAGCCCACAGCATTGGGCTCGACGCGGCCCGTCTCCACCGTCAGTGACTCCCAGCACCGCCGCCTCCCACTCCGGGTCTCAGATGCAAGCCCAGCGAGACTTCCGGTCCCCGCACACTGTCCGCGCTTCCAGGCATCGGCTGCCATGATGTTGCAAGAATGGCGCTAAGAAAAGTGCTGCACCACTTTCATAAATGTGGCCCAGATTCTGCATTTCCTGTTCCCCTGGGACTCTGGCTGGTCCTCCTGGCTGTTCGGGGGTTTGGGAGGGTTGGATTGTAGACCTGTGCTGAACTTGACCCTGGCTGCTCCATTCTGCATTCCATTGTTTTTCTTTTCTTATTTTCATTAGAGGCTATTTTGCCTCTTGAGACTGACGTTGGGCTGACTAAAATGAATTTTGTTTTGCAGCTAATTGACCTTTCGTCACTTTTCTCTTGCTAGAATCAATTGTTTTATCACCTTGATCCTAGTGTTAGCTGCAGTTTTTGCCGCGGCTAGCTGGTAATATAACGATGTAGCGACGTATTATAAATATGTTGCTAACAAGGCAATGGTTTCAGCGATAGACGGCGTAAAAACAATTGCAGCTAACCACCACAAAAACTGGTTAGCACCAATTCTTATAAATATACCCCCAAGTGGCTTAACGCTGCCTTGTAGATAAGGCAAAGCTCCTATCGCCATCACAACGTCACTGAAAGTGACGTTGTGGTGGCGATAGGGGCTTGTAAATATGCCTCAAAATCTGGTATTTATATCCTTTATCTTTACAATCTTCAAACAGTAAATATAAATAGAAAGTAATTTTAAATGGTTTCAAAGATTCCGTTAATGAACAGACCCATGGCTAATGAGTACAGTAATAAACAAAGAAAAGTCATATTACAAATAAATACGAAGGGCTTTATTTACAAGAAAGGGCCGTAGCATGGCACGGCAAGCCCTTATGCTGCCCCGCGCCACTTTCAAAGCACAGGGATGCGTCATATCTACAACAATATGACTCATCCCTGTGCTGCGCTGACGCACAACTGGCTGCCATGCACCGACACAGGCATCCTTGTGCCATGGTGCAAAGGTGCCTGCATTGCGGGGAGACTGTCTTTGTGAAGGAAGGGACACCTTCCCGCACAAAAACAATCACAAGAGGTGATTTCCTCTTTCTATGTGTGCTGCAGAATGCACCACGTGTGAAAACATTTCTCCTCATTGAAATGAAAAAAGATTTCCTTGTTGCGCCTCCCTTTCCCCTGTCGCATTTCCAGGTTTACGATTTCTCATGAATCTGGAAATGCAGCAGAAGCCATGGGTGTTGAATGGGAACACCCACAGCAACACCCATGGCTAGCTCTTTTCACGCAAAGTACTGTATGTAATGGGGCCGTATTTACATGGACACAAAAAGCCATGTGTAGGAGAGTAGGATCTGCTTCACATGGGTACCCCCACTTTTTGCTGGTGTTTCACTGTTTTTCGACCTTAGTCTGACTGTGGCCCTGCTAATCAGGACCACAGCCTAGCTGCTTCCTCTCTAAAATGGTTTCCATGTACATTAGGTACATATCTAATTGGATTCTGGAGTGCCTTATAAGCCCCTAGTATATGGTATACTATGTACCTAGGGCATAGGTCCCTCAGAGGCCTACCAGGGGCTGCAGCATATATTATGCCACCCATGGGAAGCACTCCAAAATGGCACCAAAGGTCTGCTACTGCAGCCTGGGTAAGGGTGTGCTTGCACCCCTTACAGTGGTATAGGCTAGCTATATCCACACCTATATACAGACACATATAAACCTATACGCCACTCCTATGGCAGGCCTTGACAATCCTGAAGGCAGAGTGCTTGGTTTTATGTGAAAGGGTTCCCAGGCATGAGCTGAGCCCCTCTGCAGCTTTTGGAAATACTTCCTTATGGCTGTTCTGTGATACAGCCATACCGTATACTCTTAAGTGCATTATAACCTCGCGGTAAATGCTAACTTTGGAATGGCTGCATCAAAACATGTCGTGTTTGGTGTCAAACTCTTTGGAATACTAGCACCCCCCCCCCCCCCCCGGCGGGGGTAGCATTCCACCCTTCTAGAGGGAAAGACATGTTCACACTGGCTAAACCTGGTAGGACTTTCCTGTGCCCTGGCATCACAAAATGGATGCCCCTGCCACAGACACGGGCCTGGCCTCCTGCTGCTGACCGAAACTCCGGCAGGGGAGGCCTGGACAATAGGTTTTTATCAGGCAGATGTGTATTGGGGCTGGGCGGGAGCACTCTCTGGTGCTTTGAAGTCCTGCACTGGTGGCACATTTGGTGTCCCTGTGCATAGTCCAGTTCAAACCGGTTGCAGGGGCTACCTGCCCCTGCTCTGGCGCGAAACTGGACAAAGGAAATGGGTGTAACCACCACTCTTTCCAGGCCCACCCATAGGTGGGGTCTTAGAGTTAGTCCATCCCCTAAACTTACTATAAGTATAGGAATCCAGTCCCTAGGACTTTAGATTACCCTGGACGAAACTCTGCTACAGATATCCTGGACCTTCGACATTCTATCCTGACTAGAAGACTGAAGAAATCTCCCTTGGGGTCAAGGAGTGACTCCCCTGCTTGGCAGGCACCAAAGAAGCAACTGACCGGTCTGCATCGCTGAAGCTCCCACCGGACGCCGAAGTCTTTGCATCACCAGAGGTGGATTTCCAGACTTCCCTGAGGCTACCCTGAGTCCACAGCAAAGCTGAGGCACGTGGCTATCGTGGGTGATGTGGAACCTTGACCCCTGGACACTGTGAACTTTTGCAGCAACACTATCTTCCTGGTCCTTCTCGAAGTTGTGCTTTGAGCTCCGAGTAGCCCCAGCCTTGAGCACCTCCTGCACCGAATATTGTTGGCCTCTACTCCACGAGTGACCCGTGGGCCAGCCTCAAGTGCAACCGCTCGAGGCTCCTTTGCGATCACTAGCCCATTGGCTAGCAGGTCCCCACGAAGGCAACTCCTTTTCTGTTTGGGCTTTCCTGGTTGCTCCAGGAGTGCCCTGACTTACCTTTGCTGGGTGAGTCCCTCAGACCTTGCTGGTCTGCACCACAGTCCTTTCTCTAAATTCCAGTGACTTGCCGTTGCCAAGGCTTGTTGGGTCTATTCTGGTCGCCGACACAGCAGCGCTCGATAGACTTCGTGGGTCAGCTCGAATCCGGCTCATGGACTTCGTCAACGCCTCCTGGACCTCGTGTCTGAAGAGTCAAGACACCCATCAACTCACCTGAAGCACCCGACATCTGTGGGCATTGGTCCATCCTGCCCTTGGTCACTGGCTAGTGACGCAGGCTCTGTCCCCTCTGCTTTCAGGTTCCTTCCATCCCAGATCCAGGCTTGGATCTCTTCGGACACTTCTCTTCTTCACGGCAGCAGCAGTTCTTTGCAGGCTCCCATTGAAATCAACGACGCGACCCGACACCAAAAGACACCTATGCACCCGGCTTCCCTGGGTGAGATAACTCGAGTACTCCAGTTATCTCGTGGGTGCTAGCCCTAGAACCTCTTAAGCCCAAAAGGGTTTGGTCCTGACTCGATTAGATGTGTCCCTAATCTTTACATTTCCAACCGCGACATTGCACATAGAAGATAACGGGAACCCACTGTTGTGTTTTCACACTGCATACAGTCCCCATGGGTCCCCTGTGTCACTACCTTGGGTGGTTCCTTGGGGTCCCAGCGATTCTACAGGCTATAGGCCTAGTGTCTATTCCAGTCGTGGTTCATATACCACTTTTTTGGTATATGGTTTGGTACGCCCCTAGGGCCCAAACGTGTATTTGTGCTATTACTGATAATTGCTGACTTGTAAACTAAGTACTTCGACCTCTAGTCTCATAAAGAGACTAGAGGGGTGTGTTTTATCTTAAATACATATATTTTGAATATATACATTGTGTGGTTGTCTTTTCATTTGATCATTCAAGAGATTATAGACTGGTAAAACAAGCTGCTTTACATACCTTGTGCCCACTAGAACTAGTGGACAGCATATATCAGGCCACCTTCTCACACCATGCAGCATGGCTTTACCTGTCCTTGTAAATATGGGGCAGCAAGAGGCGCCGCCGTTGCGTCACAAAAAAGTAAAGCACTGGCGGCACAAGGGGCTTGTAAATATGCCACATAGATTTTCTTTACAGTCCTATTTCGGATCACGACTCGGCCTTTGCTGACTTAAAATAACAACAAATGGTATGGGCATATTTACGAGAAAATGTTGGAGCACGGAGCAGCGTTAAATTTGGCAGCTCCATGCTCTGACATTTTCAAATCGCTGGGTTGCGCCATATTCACAAGAACAGGGAGCACCCCTGTGTTTTACTGAGCGCTGGTGCTAAATTTAGATGACTAGCGCCAACACAGGCACCCTTGCACCATACTGCAAGGGTGCCTGCATTACATGAAATTATTATTTGGCCCTTATTTACGGGAAAGTAACCAAGCCCGATGCCACAAGCCGTTTGGCTGCGCCGTGCTGCGGTACTTTCAGAGCACAGAGATGCGTCATATTTACAACAATATGATGGATCCCTGTGCTGGCGCACAATTGGCTGCCATGTGCCAATGCAGGTAACCTTGCACCATGGTGCAAGGGTGCTTGCATTGTGGGGTTGATTGTTTTAGTGCAGGAAGAGACTCAAGACGTGTTTTCCTCTGTCCATATGTATGCAGTACGCCTAGAAAGAGGAAAAAACAAGAAGAAATAAAAACCTTTCTCCTCATTGAGCCTTCTTATGCCTCCCCGGGGAGGCATAGGATTCTGATGCATTCCCAGGTTTCGAAACCTTGTAAATCTTGGAAAGCAGTAGAATCCATGGGTGTTGCGTGGGCAAAATGCTGCGTGATAAGGGGATGTATTTACAAGAACACCAAAAGCCTTGCAGGGTGGCTTTACACGTCCTTCTAAATATAGAGCACCAAATTGTGCTGCCGGTGTGTCACAAAAAGTGATGCACTGGCAGCGCAAGGGGCTTGTAAATATGCCCCTTATGTGCAGGAAGGTGTGCAAGGTGTCCCTTCCTGCAGAAAAACAATCAATAATGGTGATTTGTTACTTCTGGTTGTATGATAGAGGCTCGACTGGATACACCCGCTGCCTCTACCATGCAGCCTAAACCCCAAATGCATCTTACCCATGCATTCCTTTACCACGCATCCCTTTACTACATAATTTCATGGTAAAGGCATGAATGGTAAAGGGGGATGTGCCAAGATACCCTCGTTTGTTTGCACGATCATAAGTATTTCCGCCTGATGGCTATCAGTTTGTCAAAGAAGGATCGTGCTATAATCTGTGGAAATTACATATAAGAATATGGGAAGTGTGATCATTTTGAATAGCGCTATCTTACCCGTTATAGAAGAGGACGCATTGGGAAGCCGGGGAGTCAGGCACTGGGCAATGGGCTGGTGCCTCGGAGTCACCTGTGGGCCAATTTTTAAGGTCTCTGTGAACCGGCCCACAGAGATTAGGGCCTTATTTAGATATTGACATATGGGATACACTGTCACAAATGTGACGGATATCCGTCCACCGTATTACAAATCCGTTATATTCTATGGCACTTGTAATAAGGTGGACGGATGAATATCTCACCCGCCAAACTAAATCAGTCACTTACTGTCTTCCCCAGTCATGCCAAAACACTGTAAAGTGACGCCAGAATCATGGGCACTCCCCTGCCATGCTGCCAAACAGAGGCTGGGGGCCAGGTGTTGTTCTGGGCCATAGGGCATTCTTACCCCGGCCCTTTACCTTGTGTGGCCATCCCGGCCCAGAAAGCCTGGCCATCACTTTAAGGCCATGGTGGGTGACAGGAATGTGGGTGTATTCTGGTTGCCTCGCAGGGGGGCCATTCTCACCTAAGCACACCTGGAGGAGGAGCAGCAGAAGCCGGGCTCTTTTCTTGACCAGGTCATACCCTGAGTAAGAGAAAAGGCCTCTCTGTGAGGTCACCTTTCCCTGAGAAAAAAACATAGACTGTAGCGTTATGGTCGCAAAGCTGCTGACGTTGAAACTGGGTATGTATATTTGAGTTCTGGCATCAGCTCAACATCAATTGATGCTGGGCAAATCACTTAGGGGCATATTTACAAGCTGGCGATAAAAAATTATCGCCGAAAAGCGGCGATAATATTATCGCCTAATTAGCAAGGCCACGTTAACGCGTGAAACCTTGCTTTAGCGTGGGGATTCCTAACGCCCAGCTTTGCATCTCTAATGAGATGCAAAGTGGGCGTTCCTGACCTAACATGACAGGAGAAATGTCGCTAAGCGACATTTCTCCTATCATCAAGCCCCACGCTATGAAGCATAGCGTCAGGAAAAGTAGCGATAACCCCTGTTATCGCTACTTTCCTTACGCTTGCTTCAGGCCTGACTTAGCCATGATATCCTATGAAATGTGGATATCATGGCTAAGTTTGTGAGTCCCTATCAGCAAGCTAACACCACACTGCGTGAGATTATCGCTGGGTTTCCAGCGATAATCTCACGTTAGGCAGTTAGGGTGAGGATTTTTATCGCTGAGGAGATAAGCGTTGCTAATAGCACGCTATCTCAGCGATAAAGATTCACGTTACCCGGCAATAATTATCCTCACGCTAAGAGCGCTGAGCGATAATTATCGCCGGTTGTTGCTGATATGCCACTTAATCTCCCTACCTAAAGTAAAAATGAATTTAAATTTGTGCAATGCAGCTTGTGCTCGTGGTAAATGCTACATTGCCTTTGGGCCAAGGTCTAAATTGTGATCCCAATCCGACCCTGATTGTAGATAGGGAAAGAGTGGTATTCATAGAGTTGAGTCATTAAGGGTATAATGTTGAGGTTCCATACTGGTTGAGGGTGCAATACTATGTGAATTCCTAAGTACTTAAAGCTGCCTGTTTGTTCCTGGAGATGGGGATGCCATGACATTTCATCTTCCAACTGGTCAAGTGGTGCCAGGAGTGAACTGTTCGAGTTCACAGTCAGGCCTGCCAAGTCACAGGAAAGGCGCAGTATTTTGCATCAGTTATTTTGGGGAATTGCAAGAAGAGAAGCACAGTGTCTGCAGGGAGATGTCATCCTCCAGCTGGTCAGCCCATCTGAAGCCCTCCACCAAAGCATCTATCTTGATCCACTTGGCCAAGGGTTCGATCACTAGTGGAAACAAAAGGAGGGACAAAACACGGTCTGATGACCCACTCGATCAGGAAGTAGTCCGAAGGAGTTCTATTGATCCTGATTTGTGCCCAGAGTGGCAAGTGTGGGATTTTAATATGTATCATGAAACAAGGGCCAAAGTTCATTTTAGGAAGGACTTGCAGTAGGAACCTACAGTCTGTGGAATTAAAGGCCTTCTCAAAGAGGAGTAAGAGAAGTGTGGTGGCCCCACAGTTTTGGGGAGATTTACTAAAATGACACCCAGCGCTGCCCCCCACGAGGCTGCGCTGCATTGCGCGACAGGGAGGGAGCAGGAGAGCGCCATATCTTCAAAGATATGTCTCTCTCCTCCCCTCTCTCTTGCGCCGGCGCTGATTACAGCTGCCCTGCGCCATGCACCACACCTTAGCGCCGCAGCGCTAGGGTGTGTGCATGAATCTAGCATAGGTTTTGAACAGGAAGGGTGCCCTTCCTGTACTAAAAACTATGCTAGACAAAAGGGAAAGCTTTTCCCAATTTTTATGCGTGCTGCACAGTGCAGCACGCATGCAAAGACAGAAAAGGAAGGAGAATTGAAAGCATTTTTCCTTCCTTGCACCTATTTGAAATGGGTGCTGTTTTCTCACGCTAAAGTCAATCTACTGTGTTTAGTAAATTGGGTTTAGTGTGAGAAATCTTGGGTGGTTGCATGGGAATGCCCATGCCCCACCCTTGATACGCCCCCATGGCGCAAAGTAACGCAAACCAGTGCAATGCGCTGCTTCGCATTACTTCTACGTTATTTCCAGTGCTAAACAAAATTTGTGCTGGAAAGTAAATTACAAAAAAAAATTGCATCGTTTTGCGTCACTTTTGTGATGCAAACACGGCCGAAAAGCTTAGTAAATCTCCCCCTTGGTGTTTTCTCGTCAGGATTAGATGCAGTCTTCAGAGACAACGTTAAGTGCTGCGTCTGGGCATAAAACCATTCTGGTCTTGATGCACATACAATGTGATGACCGTGGCCAGCCTATTTGCAAGTATCTTCACAAGAAATGTTACCAAGGTACGCTGCCCTGCACCACAGGGAAAGGGCAGGAATGTACCGTATTTATACAATACGGTGCATTTCTGTCCTTTCCCCCTGCTCTGGCGAAGTTTTTGCAGTCTAGCGCCACCGCAGGCACCCTTGCACCACGGTGCATGGGTATCTGTGTTGTAGGCAGCATTGTTTCTGTGCAGGAAGGGGAACCTTCCTCTATAAAACCAATCCATATAGGTGTTTTCCTCTTTCTATGTTTGCGGCAGAATGCGGCACACTTAGAAAGAAGAAAAAACTAGGAGAAATAAAGATATTTCTGCTTTTTACGCCTCACCTGGGGAGACGTAAGGGTTTGACGCAAACCCAGTTGTAAATGGTCTTATAAATCTGGGGATGCGTCAAAATCAATAGTGATGTGTGGGAACACCCACCGCAATGCCCCTGGAACACCTCCCTAGCGCAGAGTAAGGGAATGCAGCGTTTTGTGCTGCCTTGCCTTACTCTATATCGATGAGGTCATTCAAAGCCACGCAAAGTGGCTTTGTGTGGCCTCATATTTGATATGTTTATTAGTTTTGTATTTAATATAATATGCATGTTAGACTGCCCTATACACACAATATCCGCACAGGGCACGTGATGCAAAAACAGAATAGTTGTCTGTAGGAGGCTGGCTTAGTATATTGTGCACACTAATTCAAGTGATGCACCCGGCACTAATCCAGGCAACACTTATGGTGATTTTAGTGGTCTTTGATAACCCTAGAAAGCTCTCAGAGTGGTAGCTCTTGAGAGCAGCCTTCAGGTGTATCTTGAAGGAATGTAAAGCAGCTTGATTTACCAAATGTAATCAACAGTGTAGATTAGATGAAAAAGAACCACACAGTGTTTTAAAATAAGTCTATTTATGACACAACCCAATTATCTTCTATGGGCAATGTCGCGGTTGGAAATTTAAGGATTAGGGACACTTCTAATCGAGTCAGGACCAAACTCTTTTGAACTTAAGAAGTTCTAGGGCTAGCACCCATGAGAGCACCGGAGTACTCGAGTTACCTCACCCAGGGAAGCCGGGTGCATAGGTGACTTTTGGTGTCGGGTCGCGTCATCGATTTCAATGGAAGCCTGCAAAGAACTGCTGCTGCCGTGAAGAGGAGAAGTGTCCGAAGATATCCAAGCCTGGATCTGGGATGGAAAGAACCTGAAAGCAGAGGGGACAGAGTCTGGGTCACTAGCCAGTGACCAAGGGCAGGATGAACCAATGCCCACAGATGTCGGGTGCTTCAGGTGAGTTGATGGGTGTCTTGACTCTTCAGCCACGAGGTCCAGGAGGCGTTGACAAAGTCCACGAGCCGGATTCGAGCTGTCCCATAAAGTCTGTCGAGTGCTGCGGTGTCGGCGACCAAAATTCACCCAACAAGCCTTGGCAACGGCAAGTCATTGGAATTCAGAGAAAGGACTGCGTGCAGACCAGCAAGGTCTGAGGGACTCACCCAGCAAGGATAAATCAGGGCACATCTGGAGCAACCAGGAAAGCCCAAGTAGAAGAGGAGTGGCCTTCGTGGGAACCTGCTAGCCAACGGGCTAGTGATCGCGAAGGAGCCTCAAGCGGTCACACTTGAAACTGGCCCACGGATTACTCGTGGAGTGGAGGCCAGCAATCTTCGATGCAGAAGGTGCTCAAGGCTGGGGCTACTCAGAGCCCAAAGCACAACTTCAAGGAAGCCAGGGAAGATGCTGTTGCTGCAAAAGATCACAGTGTCCAGGGGTCACGGTTCCACGTCACCCACGATAGCCATGGGCCTCAGCTTTGCTGTGGACTCAGGGTAGCCTCAGGAAAGTCTGGAAATCCATGTCTGGTGATGCAAAGACTTCGGCGTCCAGCGGGAGCTTCAGCGATGCAGACCGGTCAGTTGCTTCTTTGGTGCCTGCCAAGCAGGGGAGTCACTCCTTGACCCCAAGGGAGATTTCTTCCGTCGAAATAGAAAGTCGAAGATCCAGGATATATGATGCAGAGTTTCGTCCAGGGTAATCTAAAGTCCTAGGGACTGGATTCCTATACTTATACTAAGTTTAGGGGATGGACTAACTCTAAGGCCCCATATATGGGTGGGTTTGGAAAGAGGGGTGGTTACACCCATTTCCTTTGTCCAGTTGCGCGCCAGAGCAGGGGCAGATAGCCGCTGCAACCGGTTTGAACTGGACTATGCACAGGGACACCAAATGTGCCCCCAGTGCAGGACTTCAAAGCACCAGAGAGTGCTCTCGCCCCGCCCCAATACACATCTGCCTGTCTGGAGAGGTGGTTACATCTCCCTTCGACAGGAAACCTATTGTCCAGGCCTCTCCTGCCAGAGTTTCGGTCAGCAGCAGGAGGCCAGACCCGTGTCTGTGGCAGAGGCATCCATTTTGTGATGCCAGGGCTCCGGAAAGTCCACCAGTGTGAATGTGTCTCTCCCTCTAGAAAGGTGGAATGCTACCCCCGCCGTCAGATCTGGTGGGGGGGGTAGTTTTCCAAAGCGTTTGACATCTAACACGACATGTTTTGATGCAGCTGTTCCAAAGTTAGCATTTACCGCAAGGTTATAATGCACTTAAGGGAATATGGTATGGCTGTATAACAGAACAGCCATAAGGAAGGATTTCCGAAAGCTGCAGAGGGGCTCAGCTCATGCTTGGGCACCCTCTCACACAAAACCAAGCACTCTGCCTTCAGGATTGTCAAGGCCTGCCATAGGAGTGACTTATAGGTTTATATGTGTCTGTATATATATGTGGTTATAGGAAGCCTATACCACTGTAAGGGGTGCAAGCACGCCCTTACCCAGGCTGCAGTAGCAGTCCTGTGGTGACATTTTGGAGAGCTTCCCAGGGGTGGCATAATACATGCTTCAACCCCTGGTAGGCTTCTGAGGTACCTATGCCCTAGGTACATAGTATACCATATACTAGGGGCTTATAAGTCACCCCAGAATCCAATTTGCTATGTACCTATTGTACATGCAAACCATTTTAGAGAGGAAGCAGCTAGGCTGTGGTCCTGATTAGCAGGGCCACAGCCAGACTAAGGTTGAAAAACAGTGAAACACCAGCAAAAAGTGGGGGTACCCATGTGAAGCAGATCCTACTCTCCTACACCCAGGAACTCCACGGAGGCTGCTTGCAGAATGGAAACACAGCTGCTTGCCCAATGGAAGTCAAAGAGAAGTCGCAGTTGCAGTTTTAAAGATGAAGGACCCTTGCCAGAGGACCCTGAAAAACCCTTCGGAAGACAGAAGGTTGGAGAGCCACCACAACTGTGGATGCCACAGGAACCAGGTTACGTGCACCAGGGAATCCGGGTGCGTAGGGGTGATTCATGAAGTGAAGAACCTGCAAGCTGAGGGGACAGAGTCTATGCCACTTGAAGATGACCAGGAGGCACGGAGGCGCAATAACCACCGATGTCGGGAGGTTGAAAAGAGAGGACAGAGACCTTATCGCTGTATGTGAGGACCAGACGACGCTAAGGGAGACCAGGAGCCATGCACGAGCTGCCCCATGTCAGGTGTCAGTGTCTAGGTGGTCAGTGTCCGGGTGGTTGGTGTCCGAGGGGAGCACCAACAAGCCTTGGTAGCTGCTACTGGCGTGGAGAGGGAAAAGATGCTGACGTTGGGACCAGCAAGGTCCAAGGAAGTCACCAAGTGCAGGAGAGTCAGAGCGGGCCCCCAGTCAGGGGAGCCGTCTGAAGCACAAGAAGGCCCTCAGAAGGACCCTCAGGCTGAAGGCACAGGAGTCGCAAGAGGACCTCAGGCAGCTTACCAAAGATGGAGGCCCACTGTGCAGAGGATGCAGTGAAGACACTGATCTTCAGAAAATGAGGTGCTGGAGGCTGGAGCTTCTTGTAGCCCGAAGATCTTTGGAGTACAGAGCCAACAAGCCTTGGAAACAGCAAGTCAACACAGTGCACAGGGTTTTAGCCCCAGTGGCTCTGACGAGGGATACTGTCCTCAAAATGGCTGAGAAGACAGGTCAGGATCTAGAGAGCTACAGAACCACCACATGTGTTGCTGTGCCTCGGGAAAAATCAGTGGGACGTCAGGAGCAGCAGACCGGTCAGTTTTGTTGCGAATGCAGGGGAGTGACTCCTTCACTCCAAGGTAGAATACTTCGGATGTCCTTGATGCCTTCTGGAGACCCAGGATGAAGCAAAGAAACAGACAACTTGAGGAACAGCAAGAGTGGAGGCAGTTGGAGTCTAACTTGATGCAGTCTCGGTACCAGGTGAAGTACAACCAAGTCCCAGTGTCGAGACGGTCGAACATTGTCTTGGTTTCAGATGTGAGTCTTGTTCTGCGACACATCTAAGGACCCACTCACAGGGGTGCCCTTATGTACCCTAGGGAAAGGGTTGGATAACTCTGGGCACCTCTTAGAGGAAGGGCTGGACAGAGAGGAGGATTCTCCCCTATCCTTTGTCCAGTTGTGCGCCAGAGCTGGAACCAAGGGTTTCTGAACTGGCTCAAACTGGAGTATGCAAGGATGGCACCAAATGTGCCCTTCAAAGCAGTCTGGTGGCCCTGGCAAGCGCCCCCACCCCAACCCAGTGCACTAAGTCCTGTCTGAGAGGTAGTCACACCTCCCTGTGACAGTAAACCTATTGTTCTACCTTACCCTGCTCGACTCAGCTCAGCAGCTTGAGGGCAGACTCGTGTCCGTAGTCGGGAGCAGCAGTAGCTTTCTGGCAGACACTGAAAGGCTGTTACTGGGAGTACAGGGGTTACCCAAAGGGAGCCCCCCAGAACATGGGATCACACTTCCAGCAATGGAATCAGTGTTGGAATATGATTCCAATATGGTTGATACCAAATATGACCAGGTTTGGTGCAGCCACATTATAGTTAGACATTGCGTAATGACTGATGTCCACTATATATCTTAAAATGTCTGACTGCACTTACAAAGCCTGAATAATCAAATTTGGGGTTTGTAGAGGTGTCCTGTTCTTGCAGGGGCATCCTCACACTTGTAACCAAGCCCCCTCCCCGCAGGACTGAAGAGCCTGCCATAGGGGTTACTTATAGGTATTAAGTGCAGTGACCTCAGATATAACAAAACTTATATCTGTCGTGAGTGGTGCAAGCACCAGCTCACGCAGGCTGCAATGAAAGTCCTGTAGTCACAGTTTAAGTGGCCTCTCATGGGTGGCAAAATACATGCTGCAGCCCATGGGAGGCCCCTGGTGTACCTATGCCCTGGGTGTCTCAGTACCATATAATAGGGACTTATAAGGGCACACCAGTAGCCAATAGTGGAGGTACCAAAGTACTTACCAGAGACAATTTAGGGGAGAGAGCACACATGCTGGGGTCCTGATTAGTAGGGACCGTGCAGGCTAAGTCAAAAACACACTGACACCAGGCACAAAGTGGGGGTACCCATGAAAGCAGATCCTACTTTCCTACATTGTCTTTTCGCAATCTAGACATAGTGACATGTGAAATGATATGAGTAGACATATGTAAAGTTGCGTAGTGATGCATAGTGCACATGGTGCCAAGACACGTCACTAAAATCAGCTAACATAATTGGGATATCAAATCACAAAGTAAAGCAGCATATTCAATATCCATCAAACAGCCATTTTATAGAAAAAGAACAACTGTAACAGCCATGAATAGCAAAGCAATCCAAATTCTATATATTTTCACCTTCTGGCTCCAGCATGGTATGGTTTTATGTCTCAAAGCACAACAGTGCACATGGAAAGGCCTATAGACTCAGAGGTGGTGCGCGGGGCCCCTGCATTGCTCGTAAGCGGTAAACCATCAGGCAAGGAGGTCTGAAGGCCAAGCAAAATAGTATCCCAGTTAGCTGAGAGTGGATATTTCCGGAGGCCCAGATTGTCTTCTCTATGAAGCACAATGGTCTCCGATTTGGCCCAACTGATAATAGAATGTGACCAGGCCTGGCACGTCGGAGGCTCAGGTGAATTTCACCGGTGGGTAGAGGCGCTTAGCCATCAATAACCCCGGATCCAACACCCAATATCCATGACCCGTTGACCCGGCCTATATGGCCAATGCCAACAGCTCAATAGCCAAGGAAAAGAAGAGAGAAGAAAGTGGACAACCCTGCTGTTGGAAAACGAGGCAGCATCTGTGAGGCCTGCACAAATAACATGACTACATTTGTCCTTCACTGGGAACCAAACACCCAATTGTAGCGCCGGACTCTCAGAGGGTAGCGTTGCAAAGCAGTCTGAGGCTTACTCAAGGGAGGTGGTGTGGGCTAGTAATCGCCATTTGCAGGTGCACAAAAATAACACTCAATAATTGATTGTCCAGTCTGTACTTTGCTTTATAAAAGTAAGAGTACATTTATTAAACACACACACTACTCAATACTATGCACCAATTTACAAATATGCATAAGCTGTTACAATTACTTTGTGACATTGCATAACATCTCCACCCCTCCCGCAAAGGGGGGGTGGGGTCTAGTACCACCACTCCCATGTATGCACATCAACTTGCCCCCAATGCAGATAGTTGAACATAACCTGGAGCGAGGGCCCTGCGCACTGGCACCATCCCAGTGACGACCCACCCCATTACCTCAACAAGCATTAAAAAGGGGTAAACCTGCCTTGATGACACATGACCCTGACTGAGCATCTCCTACTGACCATAAAGTATGCACCTCTATATCTTACGGGCTAGCAGTCTGGGGACTTCACCTAAGCGCAGCAGCAAGAATCCATGTTTACGCACACTTTAGAATGACAGAACCTTGGTTGATCATTTGAATGCATTGCAATTACAGCCCCTAAAGGCATCACAGAAGAAATTACAGGATTGCGCATATACAGCCAGACACCCTAGCAGGACTGTCTGGCAACATAACCTCACTTGGCTTATGACATCTCCTTACACATGTGACTTACAGTCCCTTCAAAAGAAGTACTCCTGGCAACTATACTACTCCTGCAGTGCGCCTCTTCACTTTAAAAGGAATCACAGGTAAAAGCATGGGATTACGTAAATACAGCCAGACCCCCTAGCCGGAAGGTCCAGCAACATAACTCCATTTAGCTTAACATCACCTTACACAGGTACTTCACTTTACACATGTGACTTTCAGTCCACCTAAAAAGAAATAAGCACTAGTAAATGCATTTCGGTGCAATTACACCACTTCACCTCCGGGGGATGCCCTTCTCCAGACATCCCCAACTCAGCCCTTCACTCCATGATGCACTTCATAGTACATCCTCAGCTGTAGAACATAAGTTCCAGCCTAGAAGGTGTTAAAGGCTGGCTGAGCCCTTGAGGGGTTATTCTTTCAAATGCCCCGTGAAACGTATGGGTAGACTGTTCTTCTTTATGCTGGGGAGGCTGCGGTGCTCCTGCAGCCCCCCTGCACCCCTTTTCACACATGAGGGTGACCCCCTCCTCTGGAGGCCACCAGGCACCAAAACAGCAGATTTCTTTGTGCTGGGGGGGGGGGGAAGACTGCGCTTCTCCAGCAGCTCCCCCAGCACCTTTTCACAAGTAAGGGTGACCACCCTCCTCTGGGGGCCATAAAGCACCAAAATGGCAGATTTCCAAATGCCTGGCGAGACATTATGGGGCGCTTCATGCTCCTCTTTACCAGCCCCAGCCACTGGGAACACTCTCCTCCGCCCTCGGGGTCTCTGATTCAGCAGGGTGCTGTCTTCACTGGCTCCCTGCGCCAGCCTTTCGCCTGGCTCTCCTCCGTGGCCTCTCTTCTCCCTGTGCAGATGCCACTGCTCCTGCGCACCGGTCCTTCTTCTGGTGCTGTTAGGGTCCTGGGGGCAGTCAGGGGGTCTCTCCTTCCAATTGCCCATTGCGCCAGGCTCCAGCACCTTCAGCCTCAGCAGACCACACCCCCAGAGAGAGCTTCTCTTCATGTGCAGGCACTTTTTAAAAGTTGAGTAGGGGGCTGGCAGGAAGTCTCTGTTGGTCCTATCAAACAGCGACACATCACGCCCCTGCCCCTGCTCCCTCCTTCTTGTCCAGCCTCTGGGTTTGTTAAAAATGGCGTCGTCCAGTGTCTCGGGCCACATGTCTCTGAAGCCCCATCTCTGAAGCCCCATCCCCCCACGCTGCCTTCCCTCCTTGGTGCAGCCTGGTGCCTGGCACCTAGTGATGGATGAGCCTGTAGCCCCACCCATCATCTCTTCATGGAGAGGAGGACCTCGCTTGTGGAAGAAAGGTTATCAATCCATCCAGCTGAGGTCAGCCCTCAGCCTGGGTCTGGTCATGGCTGGCTCAGAGAAATATGACAGTTCTGGATGACCCCAAAGCAGTACAAATATGACTTTGGACTCTGCAGAATACTTATGTTCACATTAACTACATTGGACTTAAGTGTGTGTCTGGAATCTGTAGGCCTAATGGAAGTTAATCTAGCCATGGGCCCACATTCCCATAGGGGAATAATGAAGTAAAAAAACAGTAAGACACACTGATTTTCCCTGGCATGTTTCTTTCCAGTGTATAAAGCCTATTCCATGTCACCACCCAATACTGCATAAGTCCTGCCACACCATTCACTTTGTAGCTGCTCCTGGACTGCGCACGCTAGGAATCTCCCCTGCGCAGCCCGTACACGTGTGCACACGCATGTACACATGTGTCTGCTGAACAGTGGCCTGGTCAAGCCAGGGGAACACCAGTAAAATCCCCATGCAGTCTTTCACATCCTTAGTTCACTATGGGTGAGTCCCAACTTATGAGGCTCCCCCACAGTAAAAGCTCAACAATTAGGTGCTCAAAAAGCGAAAAATCCGGGCGGCCCATAGTGTCAGAACCACCTTCTAACACCTGCCGAGTGCACCTGCGTATATTTACCTGGTGGGAGATCAGGGTTCCTGTGCAGCCCCTCAACGGTGGTGATGTATACAGTAGGCACACATACCAAGGAAGCGGGTCCCTATGCCGTATTGTGGCAGTACTGCAAAGAGAAAGGGCCCCTCCAGTGAATCAAAGGCCTTCTCAGGGTCCAGAACCAAGCAGCCAGAACAAGGGTAGGCACACGGAGCGTAAGCAAGAAGCTGGAAAAGACGCCTCCGATTTAATGATATATTGCAGGCTACCACAAACCAGTTTTCATCCAGATGTATTAGCACAGGGACCAGGGGCACCAGATGATCTGTCAACAGTTTGGGCGATATTTCATAGTCTGTGTTGAGCAACTCTAGTGGCCTGTAGGAGCCAAGTACAGCAGGGTCCCTGTCTGTTTGGGATGTGACACCAGCAGGGCCTCACAAAAAGACATTGGAAGGCGAGAAGGCAAAAGGGCCTCATTGAACATGGTCAGCAAGTGGGGAGCCAACTGGTCGGCACATGCTTTGTATTTCAGCCAGCAGTCCATCAGGACCCGGTGACTTGCCTGTGGCCAGTGCGCAGATGGTTTCCTTTACTTCAAATGGAGTGATGGGGCATCAAGCTCCAAGCATTGGTCAGGGTCTGTACATAAGAAGGGGAGAGTGGAAAATAATGCGTCTTCTTCGGCACTGTCAGCAGTAAGTGCCGATTGACATAGCTTGCTGTAGTGCTCGGTGAGCTCATCATGGATCTCCCATTGTGGGTCGAGCATGCAATAGCTAATTGGTCAAAAATTGTGAGGTTTGGCTGCTCCTATCAGATCAGCCATGCCAGGAGGGAGCGCGATTTTTCGGCCGGTGCATGAGCTTTGGCAGAATGAGCCGCACACTACGATGGGGAGATGTGCCATTGCCGTTACGGTAGGTGTGCCCACGTAACACCCATGGCATTTGACACATTCCCTGATTTACAACAAGCTGTAAATCTGTGAATGCATCAAAAGCCTACGCATCCCCAGGGGAAGCGTAGGGGAGCCACAACGAGGTGAAAAAACATTATTTCTCCTACTTTTTCCACTTTCTATGTGTGCTGAATGCAGCAGCACACATAGAAAGAGGATATCACCTCCATGGATTGTTTTTGTGCAGGAAGGTTTCTCTTCTTACACAAAAACAATCATCCCTACAATGTGGACAACTTTGCACCATGGTGTAATGGTGCCTGCGTTTGCGCATGGCTGCCATTTGAGCTCCACCGCAGTAACGGAGCACAGGAATGTGTCATATCTTATTGATACGCGTATTCCTGCCTTTTTCTTCTGACGTAGGGCAGCGCAGTAGGAAGGCCTGTGGTGCTGCCTTACTCCAAATGTTTGTAAATGAGGCCCTAAGTAACTACCATTTCTGCCTGGGTAACGATCCCATCGCCTGCACTTGCATACCAAGTAGTCGGCATGATTTGTGTAGCAGCATTGCCCCCTCTTTAAACCCGAGGTGAAGCCTGCATGGTAAACTCAGTTGTAACTGTATCAGCCTAGGAATTTATAGTTCGTATCCCTCAAGTGAGCCTCTTTTAGGAATACGACATCTAGGATGCTTCGCCTAACAAATTACATAACTGCGTCAACTCTTGACTGTTATTGAGCCCATTGACATTCTACAACAGGATTGTGTGCTTAATGGGATATGGTGTCCTATCTTCCCTAGCCATTGGGCAGGGGTATTAGGGTAGCAAACATCTGTCTTGCCTACCTCAAACTGAAACAGCATCCAACAATAACAGAATGCTGCTTGTCCCACCCAACTCTAACTGCACAGTTCTACCCCAGAAGCATCTGTTGCCCAAGGTCACCCGAAACACAAATAAACAAAAACAATGCTAATATGCGGCCACGTGTAATAACCCATAGTTCCAGCTAGAACCCAATGCAGCAAGGGGGCATGTAGCTTAATTCAGCATACCATGCCACTCACTGTGTCCTGCCTTTTAAACTGCAGCTCCATCTGTCCCGCAGCTCACTGTGCTAGCATTTGTATGGTGGCCTCTGGGAAGGAAAGTTCTTACAGGGTGTGAGATATGGCTTACAGTATCACCTAGTCTGAAGTTTGAGGATTCGTCATGTTTCGGGTTATGAGTGCTTCCCCGTATGATGATTGGGCCAAAGATCTAAATGTAGGGTAGTGGCCATCTCTGGGCTCCTCCGCCATTTTGTTGGATTCGGACAGAAGGTCTACCTCAGCCGATTCCTTAGGTCCATTCCACACTCTCGATGGCAGGAGCCCATTCTTCCACATTTTCTTTCACTCCATGGTGGGAGAGACAGCGGGAGTCCTTTCCTGACAATTGGGGACGTTTATTATTTTATCCAGTGCTTTAAATGGGCCCTCACCGGTGCTGAGCACTTCTGAGATTTATCACTCTTAGTACCGGCACTTCTCTACTGCCGAGGAGAGTACCGGTACTCATGAAACGCTGGTGGCCTGTCTCTGACAGCCAAGGCACTTCTGTAGACCTGAGTCGAGCACCTGCTGAATAATTAAGCGTGGGCTCATTTGCATACCGTCCAGGTGTTCACCATCATGCTGGGTTGCAAACACAGACATCGAGGCAGCCTGGTCACAGCGTAATTAGCCGTGGAAGGTAACCAGGTTCAAATGGCTTTAATCCCACCTGATTCTTTTGTTAAGTGTCTGCTTATGTTTGACTGCTTGCCTGCGTGCTTGCCTGTGATTGTTTTTGTGTGAGAGAAAAACGAGAGAAAGGGGGAGAGAATAGAGACACTCTTGGAAGTTTTATTAAAGGAAATGTGTGGAATGCTTTGTGTGTGCATGTCTGCTTGTTTCTTTCTGTCAGTCGAGAATATATAGAATTGTGTCAAGCAATTGACAGTTTTGATGTTGCAAATATTACAAAACAAGAAAATGTTAAAATATTGCTGCGTTTGGCTTTCGTTTTTGTGTAATGAGTAAACAAACCTGCGGCAAGTAGTATAGAAGTCAATAAGTATCGGCTTGTCTTGCCATAAGCCCCGCCTCCAAGCCCCGCCCACTCACCACATTTAAATGAGTACCTGCACTATTTTCCCCCCATTTAAAGCACTGATTCTATCCCAGTTCCAGACAGACCAAAATCACAGGAGTTTGAAAGAAATGAGATTTACCATTGTGGAGAACTTTCGAACGGACCGGGAAGACCAGCATAGATGTGAAGTTCCCGGTTTTATGTTTGGCCTCAGAAAGATCTGCATTGTTTTTGTATTTTTATAATGTAGTCAGAATCAGAATCAGAAAATAGCTTTATTCGATTTAGTCAGAAATCACAAAAGCACAATTAAAATCATAACAACTGTTATAAAAGCTAATAAAAAAACAATCCATTTAAAACTTTAAAAGGATTTCCGAATGGTCAACCAAATAAAATTTTCAGTTCATTGACAGTCTGCATCTTATTACACTTTTTAAAAACATGGCAACCAAGTATGTTGACGTTTCATCTTCCAACATGCGTAATTTTAGCAATGCCAATCTACATTGTCTCAACCGCAGCGTTTCAATAAAAATTGTAGATACTTATTTCGTGGCAGTGTATAAAATTTACAAAACAAAATGCAGTGAATCAATGATTGTTGTGAAATATCATCACAGGGGCAGGGTATCATCTCTTTTGACCAAATATTCGGTTCCGGGAACGTGATCCATCTAAAAAAAGTGCCCCCCCTAAAACGGGTCAATAGCATCCTAGAATAACAACTCTGGGTATTTACTAGATAATCCTGTAGCCCAGGTCTCTGTAAAATTAAATGATTTTCCATTACCGAGACCTTCTTTCCTTCTACTTGCCACCGTTTTGTCTCTAAAGTAATAAGACAAATCTCTTTTAGTTTTTTTCGTGATATTGTTGCTAAGAGGTCCGGGGAGTCAAAGAATTCAGGGTACCCAATCTCCTTCCAAAAGGCTTTGACGTAAGTGAGCCACTTAATGTTTGATACGCCCTGTAACTTTAAACAATCTTGGAGTATGTTCCTATTTAATTCTGTCTCCTTAGTCGTCCACACCTTATGCCACAGTAAAATAGGACTCATTTTAATAAGATCTGTAACATAGGTCAGACCTAACTCCTTGTGGCAAACATACGTAGAGGTTGACTTTGGTACTGCTAACAGGTATCTAAGGAAAGGGTTCTCACAGAGTTGAATCTCTCGAGTGTCTGCTATCCCCCACATTCCTGCCCCATAAGTTGCTATTGAAATGCATTTTAATTTGTAAATTTCAAGTAAGATATGTACTGGCCTGCCTCCCACTTTATTGGCAAATTGTTGTATTGCCCCGATAGCACGAGAGAACGCTAGTTTTCTTGTGTACGCGGCAGCGGACCAAGACCCATTTTGTTCAAACACTATTCCCAGATAAGAAAAGGTTTTGGTTTGTTCTATCCTTGATTTCCCTAAAAAGATCTTGCATTGGGTATTCCTTTTATGTGAGCAACACATAGTAAAGGTTTTCCCTATATAAATTTTTAAGCCCCTATCACTCATATAGTCAGAAAAAGAACAAAGTGTTTTTTGTAATCCCCTCTGGGTCCTGGCCATGATTACCGCGTCATCCGCCTAGAGTAAAATGGGGGCTGAATTTCATCCTATTTGAGGGTAGTCTTGACTTTCATTAACTAAATGGGTTGCCACGTTATTAATATAAAGGTTGAACAAAAATGGAGCTAAAATGCAGCCCTGTCGTACTCCTTTTTTTATGGGGAATTTCCTTGAACATTGGCCCTCTTTACCAAATTGTACTCTTGCTCCCGCCCCTCTATATAGTTCCTTGACAAAAAGTAATATGTGGTGATCAATGCCTAGTTCCATTAAGGTATCCCACAGGATTTCGTGGCTAAGACAATCAAACGCCGTACTAAGATCGACGAAAGTTAAAAAGAGGTTGCCTTTTTTAGCCTCAACATATTTTCCTCTAATAATAGCTAAGTTCAACCCTTGTTCCTCAGTGCCCAATCCGGCTTTGGAACCTTGAAAGGATCCCTGAGTCTTCTGCCCATGTTTGCAGCCTATTTAGTATTACTCTCCCTGCTATTTTCATGAAAGAATCTAGCAACGAAATGGGCCTGTAGCATTTAGGGTCGTTTCGGTCCCCCTTCTTAAAAATTGGAACCACTATTGCCTCTTGCCATGTGTGTAAAAAACCTTGTTTATTGCTACTATTTAGGACATTAGTTAACAGGGGCGCCCATAGATCCATAGTCATCTTATATATGTCCACAGGTACTCCGTCTGGTCCGGGGGCCTTCCCTGCTGCACTGTCTATAATGGCTATTTCCACTTCAGCTACTGTAAAATAAATTTCCAAGGGAAACAGGCCATCTAAGCTCTCAAATGAATGGGCTGATTCTTTCTCCTCTACCTCTTGCGAAGCATCTTTGTTATAAAGTTCTGTGAAGTGGGCTACCCAAGTGTCTTCATCTATCGCCATCTCAATGGTATCTGTGTTTCTGGCTGCAAAAAAAGGTGCATTTACCACTTTACAAAACCCTGTAGTATCTTTCAAGATACAGGCTTGATGTAGAGTGTCCCACGCTTCTTTTTTAATTACTTTCTTCCGGTTTTTCCTTGCAGCATGGTAGGACACCCTCGCCTTTCTAATTTCAAAGGGATCTTTTGGTACTCTTTTGAGTGTTTGGATCAGGGCTGCATGTGTCTTCCTGCAATCTAGATCAAACCATCCCTTGTCCTTTTGTCTAGGATACATTTTAAGAGTGCCCGAGAGGGCCTTTTTTTTTCTACAGAGATACCACAGAAAGCAGAAATAATTTCACTACAGTCCCCATCTGCTGATAGACACTTCCAAGAAATCGACAGGGTCTACTCTGTTCCATTTTATTGAATAACCATTTAATTTGGCTAGAGTTAGTCTGTGTCTATAAAGATTTTCTGTGACATCATAATTTTTTCTGTTAATAGTCAAAAGTTCTAAATGCAGGCTAATGGGGAAGTGATCACTAAGTGCAATATCGCCTGTATCAAGCTGTAAAATATAACAGTGATAACCATTTGATACCAGTATAAAGTCAATCACTGAATTACAGTCCCTACCATTAAAGGTAGGGTGAAAAGGCGTCTGTTGGTTGCAGACTTCATTCGCAAAACCCAGATCTAGCTCAAAAAGTAAAGTATGAAAAAGTTTCCCTTCAGTAGTGTGGGTAAAATGTGTACAAGGGTCTCCCACGAGGTTATTCAAACCACACACCCCTGTCTGACTATTAGTGCACAAATAACAATTAAAAACCCCTGCCCAAATCACACAAGACCCCTTCGTTTCGACATCACTGATATTTTTCACACGGTTTGTAAGGTCATCCATTTCTTTAACAAATTCATTTCCAGAGATGTTGTTATAAAAGTTAATCAAATTTATGTCATAATTTCCTCCTATACTAAGGAGGAAGGACTGGTAATAACATGAATCCCTTGTATCATTTTTGATCGTAATGTTTATCGTATTTGATATGTATGTACAGAGTCCCCCAGAATTTCTGCCCCTTGTTGTTTGTTTCGCTGGTGTATGGAGAGTGCGATAGCCATTTATATGGATAGCTTCCCTTTCCCAACACTCTTGTAAACAAATAATAGAGAATTTATTTATGAAGGAGACAAACGAGGGATCATTTATTTTACTAGCTAAGCCCGCCACATTCCAACAGAAAAATGTTAGGGAATCCCCCTTATCCCTACGCTTAGTAGTAGTTTCCTCCCTTTCAAAGACATTAGTTTTCTGGATCAATCCTGATGGAACTTCATACTCATTTCGTATGGTGGCTGTGACTTGGCCAACTATCTGATCCAGATCAACTAAATTACATGAGGTGTCAGTCCTAAGCTTATCGTCTTCACAGAATTGTCCTAGGTCCGCTAAGTCTGCTGTAATGTGCGTGATTATTAAACCTTCCTGGCTGTCAAACTTCCTCTCACTTTTGGCATTCAGATAATTACCATTTGAGAAATTTCTTTGATCATACCCCTTACTGGTTATTCTGATTGCTCTACTTGAGGGTAGTCAGTCCACCAGGTCCAGGCAGCTGAATCTATTTTGGGTGGGTATCTCCTTCCACTTAGTTATTGGTAGTTGACCTCTATTTTCCCATCCCTTGTGCATTGATTTCTTCACCCATATCCACTTGCCATCAGGCTCAACTAAATTAGTTTTAGGATAGAAGTAAGAAAGCAGTCTAGTTTCTATAGATGAACCTGTGTGTTCATTTCCCCATGAGCAGATATATTCAACTGTGCGGGGATCTTTAAAGTTTACCACCACGCAGTCGCCCCGGATTGTTTTTGGGCTGTGGCCCACCCACGAAATTCTCCGCACCATCAGTATTTCACTTGTGTTATATCGGGGGAGTGTTCGGTTTGTATTAAGCCAGTGTGTTACCTTATTTTTCAGGGACATATATGATTCATGGCTGGAGCTATCTAATTCTGGAACACCGGTCAATACAACCACGTATGGGCCAGTTTCTGGTGGTAAGTTTAAACAGAGACCCGCCTGAGGCACCCCTACAATAGATGGTTCACTTAGCTCATTTTGGGGAACACTGGCTGAGATGGGTTTTTCTAGGAGTTGTGAGCAAGTTCTTGTGGAGGTTATCGGGATTGTTGGTATAGGTGCAAGTGAGGTATCAACAATCGATATCAGGGCAGGTGGGATGATGTTTTTTTCTTTTTGTAATTTTTTCCCTTGGGCATTGGCTGTGCGTTGATAATTTTCTTTAATTTCGTCTGTTAAGCCCCTATTTGACTGTTCTAACTGCGAGAGCCGATTCTCAATTCGTGCCAGTCTTAATTCTAGGGGTTCTAAGGAAGCTTTTAGCAGAGCTCTCAGATTTTGTAATAAGGGATTTTCTTCCGCCTCTGCCTCGATCCTATCCATATCTATTATGATATCAACACCCCCATTATTTAGGTCTTGGGGTGGATTTTCCAGGAGATGGATACTGTGCCTGGTCAATGTCTTCTTACTAATTTCATCCTTTGATTTGGATATGGTATCGCGCTTTCCTATGCCTTTGACAGCCTTTAATTGCCTATTCCTATTTTTTGTCCTAATTATATTCTTTGTTTTTGGGATAGCACCCTCGCGCCTATCTCTTAGTTTTCTAGTATTACATATCTCCGGGGAGTTTTTTCCTGTTGGCGTTTGAACAACCTCCATTGTTGTTATCATTGTGTACTATTTGTAGGTACATTTACTCCGGTTTGTGGGTGGTAAATAGGGGCTTGAATATCTAAGGGATTACCATTCGAAATGCGTTCAGGTGTTCGTACGGTCGCAAAATGGCCCATTGAAGATCTTCTCACCATGGCCAAATCCTGCGACACCCGTCGCTCCATGAGTATTATGCCTTGATCAATTACCGAGTTCGCTCTGACTATGAAATTGTCCAGGGTACCAGTTAGCGTTTTCGCCCTTGTTATGGTATTACTCGTGTTTCCAAGGACCGACATGCTGTTTGACTCGAAACAATTAGACGGCACGCAAAGTTCTTAAATTTCCCACAAAAGTACCTTTATTCCACGGTAAATGACAGAGGGTGATACCGGTCCGGTCTCTCTCGTGCTCGAACGGGCTCAAACGGGCCCGCCCTTTGCCCGGGCTTAGCCCGGCGCCGCCCGCGCGCGTCCCGCGACGCGGAGGGAGCCTTTCGTATTTGGCGCCTCCGGGCGCGGAAGTGGGAGTGTTTGGGGGCGGTACCACTGGGGGAATTCTGGGCAACTAAGTCCTTTCCCTCCGCTCGGCGACCGCTGCGAACACCAACAGCAGCGGCAGCGGGAGGGAAAGCGTCCAACACACAAGACTGTCCAGCAGCCCGGTTTCCACAGCAATGAATCCCAGGTAAGGGCGCTCCGCTATTCAGGCCACAAAAGAGTTTCCCGCTCCACCGAGGGAGCCTTTCGTATTTGGCACCTCCAGGCGCGGAAGTGGGAGTGTTTGGGGGCGGTACCACCGGGGGAATTCTGGGCAACGAAGTCCTTTCCCTCCGCTCGGCGACCGCTGCGAACACCAACAGCAGTGGCAGCGGGAGGGAAAGCGTCCAACACACAAGACTGTCCAGCAGCCCGGTTTCCCCAGCAATGAATCCCAGGTAAGGGCGCTCCGCTATTCAGGCCACAAAAGAGTTTTTATAATGTAGTCAGTAAAGATCATGGTAGACCCTGGGTGGGGAGTCTTGCTGTCTGGGATTGTGGGCTCTCTCCACTATAAATCACTGAGACACGTACTCCTTCGGCTCCCAGGACAAGAGACATGTTGTGATATATTGGGTTGGTTGCAATCCCTCTCTCCCTTCAGGTATTCCAACTATCTGCACTTTATTCCGCCTGGAGGCACAACGAGGAGAAATATCTTTATTTCTCTTTGTTTTTCCTTTTTCGATGTGTGCTGCATTCTGAGGCACACATAGAAATAGGAAAACACCTCTTGTGAGTGTTTTTGTGCAGGAGTGTGCCACTGGCATATTTATAAGGCAACATAAAGCAACGTTACGTAACTTTTCATGGCCTTATAAATATATGCCCCTTTCACGCACCAAACTGCGTGAAAGGGGCATTCCATGGGTGTTGCTGAGGGCGCTCCCAACAACATCCATGACTTTTTCTCACTTCCCCAGATTTGCGAGAAATCGTAAGTCTGAGGCAGTGCCAAAAACTTACGCCTCCCCAGGGGAGACGTAAGGGAGGCACAATCGCAACATCCATTGACTTTGACACTGCCCCATATTTACAAGGGTGGCGTAAATATGGGACTACGCAAAAATTAAGACGAGGGAAAACCTGGTCTTACCCTGGAGTAACGAACAGAGAAATGTTTAATTTCTCCTCGTTTTTGCTGTTTCCATTTGTGCTACGTTGTTCAGCAGACATAGAAACAGCAAAATGTCATTGACTGTTTATGTGCAGGAAGGTGTCCCTTCCTCCACATAACCACCATGTTGCACCCTATTTAAAGTCTAAGTAGATGCGTCACCTTGTAAAGCCCTATGCTACATTATAACTGCGCCAGGTATAATGTATGCAGGGTGGGCATCCCCTCGTAAAAGGCAGCGTAGAAGTTATGCCACTGCATCAGTGGCATCACTTTTGCGAGACACTCTAGCAATGTGTCATTACTGGGCCTACAAATACATTAGAAATACTGACGTATCTGTAACTCCTTCAGACATGAAGCGCTGTACATAAAATACAGCACATCCTTCGTGTCTCAAGGAGGGCGCAGTGAAAACTGTTGCACCCCTGTTTTCCCGCAGCAATGCGGCAGTTTTCGTAAATGAGCCCCAAACAATCTTCCCCTGCAACGCAGACACCCTTGAACTATGGTGCAAGGGTGCCTGCGTTTGCTTGTAAGAAAGTCTTTGATGGTTAAAGTGCGTCTACGACAACCTGATTGTAAGAAAGTCTTTGATGGTTAACCCTTACGACCCGCCGTGAATAGGCCCTTTGTAACAAACCATTTGTAGCTCAAGTATACCACCGTCGGATCAAGAAATAAACGAGAAAAATAGTAAAACTTCTTGTATGCTACCTCTCTCTCTCTACCTTATTTTCTTTCCCGCCCCCTTTCACCCTTTCCCTTCCTCCTACTGTGACAGTGGATAGGGGTGAACACCCGAACATACGTAAACCAGATATGTACCGCAACCAACACGGCCAGTTTGGGCTACTAGCCTGCAACAATAAAGCGAGGCCTATTACACGTTATATATTATACAATTTTTTTTTATTAAAATGTATTTAAAAAAAAAAAAGTTCATCTACGACAACCTGATTGTAAAATAATCATTGATGGTTCAAGTGCATTTATGACAATCAACGGCTCTTAAACAAAAAGCATTTAAACCAGTTCAATGTACACTAAAGTTTAACATATATATGTTTCTGCATATAGCGCGGGTAACCAAGCGTTACGTAAATAATGTTTCATACATCCCTGTGTTATAATGCACAATTTCATTTACGTTAACATATTATTTTGAGATCTTCGCATCGGCAAAGATCTTCCAAAAATTTCGTAACTTGTCATCAGCCACCACACGAAGTGCGGCTAACTCCAAAGAACGACTAAGGAATTTCTCCTTGATTAAGTTATAATTTAGACGTCTATGAATATTAGAGCGGCGAACTGTCCGGTATGTAAACCGAAAGTTGGAGAGAAAAAGCACGTACACGTTGTGCAGAAAACTACTAGAATAAACTCTAGTTAACAAGAAGTGCATTATTGGGGGCGTGGCTTGGACGCCGAACAAGATGGCCGCCTGAGCTCGGAGCTCTCCTGCACCGCGGCGGACTTTTCCTTCCCTGTCCCTTATCTGCGGCCGTTTTCGTCTGCTTCTTGTGTCACCTTGGAGCGGACAGCTTCGCGCTTAAGATGTGAGCGCCAGATTTCTTTTTTATACAGTTTTTGCTCCGTTTTCGCTCCTTCATGTAACTCCCTCAGCGCGACCGCCATTTTGTCATCAGCGCGTCACGAGCGCGAAGCTGAGGAGGGCGCTGAAATGTTCCTCATATTACCTCTTCAGTGCCTGGACTCTGACACTATGGCTTAATGGTTTTGTCCTTATGCTCTTCACGCTCCTATCATGCTCCTGCTTCGCCAATCCTTCAGTCTCCTACATTTCTCTATTCAGCATTGCTTTGCCTGGAAAGAATGATCACCTCATGTTAGTTTAAAAAGTGGAACACTTTCTTTCCTCTCATGAATATCGCTTCACGGAGGACCCCTGCCTGCATACTTTACTCACCAAATGTTTCTTGAGGTGCTCTCTCTGAGGATTTCTTCAGGAATTCGTCCTTTTTCTTCCTTGAGGATTTCATGTTTAGGGTGAAATCTCGCCACACCCTGGGATCTCTCCGCAGCTGTTTTTACTGTTCCTCTGCGCATAAGTCATCCGCACCGGTTGGTGTTTTCTTCGTTGCCATTGGAAGTTGCTCCTAACTACTGGTTGGAACTGATTCTGATTTTTGATTTTTCCATGGTTTCTGCTGTGGTTTTCTGCTGTTCCTGCTGACCTCTGTGTTCTCCATTTAAGTATAGTGAATTTTTTTTTGCTCTTCACACACGAGGCATATTGACATATATTGGCGGATTGCTTACTGTTCGTCCAGTCATTGGCAAGCTCCAGCCTCTATGGGCAAGCTACGCAACCCAAAGTTTGTCTTTGTGCCCTCGAAGAGCTCTCCTTCAACTGACTCTTCTTCATCGACAGGTCACTCTTCTCCCACAGAACAAATGGCGACAGCATCTTCTAGCCGTGCTTCTCCATCGCAATCTGCCTTGAACAAGTCTTCTCCTTCTGTTTCCTTGTCTAAGCGCTTGAAACAAGATTCTCCTCCTCCTCCATCCGAGACCCCTTCATCACCTATTTAGTTGGAAATGCTGCTGGAGGAAATCCGTGCCTTGCGTCCATTTGTGGAGGAGACCAACACGAAGATGCAGCTCTTTGAAGCCAAAAGGTCAAATATGGAGACTCGTATGTCATCTGTGGAGCAGCAGGCCACAGAGATTCAGACTAATTCTCAGCGTATTTCCTCTCTGGAGAAGTCTCTTCTCACCCTCCAACAGCACAATGAGGATTTGGAAAATAGGAACAGGAGAAACAATCTGCGCATTTATGGTCTACCGGAGTCCTTGGAAGGAGATGATCCTGTGGCGTTTTTCTCCTCTTTTCTTCTCAAACTTTTGGACATTCCTGCTACTACTTCTCTAAGTATCCAAAGAGCCCATAGGCTCGGCCCTCGTTCCTCCTCCTCAACTAAACCACGAGGGGTCATCATCCTCTTCCTAAAATTTACTGATCTTCTTTTGGTCCTCTCTGCTGCTCGTGCAAAGCGTCAAGTTTCCTGGATGGGCCAGAGAGTTTTTCTCTCTCAAGATGTCTCTAATGCCACAGCTGCCAGAAGGAAAGAGTTCCTGTCTCTTTGAGCTCCTCTACGTTCTCTTGGGGCTAGGTATGGTCTATTTCACCCTTGTACCTTCAAAGTGACTCACCAAAACAATACTTGGTCCTTTCAAGATCCAGCTGAACTCAAGAACTTCATTCATATTCAGACTAATGCTGGCATGGATACTTCCAATCCCGCTAATGGTTGATTACTATTTGGCTTTCCCGTTTTTCTTGCAGGTTTTGTGGATATGTTTTTATCCTGACATATGTTCTTCTCTTTTTGATGTGGTTCCTTTGTGTCTCCAGATTGGATTCCTTTTTTCATATGTTGTTGGCCTTCCTGTGGTTTTTGTTTAACATAATTTTTGTATAATTTGTTTCTCTCTTCCTTCCCTAGATTGCCGATGTGTCCTCCTTCATCCCACACGGTTCGTCTTTTTCATTCCCCGTCCTGGTGCAGTATGTGGCTTTCCTGGCTTAGGAGGTCACTCCCATACCCCACTGTTATGTCATCTCCTTCTCCCCCTTCAGGTATGTCTTCTTCAGTCGTCCTATTTGGATATGTACTGTCTCTCCTTGTACTTTTTCTTTCTTGCCTTTTTCCCTCTTTCCCTTCCCTTTATCTTTCTGTATCTTTTGACTCTATCCTTGTCTTGCCCCTTCTTCTCATGTATCGGTTGGCACTGTTTATAATCTTTTTGTGCTTATGGCTTTTCTTTGTTTCTTACAATTTTAGTCCTTTCAATTCAAAGTTATTTCATGGAATGTGAAAGGTTTTGTTAACCCTATTAAACGACAGAGAGTGCTTTCCCATTTAGCTTCTTACAACCCTGATTTAGTCCTTTTACAAGAGACTCATCTCTCTGAGGCTGAATCTCTTAAACTAAAGAGAGGATGGGTGGGAATGGTCTCATTTTCTCCTACATCTAACAAAAAGAATGGTGTGGCCATTTTGTGTCACAAGAAGCTCAAATGTAAAGTTCTCTCTCAAGACAATGATGCTGAAGGTCGATGGGTTTTAGTTAAATTGTTAATCAATTCTGTTTCATTGACTGTATTTAATGTTTATGGTCCTACCCACCCTGATTGTAATTTTTGGCCTTTAATCACTTCGAAATGTGTTCAGCACAGTGATTCCATGTTCATCTTGGGAGGGGATTGTAATCAAATTGTTGATCCTTTTCTTGATCGTAAATCCTCTGCCCGCTTTACTCCTCATAAATCACATACACAATTTCTAGACACTGTATCTAACTCACACCTTATTGACTAATGGAGACTTTCCCATTCTGACACTCTAGATTATTCTTTCTTTTCACCTCCCCATGCCTCTTTTTCTCGGATTGTATACATCTTCCTTTCTCAATCTCTCTCTCAAAATCTCCTTTCCTCGTCTATAGAACCAATAGTTATCTCAGACCATGCTCCCATTGCCACAGTTCTTGATCTTCTCCCTCCACATCCCAAGTCTTCTCGTTGGCGCTTCAATAACTCTCTTCTCATGGACCCTCTTTTTTCCTCTTCCTTTCTCTCCTTTGCTACAGAATTCTTTTTACTCAACTCCGATCCCTCTTTAGCCCCCCATGTTATCTGGGATTCTTTCAAAGCTACCGCCCGTGGTTTTGTAATAGATTTTGTTTCGAAGAAAAAGAAGCGCTTTCTTAATAAACAGAAAGAATTGCTCGCGCATATTAAGTCCCTAGAGCATAAATTCTATACTTCTTCTAGCAAAACTGTTTTACCAGATCTTATACGTGCCAAGCTTGATTTCAACAAAACCACTACCGATAATGCTTTTTCAATCCTACTACGGAGTAGTGCTCGTTACTATGGTGGTCGCAACAAATCAGGTAAACTTTTGGCCAATTATCTTAAGTCCCGTAGAGAGCGTAGCTTTATAGAGTCGATCTACTCTTCCGATAATCTCCTCCTACACAAAGAACAGGATATCCTCGCCCAATTCCAACTTTTCTACCAGTCTCTCTATACTCCTGAATCGCCTCCTTCTGCTTCTCTTATCCAGTCCTATTTCGATAACATCCCTTCCCCCTCCACTTCTCATCTCAACCTCCCTGCTCTTGATAAGGACCTTTCTATTACCGAACTTGGCAGTGCTTTAAAGACTTTAACTAAAGGTAAATCCCCGGGTCCTGATGGCTTCTCTGTAGAATTTTATCTACATTTTTCAGACCTTCTGCTCCCTAAACTTCTCTCACTTTTCCAGTCCTTCTTTAGCTCTGACTCAGCTGCTGATACTTTTCACGAGGCCACGATTTGCCTCATACCCAAGGATGGTCGTGACCCCCAATTCTGTAAAAACTACCGACCAATATCCTTAGTTAATGTGGACTACAAATTATTCGCCAAACTTCTCGCCTTACGCTTAGATCCTCTTCTCCCTCATCTCATTGGCAAGGAACAGTGCGGTATTGTTAAGGGCAGACTTACCTCGGACAATTCCCGCCTTTTTCTTAATGTCCTAAACAAAGTACCTTCTCTTACTATTCCTTTAGCTGCCATCTCGGTAGACGCCGAGAAGGCGTTTGATAGAGTTGATTGGTCCTTTCTGTTTGCTGCCTTGAGGTGGCATGGCTTTGGCCCTAATTTTATTTCTCTTATTTCTTTACTCTATTCTGCCCCTAAGGCGTCTGTTTTAGTTAATGGTCACTTATCTTCTTATTTTCCCCTCCAACGTGGAGTCCGTCAAGGTTGTCCTTTGTCCCCACTACTTTTTGTTCTGGCTCTAGAACCTTTTCTTACATCTATTAGGAACAACATATCTATTTCTGGTTTTCCTTATGACAAGTCTCATTTGAAACTCTCTGCATATGCAGATGACATTCTCTTATTTATTTCCGATCCTGGAAAATCCATTCCTGCCTTATTGAGCGAGTTTTATTCCTTTTCGCAAGTTTCTGGTTACAAGATCAACTCTGATAAAACTGAGATTCTTCCTCTCACCAAATTTTATCTTCCTCATCAGTTTTCTGCCACTGGCTTTGCGTGGAATTCTTCTAAAATCAAATACCTCGGAATATGGTTTTCTAATTCCATCTCTTCATCCATTCGGTTGAATATGTCTATTGTACTATCCCGTATTGATAAACTGTTATCCTCCTGGAATCCTCTCTTTCTTTCATGGTGGGGTCGACTGGACTCGATTAAAATGATGATATCCCCCATTCTTATATACGTTTTCTCCATGCTCCCTATACATATTCCTGATATTTATTTCAAACGCATCGACTCCTGTCTTTCTAAGTTTTTATGGAACCATAAGAAATCGAGGGTTGCTCTAGTTGCTCTTCGGAAACCAAAATCGAATGGCGGTGTCAGCTTTCCGGACTTTCGTCTTTATCATAAGTCATTTTCTCTCCGTCAGGCCTCTAACTGGCTTTCTCTGACGCCTTCCCCTCTTGCTCCTCTTTGGCTCTCTATTGAACGTTCCTTGCTTTCTCCGTTCTCTTTATCTGAGGTTGTGCATTTTTCTGCTAAGAACTTAACCACTCCTCTCCCCTTGTTCAAGCATACCTCCTCTCTTTTGCGTCCATTGGTCTGTCCTGATCTATCTTCTCGTGAATCCTTTTTAGCCTCCCCTATTTGGTATAACTCGCTTATTCTCCTGCACAATCGCCCTATTTGCTGGAATGCCTGGAGGTCAAGGGGTCTGGTGTGGGTTAACAAACTTTTTGATGGTCTTCTTCCATGCTCATTTCCTCGATTCCGACTTTTGTTTAACTGCCCGCAATCCTTTTTCCACAGATTCACTGTCCTCATGGCCCTTATACTTGATGTTTATTATTCCCTCCCTCCGTCATCATCTCCTATATCTCAATCCCCCCTGCTTCAGATTTTGTCTTCTCTTCCCAAAGCCTCTCTTATTTATAAGTTCTTCTCCTCCCCCAATCCTAATCGTCTGAAATCTAAGCTGGAATGTGCTTGGGAGTCGGATCTGGGCTGTGACTGGTCTATAGCTCTTTGGGATAAAGTTTGGTCCAGGTCCTTAAAAATTTCTCGCTCTGCCTCCTTGACCCAATCTATGTTTTTTCTCTACCACAGATTGTACCTTTCTCCAGTTTCTATTTCTCGCTTCTCTCCTGATAAAGATTCTAACTGTTGGACCTGTGCCTCCCCTAATGCTGATCTTTTTCACCTACTCTTTCTTTGCCCTTCTGTTGTCATTCTCTGGGGTCAGGTATGGTCTTATGTTTCTCGCCTATTCTCGATCTCTACTCCCTACTCTATCCCTCTTCTCTTTTTAGGTAGTCTTTCTGACACCTTAGATATACCCTTACACTCCTCTGGTCTATTAGATCTCATGCTGGCTCTGGCTTTTCAACACATATCCTTTAATTGGAAAGACCTTAATAAACTCTCTATACAATGTTGGTGGAACTCTCTCTGTCATCATCATAGGCTTGATGTGCGCTTTGCTGCTGCTTCCACCCCTACCCTAAATAGAGATTTATTCTGGTTGCCTCTCACAACTTATCTTGACCGCATGGCTCTGAAACGTACCTCTCCTTTATCCTCTGAGAATTTTAAACCTCCATGAACAGCTTTTTCTCTGTACTTCTTCTTCTATCTTTCTTCTATTTTTCCATTTACATCTACTTTTCTTCCTCTATTTAAGTATCTCCTATCCTAGGCTTTTTTTGCTTTTTCTATTCTTCATATCCTTTTGCCTGATTTCCTTCCTATTCTCTTTATAGTGCCTTTTACCTATTCTTTCTTCCTTTCCTTCCTTCCTTCTTGCCTCCTTTTCTCTCTTTCCCCCCCCCCTTTTTTTCTCTATAAAAACATTTTATAAAAATGCTTTTTAGGTTTTGTTTGCTGCGAATATTGATCTATTGTTTTCTTTTTTTAATGTAGCATGGTCTATGTTTATTTGAATGATCTGTATCTCGCTGTTCCTTCTATTTTTCTCTAATAAAGCATTTTCAAACACAAAAAAAGAAGTGCATTATTGTTTTGAGTTTTGGTCGTGTATGTATTTGCAATGCATTGTGGGCAGGCGGATGTTCTTTCCGGTTCTCTCGCCCTGATTGCTGGTAAACCGTCTGAAGAGCGTCGCTTAAGGCAGAACAATAAATAAAACAGGCACGCCCATTTTACTAACCTTTTATCTTGCTGCAGCCATAGGCTGTCCACATACAGCGTGGAGTCTGACTGGACTAGGCCCTGTAGTAGCAGTCTCCACCCTGCAACACCCCCTCCGCCCCCCCATGTATGTTACAGTGTGGTGCCTGGCTGATTGTGATTAGGGTCGCCCCAGTGACGACCCGTGGTATTGCACCCCTGGTGTCTATTCAAAGAGGTGCCTGTGCCGGTGCCCAGTGATGACCCCTGGTACTGCATTCTGGTATATTGTAACGGTGCTATCCAACCCTACTTTCGCTGGACCGAAGTGCAGCAGTGAGTGTTGAGTTATTCCTGCTGGGCTGTTAAATGTCAGATTTCATCCCGTATTTTGATTTTACATCAAGGCCCGGAGGCCAATATTATGCATCATCCCTTTTATTGCTCCCCAGACAGCAGCAACAAACAAGCAATAGAATCAGAACACTTTCAGCTTCTAGAACACTGAACATGCATGTAGAACTGGCAGCCATCTTCCTCTTTTGTTGCTGCTCAGTGATCAGATAAGTCACACTTTTGTCCCCTTGTATAAGATTAATTAGTCTAGAAATATTGTATAATTTATTTAAAAGGGTATATTTATTAAGCTAATATTGAATTAATTAGAATACATAACTGTATCATTTAGATTTGTTGCACGAGGATTGTGTGAAGATTTGACTGCTTTAGCGTCGTATGCCGTTGCGAGCATATTTAGAGGGTATGAGTTTTGAAATAAAGGAAAGTATGGTTTGGCATAAGTATTAGGAAGTTTGGCGGGTATGGAAAATAGCGTTTTTGGGCTTGTTTGAGTTACCTTGGCAACGCGACTGGACGTTAGTGGCCAAGCGCGAGACAACGAGTGTTCGATCCTCGAGTGCAGATGGAGTTTGTGTCTAGAGGCGTTCGACCCTCTAGTGCGAGGAAGGCGTGCGCAGCATAGAGAAGGAAAACTTGACCTTGACCTGGTCTCAGGCCAGGACGCTCCCCCCACCGCCCCAGCGTTCCCTGCTGGTGCTGTGTCCTCTGGCTGCTGCCCCTTGCTGCTGCTGGGAGTTCGAGGCTCTCCTCCACCCGCAGGCTCCCGCCTGCGCCTCATCCCTGGTGGCCCAGTGGTGGGCGGTAAGTATTCGGTCTGATCTGCTGCCTGTTTCCCGTATTTGTATTGTATTTGTTGCCTATTTTCTCTGTGCGCTGCTTTAGTGACTGTTTTCCGTATTTGTATTATATCTGTTGCCTGTTTTCTCTGTGCGCTGCTTTAGTGACTGTTTCCCATATTTTTATTGTATTTGTTGCCTGTATTTGTTGCCTGTTTCCTTTCTGCTGTGCTCCCCGCATTCCTTTCCCGCCGCTGCGTCCCCTGCGTCCCCGCCCCCTCCTCTCCCATTCGCTTCCCACCACCCGGCGCCCAGCTGCTCCTCCTTCCCTCCACCCCTTCTTAATGCAGGACGCTGCGTGGCCGCGCAGCGGGCGCGCTGCTGGCGCGCCAGAGGCAAGCCCGTCTGCATCCGTCCGCACCTGGACTGCGCCCTGCGCCAGAAACCCTGGACCCCGCGCACCCCACTGCACCATACCCAGCCTCAGATACGACGCCGACTCTCTCCACGCTCTCAACACCGGCCGAGACCAACGCTGCAACCAGGCCGCCCTCAACACCCGCTCTGCACGCAGACACGCCATCGAGCTCTGGGACCTGCTCGACGCCACTGCCCCGGACGTAGCCTTCCTGACTGAGACGTGGTGGAACGACTCCTCTGCACCAGACATCGCCATTGCCATCCCAGACGGCTGCAAGATCACCCGCAGGGACCGCGCTAACGGCATCGGAGGAGGAATTGCCATCGTCCACAAGTCCACCCTCAAGGTCACCACCCACGCAGACGACACCCTCAACGCCGCCGAACACCTGCACTTCCGGATCCACACCGACCCCAACACCACCCTCAGAGGAACGCTCATCTACAGACCCCATGGACCCCGGGCCCAGTTCAGCGACTCCATCGCTGACCTTGCCAGCATCCACGCACTCGCCTCCACGGACTACATCCTCCTCGGGGACCTGAACTTCCACCTTGAGAACAACAACGACGTCAACTCCACCATGCTGATCGGCAACCTCGCCAACCTCGGCCTCAGATAACTCGTCACTGCACCCACCCACGCCGCCGGCCACACGCTGGACGCTGTCTTCTCCACAAGCACCCACGTCACCTTCAACCATACCACCGAATCCCACTGGACCACCGCTGAATTCACTTCACCTTCAAAATACCAACCACGCACCACCGCACCCAACAGCTGCCTCGCCGTGGCTGGAGCAAAGTCATCGAAGACCAGCTGCTCACCACCCTCTCCCAGAACCCACCCACCGACCCCACCAACCCAGACGCCGCAGCCCGCAGCCCGCAACCTCAGACAGTGGATCGACGACTGTGCCAACACCCTCGCCCCACTGAAGAACCCCTCCAACAGCCACGTCAGCAAGAGAGCCACCTGGTTCACCGGCGAGCTCCTGGCCCCCAAGCCCACATGCCGGAAACTGGAGAAGAAATGGCTCCACGAACGTACACCGGACAACCACGCAGCCCACAAGGACGCCACCCGCAGACACCACCACCTCATCAGATCAGCCAAGAGGTCCTCCTTCAAAGACCGCCTGGATAACAACGTATACGACAGCTAAGAGCTCTTCCGCATCGTTAAATAACTATCCAACCCCAGCGCCAACACCAATGACATCCAGCCCTCACAGGAACTGTGCGACTCACTGGCCATCTTCTTCCCCTGCAAGATCGCTGACATCCACGACAGTTTCAACACCACGACCGACCCGACCAGGCCAGACTCCACCCCTCCTCCGAACACCAACAACGCCAACCGATTTACCTCCTGGTCCAACGTCAGCGACGACGAGACACACAAGGTCATGAACTCCATCCACTCAGGATCTCCGACAGACCCGTGCCCACACCACATATTCAACAAGGCAGACGCAGCCATCGCCCCCCAACTACAAAAGGTCATCAACATCTCCTTCGAAACAGCGACATTCCCGGAAAGCTGGAAGCACGCCGAAATCAATGCCCTCCTCAAGAAGCCCAAGGCGGACCCCAAGGACCTCAAGAACTTCCGGCCCATCTCCCTGCTCCCGTTCCCGGCGAAGGTCATCGAGAAAATCGTCAACATGCAACTGACCCGCCACCTCGAAGACAACAACATACTTGACCCGTCCCAATCCGGATTCAGACGAAACCACAGCACCGAGACTGCCCTCATCGCTGCCACAGAAGACATCAGGCGCCAATTAGAGAACGGCGAAACATCAGCCCTCATCCTCCTGGGCCTCTCGGCCGCCTTCGACACGGTCTGACATCGCACTCTAAAAACACGCCTCCAAGAAGCCGGTATCCAAGAGAAGGCCCTCGACTGGGCCACTTCCTTCCTCCCCGGCAGATCCCAGAGCGTCTGCCTCCCACCCTTCCGATCCAAAGCCTCTGACATCATCTGCGGCATCCCCCAGGGCTCCTCCCTCAGCCCAACGCTGTTCAACATCTACATGGCCCCCCTCGCACAAGTGGCCCGCCACCACAACCTCAACATCATCTCCTACGCCGATGACACTCAGCTCATCCTCTCCCTCACCAAGGACCCTCGCACCGCCAAAACCAACATCCACGACAGAATGAAGGCCATCGCCGACTGGATGAGGTGCAGCCGGCTGAAACTGAACTCGGACAAGACCGAGGTCCTCATCCTCGGACCCAACCCCTCGGCCTGGGACGACTCCTGGTGGCCGACCACTCTCGGGACAGCACCGACACCCACCGACCACGCACGCAATCTAGGATTCATACTCGACTCCTCCCTCTCCATGTCCAAACAGGTCAACGCCGTCTCTTCCTCCTGCTACAACACCCTCCACACGCTTCGCAGGATCTACAAGTGGATCCCGACCGAAACAAGGAGAACTGTGACACAGGCCCTCATCAGCAGCAGGCTGAACTACGGCAACGCACTCTACGCCGGAATCCCAGCCAAACACCTACGACGACTACAGCGCATCCAAAATGCCTCCGCCCGACTGATCGTCAACGTCCCCTGCCGCAGCCACATCACCCCCAGCTGACAAACCTACACTGGCTCCCCGTCGACAAGAGGATCACCTTCAAACTCCTCACCCACGCACACAAAGCACTCCACAACACCGGACCAGCCTACCTGAACAGCAGATTCACCCTCCACACCCCCACCCGCCAGCTACCCTCCGCCAGCCTCGCACTCGCCGCTGTCCCCCGCCTCCAACGAACAACCTCCGGGAGCAGATCCTTCTCCTACCTCGCCGCCAAGACCTGGAACACCCTACCTACCCACCTACGGCAGACCGAAGACCTACTTGCCTTCAGAAGACTCCTCAAGACCTGGCTCTTCGAGCAGTAGCAAAACTCCCCCCCCCTCTCAGCGCCTTGAGACCCTCACGGGTGAGTAGCGCGCTTTACAAATAGCATGATTGATTGATTGATTGGCGTGCGTACGGCGGCCATTTTTGATGATTGGGAATAGCTTTATATGTTAAGGGGGCATCCAAGAGGACATATTTTGGGAAAAGAAATACGAAATCTGTCAGAACGCGAGTCAGTTTCTGACAGACTTCGGTCGAAAGTTCAGCAGGAGGTCGTGTATTTGAATTGAAGTGAGCAGCTAAGGGAAAGAATTTGAAAATTAAGGTTAGGGTTAGAAAAAAGGAAAGTGGTATATAAAGGATTTATGAACTAGTTTGTTGGAAGGTTTTCAGAGGAATTCTATAATTTGGTTTTGTTGGAAAGTCATTAAAAAAAATGGAAGGTGTTGAAGGAAACTTTGAGGAGAGAATGAAGAGCTACATGGAAAAAATGTTTGGGGAGATGTCGGCTTCAATAGATAAAAAAAGAGAGAATACCATGGAGAAAGGTATGTTAAGAAGACAAAGATCAGGGGAAGATGAGAATTTCTGGACCACTGAGGAGATTGATGTGGTTGCAGGAGGTTCTAATCAAGGGAGTAAGAAAGCACAAAAAAGGAAAATGATTGAGTCATTAAAAAAAGGGAAAGAACGTAAGGTTCTGAAAGGAATCGCTACAAAGGCGAAGGAGAGCACAAAAAGGGTGCAAAAAATTAAACATACTACTGTTGCTTGTGATTCAACATCGTCAAGTGGTGATGTTGAGCTTACTTGTAGTTCAGGTATCGAAGATTCAGATGTGGAGGTGACACAGCATGGAATTTCAAATCCTCCCTTCGTCACAGACCAAATATCACACTAACACATTCACTCAATGCATTCATTGGTGGGGCCCATAACACCAACACTCACACTTCATTCATCCTTGATCTGCTCTTACGGGAGAGATGAGTGTTCCAAACACTGACATGAAAGGAATACCTTATCACCTAAAAGAAATTTATTTACATAACCATACACTAAATATCCTTAGTCCAGCACATCTTAAACCTGAACCACGAGATATTCCTTCCACTTGGTCGATAGATCAAATTAGTTGAGTTGGAGAAGTGATTTTAATCCTCTTTAATTTACATTCAAATCTTAATCTATTCCCTTTCAATAAACAACCCAACACATTGGCTTGTTAATCCATTATATTGTTTATCTAATTAATGCCAGAATTTAGTTCCATCTAGTAAATTTATTAATTATCACACAAATCACAGAACATTATATTTACCTATTCCGGCTATCGTTCGTCCTCTAAGTCAGCAGCTTTAGTCGTCAGCATGCTACAGTCCCAAAGTTCAAGTCATGGACCAGAAACGTGCAAATATCGATCAATGCCCATAGAATGTTCGGCAATCTGTAGTTCATCAGGAAATTGGGCAGCAATTCAGTCCGTCAAAGATTCAGGGAAAACAGCTGTCCTGCAGTGTCACTGTCCTCTCCGTCAGCATTACGTCAGGACAAAAAGAAAAGGTTCTGCGCAACTCACTACTCTACCATCATTTATAATAAAATTAACGTCAAAATGTAACATTTGCTTAGTTTGGGATCTTCTAATTGGTTGGTTAAGATCGTCTGTTTCGGTTTCCCAAAGTCTATGATGTCACACCGTCAGGCATGATCCATCCGGTTATTAAAATTGTCCATTGTCAAAGCTCTTGGCAGAAGTCCAGTCGTGACCTTGTTCGGGTACATAGAGTGTAGGTCATCTTGAGGCCACTGGTACAGGAGCTTGGGACATGGGCACTAGGTCTGAAACCTCGTGGAATGGTAGCTGTCTCGTCGCGTGTGTCGGTCGGCCATTTTGTCTTAGGCCCAATCGGTCAACTTAAGCAAAACAAACACAAAAAGCAATTAAAACATGGAAATAACGAATAAAATGTTTAACCTTCACTAATTCCCCTATGTGTATGTAATTATCTAGCATAATAGCGACATTTAAAGCGTTTATATTCACCCAATAATGTCATCTGGTGCAACTTACAATTACGTCACAAAAGCAACATATATCATGCAATATTCTATTTTTCTAGTATTAGTATGCGTACATATATTAGTTTACAAATTATTTTAGCCATGCAAAATGCAAATCCCATGTGTAATTCATACATTAGTATGGTTGATTAAGTATCACTCAAAATGCATTATTATTATTACAATTAATAGATTATTCTAATTAGTATGAACATGCAGAAATGGGGGGGGGGGTATACAAAATGTTGTACTACCCGCTCCATCAATCCCCCCTTTGGTGATTATATCACCACACCATCAAAATTTTGTATTTCTTTTATGGAGTGTCAAAGTGATTTCTTGCTTTTATTCATAACTCAGTTTCCCCTGTCTCTTCTCTTTTCGCTGATACATACTCTCCTTAACTTCCTCCAATTCTATTTCTTCAAATTCTCTCTCTTGTTTCTTATCTTTTCTCCTTAAATTTTCTGACTTTTATTATTTTTTCGACAGATACACACTAATCTTATTATTAATACTATGAAAATCACACAGGTTAATGCAAATAAAATTTTACCTAAAAATATACTACCTAAATTTATTAAGAAAGCTGATATTTTCTTTCCAATTTTTCCCAAATACCTTCAACCTCCAGTGGTGCAATTTCGTCATGCAGTTCAGTTATATTTTTAATATAAATTTTCAAATCTTTACTTTCGTCTGGAATGTAAGTACAACAATGTTGAACTTTCAGCATTCCACAGACTCCACCCTCTTTTTCCAATAATATATCAAGGGGAAGTCGATTTTGCATGACCATGGCACGCACGGCAACCATTACAGTGTTCACCAATAAAAATCCTCCAGCAGTGCTTGTTGACAAGCGATCCACTACTGTTGAAAGCCTTCTAATTTTGTTTGCATTGAGATATATTCCCACTGCTGGTATCAATGCTCCAAAGATGTCACCCACAATTTCTGACCAAGATTCTCTCTTACTATGTGCTAAATAACTACCTAAACTATGTACACCATCTTCTCCTCTATCCATATAAAAAATCTTTGGAAAAACCAGACCTACATAACATGTGCCATACCAATGGTCTGGCAAACGATAATATGCCCTGTTCCCGCAAATGAAATATAACCCAGGAAAAACTGGATCTTTTCCACCATTAAATCCCCATCCACCCATGATTCGGTATGTATCATGGCACTCACTATTACCTACAAAATAATTATCATATGCAGTTTGATTCCTTCTAATACACAATTTCCCTTTCTGAGGCCAATCTAAAGCCATAGTTGGACTAGCTTCACCTTTCAAGTGTTTTTCCTTTTCTACATCCCAGACTGTCTTCTCCACCTTTCCTTTATATGCCTTTCTTTGCATTTTCAGTCTCCTTTCTTCAACCATATCTAAAAATGTCTTTTCCTCTTTCTTTAAAATGCAAGTCAAATTGTTTTTAAATATATATTCTAATGTTAGTTCTTTAGTCTCTAAGAAAAATTCACCTTTTAATACCTTTGAAGGTTTTACCGTGTTTAGCTTGTTAATTGATGGTACTTGTGAAAATATATATAATCTACATCTGAAAAATAATACTCTAATTTCCCTGTTTGATAAAATAAACTAGCTATTACACTACATGTTATTCCATAAGTTACTGGAAGGTGGTGATAAGTCACTCCCTCCGATACAGAAGCAGGTAACTGCATACAAACGTAGCAGTCCCTTACGTCCATTGTCTTTACATATTCATACAACAATTTCGAAAACACATTATTAGAAAAATCGGTTATAGACCTGTCTTTATGTAAATAGTTTTTATCTATTCTAGTCAGAACTACCTTTTGAATCTTTTCTATATTAGTTTTGTTTTCACTATGTCCTTCTATTGTATCTATAGTAACCTTAAATCAGATCAGGAGAGCAAGTATGCTCCACAGAAGAATTAGTAATCCTGTACAACAACAACACATTTTACACCATCTTCTCAAAAATATACATCTACCCATTCTACTATCTGTGTTTGCCATTTTTGTTAAAATGGACAGTGTCTTTTGACTTAGCCTCTTCTACTTCACAACTAGTTTGTCTAAGCACCTACTTGGTTCTATCAGTTTTTGTCTTTTTCCGTATTTTATTATCTTTCCATTAGCAACTTTCTGGTCTCATTCAGTTTGGCATCTCATCATCTAAATTACATGAGGTGTCAGTCCTAAGCTTATCGTCTTCACAGATTTGTCCTAGGTCCGCTAAGTCTGCTGTAATGTGCGTGATTATTAAACCTTCCTGGCTGTCAAACTTCCTCTCACTTTTGGCATTCAGATAATTACCATTTGAGAAATTTCTTTGATCATACCCCTTACTGGTTATTCTGATTGCTCTACTTGAGGGTAGTCAGTCCACCAGGTCCAGGCAGCTGAATCTATTTTGGGTGGGTATCTCCTTCCACTTAGTTATTGGTAGTTGACCTCTATTTTCCCATCCCTCATGCATTGATTTCTTCACCCATATCCACTTGCCATCAGGCTCAACTAAATTAGTTTTAGGATAGAAGTAAGAAAGCAATCTAGTTTCTATAGATGAACCCGTGTGTTCATTTCCCCATGAGCAGATATATTCAACTGTGCGGGGATCTTTAAAGTTTACCACCACGCAGTCGCCCCGGATTGTTTTTGGGCTGTGCCCCACCCACGAAATTCTCCGCACCATCAGTATTTCACTTGTGTTATATCGGGGGAGTGTTCGGTTTGTATTAAGCCAGTGTGTTACCTTATGTTTCAGGGACATATATGATTCATGGCTGGAGCTATCTAATTCTGGAACACCGGTCAATACAACCACGTATGGGCCAGTTTCTGGTGGTAAGTTTAAACAGAGACCCGCCTGAGGCACCCCTACAATAGATGGTTCACTTAGCTAATTTTGGGGGACACTGGCTGAGATGGGTTTTTCTAGGAGTTGTGAGCAAGTTCTTGTGGAGGTTATCGGGATTGTTGGTATAGGTGCAAGTGAGGTATCAACAATCGATATCAGGGCAGGTGGGATGATGTTTTTTTCTTTTTGTAATTTTTTCCCTTGGGCATTGGCTGTGCGTTGATAATTTTCTTTAATTTCGTCTGTTAAGCCCCTATTTGACTGTTCTAACTGCGAGAGCCGATTCTCAATTCGTGCCAGTCTTAATTCTAGGGGTTCTAAGGAAGCTTTTAGCAGAGCTCTCAGATTTTGTAATAAGGGATTTTCTTCCGCCTCTGCCTCGATCCTATCCATATCTATTATGATATCAACACCCCCATTATTTAGGTCTTGGGGTGGATTTTCCAGGAGATGGATACTGTGCCTGGTCAATGTCTTCTTACTAATTTCATCCTTTGATTTGGATATGGTATCGCGCTTTCCTATGCCTTTGACAGCCTTTAATTGCCTATTCCTATTTTTTGGCCTAATTATATTCTTTATTTTTGGGATAGCACCCTCGCGCCTATCTCTTAGTTTTCTAGTATTACATATCTCCGGGGAGTTTTTTCCTGTTGGCGTTTGAACAACCTCCATTGTTGTTATCATTGTGTACTATTTGTAGGTACATTTACTCCGGTTTGTGGGTGGTAAATAGGGGCTTGAATATCTAAGGGATTACCATTCGAAATGCGTTCAGGTGTTCGTACGGTCGCAAAATGGCCCATTGAAGATCTTCTCGCCATGGCCAAATCCTGCGACACCCGTCGCTCCATGAGTATTATGCCTTGATCAATTACCGAGTTCGCTCTGACTATGAAATTGTCCAGGGTACCAGTTAGCGTTTTCGCCCTTGTTATGGTATTACTCGTGTTTCCAAGGACCGACATGCTGTTTGACTCGAAACAATTAGATGGCTCGCAAGGTTCTTAAATTTCCCACAAAAGTACCTTTATTCCACGGTAAATGACAGAGGGTGATCCCGGTCCGGTCTCTCTTGTGCTCGAACGGGCTCAAACGGGCCCACCCTTTGCCCGGGCTTAGCCCGGCTCCGCCCGCGCGCGTCCCGCGACGCGGAGGGAGCCTTTCGTATTTGGCGCCTCCGGGCGCGGAAGTGGGAGTGTTTGGGGGCGGTACCACTGGGGGAATTCTGGGCAACGAAGTCCTTTCCCTCCGCTCGGCGACCGCTGCGAACACCAACAGCAGTGGCAGCGGGAGGAAAAGCGTCCAACACACAAGACTGTCCAGCAGCCCGGTTTCCCCAGCAATGAATCCCAGGTAAGGGCGCTCCGCTATTCAGGCCACAAAAGAGTTTTTATAATGTAGTCAGTAAAGATCATGGTAGACCCTGGGTGGGGAGTCTTGCTGTCTGGGATTGTGGGCTCTCTCCACTATAAAGCACTGAGACACGTACTCATTCGGCTCCCAGGACAAGAGACATGTTTGATATATTGGGTTGGTTGCAATCCCTCTCTCCCTTCAGGTATTCCAACTATCTGCACTTTATTCCGCCTGGAGGCACAACGAGGAGAAATATCTTTATTTCTCTTCGTTTTTCCTTTTTCGATGTGTGCTGCATTCTGAGGCACACATAGAAGTAGGAAAACACCTCTTGTGAGTGTTTTTGTGCAGGAGTGTGCCACTGGCATATTTATAAGGCAACATAAAGCAACGTTACGTAACTTTCCATGGCCTTATAAATATATGCCCCTTTCACGCACCAAACTGCGTGAAAGGGGCATTCCATGGGTGTTGCTGAGGGCGCTCCCAACAACATCCATGACTTTTTCTCACTTCCCCAGATTTGCGAGAAATCGTAAGTCTGAGGCAGTGCCAAAAACGTACGCCTCCCCAGGGAAGACGTAAGGGAGGCACAATCGCAACATCCATTGATTTTGACACTGCCCCATATTTACAAGGGTGGCGTAAATATGGGACTACGCAAAAATTAAGACGAGGGAAAACCTGGTCTTACCCTGGAGTAACGAACAGAGAAATGTTTAATTTCTCCTCGTTTTTGCTGTTTCCATTTGTGCTACGTTGTTCAGCAGACATAGAAACAGCAAAATGTCATTGACTGTTTATGTGCAGGAAGGTGTCCCTTCCTCCACATAACCACTCATTTAAAAAAAAAAAAAATTGTTTTGCCTCTTCTATGTGTGCTGCATTAGGCAGCACATATAGAAATTAGAAAACGTCATTTAAAGATTGTTTATGTGCAGGAAGGGCCTTATTTATGAGGACTTGCGACACGATTGTGCCACAGTTGCATCACTTTTTGTGACACACCAGTGGTGTAAAAAATATGCCATGTTGCACCCTATTTAAAGTCTAAGTAGATGCGTCACCTTGTAAAGCCCTATGCTACATTATAACTGCGCCAGGTATAATGTATGCAGGGTGGGCATCCCCTCGTAAAAGGCAGCGTAGAAGTTATGCCACTGCATCAGTGGCATCACTTTTGCGAGACACTCTAGCAATGTGTCATTACTGGGCCTACAAATACATTAGAAATACTGACGTATCTGTAACTCCTTCAGACATGAAGCGCCGTACATAAAATACAGCACATCCTTCGTGTCTCAAGGAGGGCGCAGTGAAAACTGTTGCACCCCTGTTTTCCCGCAGCAATGCGGCAGTTTTCGTAAATGAGCCCCAAACAATCTTCCCCTGCAACGCAGACACCCTTGAACTATGGTGCAAGGGTGCCTGCGTTTGCTTGTAAGAAAGTCTTTGATGGTTAAAGTGCGTCTACGACAACCTGATTGTAAGAAAGTCTTTGATGGTTAACCCTTACGACCCGCCGTGAATAGGCCCTTCGTAACAAACCATTCGTAGCTCAAGTATAGCACCGTGGGATCAAGAAATAAACGAGAAAAATAGTAAAACTTCCTGTATGCTACCTCTCTCTCTACCTTATTTTCTTTCCCGCCCCCTTTCACCCTTTCCCTTCCTCCTACTGTGACAGTGGAAAGGGGGAACACCCGAACATAAGTAAACCAGATATGTACCGCAACCAACACGGCCAGTTTGGGCTACTAGCCTGCAACAATAAAGCGAGGCTTATTACACGTTATATATTATACAATTATTTTTAATTAAAATATATTTAAAAAAAAAAAAAGATAATCTACGACAGCCTGATTGTAAAATAATCATTGATGGTTCAAGTGCATTTATGACAACCAACTTTTAAGATAACGGCTCTTAAACAAAAAGCATTTAAACCAGTTCAATGTACACTAAAGTTTAACATATATTTGGTTCTGCATATAGCGCGGGTAACCAAGCGTTACGTACACAATGATTCATACATCCCTGTGTTATAATGCACAATTTCATTTACGTTAATACATTATTTTGAGATCTTCGCTTTGGCTAAGATCTTCCAAAAATTTCGTAACTTGTCATCAGCCACCACACGAAGTGCGGCTGACTCCAAAGAACGAAAAAACAATTTCTAAACAATATATAAAACACTCAGTTTCTCCTTGATTCCTTCATAATTTAGACATCTATGAATATTAGAGCGGCAAACTGTCCGGTATGTAAACCGAAAGTTGGAGAGAAAAAGCACGTACACGTTGTGCAGAAAACTACTAGAATAAACTCTAGTTAACAAGAAGTGCATTATTGTTTTGAGTTTCGGTCGTGTATGTATTTGCAATGCATTGTGGGCAGGCGGATGTTCTTTCCGGTTCTCTCGCCCTGATTGCTGGTAAACCGTCTGAAGAGCGTAGCTTAAGGCAAAACAATAAATAAAACAGGCACGCCCATTTTACTAACCTTTTATCTTGCTGCAGCCATAGGCTGTCCACATACAGCGTGGAGTCTGACTGGACTAGGACCTGTAGTAGCAGTCTCCAACCTGCAACACCCCCTCCGCCCCCCCATGTATGTTACAGTGTGGTGCCTGGCTGATTGTGATTAGGGTCGCCCCAGTGACGACCCGTGGTATTGCACCCCTGGTGTCTATTCAAAGAGGTGCCTGGTTGCCTTGATGAGGGACCCCTAGTGACATACCATGGTACTGCACCCCTGCTGTGTATGCAGTGTGGTGCCTGGCTGACTTGATTAGAGACGCCCAGTGATGATCCCTGGTACTGCATTCTGGTATATTGTAACGGTGCTATCCAACCCTACTTTCGCTGGACCGAAGTGCAGCAGTGAGTGTTGAGTTATTCCTGCTGGGCTGTTAAAGGTCAGATTTCATCCCGTATTTTGATTTTACATCAAGGCCCGGAGGCCAATATTATGCATCATCCCTTTTATTGCTCCCCAGACAGCAGCAACAAACAAGCAATAGAATCAGAACACTTTCAGCTTCTAGAACACTGAACATGCATGTAGAACTGGCAGCCATCTTCCTCTTTTGTTGCTGCTCAGTGATCAGATAAGTCACACTTTTGTCCCCTTGTATAAGATTAATTAGTCTAGAAATATTGTATAATTTATTTAAAAGGGTATATTTATTAAGCTAATATTGAATTAATTAGAATACATAACTGTATCATTTAGATTTGTTGCACGAGGATTGTGTGAAGATTTGACTGCTTTAGCGTCGTATGCTGTTGCGAGCATATTTAGAGGGTATGAGTTTTGAAATAAAGGAAAGTATGGTTTGGCATAAGTATTAGGAAGTTTGGCAGGTATGGAAAATAGCGTTTTTGGGCTTGTTTGAGTTACCTTGGCAACGCGACTGGACGTTTGTGGCCAAGCGCGAGGCAACGAGTGTTCGATCCTCGAGTGTAGATGGAGTTTGTGTCTCGAGGCGTTCGACTCTCTAGCGCGAGGAAGGCGCACGCAGCATAGAGAAGGAAAACTTGACCTGGTCTCAGGCCAGGACGCTCCCCCCACCGCCCCAGCGTTCCCTGCTGGTGCTGTGTCCTCTGGCTGCTGCCCCTCGCTGCTGCTGGGAGTTCGAGGCCCTCCTCCACCCGCAGGCTCCCGCCTGCGCCTCATCCCTGGTGGCCCAGTGGTGGGCGGTAAGTATTCGGTCTGATCTGCTGCCTGTTTCCCGTATTTGTATTGTATTTGGTGCCTGTTTTCTCTGTGCGCTGCCTTAGTGACTGTTTCCTGTATTTGTGTTATACCTGTTGCCTGTTTTCTCTGTGCGCAGCTTTAGTGACTGTTTCCCGTATTTTTATTGTATTTGTTGCCTGTATTTGTTGCCTGTTTCCTTTCTGCTGTGCTCCCCGCATTCCTTTCCCGCCGCTGCGTCCCCTGCGGCCCCGCCCCCCTCCTCTCCCATTCGCTTCCCACCACCCGCCTCCCAGCTGCTCCTCCCTCCCTCCACCCCTTCTTAATGCAGGACGCTGCGCGGCGAGGGTGCAAACCTTGACCTGCTCTCAGGCCAGGACGCTCCCCCCACCGCCCCAGCGTTCCCTGCTGGTGCTGTGTCCTCTGGCTGCTGCCCCTTGCTGCTGCTGGGAGTTCGAGGCTCTCCTTCACCCGCAGGCTCCCGCCTGCGCCTCATCCCTGGTGGCCCAGTGGTGGGCGGTAAGTATTCGGTCTGATCTGCTGCCTGTTTCCCGTATTTGTATTGTATTTGTTGCCTGTTTTCTCTGTGCACTGCTTTAGTGACTGTTTTCCGTATTAGTATTATATCTGTTGCCTGTTTTCTCTGTGCGCTGCTTTGGTGACTGTTTCCCATATTTTTATGGTATTTGTTGCCTGTTTCCTTTCTGCTGTGCTCCCCGCATTCCTTTCCCGCCGCTGCGTCCCCTGCGTCCCCGCCCCCTCCTCTCCCATTCGCTTCCCACCACCCGGCGCCCAGCTGCTCCTCCTTCCCTCCACCCCTTCTTAATGCAGGACGCTGCGTGGCCGCGCAGCGGGCGCGCCGCTGGCACGCCAGAGGCAAGCCCGTCTGCATCCGTCCGCACCTGGACTGCGCCCTGCGCCAGAAACCCTGGACCCCGCGCACCCCACTGCACCATACCCAGCCTCAGCTACGACGCCGACTCTCTCCACGCTCTCAACACCGGCCGAGACCAACGCTGCAACCAGGCCACCCCGAAACGCACCCACGGACCCTTTACCTGCCGCAGCTGCAGCTTCACCTGCTACAGAACCACCAAACCATCAAGGACCAGACCCAACCACCTCCGCTGCATACTCCTCAACACCCGCTCTGCACGCAGACACGCCATCGAGCTCTGGGACCTGCTCGACGCCACTGCCCCGGACGTAGCCTTCCTGACCGAGACGTGGTGGAACGACTCCTCTGCACCAGACATCGCCATTGCCATCCCAGACGGCTGCAAGATCAACCGCAGGGACCGCGCTAACGGCATCGGAGGAGGAATTGCCATCGTCCACAAGTCCACCCTCAAGGTCACCACCCACGCAGACGACACCCTCAATGCCGCCGAACACCTGCACTTCCGGATCCACACCGACCCCAACACCACCCTCAGAGGAACGCTCATCTACAGACCCCACGGACCCCGGGCCCAGTTCAGCGACTCCATCGCTGACCTTGCCAGCACCCACGCACTCACCTCCACGGACTACATCCTCCTCGGGGACCTAAACTTCCACCTTGAGAACAACAACGACGTCAACTCCACCATGCTGATCGGCAACCTCGCCAACCTCGGCCTCAGATAACTCGTCACTGCACCCACCCACGCCGCCGGCCACACGCTGGACGCTGTCTTCTCCACAAGCACCCACGTCACCTTCAACCACACCATCGAATCCCACTGGACCGACCACCGCTGAATTTACTTCACCTTCAAAAAACCAACCACGCACCACCGCACCCAACAGCTGCCTCGCCGTGGCTGGAGCAAAGTCATCGAAGACCAGCTGCTCACCACCCTCTCCCAGAACCCACCCACCGACCCCACCAACCCAGACGCCGCAGCCCGCAACCTCAGACAGTGGATCGACGACTGTGCCAACACCCTCGCCCCACTGAAGAAACCCTCCAACAGCCACGTCAGCAAGAGAGCCACCTGGTTCACCGGCGAGCTCCTGGCCTCCAAGCCCACATGCCGGAAACTGGAGAACAAATGGCTCCACGAACGTACACCGGACAACCACGCAGCCCACAAGGACGCCACCCGCAGACACCACCACCTCATCAGATCAGCCAAGAGGTCCTCCTTCAAGGACCGCCTGGAAAACAACGCACACGACAGCAAAGAGCTCTTCTGCATCGTTAAATAACTATCCAACCCCAGCGCCAACACCAATGACATCCAGCCCTCACAGGAACTGTGCGACTCACTGGCCATCTTCTTCCCCTGCAAGATCGCTGACATCCACGACAGTTTCAACACCACGACCGACCCGACCACGCCAGACTCCAGCCCTCCTCCGAACACCAACAACGCCAACCGATTTACCTCCTGGTCCAACGTCAGCGACGACGAGACACGCAAGGTCATGAACTCCATCCACTCAGGATCTCCGACAGACCCGTGCCCACACCACATATTCAACAAGGCAGACGCAGCCATCGCCCCCCAACTACAGAAGGTCATCAACATCTCCATTGAAACAGCGACATTCCCGGAAAGCTGGAAGCACGCCGAAATCAATGCCCTCCTCAAGCAGCCCAAGGCGGACCCCAAGGACCTCAAGAACTTCCGGCCCATCTCCCTGCTCCCATTCCTGGTGAAGGTCATCGAGAAAATCGTCAACATGCAACTGACCCGCCACCTCGAAGACAACAACATGCTGGACCCGTCCCAATCCGGATTCAGACGAAACCACAGCACCGAGACTGCCCTCATCGCCGCCACAGAAGACATCAGGCGCCAATTAGACAACGGTGAAACATCAGCCCTCATCCTCCTGGGCCTCTCGGCCGCCTTTGACACGGTCTGCCATCGCACTCTAAAAACACGTCTCCAAGAAGCCGGTATCCAAGAGAAGGCCCTCGACTGGGCCACTTCCTTCCTCCCCGGCAGATCCCAGAGTGTCTGCCTCCCACCCTTCTGATCCAAAGCCTCCGACATCATGTGCGGCATCCCCCAGGGCTCCTCCCTCAGCCCAACGCTGTTCAACATCTACATGGCCCCCCTCGCACAAGTGGCCCGCCACCACAACCTCAACATCATCTCCTACGCCGACGACACTCAGCTCATCCTCTCCCTCACCAAGGACCCTCGCACCGCCAAAACCAACATCCACGACGGAATGAAGGCCATCGCCGACTGGATGAGGAGCAGCCGGCTGAAACTGAACTCGGACAAGACGGAGGTCCTCATCCTCGGACCCAACCCCTCGGCCTGGGACGACTCCTGGTGGCCGACCACTCTCGGGACAGCACCGACACCCACCGACCACGCACGCAATCTAGGATTCATACTCGACTCCTCCCTCTCCATGTCCAAACAGGTCAACGCCGTCTCTTCCTCCTGCTACAACACCCTCCACACGCTTCGCAGGATCTACAAGTGGATCCCGACCGAAACAAGAAGAACTGTGACACAGGCCCTCATCAGCAGCAGGCTGAACTACGGCAACGCACTCTACGCTGGAATCCCAGCCAAACACCTACGACGACTACAGCGCATCCAAAATGTCTCCGCCCGACTGATCGTCAACGTCCCCCGCCGCAGCCACATCACCCCCCAGCTAACAAACCTACACTGGCTCCCCGTCGACAAGAGGATCACCTTCAAACTCCTCACCCACGCACACAAAGCACTCCACAACACCGGACCAGCCTACCTGAACAGCAGACTCAGCTTCCACACCCCCACCCGCCAGCTCCCCTCCGCCAGCCTCGCACTCGCCGCTGTCCCCCGCCTCCAACGAACAACCTCCGGGAGCAGATCCTTCTCCTACCTCGCCGCCAAGACCTGGAACACCCTACCTACCCACCTACGGCAGACCGAAGACCTACTTGCCTTCAGAAGACTCCTCAAGACCTGGCTCTTCGAGCAGTAGCCAAACTCCCCCCCCCTCTCAGCGCCTTGAGACCCTCACGGGTGAGTAGCGCGCTTTACAAATACCATGATTGATTGATTGATTGGCGTGCGTACGGCGGCCATTTTTGATGATTGGGAATAGCTTTATTATGTTAAGGGGGCATTGAAGAGGACATATTTTGGGAAAAGAAATACGAAGTCTGTCAGAACGCGAGTCAGTTTCTGACAGACTTCGGTGGAAAGTTCAGCAGGAGGTCGTGTATTTGAATTGAAGTGAGCAGCTAAGGGAAAGAATTTGAAAATTAAGGTTAGTGTTAGAAAAAAGGAAAGTGGTATATAAAGGATTTATGAACTAGTTTGTTGGAAGGTTTTTAGAGGAAATCTATAATTTGGTTTTGTTGGAAAGTCATTAAAAAAAAATGTTGAAGGAAACTTTGAGGAGAGAATGAAGAGCTACATGGAAAAAATGTTTGGGGAGATGTCGGGTTCAATAGATAAAAAAAGAGAGAATACCATGGAGAAAGGTATGTTAAGAAGACAAAGATCAGGGGAAGATGAGAATTTCTGGACCACTGAGGAGATTGATGTGGTTGCAGGAGGTTCTAATCAAGGGAGTAAGAAAGCACAAAAAAGGAAAATGATTGAGTCATTAAAAAAAGGGAAAGAACGTAAGGTTCTGAAAGGAATCGCTACAAAGGCGAAGGAGATCGCAAAAAGGGTGCAAAAAATTAAACATACTACTGTTGCTTGTGATTCAACATCGTCAAGTGGTGATGTTGAGCTTACTTGTAGTTCAGGTATCGAAGATTCAGATGTGGAGGTGATACAGCGCGGAATTTCAAATCCTCCCTTCGTCACAGACCAAATATCACACTAACACATTCACTCAATGCATTCATTGGTGGGGCCCATAACACCAACTCTCACACTTCATTCATCCTTGATCTGCTCTTACGGGAGACATGAGTGTTCCAAACACTGACATGAAAGGAATACCTTATCACCTAAAGGAAATTTATTTACATAACCATACACTAAATATCCTTAGTCCAGCACATCTTAAACCTGAACCTCGAGATATTCCTTCCACTTGGTCGATAGATCAAATTAGTTGAGTTGGAGAAATGATTTTAATCCTCTTTAATTTACATTCAAATCTTAATCTATTCCCTTTCAATAAATAACCCAACACATTTGCTTGTTAATCCATTATATTGTTTATCTAATTAATGCAAGAATTTAGTTCCATCTAGTAAATTAATTAATTATCACACAAATCACAGAATATTATATTTACCTATTCCGGCTATCGTTCGTCCTCTAAGTCAGCAGCTTTAGTCGTCAGCACGCTACAGTCCCAAAGTTCAAGTCATGGACCAGAAACGTGCAAATATCGATCAATGCCCATAGAATGTTCGGAAATCTGTAGTTTATCAGGAAATTGGGCAGCAATTCAGTCCGTCAAAGATTCAGGGAAAACAGCTGTCCTGCAGTGTCACCGTCCTCTCCGTCAGCATAACGTCAGGAAAAAAAGAAAAGGTTCTGCGCAACTGTAACATTTGCTTAGCTTGGGATCTTCTGATAAGATCGTCTGTTTCGGTTTCCCAAAGTCTATGATGTCACACCGTCAGGCATGATCCATCCGGTTATTAAAATTGTCCATTGTCAAAGCTCTTGGCAGAAGTCCAGTCGTGACCTTGTTCGGGTACATAGAGTGTAGGTCATCTTGAGGCCACTGGTACAGGAGCTTGGGACATGCGCACTCGGTCTGAAACCTCGTGGAATGGTAGCTGTCTCGTTGCGTGTGTCGGTCGGCCATTTTGTCTTAGGTCCAATCGGTCAACTTAAGCGAAACAAACACAAAAAGCAATTAAAACATGGAAATAACGAATAAAATGTTTAACCCTCACTAATTCCCCTATGTGTATGTAATTATCTAGCATAATAGCGACATTTAAAGCGTTTATATTCACCCAATGATGTCATCTGGTGCAACTTACAATTACGTCACAAAAGCAACATATATCATGCAATATTCTATTTTTCTAGTATTAGTATGCGTACGTATATTAGTTTACAAATTATTTTAGCCATGCAAAATGCAAATCCCATGTGTAATTCATACATTAGTATGGTTGATTAAGTATCACTCAAAACGCATTAATATTATTACAATTAATAGATTATTCTAATTAGTATTAACAAGCAGAAATGGGGGGGTATACAACATTTTGTACTACCAGCTCCATCAATCCCCCCTTTGGTGATTATATCACCACACCATCAACATTTTTTATTCCTTTTATGGAGTTTCAAAGTGATTACTTGCTTTTATTCATAACTCAGTTTCCCCTGTCTCTTCTCTTTTCGCTGACTTATACATACTCTCCTTAACTTCCTCTAATTCTATTTCTTCAAAGTCTCTCTCTTGTTTCTTATCTTTTCTCCTTAAATTTTCTGACTTTTATTCTTTTTTCGACAGATACACACTAATCTTATTATTAATACTATGAAAATCACACAGGTTAATGGAAATAAAATTCTACCTAAAAATATACTACCTAAATTTATTAAGAAAGCTGATATTTTCTTTCCAATTTTTTCCCAAACACCTTCAACCTCCAGTGGTGCAATTTCGTCATGCAGTTCAGTTATATTTTTAATATAAATTTTCAAATCTTTACTTTCGTCTGGAATGTAAGTACAACAATGTTGAACTTTCAGCATTCCACAGACTCCACCGTCTTTTGCCAATAATATATCAAGGGCAAGTCGATTTTGCATGACCATGGCACGCACGGCAACCATTACAGTGTTCACCAATACAAATCCTCCAGCAGTGCTTGTTGACAAGCGATCCACTACTGTTGAAAGCCTTCTAATTTTGTTTGCATTCAGAGATATTCCCACTGCTGGTATCAATGCTCCAAAGATGTCACTCACAATTTCTGACCAAGATTCTCTCTTACTACGTGCTAAATAACTACCTAAACTATGTATACCATCTTCTCCTCTATCCCTATAAAAAATCTTCGGAAAAACCAGACCTACATAACATGTGCCATACCAATGGTCTGGCAAACGATAATATGCCCTGTTCCCGCAAATGAAATATAACCCAGGGAAAACTGGATCTTTTCCACCTTTAAATCCCCATCCACCCATGATTCGGTATGTATCATGGCACTCACTATTACCTACAAAATAATTATCACATGCAGTTTGATTCCTTCTAATACACAATTTCCCTTTCTGAGGCCAATCTAAAGCCATAGTTGGACTAGCTTCACCTATCAAGTGTTTTTCCATTTCTACATCCCAGACTGTCTTCTCCACCTTTCCTTCAGATGCCTTTCTTTGCATTTTCAGTCTCCTTTCTTCAACCATATCTAAAAATGTATTTTCCTCTTTCTTTAAACTGCAAGTCAAATTGTTTTTAAATATATATTCTAATGTTAGTTCTTTAGTCTCTAAGAAAAATTCACCTAATTCCTTTGCAGGTTTTACCTTGTTTAGCTTGTTAATTGATGGTACTTGTGAAAATATGTTATCTACATCTGAAAAATAATACTCTAATTTCCCTGTTTGATAAAATAAACTAGCTATTACACTACATGTTATTCCATAAGTTACTGGAAGGTGGTGATAAGTCACTCCCTCCGATACAGAAGCAGGTAACTGCATACAAACGTAGCAGTCCCTTACGTCCATTGTCTTTACATATTCATACAACAATTTCGAAAACACATTATTAGAAAAATCGGTTATAGACCTGTCTTTATGTAAATAGTTTTTATCTATTCTAGTCAGAACTACCTTCTGAATCTTTTCTATATTAGTTTTGTTTTCACTATGTCCTTCTATTGTATCTATAGTAACCTTAAATCAGATCAGGAGAGCAAGTATGCTCCACAGAAGCATTAGTAATCCTGTACAACAACAACACATTTTACACCATCTTCTCAAAAATATACATCTACCCTTTCTACTATCTGTGTTTGCCATTTTTGTTAAAATGGACAGTGTCTTTTGACTTAGCCTCTTCTACTTCACAACTAGTTTGTCTAACCCAAGGCTCTAAGCACCTACTTGGTTCTATCAGTTTTTGTCTTTTTCCGTATTTTATTATCTTTCCGTTAGCAACTTTCTGGTCTCATTCAGTTTGGCATCTCATCATCTTTCACTTTTCCCTCATGATCTGAATACAGAATGTCCTGAACATCCGCTTCTTCTCCAATATCGGACAAGATAACTCTCAGGATTTCCGATTCTTCATCCTCATCAACCACTTCTGGTACAATCACCTCTGGATTTCCTTGGCTATCCGCCTCTTCTTTTACTTCAGGCAGGGCCACATACGTCCATTCTGGTGATTTATACTTCTGGTTTGGTTTTCTTGTTCTTTTGCTTTCTTTAACTACAATGGTTTCTTCGTCTTTTGATTTCTCCTGACTCGTCACTTCATTTACCTGTTCAGCCCTTGGTGAATTTACTCGTGTCAGTCGATATCGCAATCTTTTTATTTTATTCGGCCAAACGTCGTCTTTTGCTGCTCTTTTCAATTTACTTCCTTTATCATTCTTTTCAGTTCTCCAAGCTTTCTTTCTTAGAACTCGACCTTCAGGTACTTTATCTTAGCTTTCCTCTGACTCTGTTTCAACTTGCTTTTTACTCTCAACAGCTTCTTTCTCCACCACTTCTTTTGTTTTCCCTACTTCTGTCCCTCCTCGTATCTCCGGCACGCAATATTCCTGCTGACTACTTGCCCCTACTTCTAACTGGATGTTGGAGTTCCCTACACCTCCTCGGGGGTCTTCAGCAGTAATCTTTCCCTCTCTCTCTGTATCTGGCACCTGTCCATCTAAATGTGTTATTTCAGGTGGAATTTCTCTTAATCTTTCATCTGGAACTTCTCTTTCAGTAATTTCTTTTATTGTCTCTTCACTGTCTTTTTCTTTGTCTTTCCCTTGTCTTTTTCTAGAACATTGAGTTCCTTGTTCAGTCTCTGAATCTGAGCTGGTATCAGAAATGTATAACCTTCTTCTCAGGGAAATACTTCTGGGGACAAATGTTAGACTTGGTTTTGATTCCCCCTTTCAGGGGTTTCTTTTGTTTTTGGCTCTCCGTCATCCGATTCAGTTCTGGTTTCTGATTCATCAAAATACTCCTTTTCTGTGCTATCCACTGTATTTGAAATTCTCAATGTATGACTTGCATGAATCCAGTTTTTCAGTCCAGCACACTTTACAGCTGTTGTTGTGGTCAAGATGATTTGTTGTGGTTTTCCCCATCTTGGTACCAAACAGTTTCTTCTTCTGTGTATTTTTATTCTCACACAGTCCCCTGGGCTCAGATCATGGGCTTGCTTCTTTTCGAGGGTGGTGGCATCCGCTCCAACCTGATGAAACACTGCGTCAGCCAGGCTTTTACAGTATTCCAACACCATGTCATCAGTTATAATTTTTCGATAAATAGTATACCTCTGACACCATTAATCACACGTTTTTTGTATCAGCTAGTCTATTTAATGACTGCGATTGGGGACATTTGTTTCATTTGCTTAATTTGTTTAGACAGTATAAACACTACTTCATCTCTTGTGGCACATTATTATATACAGTGACAGGTATATACATTTGTACAGTGACTTCGTGAAGTATCAAAAAATACAGTTACAGTGAATTTGAAAATGTACAAAAGATAAATCAATTTTACATATGAAACAATCAAAAAATCAATTTTTCATTAATTGTATGTCCGAAATAGATTATCTGTAAGGACTTTTGGCTGGTTGGGTCCTGTAGTCCCGGCTATAGTTGCGGTCCTGAGCAGAGTCAATTTCAAAACTCAAAGAGTTTGTTGGGGCATACTTAAATTTATTTTAATATGTATGCTCTGGGGGGCACTGTTGTAAATTACTCTCCCCTTCTACTACTATTGATCTCTGCTTTTTTTCGCCGACGCGTTTCGACCTTTGACAGTGGGGACCTATGTCTTGGTTCTGAGGTCGTCTTCAGGGCTGTTCTATAGATGGGGTTCGGACTTGTCTCGCTGAAAGGACAAGAGTATGTCTACTTTAGTTTGAATTTATAGCAGAGGTGTTCTTAAAACAAATTAATGGTGGGTTAACTTACGCTCTTCGAACGTGTGTGATCGCTTGTTTGTCTTTATCTGCAAGAAATGAATATATTTTTATGAGTGTTGTGACACTCATACATGATTGGTGGAGATTTAATAGATGTCATCGTGCAACTCCTACCTTGCCGTTCCGCTGATGGGCTGCCGGCTCAAATGGGTGATTTTTGCTCTGACTTGTTTCTCTCTGTGGGACGAGAGATGTAGTGTTAGTAAGTACTGGTTTGAGCCTGTCGTTGGCGCTTATGCCGTGATGCATGAGTTGAGCTTTATTTTATTATTGCCTCCGGCCGCTTGGGTTTTAAATGATTTGGAGGAAGTAAGTGCTATGAATGCGCTTTCAGAAACTTGGTGGAGATCGCGAGATAGATCGCTCTCAGGGGCATTCCGAGCGCGCCTCCGTAATTTTTTGGTGCGTCTTCTTCGCCAGTGTTTAAGTTAAATAGCGACCTCGCTTTGCGCTCCTATCATAGTGCATTAGGTTTCATGTTTTTCCGTACCTTTCGCAATGTCGAGTTTCTGTTTTGATCCCTGGAGACTCCGGCGTTGATTTCACGGTCTCCGCTGCTCTCGTGTTTCCGGCATTTTCAAGTTGCTTCAAAGACGGTCTTTCTCATTGGATGATTTTATGTCGTGGTTTCGACGTGATTACGTTGAGCGTTGTCATGGTTACCACTTCGTTGTCTTCACAGGTTGAAGGAATTTTTTGAATGTAACTTTATTTATTGGCTACAAGTTACAATGTCTTCGTTAGAGAAAGAGAGCTTTCCTTGTCTGAGTAAGTTTAGGACAACTTCGGTTACTGTTTGTATGTGTCGTCCTAGTTACCGGATTGTTTTTTTGTCCGGGAATTCGCAACACACTTTATTCTGCGTCCGCAGGTTAGGGTATTGTTTTGGTTCTTTTTCGGAACAGGCTTTAATTCATCTGAGCCTTTCTTGTAATATTTTGATTAGCGGCGAATTGTTTTCTCCTCCTTCAATGTTATTTTTGATTATAGATATTTGACTGTTAACCTCATGATTTCCGGCTCTAATTTGAAGCGTCATTACATCCTGCGCAGTTAATTGGAATTGGTGATGTCTGTTGGGTATCTTGGTTACCGGGTGTTATTTGAGGAATCAGGGGATTTTTTTAAAAAAAGGAAACTTTATTTGACGTCCGCAGGTTGGGGTATTGTTTGGGTTCTTTGCGAAAGGTTTTAGTCCATTTGCAGCGTTCTTCTGATGTTTCAATTTGCGGTGTATTATTTTCTCCTCCTTCGATATTGTTTTAAATAGACAATCCTTGACTTTTGGAACTCATGATTTCCGGCTGTAGGTTGAAGCATCGTTACACCTTGCACAGTTGATTGATGATATCAGTTGAGTGTCCTTTGGTGGTGTTGTTGAAAGGGGGGTATCGTGAGTTGCTCCAATTAAACGATCTGTGTTATTTCCGTCATTTCGTTCAAACCATTGTCTATGGTACCAAGGAACATGATTGTTTTGGCTTCCGTTTTAGATAGAATTGCGTCCACGTTTCTTCCTTGAATATGGCGTAGGACTGTCCATTTAAGTTCATTTGGATTATGGTTTTTTTCGATACAGTGGGATACCATGGGGGCATTCTGAACTTTACATTTGATTCTTGAGCGGTGTTGGGAAATTCTGTTTTTGACCGGTTGTGTGGTTTTCCCGATGTATGCCAGTGGGCATGGACATAAAACACAATAGATGACATTATTAGTGTTACAATTGGTGAAATCTTCATGAATTATATATTTCTGCCCATATTCAAACTTCGTACCTTCCACTGTGCTTTCGCAAGATACACATGTACCACATTTTCTATGTCCTTTTATAGGGGGTAGTGCTAGCATGGACCTCAATGTTGCTCCCGGTGGTTTAAATGTTGTGTTTGCACGCACCAATTTTTCTCTTATGCTATTGTTTTTTTTGAGAGCAAAGGTTGGTATCTGTGTAAAGAGCGGAATGCTTTTTATTGTATCCCAGTTCTTGCGGATGATTTTTTGCATCTCGGTGGTTTTACTAGAGAAGGTAGTGACGCATACCAGTTTGTTAGTTGTTTGTTCTGGTTTCGGGGTTAAAAGGGACTCTCTGGGCGTATACCATGCCCTTTTTAGTGCCCTTTTAAGCAGTTTTTTGGGGTAATTTCTTTTTAACAGTTTGTCCCTTAGGAGGTTGGCATTTGTAAAGTAGTCCTCTTTTTTGGAGCAGTTTCTCCTTATTCTCAGAAATTGACTGTACGGAAGGTTTTCACGTAGGTTGCGTTGGTGAAAACTTGAAAAATGGAGAAAGGTGTTTCTATCTGTTTTTTTGGTGTATAATGTTGTGAAGAGATGACCGTCTTCGTGTCTTATTAGGAGATCCAAAAAGTTCATTTCTGTTTTATTATGATTCATGGTAAATTGAATATTTGGATTACGGTTATTTAGCCATGACACAAATGTTTCTAGGGTTTGTAGCTCGCCTCTCCACAGCATGAACACATCATCGATGTAACGGCGCCATAATTTTATGTGCCCGTCATATGGGTTGTTGTTAAATATCCATTTTTCTTCATATAGTGCCAAGAACATTATGGCCATTTCGGGGGCGAAGGGACATCCCATCGCGGTACCCGTGACTTGAAGGTATTGAATGTCGTTAAAAGTAAAAAAATTGTGTTTCAGGCAAATTTCTGCTAGTTGTACAAGATGGTTAGTTGGTACATTGTGTGGTCTGGCTCTTTTTTCGAGGAACACATGTATTGCCTCTAGACCTCCTTCTTGAGGGATGTTTGAATATAAACTGACAATGTCCATAGTTACAAGGATTTCGTTCTCTTCTTCGAATGGGAAGTTTTCCAGCAAACATGACAAAATCACTTTCTGGTAAAGGTACATCTTTTATGTCAGGTCGTGGTTTTGTACAGAAATCGAGTACATCCAGACAGTCGTGATCTGCTTCATCTCTGACTTCTACATTCTCAGCATCAAGCAGCAATGTTGCAGGATTCACATTCAAACATCTCACAAGACTTACATTCGTTGCACCTAATATGACTTTCTCATACTTAGTCAGCCGACTGTGTGTCATATACTGAGTACGACTCCTTGTTAAAAGGATTGCCACGTCATGAGGTACAAACACTTTCACAGGATATCCCATTAAAATTCCTTCACTCTGTTCCAAACTCCGGCAGGTAGCAGCCACTGCTTTCAAACACCCTGGTAGGGCTACAGCTACTGGGTCCAGCATTGATGAGAAATATGCAATTGGTCTCCTCAGTTTTCCATGCTTCTGTATTAGAACAGAGAGTGCACATCCATTGCTCTCACTGCAGTACAACTCAAACTCTTTCTCATAATCAGGCATACATAAGGCAGGTGCTTCACACAACCCATCTCTCAATCGTTTAAAAGCTGCCAATTCTTCTTTGTTCAAATCAATGGGATCTCTCACATCACTTCTTGTCAATCGTACCAGAGGTTTTGCAATCAACGAAAAATTGCTGATCCACTGACGACAGTCTCCAACCATTCCAAGAAACATTCTCACCTCTCTTTGGGTCATGGGTACTCTCATTCCTTTTATGATCCTGATTCTGTCTATTGTTATCTTTCTCAGTCCCTTTTCGATATTGTGGCCTAAATATTGTACTTCTTTCTTGCAAAATTGTAATTTTGATGGTGACACTTTAAGTCCTCCATCTGCCAGATGATTCAGCAAGGCTATAGTGTCTATCTCACAAGCTTTACGGGTTTTCGACGCCACAAGAAGGTCGTCGATGTATTGAACTAACACTGAATTTTCGGACATTTCTAGACTTTCCAAAGATTTCTTCAATAGCTGATTAAATATTGAGGGGCTTTCTGTATACCCCTGTGGAATTCGGCACCAAACCAAAATACGTTCGCCAAAACGAAATGCAAAAATCTGCTGACTGTCATGATGCAATGGGATGGAAAAGGAAGCATGGCATAGATCAATCACTGTATACTATTCTGCATCATGGGGAATCTGGTACAAAATCACAGATGGATTTGGTACAATAGGACAGCAAGACACAACAATTTTGTTTATCTTTCTCAGATCTTGTACTATCCTGAACTTCCCATTAGGCTTTTTCAGTCCCATAATCGGTGAATTACATGGACTACTCATTATTACTCTCAGAATGCCTTGTTTTCTCATTTTCTCAATCACAGGGGTAACTCCTTCAATTATTTCAGGTGTCAATTTATATTGAGGGACATTTGGATAGCTTAACCCTCCTTCACTGTTATTTTTACTGGATCTACATTTCTCATTAATCCCACATCTTCTCCTGTGAAATCCCAAACTTCCGCGTTTACAGACTGTTTCAATTCTTTAGGTAATTCATAAGGGTTAAATACAGCATAGGTTTCAGGAACCTCATTTTCCCTGTTTGCCATTGTCATTTTATACAACACATCTTCATCCGGGGTCTCAAAGGCTATCCCATCAGGGGTACAGAATATAGTGCAATTCATCTTACACAGCAAATCCCTACCTAATAAATTCACAGGACTGGTATCGCACACGACAAAGCGGTGCATTTCAGAAAATTTCCCTATGCTAACTTGCACTGGCTCTGTAAGATAAGTTTTAATCTGTCTGTTGGATACACCAACTACTTGGATCGTTTCATCCGAGAGAGGAAGGTACTTAACATCACCTGATCTGACAGTTGATCGAGTAGCACCAGTATCAACTAGGAAAGCAATACTTTCATTATTTATCTTCCCATCTACAAATGGGCCTGTCTGGTCTACTTCTAGAGTTGCGCCAAGTAGGCACTCTTCTTCCTCCCTTCGGCACCGTCAATAACCCTCATCTGAATCACTCTCATCGCATTGCAGCCAATACTGCGAAACAGCGTTAGCGCGTGGCAGCTTATTTACCTGTTCTTCGTTGTAGAATCCTGTTTTGTTACTATATTTCTGGGAGTTTTTGCTCTGTGGAAAAGGTGGTTTTGGCACCTGATTCTGTTGGGTTACAACCTGCTGCTGTCGCTGCGGTTGACCACTCACCTCATTCTGCACCTGCGGATTCAATGATACATTTTCATTGTTAGTACTTGGGGGAAATTTACACTTGGATTTCCAATGCCCTATTCTAGAGCAATTGTGACATGGGAATTTCTTTCTAGCTTCTTCTATATTAAAATTTCCCTTACCTTTCCCAGGAATGAACTTTTGTCTCGGGCCAGTATTATTTGCTTGTTCCGCTAATTGAGCTTCCTGCCTCTCTGCTACCTTCAGTTGTGCCCACATAGCCTTTTCTTTTAATTTTCGCTGTTTTGCTTTAATCTCATCACTGAAATATTTTGCATGTCTCAATACTATGTCTATTTTCTTATTTTGCCAGTCTACAGTATGTTGTTTTATCATTTCACTAATCTCTGGACGTAGACCGTATACAAATCTGTATACAAAATGACTTAAATCCTTTTTACTCAAATGTTCATCACCACTGAACTGTTTAACGGCTAAAATCAGCCTTTCGTAATATGCATGTACTGACTCTTTGCTTTCCTGATGTGTTCTGTCAATTTTCACCCAATCAGTCTCTTTAGGAGGTACTTTGTTTTTCAGAAAGGCAATAACCTGTTCATATTTCTTCATTACCTCGGGATCAGGAGCTCCGGTTTTTGGATCTCTAGGGAATTCCTGAGTTGGCCAATTGATCATTAACTTGCACTCTGTCCATAAATCTGCTGGTACTATTATGACAAATAGACTATTCAGATTAATCCATAATACTTTAGACAACTTCACAAATCTGTCCACTTGCCTATACCACTCGACAGGCTTTTCATGGGGAAATCATTTGTAAAAGACAGAATATCCTGTCTTGTCCATGGAACATGCACATATCCTCCTCCTGGAATTTCTCTCATGGGGCAGTCTATTACTACTTTTTCTTTTTCTCTTACAGGGAATGCTGCAAGCATTTTATCTGGGGCATCATCTCGTTTTCGGTACCACCTGCTTCTCACATCACTTCTTGTCAATCGTACCAGAGGTTTTGCAATCAACGAAAAATTGCTGATCCACTGACGACAGTATCCAACCATTCAAAGAAACATTCTCACCTCTCTTTGGGTCATGGGTACTCTCATTCCTTTTATGATCCTGATTCTGTCTATTGTTATCTTTCTCAGTCCCTTTTCGATATTGTGGCCTAAATATTGTACTTCTTTCTTGCAAAATTGTAATTTTGATGGTGACACTTTAAGTCCTCCATCTGCCAGATGATTCAGCAAGGCTATAGTGTCTATCTCACAAGCTTTACCGGTTTTCGACGCCACAAGAAGGTCGTCGATGTATTGAACTAAAACTGAATTTTCGGGCATTTCTAGACTTTCCAAAGATTTCTTCAATAGCTGATTAAATATTGAGGGGCTTTCTGTATACCCTGTGGAATTCGGCACCAAACCAAAATACGTTCGCCAAAACGAAATGCAAAAATCTGCTGACTGTCATGATGCAATGGGATGGAAAAGAAAGCATGGCATCGATCAATCACTGTATACTATTCTGCATCATGGGGAATCTGATACAAAATCACAGATGGATTTGGTACAATAGGACAGCAAGACACAACAATTTTGTTTATCTTTCTCAGATCTTGTACTATCCTGAACTTCCCATTAGGCTTTTTCAGTCCCATAATCGGTGAATTACATGGACTACTCATTATTTCTCTCAGAATGCCTTGTTTTCTCATTTTCTCAATCACAGGACTAACTCCTTCAATTATTTCAGGTGTCAATTTATATTGAGGGACATTTGGATAGCTTAACCTTCCTTCACTGTTATTTTTACTGGATCTACATTTCTCATTAATCCCACATCTTCTCCTGTGAAATCCCAAACTTCCGCTTTTACAGACTGTTTCAATTCTTTAGGTAATTCATCAGGGTTAAATACAGCATAGGTTTCAGCAACCTCATTTTCCCTGTTTGCCATTGTCATTTTATACAACACATCTTCATCCGGGGTCTCAAAGGCTATCCCATCAGGGGTACAGAATATAGTGCAATTCATCTTACACAGCAAATCCCTACCTAATAAATTCACAGGACTGGTATCGCACACGACAAAGCGGTGCATTTCAGAAAATTTCCCTATGCTAACTTGCACTGGCTCTGTAAGATAAGTTTTAATCTGTCTGTTGGATACACCAACTACTTGGATCGTTTCATCCGAGAGAGGAAGGTTTTTAACATCACCTGATCTGACAGTTGATCGAGTAGCACCAGTATCAACTAGGAAAGCAATACTTTCATTATTTATCTTCCCATCTACAAATGGGCCTGTCTGGTCTACTTCTAGAGTTGCGCCAAGTACGCACTCTTCTTCCTCCCTTCGGCACCGTCAATAACCCTCTTCTGAATCACTCTCATCGCATTGCAGCCAATACTGCGAAACAGCGTTAGCGCGTGGCAGCTTATTTACCTGTTCTTCGTTGTAGAATCCTGTTTTGTTACTATATTTCTGGGAGTTTTTGCTCTGTGGAAAAGGTGGTTTTGGCACCTGATTCTGTTGGGTTACAACCTGCTGCTGTAGCTGCGGTTGACCACTCACCTCATTTTGCACCTGTGGATTCAATGATGCATTTTCATTGTTAGTACTTGGGGGAAATTTACACTCGGATTTCCAATGCCCTATTCTACAGCAATTGTGACATGGGAATTTCTTTTTAGCTTCTTCTATATTAAAATTGCCCTTACCTTTCCCAGGAATGAACTTTTGTCTAGGGCCAGTATTATTTGCTTTTTCCGCTCATTGAGCTTCCCGCCTCTCTGCTACCGTTAGTTGTGCCCACATAGCCTTTTCTTTTAATTTTCGCTGTTTTGCTTCAATCTCATCACTGAAATATTTTTCATGTCTCAATACTATGTCTATTTTCTTATTATGCCAGTCTACAGTATGTTGTTTTATCATTTCACTAATCTCTGGACGTAGACCATATACAAATCTATATACAAAATGACTTAAATCCTTTTTACTCAAATGTTCATCACCGCTGAACTGTTTAAAGGCTAAAATCAGCCTTTCGTAATATGCATGTACTGACTCTTTGCTTTCCTGATGTGTTCTGTCAATTTTCACCCAATCTGTCTCTTTAGGAGGTACTTTATTTTTCAGAAAGGCAATAACCTGTTCATATTTCTTCATTACCTCGGGATCAGGAGCTCCGGTTTTTGGATCTCTAGAGTATTCCTGAGTTGCCCAATTGATCATTAACTTGCATTCTGTCCATAAATCTGCTGGTACTATTATGTCAAATAGACTATTCAGATCAATCCATAATACTTTAGACAACTTCACAAATCTGTCCACTTGCCTATACCACTCGACAGGCTTTTCGCAGGGAAATCATTTGTAAAAGACAGAATATCCTGTCTTGTCCATGGAACATGCACATATCCTCCTCCTGGAATTTCTCTCATGGGGTAGTCTATTACTACTTTTTCTTTTTCTCTTACAGGGAATGCTGCAAGCATTTTATCTGGGGCATCATCTCGTTTTCGGTACCACCTGCTTCTCCATTTATCCACGTCTCCCCGTTTTCTCAACAAGATAATTATTTCCTTAATCTGACTTATCCGTCCTGTGGTGTTCAAATTTTCAATATCTTTTTCAGTGAAATCTATTAGATATGGTTTTTGTAAAGCTTTTACCTTTTCAATATCTATACCCATTTCATTTGCTACTTCTTCTAGCCTTTCGTGCAGATTTTTCGCTCTCAATGTTACACTTTTGCACAAAAATAGTAATTCTTCATCCTGATAAGTTTTTAATTTCTCTGTGGGGATAGTTCCTACTATTAACTCTTCCAGTACCATTCGTAATTTGGCCACATCTATTGATTGGGATTCTTTGTCTTTTCTCTGCAAGCTTCTCAACCATTCACTTAATTCTTCGGTAGATGGACCTACTGGTTTCTCTACATTACCTTGTTCTGAATCCTTTTGTATCTCTAATATTGACTCCACTGTCGTTGTATGTCTTTCTGCTAAATTCTGGCCTATAAATGGGTTACTTGAAATATTTGGTTCAATCATACTCATTGTCTGTCGCCATGGATTTTCATTCTGGCTCTGTTTTGGCTTCTCAGCCTGTTTATTGCTATTATAAGGAACTGTTAAACAATGTTCGCTATCTTTCTGTTTATCAAAAATAGGTATCACAGGGCCTATCGTTACTGGAACAGTCACAGCTTCTAGATTTGTAGTCAATTCTCTTATCTTCTCAGTTAATTCTAAGGTTGCTTTTGCTAATTCTGCTGAATTTTCACCATTTACCTTACTATCTGACTTTCTCTCTACCTCTCTAATGGAATTATTTTTCTCTAAATCTTTTGACTTAATGATTCGTAAAGTCTCTCTCATTGGGGCACTTGGCCTCAACATTTCTGGTTCTGGTTGATACGGAGGTGGATTTTTATAAAACATGTCATCAAGAACATCATCCTCCGATTCATTCACTCCATACCCTCTTGATTCAACATTATTTCTTTTTTCTGTGCATTTTCTACCTCCAATTTCTTCTGCAGTTCTTATGGGAAATAGACCTTCAGTCATACTCGCATTCCGCCACCTTACTCATTCTGTCATCATGATTCTCATGTCCATATAATCTACCAAACATGTACCTATATCTTTCGCCACTCCTCTGTCTCTCTCGGTCATGTATCTCATCTTCCCATTCTGTCAATGCTTTAAATTGTGTTGGTCTAGGTCTCAGTTCTAGATTCATCATTTTCTCTCTCAAATTTCTCAAAACTGCTAAATTAAATGAACCATGCTCTGGAAATGCCAAGACTCCGTCGTTCTTGGTATATTTTACCCAATTGTCTAACCAAATACAAGTATGATATCCATATTTCGCAACCATAAAGGATGCGGGGGTTTTCGGTGGAGGAAGTAATTGTCCTTCCCTAGACACAATCGGTTTGTCCTTCTTGAACCACTTCTTAATTTTCCCAAACCAGGACTTTTTCTCCTTTGCTGGTGGATCGTAATACATATTTTCTGTCTTTCGTGTATCGCCAGTCTCTCCTTACGACTGTACTGTTGTTTTTAACCAATCGTAGCGCGACTCACACTAACGCACCAACCAGAAGCGTCTATGACACTTCTGCAATTCCCCAATCCCAGCGCGACTCACACTAACGCACCAATCCGGAGCGTCTACGTCACGCTGTAATTCTCCACTCCTAACGCGGCGTACACTAACGCACCAATCAGGAGCGTCTACGTTTCTAACCGACTGGACAATCCCAGCACGATCTTACTGACGTCAGCAGCCGCTACTCTTACTCCTGCTTCTACTGACCCCTCCTTTACAAAACTCTCTCGGTAAGCTTTTTACGTTTTTCAAATTTACAAATCTATTAGTAACAACACAAAAACACCACCATTGTCCGCTTCGCTAACCAAAGAATAGCAAAAGACCTTTTTCACAAGAATTCCGTCTTTCCCAAGAGCAGCGCTTACCTCTGACCTACTACGGAATCGTTACTACCGTTGATAAAGTAGCACATCCCTCTACCATACCCTTCTAGCAAGCATTAGATAACTGTTTCTCCAGAATTAAGACACCTAGTTGGAGACCCTATGCTCCTGAGAAATAAAAGCAGAGTTTCACAATTAACCGGTGTGCCTTTTCATTCACGCACTTTCACGCATAAATTGTAGTACATTCACACAGAATTCTGTCTTTCCCGAGAGCAGCGAACAGTCTGCCCTACTACAGAATTATAACACTTGTTAACAAAATAGAACTTCCCTCTACTTTGTCCTTCTAACAAGCTTAGAGAACACCTGCTACCTTTCCAGCGATAAGCGTTATCAGAGTACCTTTTGGCCTCCTGGTACCAAGACCAAAATTTCACAGGTAACCTTCGCTATCATACATACTTCTCTCATACAGAAAATGTCTCTAATGGCAACACATGACGATGCTACCGAATCGAACCCAGACAATGCGTCGTGCAACTTCAATCGTTACACGTTTCCCCTGTGTACCTACAGGGCAACAACAATTCCGTCTTTCCCGAGAGCAGCGCTTACCTCTGCTCTACTACGGAACTGTTACAAACTTCTGACTTCCTACATCCCAGATGCCGTGCAGACAACATAAAACTCTATGCGACTCAATATAGAGTGTTAATACATAAACCACTACCAATCAATAATCAATATCAATAAGCAATGTACAAGCAATAATCACCTAAACCAAAACAATAAAAACCATCATCCTGCTACAAGAAAAACTGATGCAGCGCGGAATTTCAAATCCTCCCTTCATCACAGACCCAATATCACACTAACACATTCACTCAATGCATTCATTGGTGGGGCCCATAACACCAACACTCACACTTCATTCATCCTTGATCTGCTCTTACGGGAGAGATGAGTGTTCCAAACGCTGACATGAAAGGAATACCTTATCACCTAAAGGAAATTTATTTACATAACCATATACTAAATATCCTTAGTCCAGCACATCTTAAACCTGAACCTCAAGATATTCTTTCCACTTGGTCGATAGATCAAATTAGTTGAGTTGGAGAAGTGATTTTAATCCTCTTTAATTTACACTCAAATCTTAATCTATTCCCTTTCAATAAATAACCCAACACATTTGCTTCTTAATCCATTATATTGTTTATCTAATTAATGCAAGAATTTAGTTCAATCTAGTAAATTTATTAATTATCACACAAATCACAGAACATTATATTTACCTATTCCGGCTATCGTTCGTCCTCTAAGTCCGCAGCTTTAGTCGTCAGCACGCTACAGTCCCAAAGTTCAAGTCATGGACCAGAAACGTGCAAATATCGATCAATGCCCATAGAATGTTCGGAAATCTGTAGTTCATCAGGAAATTGGGCAGCAATTCAGTCCGTCAAAGATTCAGGGAAAACAGCTGTCCTGCAGTGTCACCGTCCTCTCCGTCAGCATAACGCCAGGAAATAAAGAAAAGGTTCTGCGCAACTCACTACTCTACCATCATTTATAATAAAATTAACGTCAAAATGTAACATTTTCTTAGTTTGGGATCTTCTGATTGGTTGGTTAAGATCGCCCGTTTCGGTTTCCCAAAGTCTATGATGTCACACCGTCAGGCATGATCCATCCGGCTATTAAAATTGTCCATTGTCAAAGCTCTTGGCAGAAGTCCAGTCGTGACCTTGTTCGGGTACATAGAGTGTAGGTCATATTGAGGCCACTGGTACAGGAGCTTGGGACATGGGCACTCGGTCTGAAACCTCGTGGAATGGTAGCTGTCTCGTCGCGTTTGTCGGTCGGCCATTTTGTCTTAGGCCCAATCGGTCAACTTAAGCGAAACAAACACAAAAAGCAATTAAAACATGGAAATAACGAATAAAATGTTTAACCCTCACTAATTCCCCTATGTGTATGTAATTATCTAGCATAATAGCGACATTTAAAGCGTTTATATTCACCCAATGATGTCATCTGGTGCAACTTACAATTACGTCACAAAAGCAACTTATATCATGCAATATTCTATTTTTCTAGTATTAATATGCGTACGTATATTAGTTTACAAATTATTTTAGCCATGCAAAATGCAAATCCCATGTGTAATTCATACATTAGTAAGGTTGATTAAGTATCACTCAAAACGCATTAATATTATTACAATTAATATATTATTCTAATTAGTATGAACATGCAGAAATGGGAGGGGTATACAAAATGTTGTACTACCCGCTCCATCACAGGATGTTCCACTTAAAAGGAGAAAGATAAAAGAGAGAGAAATTAAATTGGAAGATAATGAGATTGTGGATCCTCAGGGTGAGGATATATTTGACCCTCTTTCTCCGCAGTGGGCTCCGGTGGAGGACGTTGCAAAGTACGTGAGATTTTGGATAAGCAGGGAGACACCAAAAGAGGTCAGGACTAGAATGGGAAGTGAGTGTCCTAGACCTAGTCTGAAGAGCAAGGTTGCGTATACTCCAGAACTTGATCAAAAGATGATGGCGTTTATAAATAAATATGGAAAAGACCCTAGGAACAGTCTCGAAAAGGGATTAAAAGGGTGTCTAGATAGACTTCTAGATGTCTTGGGGCCATTGACAAAGATATTTGGGGCCTCATTTATGAGAAGTGATGCATCGCTGCGTGAAAGCAGCGATCCGTCACTTCTCACTGCACCCTCCTTGCGACACCAATGATGCGTCATATTTATAATATGACGCATCATGTCACAAGGAAGGACAGATACGTCAGTATAACTGACGTATCTGTCGGCGCAAAAAGTGGCGCATTGCTGGAGTTGTGTCGGAAGCCTGACGCGACTCCAGCAATGTTCCTTTCACATGGGGCAAGCCCCATGTGAAAGGGCCTACGTCACCCTTACGCCTGCCATGAGGCAGGCATAAGGTTTTGACGCATTGGCGTCCTAGAAGTGATGCAGCGAAATCTCATAGATTTCGCTGCGCCACTCCTACGACCCTTTCTTACGGGGGTACGCCCACCCTGCATACATTATACCTGGCGCAGGTATAATGTAGCGCAGGGGTTTACGAAGTGACGCATCTACAAAATTGACCCAAAATTGGCGGACTTAGCGAATAAGGAACCTGGAGAGCGTAGTGAGGGCTTGTTCTTTGGAGACGAGTTCGTCAAGGATATGTCTTGTTATGTCAATACTTTTAGCTCTTTTGAGAAAGCACAAAAGGACATAAGGAGAGTTTTTGGAGTGGCCGGGCAGATGCGGGGTCGATTCCCCGGCCGAGGACAAGCTTTTACTAGAGGGAACTTAAGAAGAGGAGGAAGACCCAATGGTACTGGTTATGGATCCAATTTCTACGAATCAAGAGGGGGACAGGGAACTTTCTTCCCTCAGAGACAGCGAAGCAGGGCCAGAGGAATGCGTTCAGAGAGGCGGACAAGAGATGCCTCAGGTAAGATGCTTACAAGGCCCTATTTCTATCCAAATAAAGTTGGGCGGCAGACTAGCCCAGTTTGTTTCGAGATGGAAAGAGATTACAAAGGATCCATGGCTATTGGAAACGGTTTCAGGTTACAGAATAGATTTCTTGCAGACGCCAGTACAGGTGAGAGCTCCGAATATTTTGAGATTCTCAGTGGAGATGGAGGATTTGGTGACGAAGGAGATAGAGGAATTAGAGAAAAAAGGAGCTATAGAAGAGGCAAGGATTGTAAAGGGAGGCTTTATAAGCAACATATTTCTGGTGGAAAAAAGGAGAAAGGTATGCGTCCAGTGATAAATTTGAGAGAATTGAACGATTGGGTAACGTACAATCATTTCAAGATGGAGGGGATTCCTATGTTGAGGGATCTTTTAAGGAAAGGAGCTTGGTTGACAAGATTGGATTTGAAGGATGCCTATTTGACTATTCCAATGTGCAAGGAACAGTGCGACTTCCTGCAATTCAGGTGGAAAGGAACGTTATGGAGGTTCAGGAGTCTCCCTTTTGGGTTGACATCGGCCCCTTGGTGCTTTACGAAGTTGATGCGTCTAGTGGCAGCTTGGTTGAGATCAAGGGGAATACGTTTAATAGTGTATCTGGATGACTTTTTGATCATGGCGGAAGAGAGGAATTTAGCAAAGGAACAGACGGAGTTTGCAGTGAAATTAATAGAGGATCTAGGATTTGTAGTGAACAAAGAGAAGTCTTGTGTGGAGCCTCAGCAGATGATTCAATTTTTAGGTTTTCAGACACAGACGTTGGGTTGTGTGTTGAGGTTAACTATGATGAAGGTGAAGAAAATAAGGAAGGAGGTGAAAAGAGCAATGAATTCAAAATGGATTACATTGAGACAGTTAGCTCGGTTGCTGGGTCTATTGTCAGCATCGTTTCAAGTGATTTTTCCAGCCCCTCTACATTACAGGGTATTGCAGAGATTGAAGGGTCTTCACTTGAGGAGAGGGGCAAAGTATTCTCAGAAAATTTTGTTGAATCAAGAGTAGAAGGAAGAATTGAATTGGTGGTTGATGAATCTAGAGGCATGGAACGGCAGGGCAATTTTCGGAGGGGTTCCGGAAGTAGAGATGGAGTCGGATGCGAGTCTTCACGGTTGGGGAGCACGATGTGGTCTGGTGTCGACAGGAGGAAAGTGGTCAAAGGAGGAGAAAGAGATGCATATAAATTGTCTGGAGCTTCTTGCAGGTTCATTTGCAATAACAGTTTCATGATGGATCAGGAGAAGTGTTGTGTGCTATTGAAGGTGGACAATTTGTGGGCTGTAAGGTACATGAACAAATTAGGAGGACCTCGGTCGAAGGGGTTAGCGGACTTGGCGAAGGAATTTTGGAAATTTTGCTTAGAGAAGGAAATTGTGGTTCAAGCTCAATATATTCCGGGTCTTTGCAATGTAGAAGCGGATTGGTTTTCAAGATATCTCAGAGATGTGAGCAATTGGAAGCTACAGAGGGGGGTCTTTCTGAGTTTGGAGAAGAAATGGGGTCCATTTCAGGTGGATCTTTTTGCGGATAGACTGAGTTGTCAGATGAAGGAGTTTTACAGTTGGAGACCGGATCCAGAGGCAAAAGGAATATATGCTTTTCTCCAGGATTGGAGAGTAGGAAGAAATTATGCTTTTCCCCCATTCTCATTGATTCAGAGGACTCTGATGAAAATCAGGAGAGAGAAAGCAGAGATGGTAATTTTGACGCCTTTCTGGAGAGCTCAGGTTTGGTTTCCAGATATGATGGATTTGTTGCTAGAGGATCCGGTGTTGTTACCAGATTTAAGGGAGATCATTCTGGACCCAGAGGGGAATGTTCACGATTTAGTTGTGAGGAGTCAGTTAAGGTTGGTGGCGTGGTTGATTTCAGGAGAATTTGGCAAGTGCATGGATTATCGAAGGAGGCTGAGAATCTTATCGCTGAATCATGGTCAAAGGGGACGACAAAAGTTTATAGATCAGCTTGGAGAAGATGGTCTGATTGGTGTGTCAAGAGGAATTTGGATTCCGTATCAGCTCGTGTAGTGGAGGTGGTTAATTATTTGTCGGGATTGTATAAGTTCGGATTGACCTACAATACTGTGAATATTTGCAGATCTGCGATTTCAGCAGGGCATATTTTGGTGGATGGTTTGCCAGTAGGGCAAAATGTGTTGGTTAAAAGGTTAGTTAAGAGTGTAGGGATGGTTTTACCTCCCAAGACAAAGTATGGTGTTCTTTGGGATGTTTATTTGGTTTTGAAGGAGTTGGATAGTTGGGATAGTAATACGTCTTTGGATATTAATTTCTTATCTTGGAAGATGGCTATGCTTCTTTGTTTGGTTTCTTGTAGAAGGGTTTCTGATATTAGAGCCTTGGAGGTGGATTCTAGGTGTTATCAGCCAGAGGGTGTGTGCTTTGAGTTAAGGAAAAGAACGAAGACCATGTCTAAGACAATATTTTATCCTCATTTGGAGAGAAATGACAACTTGTGTGTGGTACAGTGTTTGAGAAAATATGAAAGGAGGACTTTAGTTTTGAGGCAAGGAGGTTGTTCACAACGTTTAATTTCTTATAAGAAACCTTTTAAGCCTGTGTCATCAGCTACATTGGCTAGGTGGGCGAGAGAGGTGATGTTGAGGGCAGGAGTAGATATTAGTATTTTTGGAGCTCTTTCTGTTATTGGGGCTATGGCAACCAAGGCGTTTATGAGAGGTTTTAGTTTAGGTGGGATTAGGAAGGCTGCAGATTGGAGTAATGAATCTACGTTTAAGAAGTTCTATTTTAAGCCTGTGGAATATGTGTTGGATAGAGGTTTAGATGAACTTTGAACATGCATAATATTGGCCTCTGGGCCTTGATGTAAAATGCAGATTTTCCACATTTAGAAATGGGTAGAAAATCATGATTTTAATAAAGGCACGGTGGCTAATATTATCCCTCCACTGTTCCCTCCCAATTTTATTAATGGTTTGCTTTTTATTATGCAGGTTAAAGAAGAAGAATTTGTCAATGCAGAGGTTTGAAGTCGTTATCAAAGAAGGGATGAAGTTTTGTTTTTAATTTGAGATTTTGGATTTTATGTTTATTCGCAGCACCCAAAGAGGAAGATGGCTGCCAGTTCTACGTGTTTATGCATGTTCAGTGTTCTAGAAGCTGAAAGTGTTCTGATTCTATTGCTTGTTTGTTGCTGCTGTTTGGGGAGCAATAAAAGGGATGATGCATAATATTGGTCTCCGTGTCTTTATTAAAATCATGATTTTCTACCCATTTCTAAATGTGGAAAATCTGCATTTACTGGTCGGTACAAAAATAAGCAAAATCACTTAAGGGACCTTAACGCTGCCGTAGCGTAAATGTTTGGACGTTACAGCAGCTTTTTTTATGGCCTTATTTACAAAGTGGTGCTAGCTGCAGTTAGCTGCACTTTTCAACGAAGATGAGATGCAAGGTAGGTATTCTTGTGCAAAAACTGCCACTAACCCCACTTCGCGATATTTACAATGAAATTTCCGTCCGGCGATAACCCTCCAAAACTGCAGCTAAGTCCAGTTAGAGGCAGTTTTTTTAAGACCAGAAAATAGCTGGTCTTAAAATTGGTGCAAACACTTGGGGCCTCATTTCAGCAGGTTTTGGTGCTGTACAGAGCTGCAAGGAATGTTGTTGCGCTGCCCTGCGACAAAACAATAGGGCAAGAATGTGCACTATCAATAAGATAGGACACATTCCCGGGCCTCATTCATGAAAAGTGTGGCATCGCTGCTACAAAGCAGCGTTGCAACACTTTTCACTGCACGGCGCTCGATGTTGCAAGTAGTAACATATATGTCTGGAATCCAGACGTATCTGTTAGAGCTAAAGTCATGCATTGCTGCAGTTGTGCCACAAGCATGACGCAACTCCAGCAATGCATAGGACCAGCCTATCCCTATGGCAGTGCGTCACCCTTAAGCCTGCCGTTGAGCAAGTGTATGGTTCTGACGCAGTGGCGTCCTAGAATTGACACCGTGAAATCTGATGGATTTCACTGCGCCACTCCCAAGAGGCTTTGTTGGGTGGGAATGCACACCCTGCATACATCATACCTGACGCAGGTATAACGTGCACAGGGCTTTACAATGTCATGCATATACCTAGATGTGTCACATTGTAAATACAGCACCACATGGTACAAGATTCACCCTGCAAGTACTTCAAGAAAATGACCCACTGTAAGGGTTAAACTGCGAGAAGGGGCTCATGAATAAGCCCCCTTGTCTTTTTCCCGTACGTTGGCGTACAATGCCTGCCATGCGCCAACGCAGGCACCCTTGCAAGGGTGACTCTCATGCGGAGTTGATTGATGTTGTGGCTCCATCTCTTCTTGAGACGTCTGCAGGTGCATCTTGACTTGTGGAGGACGGGAGGGAACCAGTTGGCCTCCTTGGAGTGTTTTTTGCCTGGATGTTCTTGAGGGGTATCAGGGTGTCGGTACAGTTAGAGATCCATCGGTGGAGGTTGTCTGCTGTGGCGTTGGTGTCTGTAAGCGTTGGCGGAGTGGTGGTGCTGAGGGAATTGTCAAGAACTTCTTCTGTGGCCTTGATCCAGCTGCGTCGGGGAGGGGGCAATGATGGCGATGGTGTATGGTGTGCGTGGTGAAGGCATGATATATACAATGATGGACTGTCCAAGAGAGTTTGGTGGTGTGGCTGTAGTTGAATGGTCTTCCTGGCGGAGAAGACGGGGACGAGCGTGTTTCTGGATATGTGGGTTGGTGCGGTGACTATCTGCTTGAATCCGATGTTGTGAGGATCTCCAGGAGGGTGGTGGTGTTCTAGTCACTGGGGTTGTCCAGGTGGAAGATGAGGTCTCAGAGCGGGATGTAGTTGGTGGATTTGAGAGCCTGGGGTGCGATGACGTCTACAATAGCATCTGTGAATAGGGGGTCATGGGCCGGGGGGCCTGTAGATGCGGGTGCGTGCTAAGGGGCTGTTGGGCGTGGTCCGGATCAGGAAGTGGAGGTGTTCCATGGTCGCCGTTGGGCCAATAGAGTGCATGGTCAGTCAGAGTGTGCTTTTGTAGACAATGTAAATGCCTCCTCCTTGGCGGTCGGGGTGGTCCTTGCGTGTGATGTTGTAGCCGTCAGGGATGGCGATGTCTGGTCTGGAGCAAAGGTTGGTACAGGTTTACGTGGAGAAGGTGATGTCTGAAGAGTTGACGTTGAGGAGGTCCCAGATTCCTGAGGCGTGTTTATGGAGGTAACACACGCTGAAGGGGATGCAGTTGAGCCGGTCAGTTGCGCTGTTGTTCTGCTAGGCGGTGAGTGGCGCAGGTGTATTTTCAGTTTCGGCAGGCAAAGGGTTCAAGGGTATTCTTCGGTGATGATAGATGGCAGGCGGCTTGGCGTACAGGGTTTAGGGCGAGGGTGGTGCTGGCGTCATAGCAGTGGAGTGTCCGGGAGGCACGGTCCCTGGCACTGGACGCGGTCACATCCTCCTGCCTGTGGTGCAGAGAGGCGCGGCCCACCATTGACAATCTCCTGCATGCACCCCAGTGCAGTGGTGGCATGTGTTATGAAAAGCAGACCTTCCTACATCAGTGCGCAGGAGCACCTCTACTGATCACAGCTCCAAGGGGCGCCAGACGGTCTTCTCACACAGGTCAGCAACGTGTCTCCATGCGACCTGCAGGATTTCACCACCAGGTAAGGGCGATCGCCAATGCCTCAATTTCTACCACACCGACCCAAAGGCTTGGTCCCGACGCGGCCCGCCTCCACCATCAGGCCGCAGCAACTTCACAGCACCTCTATCTTTGGGTCTCAGACAAAGGCCCAGCGAGGGCTACAGGCCTTGGGGACCGTCCACGCTTCAAGGCTTCGGCTGCCATGAAGTTGCAAGCCAAGCGCAATGAAAAGTGATGCATTGTCCACGATTATGCATTTCCTCTTCCCCTGGGACTCTGGCTGGTCATCCTGGCTGTTGGGGGGGGGGGGGGGGTTTGGGGGGTTGCTTACCTGTACTGAACTTGGCCCTGGCTGCTCCATTCTGCATTCCAATATATATTTTTTTTTTGTCAATGGTGGTGGACGTATAGGCTATTTTTTACTCTAGAGGCAGAAAAGTGATGTTGAGCTGACTACTGTGAGTTTTTTTTTGTCTCTATTTGGCCTTTTGTCACTTTTCTCTCGCTAGCTGCAACATTTTAAATGCCTTGACACTAGTGTTAGTGGCAGTTTTCACCACGGCTAGCTGATACTATCGCCATGTAGTGACGTATTGTAAATACATTGGTACCAAGGCGATAGTTTTCGGTGATACCCGGCGGTAAGAAAATTGCCGCTAACACTAGTTAGTGACAGCTCTTGTAAATATACACCATATTCAAATAAAGTGGTGAAGCGGGTTGTCATTTTTAAAAATGATTGTTTATGTGCAGGAAGAGGGACGGTCCTGCACAGAAAAAAATCATAGGCAATTTGCTGTTTCCATGTGAAAAACGAGGAGAACTAAAGCATTTCTCCTCAGTCCGCTTTTTTTAAGACCAGGTTTTCCCTGATTTTAATTTTGACGCTGCCTCCTTTTTAAGTTGCTCTTGTAAATAGGGGGCAGTGTCAAAATCAATGGGTGTTGCGGTGGAACGCCCACCACAGCACCCATTGCCCGCCCCTTTCACGCTAAGTTTACCATGAAAGTTGCCATTATTTATAGTCAGCATTAAGCCACGAGGCATATTTACAAGAACTTAACGCCGCAGTAGCGTCAATTTTTAGACATTATGGCAGCTTTTTTTTATTGCCTTATTTACAAGCTGTCGCTAACTGCAGTTAGCAGCACTTTTCCAGCCTAAACGTGAATTTTCAAGATCGCCACTTCTGTTAGCGGGGCATTACGAAAATGAGATGCAAGGTAGGTGTTCCAGTGAAAAAACTGCTGCGAAGCACACTTCGCAACATTTACAAGGAAATTCTAGTACGTCAATAACCCCCCAAAACTGCTGCTAACTCAAATTAAAGACAGTTTTTTAAGACCTGAAAATAGTTGGTCTTAAAATTGGTGCAAACACATGGGCCTGCATATAAGATGACTTGGTGCTTGACAGCGCTGTAAGGAATATTGCTACGCTGCCATGCGCCACTACGAAAGGTCAGGAATGGGCCCTATCAATAAGATAGGACTCATTTCTGGGCCCCATTCATGAAAAGTGTTGCATCACTGTGATAAACAACTATTGGACACTTTTCATTGCGCCCTCCTTGCAACACCATGACTGCACCATATTTTCTGTATAGGGCTCCATGTCACAATCAATGACATACGTCTAGAATCCTGACGCATCTGTCAGTGCTAAAGTCACGCATTGCTGCAGTTGTGTCGCAAGCTTGACACAACACCACCAATAAATGGGGCAAGCCTATCCCTATGGCACAACGTCACCCTTACGTCTGCCATGAGCCAGGCGTAGGTTTTTGACACAGTGGCGTCCAAGAATTATCGCAATGAAATCTGATAGATTTCACTGCGCCACTCCTACGAGGCTTTGATGCGTGGGAATGAACACCCTGCATACATCATACCTGACGCACGTATAATGTTGCACAAGGCTTTACAAGGTTACGCATATACCTAGATGCATCACTTTGCAAAATGGCGCAACGTGGTGCAAAATTAACTCTGCAAGTATGTCAAGAAAATGACGTACCGGCGGTGTTAAACTATCGAAAGGGGCTCATGAATAAGCCCCCCTTTATTTTTCCCCTATGTTGACGCGCAGTGACTGGCATGCGCCAACGCAGGCACCCTCGCGCCATGGTGCAAGGGTGACTGTGTTGCGGAGTTGGTTGATGTTGTTCAGGAAGGGACACCTACCTGCACAAAACCTATCAATCCATGGTATTTCCTCTTTCACTATGTGCTGCAGAATGATGCACACATAGAAAAAGTGAAAAAGAGCAAAATGAAACCATTTATACTTGTAGTGCCTCCCAATCGTCACCCTTGGGGTGGTAGTAGATTCTGAGGCATTCTGAAGATTTACAGTTTTTCGTAAACCTGCGAATGCTTCAGATTCCAATGATTTGGCGTGGGAACGCCCACAACAATACCCATTGAACCAGTGGCAGTATAGCGGAGGAGCATCGCCCCCTGCTTTCAAGCAGTGCGAGAAGAAGAAACATAAAAGCATAATATCTTTCTGCTATAACATTTTATGTTTGTGCTGCTTTGCGGGAGGGCGGGGCTGCTCTGCTCTCAGAGCAGGACAGGGCAGGAGTGGTTTACCCACTCCTCAGTACGCAATGACTGTTTGATCAGCCCTCTTGGGCCGCCAAACCCAATCATGTTTACCCGTTCTCCATGTAGGCTGCATTACAGTCTGCATGGAGAACATGCTCTGGCCCCCATTCCCTGATTGAGCGTCAAACCAGGATGCTCCAATCCAATCACAACGCTGCATTGCAGGACCTGGCGGCAAGCTAAATTACACCTCCCGCAATCGAGCCGCCCCTGCAACTCCCTGAAAACCCCATGCACCCACCCTCGCCTTACCACCCGTGAGCCATGCTGGCCGCCACTGCATAGAACGCCCCTTTCTCACTGTTTAATGCATGAAAGGGCACATATTTCTAAGTCCATGAAAAGCCATGTAAAATGGCTTTGCGTGGCCTTGTAAAGATGCTGTGGCACATTGCGCAGTCGGAACGTAAAACACATGACGTCACAGCATTACAAGAGTGCCTCGAGGATAATTGAGGAACTCCCACAATTCATCCTTGGCAAGGTCAACAATGCCTTGGACTTCATGCCATTGAAGCTCGGAGCACCAAGGAGACCACCACCACTATGCCTGACATGCATCGCTTACCTGGACAACTGCTCCATTCCCTTTGGGTGGCGACTGGACCTGATCCTCTCTAAGTGCTGACCTAGGAAGCCAGAACTTCAGCAACAGGAAGCTGGAAACCAGGAACAGCCGAAAGCAAAAGACTCTCCGAGCAGTCTGTAAGTGCGGAAGAAGGAGAGACGCACAACCAGGAAACATTTAATTAGGATATCTGCCATGCAGCTCCTTCTGCCTCTCTTGTACAACCTGCTGCAGATTGGGGATGACTTGTAGTTGCGGTGGAGATGCCTGCTCCTCCTACGCCTCCCAGTACAACTGGCTCCATGAATGACAGCTTGTTTGCGCAGACCCTTCACTCCCAGTCCGCAGCACCTGGCGACCAGTAGATTGCAGCCAGGTCCAGAACTGTTCAGCGGCGTCAATTATTTGCATGATTACAACTGAGATCACTCGCAGACTTTACGGGTAGAGGAGGGAGTATTTGATGCCCAACTCTCTGAGGCATCGCTTAACCACTAGAGACAAGCCGACTGCCTCTGCACCCCCGTGGCATAGTCAGAGAAGAAAATAACTGTGGCGTTATCCACTTTCACCTCCCCCAGCTTGCGTACCTCCCTCAGGCCAGCATCACGATCACTGTAGGAGGCGGAAGAGAAAGGGTCTAGGATCTGTCCCCGAAAGCGTGCAGCTCGCCGGCACTCGATGGGCCTGCTCCACAACAAGGAATTGGGAGAGTGCACCTGCTGGCAGTAGATGACGCAACCTTGTCTCAGTACATGCCACTTAATGAGCCCCTTCTGCTCCCTCGGGCAGACCAAGCACCCTCACGTCGTTATGCTGAGAGCGTCCATCCGCATTCTCCACTGTTCTGTCCTGTGTCTTCACATGTGCCATTAGCTGCTACACATCCAAAGCTGCCCTCAGAGTAACTGGAGGGACTTTGGCCAGTTCTTGCTCAATGTCATGTACCTTTTAAGTCAGCTTGTGATGATCTGTGCAGTCAGGAGTGAAGTCGACTGTGATTTTGTCTATGGGGCCCTCAAAGGAAGTGCCCGTTTGTTCGAGGGGGTTCCCGCTTAGAGTACAGAGTCTAGTTTGCAGTCCAGGCTGTCCATTGTCACCTGCCCTGGTGGCCAACGATCCCCAGCGGCTCAGTTCACCGACACAAAGGATCGGCAAAATGTCAATGAGGCCCTCATCTGTAGACGGGCCATCGTTGCACCAGACTCACAGGCACTATATATGACATGCGGTACAGTGCAGTGTGGCCAGCCGGGCCCTCTCCTCCAGTCAGGTGTATTCTACCCAGGAATCTTTGTTCAGGCGGCACTGATGAAAATCCCCCGTACACCCAAGAGCTCACTACCAGGGGGCGACGAAAGGCAGCACCACCCAGCCACCTACTGTGATCTAACTGTGGTAACTAGATTCTGTGTTCCTAAGTGAGTGATGGCCAATCAAGAGGCGCACCCAAGGTCCTGAACCGACCCCCATGCTGGCACCTGCTGCAAGAAATGGCCGATATCAGCAACTAGAGCCAGTTAGTGGAGTCCCCCACCAGTCTTGTGCAGTGCCCTTGGTGATGTTGGTCAGCCGCAGTTCAGGGATTGCTCAGGGCACGATGTGCGCCACCATTGGTCCAACATTGACAATCTCCTCTGTGCACCCCGGTGTAGTGGTGGCTCGTGTTATGCAATGCAGACCTCCCTACTTCGGTGCGAAGGAGCGCCTCTACTGATCACAGCTCCAAGGGGCACCAGGTGGTCTTCTCACACAGGTCAGCAACGTATCTCCATGCGACCTGCCAAACTTCATCATCAGGTAAGGACGCGGCCCGTCTTCATCGTCAGCGACTCCCAGCACCGCCGCCTCCCACTCCGGGTCTCAGATGCAAGCCCAGCGAGACCTCCGGTCCCTGCACACTGTCCGCGCCTCCAGGCATCGGCTGCCATGATGTCGCAAGAATGGCGCTAAGAAAAGTGCTGCACCACTTTCATAAATGTGGCCCAGATTCTGCATTTCCTGTTCCCCTGGGACTCTGGCTGGTCCTCCTGGCTGTTCGGGGGTTTGGGAGGGTTGGGTTGTAGACCTGTGCTGAACTTGACCCTGGCTGCTCCATTCTGCATTCCATTGTTTTTCTTTTCTTTTTTCATTAGAGGCTATTTTGCCTCTTGAGACTGAAAAGTGACGTTGGGCCCGGCTGACTAAAATGAACTTTGTTTTGCAGCTAATTGGCCTTTCATCACTTTTCTCTTGCTAGCATCAATTGTTTTATCACCTTGATCCTAGTGTTAGATGCAGTTTTTGCCGTGGCTAGCTGGTAATATAACGATGTAGCGACGTATTATAAATATGTTGCTAACAAGGCAATGGTTTCAGCGATAGACCGCGTAAAAAGAAATTGCAGTTAACTACCACAAAAACTGGTTAGCACCAATTCTTGTAAATATACCCCAAGTGGCTTAACGCTGCCTTGTAGATAAGGCAAAGCTCCTATCGCCATCACAACGTCACTGAAAGTGACATTGTGGTGGCGATAGGGGCTTGTAAATATGCTTTCAAATCTAGTATTTATATCCTTTATCTTTACAATCTTCAAACAGTAAATAGAAAGAGAAAGTACTTTTAAATGGTTTCAAAGATTCCATTAATGAACAGACCCATGGCTAATGAGTACAGTAATAAACAAAGAAAAGTCATGTTACAAATAAATACGAAGGGCTTTATTTACAAGAAAGGGCCGCAGCGTGGCACGGCAAGCCCTTATGCTGCCCCGCGCCACTTTCAAAGCACAGGGATGCGTCATATCTACAACAATATCTCATCTTTGTGCTTTACCCTGCGCTGACGCACAACTGGCTGCCATGCACCAATGTAGGCACCCTTGTGCCATGGTGCAAGTGTGCCTGCGTTGCGGGGAGACTGTCTTTGTGAAGGTAGGGACACCTTCCTGCACAAAAATAATCACAAGAGGTGATTTCCTCTTTCTATGTGTGCTGCAGAATGCACCACGTGTGAAAACATTACTCCTCATTGAAATGAAAAAAGATTTCCTTGGTGCGCCTCCCTTTCCCCTGTCGCATTTCCAGGTTTACGATTTCTCATGAATCTGGAAATGCAGCAGAAGCCATGGGTGTTGAATGGGAACACCCACAGCAACACCCATGGCTAGCTCCTTACATGCAAAGTGCTGCATGTAAAGGGGCCGTATTTACATGGACACAAAAAGCCATGTGTAGGAGAGTAGGATCTGCTTCACATGGGTACCCCCACTTTTTGCTGGTGTTTCACTGTTTTTCGACCTTAGTCTGGCTGTGGCCCTGCTAATCATGACCACAGCCTAGCTGCTTCCGCTCTAAAATGGTTTCCATGTACATTAGGTACATATCTAATTGGATTCTGGAGTGCCTTATAAACCCCTAGTATATGGTATACTATGTACCTAGGGCATAGGTCCCTCAGAGGCCTACCAGGGGCTGCAGCATATATTATGCCACCCCTGGGAAGCACTCCAAAATGGCACCACAGATCTGCTACTGCAGCCTGGGTAAGGGTGTGCTTGCACCCCTTACAGAGGTATAGGCTAGCTATATCCACACTGATATACAAACACATATAAACCTATAAGTCACTCCTATGGCAGGTCTTGACAATCCTGAAGGCAGAGTGCTTGGTTTTGTGTGAGAGGGTTCCCAAGCATGAGCTGAGCCTCTCTGCAGCTTTCGGAAATACTTCCTCATGGCTGTTCTGTGATACAGCCATACCATATACTCTTAAGTGCATTATAACCTCGTGGTAAATGCTAACTTTGGAATGGCTGCATCAAAACATGTCGTGTTTGGTGTCAAACGCTTTGGAATACTACCCCCCGCCAGATCTGGCGGCGGGGGTAGCATTCAACCCTTCTAGAGGGAAAGACATGTCCACACTGGTCTAACTCGGTAGGACTTTCTTGAGCCCTGGCATCACAAAATGGATGCCTCTGCCACAGACACGGGTCTGGCCTCCTGCTGCTGACCGAAACTCCGGCAGGGGAGGCCTGGACAGTAGGTTTCCTGTCAAAGGGAGGTGTAACCACCTCCCCAGACAGGCAGATGTGCATTGGGGCTGGGCGGGAGCACTCTCTGGTGCTTTGAAGTCCTGCACTGGGGGCACATTTGGTGTCCCTGTGCATAGTCCAGTTCAAACCGGTTGCAGGGGCTACCTACCCCTGCTCTGGCGCGAAACTGGACAAAGGAAATGGGTGCAACCACCCCTCTTTCAAGGCCAACCCATAAGTGGGGCCTTAGAGTTATTCCATCCCCTAAACTTACTATAAGTATAGGAATCCAGTCCCTAGGACTTTAGATTACCCTGGACGAAACTCTGCTACAGATATCCTGGACCTTCGACGTTCTATCCTGACTAGAAGACTGAAGAAATCTCCCTTGGGGTCAAGGAGTGACTCCCCTGCTTGGCAGGCACCAAAGAAGCAACTGACCGGTCTGCATCGCTGAAGCTCCCGCCGGACGCCGAAGTCTTTGCATCACCAGAGGAGGATTTACAGACTTCCCCGAGGCTACCCTGAGTCCACAGCAAAGCTGAGGCCCATGGCTATCGTGGGTGATGTAGAACCGTGACCACTGGACACCGTGAACTTTTGCAGCAACACTATCTTCCTGGTCCTCCTCGAAGTTGTGCTTTGGGCTCCTAGTAGCCCCAGCCTTGAGTATCTCCTGCACCAAATATTGTTGGCTTCCACTCCACAAGTGACCCGTGGGCCAGCTTCAAGTGCGTCTGCTCGAGGCTCCTTCGCGATCACTAGCCCGTTGGCTAGCAGGTCCCCACGAAGGCAACTCCTTTTCTGCTTGGGCTTTCCTGGTTGCTCCAGATGTGCCCTGACTTACCAATGCGGGGTGAGTCCCTCAGACCTTGCTGGTCTGCACCGCAGTCCTTTCTCTAAATTCCAGTGACTTGCCGTTGCCAAGGCTTGTTGGGTCCATTCTGGTTGCCGACACAGCAGCACTTGACAGACTTCATTGGACAGCTTGAATCCAGCTCGTGGACTTCGTCGACGCCACCTGGACCTCGTGGCTGAAGAGTCAAGACACCCATCAACTCACCTGAAGCACCCGACATCTATGGGCATTGGTCCATACTGCCCTTGGTCACTGGCTAGTGACCCAGACTCTGTCCCCTCTGCTTTCAGGTTCCTTCCATCCCAGATCCAGGCTTGGATCTCTTCGGACACTTCTCCTCTTCACGGCAGCAGCAGTTCTTTGCAGGCTCCCATTGAAATCGACGACGCGACCCAACACCAAAAGACATCTATGCACCCGGCTTCCCTGGGTGAGGTAACTCGAGTACTCCAGTGCTCTCGTGGGTGCTAGCCCTAGAACCTCTTAAGTCCAAAAGGGTTTGGTCCTGACTTGATTAGAAGTGTCCCTAATCTTTAAATTTCCAACCGCGACATTGGTCATAGAAGATAACGGGAACCCGCGGTTGTGTTTTCACACTGCATACAGTCCCCGTGGGTCCCCTGTGTCACTACCTTGGGTGGTCCCTTGGGGTCCCAGCACTTCGACAGGCTATAGGCCTAGTGTCTATTCCAGTCGTGGTTCTTATACCACTTTTTTGGTATATGGTTTGGTATGCCCCTAGGGCCCAAACGTGTATTTGTGCTGTTACTGATAATTGCTGACTTGTAAACTAAGTACTTCGAACTCTAGTCTCATAAAGAGACTAGAGGGGTGTGTTTTGTCTTAAATACATATATTTTGAATATATACATGGTGTGGTTGTCTTTTCATTTGATCATTCAAGAGATTATAGACTGGTCAAACAAGCTGCTTTACATACCTTCAAGACTTAGCCTGAAGGCTGCTCTCCACAGCTACCACTAGGATAGCTTTCAATAAAGGTTGTCTTTAACCTATCACCATAAGGGGTTGTTTGGACTGATACAAGGTGCCCACTAGAACTAGTGGACAGCATATATCAGGCCACCTTCTCACACCATGCAGCATGGCTTTACCTCTCCTTGTAAATCAGGGGCAGCAAGAGGTGCCGCCGTTGCGTCACAAAAAAGTAAAGCACTGGCGGCACAAGGGGCTTGTAAATATGCCACATAGATTTTCTTTACAGTCCTATTTAGGATCACGACTCGGCTTTTGCTGACTTAAAATAACAACAAATGGCATGGGCATATTTACGAGAAAATGTTGGAGCACGGAGCAGCTTTAAATTTGGCAGCTCCATGCTCTGACATTTTCAAAATGCTGGGTTGCGCCATATTCACAAGAACGGGGAGCACCCCTGTGTTTTACTGAGCGCTGGTGCTAAATGTAGATGACTAGTGCCAACACAGGCACCCTTGCACCATACTGCAAGGGTGCCTGCATTACATGAAATGATTATTTGGCCCTTCTTTACGGGAAAGAAACCAAGCCCGATGCCACAAGCCGTTTGGCTGCGCCGTGCTGCGTTACTTTCAGAGCACAGAGATGCGTCACATTTACAACAATATGATGGATCCCTGTGCTGGTGCACAATTGGCCAACGCAGGTAACCTTGCACCATGGTGCAAGGGTGCTTGCATTGTTGGGTTGATTGTTTTAGTGCAGGAAGAGACTCAAGACGTGTTTTCCTCTGTCCATATGTATGCAGTACGCCTAGAAAGAGGTAAAAACAAGAAGAAATAAAAGCCTTTCTCCTCATCGAGCCTTCTTATGCCTCCCCGGGGAGTCATAGGATTCTGATGCATTCCCAGGTTTCGAAACCTTGTAAATCTTGGAAAGCAGTAGAATCCATGGGTGTTGCGTGGGCAAAATGCTGCATGGTAAGGGGATGTATGTACAAGAACACCAAAAGCCACGCAGGGCGGCTTTACACGTCCTTCTAAATATGCAGCACCAAATTGTGCTGCCGGTGTGTCCCAAAAAGTGATGCACCGGCAGCGCAAGGGGCTTGTAAATATGCCCCTTATGTGCAGGAAGGTGTGCAAGGTGTCCCTTCCTGCAGATAAACAATCAATAATGGCGATTTGTTACTTCTGGTTGTATGATAGAGGCTCGACTAGATAAACCCGCTGCCTCTACCACACAGCCTAAACCCCAAATGCATCTTACCCATGCATTCCTTTACCACGCATGCCTTTACCACGTAATTTCATGGAAAAGGCATGAATGGTAAAGGGGTATGTGTGGCTAAGGTCGCGACCCCCCTCCCTCCTCCATTCCCGCCCTGAGGTCCAAATACCCCTGCCCTGTCCCAACCCCCATGCTATCCCTAACCCTTAAACACTACCTCAACACTCTCCCACCCCCTTGCGCTGTTCCTACAACTACCTACTGCTTCTGCCCTTAGCCAAACCCTATTTAAAAAAACGATCTGACCCCCCAGCCCTAAAAACTACCTCGCCCTGCCCTAAACCCTAAAAACTACCCTGGCTACCTATTCCCATCCCCCTGCCCTGAGGCCTAAAACCCTGTCCCTTAACCCTGTCCCATAACCTGACCCAACACAGTCCTGACCCAGTCCTAAAATCTACCCTACCCTCCACATAGACCTAAAAACTACCTGACTACCCATTCCCCTCCCCTGAGGCCTAATATCCTAACCCCTAATTAAAAAACTACCAACCCTCCCCCAGCACTCAAAACTGGCCCTAATCCCCTAGCCCTGAAAACGACACCGATCCCACTAGCCCTGAAAACTAGCCCGAATCCTTTCCAGCCCTGAAAACTACCTCCAACCCCCCCAGCTCTGAAAGCTAGCCTAAACCCCCCCCAGTCCAGAAAATTACCCCCTAATCCCTCAGGCCTGAAAACTACCCCTGATCCCCCAACTCTGAAAAAGTTCCGACCCCGCCCAACCCACAAAACAACCCCGAATGCCCCCGACGCCCCAGCCCAGAACACTATCCTGACAACCCCCAGCCCAGAAAACTATCCCAACCCACGCCCAGCACAGAAAACTACCTGACCCCCCAGCCCAGAAAACTACCCCAAACCTGCAGCCTAGGAAACTACCCCGACCACCCAGCCCACAAATCTACCCCTGACCCACCCCAGCCCACAAAACTACAGCGACCCCCCAGCCGATAAAACTACCCATAGCCCAGAAAACTACAGACTAGCCCCACTTACCTCACTGCTAATCTTTTCCTGCGAGGTCTTCCTGCTTCCGTCCCCAGCAGCCAGCAGCTAGACCGAGCATTGCCTTAAGACCCCAGTTTTCCGACTGTTTCCCCTGGCCAGCACACATAAAAGTAGAAAATCACCATTATTTAATGATTGTTTATACGCAGGAAGCGAGACCTTCCTGCACATAAAGAATAATTAATGGAATTTTACTCTTTGTATGTGTGTCGTACAATGCAGCACACATAGAAAAAGCAAAAAAACGAGAAGAAATAAAAGTATTTCTCCTCGTTACACCATTCTAACGCCTTCTATTGCAAGGTGGTAGTTTGTAACGCTGCCTCAGATTTACGCCTCCTTGCAAATCTGCGGCAGCGTCAAAAGCAATGGGTGAACACCCACAGCAAAACCCATTGCACGCCCCTTTCACACTAAGTGATGCATGTAAAGGAGCCCTATTTACAAGGTAGAATAAGCCACAAAAAGTGGCTTAACATAGCTTTGTAAATATGGAGAAGGGATCGCCACCAGAACGTCGCTAAGAGTGACATTCTGCTGGCGAAATCCGTTTGTAAATATGCCCCAAATTGCGCCACCTCAAGGTGAGAGCAGAAATGCTCCATATCTTTGTAAATATGGAGTATTTCTGCCTTCCCCCTTTCACGCAATGCAGTGCAGAAACTTCCTTTGCTGCGTTGTATAGTCCTGCTGGCCACGTCATGCAGCAGCACCTCTCGTAGGGCAGACATAACAGCCAGGGCCTTCTCTAGGGCGGTGCGATCAGTGCCACCGCTGACTTGGGGTGGGGGCATAATTTTTCCAAGTATATTATCATTTAAAAAGCACCTGCTGCCAAGTTCCTGGCCTCCAGAAATTTTCAGGCATCAATTAAAATGCCAAGATAACCCTGGTGATTAATCGTCTTCCTGGAAAGAGGCCGGAGGTTTGTCTGCTGGAGGTTTTGACTCATCCTAAGGTAGCACAGAGGGTTAAAATGCCTGCTTCTAAGAACTTGTACTATACAGATAACAAAGTGCATATAATGTAAATAGGTCAGCAGGCTACTGCTTCTGTACGAGAGCTGCTTTTGTACCTTGTTCTTTGTAAGTCAAAATCCTAATATAGAACATTGAGCTATAAACTGCCATCAAAGAGCTGCATGCAAAGTGCAAGGAATATGTTAGATCCATATGTTTTCTTGCCCAGTCTTTCATCATCCTAATCTTACAAAAAGGGTTTATTTGGGTAGAAAACAATTCTTATTGTTAAAGAGAACCCCTAACAATGATGTTATGTATTACATTCTGAATTTGTGCTTTTCCAGACTAATGACTCTTAAACTAAATTGCCTATTTATGCTGGTTGCGTTAGAATACCACCGGTAAGCAGCAACACTGCCCTTAAACAGGAGAAGGAAAGAGACCGCTAGCATATTATGGGACAGACAGAACACCTCCAGAGGATGCACTGCTACTGAAAGGCACCTCAGCCTGGACGGCCTCCACCAGCCATACTACAAGGCTGCGTGAAGACCATTGCCTCAGGCAAAAGGAGATGGGCCACTAGCCCTCCCTCTTGCCCCACAGACCACCCAGAGAGACGTCAACAGCACAAGCAACACTAACAAAACTACAGCCATGGAAAGTTCAAAGAGACACTGCCAAACAGGGGACAGTACCATGTCTGTAACACTTACTAGGGGCCTACAGGCAAAATAAAGTGGCAAAGTCGGCCCCAAAAACCTCCAGGTACAGTCTGACACCACAGAGGGAGAAGCCCAGCATGAAGCTGAACCTAAAGCATTGCCAGAGAGCACACAGACAGTGTTTGGTTACACGCCAATGACGCTGTGCCATCGAAGCACCACAATACCAGACTGTCCGCACTGGCCCTGCAACACAGAAAAACATGCCATAAGCCTGGCAAAGCCCATTGCTCCCGAAATACAGAGAGAAGAGGCAGAACTGACCAGCGAAAGAAAGACATGTGATCCTACCCCACCCCGCTCCACGAACGAGGGGAGGCATCAAAGGAAGGCACCCGGATCATGAGGTGCAGCAAACCGAGTGTCAGCCGTTAAAGAGACAGAGGACCCCAGAGACACCCAGGTACGGTCTGAAAAGCCAGAAAAAGAGACCGCTACTGCAGTGGGGCACCACCAGAGAGTGGGCTCCGGAGAAGAGGCAGACGAGTAGATGATCCTAGAAGCGAAAAGAAGGATAGCACTCCAACCCTGCGACAAACGGGAGGAGGCATCACAGGAGGACACCCAGTGCACAATTTGCAATCCACCCAGTGCCACCCACTGAAGAGACTGAGGGGCAAATTTATCATAGTTTTGCATCGCACTTGCAGCAAATTAGATTTATCAGGCCACGCAAGACCACCTTGCATGGCCCTGAGAGGCTTGATAAATCTGGAGTAATGCAAGATACCACAAGTCACTGCCTTGCATTACTCAGGGACGCGTTCTATGGGTGGAGCGTGGGTGTTCCCATCGCATCCACCCCATGGACATTGGCGCATTCCCATATTTACCAGCACTGGTAAACCTGGGAATGCGTCACAATGCTACGCCTTCCCAGGAGTGGCACAAAGAGAAAAAAAATCTTTATTTCTCCTCGTGGTTTCCTCTTTCAAGAGTGCTGCCTTCTGCAGCACCCTTGGAAAGAGGAGAAAGCCTCTGATGATTGTTTTTTGTGCAGGAAGATCCTTCCTGCACAATAATAGTCCTGCCTGCACTGCAAGCACCATTGCACCATGTGCATGGGTGCCAGCATTAGTGCTAGGCAGCACATTGTATGCCAACGCAAGGAAAGGATAGGAATGTGCCATATCATATTAAATGCGGCACATTCGAGCCTTTTCACACAGTGCAGCAAGATTGCTTGCCCCTGAGTTTATAATCCTCAGAACCACCACCGTGACCATCCGTGCCTGCCAGACATGAACGCCAGGTAGGGGGATGCACAAGGAAAGCAGAGTTGGACCAGAAGGTGGACAGAAGCACACAACGCCGTGCCTGAGGTCCAAACACTTAGCGCGCACCAACAATGGATGCACGCTAGCAAGATGGCAAGCTGCCAGAAGGGTCCAGGCTTCTCTAAGCCTGTGTTTGTGTGGTGAACCACTCCAGATAAATTATGAATTGGAGCTGTAAGGTCCTGTCGCAGCTAACTTCCCCAGTCCATTCATCCACTGAAGCCCGGCTAATTGACTCCAGAGAGTGATGGACTACGTGGCATCCAGTTGTGTTTTGCATTGTTTCCATGGGTTGGACTTGCAGTGAGTGCAATACAGGGTGCGCATGGTCTTGCTCTGCTTCTGCTTGTATCTGTATTCCCGCAGCTCTGCTTCCAGTTGGTGATTCGTCTGTATTGGGTGGCCTTCGGAATATGGTTCGAGTGTTGAACCGCTGCGAAGTATGTGAAGAAAAGTTATAAGACATAAAGCGCACACAACTGAAGGCTGAAGGCCAAACCTCCTTCCACAGGACTCAATACTATTCAATTCACAGACTTTTCAGAATTGACACATTTCCAATGTTAATAATTTATAACAAATCATTGTTGTTACTCATTGGTCTTAAACAGCTAACAACCATTGACAAAGGCAATCATACCTACAGGTTTTGGGTATCTGTCAGTTGTGTTAAGTAGCTGGATACAATCACATCTCAGAGTGATACCAAAATACCGTTCGAGTGGCACTCTATGGGAATGACAGAAATGTATTTTGCATGTTCCCTTTTAGAGAGACCCCACTTTTTTAATCTCTTTTAAAGGCCTGTCTGCACATATTTCTAAATGACTGATTTCAGTCACAGCTGCTTCCCAAAGACTGGGTAGAGCATGTTCTTCCGAAGTTGATGCCGCATGCAGTGCAAGGCACTGGGCAAGCTCACACTTTAACCCCTTCAGTGCCCATGACGAGCTGGACTCGTCATGGGCTGCGGTGGCGCTGTGCCCATGACGAGTCCAGCTCGTCATGAACTCCGCCCGCTAATGAAAGGCGCGGCACTGGGCGGGGAAAGGGGCGGGCATGCAAGGGGTTAAAGGGCTGAAGCTTTTGAGCAGTACAATTTGCACATTACAGTAACTGTTAAACACATTATTTCAGTAGGTTATGGGGCAGTATTTAAAGTGTTTAACATTTCAAGACTATACTTTTCCTCTGCTTTATAACCCTTGTTTCATTATTACTTCATTTGCTTTAAACTGCTCAATTTGCCAATGTTTTTTCAATTCTTTCTCAAGAGGAGCACCCACCCTGTGCCCCACGTGTGTCCATTTAGCTTGCTCACTTCGCTCGCTATAGAAAATTCATACCCTACTTCTATGCCTCACCACATTCAAATGTCACCAGCCCCCACTGCAAGTCTGACCCATGAAAAAAAAAAAAAAAAACTGAATACCACGTAGTCCATCTGTCTCTAGAGTCAATCAGCAGGGGACACATGGACTGAAGAAGTTGGCTGCGACAGGACTTTTCAGCTCTCATTCATAATTTATCCTGGATGTTCGGACACAAACACAGGCTTAGAGTAATACGGACCCTTCTGGCAGCTTGCCAGAAGGAATCATATCCATTGTCAGGTGCAATTCCGTTGTTTGGACTTCGGTCACAGCGTTTTGTGCTCCTGTCCACCTTCTGGTCCAACTCTGCTTTCCTTGTGCTTCTCTCTGCCTTGGGTTTGTGTCTGTCTGGCAGGTGCAGATGGTCACAGTGGTGGGTCTGAGGTTTATAAACTCTGGGGTAGATTTATCATTATTTCACGCCACAAGGCAGCTTGCTGCTCTGTGTGAAAGGACTGGAATGCGCCACATTTTACATGGTACAGCGCATTCCTGTCCATTCATTGCGCTAGCACACAATGTGCTGCCTAGTGCCAATGCAGGCACCATGATGCTCTGGTGCCTCTCATCTAGTCCATGTGACCCAGCTGGGCCACCTTAGGTGCAGGTTTATTGATTGCCAGTTAGTTGGGTTCATTGTTGTCAAGCGTGCCAAGGTCTGTTTCCCAGTTGGAGTGCAGCTTGCTCATAGTGTTTGGGGTATTGATTACCAGGAAGCGATATATGGTGGATATGCCCCCTGTGCTTAACCCCTTCGGTGCTCATGACGGAATGGTTCCGTCATGACCCACGGTTGAGCTGTGCTCATGACGGAACCATTCCGTCATGACCACGCCCGCGCAAGATTCCGTCAGCACAGCGGCGGACTCTGCGCAGCATAGAAGGGGTTAATGGGTCTAAAATTACTGTGCCTTCCAAGGGATTGAATTGAAGGGGATGCACCAAACAATCTCGTATTGGTGCAATCATGTGCCTCAGCTGAAGAAGTCTAAAAACTGCGACTTATGTAATTGGAATTCATTGCACAAGTTTGTGAATGATTTCAAGCGTTCTCCCCACCAAATGTTGTTTAGTTTGGAAATCCAAGTGTGGTCCCAGTGTGGTCCCTGGCCCTGAATTCAGGGGACATCTTTGCTGATGGAAGCAATTATCCCTGCCACAGGTGGGTCTCAAGCATGGGATGTTTATACCAAAGAATGTGCAATAGCACTCTCCGTCTCGCCAGGAAGTGGTTTAGGGTCTTGGGCTGGTATAGGCGGTGTGAGGGTTAGTGTCAAGAAATATTTCTGTTCCCACAGGTAGGCCGGATTATCTCTGTCCCCAAAGATCCAATCGTCTATGATTGTGAGGTGGACGTCGCAGTAGTACATTTATATATCCATCATGCCCAATTCGCCTTCATTGATGGCTTGGGTACATTTGATCCAAGATACCCTCGGTTGTTTGCCCGATCATAAGTATTTCCGCCTGATGGCTTTCAGTTTGTCAAAGAAGGATAGTGCTATAATCTGTGGAAAAGACATATAAGAATATGGGAAGGGTGATCATTTTGAATAGCGCTATCTTACCCGTTATAGAAGAGGACGCATTTGGAAGCCGGGGAGTCAGGCATTGGGCGATGGGCTGGTGCCTCGGAGTCACCTGTGGGCCAATTTTTAGGGTCTCTGTGAACCGGCCCACAGAGATTAGGGCCTTATATAGAGATTGACATATGGGATACACTGTCACAAATGTGACGGATATCCGTCCGCCGTATTACAAATCCGTTATATTCTATGGCACTTGTAATAAGATGGACGGATGAATATCTCACCCGCCAAACTAAATCAGTCACTTACTGTCTTCCCCAGTCATGCCAAAACACTGTAAAGTGACGCCAGAATCATGGGCACTCCCCTGCCATGCTGCCAAACAGAGACTGGGGGCCAGGTGTTGTTCTGGGCCATGGGGCATTCTTTCTCCGGCCCCTTACCTTGTGTGGCCAGCCCGGCCCAGAAAGCCTGGCCATCACTTTAAGGCCATGGTGGGTGACAGGAATGTGGGAGTATTCTGGTTGCCTCGCAGGGGGGCCATTCTCACCTAAGCACACCTGGAGGAGGAGCAGAAGCCGGGCTCTTTTCTTGACCAGGTCATACCCTGAGTAAGAGAAAAGGCCTCTCTCTGAGGTCACCTTTCCCTGAGAAAAAAACATAGACTGTAGCGTTATGGTCGCAAAGCTGCTGACGTTGAAACTGGGTATGTATATTTTAGTTATGGCATCAGCTCAACATCAATTGATGCTGGGCAAATCACTTAGGGGCATATCAACAACAACCGGCGATAATTATCGCTGAGCGCACTTAGCGCTGGGATAATTATCGCCGGCTAGCGCCGATTTTTATCGCTGAGATAGCGTGCTATTAGCAAAGCTTATCTCATCAGCGATAAAAATCCTAGCGCTAACTGGCTAACGTGAGATTATCGCTGGAAACCCAGCGATAATCTCACGTTAGCTAGTTGTTAGGGACTCACAAACTTAGCCATGATATCCACCTTCCATAGGATATCATGGCTAAGTCAGTCCTGAAGCAGGTGTTAGGAAAGTAGTGATAACAGGTGTTATCGCTACTTGTCCTGACGCTATGCTTCATAGCGTGGGGCTTGATGGGGCCCTATCATGTCAGGTCAGGAACGCCCACTTTGCATCTCATTAGAGATTTCCTCTTTCAAGAGTGCTGCCTTCTGCAGCACACTTGGAAAGAGGAGAAAGCCTCTGATGATTGTTTGTTGTGCAGGAAGATCCTTCCTGCACAATAATAGTCCTGCCTGCACTGCAAGCACCATTGCACCATGTGCATGGGTGCCAGCATTAGTGCTAGGCAGCACATTGTATGCCAACGCAAGGAAAGGATAGGAATGTGCCATATCATATTAAATGCGGCACATTCGAGCCTTTTCACACAGTGCAGCAAGATTGCTTGCCCCTGAGTTTATAATCCTCAGAACCACCACCGTGACCATCCGTGCCTGCCAGACATGAACGCCAGGTAGGGGGATGCACAAGGAAAGCAGAGTTGGACCAGAAGGTGGACAGAAGCACACAACGCCGTGCCCGAGGTCCAAACACTTAGCGCGCACCAACAATGGATGCACGCTAGCAAGATGGCAAGCTGCCAGAAGGGTCCAGGCTTCTCTAAGCCTGTGTTTGTGTGGTGAACCACTCCAGATAAATTATGAATTGGAGCTGTAAGATCCTGTCGCAGCTAACTTCCCCAGTCCATTCATCCACTGAAGCCCGGCTAATTGACTTCAGAGAGTGATGGACTACGTGGCATCCAGTTGTGTTTTGCATTGTTTCCATGGGTTGGACTTGCAGTGAGTGCAATACAGGGTGCGCATGGTCTTGCTCTGCTTCTGCTTGTATCTGTATTCCCGCAGCTCTGCTTCCAGTTGGTGATTCGTCTGTATTGGGTGGCCTTCGGAATATGGTTCGAGTGTTGAACCGCTGCGAAGTATGTGAAGAAAATTTATAAGACATAAAGCGCACACAACTGAAGGCTGAAGGCCAAACCTCCTTCCACAGGACTCAATACTATTCAATTCACAGACTTTTCAGAATTGACACATTTCCAATGTTAATAATTTATAACAAATCATTGTTGTTACTCATTGGTCTTAAACAGCTAACAACCATTGACAAAGGCAATCATACCTACAGGTTTTGGGTATATGTCAGTTGTGTTAAGTAGCTGGATACAATCACATCTCAGAGTGATACCAAAATACCGGTCGAGTGGCACTCTATGGGAATGACAGAAATGTATTTTGCATGTTCCCTTTTAGAGAGACCCCACTTTTTTAATCTCTTTTAAAGGCCTGTCTGCACATATTTCTAAATGACTGATTTCAGTCACAGCTGTGGGTGCTTCCCAAAGACTGGGTAGAGCATGTTCTTCCGAAGTTGATGCCGCATGCAGTGCAAGGCACTGGGCAAGCTCACACTTTAACCCCTTCAGTGCCCATGACGAGCTGGACTCGTCATGGGCTGCGGTGGCGCTGTGCCCATGACGAGTCCAGCTCGTCATGTTATGTTATGTTATGTTATGCACTTTTGTATTGCGCACAGCTGCCCCAGCTAAGGGGCGTCCTGGCGCATGGCAGGCAATGTGCAACAGATAGCAGAAACACAACACAGATAAAAAGATCTATTTAAAAAAGAAACGTTTTCAGAGCTTTGCGAAAGGCCAAGAGGTCAGTCAGTAGCCGCAGGTCCACTGGGAGGGAATTCCAGAGTTCAGCCGCCCTCACCCTAAAAGAGCGACCACCAGCCCGACACAACCTGTATCGGGGGACCACCGCGAGCGCTTGGCTTCCCGATCTCAAAGCGCGGGAAGGAACATACCACGACAGGAGGTCAGCAAGAATTGGCGGACCTACTCCCCTCAAGATCTTAAACGCCAAACACAACACCTTGAACTGGATGCGTGATTTAATGGGGAGCCAATGCAAGGATCTCAAGACACCTGAGACAGAGCTCCTTCGGGGTAAGCCTACAATGGCTCTAGCCGCGGCATTCTGCACTCGTTGAAGGCGGGTAATCTCCGCCATGTTGGTCCCTACCAAAAGCGAGCTAGCATAGTCCAGGCGAGATAATACCGTGGCCTGGACTATCAGCTGCCTGGTACCACGGTCAAAGAACTTAAGAATGGGCCTCAGCGACCGCAAGATGCCAAAACAACCGGCCGCGATTTTCTTCGAGTGGCCCTCGTAACTGAGAGCGGGGTCCATCCACACTCCCAGATTCCTAAGTTCAGTGACCGGGAGAGGGGCCAGCCCCAGTTCACTGGGCCACCACTTGTCCCCCCACAGTTCCACCTTCCTGCCAACGATCATGATCTCGGTTTTCTTCGCGTTGAGCTGGAGACAGTTGTTCTTCATCCAGCTTGCCACCGCCCTAAGTCCACTCTGAAACCTGGGGGCATCCCGATCCGCATCCCCGCTGATAGTCACCGCTAGCTGAGTATCGTCAGCATACGAGACCATAGTCATGTCCCATTGCTTGACGATCTCAGCCAGCGGTCTCACATACAGATTGAAAAGCGTGGGACTCAGCGAGGAGCCTTGCGGGACCCCCTGTCTCAGAGGAAGGAATTGGGACTGGTACGGTGGCAGCGCAACGCTAAAGAAACGATCGTTTAGGAAAGAGCGAAACCACTGGAGGGCAGAGCCACCCAGCCCGACCTCCTCCAGGCGATGCAGCAGGATAGGATGGGACACGGTGTCGAACGCGGCGCTCAGATCTAATAAAACGAGCGCCGCTGTCTGCCCCGCATCCATCACTGTGCGTAGGTGTTCAGCCATGGAGAGAAGGGCAGACTCCGTGCTGTGACCAGCACGGAAGCCATTTTGGGTGGGATCCAAGATGTTAAACTGGATGAGGTGGGCCGAGAGAACTTTGTTGACACGGGCCTCCATTACTTTGGTAGGCCAGGGAAGCAAAGAGATAGGCCGATAGTTTTCAGGCTTGTCTGGGTCCAGTGAGGGCTTCTTAAGGATGGGGGAAACCATCGCCCGCTTCCAGCTACGGGGGACCGTGCCCGACTCCAACGAGATGTTGATCAGGGAGTGTATCACGGTCCGACCGACGAACGACTCATCTCTAAAGAGAGCCGAACTGAGAGGGTCGGCGGGGGACCCAGATTTCACCTGCTTTGCCAAGATGTTAAACCCTTCCAATGTCAACAGGGGAAGCGAGTGCAGGGCTGTGTCTCCACAGATGGAAATCGGAGACTCAAATGGGGGTCCTGTGGATGGAAAGGTCATATAGATGTTTTGGACCTTTTCCTGAAAGAACACCGCGAGAGCCTCACAATGAGCAGTAGAGCCCGTCGTCGGAGCATCGGGGCGCTTAGCTAGAAGATCCTTCATCAATTTGAAAATAGTTTTCGAGGGGTTAGAGCTGTTGCCGACTTCGGCAGTATAGTACAATGCCCGAGCACGGCACACAGCCCGATGGTATACTTTGACGGAGGCGAGATAGATAGCTTTTTTTCCCGAGTCGTACTCCTTCCGCCAAGCCCTCTCTGCACGCCTGCAACTGCCCTTGAGCGCACGTAGGGCGCCATCGTACCATGGGCTAGATTCTCTGGCACTGGTCTTACAGGCGGTGAGTGGAATGAGCGCATCTAGCGCTTTGGAGATCCACGCGCAGAACCCATCGTAACCTGAATCAACAGTTACAAACGGATCTAATGGCTCTGCAGCGAGGACACGGTGCAGATCTTCCAACCGTAATTTGCCCCAGTGCCGCCTTACGATCAGCTTTGCAGGAGGGATGACAGTCCTACCTGACAAAGGGGTACTAATGGCGACCAAAGAGTGGTCAGTCCAACCCAGGGGCGAGACGGCAGTGACAGAAGCATTTGTCAAATTAGTGAAGAAGGGATCTAGCGTATGGCCACCGATGTGGGTGGGCTGCTGAACTAGCTGCAGCAACTGTAAGGCCTCCAAATCCGTGAGAATGCCACTGACCGCGGGTAGGTTAGGTCTATCGAAATGGAGATTAAGGTCCCCCAGAATCGAAAAATTGGGACACCCCACCACCAAGGAGCTGACCACATCCGGGAAAGCGGCGCGAAACGCCGCCTCGCTCCCTGGGGGACGATAGACCACCATCCCCGAGAGTGAAAAGTGTGGAGTAACCAGAATCTTAAACAGCGCACTTTCACATCCCGCAATGGTCAGTGCGGCCCGCTAATGAAAGGCGCGGCACTGGGCGGGGAAAGGGGCGGGCATGCAAGGGGTTAAAGGGCTGAAGCTTTTGAGCAGTACAATTTGCACATTACAGTAACTGTTAAACACATTATTTCAGTAGGTTATGGGGCAGTATTTAAAGTGTTTAACATTTCAAGACTATACTTTTCCTCTGCTTTATAACCCTTGTTTCATTATTACTTCATTTGATTTAAACTGCTCAATTTGCCAATGTTTTTTCAATTCTTTCTCAAGAGGAGCACCCACCCTGTGCCCCACGTTTGTCCATTTAGCTTGCTCACTTCGCTCGCTATAGAAAATTCATACCCTACTTCTATGCCTCACCACATTCAAATGTCACCAGCCCCCACTGCAAGTCTAACCCATGGAAAAAAAAAAAACTGAATACCACGTAGTACATCTGTCTCTAGAGTCAATCAGCAGGGGACGCATGGACTGATGAAGTTGGCTGCGACAGGACCTTTCCGCTCTCATTCATAATTTATCCTGGGTGTTCGGACACAAACACAGGCATAGAGTAAAACCGACCCTTCTGGCAGCTTGCCAGAAGGAATCATATCCATTGTCAGGTGCAATTCCGGTGTTTGGACTTCGGTCACAGCGTTTTGTGCTCCTGTCCACCTTCTGGTCCAACTCTGCTTTCCTTGTGCTTCCCTCTGCCTTGGGTTTGTGTCTATCGGGCAGGTGCAGATGGTCACAGTGGTGGGTCTGAGGTTTATAAACTCTGGGGTAGATTTATCATTATTTCACGCCACAAGGCAGCTTGCTGCTCTGTGTGAAAGGACTAGAATGCGCCACATTTTACATGGTACAGCGCATTCCTGTCCATTCATTGTGCTAGCACACAATGTGCTCCCTAGTGCCAATGCAGGCACCATGATGCTCTGGTGCTTCTCATCTAGTCCATGTGACCCAGCTGGGCCACCTTAGGTGCAGGTTTATTGATTGCCAGTTAGTTGGGTTCATTGTTGTCAAGCGTGCCAAGGTCTGTTTCCCAGTTGGAGTGCAGCTTGCTCATAGTGTTTGGGGTATTGATTACCAGGAAGCGATATATGGTGGATATGCCCCCTGTGCTTAACCCCTTCGGTGCTCATGACGGAATGGTTCCGTCATGACCCACGGTTGAGCTGTGCTCATGACGGAACCATTCCGTCATGACCACGCCCGCGCAAGATTCCGTCAGCACAGCGGCGGACTCTGCGCAGCATCGAAGGGGTTAATGGGTCTAAAATTACTGTGCCTTCCAAGGGATTGAATTGAAGGGGATGCACCAAACAATCTCGTATTGGTGCAATCATGTGCCTCAGCTGAAGAAGTCTAAAAACTGCGACTTATGTAATTGGAATTCATTGCACAAGTTTGTGAATGATTTCAAGCGTTCTCCCCACCAAATGTTGTTTAGTTTGGAAATCCAAGTGTGGTCCCAGTGTGGTCCCTGGCCCTGAATTCAGGGGACATCTTTGCTGATGGAAGCAATTATCCCTGCCACAGGTGGGTCTCAAGCATGGGATGTTTATACCAAAGAATGTGCAATAGCACTCTCCGTCTCGCCAGGAAGTGGTTTAGGGTCTTGGGCTGGTATAGGCGGTGTGAGGGTTAGTGTCAAGAAATATTTCTGTTCCCACAGGTAGGCCGGATTATCTCTGTCCCCAAAGATCCAATCGTCTATGATTGTGAGGTGGACGTCGCAGTAGTACATTTATATATCCATCATGCCCAATTCGCCTTCATTGATGGCTTGGGTACATTTGATCCAAGATACCCTCGGTTGTTTGCCCGATCATAAGTATTTCCGCCTGATGGCTTTCAGTTTGTCAAAGAAGGATAGTGCTATAATCTGTGGAAAAGACATATAAGAATATGGGAAGGGTGATCATTTTGAATAGCGCTATCTTACCCGTTATAGAAGAGGACGCATTTGGAAGCCGGGGAGTCAGGCATTGGGCGATGGGCTGGTGCCTCGGAGTCACCTGTGGGCCAATTTTTAGGGTCTCTGTGAACCGGCCCACAGAGATTAGGGCCTTATATAGAGATTGACATATGGGATACACTGTCACAAATGTGACGGATATCCGTCCGCCGTATTACAAATCCGTTATATTCTATGGCACTTGTAATAAGATGGACGGATGAATATCTCACCCGCCAAACTAAATCAGTCACTTACTGTCTTCCCCAGTCATGCCAAAACACTGTAAAGTGACGCCAGAATCATGGGCACTCCCCTGCCATGCTGCCAAACAGAGACTGGGGGCCAGGTGTTGTTCTGGGCCATGGGGCATTCTTTCTCCGGCCCCTTACCTTGTGTGGCCAGCCCGGCCCAGAAAGCCTGGCCATCACTTTAAGGCCATGGTGGGTGACAGGAATGTGGGAGTATTCTGGTTGCCTCGCAGGGGGGCCATTCTCACCTAAGCACACCTGGAGGAGGAGCAGAAGCCGGGCTCTTTTCTTGACCAGGTCATACCCTGAGTAAGAGAAAAGGCCTCTCTCTGAGGTCACCTTTCCCTGAGAAAAAAACATAGACTGTAGCGTTATGGTCGCAAAGCTGCTGACGTTGAAACTGGGTATGTATATTTTAGTTATGGCGTCAGCTCAACATCAATTGATGCTGGGCAAATCACTTAGGGGCATATCAACAACAACCGGCGATAATTATCGCTGAGCGCACTTAGCGCTGGGATAATTATCGCCGGCTAGCGCCGATTTTTATCGCTGAGATAGCGTGCTATTAGCAAAGCTTATCTCATCAGCGATAAAAATCCTAGCGCTAACTGGCTAACGTGAGATTATCGCTGGAAACCCAGCGATAATCTCACGTTAGCTAGTTGTTAGGGACTCACAAACTTAGCCATGATATCCACCTTCCATAGGATATCATGGCTAAGTCAGTCCTGAAGCAGGTGTTAGGAAAGTAGTGATAACAGGTGTTATCGCTACTTGTCCTGACGCTATGCTTCATAGCGTGGGGCTTGATGGGGCCCTATCATGTCAGGTCAGGAACGCCCACTTTGCATCTCATTAGAGATGCAAAGCTGGGCGTTAGAAATCCCCACGCTAAAGCAAGGTTTCACGCGTTAGCGTGACCTTGCTAATATAGTGATAAAATTATTGCCGCTTTTCGGCCGAATATGGCCGTTAAAGCAGCGATAATTTATTATTGCCTCGTTGTAAATATGCCCCTTAAACTCCCTACCTAAAGTAAAAATGAATTTAATTTTGTGCAATGCAGCTGGTGCTCGTGGTAAATGCTACATTGCCTTTGGGCCAAGGCCTAAATTGTGATCCCAATCCGACCCTGATTGTAGATAGGGAAAGAGTGGTATTCGTAGAGTTGAGTCATTAAGGGTATAATGTTGAGGTTCCATACTTGTTGAGGGTGCAATGCTATGTGAATTCCTAAGTACTCAAAGCTGCCTGTTTGTACCTGGAGTTGGGGCTGCCATGACATTTCATCTTCCAACTGGTGAAGTTGTGCCAGGAGCAAATTGTTCGAGTTTACAGTCAGGGCTGCCACGTCACAGGAGCAGCGCAGTATTTTGCATCATGTGGGATCCAGTTATTTTGTGGAATTGCAAGAAGAAAAGCACAGTGTCTGCAGGAAGATGACTTCCTCCAGTTGGTCCTCCCATCTGAAGCCCTCCACCAAAGCCTCTATCTTGATCCACTCGGCCAAGGGTTCGATCACTAGTGCAAACAGGGGGCAACACTGTCTGGTGACCCACTCGATCAGGAAGTAGTCCGAAGGAGTTCTATTGATCCTGATTTGTGCCCAGAGTGACAACTGTGGGATTTTAATTTATTTCCAATCTTTATTTCGACCATTTGGTCATAAAAGATGCACATACAAAAAAATCACATGAATTCTGTCAGATTTGTTAAAACATCAATACATGATTTTAAGATCAACACAGACAATAAAAACAGTTATTAAGAATGGAAGTCATTCTAAAATCTACCCAGCATTTTTTAAAAGACGAATACGCGTATACCAAACATTCGTAAAGAATTTGGAAAGTGCAAAAACGGTTGGGCCAGAAACATCGGATTTTAAAATCCTGTACATAGGTGTATATTCCCTGCCACCCAAATTCTTAATCAAGGGAAGCAGCCATTGCTTTCTGGCTGCCTTGTAGGCTGGGCAGAAAAAGATCACATGCAAATCATTTTCCTCTTTATCAACGCAAAGAGGACAGTATTTGGTGGAAGGGACTTGTAGCCAGGTGCTTGAAAAGGACCGAAAAGGCAATGTACTGTATCTCCACTGGAGAAATAACTTTCTAGTGAGTATGGGATATATGGGATCGAAAGCCTTCTCAAATCTGTAGAGATCCTTAGTTTGCAGGAATATGGAAGAGAGGGACCCCTCTGTCTGGGTAGCTAAGGCCCTTGCCCTTTTGTGTTCGTGATACAGATTCGCCAGGGATCTCTTAGAGATTCCTGGTGCTACATTCGCTGGTTCGGTCCACAATTCAGGGAGCCCCAGATCGGTGCAAATTGACTGGATGTTTTTAACCCAGGGAATACTGAGCGCCTTGGGGTGCTTTAATAGTTCGGCCAATTCCGCCCTATAGTCGGCGAGATCATCGCCGCTCCATAGCCTGCGCCAGAAGGCAATGGGTTTTAGACTTATCTCGTCGGCAAGTGGCCGTAGCCCTAGATCAAGCCTCAGAGGAAGAAGTGGAGTGCTAGGGGGAAGTGCGGTTATTTGTCTTATAAACCTATTTTCCGTGGAAGACAGGTTCCGACATGGAATGTGGCCCCACAATTCATCCCCGTACAAGATCGCCCCCCTGGCCTGGGCTTTATATATCTGAATTAAGGCCCCCAGTGGGCGGTAGGTCGAACCAATCATCATCCGGGATATACCCCCGGTAATTTGCACTAATTTAAGGTTAGCCCTGCTCTGATGGGTCCCCCAGGTCATATTTTCGTTGAGCGTCACGCCGAGATATTCAAACGTGGCTACTCTTTCCAGCCGCACTGCTCCCAGTTGGGGATTCGGGCGTTGTTTGGGGCTCGGATTCAAAACCATATATTTGGTTTTTGTGGCGTTGATTTCCAACCCTCTATCCTGGCAGAAGGCCACAAAGGCATCGAGTATCCTTTGGATGCCCATGGGTGTTTTAGATATTAACAATGTGTCGTCCGCGAACATTATTGCGGGCACACTGTTACCATTTAATTTGGGGGCATCTGTGTAGCCGGTGGCGTTAAGATGGGCGATTACCCCGTTGACAAAGAGGCAAAACAGGGTCGGCGCCAGCACACAGCCCTGTCTTACCCCTCTGCCAACGGGGAATCTGTCAGTCAGTTCCCCCGACCTCCCACACCTCACCTGGGCATAATTGTTATGATGCAACCTCTGCAAGGTCAATAAAATATCTGGTGGTACGCCCATCCCTGCCAAGATAATCCAAAGTTTTCCCCTGGGCACGAGGTCGAAGGCGGCCCGTAGGTCCACGAAAATCGTGTACAAACTACCGCCCTCGAACCTCACTGTCCTCCAATAGACCAGATTCAATCTAAAAACCTGGTCCACAGTCGATACCCCTTTCCTAAATCCTGCCTGATAGGGACTGAGGGCGCCCACCTCCTCTATCCAGTCCTGGAGCCTATTCAGGAGAACCCTGCCGAACAGCTTCTGCGCTACGTCTATCAGACTAATCGGTCTGTAGTTGGCTGGGAGGAGGGGGGATCCCTTTTTGAAAATCGGGACCACCTCAGCCCCCAGCCAAGTACTAGGGATTTCCATCCCACCGAGGATACCGTTAAAAAGAGCAGCGAGGTAAGGCGCCCAGACGGTGGGCTCCTGCTTGAACAGGTCTCCCGGTAGCCCATCCAGTCCAGGCGCCTTCCCCGAAGCCAGGCCTGAAATAGCAGCAGTGACCTCACTCAGTGTTATTGGATCCGCCTGAGGGCCCAGCCTCTCCGGTTCGATTGGCGCAGGGAGTTCTCCAGACTCAGCGCTATATAGGGACTGGAAGTGGGCCTGCCACACTCCAGGAGCTATGTTAGGCTCCACTGCCGAGTGTAGACTCCCTGATCCCCCATTCACAATTCTCCAGAACAGGCGTTGATCTTGAATTGCTAGGGCCTTTGTAAGTTCTTCCCACAGATTTTCCTCCCATTCTATTTTGGCCTGAGCAAGAAGCTTCTTATAAGCTTGCCTGCGTTGCTTAAGGCGTTCCCCTCCTGTGCCCTCCTTAATTGCTCCAAGGAGTTCTGTTTTGGCCCGTCTACAGGCTACATTATACCATTGTGTTTTACCTTGGCACCTCTCCCTTGGCTTTCGTATGTTACGAGTAAAGTGGGGTGCCGCAACTTTTATAAGTTCCTCATGGGCAACAAACAGTTTGCTCCTTATATCTATTTTATTTGCCACACTGTCAAGATCCCCAACAGTTTCCAGGATGGGAGTAATCTCTGCATAAAGCAGTGGGAGTTTATCCTTGCTTGTGACCATATGCTCCCACCTAATTCTTCTCCTACTGTTATCTATGAGGAGCGTGGGGCGATTCCCTTCCTCATGGGTCACTAGGGCCTGAGGTGCTGGATGAGCAAGGTCTAACTCGAGGGCATTGTGGTCACTGTCCAACCTGTCTATTACCCTGAAGTCCTGTATTGTTGACCATCTCGCCAATTGGACCAGGACATAGTCCAAATGAGACTCTCTTCCCCGCCGATTGTAAGTATTTTTGCCTGGTATATCGGATTTAATTCGCCCATTACACGCTCTAAGTCCAAACCTTAACGTAAGGGCAGTGATTTGCAGTGCCAGTGGGGTCCAAGCTTTCGGAGATGGCACATCAACCCATGGTACTGCCCACCTAACTTCTTCTTCTGATAAGAACCCTTCCTGGAGGCCGGGCAGTGGCTCAAAGTGAGAGTTAAAGTCCCCACCCACCACATAATATGAATCAATCGACAGTTCAGATAAGAAGTTCGAGAGTTCATCAAAGGTCGATGATTCTTTTGCCATTCCCATCGGCCTGGAATAGATGTTGACCAGCAGGAGGTTAGCTTTGTTTGGCCATGTTAATAAGACCGCAAGGATGTCATCAGAGTTGAATGGGAGACGTGTGGCCACACAGCCCAGGTTCGCAGCAACCCACGTCGTAAGGCCCCCTGATGGGCGGCCTTTGCCTTCCCACCTTGCTGGGATGAAAAATGACGAATAGCCTTGATGTCCATAGTCCTCTCTGGCCCAGGTTTCCTGGAACATGCATATGTCACCAGTTTCTATGTACTTTGCCCAAGCCGGGTCTTCCAGTTTGTTAGCTAATCCCGCGATGTTCCAGGAAATTATCTTCAAATGTTCGGAGGTGGCAGATGCCATACCATGAGGGTTGGAGGAGGTGAGTCCATGCCCCACTTCAAATGCGGGACCTATAGTAGGAGCAGCAGAAGATGCATGTGGCACCGGCGGTCTTGGCGCACCATTGCCCACAAGGAAAGGAACCGTAGTTATCCCCTCAGCAACAACTACCCCATCAGTGGCTTGGTGAAAAGATTCGGTTCTGCCATGGTCTGAAGCAGCTGGATCATTCAGGGGGCCAGAAATTGGACCGGAGGACACAGCGGGGGTGCCCGATACCCCTGGCACTGTCTTACAGACGGTAAGTCAGTCGACCCCATCCAAACCGTTCAGGCAGTTAAAGCGATTGAAATCGCAAAAAGGTGTTTCAGGCGGTTGGAAGTACGGGCTTTGTAGAAAGCCTTTGTGTTTACGTCTGTGTTCCACCCTTGTCCAGTCATCGTGTGTTGGGACCTGGTGCCTGGGAATCGGGGGGAAGAAAAAAGATACTGGGAGGGTCTGTATGGTGGAATCAAGGGATCGGTTCATTCCTCCACAAATGTGTCGTACCGTTCCCGGATCCTTAAAGGTTACCATAATACTGTCCCCCACTATGGTTTTCCTGGTCTTCCCTAGCCATGGAACCCTTCTCACCATGATGATTTCGTTGTTAAAATGGGATGGCAAGGGTCGGTTCCAGTTAAGCCATTTGATTACCTTTTTCTTAAGGGATTGGTAGTCCTCATTTTCCCCTGATCTTAAGTGGGGGGCACCAGCTAAGACCACCATTAATCTATTAGCTTCAGGCGGGAGGTCTGGCCTTCGTGGTCTGGGAGTTGGGCAAATGGGCGTGGGTGGGGGGGCGTTAACCTGATCTTGATGTATTCCAGAGGACTCTATTTGAGAGCTATGGGAGGCTAAGTCCACGGGTTGGGTAGGTCTGTTGCTTTGATTATTGTGCCGTGCCTGGAGTTGGATGGCCATAAGGGGTTGCAGAGGGGGGGCAGGCGGTGGGTTTCTGGGGTGGGCTTTATTGGCATTAGTTGCAGCTTCTGCTTTGGAAGGATCCCCAGCAAAGGAATGGGTTCCCACTAGCTTTGTCTGCTTGCTTACTAGAGTGTTCAAAGTGGTAAGAGAAGTTTCTAGTAGGGTGAGCCTGATCTCGACTTTTTTTAAGCTGTCGGTAATGGGCTGCAAAAGGGAGCGGAGTAGGAATTCAATGCTCCCTTTGGCAGAGAGTGGGAGGTTTAAATTTGAAGAAATTACCTCTGGTTCTTTAGTGGTGGCCGTTATACTGGGGTTTGGGGGCGTGGGCGGTGTAATGGTAGGCACTATCTCCGTAGGCTTCCCCGATAGAGCGGTGTTAGTGCGTTTCTTGCCAAAGTCAAGATGTGATATTTTGGATATCCCCCGCCCCCTCACTGTTTTCCGAGCACGTTTACTGGGTGGGGGCCTATGTAACTCCGCCACTACATTTAATTTGGACTTGCTCTTATTAGCCAATTGCGTAGGTGGGGTTTGAGTTACCAGGTTAATAGGGGTATGGGAGAACTCGAGAGGGGCTGGCTCTGTGTTTTTTCCAAGCGCTATCCCTGGAGTAGAAGGAATTTCCCTTAGTAAGATGGGGAAGTCCTCGAGTGTCGATTTAATCAGACTGCTGGGTGGAGTGCCTTCCTCTTGAGTGGTGGGATAAGGAATGATATCGGTCAGGGGCCTGGTTTTCATAGATTCAATGGAGCGCCTGCGCTCCACCCTACGCTTCTCAAGCGAGCTTTCCTTGACCGCTTCTCCTTTAGTGGGTTTAAAGTAATTATCCAAAGTCCCAGAGCTGGAGGCGCCATCCCTTGAGGGGGTTTCCCGTGGTGGGGGCGAAGGCATTGCCTTAATTGTAACACAAAAGGGGGATCAAGAGAGTGGGCCCAGCCCAGCCTCCTTCGGCCACTGACGGCCAAAGACGGTCCCGCCCTTGTCCCGGGCTTCTCCCGCGCGCTCCCGCGCAGCGGTGTTCGTGCTCTTACTTATGGCCTAGGATATAATTGGGTAATGGGTAAGGGCGTGGCAATGAGGGAGAGCGGCCCAGGTGTTGCGGGCGGAGCTGAGCTGTGACTCTTGGGAAACTGAGTCCAGCCCCTCCTGCTCGCAGCCCTCACAGCCCTTAGCCCTGGTCTGTCCCAACAACGGCAGCTCCCAAGTTCCAGGCGCCCCTTGGCGAAGCGGAACCCGCGGAGCGGGTTCCGCGAGGCGTGAGGTCAGAGGCAAAGGCAATGGCGATCCAAACGCCGTCCAGCAGGTCCACGTACTGCCCAGGTATGTACGAGTGTTGTCCCACGTAGAGGGAGAAATCCGGCAGCTTTCACTGGTCAGCTGAGGGCGTGGCGATGAGGGAGAGCGGCCCAGGTGTTGCGGGCGGAGCTGAGCTGTGACTCTTGGGAAACTGAGTCCAGCCCCTCCTGCTCGCAGCCCTCACAGCCCTTAGCCCTGGTCTGTCCCAACAACGGCAGCTCCCAAGTTCCAGGCGCCCCTTGGCGAAGCGGGACCCGCGGAGCGGGTTCCGCGAGGCGTGAGGTCAGAGGCAAAGGCAATGGCGATCCAAACGCCGTCCAGCAGGTCCACGTACTGCCCAGGTATGTACGAGTGTTGTCCCACGTAGAGGGAGAAATCCGGCAGCTTTCACTGGTCAGCTGAGGGTGTGGCGATGAGGGCGTGGCGATGAGGGAGAGCGGCCCAGGTGTTGCGGGCGGAGCTGAGCTGTGACTCTTGGGAAACTGAGTCCAGCCCCTCCTGCTCGCAGCCCTCACAGCCCTTAGCCCTGGTCTGTCCCAACAACGGCAGCTCCCAAGTTCCAGGCGCCCCTTGGCGAAGCGGGACCCGCGGAGCGGGTTCCGCGAGGCGTGAGGTCAGAGGCAAAGGCAATGGCGATCCAAACGCCGTCCAGCAGGTCCACGTACTGCCCAGGTATGTACGAGTGTTGTCCCGTTAAATATTCAGCATTGCTGATGCCAGCCAGCAGCACCAAGAACACTTCAGAAGCGAGAACAGGAAAGAGTGCCAGAGGGGGGGGGCGTTGGAAATGATACATGACGCGCTACATACAAACAACGTTTACATAACAGATGAGCTAAAGTGAGTGAAGCACAGCAGGAATTTAATATGTATCATGAAACAAGGGCCAAAGTTCATTTTAGGAAGGACTTGCAGTAGGAACCTACAGTCTGTGGAATTAAAGGCCTTCTCAAAGAGGAGTAAGAGAAGTGTGGTGGCCCCACAGTTTGGGGGAGATTTACTAAAATGTCACGTAGCGCAGTCCCCCATGAGGCTGCGCTGCATTGCGAGACAGGGACGGAGCAGGAGAGCGCCATATCTTCAAATCTTGCAGCGCTAGGGTGTGTGCATGAGTCTAGCATAGGTTTTGTACTGGAAGGGTACCCTTCCTGTACTAAAAACTATGCTAGACAAAAAGGAAAGCTTTTCCCAATTTGTATGCGTGCTGCACAGTGCAGCACCCATGCAAAGTCGGAAAAGGAAGGAGAAATGAAAGCATTTTTCCTTCCTTGCACCTAGTTGAAATGGGTGCTGTTTTCTCACGCTAAACCCAATCTACTGTTTTTAGTAAATTTGGTTTAGAGTGAGAAACCTTGGGTGGTTGCATGGGATTGCCCATGCCCCACCCTTGATACGCCCCCATGGCGCAAAGTAACGCAAACCAGTGCAATGCGCTGCTTCGCATTACTTATTTCCAGCGCTAAACAAGTTTAGTGCTGGAAAGTAAATTACAAAAAAAAAATTGCATCATTTTGCATCCCGTTTGTGATGCAAACGCGGCAGAAAAGCTTAGTAAATCTCCCCCTTGGTGTTTTCTCGCCAGGATTGGATGCAGTCTTCAGAGACAACGTAAAGTGCTGCGTCTGGGCATAAAACCATTCTGGTCTTGATGCACATACAATGTCATGACCGTGGCCAGCCTATTTGCAAGTATCTTCACAAGAAATGTATGGCATATTTACGGAAATGGTGGCGAGGGCAGCAAGTTACCAAGGTACGCTGCCCTGCACCACAGGGAAAGAGCAGGAATGTACCGTACTTATACAATACGGTGCATTCCTATCCTTTCCCTCTGCTCTGGCACAGTTTTTGCAGTCTAGAGCAAACGCAGGCACCCTTGCACCACGGTGCACAGGTGTCTGTGTTGTAGGCAGCATTGTTTCTGTGCAGGAAGGTGAACCTTCCTCCATAAAACCAATCCATATAGGTGTTTTCCTCTTTCTATGTGTGCGGCAGAATGCGGCACACAGAATGAAGAAAAACTAGGAGAAATAAAGATATTTCTGCTTTTTTTGCCTCACCTGGAGAAGGCGTAAGGGTTTGGCGCAAACCCATTTATAAATGGTCTTGTAAATCTGGGGATGTGTCAAAATCAATGGGTGTTGTGTGGGAACACTCACCGCAATGCCCATGGAACACCTTCCTAGCGCAGAGTAAGGCAATGCAGCGTTTTGTGCTGCCTTGCCTTACTCTATATCGATGAGGTCATTCAAAGCCACGCAAAGTGGCTTTGTGTGGCCTCATATTCGATCTGTTTATTAGTTTAGTATTTAATATAATATGCATGTTAGACTGCCCTATACACACAATATCCACACAGGGCACATGATGCAAAAACGGAATAGTTGTCTGTAGGAGGCTGGCTTAGTATATTGTGCACATTAATTCAAGTGATGCACCCGGCACTAATCCAGGCAACACTTATGGTGATTTTAGTGGTCTTTGATAACCCTAGAAAGCTCTCAGAGTGGTAGATGTTGAGAGCAGCCTTCAGGTTTATCTTGAAGGAGTGTAAAGCAGCTTGATTTACCACATGTAATCAACAGTGTAGATTAGATGAAAAAGAACAGTGTTTTAAAATAAGTCTATTTATCACACAACTGAATCACTCACTAACACATTGGTATATCTCCTACACGGAGATATCATTACACAAGAATACTTCAAAATAATCAGGTAAGCAGCACAATTATTTACTGTTCTCTATGGGGAGCCCAAACCATATTCTAAGAAAGTGGAATGAGAACTGTAAAGGAGAACAGGACCAGGATACCCAGAGGAGCTGGGGACACATGGAACCACCCAAGGTAAGTACCCAGGAACTCCACGGAGGCTGTGTGCAGGATGGAAACACAGCCGCTTGCCCAATGGAAGTCAAACAGAAGTTGCGGTTGCAGTTTTAAAGAGGAAGGGCCCTTGCCAGGACCCTGAAGAAACCCTTTGGAAGACAGAAGGTTGGAAAGCCACCACAACTGTGGATGCCACAGGAATCAGATTACCTGCACTAGGGAAGACGGGTGCATAGGGGTGATTCATGAAGTGAAGAACCTGCAAGCTGAGGGGACAGAGTCTATGCCACTTGAAGATGACCAGGAGTGAGGTAATTCAGTTTTAACTCCATTTTGTATTCTGTCGCCATTTTGTTGCCCTCACTCAGGCAGCTTTGTAAACCGAGTGTTTTTGCCCTTTGTACTGCGACGTGTCAAATAACCTTCTGCCTCTGTTTACGAGACTGATGTCAGGGACTGGCTGAGTCCACTAATCCTCATCTGGTTTGACTAAACCCTGTCTCAACTGTCTGTCGGTTCACACCATTCTTTCCTGACTTTATCTTATCTTCTGCCTTCGCTATTCTCTACTTGTATTCTCTCATTTCACAACTGTCCTCCAAAGCATACAAATATGTCCTGCCACCTGCAAGTTGAGTTGTAGACACTACCACTGATTAACTTGTGGGGAGGGGTGACAAAAACAGTTGGAAGAGAGGTTTATTTGGGCTACTTGATATCTTGTTTTCACACTTTTCTCATTGGTTATATCTTGTTTTCAAACTCTTCTCATTGGATAATCATGTATGCATTGGGAGTGTTCTTGGTGAATCTATGCGCTATAAAAGATTGTGCGCCACGGAGTAAAGAGGCAGTCTCCTAAGAACATACTGAGTGTACTTCTGGGACAACTGTACTTAGCTGCAGCTAATAACCCTGATCTTCTACGCTCAACAGAATGTCCTGTGTCTCTGTTCAACAAAGCAGGTGAACTCAGGAGATTAAGGCGTGACCTGCGCCGCCAGGCCCATAAGGCCCTGGTTCTTTTCTGTGAGGCAGCTTCAGAGGTAGCGATTTTGCCTGAGGGTTGTGAGGAACCCCGCAAGAAAATTCTGGAGGAATCGCGAACCACGTCAAGCGACCCCTGTATGTCGAAGTGGTCCGAAGGTCTTTTTCAGCGCGGTTTCTCCTTCCTGACGGCTGCTGATGACTGCTGCCCTGACTGCCGCCTTGCTTTGGCCCTTTTTGGCGATGTATGGTATCGCGAGACGTTAGACGGGCCTCTGTTGGCGTAAGAAGACACTTAGTTAAGTATTGGTGGGTAGCTCCCACTATTTTTGTTTTGATTTGGGTCTTTGATTCGGCTATTGCAAAAGCCGAAGCCGAGGGGTGAGTACGTTTGTGCTATATTATTTGATTTAACCCCTTGATGTTTGTGAACAGTCCAGTTAAATAACGATGCCTGGTCTGAGTACTTTTAGAAAGTTTTGTTGTTTTGGTTGTGATAGGGATTCCCAGTTGGAGGACTCTTGTCCAATTCCTCCGGTTGGAACTCCCACTTATGAGCTTTATTCTAAACATGGTGTTGGTCCCATTGCCTTTAATGAGGCATGGATCCGATACACAAAGAACAATGGTGTTCTACAGTGGCCACAGAATGGTAGCTTTGAGCCTGACATATTAGATAAATTGGAAGCAATTTTGTTTAATAGAAAAGCCCGGCCGGCAATGTTTGACTCTTTCCGCCTCTGGCGTAAGGAAGCCAAACAGAGAGAAATTAAACAGGCAAAACGAGATAAGAAAACACAAAGTAGGACGATTATACAGGCTGCCCAGCAGTTTAAAGATAATGAGATTAATCATGAAATGGAAATTTGTTGATGTTTTCAGTCTGTTAAGCAAAATGTCAGTTAATTAATCTTAAGTAGAAATTAAATAATAATCCAGAAATGAACCATGTGATATGCTAAATAGCTATATGTTGCTATATAATTTATAGAGTAAGCAACTATGCACATGTACAAACTGTTAAATGCTTAAAAATAAAAAATTAAAATTTACATTCACTAGGAATACAATGGCCTCAAAAACGAAATTGTGTGTTTTGTAGAAAAATAAACTTATAGTATTTTTTAATTACATACATTGTATTAGATATTAACAGGCAAACACTTCATCTGAAGTAAATTTTTGCTGAACTCAAACGCAACACGCATTGATATGTCTTAGTTTGAAAAAGACTGCCACCGTGCTCATGTTACAACACTGAGAGACAAGCTTTTATTGTCGCTAAGCAAGCAGCTCTAATAGACAGGAATGTTTACTCAGCCAGGACTTCACCCTCAGTTGAACACGGGTGAAACTTTGCATTTCAAAATTTTGTTTTAAAAAGGTTCCAAAACTAAGGTTCATTATTTTGTATTACAGGAAGACATTTCAATTAAGGGTTTCCTCTCTTTAAGCATTTTTATAAGAATATTTTTGGTTCTTATTTTAAAATAATTGTTCTGTTAAAAAAAAAAAAGTGGCGAAGAAATTTTTTTTTGTCATGTTTTAAGTTAGGCTTCTGTGCTTGATAGGCGAGGAATGCAGCTTGCTTTTATATATGTGAAATTATCAAAAATGATTGGGTTTATCAAAAATAATTATTAATTATGAAAAATAATAATTAAAAATAAGTGCTTTTAAATTCATTTTTTTTTACTATTTATAAAGATTAATACTCATACTGTGACCTCCTAGCATTATAATTTAATTTCAGTTGTGTTGTACTGCATAGTGAGGACATTTGTATATAGAATTTCACTTGGCGCAGGCTTAAAAAAAACTCAATTTTTTAAAGGATTTGCAAGAGATATGTCTAATATCCAATATCTGCAATCTGTAAAGAACATTCTGAGGATGATTAATATGTAGCACAATTATAGGATATTTATTTTTAAGTGCCCCAAATATCAAAGTCGAAATTGGGTAAAATAGACTATTTAACAGCATTCTTGCCCTTTACAATAGCTTTAAAGTGCCTTAGGCTTCAGTAAATGCATATATTTAGGTATAATACAAATTTGCAGGTTGTTCCCATTTGGGGTTGCTTTTAATGTCTCAGTGAGCCAATGTGCCCAGTGCAGAGGTTTGGGTTTAATATCAAGATTGAAGGTTATAACTCTAGCTAGACCTACTGAGACGTTCATCCTTTTAAGGTTGATGAACTAAGTACCGTTGCATAGGGTAGTAACAAACATTTGTTCTAAAGCTAGTATGTTATGTTATTATGTTCTGTGAGTTATTCACAGTAAATGTTTTAATAATTTAAGAATAGAAATAAATTGTAGCCCCTAAAAGAATTAATATATATAACATGTGTTTTTAAAAAGGGTTAATTATTGCAGGTTAGGAAGAGTTAGGAAGGTTTTTTTGTCTGTGACAAGCTTCAGGGTGAGGAGAGAGACAGGGCTGAGGAGCGCAGAACGCGAGGCAGATTTTGACCTCGAGGTCAGTAAGGCGGGAGTTAGGAGTGGGTGTAAACAGATGGAGAAACCATTGCTTGGAAAAGCTTCTCTGACAAGAAGACATTAATGCTTGCACACTATAGGAACCTTGAACAGTGGCGGGGACCAGGAATGCTGGCAGAGGCTGGATAGCAGCCCAGAAAGTTCTGCTGAGGTGTTATTCTTAGCTCTTGGAGGACTGTGCAAGGTCGAGAAGTGCATTCCTGAACGGCCTCGCTCAAAGCAGGGCCTCAAAGGGGGTGATACATTCATATTTTTGCTTTTGAAAATACTGTCCATGTAGTTGCTTTAATTTAAGATGGTTGGTTACAATTGATATTTTGTGTGTTATGTGAAGTATCAGCAGTAGGTTGAAACAAGATGATTTTTTTTTGTATGACTTCTTTGAAAACAAAACAAAATGTGTGTTTTCCATGTTTTTGCATTTTGTCCATCTATGAATTGTTCCTGCTGGTCCTGTGTGTCAGAAGCGACACAGTAAGTTATATTTGACAGCCGGTCACCACTAACTGGTGACCTGCTGTCAAACGGAGGGTTAGGAAAGTAAAAAAGTGTAATTTTCATTTTAATTAAATTAAGCAGGCCCGAATATTGGGTTTTGGGCTGCAGGTTCATAGTGCATAAAGTACATGAGTCCATGACATGGTGTTGTGAGGAACTCAAACATTAGCTGAGATTACCGTATATGGTGTAGGGGCCAGCGGTAGAGTTAAAATTTGTGTACTATTTTGACTTTTGTGTATCACCCATACTCTTGGTATTGTGTCACAAACTTGACTATCACCCGAGTAATTTTTCGTTCTTCCTATAGATTTTTCTTTTGCCGCTTCTCCCCTGATTGATGTTGCATTGTGCCTAGTTATTGGGGATTTTAGCTATGTCCTAGTCCCATTTCTCTTTTTCGAATTCCTTTCACCAGTCAGCCCTTTTATTATGATTGGAGTATTGTTCAGGTTCACATTTCCAGACTGTAGTAATGTACCAGGGACCCCCATATTATGTATAATTACCTTTTTGTATGACCAGACTGGTTTTTAAGAATTTTCTTTAGGCCTACTTCGATGTTTTCCAGTCTGACTGTCAGGGTAGTGATGGACTGGTTAACTGACTCAATACTATAGTAAGACAAGTTTTCCACCTCAATAGGAGATACCTTACATTTATTTTTTTGAACATGACAAATTTTCAATGACTATTTTAATTTGGTTTTTTACCCTTTTGTTCCTGCTTCTTTAATTTTCGGTGGGATCAGATGTGTTCTAAATCATGGAAATACCAGGACTCTCTAGTTCTTGTCTTTTTTTTCCACATTTGATTATTAGCCTGTGTATTGCATAGTGCACCTGATGCACAGTTATTAAAGGGAGGTATCTACATGTCCCTGATAATCTGTACCATGTGATTTCTCTTTTGAGGTGTTCTAGATAAGGAATTTAGGAACACCTAGACGTAATCATTGGAAAAAAAAAAGAATAAAAAAAAAAAAATGTTTACCCCATTAGGCAATGCCACCATGTGATAGAATTCCCATGTAATTATCTACCCTCAGATGGCCGAGGATAATGAAGGGTACCTAAATTGAAGAGACTAGAAGTACTGCCTTTGAGAATGACAGTGTATTCTGGACCAGAGTTGTCCTATGGCGTATGGTCACTCCCTTGCAGATTGTAGACCACCTGCTTGCAGTCCCATTGTTAAATACAATGAACTGTTTTTATACTAAACTGAGGGAAACTAACAACTGTGTCACATTTCCTACGTCACTAGATTCTGAGGGAATTAAGTCATAATAACTTGCAGAACACTTATTTAAGCCTAATTCCCATCAGTGACAGCTACAGATGAAAGACGGACGTCTTGGCCCTACAGTCCCAGCACCCGGAAAGTAGCAAGGCTGGACAGCGATCGCCAGCGCGCCATCAATGGTATCTCCAAAGCATCGTACTTGCTCCATCAGACGGCGTTGGACATCACAAAACCAGAGTTTCAGTGTAAAAGAGCGAAAGTGAAGGATCCCTGTTGTTGATGGCAGAGCTGGTTTGAGGCTTCAGTTTTCTACCTGTCATGTGCTGGTAACCTCTGACAGTGTGCAGTCCCTTGAGCCCCTTGGCCTGAGTTTTTGCCACCCCCCCTCTCTTTTCTTTGCTCCAATGGAAGGGCAGTGCACCGGAGGATCTAAGGCACTACATGATGAAAGGAAAATTAAATGAAAGAGCAGCCCAAACATCCTCTGACATAGCGAGTATTGGAGCCTGAAAAGTGTTGCTGAGCGTGAAAGTCTGTTGCTCTTTCCGATTAATAGTACTTGGGTCTGCACGAGATGATCTGTGCCCATGACCAACGAAGTAATATAAGTAACAAGGGAACCCGGTAGAGGTAGCTAAGGACCACGGGTACAAGCTTATTTTTGTTAACAATAGTCCCTAGCTTAATTTTAGTTAGGAAAAAAGGATTCTACATAGACTTCAATGAGACCTATGTGAGTTCCTCCTGTGTCCAGCCGGACAGAGGAGCATTTAATCTTAAATTATCAAAGCGATGTAAGTAAAAGTGGAGAAGACTGATGAAACAAGGGCACAGTCCTGTACCGAGTTTTCAACAGAGAGAGGCAAAGAAAGATCAAGAAGTAAGAGGCAATTACAAATTAGTAACAGGCAAGTACATTTTGGAGCGATCATGGGGGCTTACAATACAATGAGCAACTTCAAGTAAGCTCTAGCCAATAGTATCCACGGTACATTTAAACAATCGCCATAATGTGGAACTATTATAACAAGTCGACGTGACGTTTCGATCCCTAGCTCCTAGTATACAGGGATCATCATCAGGACTAAAGGATTTGTCAAAAGTAATGCCTGGTTAGATTATAACGCCTAGGGGAGGGGGCTTGGGTGGAATAGAAGAAGTTCGCGGTTCGTGGTATTCGCGACTTCAAAGAGGTGATTTCCTTCTGGTTGAAAGACGATGCAACTAGAGTGATCAGCCGCGTTGTGATATCGTATTTAAAATAGACACGCTTTAAATTCAGGGAATGAGGGAGCGCGTCTGGGTGTTGAATCAGGGTGGCAGCTACTTGTGCTGTCCGTAGTATTAAGGGGCGTGGTTAAATTGATTTTAACGGCACGCGTGTTTCCAGGGAAGACAGATGAGGCGCGTCTGGATCCGGTGTTCAACCGGCAGCTGCAATGGCTGTCCGCGTTCTTGTCCGAGTCTCGCAGCCACAATGGGGAGTCCAAGACAGTCGGCAATGGGGACGCGCCTCATCTGTCTTCCCTGGAAACACGCGTGCCGTTAATATCAATTTAACCACGCCCCTTAACAGGTCTTTCTACTCCGGCTAGCGAAGGATCGAAGCTGGGTCCTGTAGATAAGCTCAGTGACAACAAGAATGGCTGTAATCATGCTGAAACCAGAGCTAAACCAGCGCTGCTCCAAGGTAAACCAGCAATTCCGTCTTTTTTTAAGCCCCAGCAGAGTAAAACCAAAAAGGCGTCTCAGGACACAGTTAATGTGAAATTTAAGGCAACACCTACAACTGAGAATGTACTTGATGTGTCGTCCCCTGCTCTCCCTGATGGGGGTATGGCGGCTGCTTGCTCTCCGGGTATAGATTTCATGGCAGGACCCGTGGACACTGCGTTATCTGTCACTGCGGGGGTGCTGGAGGGGAGGTCCAAGGTGGACATGGAGGAGACTACCACTCTGATGCCATTAGTAAATTTAGGAGTGCCTTTGGGAGAGAAATCCGACCACAATACGATTCTTGCGACCAGAGGCATTATGGGTTTTGTAGTTCCTTTAAAACCCGGAGACAGATCTCCCAGTGGAATGGGTAAAGAGAAGGCGACTAAACAGAACATTTTGCAGAACGAAGGTGTATGCGATAATGGTTTAATGGATAACTTTTTTTCCTTATCTGATCCTTCATCTTCATCTGAAAAAGGTGATTTAAGTAAAGACTGGGCGAACTATGACACAGATAGCACTGGTCAAGAAAAGCTGTCGATGTCCCAAACAGGAACAATTCGGAGATCTAAGGCACAGGGGGATACAGGGACTAACCGTGGAGCTGGAGCTACAATGGACTGGGATTATTCTTTTTCAAACGCATTCGGGAATCCATCTGTGATAGATGAGAGAAATGCGACGTCAGTCACTAACCCAGGTCAAGAGCCTACGAGCGAGACTACTCTTGATTTGATTTATCAAACGATCATGGCCCATCGTGCTGAGACGAGGTTGGAGAGTGCTAGGACCCAGGGGGCCTGCCGTAAACTTCAGAATGCCATCAAGAGTATGGCTAAGTCTTGTGCCGATGTCAGTCTTCGAGTGGGGGAAGCGGAGGGCCGAATTTCTACACTCGAAGACAAACTGGTTGCGCAGAAGGAGGTCACTGAGGCGCTAAAAAATCAAAAAGAGGATGTGATATGGAAGCTCTCCTATTTAGAGAATCGGATGAGAAGAAATAACCTACGGGTACTAGGTATCCCAGAGGGCTCAGAAGGTGAAGATACTAGACAATTTGTGAGTGAATTGTTTACAGAAGCGTTCCCGGAATTGAAAAATTGGGATTGGAAAGTTGAACTCCAGAGAGTTCACCGATTTCCTTTTCAACAGAAACCGCATCCTGGCCAAGTTAATGTATTACCCCGGGCGATTCTGATCTCGATAAATAATTTTTTAGCTCGTGAAGCTGTTTACAATCTGGCCAGGCCTAATAGAAAAAGGTTGGCTAAAGAGTTTGATTTTTTTGTGAGGCCAGATTTTTGCCATGCGACAGTGGAGCGGAGGTGGCTGCTTCGCCAATTAATGCCTTTATTTCTTGATAAAGGGGCACAGGCATTTTTGCTGATCCCCGCAAAATTAAAAGTGAGCTATAAGGGTCAGATTAAGTTTTTCAACTCAGAAATGCAGGCAAAGGAATTTTTGCACATAATGTGAGGGGTCAGAGAGGGGGAATTCAGCAGAAAGCTGCATGGGAAGGGTGTATTTTCAGTGGGGGCACTCTGGCTCTCCATCGCTAGGGACCCACGGTCTGTGTGCCGCGTAAGCAGGGTGGGGGGGGGAGGGGGCTCAGGGGCCGGGTTTGGAGTGGGGATTGGGGGGGGGAAAGGGGGAAAAGGGGAAAAGGGGGAAAAATATTCCATGGTTATTCGTACACATGTAAGATGATTGTTGTTACTAATTTTTTGATTTTTTTGAATATGATATTTCAAATGCAAAAATAGAAGATTGATGTATGTCTTATTTAGGTTTACAAATATGCTCTTTTAATGTATGTGGGCTTAATGGCTACCAAAAAAGGAAGAGAATTCAGTCTGAACTTAGGGTTCTCAATCCAGATATAGTATGTATACAGGAGACACATCTCCCTTGACTTAAGCGACAGAGTTTAACAGATCTGGGGTTCAACCTGTTGGTCACTTCTAGCCAATCCAATACAGTCAGAGGAGTTGCAATATTAGCCAGACCCTCTGTAGTGGTTCCAGGGCGGCAAAAGGTAGATAATCATGGGAGGTGGGCTATTCTGGAGTGTTTTGTGGGGGGTGCTAGATTTACTTTATGTACTGTTCATGGTTCTAAGTTTGATGAGGATACAGTTTTGGAATATTTAAATGGTGAGTTAGCACTTTGGCCAGTTCCATTAGTTACATGTGGAGACATGAATATTAACCTTTCTGGTAATATTCTTCAACTTGACAGAAAGGATTATGAAGGTTGTAAACCTAAGGTGTTTAGGGCATTGAAAGCCTTGCTTATGGATCATGGATTGGTGGATGTGTGGGCCACTCATCATCTGCAGGATCCAGGTTATACTTTCTTTTCGTGCCCCCACAAGAAGTTAGGCCGGTTGGACTACTTTTTTGTAAATAGCGCTTGGGCAGCTGAAGCCTCAATGCTAGTTTATCCCAGGGTTACATCAGACCACGCTCCGGTTGTTATTAAAGTTCCTAATATGTCAATATATAGACCTCCTAAATCTTTTTCGTTCGACAGGAAGCTCCTTCTGGATCCTGCCTTCGTTATTTATATGAAGAGCTGGATAAAGGAGTATTTCCTAATAAATAGAAACTCTGCAACTTGCAATATTGTATGGGATGCGTTTAAAGCCTGTTTTAGAGGGGAGGTGCTGAGCTATGGGCTTTTTATACAGAAAGAGGCAAAATCGACTATTGTGGAACTTTATGATCAACTTAAGAAAGCAGAAGAAAGACTGTCCGGTGGTCTGGGGACTGGTCAGGATGTAACGGATTTATTGGATAATCTGGCACATTGTAAGGCAAACATAAATCAAATATGGTCTCAGGAAATTGCACGTAAACACCCGGTGTATAAAGAACACATGTATGAATACGGGGAAACCGCTGGGAGGTGCCTTGCTCAGAAAATTCGTGCAAAGGAGGCCCATCAAAGAATACAAGTCATTAAAGATTCGGGGGTACCTCGGTTTATGATCCACAGGAGATTTTAAAAGTTTTCCATACATATTATACAAATGTATATACAGAGCAGGCTTCTGGCGAACTTTCTCCAGATTTGGGACTCCCGTCGTTATTATGGGAACACCTGGATCGGGCAGATTTTGAAATGCTGGAGAGTCCTTTTACTAGAGAGGAACTGGCTCAAGCTGTGAATAATGTGGTGGGGGGAAGGCTGCAGGGCCTGATAGGCTGCCCGTGGAGATATACAAGGTCTTCTTTCAAGAACTGAAGGAGGATATGTTTACTGTATGCCAGAGTGCCCTACTTGGCAATGCCCCGAGATCATGGCAAGAAGCAAATGTAGTGATTTTTAGAAAAAAGGACAAACCTGATGACCTCCCTGGTTCTTATCGTCCAATTTCTTTGCTGAACTGCGATGGCAAGCTATATGCAAAGATGGTGGCTAACAGGCTATCTGTGGTAGTCCCTTATTTAGTTTCGAAAAGACAACATGGCTTTATATCAGGACGGAGCACGGTTAATCATGTTAATAGGGTTGTGGCCCTTCTCGACATCGCACAGGCCGAGTCCAGGATGCTGGGGCTCGTCCTGCTCGATGCTGAGAAGACGTTTGACCGAGTGGCGTGGGGATTTCTTTGGGGGGTCTTACAACGTATGGGATTTGGTCCTGGGTTTATTCAGGCTTTGCAGGTCCTCTATCGGTCTCCCACTGCTAAGATATGTGCAATGGGATTCACCTCTGAGGATGTGTTGATAGCTAGGGGTACGAGACAGGGTTGTCCGTGCTCTCCGCTCTTGTTCGCATTGTATATTAATCCTTTTTTAAATATGCTGGAACGAAGCAACTATATTCCTCCATTTATGGTAAACAATGAGCATCATTCTGTATTGGCATACGCAGACGATATTGCTGTTATAACAACTGATCCCGACATAGCTATTCCAGAGATTGAACAGCTAGCTGGTAAATTTGGGGCGGTGTCTGGATATAAGCTAAACATTACGAAAACCCAGCTGGTTTGTACAGATTGTTCATTTGTAAAACACAGAGAGCGGTTGAGGAAGCCATGTATTTGGGTATTAAAATTAGACCCTGCTCAGAAGATTTAGTACAGGTGAATTGGGACTCTATAATGTATAAAACCAAAACAGCTTTGACAAATTGGGAAAGTCTGCATCTGTCATTAGTGGGAAGAACTACTCTATTGAAAATGGTTATTCTTCCGAGAGTCATGTACTTTTTTAGAGCAGTACCCCTTTTGATTTCCAAAGTTAAAATACAAGATCTTCAATCACTATGTGCCAGATATCTTTGGGCACCAGGGAGACCGCGGAGGGCCGTTCGATATATGACCTTACCAGTCGAGCGGAGGGGCTGGGCAGTCCCAGACTTCTTCTTTTATCATATTTCTTGTTTGCTGGCCAATATGCGCATATTATTGACTGGGGAGGAGGTGAGCAACCTCGCAGAAGCACCTTCTATCTATCAGATGGTATTGGGCCCTGTGACATATAACTGTCTTTTTTCTAGACCTGATGGAAGTTATTGCAAAAGGACTCGAATTAAGATTTTGAGGGCTGCCTTTGGGGTCTGGGACATTGTTAGGAAAGCATTTCAGATTCCTAGACTTTCTGCATATACTCCTCTATTAGCAGACCAATTATTACCTTCAATTTTTTTTGATCATATAATGAGGGACTGGAAGATAAAAGGTATCACTTGTTTAGGTGATTTCTATGCTTCTGATGGGGTCTGCCTCTCCTTTGCTGAATTGAGGGACAAATATAACCTCTCCAACATACAATTCTTTAAGTTTCTGCAGATTCGGGATTTTTTAATGAAACATGTCTCGGTGGTTAGGTCTTATGAAATATTGGAGGTTATCAGGCGTAAGGCAAAGATAGGTGTAATTTATCAAATATTATTAACATCTAGAAAGGATGATATGTTGAAAGCCAATCTTAAATGGAGAGAAACTTTGGTAGACAATTGGATTTTGGTTGAAAATTCTATAAGTGTGGCTCGAAAGGTATGTCTCACAGCCTCACTAAGGGCACAGCATTATGAAACGGGTTTTAATTTGTTTCGGACTCCTGCTGTTATGATGAAATGGGTTGGGGTGAGAAATTTTGTAAATAATGGAAAATGTTTTCGCTGTAAGGGAGATAATGCAGATATGCTGCATATATTTTTTTTGTGTCCTAAGCTTGGACAATTTTTTGGGCACATTGAAAAATGTATTTCATCAGTCATAGGAAAACCGATTCGACTTTCTACCAGTATGATGCTTTTAGGAATTGGGGAGGAATTGATGGAGGGCCAAGCTTTGTTTAAATATCGTTTTTTACTTTTTATAGTGACAGCAGTGGCTCGGCTTTGTATTGCTACTTTTTGGTTACAGCTCGATGCTCCCCCGTTCGAAAGTTGGCGGGCAAAGTTTTATAATATCTTTAATTTAGAGATTAGTTTATATGCACTTAAAAACCCCAGCAGAAGGAAGTTTGGTCTGGCTATATGGGAACCTATGATTGAGTACGGTAGGGGGTAGCTATATGTCATGATTTATGATGTTGAATATCCATGAATGTATATGTATGTAACAATCTTTGCCTTTCTGTATCTTTTTGTCTGTGATAACTATGGATTATTAAAAAAAAAAAAAAATACAAAAAAGGAAAGGAAATATATTGCTGCACTGCCTTGAGACATTGAGACTTTCGAGTAAGCTGTCAGTGTTTGTCAGGAGGGCACTCCAACGGATACTGAGAAGCACTATTTTCATGAAAGGCCTGAATGAAGAGGCCCAATGCGGAAGAAAACAACAGAAGCAGATTTGATGGATGATAGACGCCTACCAGAGAGGCTTAGAACGGACTTTGGCATAGTTATGGTTGCACAAGTGGTTCCCGTGCAATTGCATAGAATGGGTGTTAGGAGACTAATTCTTATTTTTTTTTGCTGGCATTGTTTTAGAGTAGTATTCTGTTTAGTAAAAGCAGAATGAGGTCTATCCTCTGTTGAAGAGTATCCCCATTTCACCTGAGAGCATTGATAAGGATCGCCACTGTTTCACCTGAGTATACAATAGTCACTGAAATGCATAAGAGCCCTGAAAAGGTTCACTAAATAATTTTAGGATTTGCTTTTGCCTAGGGTTGTGAAAAAATGATAATCTTATTTGTAATAATGGTCATTACTTTCTTCTGCTGTCTGAATGTTAATTATGACTCGATGCTTTGTTCTCTTTGTATCCCTGTTGATAGCTTACATATACCTGCTTAAATGAAATGTGTAGAATGGAAAATGCTCACCTAGCAATGAATTAGGATTTGCCTGAGTAATGGCAAAATGAGGGTCTGAGGTAATTCAGTTTTAACTCCATTTTGTATTCTGTCGCCATTTTGTTGCCCTCACTCAGGCAGCTTGGTAAACCAAGTGTTTTTGCCCTTTGTACTGCGACGTGTCAAATAACCTTCTGCCTCTGTTTACGAGACTGATGTCAGGGACTGGCTGAGTCCACTAATCCTCGTCTGGTTTGACTGAACCCTGTATCAACTGTCTGTCGGTTCACACCATTCTTTCCTGACTTTATCTTATCTTCTGGCCATCGCTATTCTCTACTTGTATTCTCTCATTTCACAACTGTCCTCCAAAGCATACAAATATGTCCTGCCACCTGCAAGTTGAGTTGTAGACACTACCACTGATTAACTTGTGGGGAGGGGTGACAAAAACAGTTGTAAGAGAGGTTTATTTGGGTTACTTGATATCTTGTTTTCAAACTTTTCTCTTGGTTATATCTTGTTTTCAAACTCTTCTCATTGGATAATCATGTATGCATTGGGAGTGTTCTTGGTGAATCTATGCGCTATAAAAGATTGTGCGCCACGGAGTAAAGTGGCAGTCTCCTAAGAACACACTGAGTGTACTTCTGGGACAACTGTTCTTAGCTGCAGCTAATAAACCTGATCTTCTACGCTCAACAGAATGTCCTGTGTCTCTGTTCAACAAAGCAGGTGAACTCAGGAAATTAAGGCATGCCCTGCGCCGCCAGGCCCATAAGGCCCTGGTTCTTCAGGAGGCACGGAAGCGCAATACCCACCGATGTCGGGAGGTTGAGAAGATAGGACGCAGACCTTGTCACTGCATGTAAGGACCAGACAACCCTATGGAAGACCAAGAGCCATGCACAAGCTGTTCCATGTCAGATGTCAGTGTCTAGGTGGTCGGTGTCCAGGTGGCTGGTGTCCAAGGGGAGCACCAACAAGCCTTGGTAGCCGCAACTGGCGTGGAGAGGGAAAAGATTCTGATGTTGGGACCAGCAAGGTCCAAGGGAGTCACCAAGTGCAGAAGAGTCAGAGCAGGCCCCGAGTAAGCAGGGGAGCCCACTGAAGCACAAGAAGACCCTCAGAAGGACCCTCAGGCTGAAGGCACAGGAGTCGCAAGAGGACCTCAGGCAGCTTACCAAAGATGGAGGCCCACTGTGAAGAGGATGCAGTGAAGACACTGATCTTCAGAAAATGAGGTGCTGGAGGCTGGAGCTTCTTGTAGCCCGAAGATCTTTAGAGTGCTGAGCCAACAAGCCTTGGCAACAGCAAGTCAACACAGTGCACAGGGGTTTAGCCCCAGTGGCTCCGACGAGGGATACTGTCCTCAAAATGGCTGAGAAGACAGGTCAGGATCTAGGGAGCTGCAGAACCACCACATGTGTTGCTGGGCCTTGGCAAGTCAGTGGGATGTCCGGAGCAGCAGACCTGTCAGTTTTGTTGCGAATGCAGGGGAGTGACTCCTTCACTCCAAGGTAGAATACTTCGGATGTCCTTGATGCCTTCTGGAGACCCTGGATGAAGCAAAGAAATAGACAACTTGAGGAATAGCAAGAGTAGAAGCAGCAGGAGTCTTACTTGATGCAGTCTCGGTACCAGGCGAAGTTCAACCAAGTCCCAGTGTCCAGAGGGTCGAATATTGTCAGTTTCAGAGGTGAGTCTTGTTCCGCGACACATCTAAGGACCCACTCACATGGGTGCCTTTATGTACCCTAGGGAAAGGGTTGAAATGACTCTGGGCACCTCTTAGAGGAAGGGCTGGACAGAGAGGATGATACTCCCCTATCCTTTGTCCAGTTTCGCCCCAGAGCTGGAACCAAGGGTTCCTGAACAGGCTCAAACCGGAGTATGCAAGGATGGCACCAAATGAGCCCTTCAAAGCAGTCTGGTGGAGCTGGCAAGTTCCCTCACCCCAGCCCAGTACACTAAGTCCTGTCTGGGAGGTAGTCACAACTCCATGTGTCAGGAAACCTACTGTTCTACTTTACCCTGCTCGAGTTCAGCTCAGCAGCTTGAGGGCAGAATCGTGTCTGTGGTCGGCAGCAGCAGTAGCTTTCTGGCAGACACTGAAAGGCTGTTACTGGGAGTACAGGGGTTACCCAAAGGGAGCCCCCCAGTACATGGGATCATACTTTCAGCAATGGAATCAGTGTTGGGATATGATTCCAACATGGTTGTAGGAGAGTAGGATCTGCACTTACGTTGCCCCCACTTTTTTTCTGATGTTAACACTGGTTTCTGGCTATAGTGTGGCTGGGACCCTGCTAATCAGGGCCCCTGCCTCTCTGTTCTCTCTAAACAACTTGGAGTGCATATTAGATGCACTAATGATTGGATACTGTGGTACCTTATGAGCCCCTACTATATGGTACCTTAGGTACCAAGGGCATAGATACTTCACAGGCCTACCAGGGCCTGAAGCATGTATTATGCCACCCCGGGAAGCAGACTAAATCTGACACCACAGGCCTGCTACTGCAGCCTGGGTGAGGTAGTGTTAGCACTCCTCACTGAGATATAGGTTCCCTATATCTTACCTTACACACACATATAAACCTATCAGTCACCCCTAAGGCAGGCCCTATCAATCCTGAGAGCAGGGTGCTTGGTTTCCATGTGAGGGGGTGCCTCTGCCTGAGCAGGGCCCCTCTGCAGCCCTCAGAGTCTATTCTCTGTGGCTGTTTGTGGATGCGGTTAAACCATATACTCTTAAGTGCATTTTAACCTCGCGGTAAATGCTAACTCTGGGATGGCTGCATAAAAACATGTTGTGTTCGGTGTCAAATGCTTTGGAATCATACCCCCACACCAGTAACTGGTGTGGGAGTATGATCCCACCCTTATAGAGGGATAGACATGTACCTACTGTGGAAACACGGTAGAATCCTGAAAGAGCCCTGGCATCACAAAATGGATGCCACCAGCACAGACACTGGGCTGCCCTTCTGCTGCTGACTGATACTCGCAGTGGAGGAGGCCCAACATTAGGCATCCTGTCACCGGGAGGTGTGACCACCTTCCAGACAGGATTTAGTGTATTGGGGTTGGGTGGGTGAACTCCTAGAGTGCTTTGAAGTCCTGCACTGGGGGAGCAGTAGGCTCCTCTGTGCACATGCCAGCTCAAACCGGTTCAGGGGCTACCTGCCCCTGTTCTGGCATGAAACTGGACAAAGAGAAGTGGGTGTAGCCACCCACTCCCCTGACCCTCCCATAGGTGGGTTCATAGAGCTAGACCCTCCCTTCCTTGTAGTATAAGTTAGGGAACCCTTGCCATTGCAAACTAGATATCCCTGGATGACGCTCTGAAGAAGAATCCTGGACCTTCGATGTTCCACTACCTCTGGAAATCTGAAGAATCTCCCTTGGAGTCAAGGAGTGACTCCCCTGCTTGGCAGGCACCAAAACTTTGAATCAACGGTCGCAAACATTCTCGCTCCTGCCAAAGTCCGAAGTCCCTGCAGCCCTGAAAGTGGATTTCCTGATTTCTTCAAGGCCATTGTGAGTCCCCAGCGAAGCTGAGGCAAGTGGACCCCACGAGTGATGAGAACCAGCAATACCTGGGTACCGTGCAATATTTTCGAGTGCAATCCCTTCACGACATTCTATGAACTTGTGCATTGGACCACATGTGGTCCAAGCCTCCAGCAGGATTTCTGCTGAAGACCAGAGGCCTACCTTGTCTCGAGTGACCGTGGGCTCCTGTGAAGTGAATCCTCCCAAGGCATCTTTGCAATCCCTTGCCGGTTGGTTTGTGGGTTCCCAGAAGACTTTTCTACAGAACCAAAGGGCTTCCCTGATTGCTCCAGGCCTGCCCTGACTTACCCTTGCTGGGTGAGCCCCTCAGACCTTGCTGGTCTGCACCGCTGACTTTTTACTCTTTCCACAAGACTTGCTGTTACCAAGGCTTGTTGGCTCCAATCTGGTCACCAATACCACAGTAAGCTGCAGACTTTGTGGGACACGTCGAATCCAGCTCTTGGTTGTCATCGATACATCCTGGACCTCGTGGCTGAAGAGTTAAGACACCCGTGATCACCTGAAACCACCCGACGACTGTGGGCATCCATCTTCCTGGGCCCGGGTCACTGGCAAGTGACTTTGAACACTGTCTCCTCTGCTTTCAGGTCTTCTTTCTTCTGAATCCAGCCTTGGATTTCACCGGACACTTCTCCCGTCTTCACAAGCAGCAAGACTTCTTTGGCTCCCATTGAAAACGACGCCGCAACCCGACACCAAAAGACACCTATGCACCCGGCTTCCCTGGGTGAGGTAACTCCTGCACTACAGTGCTCCTGTGTGTGTTGGCTCTAGAACTACTTACCCTGTAAGTGACTTGCTTGTAGACTCTCCCGAAGTATCCTAAAACTTTAAAATTCCAACCGCGACTTGCTCCATTGAAGTCTATTGGGATCCGCGGCTGTGTTCTCACACTGCATGCGTCTCCCGTGGGTCCTTTACTTACCTGCCTTGGGTAGATTAGTGAGGCCCCAGTGCTTCTGAAGGCCCTAGGCCTTGTCCCTTCGCAAGTCGTTCTTCTTATACCTCTTTTTTAGTATATGGTCTGGTACACCCCTAGGGCCCCAGCCATATAAGAGCTTAATTTCTTGTGAAACATTGATTTGTGCATATGTTCCTGACTTCTATTCTCATAAAGAGATTAGTAGAGTGTGTTAGAAATAAATACATATATATTTTATATATATACCTATGTGGTGTCTTTTCATTTGGTAATTCAAGAGATTATAAGGTAAAACAAGCTGCTTTACATTCCACTAGAGAATTAGCCTGAAGGCTGCTCTCCACAGCTACCACTAGGATAGCTTTCTTTAAAAGGTTGTCTTAAACCTATCTACTGTAAGAGTCGAATTGTACTGGTGCAAGGTGGCCACTTTAACTAGTGACCAGCATATGCCAGACCAACTTCTCACAATGGTTGATACCAAATATGACCAGGTTCAGTGTAGCCACCGTATAGTTAGACATTGCGTAATGACTGATGTCCACTATATATCTTAAAATGTCTGACTGCACTTACAAAGCCTGGAGAATCAATTTTGGGGTTTGTAGAGGTGTCCTGTTCTTGCAGGGGCATCCTCACACTTGTAACCAAGCCCCCTCCCCGCAGGACTGAAGAGCCTGCCATAGGGGTTACTTATAGGTATTACGTGCAGTGACCTCAGATATAACAAAACTTATATCTGTCGTGAGTGGTGCAAGCACCAGCTCACGCAGGCTGCAATGAAAGTCCTGTAGTCACAGTTTAAGTGGCCTCTCATGGGTGGCAAAATACATGCTGCAGCCCATGGGAGACCCTTGGTGTACCTATGCCCTGGGTACCTAAGTACCATAAACTAGGGACTTATAAGGGTACACCAGTAGCCAATAGTGGAGGTACCAAAGTACTTACCAGAGACAACTTAGGGGAGAGAGCACACATGCTGGGGTCCTGATTAGTAGGGACCCAGCAGGCTAAATCAAAAACACACTGAAACCAGGCACAAAGTGGGGGTACCCATGAAAGCAGTTCCTAATTTCCTACATTGTTTTTTCGCAATCTAGACATAGTGACATGTGAGTAGACATATGTAAAGTTGCGCAGTCATGCATAGTACACATGGTGCCAATACACATCACCAAAAACAGCAAACATAATTGGGATATCAAATCACAAAGTAAAGGAGCATATTCAATATCCATCAAACAGCCATAGTATAGAAAAAGAACCATTGTAACTGCCATGAATAGGAAATTCTCTATGTTTTCACCATCTGGCTCCAGCATGGTACGGTTTTATGTCTCAAAGCACAACAGTGCACATAGAAAAGCCTATAGACTCAGAGGTGGTGCAGGGGCCCCCCTCCCCTCTGCAACTCAATCATTGGCATCCCTCGTAAGCGCTGAACCATCAGGTAAGGAGGTCTGAAGGCCAAGCAAAATAGTATCCCAGTTAGCTGAGAGTGGATATTTCCGGAGGCCCAGATTGTCTTCTCTATGAAGCGCAACGCTCTCCTATTTGGCCCAACTGATAATAGAATGTGACCCGGCCTGGCACGTCGGTGCCTCAGGTGATTTCCACCTGTGGGTAGGGGTGCTTAGCCATCATTAACCCCAGATCCAATACCCAATGTCCATGACCCTTTGACACTATATGGACAATTCCAACAGCTCAATATAGCCAAGGAAAAGAAGAGAGGGGAAAGTGGACAACCCTGCCTAGTGCACCTGTGTATATGTACCTGCTGGGGGATCAGTGGTTCCTGTGTAGACCCTCACCAGTGGCGATGTCTAAAGCAGGCACACCATACCAAGGATGTGGGTCCCTATGCCATATCGTGACAGTACTGCAAAGAGAAAGGGCCACTCCAGCGAATTAAAGGCCTTCTCAGGGTCCAGAACCAAGAACCCGGAACAAGGGTAGGCACATGGAGCGTAAGCAAGGACCTGGAAAAGATGCCTCCGATTTAATGATATATTGCAGGGTGGCACAAACCAATTTTGATCCGGGTGTATTAGCACAGTGTTGGACCTAACGTCCTTGAGGTAGCTTGGCTCAGGTCAAAAGGCTTTTATCCCAATATGGCATATCGTGTTTGCATCACACCCACCTCACACCTTAACGCCACACCACTTAAAAATTACACTACCCCGGATAATTATAAAGTTTCCCAGAAGTCTTTATCTTTCCTTCTCAAACGTGGTTACTCAGGTTCACATTTCAGGGTAAAACATTTAATTGCATTTAATTTGACAGTACCATTCCCTTCTTTACTTTTGTACAGCCGCTACTTAAGCACCCTCTTAGATTCCCATCCTGCCTTGACTCAGGAGCGCTAAGTTAAATCCTCCCAGAGAGCGCTCCGCATAACATTTACATATTCCACAATTTCAGAAAATCATTTAGTCTACACGGTGTTCTTCTGACAGATGGTTTCCCTAACGGCTATACTTTCTGACTCTTATACTGTCACCAATAATCAATCTATTACATTTAGGTGCTAAGCTGGAGATTTACTCTGCTGCTGGCAATCAATCGGTTACATCTAGGCAGTTTACATGTAGATTACTTTATCACTAGAAATTAATCCATTACATTGAAGCATTATACATGAACTTTTGCTGTTACTGAAGATTAAACTGCTATTTCCAGCGCTATGCTTGCGATTCCTACTACGTAGACTTCAGTCTCACGTGTGGTTATGTCAATGTACCGGTATTTATAACCTCGAACCCGGCTTCCCCAGGGACCGGCAATTGGGTCTAAAAGGACATCATCTGTCCGTAAATGCGTACTCTCATGTGCTCTCCTGTGCTCTCCCGTGCTCTCCCGTGCTCTCCCCCCTTCTTTCTATGCCCAGCTTACTGTTTCCTCTGTGTCCTCCTCTCACGAAGTTCAGCAGAAACTGGAGTCGAGTTCCCACCTCTTCGGGGCAGACGGGGCTCACCGCGCTGGCAAGAAGATCTCTTAAAGGGGGAAGGCGAAAAACAGGGCACACCCACCGACCACTTTCCCCAAGGACTACCCTGCTGGTGGGTCTCCTCCGCTGGTGGAAGCCTCGCTCCTCCGCTCCCCACAGCCTGCTGGTCTCACTCCCTAGCGGACTCCGCAGGCCAGGCGCTGTCTCAATTCACCTCCGTGTTCTCAGTTCAGCGCTCCCGCAGCCGCCAGTCGCAGCGCGGCTTGCGGGGGCGCGGCCTCCTCTCTCAGCTGGCAACAGCGGGGCGGCGCTTCGGCGTCTGCCCCGCTCACGTGACTCTAAGACGGCGGCTTCAATGCCGGATCCGCCCCGCACTTCCTGGATACGAGTCTCTCCTCAGCCGACTGACGCGATGCCTGCCAGCGTACACCAAGGGGTCCCGTCACCTCCTCAGACCTCCCGGCGATCTCAGGCCTCTCCCTGGGGCCACAGGCAACCCCACGGACCCGGTATTGCGGCGGTGAGCGTTCCAGGTAGGGCTCAGGCAGGGGGGGGGGCAGAAATTAAGGGAGCCGGGCTCACATGAAGCTGGTGAGAAGGCCCTCGAGTCTCTGCATTCTTGGGCACGATTACCTCCACTACAGCCAGGGACGGTGGCCAGACGCTAGGGCCAAATGGGTTCAGAATCGCAGACAACACCAGGAATAAGGCCAAGGTAGTCCCGGACGGCGATTCTTCCCCTAGTCCTCCTTCAGGATTTCTGTCCACGCTGAGGGCCCCGAGGTAACGATGACCCCCAGAATCATCGGCGGTATTCAGGGACCGGTCAGCAGGTTGAGGGTGATGTCAGCTGATGAGGGAAGTCGCGCAGACCCTAAGACCTGTCAATTCCCTATCTAGCGCAGCCACCTCTCCACTCAGGTGCCTTATTCCTGTCTACCTCACAGTTCACCTAAGTCCTAAAATGGCCGCCCCACCCTCACCTCTATTTATCACCTGGGGCCTGACTGGCCAGAGTGGCCCAGAAGGTTCCGGAACCTCTCATGGCAGTCTATGGCCCAGGTGCTGAGGTGACAGTTGGAACCACCATTTTGTGAGACTAACCTCCCTCTTCCTGTTTCTTCAGTGAAGCACCTTGCGCCTCTCCCTCCGCTAGTGAGAATGAGGCACCCAGAGCCTCTACATCAACACCAAGGAAAAAAAAGTTAGTAGACAGAGAAAAAAAAAAATGAGAGGGTAAAGGGAGAAAAAGAAAAATATAAATGAGGAGGGAACAGCCAAAGGGCTGACAGGTCTAACACACAGGGACCAGGGGCACCAGATGATCTGTCAAAAGTTTGGCCAATATTTTATAGTCTGAGTTGAGCAACTCTAGAGGCCTGTAGTGTGGAAACTAGCTGAAATGGCTAATAGCATCAGATAAAGCCATTTTGTTTTTGGCAGCCATTTTAGTTAGCCATGTGCTCGCCATGTGCTTTCTCCCTCTTCACTATTGCCTGCCCTTGTATTCTGCTTGTATCTTTTGTTACAGTTAACTCCTTCAGCACTGAGCCAGAGCCTTGCACATGCTCAGAAAGACCTGTAGCTGCCAGAATGCACCTGCTCTTAGAGAACTGTCAGGCTATTTTAACTGATGTCAGCAATATTGTAACCCCTCCCACTCTGCTGACTAAGCGATTCTCATGTATCCTTATATGTAACTAGCTATTCATGTGCACACTTGTACTGCCTCTTTTTGAGTCTCCCTGCATGCTCAGCGGTAAATACAGTATAAAAGACCTCTGATCTCTGTACTCTTTGGACTGCCTCATTACAGTGGCCTGAGGGTACCTCATGTGAGGTTAATAAACTTGTTATTTTGATATTCCAGCTTCCGTGCCAATCTCTTCTATGTTGGTTTAAGGACCAGTGCATCAGTGAACCCCTAAAAAGTTTTTTTTTTCTACAGTAGGAGCCAAGAAGAGCAGGGTCCCTGTCTGGTTTGGGACGGGACGCCAGCAGGGCGTCACAAAAAGACATCGGAAGGCGAAAAGGCAAAAGGGCCTCATTGAACATGGTCAGCAAGTGGGGAGCCAACTGGTCAGCACATGCTTTGTATTTCAGCCAGCAGTCCATCAGGACCCGGAGACTTGCCTGTGGCCAGTGCGCGGATGGCTTCCTTTACTTCAAATGGAGTGATGGGGGCATCGAGCTCCAAGCATTGGTCAGGGCCTGTACTTAAGAAGGGGAAAGTGGAACAGAATGCTTCTACTTCGGCACCGTCAGCAGTAAGTGCCGATTGATATAGCTTGCTGTAGTGCTCGGTGAGCTCATCATGGGTCTCCCATTGTGGGTCGAGCATGCAATAGCTAATTGGGTGACAATTGTGAGGTTTGGCTGCTCTTATCAGATCAGCCATGACAGGAGGGAGCCCGATTTGTGGGCCGGTGCATGAGCTTTGGCAGAATGAGCCGCACACTACGATGGGGAGATGTGCCATGGGCGTTAAGGTAGGTGTGCCCACGTAACACCCATGGCATTTGACACATTCCCTGATTTACAACAAGCTGTAAATCTTGAAATGCATCAAAAGCCTACGCATCCCCAGGGGAAGCGTAGCGGAGCCAAAACTTGGTGAAAAAACATTATTTCTCCTACTTTTTCCACTTTCTATGTGTGCTGAATTCAGCAGCACACATAGAAAGAGGATATCACCTCCATGGATTGTTTGTGCAGGAATATTTCTCGTCTCGCACAAAAACAATCATCCCTACAATACGGACAACTTTGCACCATGCTGCAATGGTGCCTGCGTTGGTGCATGGCAGCCATTTGAGCGCCACCGCAGTAACGGAGCACAGGAATGCTCCGCATCTTATTGATACGGCGCAATCCTGCCTTTTTCTTTTGACGTAGGGCAGCGCAGTAGGAAGACCTGTGGTGCTGCCCTACGCCAAACGTTTGTAAATGAGGCCACCAGTAACTACCATTTCTGCCTGGGTAACGATCCCATCGCCTGCACTTGCATACCAAGTATTCGGCATGATTTGTGTAGCAGCATTGCCCCCTCCTTAAACCCGAGGTGAAGCCTGCATGGTAAACTCAGTTGTAACTGTATCAGCCTAGGAATTTATAGTTCGTATCCCTCAAGTGGGTCTCTTTTAGGAATACGACATCTAGAAAGCGACGCCTAACTAATTCCATAACTGCGCCCCTCTTGAGCCCATTGACATTCTGCAACAGGATTGTGTGCTTCATGGGATATGGTGTCCTATCTTGCCTAGCCATTGGGCAGGGGTATTAGGGTAGCAAACATCTGTCTTGCCTACCTTAAACTGAAACAGCATCCAACACTAACAGAAAACTGCTTGTCCCACCCAACTATAACTGCACAGTTCTACCCCAGAAGCATCTGTTGCCCAAGGGCAACCGAAACACAAAAAAACAAAAACAATGCTAATATGCGACCACATGTAATAACCCATAGTTCCAGCTGGAGCCCAATGCAGCAAGGGGGCATGTAGTTTAATTCAGCGTACCATGCCAATCACTGTGTCCTGCCTTTTAAAATGCAGCTCCATCTGTCCCGCAGCTCAATGTGCTAGCATTTGTACGGTGGCCTCTGGAAAGGAAAGTTCTCACAGGGTGTGAGATATGGCTTACATTATCACTTCATCTGAAGTTTGAGGATTCGTCATGTTTCGGGTTATGAGTGCTTCCCCATATGATGATTGGACCAAACATCTAAATGTATGGTAGTGGCCATCTCTGGGCTCCTCCACCATTTTGTTGGATTCGGACAGAAAGTCTAACTCAACCCGATTCCTTAGGCCCATTCCACACTCTCCATGGCAGGAGCCCATTCTTCCACATTTTCTTTCACTCCATGGTGGGAGAGACAGCGGGAGCCCTTCCCTGACAATTGGGGGTGTTTATTATTCTATCCCAGTTTCAAGCCAGTCCCAAACACTCTTAGGAGTGTGAAAGAAATTAGATCTACCATAGATGTGAAGTTCATGGTTTTATGTTTGGCCTCAGAAAGATCTGCATTGTTTTTGTATTTTTATAATGTAGTCAGTAAAGATCATGGTAGACTCTGGGTGGGGAGTCGTGCTGTCTGGGATTGTTGGCTCTCTCCACTACAAAGCACTAAGACAGGTACTCCTTCGGCTCCCAGGACAGGAGGCATGTTGAGATATATTGGGTTGGTTGCAATCCCTCTCTCCCTTTTGGTATTACAACTATCTGCACATTATTCCACCTGAAGGCACAACAAGCAGAAATATTTCTACTCGTTTCTCCTTTTTCTGTGTGTGCTCCATTCTGCAGCACACATAGAAATTGTAAAACTCCTCTTGTGATTGTTTTTGTGCAGGAATGTGCCACTGGCATATTTATAAGGCCATGTAAAGCAACGTTAAGTGGCTTTTCATGGCCTTATAAATATATGCCACTTTCATGCAGCAAACTGTGTGAAAGAGGCGTTCCATGGGTGTTTCTGGGGGCGTTCCCAACAACATCTATGACTTTTTGACACTGCTCCGGATTTAAGAGCAATCATAAGTCTGAGGCAGCACCACAAATTTAGGCGTAAGGGAGGCACAACCAAAACATCCATTGATTTTGACGCTGCCCCATATTTAAAAGGGTGGCGTAAATGAGGTGCAGCGCCAAAATTAAGACGAGGGAAAACCTGATCTTATCCTGGCGCAATGAGGAGAAATGCTTAATTTCTCATTGTTTTTGCTGTTTCCATGTGTGCTGTGTTCTGGAGTACACATGGAAATAGCAAAACACCATTGATTGTTTATGTGCAGGAAGGTGTCCCTTGCACATAAACAATCATTTAAAAAAATTACGTTTTGCAACTTCTACGTGTGCTGTATTAAGCTGCTCACAAAGAAGTTACAAAACGCCATGTAAAGATTCCCCTGCAACGCAGACACCCTTGCACTATGGTGCACGAGTGCCTGCATTGGCACTGGGCAGATAAATTTAGCGCCAGCGCAGGTGGAAACAGAGGGCTGCGCCTATTGTTGTTAATATGGTGCAGCCCTGAGTTTTAGAAGTGACAGAGTGCGTTGTTAAGCCAAGGAGGCTAACGCTGTACTCCACCACTGCTATTGTAAATATGCCGCATTGATTTTGGCGCTGCCCCATATTTACAAGGGTGGCGTAAATATGAGGCAGCACCAAAATTAAGACCAGGGAAAACCTGGGAGCAGGTTTACAATGAAAGTGACTCAGTGCATTCTGAAAGCCATTTGGCTGCGCCGCACTGAGTCACTTTCAAAGCACAGAGATGCAACATATTTACAACAATATGTTGTGTCTCTGTGCTTCCCTCTGTGCTGGCGCACAAACTACAGCCATGGCCGGCGCAGGCACCTTTGCACCATGGTTCAAGGATGCCTGCGTCATGGGAAGACAATCACTACAGGCATTTTCCTCTTTCAATGCGTGCTGTAGAACGCATTGAAAGAGGAAAAAACGAGGAGAAATGAAAACATTTCTCCTCGTTGCACCTTTCTACGCCTCCCCTGGGGAGGTGTAGCATTAACACGCATTTCCAGATTTACGATTTCTCGTAAATCTGGGACTGTGTCTGGCTCTATGGGTGTTTTGTGGGAACACTCACAGCAACACCCATGGAACGCCCCTTCCACGCAAAGTGCTGCATGTAAAGAGGCCATATCTACGAGGACAGGAAAAGTCAAGCATGGTGGCTTTTCCTGTCCTTGTAAATATGGAGCAGTAAAATGCGCCACCAGTACGTCATAAAAAGTGACGTACTGGTTGTGCAGGTGGCTTATAAATCTTCCCCCTGGTCTTACCCTGGTGAAACAAGGAGAAATGCTTTATTTCTCCTCGTTTTTGCTTGTTCTATGTATGCTGTAATGTGCAGCACACATAGAAACAGCAAAACGCCATTGATTGTTTATGTTCAAGATGGCATCCCTTCCTTCACATAAACAATCTTTAAAAAAAAATGACAAGTTGCAACTTCTATGTGTGCTGCTCAATGCAGCACACATAGAAGTTACAAAACGCCATTTCAGATTGTTTATGTGCAGTAAGGGACACCTTCCTGCACATAAACCATCACTACTCTAGGCTGCTAAATTTAGCACCATGCAGTGAGAAACACACGGCTGCACTGTATTCTTGTAAATAAGGTGCAGCCCTGCGTTTCAGAAGTGGCGGAACGCGGTGTTTAGCCAACAAGGCTAACACCGCGCTCCGTCACTTCTTTTGTAAATATGCCCGAAGTGTCTTGGCTAATGCAAGACCTAAGATAGCATAACACAATGTGGCAAAAATATTTTTAAACGTCTGGTTCTTTTGTAAAGCACTTTAATGCCAATGGCCAAAGGTCATGGTGTATAACACTGCGAAAATGTAAAGTGGTGGCGGTAGCAGTCCAGGCATAGGCTCATCATAGGAACAGACATTTGCGGGTCTGTCCTTCTTTGGAGCCCAATATGGACTGCAGGGCCATGCCACTTCAGTTCCGCCCCATGCTCTTGATGAGGGCCCCCCTTGCTTTCCCACTTCGCCCCTCTGCGTACGAATATGTGCACCAAAATTCCCATGGGGGGCATATTTACAAGCCTCTGTCACCACCACAACGTCAATTTTCAAGGCGTTGTGGAGGCGATCGGGACTTCGCCTTATTTGCAAGGCAGCGTTAAGCCACTGAAAGTAGCTTAACGCTGCCTTGTAAATTAGACACCCTTTTACGCTCTACTTAGCGTGAAAGGGGAGGGCAATGGGTGTTGCAGTTGGCGTTCCACCGCAACACCCATTGATTTTAACGCTGCCCCATATTTACAAGGCTGGCGTAAATATGGGGCAGCGCAAAAATTAAGACCAGGGAAAACATGGTCTTACCCAGGCGCAACAAGGAGAAATGTTTAATTTCTCCTTGTTTTTGCTGTTTAATGTGTGCTGCGTTGTGCAGCACACATGGGAACAGCAAAACGCCATTGACTGTTTATGTGCAGGAAGGTGTCCATTCCTGCACATAAACAATAATTAAAAAATATATATGTTTTGCTAATTCTATGTGTACTGCATTAAGCAGCACATATAGAATTACAAGACCCCATTTAAAAATTGTTTGTGCAGGAAGGGACACCTTCCTGCACATAAAGGGCCTTTTTTATGAGGCCTTGCAACACTTTTGTGCCGCCATTGCGTCACTTTTTGTGACGCACCGGCGCCTTAAAAATATGCCATGTTGCACCCTATTTACAAAGTGATGCATCTAAGCAGATGCGTCACCTTGTAAAGCCCTATGCTACATTATACCTGCGTCAGGTATAATGTATGCAGGGTGGGCATTCCCCCCTGTAAAAAGCCATGTAGAAGTGTCATAGTGAAATCTATCAGATTTTACTGCGCCACTTCTAGGACGCCACTGCATCAAAATCTTACCCCTGGCTCACAGCAGGCGTAAGACTGACGCAGGCATTTAACATGGATATTTCCCATGTGTAATGGCACATTGCACGAGTTGCGTCACTTTTGCGACACACTCCAGCAATGGGTCATTACTGCGCCTACAAATACATCAGAAATACTGACGTATCTGTAACTCCTTGCGACATGGAGCGCCGTGCATTAAACACGGCGCATCCTTCGTGTCGCAAGGAGGGCGCAGTGAAAACTGTTGCGTCGCTGTTTTCATGCAGCAATGCAAGCCACATTTTTCATAAATGAGGCCCAAACAATCTTCCCCTGCAAAGTAGACACCCTTGCACTATGGTGCAAGCGTACCTGTGTTGCAGGGAGGAAGCTAAATTAAGCGCCAGCGCAGGGGGAAACGCAGGGCTACACCATATTGTTGTGAATATGGTGCAGCCCTGAGTTTCAGAAGGGGTGGAGCGCGGCGTTAAGCCAAGAAGGCTAATGCTGCGCACCATCACTTCTTTGTGAATATGCCCCCATGTGCACTGTGAGAGCGATGCTGAGGTGACGCTACATCATGTAATATCATATTCATCTTAAAATTTCGCAATCTCCAATTTAATTCTAATTTTTGTAAAAACCTGTGACAGTTTAGTACGGATTTACTGATTTTCCCAACAGATTTTCTGCATTAGTTTCTGGCTAAGAACCTGTTCAACTTGCATTAAGAAGAGATCTGTTCTGATGACTGCCATCAAGATTACACGTGCACCAAAGGCTGCAGTTCCACTGATGGCCAAAGGGGGTCTCTGTGTGTACTTTCACTTCCACCCAAGCTTCATGTCCTCTAGTTCTTTATTGATACTTACACTTCTTTTTATGTGCATTGAGTATGATGCTATTAGCTTAGACCAGCACTAGGGCTGACACTTAGGCCCAGATTCATACGGGCTTTTCATTATCCTTGTGTCGGGCAAGGTAACACATTGAACATGCAAAGGCTTCAGTAATATTTAAAAAGTCACACAAGGGGCAATTTGCGCCACCTTGCGTAGCTATGTAAAGAAATGTAAAGCAACGCAGCTGCTTGCCTCCGTTACGTTACATTTCAAGCTGGGCAGCGTTCCATGGGTGGGGCATGGCCGTTCCTATGCATCCACCCATGGATTTTGGCGCATTCCCAGATTTAATACAGCTAGTACACCCGGGAATGCATCAAACTGCTACACCTTCCCCCGAGAGGTGTAACAAGTGAAAATATCTATAAATATCTGTCTGTAGCGCACAGAAAAACATAGAAAAATGGCTCTAAGAATTATTACTGATCACCTTCTGCTCAAAAACAACCTTGTCTGTAACTCAGGCACACTTGCACTATGATGCAAGGGAGACTGCGTTGGCGCTAGGCTGCACACAGTGCGCCATCGCAAGGAGAGAGCAGAAATGCTCTATATCGTTGTAAATATGGAGCATTTCTGCTCTCTCCGCTTTATGCAACGCAGATCAGCAGCTTTGCTTGCTGCCCTGCATTAGTCAATGGGACCCCTTAGTTCTGAGCATTGATACAATCCACAGACATAGACTGAGGTCTGTATGTCACTGGCCTGCCTGTTTAGGAGTTATCTTTTGAAGAAAGCAAAAAGAATGTTCACAATTACTGTAGCTTCACACGCAGGCCCTGATTACGAGTGGGTTGTTTATTTCTGAGCCCTGGGTGCCGCCCTGTTTGCACAGGGGTCTGAATTAGTTGGTATTTACTGCATCCAGCAATTACTGAGAGGGATATTTACTAACTTTTTACACAATGCTGGGCAGCGAGAAAAGCTGCTATGCTGCGTTCAATGAAGGGGCGACAGCAGAAAAGCACCATATCTACTCAAATAAGGTCAATTTCTGCTGTCTCCAAATGCCAACGCAGGCACCCTTGCGCCATGCTGCCACCCCGCTCTAACGCAAAGTAACACAAGGCAGCGCTACATGCTTCTTTGTGTTACTTTTGGGAAAAATCCCATGCAAAGCCACGTAAATCTGATTTACGCAGCTTTGGAAATCACACATAACATTTTGCGCCGTGGCTGCACCAAAAAAAGAGGTACATCCATGGCTCAAAATGTTAGTAAGTATGGGCCTGAGTGCGTTGCATAACTCACCCTTTTTTTAATTCTGGCAGGTCAAACCTGCCAGCATTAAACAGGGAAACCTTTTTGAGCGTACCATGCAGAGTTTGGTTCAGTGAGAGCCAAAATCCATGTGACTCCCCAGAAACTTGTAATAGGTGATATTTATCACACCTGATAGATAACGTTTTCTCTGGTACCATAAGGAGCACCTGGCAAACGCGTAATCAGGGCCACTTGTCTATTGGTAATTAAATATTAAGGGTCACACTATTATATCATAAAATACAGCAAGGGAGCGTGCTGTGCTGCGCTGCGTAAAAGGGAGTGGGCAGAAATGCTCCAAATTTACAAACATATGGAGCCTTTCTGCTTTTTCCTTGCCCTGCCTAGTGTCAGACGGGCACCCTTGCACCGCGACGCAGACAGGGTAAAGAGGTTTTTTCCTCTTTCATTGTGTGCTGCAGAATGCACCACGCATAGGGGGAAAGAAAGAGGAGAAAAAGATCTGGGAGACGCTCTGATTTGCCGATTTGACGCAATCCCAGGTTTGCATTCGGACTTGCGTCAAATCCATTGGTGGATGCACAGGGACACTCATGCTTCACGCATGGGACGTCTCCCAGCTTGATATAGAATGTAGCGCAGCGCCAGCGACTGCCTTGCATTAGATTTATTTACAAAGTGCCTCGTGCGTGGCTTTGTAAATCTGACTTGAGGAAAGGAGACGCAAGGACATCACAAATCCATAATCAATCAGCCCCGAGCCTTATGGTGAAACAACTGCAGTCTGGTTATATTATTTATTTGGCGCTTTTGAGTCGGGTTTTCTAGTGCTTCCTGCAGCTTCAAAGCACTAGGTTTAGGTGGAAGTAGCAATGCCACATGTGGTATTTCATGCGGTGACTCCTGGCTCTTTCACTCACTTCAAAGATGAAAGGCAGGTTTGATGGCGCTGAAATTCTCTCCCCCACAAGCTCTGCAACAGATGCGACACTAGTGAGCTATGAAAGCCCTTGCGTCACCTCCGGCCAGATGAAATAGAATCTTCTACGACCGCCTGCTTGTAAGAAAGTCTTTGATGGTTAAAGTGCGTCTACGACAACATGACTGTAAGAAAGTCTTTGATGGTTAAAGTGCATCTATGACAACATGATTGTAAGAAAGTCTTTGATGGTTAAAGTCAGTGGTCGAAGTGGGCGGGATCGGCAGGCACAGCATGCCCCTATTTCTTTAATTTTCTAGGTTCCATTCCCCAACGTCTTTTTTTTTTAAACATGCGTCCCATGACACCAGAAATCATGAAGGCCTACAGATAAGGCTCTGCGTTCAGGGATGGGTGGGGTGGGCAGAAAAGGAAGAGGACTCTGGGGCTCATTAACAAGCCCCTTGCGTCACTTTTGCATCATTTTTAACATGGAAAAAGTGACCGACAGGTCAGAGGGGCTTGTAAATAAGCCCCTCTGTCTTTGCCTTCTTGTCCAGAAAAGACTAGGACAGTGTCCACTTCTGCTCTGCCGCGCCTCCTTTCTTCCTCTTTTTCCCTCTCTTTCTGTCTCGCTCCTCCTCACTCACTGAAAACCGAGACTTCAAGAAAAAGGTATGACCCTGTCTTTCCTCCTTTCCTTTATTTGCTTCCCTGTGAAATGGATCAAAAAAGAAAAACATTTTTGCTGGAAACGTCGTCTTTTTCTGATATTTTTCAATTTCAAAGTGCAGCCTCGGGATGGAGAGAAATAAAACATTCAAAATATGAAACATAAATAAATAATTAAAACAAGACAGAGTGGTCGCAAAGTAGCCAGATTAGTTTTATACACACCCAAACACATTAGCGCCACTTCACAGTGTTTGCCTGTGAAGCGCTACTTTTATGTTCCCATCTCTCTTTAAAGAACTTAGGGGCATATCATCAAGGCGGAATTGTGAAATTATTGCTGCTTTTGCATCTGTTTTCAGGCGAAAAGCGGCGATAATTTCATCGCCTTATCAGCAAAGACACGCTATCACATGTTTTGCTGACTTAGCGCCCCTTACAACAACGCCCAGCTTTGCATCGCTAATGAGATGCAAAGTGGCCGTTCCTTCCGAAAATAACTAGCTAACCGACATTTCTCCAATTATCAATCGGCACGCTAACAAGCATAGCGATAAGAAAAGTAGCGCTAACCGCGGTTATCGCTACTTTCCTTACGCCTGCTTTTAGTTTGACTTTGCCATGATATCCAATGGAAGGTGGATATCATGGTTAAGTATGCCGTGCCCTATCAACAACATAGCGCCAAACGTTGTGCGATTATCGCTGGAATCCCGGCGATAATTGGCAGCTAACTCAGGTATTTTTATCGCTCTGGAGATAAGCGTCGCTGATAGCGCGCTATCTCCGCGATACAAAACAAGCGATAGCCGGCGATAATTATCCTAGCACTAAGTGCGCTTAGCGATAATTATCGCCGGTTGTTGATGATATGCCCCCTTGGGACATATTATCAAGGGCCTATTGCCACTTTAGCGGCACTTTTTGGACGCTAAAGCGGCGATAATTTTATCTCACTATTAGCAAGCTGCAGCAAACGGGCTTTAGCGTGAGTTTTTGGGCGATAGCAGCCCGTTTTTTTATCTCAAAGCATGTTAGCGATATTTATCGCTAATTACATGCAAAGTAGGCGTTCCAGTGCAAAAAGGCACGCAAACACACTACTCCATATTATCAAGGGGCTCCTTGAAATTCTGAAAAACGTAAACACTGGCTCTAACAGCAGTTAGAGCCAGTTACTTAAGACCAGAAAATAGCTGGTCTTAAAAATGGTGATAAAACTTTGGCCCATATCTTTGAAGGTTTTGGCGCTGGCCAGCGCTGCAAGCAATGTTGCAGCGCTGCCCTGCGACAAAACTACAGTGCAGGAATGCGCACAATCAATAGGATAGTGTGTATACCTGTGCCCCAGTCATGAAAAGTGTTGCTGCGCAGCAACAAGACAGCGTTGCAAAACTTCTCACTATGCCCTTCTTGCGACAGCATGGATGCGTTGTAATCACTGGACAGCGCTCCATGATGCAAGTAATGACAGATACATCAGGAATCCTGAAGTATCTACTGGCGCTAAAGTCAAGCATTGCTGCAGTCGTGTCACAACTATGACGCAACTCCAGCAATGCATGGGGTCAACCTATCTCTGTGGCACTGCCTCACCCTCATGCCTGCCATCAGGCAGGCGGAAGGTACTGATGCAGTGCTGTTCAGGAGGGGTGCCCTAATGTCGGCTCCGTTGGAGATCCATCGGTGGTGGTTGCGCGCTGCGGTGTCATCGTTTGGAAGCATTGGTGCAGGGTTGGTGCGGAGGGAGTTGACGAGATGTTCTTCGCTGGCCTTGATCCAGCTGCGGAGGGGTGCGATGATGGCGGTGGCGTCCGGTGGGCAAGGTGAAGACGTGATGTTCCTAATGATGGTCGATCCAGGAGAGTCTGGTGTTATGGCTGTAGTTGAAGTAGCCGCTGGCGGAGGTGACGTGTTCGACCGTGTGTCCTGTTGAGGTGACTTGCTGCTTGCGTCTGATGCCAGTGACCCTCCCCGGGAGGAGGTTGTGCTCTGGTCACTGGGGTTGTCCAGGTGGAACTTGAGTACACAGAGTCGGATGTCGTTGGTGGATGGGAGACTCTGGGGTGCAATGAGGTCTACAATGGCATTGGAGAATGGGGGGACATGGCCCGGGGGCCTGCACATGAGGGTGCAACAGAGGATGTTCTTGGGCTTGGTCCGGATCTGGAAGTTGTCGTTGTCCATGGTCACCCTTGGCACATTAGAGTGTGTTGTCAGTCCGTGTGTGCCTCTGTAGGTGACGGCAATGCCTCCTCCTTGATGGTCGGGGTGTTCCTTGCGGGTGATACTGCAGTCGTCAGTGATGGTGAAGGCGATGTCCGGCATGGAGCAGAGGTTGGTCCTGGCAGGCGAGTTGGCGTCCAGGGTTGATGGCGAGAAGGGTGCTGGCGTTGTAGTGGTAGAGTGTCCAAGAGGAATGCTCCTTGGTGCTGAGTGCGGTCCATGGGCAGACGGACGCAAACTGCATAGCCTTTGGCTTGCCTTTGGCACGGGAGCCGACCATTACAACGCAAGCAGTACATTGTTAACAACGCAACTCTGACAACACGGGTGCCTTAACATCGCATTTGATCACAATGCTTTGTGAGGTCAGTAATGGGGTAAATTAAAGTTTCTCATGTGTATATGGCTTTAGGGTGAATTTTGAAAATGTACGTTTTTTTGGCAGCAAAATATGAAAAATGGGGTGAATTTTGGGGTAAAATATGAAAAATTGGGTGTTTTTTGTGGTAAAATATGAAAAATGCGGTGTTTATTGGGGTAAAATATGACAAATGGGGTGAATTTTGGGGTAAAATATGAAAAACGGGATGTGCATTTGTCTGAAATGTGATTTTTGTGTGTGTTTTGGGGACTCAAAAAAGGAATTCCACGGTTCACGGTTGGGTTTGTGGTGCAAAGGTCAGTTTTGGATTGCCCTCACTGAAGTGGGAACAGTGATCTTTATGTATCCGCTATACAACACCCACTCTACTGTTGCAATGTGGCTAGTATCAGTATGCATTGGAATGAAATGCGAGGTGATGGCATGCTTTGCAACAACGTATGTGCCTTTGGCACACAAGTGGTACTCCCGCTGTGCATCGGCGCACAGCAGCCAACATTGAGACGTGCGGGGGGACTGGACAGCTGTGAGGTGGGAAACTCCGGAAATAACACTAGATGGTGTGTGGACACGGGGATGTGTGTGTGAGCGCGTGTTGTTAAAAATGTATTGAGGGAAGTCTTGCCGAGTCCGGTGTCTTTGGAGTTCCTGCTCTCCTGCGTCTGCTTCCAGGAAAAGAAAGTAGGCAGCCAGGCTCCCTCCCCTGAGGCAATCACAATGCTGTGATGCAACGGTGGGATTGGTAATCGGCAACGGGACAAGTCATGCAGTCAGGGGCCAGAGGAGAGCCATATTCTCCATACAGGCTTTAATGCAGCCTGCATTGCGAACAGGGAAGTGCGTATGACTGCTTTGGGCGGCCTGAGTGGGCCGACCAAACAGTCATTGCGCAAGTGAGTGGCATGCCAATCTGCCCATGCCCTGCTCTATGTTTGGAGCAGTCCTACCACCCTTCCACCCCCTGAGGATACAGTGCATGATTACATCAGTTAGTTGTTCCTTGTTTTTAACTTTTGAGGTTTTTTTTGGGCTTCTCGGAGCCCATACTACCTGCTTCCCGCCGCTGCTGCCCCTGTGGCCCCGTACCCCTGTCCTCACCCATTACTGCCTCCCAGCTGATCATTCCTTTCCCCTCCCCTCCTAAATGGTGGACGCTGTACGGTTGCGCAGCCGACGTGCACAGCTGGCGCGCAGAAGGCACGCCTAAGCCAAGCCCATCTGCGCCCGTCCGCGACCCACCCGCGAACCAGCGCAAGGAACCCTGGATCTCAGGCCCCCCACTGCTACAGCACAGCCACCCTCCACGAACTCAACCCCAGAAAAGTCAGAGACTGCCACCAGGCCTCACCAAACACAACCACCACCTCAGACTCCAACACAGCCGAAGCCAGCACCGGCGACATCCTAAGATGCATCCTCCTCAACGTGCTCTCTGTGCACAAACACGCCATGGAAATCTGTAACCTACTCAACTCTCTCTCGCCTGACAACAACTTCTTCCAACGCCTCCTCCGCCCCCAAAAATCAACACCACCATCCCGGACGGATACAAAATCCAGCGGAAGGACTGCCCCAACCACCCGGGAGGGGGCCTCACCATCGCCCACAAGAGCACCCCCCACTTCAACACCGCCAGCGAAACCTTCCCGTCTGCCGAACACCTGCACTTCCAGATTCAGACCAGCCACAACTTCACATTCTGAGGAACCCTCGTCTACAGACCCCCTGGCCCCCGGACACCCTTCGCGACCACCATCACCGACTTCATCGCACCCCATGCCATCACCTGAATGAACGACATACTGATTGGAGACCTGAACTTCCACCTCGACAACCCCAGTGACCCCAACTCCACCATCCTTCATGACAACCTTGCCAACATCGGACTCAAACAACTCGTCACCACACAGACCCACAGAGCAGGCAACACATTCAACTCCATCTTTGCGGTAGGAAACAGCGTTCACTTCAGCCACACAAAGCAAACGCCATGGACTGACCTCCACTGCGTACACTTCTCGTTGACAAACACAAGGCACCCAAACCAGCCGCACGCACACCTGAGCGGAACTGGAACAAGGTAACCGACGAGCAACTCAACTCCACCCTCACCCGAGACAACCACACCTGGGCACCCAACACCAATATCACAGCCAGAGAACTCCACACTTGGATCTCCAACAGCGCTTACAAGCTCGCCCCGCTATGCAACCCCAACAAACAGCACCCCAGGAAAGCTGCCTGGTTCACAACCGATCTCCAAGAAACAAGACGCACCTGCAGACACCTGGAGGAGAACTCGAGAAACACCAAGACACCCAAAATCTACACCACCTACAAGGATGCCATGATGGACTATCACAACCAAATCAGGACCACCAAGAGGGACTTCATCCACAACAAACTCCTTGAAAACTCCATCAACTCCAAGCAACTCTTCAGTGTCATTCATGAATTCAACAACCCAATCAGCAAAGTAACAGACATCACCCAATCCCAAGACCTCTGCGATAAGCGTGGAACCTACTTCCTCCTCAAGATCAAAATACTCTATGACAACTTCACAGGACATCCAGCAGATGCCACAGCCAGCCCACCTCCCCCCAGACACACCAGCCAGCCCACCATCTCCACCTGGACGCCGGTCACAGCCGAAGACACCGCCTCGACCATGGAAAGGCATCCACTCAGGGACCCCCACTGACCCCTGCCCTCCTCACATCTACCACAGAGCCGCGTCTGCCATCGCACACGAACTACAACACACCATCAACACCACCTTCAAAACAGGCACCTTCCCAGACAACTGGAAGCGCACAGAAGTCAGACCCCTGCTCAAGAATCCCACAGCTGACCCCACCGGCCTCAAGAACTACTGGCCCATCACGCTCCTCCCCTTCGCAGCCAAAGTTGCAGAGTAAATAGTCAACAGGGAACTGACACGATTCATTGAAGATAACCCCATCCTCGACCCGTCCCAATCCGGATTGCGAAGCAACCACAGCAACGAGGCCACCCTACTCGCCGCCACAGTCGACATCCGCACCCTCCTGGACCAAAGACACTCCGCAGCCCTCATCCTACTCGACCTTTTAGAAGCTTTCAACACCGTCTCCCAACGCACACTAGTCGCCAGACAACACGACGCCGGCATACAAGGAACTGCCCAAGACTGGATCCGATCATTCCTCACCGGAAGAAGCCAAAGGATCAGACTGTCGCCCTTCTTCTCTGATCCCACGTAAATCACCAGTGGAGTCCCACAGTGGTCATCTCTGAGCCCAACCCTCTTAAACATCTACATGGCCCCCTCGCCACCATCGTCCGACAACACGGCCTCAACATCGTATCCTACGCTGATGACACCCAGCTCATCCTCTCCCTCACCAAAGACCCCACCACCACCAGACTCAACTACCAGAAAGGAATGCAGGACGTTGCAGTCTGGATGACCAACAGCTGCCTGAAGCTCAACGCCGAGAAGACAGAAGTCTTCATCTTTGGAACCACCCCTTCAGCATGGGACAACACCTGGTGGCCGCCGCCCTTGGAAGCCCACCTACCCCCTCGGACCAGACCAAGAACCTCGGCATCGTACTTGCCTCATCCCTCTCCATGAACCGACAGTTCTAGGGAGTCACCTCCAGCTGCTTCAACACCCTCCGCATCCTCCGCAAGACCTGCAAATGGATCCACCCTGAGTCAAGGAAGACAGTCACCCATGCATTCATCACCAGCAAACTGGACTATAGAAACGCCCTCTATGCCGGCATCAACAAGTCTCTCCTCCGCAAACTCCAGACATTACAGAACACTGCCGCCAGACTTGTCCTCGGCATCGTCCGGCATGAACACATCAGCCAACATCTACGTAGACTCCACTGGCTCCCCGTGGAGAAGAGTCACCTTCAAAATCCTCACTCACACCTACAAATGCCTACACGACAACGTAACCAAATACCTCAATGACAGAATCAACTTCCACGTACCCAAAAGGAACCTCCGATCTTCCAACCTCGCACTGGCCGAAACCCCACGCATCCACAGAGCCAGAGCAGGTGGAAGTTCCTTCTCCCACATTGCATCCAAGACCTGGAACGAGCTACCGGAAGGCATCAGAGGTGCCCCCTCCCCGAAGATCTTCAGGTAGACCCTCAAGACCTGGCTCTTTCGCTAACATATCTGCCCCCCCCCTCAGTGCCGTGAGACCCTCAGGGGGTGTGTAGTGTGCTTACAATTCCCCTGATTGATTGATTGCTTGATTTATTGATTGAGTTATCATCATGTGATGATTGTTCCTCTTCTGCACTGCTTGAGGTGGTGGGGCAACGCTCTTCCGCCATAGCGGATAGAGACGCCACTGGGGGTGCATCATCTACGTGTGAAAGACATGAGCGACTCACCCCCCGGCCCTCCTGTGCTATGCGTCCCACCTTCTCCTTACCTGGACATTGACCCCGTGGCGCAATCCACTGCACTCTCTCCAAATCTGTGACTCAGCCAGCAGGAGCCTAAGCCAGGTGTGCTTTCACTGGGCTGGGTACAGCAGTCACCATGTAGTCCACTGGTGGACCTCCCAATGCAGTTGATGCAGCAGGGCTCCCTTAGGCATGTAGTTGCAGCGCTCAGACCACACAAGTTCAGCATAGCACAGGGGCCTAACCCTCCGCAGCGTATGGCCAGCCCAACATCATCCGGCCTGTGATGCAAGGAGACGGCACCCACCATTGGTAATCCCCTCCATGCACCCTGGTGTAGTGGTGGATTGTAGGATGTGATGCAGACCTCAATACTTTGGTGCACAGGATCACCTCTAGCATTGACTGCACCAAGGTGCGCAATGCGGGCTTCTCACACAGGTCAGCAATGTGTCTCCATGTGACCTGCCAGAATTCACCACCAGGTACGGCCGATCGTCGTGCATCAATGTCTCCCGTCACTGCTCATCAAATCTACAGCTCCTTTACATCCCACTCCAGGCTCCAGACGCAGGTCCCGCGGGGCATCCAGGCTCCAGAAGCAGGTCCAGCGAGGCACTCAGGCTCCAGACGCAGGTCCAGCGAGGCATCCAGGCTCCAGACGCAGCAAGGCATCCAGGCTCCAGACGCAGGTCCAGCGAGGCATCCAGGCTCCAGACGCAGGTCCATCGAGGCATCCAGGTTACAGATGCAGGTCCAGCGGGTCATCAAGCTATAGGCACAGGGCCAGCGAGGCATCCAGGCCCCAGACGCAGGTCCAGCGGGGCATCCAGGCTCCAGATGCAGGTCCAGCGAGGCATCCAGGCTCCAGACGCAGGTCCAGAGAGGCATCCATGTTACAGATGCAGGTCCAGCGGGGCATCCATGCTCCAGACGCAGGTCCAGCGGGGCATCCAGGCTCCAGACGCAGGTCCAGCGAGGCATCCAGGCTCCAGACGCAGGTACAGCGGGGCATCCAGGCTCCAGACGCAGGTACAGCGGGGCAACCAGACTCCAGACGCAGGTCCAGCGAGGCATCCAGGCTCCATACGCAGGTCCAACGAGGCATCAAGGCTCCAGGCGCAGCTCCAGCAAGGCATACAGACTCCAGATGAAGGTCCAGCGGGGCATCCAGGCTCCAGGCGCAAGTCCAGCAGGCATCCAGGCTACAGAGGCAGATCCAGCAGGGCATCCAGGCTCCAGGCGCAGGTCCAGCGAGGCATTCAGGCTTCAGACGCCGGTCCAGCGGGTCATCCAGGCTCCAGACGCAGGTCCAGGGGGGCATCCAGGCTCCCGACGCAGGTCCAGTGTGGCTACAGATGCAGGTCCAGCTTGTCATCAAGGCTCTCATCCTGGCCATCCTGGATGTTGGATGCCTTGAGGGGGTTGTTGATGAGTGCTTTTCTATGCAAGGTGGACTGATAGGCCACACTTGGTGCCTAGCGTGCGTTTTTTTTATCGCTAAGGGCTTATCGCTAGATTCCACCCGCTATCGCCGGTTTTCCTATCGCCATTGGCCTGATGTTAGCGACAGTTTTCGCTGCTGATCCCTGAAACTATCGCCTGTTAGCGACGTGTTGGTAATACGTCGCTAACAAGGCGATAACTTTCAGGGATAGATGGCGATAAAAAACTGCCGCTAACTAGCGTTAGCGATAGTTATCGCCACTCCTTGATAATATCCCCCATTTTTTTTCCCTGGGTGGGAAAGTGCACCATTCCTGGAGGTACTGAAATACCTGCTTGATGGGTGAATTGGAAAACAAAATGGAGGCTGTGTGTTCACGGATGTGATCTTTTTACCATACTGCTTACAATATTGTAAGGATATAAGCAATGGGCGTTAAAAAGGGTCAGTTCTGGCCCCTATAGTCATGGCATTAACGTTTCAGGTAAAAGCACTCACTGATTTCTGAATAATTAGAGTAAAAGCGTTAAGGTAAGCATGTTGTTCCTGCTTACATTTCACCTACTTTTCTCAATCTAGCTCCCTATGAGAGTTTGCTTTTTCCAGGATGTTTTGTTTTTTTCTTTAGGTAGCATAATGCTCTTGCCTAGTGCGCATTTCAAATTTAGTCGTATCCAGGTGTTGATAGCAGGGGACAATTGGGTTGTAGTTGAAGGCAGTGCGAGTTTTTCTCAGTGGGGCAGTATGGTGTTCAGGGGGGGAGAGGATGTGGCACCATGGTAAGAACTGCCGAATTTGGAAGTGGGGAACCAGGTTCAGCCTTCATGACCAGTCCCCCAGACCACTTTCCTGAGGGAGTGTATTCCCATGCTAGACCTTAGAAGGCCCCTCGAGACCTTAGAAGCCCTGTGTCCTAGCACCAGCAGGTGGACCCAAGCCATGGCAAGTGTGGGTTAACCTTGAAGGTCTGTCCACCTCAATCCATGCTGAAGTTCACCTTCAGTCTTGCAGGTAGGCCTATGAAGGATCACTGACGCAATATCGAGAAGAAGAATATCGAACTACCAAAATATAGAAGGAAAAATATAGAATGCCAAAATATCGAATGCCTATCTCCAAACAGGTAAGTACAAAAATATCGAATCCTAAATATCGTTGTAAAAAACTATAGTTAGTCAAAATATTAACTGTTAATTTTTAACTGTCTTAAAAGTAATGTAAAATTAATGAAATAATACATATAATTAACTGAAACATACTTAAAAAAACTTAAATAACTTTAACATTATTAAATAATTAATGTAATTTAAAAAAAAAAAAACATATATTAACGTAATATCAATTACAAAAATTCAATATTTTTTGTGTAGGATAGCGGGCGGGTAAAATTTACTATTACCACTCCAGGAAGTGCAATAGTAGGGAAAGCGTTGGATAGCGGGTGGCTAAAAATCACTATTCCCACTCCAGAGAGTGCAACAGTAGGGAAAGCGTTGGATAGCGGGAGGGTAAAAATTACTATTCCCACTCCAGACAGTGCAATATTAGGGAAAGCATTGGATAGCGTAGGGGTAAAAATTACTATTCTCACTCCCGAGAGTGCAACAGTAGGGAAAGCGTGGGATAGCGGGAGGGTAAAATTTACTATTCCCACTCCAGTGAGTGAAGCAGTAGGGAAAGCGTTGGATAGTGTAGGGGTAAAAATTACTATTCCCACTCCAAAGAGTGCAACAGTAGGGAACGCGTTGGATAGCGTAGGGGTAAAAATTACTATTCCCACTCCAGAGAGTGCAACAGTAGGGAATGCGTTGGATAGCGGGAGGGTATAATTTACTATTCCCACTCCAGTGAGTGAAACAATAGGGAAAGCGTTGGATAGCGTAGGGGTAAAAATTACTATTCCCACTCCAAAGAGTGCAACAGTAGGGAACGCGTTGGATAGCATAGGGGTAAAAATTACTATTCCCACTCCAAAGAGCGCAACAGTAGGGAAAGCGTTGGATAGCGTAGGGGTAAAAATTATTATTCCCACTCCAGTGAGTGCAATAGTAGGGAAAGCGTTGGATAGCATAGGGGTAAAAATTACTATTCCCACTCCAGTGAGTGCAATAGTAGGGAAAGCGTTGCATAGCGTAGGGGTAAAAATTACTATTCCCACTCCAAAGAGTGCAACAGTAGGGAAAGCGTGGGATAGCGTAGGGGTAAAAATTACTTTTCCCACTCCAATGAGTGCAACAGTAGGGAAAGCTTAGGATAGCGTAGGGGTAAAAATTATTATTCCCACTCCAGTGAGTGCAATAGTAGGGAAAGCGTTGGATAGCGTAGGTGTAAAAATTACTATTCCCACTCCAGTGAGTGCAATAGGAGGGAAAATAATATTTTAATATTTTATTAAAAATTAATTATTTATTAATACAAAAAAGTCTTAAATGTAATTACCAATTAAACAATATTTAATAATTAATTATTTCTAAATACAATTTACAAAAATAATAATTACCTATTAATAATTAATTAAAAACCAATTAATTGTCAATACAAAAATGTATTAAATACAATTAATACCAATTAATAATTAATTAATAATATTTTAATTATCAATATACAAAAATTATTTCTATAATTATTTATTTACAATTAAATTACTTCCCACCATATGCCCCTATAAACCCACAACCCGCTACAAATAATAATTTAATACAATTAACATATTTATCAATTAAATAATTAATACAAATTAATTACCAATTAATACAAATTATTTAACAATAATAATTAATCAACAACCAATTAATTTTCAATGCCAATTTCATAATTACCTCATAATAATTACATTACTTCCCACCCTATTCCCCTATAAACCCACAACCCGCTACAGAAGTAAAATAGAAAATATTCAAACATACATTACAAAATTAATACATACTTTTAACACATATACTAACACTTAAAACACTATAAAAAATTCGATATTTTTAACAACTATATTATGACTGTCGATATTACTTACTTCGATATTATTTAAATCGATATTTCTTACCTGATTTTCGATATTCTTCACCACTATATTTTGGCAATTCGATATTCTGTCCATGCTATATTAAAAACTCGATATTCTGTCCTGTCGATATTTTTAATTCGATATTATGTCTGTTTACCGCCTATGAAGCAGGTAAACAGACATAATATCGAATTAAAAATATCGACAGGACAGAATATCGAGTTTTTAATACAGAATGGACAGAATATCGAATTGCCAAAATATAGTGGTGAAGAATATCGAAAATCAGGTAAGAAATATCGATTTAAATAATATCGAAGTAAGTAATATCGACAGTCATAATATAGTTGTTAAAAATATCGAATTTTTTTATAGTGTTTTAAGTGTTAGTATATGTGTTAAAAGTATGTATTAATTTTGTAATGTATGTTTGAATATTTTTAAAGTAATGAATTTTATGTTATTTAATCTATGTGTAATTTAATTCCGTAGCGGGTTGTGGGTTTATAGGGGATTAGGGTGGGAAGTAATTTAATTATAGTACATAAAATAATAATTTTGAGGAATTATTAATTATTTTTATTGTAATTTGGCGTTTTACTTCTGTAGCGGGTTGTGGGTTTATAAGGAAATAGGGTGGGAAGTAATGTAATTATTATGAGGTAATTATTAATTGGTAGATTAATTATTAATTGTTAAATAATTTGTATTAATTGGTAATTAATTTGTATTAATTGTTTAATTGATAATTATGTTAATTGTATTAAATTATTATTTGTAGCTGGTTGTGGGTTTATAGGGGAATATGGTGGGAAGTAATTTAATTGTAAATAATTAATTATAGAAATAATTTTTGTATATTGATAATTAAATTATTATTAATTAATTATTAATTGGTATTAATTGTATTTCATAAATTAATTATTGAAAATTAATTGGTTGTTAATTAATTATTAATAGGTAATAATGTTTTTTTTAAATTGCATTTATAAATAATTAATTATTAAATATTATGTAATTGGTAATTAAATGTAATACTTATTTTTTGGTATTAATAATTAATTTACCCCTACGCTATCCAACGCTTTCCCTACTATTGCACTCACTGGAGTGGGAATAGTCATTTTTACCCCTACGCTATCCAACGCTTTCCCTACTGTTGCACTCTTTGGAGTGGGAATAGTAATTTTTACCCCTACGCTATCCAACGCTTTCCCTACTATTGCACTCACTGGAGTGGGAATAATAATTTGTACCCCTACGCTATCCAACGCTTTCCCTACTGTTGCGCTCTTTGGAGTGGGAATAGTAATTTTTACCCCTATGCTATCCAACGCTTTTCCTACAGTTGCACTCACTGGAGTGGGAATAGTAAATTTTACCCTCCCGCTATCCAATGCTTTCCCTACTGTGGCACTCTGGAGTGGGAATAGTAATTTTTACCCCTACGCTATCCAACGCGTTCCCAAATGTTGCACTCTTTGGAGTGGGAATAGTAATTTTTACCCCTACGCTATCCCATACTTTCCCTAATATTGCACTCTATGGAGTGGGAATAGTCATTTTTACCCTCCCGCTTTCCAACGCTTTCCCTACTGTTGCACTCTCTGGAGTGGGAATAGTAAATTTTACCCTCCCGCTATCCAACGCTTTCCCTACTATTGCACTTACTGGAGTGGTAATAGTACATTTTACCCGCCCGCTATCCTACACAAAAAATATTGAATATTTTAAAATAATATTACGTTAATATATGTATAAATTTCTTTTTTTTTACTTACAATAATTATTTATTAATGTTAAAGTTATTTAAGTTTTTTTAAGTATGTTTCAGTTAATTATATGTATTATTTCATTAATTTTACATTACTTTTAAGACATTTAAAAAATTCGATATTTTGACTAACTATATTTTTTACAACGATATTTTGGATTCGATATTTTTGTACTTACCCGTTTGGAGATAGACATTCGATATTTTGGCATTCTATATTTTTCCTTCTATATTTTGGTAGTTCGATATTCTTCTTCTCGATATTATGTTAGTGATCCCTATGAAGCAGCACGCCATAGAGTGACAGTGACTCTGTCACTGAGGTCACAGGACCCTTGAGCAGGGTGGCTCTAGGGCAGTGTGACCGCACCAGGCGCTGACTCCGGGTGGGGGCGTGTTTGCAAGTATTATATGGTTTTAAAAGCACTTGCTGCCTTCTCCCTGGCCCCCAGCAATTTTCTGCAACAATACACATGTCATGATAACTCTGGTGATTAATGTTCTTAGTAGAGAGAGATGGTGTTTTGTCTAGGGGAAGTTTTGACTCATGGAAAGAAAGCGCAGAGGGTTAATATGCCTTCTGCTAAGAACATGCACCACGCAGATCGCAAGGTGCAAATAATTTAAATAGATCAGTGGGTTACTGCTTTTGTCAGAGATAGTTAATAAGACAAAATCCTAACATAGAACAGTGAGATCTTAACTGTCATCTAAGAGCTGAATGCAAAATGCAAGGTATAAATTAGAGCGTAATGGTTTTTTCCCAAGTCTTTGATTATCCTATTGTTGCAAAAAAAGGGATCATTTGGATAGAAATCAATTTGTGTGGTGCAAAGTGCTCTCACGCCCTACACTGGTATTAGTGGCACTGTAAATGTTCTGATATTTTATTGTTAGGAAGATTTACACATGCTAACAGTCCCTGCAAAGATGTTTCCTTATTAGTACCAGTGTAACATACAAATGCAACAGTGAGAAAGGTGACCAGTCAACCTTTGCAAAGGGCCCTTCACTTCACAGCAGCACAAGTTGATCCATTTGAGCTACAAACAATTTAGGTGTAGATTCCGATCCTGGAGAAACCGGGTACGAATCGTCGGACGGAGCGTTTTCTCCGTCCGACTCGTACCCGGTAAAAAGACCGTACAAACATGCAAGTACGAATCGTACCGAAACACCATTTCCGTACAATTCGGAAAAAACACAGACCGACGAAAAACTACAAACGAATGTGATCCGGGACAGCGCATACGCGACATTCGTACGGAGGTAGGCAGCTTTTTACGTACCAGCAAGTACGATTCGTACCGACAGCACTCCGGACGGCAATATTTCTACGGCACCCAAAAAGTGCTGGAAAAGCGAAGTACGCCGCGAAGCGTGAGGAAAAGGGGGCCCGGTATGCGCCGAACACCCCCGCAGCCCCCCGTATGTACGCGCCGTACCCCCAGCCCCCCGCAGATGTACAGAGCGTACCCCCAGCCCCCGCGGATGTACGGAGCGTACCCCCAGCCCCCGCGGATGTATGGAGCATACCCCCACCCCCGTATGTACGGAGCGTACCCCCACCCCCGTATGTACGGAGCGTACCCCCACCCCCGTATGGGGTCCGCTCCGTACATACGGGGGTGGGGGTACGCTCCGTACATCCGCGGGGGGCTAGGGGTACGCTCCGTACATCCACGGGGGGCTGGGGGTACGGCGCGTACACACGGGGGGGCTGGGTGTACGGCGCATACATACGGGGGGCTGGGGGTGATGTTCGGCGCGTACCGGGCACCTGTTTGGACGTCTCCATGGTTGCTATAGGAGTTCGCTCCGGACGGTCTTTTTTCCATACGGTTGTACAATCGGACGGACGGCACGGATCATACTTGCGCGCTCGGACTTCAGTTTTCCGATTCGTACGTAAAACTGTCCGGGGACGTGTCGGACACTTTTCCCGACCCGAGGACGTGTCGGGGAATTTACCCAATGCGATTCGTATGGACTTTTTCACATATGAATCATACTTGCCAGTTTGTACGGGACTTGTACGATTCGTACGGAAAAAAATCCAGATACGATTCATACGGGGAATATTTTTCCAGGATCGGAATCTGCACCTTATTAGTTAAATCGTCAGATTATGCAGCAGATGATGTAGTATGTGGCAAATATGGCAGAGCCATAATTATGTGGAAAACATTTGCAAACTAAGATATTTTTTGCCTTTCATGTCTGACCTGCTGACAGAAAAGCCATGGCTCGGAGACAAATTGATTGCGATTCCACTTTTAAGTGTATTTTTGATGTTTTGTGATTGGAAACATTTTCCACTTTGTGAATTTATTTTAATGTCAATAACTCATATTAAAACTTAATTAAACATGTGTATCCATTGGGTGAATTAAATAGAGTAATACGCTGTAACCGATTAGTAAAATGGGAAACAATTACTAACAAGCATTTTAAATGCAATAGGTCTTGCATTTGCTTACGTTAGAGCTATTGCCGTTGTAAATGGTGTTGCATTTGCAAGAGTTTAAGCATCTAGTATTTTAAATGACAATGCCTTTTATTTATAGTTTAAAACCGAAAACCTAAATAAAAGGCATTGTTATTTACTATGCCAATAGCTCAAATTCGCGTAAATGCGAGATCTATTGCATTGCAAATGCTTGTTAAGTAATGACAACAGGGAGGAGTGCTCAGTGGGTTGAATATTTGAGCAGGAACGAGTCGATCTGCAGGTCACAAGTTTGAATGCCTGTAGGACAGACTCTGCTGTACATTCTTCTAATGGAGAAGAATGTTTAACCGTTGGAGCAGTTCGTTCAGAAACTATGGGGCATATTATCAAGACAGGCGATACAATTATCGCCGCTTTAGCGGCAGAAAACTGCCGCTAAAACGGCGATAATGGGCTTGATAATATGCTCTATGGAATTCCAATTAAAGCTCAGGTTAGATGTCCTTCACATCTAACATGGGCTTCAATTGGAATTCCATAGAGCATATTATCAAGCCCATTATCGCCATTTTAGCGGCAGTTTTCTGCCGCTAAAACGGCGATAATTTTATCGCCTGACTTGATAATATGCCCCTATACTTTTTTTAAAGCAAGATTGGAGCAGTCAATGGTTTAAAGACCATAGGAGGTACTTCTTTCCCTCTATAAGCAGCCAAAGTAGGGAATTAATTACTAAACTTAAGATACACGGACAACTACATTATCTTCGGAAGACTGCAAGAGTTGCCTCTTTCCTTCATAAACCCCATACTAAAACACTAATGTACATAATATGCCTGTGTATATAAACATTTATGATTCTACGCCTCTAGATTTGTATTTCTTTAAATACCCTGGTATTTGTAGTAAGCAAACTAATCCCCCCTGAGGGTCTCAAGGCGCTGGGGGCCGTTTTGGAGATTAAGCAACCTATGGACAAATACTGCAAGAAAAAGCAAATTATGCGACACGATAGTATTACTTATTTAGTACTGTTTACATATTATACAACTTGTGCAAAGATTTCACCTTATTGGTAGCAGATGAACAGCCAAACACAGCAGTAATCAACTGAAAGGTGACCAGCAAACCATTGCGATGGGGTTTCCCCGTGCAGGACCGATACTGCCATGTTTAGTAACTCGACCAGTGCCATCTAGAAAAATGTTTTGTTTAAATACGCAGATAATGCAGTTGATGGTTTATTATCTATCATTACAAAAAGAGGGTTGTTTACAATAGTAGATTTATCCGTGTAGAGAACTTTTCTTTGTAATGTGAATATGCCCGGGTTCTACTATGGGATACAGGCGTCCCCACTGTATAGGCAGTGATGATTAATTATGTGGCAAAGCCATACTAATGCAGAGCGCCACAGGACCGCATCATCCAAGTGGCCCTGCATACAGGCACTAAGCAGACAACCATTAACCCACACCCTACTAACCATGCGAAACAGCAGCCTCATACTACAAACCAAAGCACCGTGAGCCACAATTAGATATACGGGGGCTACATAAATACTACAATAGAATGCTCCAGTGAGAAAAAAGAGTTTCTGTCACCTTAAAAGGATGCACTTATCAGGTCAACCGGCCACACCTTGTAGAGGTGAACAGACAAGCTGAGGAATAGCCCAATCGCATTTTGTACGGTAATTGCACTAGGCACTTTCTGCAACTAAGGGATTGTTGGCGCTCAAGATCCTGGCCAAAAATTTGTAATGCAAGCACCCACGCCTCAATTGGCCGTCCCCCTTGGTGACCAATATATCATTTATAGAGTGCACTGGCCTGCCTTCTGAACGGGTCTCTCCCATTACTTCGGTGTAAGCCTAGAAATGAACAGGCCTCAAGCACTTATCTATAGTTAAATGGTGTCAGTAACAGCTCAGATGTGTAAAGGTCCATGTATTCTATAGGATTGGAAGCAATGGGCATTACCAGATGTGATCGCAGCTGACCCAAGTGCTTCGATTCCAAGAAAAAGGAATGGTTTACATAGAGTGGAGATACCGAGTAAGAGCAGACCAGTTACAAATATATATATTTTTTTAAATGCTGCACCTTTTATAAGGTCCAGATCACAGGCATGCGTAGACTCTGCGTTTCATCCAGAAGTGAATACCGTTTACTGCTAAGGCAATGGAGAGCCTAGAGCGCGCTGTAGATAATTAATAATACTTTGACATGCCCTAATCTCCTGAGCTCTTAACGGCGCACGTCTTCTTGTGATCCTATCTGCTTCCTTCGCACTAATGGAGACGCTTACTTAAGTCAGGCGCCTTTGCAGGTACACAGACTGTGGAAGAGGCCTAGTCAGCTTTCCATCCTTCCGAGGTCGGTAAAATGAGTAACATTAAATTGGTTAACATTAACCCCTGCAATTTACAGCAATTATAAAATGCGTAAATACAGCAAGAGGGGCAAAATAAAAAAACTAAGGGGCATTGTTAGATCTGGGGGTCTCTAGTTGGCAGAGGTAAGCACCTTAGACCAAATAGGGACCCTTGCTTCTAGTCAGGGTACAGGGACACACACGGTAGATAACCCCTGCTCACCCTCTAGGTAGCTTGGCTCGAGCAGACAGGCTTATCCCCAAGGCAATGTGTAAAGTATTTGCACGTAACAACTACAATGACCCCCCTAGTACACCACAAACGTAGACCACACAGGTAAGTATATCAAAAATATAACTTTATCTAGTTTCAGCAGTGGAAATCAATTTATTATAGCGTTGCACAGTAACCGGTTTCTTGGATTTGTTAGGATCATGAAAAGGATAGTCTTAGTCTCTTAAATGAATTCCACAAACAATATGATCGCAGGCTCTGAGTTCTTAAGACACGTTAGTCCGTGATGCCCTTGCGCTCGTGACTGTAGCGCTCCTCTCCGGCTGTTCCTTCGGTGGGAACCAGATGATTAGACCTTACGCGGCGGTCCCCGAGCCCCCACACGCTATGCGGGCTGTTCAGGACTTGCGAAGGATGCTACTACAGTCAGCCGAATTCCCTTTCCCTCTACAGACTCACCAAGATGGGGCCCAGGGTGCGAGGACTCAGCGCGTTGGAAGGTTTCCTCGGTGCAGGGCTCCTGCAACTCGCTAGCGCTGGCCAATCCGGTCGCGGCTCTCTTGTCGAGCCCCCAGTGACATTGACAGGTGTCCCCGGGCAGCAACCAATGGCAGCGCGGCTCCTCCGACCAAGCCTCCACCAACCACCAATCGGATCGCGGCCTTCTCGCTTCTTCCTCGGCTTTGTGGAGCGAGTTGGTCGAGACGCCGCCGGGCTTCACAGCGGCTCAGGAGACACCCACGATCTTTGGGGCTGGCAGGAATGCACGTGCCGATGAGCACGCCGATCTCCTTTCCACGGCAGTTGGTTTCAGGCAGGACTCGGTGCGGCGCTTGTGGAAATATGGATTTTTATGATCAGTTATGTCCCCTATCTTGGACCCCAACGGTTTCATGTACATGCTACAAGTACATGTATGTTCCCTCCAGTTCCAGTTATGAAGACGCAAATACATGTGCGTCCACCGTTAACATGTCCTCTTTCAGATCCGCCATGAATGGGCTGGATATTCGATTCCTAAATATGAAAGGCCACCGACTTTATATGGCTCATCTACTCCATTTTACAGTCCAGGCGAGTAGGCCCTGATTCTGCCATCAAGCCTTTCTCTGCTCTCTGCCTCTGACAGCTCCAGCCTGAGCTCGCATCTGTACCCATGAACTTTGTCCTACTTCCTGCACAGCTAACGGTGCCTGACGCGACCAAGTATGCCTGCCAAAAACTGTATTCAGCCTTCAAGTTATCTGCTCCGCTCCGCATCCAATGCATTCCTGTCTAGAAGTTTAAATAAACATTCTCCCAGCTACTGAGCAAAGGGCCCGGCTTCTCTGTCTTTATGCAAGTAATTCATAGCCCTGTCGTTATGAAAGATTTCTGCCCTTGCATCTCATGTAGACACTTAGACGCTTGTACACGCACTCAGAGTCAGTATAGAATAGATTTCATTCGAGAGACCTTTCCTTTTGGATAACATAGTTCTTTAAACATAGGATGTTAGATATGATTTGGGATTAGGTTGACTTGACACCCCAGACTTCTTGTCTCCACATGTAGAGCTAAATGTCAAGTCCCCTTCACCCCCTAGTTTCACGTCAATCACACGTCATGCTGCTGCGCGCGCATCTCTGCCAAGTATTTCTGCTGACATTGCGAAATTATCTCATAGATCCACCCATCTGTGATCTCACAACCAATGACGTTTCTTTGTTACGCCCAATTACGCCTCTTTCAGTTACGCATGTAAGATTTTATCTTTGCTATCAATTGTTACGCCTCTTGCATTGGTTTCATTGTAATGTATGTTCTATAAAAATGATTACTTGTCAAAAATGTATTGTACTTCACTTCCTGAACCCCCGTGGTGATGGAACTTGAGGTCAACAATTCGAATTGTCCATTGGAATAAAGCCCATTCCGAATCTCTTATACCACGGATTCTGCCTCTTATTTTACTGAGCTATGTTTATTAAGATTCTGTATCAAATTAAGTCCCGGTAATTAAATTATTTACCACACGCTCTCAAGCAAAGCGGAGAGCAGCCAGCGCAGTTCACGGGCAGAACAGAGTCTTGTAGTCGCGGCAACCTTGATGTCCCTGGGTTGCCAAACAGGAGGCCAGTTCTTCTCAGGCCCTTGGAGATTCAGAGTTTTAAGACACAGCACACAGCAAAGTCTTGTTTTAGGTCAAGCAGGCAGGGTCACAGCACACAGCAAAGTCCCTTCTCCTCCTCAGCTTCAGGTGTACAGCAAGGCAGGTCAGCCCTTAAAGCACACAGCAAGGCAATCTTCCTTCAGTCCTTTAGCGGTCCGTCTTTCAGCAGAGGTTCCTCTTGATTGTAGAATCTAAAAATCTGTTGTCAGGGGTCTTGTACTTATACCCCTAAAAGTCTTTGAAGTCTTTGTGCAAGTGGGTCCTGAGCCCGGTCTGATCCAGTTCTGGGTGTTGCTGGAGCACTTTGTTTTCCTGGCTTCTCCTTTCTTTTCAGAGTGAGGGGCAGAGTCGTCAGCCGCCCAGCAGGAGGTGGAGCCAGCAGTGTGGCAGGCAGGCACAGCCCTATTCAATCCCAGGTGCTACCTCCTCCCTCCACTCTACTTGCAAATGTCGCCATTCAGCAAAGGGCTGACTCAGCCAACCTCCTGGGGGATCCCCAGCCCCTGTCACTCTCAAACCAGACAGTCAATCCACAAGCATGCCCAGGCACACAGAAGGGTCAGACAAGAGAACAGCTACTCTCTAAAAAGTACTATTCTCCAACTCAGGATTTAAAAACAACCTCCCCTAAAAGATGTGTTATTAAATGCTGAGCTCAGGGATATCAAACACTCATGTCTTATCTTGTTCCTATGAGAAGATAGGCGAATAGCCATTGGCACCAGCCTCCCCCATGTTAGCCTATGGAGCAAGATAACCTTGCAGCAGTGAACACACAAAATGGCCGCTGTTCACTACCAGAGCATGGTACCTGCACTAGTACATGCTCTACCTTTTACATACACTGCACCCTGCCCAGGGGGGTACCTTGGGCCTTCCATAGGGATAACTGATGTGCACAAAAAGGGAAGGGTTAGGCCTAGTCAGTGGGGACACTGACCAGGGTGACATGGCAGTCCGGGGACTGCAGGCAGGCCTGCGGTGGCAGGCCTGAGACACCATTTTAGGGCTACTCATGTGGGTGGCGCAATCAGCGCTGCAGGCCCACTAGTAGCATCTGTCATCACCAGCCCTGGCACACACAGTGCACTTTACTAGGGACTTCATGGTGATACAAATATGCCAATCAGGTATATCCAATCAATATGATATTTTACACAGGGAGCACTTACACTCTGGCACTGATTAGCAGTGGCAGAGTGTCCAAAGCATCTAAACCAGCAAAAACGAAATCCAAAAAGATAGGGGAAAAACCCACGCCAAGGATGTCAGGTCTAACATGTGTCCCCTCCAGCTGAAAGTGGGGAGAACTACCCACCCTCTTGGGAGTTCTCATCACTAAGGCGGAAAAACCTGGACAGACCATCAGCATTGGCGTGTTCTGTACCGGGACGGTGTTCCACCGTGAAATCCATTCCCTGTAGGGAGATGGACCACCTCAACAGTTTTGGATTCTCACCCCTCATCTGCATTAACCATCTGAGGGGCCTGTGGTCGGTCTGAACACGGAAGTGAGTCCCAAACAGGTAGGGCCTCAGCTTCTTCAGGGCCCAGACCACAGCAAATGCTTCCCTTTCAATAGCGCTCCACCTCTGTTCCCTGGGGAGTAGCCTCCTACTAATGAAAGCTACAGGTTGGTCCCCGCCCTCGTCGTCCATCTGTGAGAGTACTGCTCCCACGCCTTGCTTTGAAGCGTCTGTTTGCACTATGAACTCACTGGAAAAGTCAGGTGCCTTAAGCACGGGTGCTGTGCACATTGCAGTTTTCAGGGCATCAAAAGCAGTTTGACAGGCCTCGGTCCAATTCACTTTCCTGGGCTGATTTCTAGAGGTTAGTTCTGTCAAGGGGGCAACAATGGTGCTGTATCCCTTAATGAACCGTCTGTAATACCCGGTGAGTCCTAGAAAGGCTCTCACCTCTGTCTGGGTCTTGGGGGGGTTCCCAAGCCAGAATGGTATCAATCTTCGCCTGTAGGGGCGCCACCTGGCCGCTCCCCACCTGGTGTCCCAAATACACCACTGATCCCTGCCCTATCTGGCACTTACTGGCCTTGATAGTGAGGCCTGCCTTTTGCAGAGCCCTCAACACTTCACAGAGGTGTTGCAAGTGTTCCTCCCAAGTGGAGTTGAACACAGCAATGTCATCCAAGTATGCGGCGCTGAATTGCTCCAGCCCGGTCAGTACCCGGTTGACCAGTCTCTGGAAGGTGGCAGGGGCATTTTTCAATCCAAAGGGCATGACGCGAAACTGGAAATGCCCCTCTGGTGTTGAAAATGCCGACCTCTCCTTTGCCCCCTCAGTTAAGGCAATCTGCCAGTACCCCGAAGTCAAATCAAAGGTGCTGAGATACCTGGCAGCTCCCAACCGATCCACGAGCTCATCAGGTCTGGGGATGGGGTGCGCTTCAGTCTTGGTGACCGCATTGAGCCCACGGTAGTCCACGCAAAACCGAAGTTCTGGCGGGTCACCGGGTGTAGCAGCTTTCTTGGGAACTAGGACCACTGGGCTAGCCCAGGGACTGCTGGAGGGCTCAATCACCCCTAACGCCAACATCTTGGAAACTTCTTCCTTGATGCTGGCCCTGACCTTGTCAGCTACTCTGTAAAACTTCTGTTTCACAGGTAGACTATCTCCAGTGTCCACATCATGGACGCACCAATTGGTGACACCTGGGGTCAGGGAGAACAGGGAGGCGAACTGACCCAACACCTGGCGACAGTCTCTCTGCTGTTCTGGGGTCAGGGTGGGCGAGAGGACCACACCATCCACTGACCCGTCTTGCTCCTTGGTTGCCAGGAGGTCAGGGAGAGGATCACTATCCTCTTCCCCACCATCATCTGTAGCCATGAGCATTGTCACTTCAGACCTCTCAAAGTGGGGCTTGAGGCGGTTCACATGCAAGACTCTCAGGGGCTGCCTAGGAGTCTTCATGTTGATCAGGTAGGTCACCTCACTCTTGCACTCTACCACCTCATATGGCCCGGTCCACTTGTCACGGAGCGCACAAGGCTCCACCGGCGCCATCACCCACACTTTCTGCCCAGGATGAAATTCAACCAGAGTGGTATTCTGGTCGTACCATCTTTTCATCTCCTCCTGGCTGGCTTCTAGGTTCTCCTGAGCGAGCTTCCTGAAGCGCTGCGTCTGGTTGCGGATGGCCAGCACATAGCTGAACACATCCTGGGGGGTTTTCCCACGGGATTTCTCCCACCCCTCCTTCACCAGTGTGAGAGGTCCTCTAACAGGGTGGCCATACAGCAGTTCAAAGGGGCTGAACCCTAAGGACTTCTGAGGCACCTCCCTGTAGGCAAACAACAGGCATGGTAACAAGACGTCCCACTTCCGTCTCATGGGCTCCGCTAGGCCCATAATCATACCTTTCAGGGTGCGGTTGAACCTTTCAACTAACCCATTTCCTTGAGGGTGGTAAGGAGTGGTGAACTTATAAGTTACCCCACACTCCTCCCACAGAGACTTCATGTACCTAGAGATGAAGTTGGTATCCCGGTCGGAGACCACCTCTCTGGGGAACCCCACGCGGGAAAAGATCCCCATCAATGCACGGCCCACCACGGGTGCTGTGATTGTCCTGAGAGGGACTGCTTCCGGGTACCGGGTGGCGTGGTCCACCAAGACCAGGATGAACCTGTTACCTAAGGCAGTCTTGGGGTCCAGGGGCCCTACGATATCAATGCCCACCCGCTCAAAAGGGGTGCTCACCACAGGAAAAGGTTGGAGGGGTGCCACGCACTTTCCTCCGCTCTTACCACTGGCTTGGCATATTTGGCAAGACTTACAAAAGGTACTGACGTGCTTCTTCATCTGGGGCCAGTAGAAGTGGGTGACAAGCCTGTGATAGGTCTTGTCTTGCCCCAGATGTCCTGCGAGAGGCACGTCATGAGCCAGACCCAGTAAGAAGTTCCTGAAGCGCTCGGGTACCACCAGCACACGGGCTGCACCGGGCTCAGCAAACTTAGGCTCACTATAAAGTAAGTCATCCTCCCAGTAAATCAAATGTTCCTTGGACCCTAGGCCCGCTGCCTGGTCTGCAGCCTGCTGCGGCACACCAATGAGAGAAGGGCACTCCTTCTGGGCCTGGCAGAATTCCTCCCTGGAGGGACCACCCTCTTGCTGCCAATGGGTCAGCTCAGGCAATTCCCCCAGTTCGGCCACCTGTTCTCCTGTAGGTTCCAGGGCATTCCCCTCAGGTTCTGCTTCCTCCTGGACCGTGGGAACGGTGGGGGCCGGTTTCCCGCGCCCTCTGCCCCTTCCTCTCCTGACAGGTTCCTGGGTCATTGTTCCAGGCTCCGGTTCTACGAATCCACCCTTACTGGCTGTCATGGCACGTGTGGATACACAGATCCACGCTGGCAGTCCTAACATCTCCAAGTGAGTTCTGTGCTCTACGTCCTTCCATGGAGAACTCTCCAGGTTGTTACCCAACAGACAATCTACTGGCAAGGCATCACTGACACAGACTTCCAAGGTACCAGAGACTCCCCCCCATGTAAAGGGAACACGCGCCATCTTGCAGAGGCGCACTGAAGTGTCAGCTGCCACTACTGGACGGAGCACATTGGGAATGACTTGCTCTTCAGACACCCACTGACACCTGACAGATGTCACACTAGCCCCGGTGTCTCTCAGAGCCTCTATCTCCCTCCCATTGATGGTCACCTTTTGCCCGTACTTTTTAGTGTTAGCGGGTATAAAGGTATCCTGGACCATCTCTTGGTCTCCTAAAGAGACAAGGGTCATCATAGCTAATCCCTCTTCGCCACTGGAAATCAAATCCCCTCCCAAAGCTACACTAGCTAACCCTGGGACTGGAGCCGCAGCTGGTGCTGGGGGTTTCTTGGGACATTTAGGGGCGATGTGCCCCACTTCCCTACAAGCATAGCAAGTAGGCGGTGGTCTGTTATCCTGTCTGCCCTTATTGGGCCAAGACTTCTTAGGCTTGGGGGCTTGGGACTCCTTTTCCTGGTAACTGTTTTGGGGCCATTTAGAGAACTCCTTATTGTTACCCTTGTCCTCCCCACCTTTCTGCTGGGGACCCTGTCCACCCTTGGCTGGGATACTTACCACCCCTTTGTTGACCCTGGTGCTAGTCCAGCGGTCTGCCTCTTTAGCAAGCTCACTGGGATCAGTTAACTTGCTGTCTAAAAGATGCTGGCACAGCTCTGGAACACATAGACTACTCAAGTGCTCCCAACTAATCAAGTGATACAACCCCACATAATCAGTAACTTTGCTGCCCTTTATCCAACCTTCCAGTGCACACGTGTACATACTCACACACTCCACCCAAGTACTTGAATCAAGTTTCTTGAAGTTCCTAAACTTCTGGCGGTACTGTTCTGGTGTAAGCCCATACCTGAGGCATAAGGCCTCCTTCATAGTGGGGTAGGTTAAGGTACCTGCTGCTTCTAAGGGTGCTAAGACATCCCTCCCAGAGGCCTCAAAATGCTTCCACAAACCTGCCCCCCAACTCTTCTCAGGCACTTCATTCATCTTCAAGGCAAGCTAATAGGATCTAAACCATGCATAGATATCCTCACCCCTCTGATAATTCTGCACCAAATCTTTCGGTATGTATACTTTATCCGCCTGTACTGGTTGTGCGCTGCCACCATTCGGACTGGACTCCACCTGTTTAGCTTTATTGTCCAGCTCCCTCATGCTCAACTCATGAGCCAACTGGAGTTTTCTCTCTTCCAAAGCGAGAGCATTCCTCCTCTCCTCCGCCTTCTTTTCACTGTCAAGGCGCAGTTTCCTCTCTTCTGCTTGAGCTTTGAGCTTAAAAAGTTCAATCTCATGGGCCCTAATCCTCTGATTTTCCTCCAGTTCCTCTGGAGAAAGGCCCCTACTGGAATGGGTGCTGCCAGCCCTAGACGCTGGCCTATTCACTGGCAAATCATCGGATCCAAATCCGTGCTCCGGTGTACCATCCTCTCCAGTAGCTTCTTCTGTCACACCATTTTTGGCCCCCCACCAGGCCCTTAGAGCTTTCTGTAGCTCTGCCTTGTTAGCGCTGCCCTTCACTGGGCATCCAAGCTGTTTGCAGAATTGCATTAGTTGATCCTTCTTATATGTGAGCAACTTTTCTACTTCAAATTGCAATTCCACCTCCTCGCCTACTCCATTCAGAGACATGATGCTTCCTAGGTCTTCCAAAAACTTTGTGCAATATGTAACTGCTAACTAGACTAGTGATGTACAAAGAATCACTGCAGGTCAAGTGCAAATACTGGTTCTAATCCGCACCGCTGACCACCAATGTTAGATCTGGGGGTCTCTAGTTGGCAGAGGTAAGCACCTTAGACCAAATAGGGACCCTTGCTTCTAGTCAGGGTACAGGGACACACACGGTAGATAACCCCTGCTCACCCTCTAGGTAGCTTGGCTCGTGCAGACAGGCTTATCCCCAAGGCAATGTGTAAAGTATTTGCACGTAACAACTACAATGACCCCCCTAGTACACCACAAACGTAGACCACACAGGTAAGTATATCAAAAATATAACTTTATCTAGTTTCAGCAGTGGAAATCAATTTATCATAGCGTTGCACAGTAACCGGTTTCTTGGATTTGTTAGGATCATGAAAAGGATAGTCTTAGTCTCTTAAATGAATTCCACAAAGAATATGATCGCAGGCTCTGAGTTCTTAAGACACGTTATTCCGTGGTGCCCTTGCGCTCGTGACTGTAGCGCTCCTCTCCGGTTGTTCCTTCGATGGGAACCAGATGATTAGACCTTACGCGGCGGTCCCCGAGCCCCCACACGCTATGCGGGCTGTTCAGGACTTGCGAAGGATGCTACTACAGTCAGCTGGATTCCCTTTCCCTCTACAGACTCACCAGGATGGGGCCCGGGGTGCGAGGACTCGGCGCGTTGCAAGGTTTCCTCGGTGCAGGGCTCCTGCAACTCGCTAGCGCTGGCCAATCCGGTCGCGGCTCTCTCGTCGAGCCCCCAGTGACGTTGACAGGTGTCCCCGGGCAGCAACCAATGGCAGCGCGGCTCCTCCGACCAAGCCTCCACCAACCACCAATCGGATCGCGGCCTTCTCGCTTCTTCCTCGGCTTTGCGGAGCGAGTTGGTCGAGACGCCGCCGGGCTTCACAGCGGCTCAGGAGGCACCCACGATCTTTGGGGCTTGCAGGAATGCACGTGCCGATGAGCACGCCGATCTCCTTTCCACGGCAGTCGGTTTCAGGCAGGACTCGGTGCGGCGCTCTCAAGCAAAGCGGAGAGCAGCCAGCGCAGTTCACGGGCAGAACAGAGTCTTGTAGTCGCGGTAACCTTGATGTCCCTGGGTTGCCAAACAGGAGGCCAGTTCTTCTCAGGCCCTTGGAGATTCAGAGTTTTAAGACACAGCACACAGCAAAGTCTTGTTTTAGGTCAAGCAGGCAGGGTCACAGCACACAGCAAAGTCCCTTCTCCTCCTCAGCTTCAGTTGTACAGCAAGGCAGGTCAGCCCTTAAAGCACACAGCAAGGCAATCTTCCTTCAGTCCTTTAGCGGTTCATCTTTCAGCAGAGGTTCCTCTTGATTGTAGAATCTAAAAATCTGTTGTCAGGGGTCTTGTACTTATACCCCTAAAAGTCTTTGAAGTCTTTGTGCAAGTGGGTCCTGAGCCCGGTCTGATCCAGTTCTGGGTGTTGCTGGAGCACTTTGTTTTCCTGGCTTCTCCTTTCTTTTCAGAGTGAGGGGCAGAGTCGTCAGCCGCCCAGCAGGAGGTGGAGCCAGCAGTGTGGCAGGCAGGCACAGCCCTATTCAATCCCAGGTGCTACCTCCTCCCTCCACTCTACTTGCAAATGTCGCCATTCAGCAAAGGGCTGACTCAGCCAACCTCCCGGGGGATCCCCAGCCCCTGTCACTCTCAAACCAGACAGTCAATCCACAAGCATGCCCTGGCACACAGAAGGGTCAGACAAGAGAACAGCTACTCTCTAAAAAGTACTATTCTCCAACTCAGGATTTAAAAACAACCTCCCCTAAAAGATGTGTTATTAAATGCTGAGCTCAGGGATATCAAACACTCATGTCTTATCTTGTTCCTATGAGAAGATAGGCTGATAGCCATTGGCACCAGCCTCCCCCATGTTAGCCTATGGAGAAAGATAACCTTGCAGCAGTGAACACACAAAATGGCCGTTGTTCACTACCAGAGCATGGTACCTGCACTAGTACATGCTCTACCTTTTACATACACTGCACCCTGCCCAGGGGGGTACCTTGGGCCTTCCATAGGGATAACTAATGTGCACAAAAAGGGAAGGGTTAGGCCTAGTCAGTGGGGACACTGACCAGGGTGACATGGCAGTCCGGGGACTGCAGGCAGGCCTGCGGTGGCAGGCCTGAGACACCATTTTAGGGCTACTCATGTGGGTGGCGCAATCAGCGCTGCAGGCCCACTAGTAGCATCTGTCATCACCAGCCCTGGCACACACAGTGCACTTTACTAGGGCTTCATGGTGATACAAATATGCCAATCAGGTATATCCAATCAATATGATATTTTACACAGGGAGCACTTACACTCTGGCACTGATTAGCAGTGGCAGAGTGTCCAAAGCATCTAAACCAGCAAAAACGAAATCCAGCACAGCATCAAAAATCCAGGCAGTAGAGGCAAAAGATAGGGGAAAAACCCACGCCAAGGATGTCAGGTCTAACACGCATATTATCAACGGCAAACGATAATTATCGCTGGCCGTATATACCGATAGAAATATTATCGCCGGCCATCACTGAATATTATCACCATGACAACGCTATATTTACAACGCAGTGCGCTATGGCAATAATATTTCAGCGATAGCGGTGTTTTCAATGGAACATCGCTGGTTTTCCAGCGATGTTCCATTGAAAACAGCGATAACATTGCTGATACGACACTGTGGTCCTATCAGCATAATCCATCTCCCATTAAAAGTATGCCTTAGTCAGGAATTTAACAGACGTTAATCTCCTGAGTTAAGGCACCTCCTTGTTAATATCGCAAAGCTGCCGTCACGATATTAACGTGTTGTTTTCACAGCCACGCCTTCTTTGCATCTCATTAGCGATTTGTGGCGAGGCTGTGAAAAAACGGTCTCTACATCAAGAAAACACACGCTGCCGTGTCCTTGATGATATTGCGATATAATTATCGCCGTTTTTCACCCAAAAACCGACGCTAAAGCGGTGATATTTATATCGCCAGCCCTTGCTAATATGCCCCTAAATCCAACAGCTTCTTTCTGTATGCCCAGCGCCCCAGAGGTTCAATGAAAAACAAACTCGGCCGTTCCCACCTCTTATCTCTAAGGCCGGGGGAGGGGTCATCAACAGCACACGGACCACTGAAGGAGCATTGTTATGGCAACGCTCCAGCTTAACATACCCAGCACTGTTTAAACTCAACACAAGACAAACGTTATGACTGTCGACAGAGCTGTGCAACCACCATCACAAAAGCAGAGAACAAGTTTACAGTGTGGAAAAAAAAACGTCTGAAATAAAAAAAAAACTGCTTGTTGAAGAAACGCACATAAAACTAGTAATTATGCTCCTGAAATGACGCAAAGCCCGAGTGCATTAATCATTAAAGGGAAGGGGCCGTATTGACAGAACCCATTGTCTGCCCAGAGAACACTCGTCTTGAGCACAGCAGCTGCCAGGTTGTATTAGCTGGATAAAAAGGCCAACGTAAAAGGCAAACATTTTTTACCCCTTTTCGCGGCCGCCATTATTTAATGTGTACAAAAAAAGCTTTCGACGAGCTGTGCAGCCCGTCCCACTAGTGGTGGGTGTGAAAGTAAAAGTGCTGATGTCCGCCTTGGAGATTACACATTATAGGAGCTTGATATCAGCGCATGGCCATGTACCAAGAGGTCTCTCGGTGTGGCACTGTGAACGTCTGTCTGCACTCGCTTTCCTGAAGAGCTGTTGCATGTACAGTCTCAGGCATGCTGTGAGTCCGCCGTGCACACCCTACTTCTGAGAAAAATACATATCTTCCAGAATGTCAGTTAGAGATAAGCCGAGACAGAAGGAAAGCCGGCAAGTGCACTGCACACTATAGTTTCATTCAACGTACTCCAACCTTGCAGTGCCAGCCACCGGGCGATTGAGAGTTTGTTTACCGCCGCCTCCTGAGTCCTGCAGAGTCCGGGCCGCTGCAACTGCACACTCCGCCTCGGGGGCAATTGAATTTGTGTTGGGGGGAGGGGTCACATTGATTGGAACACTGGTTTTTAACAGCTGAGCCTAACACGGCTGGCGGCCGTTGCAAGCACTCAGGCAGCGCTGCGAGCGTAGTGATTGCCACACCGCAAACTAGTCAGCTGCCCTCCCACAACAAGCTTCGGCACTGCAGCAGGAAAAAAGAGGAGATCAAAGAGAGAAAGATACTGTATGTGATATAAAGAGAGAAAGTTAGAGACCGGGGGAAGAGATCTCACACTATATACAAAACTGCAAAAATAAAACAAGAAAGACAGCAAAACGAAAGTAGCACTTCATTGGGTGCTAATGTGTAATGTGACACCAGGTTGGAGTAGTGTGCTTTAAGGGGGGTGTCGAAAATGGTTCTAATGAAAATGGGATGAGGAGTGAAAGTACGCACGAAGTACGTCAAGGTTCACAGCAAACAAGATACACAGCCTTGTAACTTGACCCAAAACAGATGGCAGGCTGTGCGTGCTGCTGAAGCAGCTGACTTTGGAGCTGGAGAACAGGGTTCGAGCCTCGGCGTGGGCTGCATTATTTAATTATTAAAAAATAAACAGCGATCTCGGAGGGAGGTTGGGGAGAGACAAATTAAAAAAATAATACAAGTGGAGGGGGAGGCAAATACAATTAACCCCTTCGACGCTCATGACGGAACGGTTCCGTCATGAGCGTCGGTTGAGCTGTGCTCATGACGGAACCGTTCCGTCATGACCACGCCCGCGCAAGCAGCAGTCAGCACCGCGGGGGAATCCGCCCCGCATGGAAGGGGTTAAAAAAACACGATTGAGATGGACAAATGTAGCATCTGAAAGCAAGTGAAACAAACGGTGCGAGGAGGTAGCTCAACAAATAATGCTGCTGACTTTGGAGCTCAAGGGTTCAAGCCTTGGTGTGGGCTGCATCATTTAAGTGTGATTTAATTATGAATAAACTTAAATAAATAAACAGCCTTGGGTAAGAGCAGGAAGCTGCCAGATGTGGAAATGCAAGTTGCAAAGAAAAAAAGTCGTCCCTAAATAAAAAGATAACAGCCAGCAGCGTAAGTTAACTGTAGTTAATCCATGCTGCTTCCTCCAGAAACAGAAGAAAAAGGAAGTGATGTATCGGACCACCAGCCAACAATGAGCAAGATAAGAACAGCAATGCCAGATTCCACCAATGGCAAGCGACAAAAAAAAGAGAAATGCAATGGGTGGGGTTTCAGTTGTAATACTGAGTACTTAAAGCCTCGCAGAGGCAGCGCATGCGCTGCACCATGCGAGACCTAAAAAGGAGAGTGCGCATGACTGGTTTGGTCGGCCCCAGAGGGACGACCAAGCAGTCATGACCCGCAATATTGGTCAAGTCACTCCTCCCCTGCCCTCAAGCAGACCCACCCACAGCCAACCAAACCCTTCTGCTGTCTCGCAGAAACATGAAATGATATAATACCATTTTTTTCCTGCTCCTCGCACTGCAAAAAAACAGTGGGTCGATGCTCCTCTGTCCACCTGGAGGAGCCACCCTCTGAGGGGCCCTTCCTCTCTGGAAGTGTTTCCAAGCACTGGCTGAAGGTTCCTGTTTACTCTGAATCTTAGAGTGCTCCCATGACTATCCGAGGGTTCATGTGCACCTGCAGAGCTGTCTGATTGTTCCGATGCCCTCGCTCAGTGTTCACTGCCTGAGTGTTCCATTACAATGGCTAAGTGTTACTGTTTGAGGGTTGCTATTCACAAAATGCTCCTGTGCACAGGCTGATGGCTTATGTGCACTCAGTTTACCTGTAGACCCTCTGAGTCTTATTGTGCATTCACCGAGTAGTCACACAGCTGTCTGAGGGTTCCAGTACCTTGAGCTTTCCTGCGCACTGAGGATTTAGGTGAACTGGCTATTAGCTTCTGTCCAATCAATCGTTCTGTGCACTCTTTTAGGATTCCTGTGCACTGTCTAAGGATTACTGTGTACTGTTTGAGTCTTCCCGTGCACTCTGCCAGTGTTCCTATACACTAAGTGCAGCTGTGTACATTGTAAGAGTTCCCGTAACTGTCTCCGGGTTCTTGTGCACTCTCTGAGTTTCTGTGCACTTCCTGAGTATTCATATGATAGCTTGAGTGTTCTTGTGCACTGTCGGAGCCCTGTCTGAGGTTCTACGGGTTTGTATGCATTAAGTGTTTCTGTGCACTGATTGAGTGTTTCTGAGCACTGCCTGAGTGTCTATGTGTTCCAATGCATCCGTTCACTATTTCCATGCAATGTCTCAGTGTTCCTGTTCTCTGACGAGTATTGACATGACTGTCTAGGGGTGCCTCTGCTCCGAAGTTTCCAGATTACAGTCTGGGGTGCCCGTGCACTGAGATCTCCTGTGCACTGTTTGAGGATTTCCTCTCACTATAGCAGTGTTCTCCTGTCTGCCTGAGGGTTCCTGTGCACTGAATGTTTGTGTGCACTGAGTGAGTGCTTCTTTGACCTGTCTGATTTTTTCCATGCACATACTCAGTATTTCCATGCACTGCCAAAGTGCCCCTGTACACCAGCTAAATCTTCCTGTGATTGTTTGATGGGTTTCTGTCCTCTGAGTTTTCTTGTACTCACTGAGTGTTTCTTTGCACTAACTGAGTATTCCATGGCTGCTTAGGGTTTCTTGAGCAATGAGTTTTTATTGTGCACAGAGTATTAATGTGCACTGGGTGAGTTTTGCTATGCACTGTCTAAGGAGTTATGTGCACTGTCTGGTTCCCTTGCAGTGTCTGAGGGTTCCTGTGTATGGTCTGAGTCTTGCTGTGCACTGTTTGTCTATTCCCTTGACACAGAAGGTTCTTGTGCACTAGGTGTGTCCATGCACAGCCTCAAGGCTCCCAATGCATTTTTTCGGCGTTCATGTGCACTGGGTGAATATATAAATGATGGTCTGATAGTTCCTGTTCATTGAGCTTTCCTGTTTTTCTGTGCATAATCTGAGGTTTCTTGTGTACGTCTGAGGGCTCCTGTGCACTAGCGGAGTATTTACATGACTGCCTGAGGGTTCATGTGCACTGACTCAATCGCTCTTCCTGTCCCTCTTCTTACTTCCACACCTGGGCTACGTTTTGCGTGCAGTAACAAAAGGTCTCTGCAGCCCAAGTGGTGAGGCTCAATTAAGTGGTGGTTGTTGGTGATTTTCTGTTATCTGATGCCTGCACAAAGAAGCTGGGAAAAACATATCATGAAGTATTGTTCACCTCTATCCATGCCCAGCACATGAAAGAACCCTCTCAGGAGAAACGTCTTCTGCACCTTAGCTTCCGGGCACTCTGTCTGGATGCTGCAGAGTATCTGGCTTCTCCACTCCCTTAGTTTGGCCATCTATTTATAGCAGGTTCTTGGTTCTATCTGTGTGACAGTGGGTAGTTCTTTGTTTCTATTGGCTGTGGCTATTTTTGAGCGTGTGCTTCTGTTATCAGTATCCCGTGTCCCAATTACTCATTCTTCCGCTTTTATCTGCTTTTATGTCTGGAACTACTTTTATTCTGTTAAGGCTGGCATCTGACTCCTTTTAACTTGTTTTTAAAGGCACTGGTAGATTGCATGATTAGATCAGAATAATTGGACGTTGATCAGACGCCGGGGATCGAATCTGGTTCTCCAATTCCACAGTCTCCCATATAATATTCCCCCATTATTATTACTTCTCTCTACATTCACATGTTTTAATCGGTTTACATTGGCACCTGGAACGAGGCATTCTAATAGTGCACGTTTTATTAATTCTGCTGTGGAGAAATTTGTACTGCTGCGGTCTTCCATGTGTCGTGTATGGGCATAGGAACGCCTACATTCTGCTGCGAATATGGTGCCTGCACCGAGTGTAGTAATTCTTGTAAACTGTATAAGTAACACGGTTGGATTAGCACACGCTTGTTTCCGTTTGACAGAAAATGAAGAACTTCTATCTTACGTACATCTTGGCAAATACATTTAAAGAGTAAACATTTGTTTTAGCATCTTTCATGCACAGTAAACGATACATAGCACCCTCTAGCATCAATTCTGATTTCTGCCCTTGACTCACAATATCAGGAAATCAAAGTACTGTCCTGGAACAACAGCACTTCTATATCAAAATCAGCCACTGCACTTCAAAGCAATAAAAACGTTTTTTTAAAAATTACAGAGACGTTTCATATTCATTCCCGTTCTCACAAAAATATTTTAATCAGCCATATTGCCGAAAGGCATTGTAAATTAAATGGACGATGTGTGTATTCACCAATGTAACCTTCTATAGACAAAGGGGCATATTAACAAGCCAGGCGATAAAATTATCGCGATAATGGCGATAATGCAAGGATTCACGCGATAGCGTGACCTTGCTGATTAGGCGATAAAAATATCGCCGCTTTTCGTCCGAAGACGGACGCAAAAGCGGCGATAATTTTATATTGCCTCCTTGATGATATGCCCCGAAGTTAAAAATGTTGTCCACCACATTCGCCCCTCCCCCATCATTCCGTCTACCATCCACGTTCAGACACTTAGAACTACTTGTGGTCCCTTTCCACTGAATCTGTCCCTGTAATCTATGGACCTGACAGTTACTTCTTGCAGTCAAGTACCTCCTAAAGGCCTACCAGTTCAGCCGCAGGGATCTGTGTGGATAACTTGCGGAAGACTCACATCCCTTCCCATCTCCAGGCCCGGCAAACTCAGGGCCATATTATCAAGGACGGCGTTAAAATGATCGCCGCTTTAGCGGCAGGAAACTGCCGCGAAAGCGGCAATAATGGGCTTGATAATATGCCCTTGTGAATTCCCATAGAAGCCCATGTTCCGGTGTGAACATGGCCTTCTATGGGAATTCAGAAGGGCATATTATCCAGCCCATTATCTCCGCTTTAGCGGCACTTTCCTGCCGCTAAAGTGGCGATAATTTTAACGCCGTCCTTGATAATATGGCCCTCAGTATTTTGTATAACTAATAAAAACATGACCGTTTTCAAAATGTTGCTGTTACTTACCTACACTATACCACTAGTGACAGCACAATATATTGGCTTTTTGTACATAAACAAGTCATAACAATTTAACAGACTTTCTGTAACTTATATTGTACAACTACTCAGCAAGCTAACACTTTACAACAAAAAACAGCTTATTATTTTTCACATAGGTGAAACCTCATTAATTTACCAATGCTTGTTAGAAGATAATTTCAGGGCACCGAGGCAGAGCAGTCCAAGCTTTATTCAGGGGAGGTGCTGTGGGCTACAGTCATCAAACTTAGAAATGCAAGAAAGAACACTTACATTGCTGTTCACTCATTTTCTTTTTTTTAAAACAAAAAGTACTAAATTACACATAAAATTAAATACAATGCATAATTTATCTAATACATACAGACTGGCAAATGGGAATGCCTGTTGGAACACCCTCAAAAAAGCCTTGCAACCAACAGGGAAAATATAAAAAGAAAGGTCACATGGGTCGAGTAAACCCCTGAATGTACCCTGAGGCCTTTCCAAGATGGTAAAACCAAGTTCTGAGCTGCAACACCCTCTCCCTGTGGCTTAGCTCTGCCCCTAACTGAGGCCAAAAACACTGGGGGGGGGGGGCATATTAACAAGGGCTTTATCTCTGCTTTTTTGGATTTAAAAGCCAAAGAAGCGGGGATAAAAATATCGCCCTATCAACAATTTACCTGTTAGCACCCTTTTCCACTACATTTCCCTTTGCATCGCTAATGAGATGCACAGTGGGCGTTCCAGAGCAAAATAATAGGAGAAATGTCGCTAAGCGACATTTCTCCTATTATCAAGCTTCACGCTAACCCTGTTAGAGACAAAAAAAGCAGCGCTAACCACGGTTAACGCTGCTTTTTTATGTCTGCTAATTTTCAGGCTTAGCCATGTAATCCAATGGGAGGTGGATTACATGGCTAAATCCACCATGGGCTATCAACAAGGATATCCCTATCCTTGTAGTTTTATCGCTGCATTACCAGCGATAACCTCCCAAAATGCCGCTATCGCTGGATGTTTTATCGCCTAGGCGGTTAGCGTTGTTAATAACGCGATAACCAGGCGATATTATCCAGCGATAGCGGGCGTTAAAAAAATTAACGCTAAGCGCCCTTAGCGTTAATTTTCCCTGTTCCTTGTTAATATGCCCCTGGTTCCTTCCCGCGTAGACTCCAAAGGGAACCTCTGGTGTGTCTGGCGGCAGATTTCTGCCTCTTACCCCTTTGTCTCTGTGAGAAGTCATTTACAGGATTGTCGGGGAGTGTTACCCTAATCATTTGATGCGGATTTCTGCTCCACTCCCTTCCTCTTCCAGGAAAAGTCTAAACCCACACATATGGCCTGTCCTCCAGGGAGGCTTCTGAGCACGCAGCTTCCCCGCAACCGCGGAGTCATTAATCTGCCCTAGAGGATATTTTAAAACCTCAATCTCATCAGGACTGCCTCTGGGAAATATTGCAATTCTGAACACGAAAACCATAAAAGAGTCCACAAATGTCAAACATAATATTGTGTGCGCTCTCAGGGCTCTTTCAAACATATAAAAAAAATTGTGATTCATTTTTCTCTGTCGAGCCAATCCCCAAAAATGTTTTGTGTAGTTTTCACTGAAAGTGCAAATAAACTGAAACACTACAGACCTAACCTTTTTTGATGACCTGTTAAATTATACGGCCTGCACTGGCCGTGGCTAATTTATTGAGGGTCCTATATTTGACAGGCTACCTGTGTACAGAAACCAGACTGAGTGGCCCAGTAGTCACCCTCACTCAGCCTGCACACTTGTGGAAATGAATGTGCACATGGATTCGCCGGCACACTTGTGGAAATGAATGTGCACATGGATTCGCCTGCACACTTGTGCAACTGTATGTGCAAATGGATTCACCTGCATACTTGTGCAACTGTATGTGCACATGGAGTTGCCTGCACACTTGTGCAACTGTATGTGCACATGGATTCACCTGTAAACAGCGCAGAGCCTCGAATACTTGCAGCAAATAATTTGCCGCTGTGTTAAAAGGCAGGCAATCATGGTTCACATCCATAACCATTTTAGCAGCAGTTTACAGGGAGAGAGGCTCCATTCTGCTGTCTGACGGCAGAGACTCAAAATATCAGATGGTCCAAAGTCAAAAGCTCGGAAAGGATTAAGTGGGATTAACCCCACATCCCCACACAAATGATATCCCTGACTCCTCCATTTTGGAAAATGTTGTTCCAAATTCCTTCATATGCTATATTTTCTTTGCACGGCAAGGTCATATTTGCAGGTGTATACTGTCCTTCAACCGCTAAAATGATTTGCAGCTATTAGGGATTTGGAGGTGAGGCAATCCATAGCATTGCACTGTCATTGAGGGGTAATGTAGAACATTGCAGCGCCAGCCACCGGGCGATTGAGAGTTTGTTTACCGCCGCCTCCTGAGTCCTGCAGAGTCTGGGCCGCTGCAACTGCACACTTAGCCTCGGGGGCAAATGAATTTGTGTTGGGGGGGATGGGTCACATTGATTGGAACACTGATTTTTAACAGCTGAGCTGAACACGGCTGGCGGCCGTTGCAAGCGCTCAGGCAGCGCTGTGAGTGTTGTGATTGCCACACCACAAACTAGTCAGCTGCCCCCCCACAACAAGCTTCGGCACTGCAGCACGAGAAAAGAGGAGATCAAAGAGAGAACGATACTGCATGCGATATAAAGAGAGACAGTTAGAGACCGGGGGAAGAGATCTCACGCAATATGCAAAAATAAAACAAGACGAGAAAACGAAAGTAGCACTTCATTGGCTAGCTCTGTAAATCGGCGCTAATGTGTAATGTGACACCAGGTCGGAGTAGTGTGCTTTAAGGGGGGTGTCGGAAATGGTTCTAATGAAGATAAGATGAGGAGTGAACATACGCACGAAGTACGTCAAGGTTCACAGCAAACAAGGTACACAGCCTTGTAACATGACCCAAAACAGATGGCAGGCTGTGCGCGCTGCTGAAGCAGCTGACTTTGGAGCTGGAGAACAGGGTTCGAGCCTCGGCGTGGGCTGCATTATTTAATTATTAAAAAATAAACAGCGATCTCGGAGGGAGGTTGGGAAGAGGGGGGATACAAATATAATTTAAAAAAACACGATTGAGACGGACAAATGTAGAATCTGAAAGCAAATGAAACAAACGGTGCGAGGACGTGGCTCAACAAATAATGCTACGAGGAGGTGGCTCATCAAATAAAGCTACGCGGAGGTGGCTAAACAAATAACGCTGCTGACTTTGGAGCAGGAAAACGGGGTTCAAGCCTCGGTGTGGGCTGCATCATTTAAGTGTGATTTAATTATGAATAACTTAAATAAATAATCAGCCTTCGATAAGAGCAGGAAGCTGCCAGATGTAGTGGCAATGAAAAAAAAGTAGTCCCTAAATAAAAAGATAACAGCCAGCAGCGTAAGTTAACTGTAGTTGGTCCATGCTGCTTCCTCAAGAAACGGAAGAAAAAGGAAGTGATGTATCGGACCACCAGCCAACACAGAGCAAGATAAGAACAGCAATGCCAGATTCCACCAACGGCAAGCGACAAAACAAAGAGAAATGCAATGGGTGGAGTAGTTTCAGTTGTAATACTGATTACTTGATGCCTCGTAGAGGCAGCGCATGCGCTGCTCTATGCGAGACCTAAAAATTGGGAAATTTGCACTTTCTACCACACCTCTGACTCCGCCCACTGACCCAATTCTCAGTTTATTTCCACCCTCCGATTCCCCACCAACAGTTCCCCTACAGACAGCACCCTACATTTGTTCGATAATTTCTACTTTTACTCACATCTCCTTAATTTGATATTTTATCTCAAAATATTTTATTCTTTTAATAACATTACTGAAACAGATCTTCAAATTACAGATCTCCCTAAAATTTAAAATCCTTATTATCAGCCACCACACGAAGTGCAACTGACTTCAAAGAACGAAAGAGAATAGAACGCCTAGATAAGTGTCTGCTTGACTGTGCTACAATGAAGACAGCTAGGAATATTAGCGCGGGAAACTGTCCAGTGTTTAAACTGTAACTTGGAGAGAAAAAGCACGTACGTGTTGTGCAGAAAACTACGAGAGTAAACTCGAATTAACAAGAAGTGCATTTTGGTTTGGGTTTGGGTCGGGTATATATTTGCAATGCATTGTGGGCAGACGGATGTTCGTTCAGATTCTTTCAACCTGAATGCTGGTAAGCCCTGTCTGAAGAGCATCGCTTAAGGCAAAACAACAAATAAATAAATAAAACAGGCACGCTCATTTTACTAATCTTTATCTTGCTGCAGTCATAGGTTGTCCACATGCAGCGGGAAGTCTGACTGGACTAGGACCTGTAGTAGCAGCCTCTTCCCTGCAAACCGCAAACTCCGCCCATGTATGTTACAGTGTGGTGCCTGGCTGATGTGATTAGTGACACCCTAGTGACGACCTGTGCTTCTGCACCCCTGATGTCTATTCAATGAGGGGCCTGGCTAATGTCATTAGGGACCCCTAGTGACGACACGTGGTACTTCCCCGGGGTATATTCAATGAGGTGCCTGGCTCATGTGATTAGTGACCCCCTAGTGACCACCTGTGGTACTGCATCCCTGGGATTCAAAGAGGGGCCTGGCTGATGTGATTAGTGACCCCCTAGTGAGAGGTACTGCACCCCTGCTGTCTATTCAATGAGGTGCCTGGCTGTTTTGATTATGGACCCCTAGTGAAGACACGTGGTACTTCCCCCGGGGTCTATTCAACGAGGGGCCTGGCTGATGGGATTAGTGACCCCCCAGTGAGAGGTACTTCCCCCGGGGTCTATTCAATGATGTGCCAGGCTGATGTGATTACGGACCCCTAGTGACCACCCGTGGTACTGCACCCCTGCTGTCTATTCAATGAGGTGCCTGGCTGTTTTGATTATGGACCCCTAGTGACGAACCTAAGAAATGTTTGACAACAAACGGGCTAAAGCAAGGATGCGTGCTGGTGCCCAGCCTATTCATCATCTACACCGCCGACCTATAGAGCAACCTTTGCATTATTCACGGCGAACCTCCAAAACTGGGAACAACACCAATAGTGAGTCTGCAATATGCGGACGATATTGTCCTACTTTCTCAAACTCCACTTGGTTTGCAGCGGCTGATTTCACAACTTGCGCTGTACATCTTGAATGCACATTTCACAATAGATCTAAAAAAATCTAATGTACATTGCTTTTCCAGCATTCGGAAAAAACTTCCAAAATTTGTTTGGAGAACAAATTCCAGCACTTTAAACAGATGGATGCATTCAAATATTTGGGTATCTTACTAGATCGCCAATTAAGCTACAAACATCACTTAGACCTGGGTCAAACTAAATTAAAACAACTATTATTTGCTTTCAAAACCCTACAGAAAAATGTGTAAAGTTGGTCAATGAACACTCGGAACACGGTGGTCCTACCGCTATGATTTATTAGCACACTTATGAGCAGTTACACCGAGGAGCGCCGGCCACCACTATGTGCGCTCACTGCCGCGCACTCACTCTCTCCCCGCTCACCTGCGCGCGCATCCTGGCGCCAACGTGCGTAGCCGCGTCACGTCACGTGACGCGCTAACAACTAGACCGCTACATATCTCCCCCTTTTACCGACCCAACAATAAGTCACTTACAGTTCGCAGTCCAGTTCAAAGTCTTGGAACCTGGAAGGCCTTACAACTTGTCTTCCGCTCCTGGTCACCTTACCACTGGACCCTCGAGCCCCTTGGCTCTGTGTTTCCTCACGTTCTGTCCCTTCGGCCATCGCTCCTCCACTGTCCAGATTACCTCCTAGCCTGTCCATCTCTGTCACTGGGGTCTTACCCCCTTGCTCTCCTCCTTGCTCCTCTCCTGCTCCTGCTTCTTCCCTTTCTTCGCTTCCGCTCGCCATATTCTCTTCATCCACGTCTCCCGTGCCTTCGCCTTCCGTCTCCCACTGTTCCCATCTCAATATCTTGTTGCACCGGGCCATGCGGTCCTGCGACCACACGTTCCCATCACTGAGCAGAGCCGCTCTATCATACACTTCCTTGACCTGCATGGGCTTGCTGTACTTGCTGTCTCCTTTCCTCTGTAGGGTAGCCAACTTTACTCTCACCCATTCTCCTCTCACTAACCGAGTGTCCTTCACACTCCTCCTCTTATTGTAGTTGTTGGTGTAGATGGCTTGAGCCCTCTCCATATTTGCTCTCACGACTGCTGGAGACCATTCACTGGTCACTACCTTCTCCTTCCAGATTCTGTTGTCGTGCGTGAAAGGTTCACGTCCTCTCAATATTTGGAACGGGCTGTACCCTGTGCTTGTGGGCGTTATCCTGTAGGCCCATACCATATTCTCCACCGCTTTCTTCCAGTCTTTGTTACAGGTGATGGCTGCTTGTATGGCCCCCATCACCACCCTGTTAAATCGTTCCACTAGACCGTTTCCTGCTGGATGGTATATGGCCGTGTGCTTTACCTCGATGCCGTTTCTCCCCATGAACTGTTTCCATTTTTCTGATGTGAACTGTGGCCCGTTGTCACTTAAGATGGACTTGGGAATTCCCTCTCGGGTGAATGTTTCCGATAGGAACTCCAGGATGTTCTCCGTGTCCATCGTTTCGCTCACTTTTATCTCTGGCCACTTAGAATAACGGTCGATGAGGACACACACGTATTTCTGTACGCTCTGGTCATCCAGCACCGGCCCTAAAATGTCTATGGACAACTCTTCCCATGGGTTTGCGGGAGTGTCGAATTTTCCCAGAGCCGGGCGTAATGGCCTCAACGTTTTGTCAGCCCCTTGGCATTGGGGGCACTCCCTGACATGTCTCTCTGCTCTCACGTCCATGCCTGGCCACCAGTAGTTCTGTTTCGATCTAGCTTTAAGTTTCCCAATACCCAGGTGGCCTTCATGTAATAGGTCCAGTAGTTTGTTGATGAGATTCGTGGGGGGAATTACTCTGTCTCCCCGGTATATGAATATGCCCTCATCTCCCACAGTCAGTTCCTCTCTCACTTCATAAAAAGGTTTGAGGTTGGGTTTCACCTTTTTCTTATCGGGCCACCCTTGGGTGATGTGAACTTTTGCCTCCATCAGGTCCGCATCTTCGTCATACGCGGCTGTCCACTCCTGTCTGCTGATGATCTTCTCTTGATCCTCAATGAGAGCCACCATCTCCCCTCTGTCCGCAGGGTCTTCTTCTCCCGGCTCCATGGCCGCCGCTCGGCTCAGGTAGTCTGCCACTCGGTTCTTGTTTCCCGGGATGTACTCTACGTCATATCTGTAGTCCAACAATTTTAGGGACATTTTCGATATCCTGGGTGTGGCGCTGGCGTGTCCACACGATGTCAGAACCTTCACTAGCGGCTTGTGGTCCGTTTTGAGCAGGAATCGGGTACCCCATAGGAATTGCCGGAATCTCGTCATGGCCCACACTACCGCTAACATCTCCTTCTCAATGACGCTGTACTTGCCTTCTGTCTCCGTCAGTGCTCTGGAGGCGAAGCTTATTGTCTCCATGTCTCCACTTCCTCGGTCTTGCATGAGTACAGCGCCCAACCCCTTGTCGCTGGCGTCCGTGATGAGTATGGTGGCGCCTTGCGGGTCATAACCCTTGAGAGGCATTGCTTCTAGGATCCCTTTTTTGATGACTTCAAATTCCGCTTGGGCTTCTGGTGTCCATTGGAACACCGTGCTTTCTCTGGTCAGCCTCCTCAAGTTATAGGTCTTGGATGCGAATTGCACCACGAATTTACTGTAGTACTCCGCCATCCCCAGGAAAGACCTGACCTCCTCCTTGTTCTTGGGGGCCGGAGCTTCAACGATGGCCTTCACGTTCTCCATCTTGGGGGTGACCCCCTGTTGCCCTATTTCGTGGCCTAAATAGGTCACCGATTGCATTCCCAACCGGCATTTCGACCATTCCGCCGTGAGACCTTTAGCTTCCAGTGTCCGTAATACCTTTTCCAGTGTCCGGTCATGGTCCCTCCTATCTCTGCCCATCACCAATATATCGTCCTGGAAGTACTGCACGTCCTTGCAGTCTCTGAACAGTTGGTGCATCATCTTCTGGAAAACGGCCGCCGCCGAGGCTAGCCCGAACGGCATGCGACAGAATCTGTAGCACCCAAACGGGGTAATGAACGATGTGAGACTTTTGCTGTCCGGGTGTAGGGCTACCTGGTGGTAAGCTGATGTCAGGTCGATGGTGGAGTACCACTGGATTCCTCTGGTTCGTGCCAGCATCTCCTCTATCTTGGGAAGGGGAAATTTCTCCACCACTATGTTCTTATTGAGTTCTCTCAAGTCTACGCAGAGCCTGACCTTCCCGTTGGGTTTCATCACGACCACCAAAGGCGCCAACCATTCGGCACAGGTTATGGGTTCTATGATGCCCTTCTTCTCCAGATCTTGGAGTTCCGTCTGGACAGCTTCCCTTACTGCAATAGGCACATTCCTCACCTTGTGTGCTACTGGTGTGGCTCCTTCCTTAAGTACTATTTTGTGTTGAAATTTCTCCATTTTTCCAACTGCGCCCCCAAACACTCTTGGGTAGTTTTCTTTCCATCTGTCCATGTCCAGCCATTCCACCTGGTCTGTGAGCAGGATCTGTTCCTTTCCTCCTGGGTCGAGTTTTATGCCCAGGTCGCCCTGGTCCAACCATCCCAGGACGGAGGGTCCTTTCTCGGCCACATACAGCTTGCACCACGCTGCACGGCCTCTGAACTCGAACAACAGACGTCGGAACCCTAGCATGGGAATGCGATCACCATTGTATGTTACCGGTCGTATGTCTAGTTTCTCCAGCCCAGGGCCCAACTTGGGTTGGAATTGTTCTACCCACACTGCACGCTGTACGATGGTGAATGGGGATCCGGTGTCTGCCACAACAGAGATGGTTATGCCACCCATGGACATCTCCAGGACCGGTTTGGTTGATCTCTTGGCATCCACGCTCAGTACCTGATCGTATATGCACAGTACGGTGACCACCTCTTCCTCCGTGGCGTCTTCCTGGTCTTCCGCGCTTTGGTCCATGTATTTCACCACTCCCTTCTGTTGTTTCTTCCGACACACCTTCTCGTAGTGGCCCATGATACCGCAGTGCATGCATTTGGCTCTGAAGGCCGGGCAACGTCTGTCGTGGGCTTCGTGGGACCAACTTCCACACCTGTAGCACGTTTTCTTGCTCTCACCGTCCGCTTGTTTCCCTTGCCATCTGCTGGTCCCTTTGGTTGTGGGAGACTTGGTTTTCTGGTCCCTGCGGTGATCTCCCTCCTGTATCCTGTTCACCATGGTTGGGGTGCCTGTGTCTTTCCTGGTAGCATCGGCGCACCTCTTTGAGAGTTCCGCCCTCTTCACTATGACCATTACTTCCTTGAGTGTGGTGTCCCCACTCGCCCACAGCTTGTCTTGCACGTTTGTACTGGTGGTGTGCATGATCACCTGATCTTTTATAAATTCGTCTTCCCACAGTGCGTACCTGCACGGGGCTGCTAGCTTCCTCAGTGCTGCTACATACTCTTCGATGGATTCCCCCACCTTTTGTTTCCTTTGCTGGAAATTATATCTGTCTACCGAAACACAGACGGTGGGGCGGTATCGCTCATCCAGGTCCTCCACCGCGTGCGCATACACATCATCGTCTGTGTCTTCTCTCTTCGTGGGCACTAGGCTCTTGTATATTCTCAGCCCTTCGGGCCCTAGATTTAGTAGCAGGATGCGTTTTTTCCTCTGGGGCGTGAATTTTTCTTCGTTCTCGTCCTCCAAAACCCCTATGAAATTGTCTATGTATTCCTTCCAGTCCTCCCATTTCATCATTGGTTCACCTGGTTTCGTTAGGAATTGCACCGGTGCGATCGCATACCCTGCCGGGGTACTCATCTTTGCTTCCTTGGTGCTTGTTTCGTCGGTGGCTTTGCTCGGGGGGCTGCCTGGGGTGTTGTCGTTGGTTCTTGAGTGCTTGATCCTCTGGGGGCTCTTGTCACTGGACCCCACTTCCTCCTCTTTGGTAGCCAGTGCAGCGCTTTATGTGCTTGATTACGTGCGAAGGCAGCTCGTGTGCTTTCGTTGGTTGTGGACGGCGTCGTCTCTTTGGCCTGTATGTGGTTCGGTTATTGTACCGTGGCACTGCCACGCTCCTCGGATGCTCTATGCCTGGGGTCGACCTCCGCAGTTGGCTGGGGCGTATCCCGTGACTTCCCCCTTCCAGGCGGCCTGTGCGGTGTTTTGTTTGGGCTTGATGGCCTGGTGGCGTGTCTTCCTTTGACTCGTGGGGCCACGTGGAGTGTTGCCCTCTACTGCGCTTCCCCGTCGGTCTGGTTTCCGTCCCGACCTCGTCGCCACTGTAAAGTTGGTCAATGAACACTCGGAACACGGTGGTCCTACCGCTATGATTTATTAGCACACTTATGAGCAGTTACACCGAGGAGCGCCGGCCACCACTATGTGCGCTCACTGCCGCGCACTCACTCTCTCCCCGCTCCGCGCTCACCTGCGCGCGCATCCTGGCGCCAACGTGCGTAGCCGCGTCACGTCACGTGACGCGCTAACAACTAGACCGCTACAAAATGTAAGCGGAGGTTCAACAAGTCATCTTTTAAAGGTAGTAACAGCTACATGTCTGCCCTTTGTAACATATGGCTCGGTAATGCTGAACACCAAGGACTCCAAAACACTAAAACTAGCTCAGTCTAGATTATTTAAAAAACAGTTTTTAATCCTGCGTCACATCTCCCAGGCGCATATGCGTCTGGAATATGGACTTACAGACCAGACACAGGCTAGACAAGGAGTTCTGGCCAAATACTACTGGCGAATGAGGGCAGCCGAAGATAACACACTAGCCCACCATTGCTGGGAGGAGGTCGAAAAACAGTCAAGGCAGAAGAATTCCATATGTCAGATATTAAAACAAGTACTTTTATCACTAAACTTGGAAGAAGCTTGGCATACACTAATGATACAGAGAACAATGGTCCTTGACCAATAATTCAAGAGGAACTTATTTTGTTTAACACAATAATCAGTTTAAACATTTCAGAGCTAGTAAATGTCAGCTCACAGTTTATATTCAACCATTTGGATTTGCAAAAATATAGATTATGTGCAACAACCAATTTACAAAACAATTAGTATTTATTCAATTGATAAAAGACACAACATGGTTCAGAAAAAGGGAGAGGGTCGTAAAAGGAAGAAAGATTGTTCCAAGGGCAACGTGTAAAGGAGTGCTCAAGGGTGTCAAAAAATTCTAAGTATAGGTGGACATAGAGTTTTAAAGACTGTACATAGAACTGATACTGAATAAACAGTTTGTTGTAGCCTGGCCAATCACAAGATAAAGTTTGGCAATTCACATAATAAACCAGAAGATTTTTCTTGGTTGGAATGGGGTGACAGGAAATTGTGGTCTAGGGGGATTTCGTCGACGTTTCGATCCGACTTGACGGCAAAGAGGGGTAATTTAAACCTCAGCCATGCGGCTCTTCCTCAGGACAGGGGGGAGGATAAATTAAAAATTAGTGTAATTATTGAGAGGGCACCTCCAAGGGTTGCCAAAAAAACTTCTTTAAAGGTTGCACATCCAGGGATGGGAATATCTCACCTCATCAACTGTGTTAGGCGCCCGAAGCGTCAAGGGGGTGAGGCATCAACTATATTCTGTATATGACCTCAATCGTAGTTGTGAATCATCACTTATTGAGATGGTGGTGGGAATGGCATCAGTACCTACCTACACCTGTAGTTGCCATGATGCCAAGAAGACAACCTGAATTGTAAAATGAAGCTAGGGGCATCTCTACTTACCCGTAATAATGTCGCGCTGAGTTCTAAATTGGTTAGGGCCACATCCTAATGAATAGAGCTGAAAGGAAAGGAATACCTGTTAAGGGATTATTCCATCAATGTCACAAGGAGGGATAGTGAACTCCGTGTAATGGCGAATGAATATTACCTTGCAGTGCTTCAAAAAACCAGCTTCCTCACTCCAAGATAGTCGCAGCCAAATGGTAGTAAAACCACAGGAGTATTTAAGTAGTGGAGGAAAGGGGCGGGATGTCAATTAAGGGCGGTGACTCATGCCGCCCGTGTGGAACCATGGACATAGTAGAAAGACTCAATTCTGAGTCTGACATCTCCCATGTGTTTCACAATTCAGTATCCCTAACCAGGCAGCACTTGGAAACAGTTCAGATTAATGAGCCATAATTTAAAACACAAATATATTAATAATTAAGGACCAGACATTGCTTGGAAATGATTATGCAAACATTGTTAAATTAAAGATCACAGTAAGTTATGGCCATATGGAAAACCAGCGATGTTGCATGGAAAACACCGCTATCGCTGGAAAATTATCGCCATTGTGCTATGCGTTGTTAATCCAGCGATAGCATGGCGATAATTGCCAGCGATAGCCGGCAATAAAAAAGTTCTCGCTAAGAGCGGCCAGCGATAATATGTCCCTGTATCGGGTTACCCCATCGTTTATGATGGCATAAACCAATGGCATACCCCGCTTTTAAACAAATTACTAACAAGGCAATTAAACAAGGGTCGCTGCTAACTGACAAAGCTTTACTGGCAGATAAAAGTCATACCTGGTCGGTGATGCAAACATACAAACAATTGAAACAACAACCCTACTTACAAGAATGCTTTAGAGATCATTACAAGAGGAAACTAACCCTACTGAGACCAGGGTCTGTTTCGACCAAAGACCTCACACCGAAATGGCTACGGAATTGGCCATCTCTGGACTGCCGTCTCTGTGGTAACGGAGAAGAGTCGTTTTTACACATATTATGCACCTGCCAGGCTTTACACAATTTACGGAAGAGCCTCTTGAGGCCAATCTTAAGAGAAACACAAGTCAGGACCTGCAGAGCGGCTGTGATATATTGCCTCAGGGGGGTCTTCAGTCCAACTTTCCTGCAAAACAATCAAATTCCTGAAATTTGCAGCTAAAGAACTTGAAAAGAAGGATGCAGCGAAATAGAATCTGGGAAAGATGGACATATATTAGCTGGATATAGACCTTTCTTGATGCTTTTTGCACTCTCCCTTCCTCCCTTTTCCTTTTTCCTTTTACAGCAATTACATTTGTCTGGGAAAGTATAAGACCCACATGTGCTGCATTCTCATTTCTCTTTTCTATCTCTCTGAACATTCCAAACTGAAAGAAGGCCCAGAGACGTTTATATCTTGCGAAAAACATAAAAAGATCAAAAGCACAAACACTTTTAGCAAAAAGAGAGCACACCAATGTTTACATTATAACTAATAAGTAGCATAGTCAAAGTATTTTGCTATAATAGCTGTCCATAGGTACGACGCGAGGGCCATTCCCCCTTATATAACATTGTCTTATTGTTCTTAGTCTTTTATTACGTACATTTGTGTGTTGTTGCTTTCCTCATGGTGGCACGTTTCAACCTGTATGATGTGGTTTATTTCATGGTGGTATGTTCCACCCTTTTATGATTTTAATAAATCAAATAAAAGTATCTTACTCAACCCTAGTGATGACCCGTGGTACTGCACCCATGGTGTCTATGCAATGAGCTGCTGGCTGACTTGATTAGAGACGCCCAGTGTCGATCCCTGGTGCTGCACCCCGGTATATTGTAACAATGCTATCCAACCCTACTTTCGCTGGTCCTGTACTCATGAACTGTGGGACTGCACCGGCAGTATCGCGAGATCTGCCTGGTCTGTACTTTCTTCCTGAATGAATGGGGTTTCCAAAGTGCAGCAGTGAGTGTTGGGTTATTTGTTCTGGGCTGCTACCGGTCAGATTTCATCCCGTATTTTGATTTATCAGTCGGTACAAAAATAAGCAAAATCACTAAAGGGGCATATTCACAAGACCTTAACGGCGCCATAACGTCAATTTTTTTACCTTACCAAGGGTTTTATTTAATCGCCTTATTTTCAAAGTGCCGCTAACTGCAGTTAGAGGCACTTTTCCAGCGTAAACGTTCATTTTCAAGATGGCCACTTCTGTTACTGGGACTTAACGAAAATGAGATGCAAGGTAGGTGTTCTCGTGCAAAAAATAAGCAAAATCACTAAAGGGGCATAGGGGCATATTCACAAGACCTTAACAGCGCCATAACGTCAATTTTTTTACCTTACCAAGGGTTTTATTTAATCGCCTTATTTTCAAAGTGCCGCTAACTGCAGTTAGTGGCACTTTTCCAGCGTAAACGTGAATTTTTAAGATCGCCACTTCTGTTAGCGGGACATAACGAAAATGAGATGCAAGGTAGGTGTTCCTGTGAAAAAACTGCTGCTAAACACACTTCGCGACATCTACAAGGAATTTCCAGTATGTCGATAACCCCCCAAAACTGCTGCTAACTCAAAGCAGTTTTTAAGACCAGAAAATAGCTGGTCTTAAAAATGGTGCAAACACTTGGGCCCACATATAAGATATCTTGGTGATGGACAGCCCTGCAAGGAATATTGCTATGCTGCCCTACGCCAGAACAAAAGGTCAGGAATGCACCCTATCAGTAAGATAGGGCGCATTTCTGAGCCCTATTCATGAAAAGTGTTGCATCACTGCGATAAAACAGCTATTGGACACTTTTCACTGCGCCCTCCTTGTGACACCATGGCTGCGTCGTATTTGCTGTACGGCGCTCCATGTCACAATCAATGACGTACGTCTGGAATCCTGACGTATCTGTCAGCGTTATTGTCATGCATTGCTGAAGTTGTTTTGCAAGCATGACACAACACCAGCAATGAATGGGGCCAGCCTATCCCTATGGCACTACGTCACCCTCACGTACCTTTTTGACACAGTGGCGTCCTAGAATTGTCGCAGTGAAATCTGACAGATTTCACTGCACCACTCCTAAGAGGCTTTGTTGCGTGGGAACGAACACCCTGCACACACCATACCTGACGCAGGTATAATGTGGAACAGGTCTTTACAAGGACATGCATATGCCTAGATTAGTCACTTCGTAAAACGGCGCAACGTGGAGCAAAATTAATACTGCAAGTATGTCAAGAAAATTACATACTGGCGGTGTTAAACTGTCGGAAGGGGCTCATGAATAAGCCCCCCCTGTATATTTCCCCTATGTTGACACACAGTGGCTGCCATGCATCAACGCAGGCACCCTTGCGCCATGGTGCAAGGGTGACTGTGTTGCGGAGTTGGTTGATGTTGTGCAGAAAGGGACACCCACCTGCACAAAAACTATCAATCCAGGGTATTTCCTCTTGTACTGTGTGCCGCAGAATGCTGCACACATAGAAAAAGTGAAACAAAAGAGGAGAAATTAGAACATTTATCCTCGTAGTGCCTCCCAAACGTCACCCTTGGGGTGGTATTAGATTCTGACGCATTCTGAAGGTTTACGGATTCTCGTAAACCTGCGAATGCTTCAGATTCCATTGATTTGGCATGGGAATGCCCACAGCAATACCCATTGAACCAGTGGCAGTATGGCGGAGGAGCGTCGCCCCCTGCTTTCAAGCAGTACGAGAAGAAGAAACATAAAATGATAATATTTTTCAGTTATAACATTTTATGTTTGTGCTGCTTTGCGGGCGGGTCGGCTCTGCTCTCAGAGCAGGACAGGGGAGGAGTGGTTTGCCCACTCATGAGTGCGCAATGACTGTTTGATCGGTCCTCTTGGGCCGCCAAAACCAATCATGTGCACTTTACCCGTTCTCCATGCAGGCTGCATTACAGTCTGCATGGAGAACATGCTGTGACCCCCATTCCCTGCTTGAGCGTCAAACCAGGATGCTCATATCCAATCACAACGCTGCATTGCAGGACCTGGTGGCAAGCTAAGTTATGTATTTAACATTTTTCAAAATTTATAATGCACAACCTCCCGCAATCACACCCCCCGGCACCCCTGACAACACCGCCGCAACCCCATGCACCCACCCTCGCCCCGCCACCCGTGAGCCATGCTAGCCGCCACTACATGGAACGCCCCTTTCACACTGTTTAAAGCATGAAAGGGGCATATTTTTATAAGTTCATGAAAAGCCATGTAAAGTGGCTTTGCGTGGCCTTCTAAACATGCTATAGCACAGCACATTGCGCAATCAGAATGTCAAAAAGGTGACATCACAGCATTGCAAGAGTGCTGCTATGATAATCGAGGAACTCCCACAATTCATCCTTGGCAATATCAACAATACCATGGACTTCATGCCATTGCAGCTCGGAGCACCAAGGAGACCACCACCACCATCCCTGTCATGCATCGCTCACCTGGACAACTGCTCTGTTCCCTTTGGGAGACGATTGGACCTGATCCCCTCTAAGTGCTAACCTTGGGAGACCGGAACTTCAGCAAAAGGAAGCTGGAGACCAGGAACCGCCGAAAGCCAGAGTCTGTAACTGTGTAAGAAGTGGAGAAGCACAACCAGTCAACATTTAATTAGGATATCTGCCATCTGAGGAGTCACATCAAGGGGCTGCACGAACTCTGCACTGGATGACAATGTCACAGTGGAGCCCACGTTGCTGGGGGAGCGATAAGGGGAAGTGTTGGGATCCCCTCTCTGAGTTTGATTGCGCATCATCGGCGCCGCATGCAGCTCCTTCCGCCTGTCTTGTACAACCTGCTGCAGATTGGGGGTGACTTGTAGTTGTGACGGGGATGCCTGCTTCTCCTACGCCTTCCAGTACAACTGGCTCCATGAATAACAGCTTGTTGTGCAGACCCTACACTCCCAGTCCGCAGCACTTCGCGAAAAGTAAATCGCAGCCAGGTCCAGCACTGTTCAGTGGCGTCAATGATTTGCGTGTCAACAACTGAGATCACTCGCAGTCTTTACGAGCAGAGGAGGGAGTATTTGATGCCCAACTCTCGGAGGCATCGCTTATTCACTAGAGATAAGCCCCTCTGCCTCTGCACCCCGTAGCATAGTCAGAGAAGAAAAAATGGTGGCGTTATCCACTTTCACCTCTCCCAGCTTGCGTACCTCCCTCAGGCTAGCGTCATGATCACTGTAGGAGGCAGAATAGAAAGGGTCTAGGACCTGTCCCCGGCAGCGTGCAGCTCGCCGGCACTCGATGGGCCTGCTCCGCAACAAGAAATTGGGAGAGTGCAGCTGCTGGCAGTAGATCACGCAACCTTGTCTCAGTATATGCCACTGCATCAGCCCCTTCTGCTCCCTCAGGCAGACCCAGCACCCTCACGTTGATACGCTGGGATTGTCCATCCGCATTTTCCGCTGTTCTGTCCTTTGAATTCACATGTGCCATTATCTGCTACACATCCAAAGCTGCGCTCAGTGTACTCAGAGGGACTTTGGCCAGTTCTTGCTCAATGTCATGTACCTTGTAAGTCAGCTTGTGATGATCTGCCCAGTCAGGAGTGAAGTCAACTGTGATTTTGTCTATGCTGCCCTCAAAGGAAGTGCCCGTTTGTTCGAGGGAGGTACCCACTGAGAGTACAGAGTCTAGTTTGCGGTCCAGGCTGTCCATTGTCACCTGCCCTGATGGCTAGCGATCCCCAGCCGTTCAGTTCACAGGCACAGAGGTGCGGCCAAATGTCGATGAGGCCCCCGTCTGCAGACGGGCCAGCGTTGCGCCAGACTCCCAGGCACTATATATGATATGCGGTGCAGTGCAGTGTGGCCAGACAGGCTCTCTCTTCCAGTCAGGTGTTGCTACCCAGGAATATTCATTCAGGCGGCACCAATGGAAATCCCCCGTACACCCAAGAGATCACTACCAGGGGGCGACGAAAGGGAGCACCACCGGTCGCCTCCTCTGATCTAACTGTGGTAACTGGATTCCGTGTTCCCCAGTGAGTGACGGCAGACCAAGAGGCGCACTCAAGGTCCTGAACTGACCCCATGCCTCTGGCACCCCCCGCATCGAACGGCAGATATCAGCAGCTAGAGCCAGTTAGTGGAGTACCCCACCAATCTTATTCAGTGCCCTCGGTGATGTTGGTCACACAGCGCAGGGATTGCTCAAGGCCCGATGTGCGCCACCTACTGGCCCTAGGAACGGGGCCCGACTCGACCCCTGGGCCTCCTCTGCTCCGTGTCTGACCTTCCCCACATCTGGACATCAACACGGGGGCTCAATCCACCACGCTCTCACCACATCTGTGACTCAGCCAGCAGGAGCCTCAGCCAGGCGGGATTTCACAAGCCTGGATAAAGCAGTGGCCGCCAAGTCTGCCAGGGAACCTTCCGATTCATGAGATGCAACAGGGCCCCCTTAGGCGTGAAGTTGCAGCGCTACCACCGCACAAGTTTAGCGCAGCTCAGGGGCCCCACCTTCAACAGCATCCAGCCAGTGCCACATCCTCCGGCCTATGATGCAGAGAGGCTTGGCCCAACATTGGCAATCCCCTCTGTGCACCCTGTGTAGTGGTGGCGTGTGTTATGCAATGCAGACCTCCCTAAGTCGGTGCGCAGGAGCGCCTCTAATGATCACAGCTCCAAGAGGCACCAGGTGGTCTACTCACATGGGTCAGCAACTTGTCTCCATGCGACCTGCCAAACTTCGTCACCAGGTAAGGGCGATCACCAACGCCTCAATGCGTTCCGCCACAGCCCACAGGCTTGGGCCCGACACGGCCCGCCTCCACCGTCAGGTAGCAGCGACTCCCACCACCACCGCCTCCCACTCCGGGTCTTAGATGCAGGCCCAGCGAGGCCTCCGGTCCCAGCACGCTGTTCGCGCTTACAGACATCAGCTGCCATGATGTCGCAAGAGTGGCGCTAAGAAAAGTGCTACACAAATGAGGCCCAGATTCTGCATTTCCTCTTCCCCTGGGAGTCTGGCTTGTCAACCTGGCTGTTGCAGGATTTGGCGGAGGGTTGTAGACCTGTGCTGAACTTGACCCTGACTCCTCTATTCTGCATTCCATTGTTTTTATTTTCTTTTTTTCATTAGAGGCTATTTTTCCTCTTGAGGCTGAAAAGTGACATTGGGCTGACTAACATGAATTTGTTTTGGAGCTTATTGGCCTTTCATCACTTTTCTCTTGATAACATACATTTTTTTATAGCCTTGATTCTAGTGTTAGCTGCAGTTTTAGCCGTGGCTAGCTGATAATATAGCCATGTAGCGACGTATTGTAAATATGTTGCTAACAAGGCAATAGTTTTCAGCGATAGACCATGTTAAAAGAATTGCCAGTAACTACCACAAAAACTGGTTAGCGCCAATTCTTATAAATATACCCCTAAGTGGCTTAACGGTGCCTTGTAAATAAGGCAAAGCTCCTATCGCCATCACAACGTCACTGAAAGTGACGTAGTGGTGGCGATAGGGGCTTGTATATATGCCTCCAAACCTGGTATTTATATCCTTTATCTTTCCATCAATCAAACAGTAAATATAAATAGAAAGTAATTTTAAATGGTTTCTAAGATTCCGTTAATGAACAGACCCATGGCTAATGAGTACAGTATTAAACAAAGAAAAGTCATGTTACAAATACGAAGGGCCTTATTTACAAGAAAGGGCCGCAGCGTGGCACAGCAAGCCCTTAGGCTGCCCCGTGCCACTTTCAAAGCACAGGGATGCGTCATATCTACAACAATATGACTCATCCCTGTGCTTTACCCTGCGCTGACGCACAACTGGCTGCCATGCACCGACACAGGCACCCTTGTGCCATGGTGCAAGGGTGCCTGCTTTGCGGGGAGACTGTTTTTGTGCAGAAAGGGATCACCTTCCTGCACAAAAACAATCAAGAGAGGTGATTTCCTCTTTTTATGTGTGCTGCTGAATGCACCACGTGTGAAAAACAATTCTCCTCATTGAAATGATGTCCTTGTTGCGCCTCCCTATGCCTCCGTAGGATTCTTTCGTATTTCCAGGTTTACGATTTCTCATAAATCTTGAAATGCAACAGAAGCCATGGATGCTGCATGGGAACACCCACAGCAACACCCATGGCAAGCCCCTTTCACGCAAAGTGCTGCATGTAAAGGGGCCGTATTTACAAGGACACAAAGAGCCACGCAGCATGGCTTTACCTGTCCTTGTAACTATTGGGCAGCAAGAAGCGCAAGGGGCCTGTAAATATGCCCCATAGATTTTTTTTAGGACCGCGACTCGGCCTTTGCTGACGTAAAACAACAACAAATGGCATGGGCATATTTACGAGAAAATGTCGGAGCAGCGCCAAATTTGTCAGCGCCGTGCTCTGACATTTTCAAAACGCAGGGATGCGCTGTATTCACAAGAATAGGGAGCACCCCTGTGTTTTACTGAGCGCTGGTGCTAAATTTAGAAGCCTAGCGCCACCACAGGCACCCTTGCACCATACTGCAAGTGCATGCATTACAAGGAATGATAATTCGTCCCTTATTATGAGAAAGTAACGCAGACCGATGCCACAAGCCGTTTGGCTGCGCCGTGCTGCGTTACTTTCAGAGCACAGGGATGGGTCATATTTACAACCCTGTGCTCTCCCCTGTGTTGGCACACAATTGGCTGCCGCGTGCCAACGCAGGTAACCTTGCACCATGTTGCAAGGGTGCCTGCATTGTGGGGTTGATTGTTTTAGTGCAGGAAGAGACACAAGAGGTGTTTTCCTCTTTCCATATATGCTGCAGAACGCATAGAAAGAGGAAAAAGCGAGGAGAAATAAAAGCATTTCTCCTCATTGAGACTCCTTACGCCTCCCCTGGGGAGGCAAAGGATTCTGATGCATTCCCAGGTTTGCAAAATCTTGTAAATCTGGGAAAGCATTAAAATCCATAGGTGTTGCATGGGTACACCCACAGCAGCACCCATGGAATGCCCCTTTCACGCAAAATGCTGCGTGATAAGGGGATGTATGTACAAGAACACCAAAAGCCACGCAGGGCGGCTTTACACGTCCTTCTAAATATGGAGCACCAAGTTGTGCTGCCGGTGTGCCACAAAAAGTGATGAACCGGCAGTGCAAGTGGCTTGCAAATATGCCCCGTATGTGCAGGAAGGTGTACAAGGTGTCCCTTCCTGCACATAAACAATCAATAATGACAATTTGTTACTTCTGGTTGTATGATAGAGGCTCGACTGGATACACCCGCTGCCTCTACCACAGCCTAAACCATGAATGCATCTTAACCATGCATTCCTTTACCACACATGCCTTTACCACGTAATTTTATGGTAAAGCCATGAATGGTAAATGGGTATGCGTTGCTAAGGTCCTGACCCCCCTCCCTCCTCCCTATGCTACAAACTCCTTAACCACCCCCTTCCCACCCTAAGGTCCAAGGACCCCCACCCTGTCCCAACCCCCACGCTATCCCTAACCCTTAAACACTACCTCAACCCTCTCCCACCCCCATGCGCTGTCCCTACAACTACCCGAACCCCTTCCACTGCCCTTAGGCACACCCCTATTTTAAAAAACGATCCGACCTCCCAGCCCTAAAATCTATCCCGCCCTCCCCTAAGCCCTAAAAACTACCCCGACAATCCATTCCCATCCCACTATCCAGAGGCATAAAACCCAGGCCCTTAACCCTGTCAAATAACCTGACCCAACACAGCCCTGACCGAGCTATAAAACCTACCCCACCCTCCCCTAAGTCCTAACAACTGCCCATTCCCCTCTCCCTGAGGCCTAATACCCTAAACCCTAATTTAAAAAACTACCGGCCCTCCCCCAGCCCTGAAAACTACCCCTAACCCCCAATCCTGAAAACTACCCCGATCCCCCAGCCCTGAAAACTATTCCGAACCCTTCCCAGCCCTGAAACCCACCTCCAACCCCCCAGACCTGAAAACTAGCCCGAACCCCCGAGCCCAGAAAACAACCCCAAACCCTTCAGCCCTGAAGACGACACCTGACCCCCCAGCCCAGAAAACTTCCCTGACCCACCCCAGCCCACAAAACAACCCGACTCACCCCCAGGCCACAAAACTACCACTGACACCTCAGCCCAGAACACTCTCCCGAGTCACCCCCAGCTCACAAAACTACCCACCACCCCCAGCTCACAAAACTACCCACCACCCCCAGCCCACAAAACTATCAGACCCACCCCCAGCCCACAAAACTACCCTGACCCTCCCAGCTCAGAAAACAACCTGAGCCCCCAGCCTAAACAACGACCCCCCCAAAAGCTTCATGAAAGGGTTTCAATGTTTTTGCATTTGACTCGTGAGGGACATCTAGTAACGACTAGTGGAACTGCAGCTTGATGTAATAATAACTTCAATGCTTTTGCAGGGACATCTAATAACAACTAGTTGAACTGCAGCTCTTTGTAGAATTATTTTGATATTGGACACTATAATATTCACTGCCCACTGCTAATTTTGTCCCATAATGCTTTGCAGGGCCTTTGGTTGGGATTGTATTTTTGCCCATAACTGCGCTTGGGGTGGTCCTAGGAGGAAGGGACCACCATTGAATCGTTCACCAGCATGATATGCTCTTTGTGTTCAAGGCATCTGCTTGGTCCTCACCCTAAGTTAGGGGGACCCCAAAATCATCACATCTCTCATTGCCTAATATTTTCATTCACGGTTCATTTTTGTGAATTGGTAATATGCTTTTTAGTATGAAATTTTTTTATATCAAAGCATTTGTGGTTGTGCCTGAAGAAGGGTAGTACTATGCCTAGGGTTACAGAAAACTACAACCCAGTCCCACTTACCTCACTGCAAATCTTTTCTTGCAAGTTCTTCCTGCTTCTGTCCCCAGCAGCTAGTGCCTTTAGACCACAGTGTTCTGACTGTTTCCCATGGGTGAACGCCCACAGCAATACCCATTACACGCCCCTTTTCTGCTAAGTGATGCATGTAAAGGGGCCTTATTTACAAGGCAGAATAAGCCGCAAAAAGTGGCTTAACGCAGCTTTGTAAATATGCAGAAGGGATTGCCACCAGAACGTCGCTAAAAATGACGTTCTGCTGGTGATATCCGTTTGCAAATAATATGCCCTAAAGTGCCCCAGCTCAAGATGAGAGCAGAAATGCTCCATATCTTTGTAAATATGGAGCATTTCTGCCTCCCCCCTTTCACGCAACGCAGTGCAGAAACTTCCTTAGCTGCGCCGTATACAGTCCTGCTGGACACGTCACTCAGCAGCACCTCTCATAGGGCAGACATAACAGCCAGAGACGGCTCTAGGACGGTGCGATCAGTGCCACCACACCTGGCGCTGACTTGGGGTGGGGGCATCATTTTTCCAAGTATATCATCATTTAAAAAGCACCTGCTGCCATGTTCCTGGCCTCCAGCAATTTTCAGGCATCAATTAAAATGCCAAGATAACCCTGGTGATTAATCGTCTTCCTGGAAAGAGGCCGGAGGTTTGTCAAGTGGAGGTTTTGACTCATCCTAAGGTAGCACAGAGGGTTAAAATGCCTGCTTCTAAGAACTTGTACTATACAGATAACAAAGTGCATATAATGTAAATAGGTCAGCAGGCTACTGCTTCTGTCCGAGAGCTCCTTTTGTACCTTGTTCTTTGTAAGTCAAAATCCTAATATAGAACATTGAGCTATTAACTGCCATCAAAGAGATGCATGCAAACTGCAAGGAATATGTTAGATCCATATGTTTTCTTGCCCAGTCTTTCATCATCCTAATCTTACAAAAAGGGTTTATTTGGGTAGAAAACAATTCGTATTATTAAAGAGAACTCCTAACAATGATGATGTTACATTTTTAAATTCTGAATTTGTGCTTTTCCAGAATAATGACTCTTAAACTAAATTGCCTATTTATGCTGGTTGTGTTAGAATACCACTGGTAAGCAGGAACACTGCTCTTAAGCAGGAGAAGGAAAGAGACCGCTACCATATTATGGGGCAGACAGAACACCTCCAGAGGATGCACTGCTACAGAAAGGCACCTCAGCCTGGACGGCCTCCACCAGCCATACTACAAGGCTGCCTGAAGACCATTGCCTCAGGCAAAAGGAGATGGGACACTAGCCCTCCCTCTTGCTCCACAGACCACCCAGAGAGACGTCAACAGCACAAGCAACACTAACAAAACTACAGCCATGGAAAGTTCAAAGAGACACTGCCAAACAGGGGACAGTATCATGTCTGTAACACTTACTAGGGGCCTACAGGCAAAATAGAGTGGCACAGCCTGCAATGCTACTCAGCCAAGGGCAGACTGCAGCAGCCGGCCCCAAAAACCTCCAGGTACAGTCTGACACCACAGAGGGAGAAGCCCAGCATGAAGCTGATCCCACAGCATTGCCAGAGAGCACACAGACAGTGTTTTTTACACGCCAATGACGCTGTGCCATCGAAGCACCACAATACCAGACTGTCCGCACTGGCCCTGCAATACAGAAAAACATGCCATAAGCCTGGCAAAGCCCATTGCTCCCGAAATACAGAGAGAAGAGGCGGAACTGACCAGCGAAAGAAAGAGATGTGATCCTACCCCACCCCGCTCAACGAACGAGGAGAGGCATCAAAGGAAGACACCCGGATCATGAGGTGCAAGAAACGGAGTGTCAGCCGTTAAAGAGACTGAGAACCCCAGAGACACCCAGGTACGGTCTGACAAGCCATTATTTCAGTAAGTTATGGGGCAGTATCTAAAGTGTTTAACATTTCAAGACTATACTTTTCCACTGCTTTATAAGCCTTGTTTCATTATTACTTCATTTGCTTTAAACTGCACAATTTGCCAATATTTTTCCAATTCTTTCTCAAGAGGAGCACCCACCCTGTGCCCCACGTTTGTCCTTTTAGCTTGCTCACTTCGCTCACTATCGAAATTTTTTTTTTTATTTTTATTTTTTTATAATTTTTTATTTGTAAACAGGCTGACAAAAAGACAAAAGAGACAATATACATTGATGCATACATTTGTAGATATAACAAAAAAGAAATAAGAAAGAATGTTTCATAGTACTAAACAAATCACAATAGCCGGATCATTCCATAAAAGTTCCCCAATTCTTTTCATATTTGCTCAAGGAGCGTATCCCTCTTAAATTTGCTAATGCTAACTCCATCGAGTGAATCTCAGTTACCAATGTCCACCAGTCCCATACCGTAGGTGGATCAGGGCGGGTCCAAGCTCTTGCCAATGTTAGCTTAGCGCAAGACATAAGGATTGAGGCCAGGCCTGCCTGTGGAAAAGAGATGGGATATATATCCAACAAGACCGAGGCAGCGTTGAATGAGGGTAGTTGAACCGTCTTAATTTTTAAGACTCTTTGAATGTCCCCCCAAAAGGTCCCAAAAGTAGGGCATGAGAACAACATATGTACCAGATCAGCGGCCTCGGCCGAGCATTTAGGGCATTTTGTTCGATCGCTATATAAATTGTTGTGAGACCACTTAGCTATTATTTTGGGCGTGTAATATAACATACAGCTCGTTCTGAACTGTTGAAGTCTTAAACTAGATGAACGGACCCTTTTATTGATATTTGACAAAGAACACTCTATCTCCCTCGGTGTAATATTTATGCCTATTAACTTTCCCCATTTATCAGCTAATTTAGAACAATCATTTGCTTTAAAGCTGGTTAGAAGACGATAAGTGTCACTTATTACTGATTTATTTTTAGCTGAATATAGGTAGTTCAATATATCGCTATCTAAGACCGTCGTAAGTTGTTTTTTATTGATCAAGTAGTCATGTATCTGTAAATGTTTATATCTCATAGTTTCAGGAATATCATATAGCATCTTAAGGGTATTAAAATCTAAAAACCCATGTGTTCCATAAAGGTCTCCTAAGACACTGATAACCGTCCTAGCCCAGCTATAAGCACTGTTATCGTTGAATATTCCCGGCAGACCCGGGTTGCCCCACAATGGTAACTTTGAATGAAAATAGGTGATTTTACAGTGTTTTGATATATTGCCCCAAATTTTAATTAAAGCTTTAGCAGTCTTAAATTTCACTCTTTTGTAGTAATTAGGGTCGTTAGCTCGTAGCAAAAACATATTTGAATCCTGTTTTAGCATAAAAGTGTGAAAAAAAAGTGTTCCTTCTTTTTTAAGTAGAGAGCGAATACGCAGCACAAAAATACATCTTGAAATCAGGAAAGTTAAGACCTCCCATGTTTATGTTGTTTTTCAGAAGATTCAGCGATCTTCTGGCTTTTTTAAAACCCCAAATAAATCTGCTAAATGCAGCATCTAATTGTTTAAAGAACATATTATTTAAAGTCAGTGGAATAGAGCGAAATAAATACAAATATTTAGGTAATATTTTCATCTTTATCAGATTGATTCTCCCAATTAGATTCAAGGGTAATCTGTGCCATTTTTTTAGTAATAAGATGGTCGATTTTGTTAGTGTATTATAATTCAAGTTGTTGATTTCTTGAATTTTAGCTGTGAGTTTAACACCTAGGTATGTAGCATTTTTGCATATCTCGGGGACCGAAGAGGCTGGGGTATAATTAGCGATAACCTGAGTCTTTTGATAGTTAAGTTTATACCCAGATATATCCCCAAATGTATTAGCCTCAAAAACAATACCTTTTAATGCCTCCTCAATATCTTGTGAGTAAACTGCGATATCATCAGCGTATGCAGTTATTTTAAGCGTTTGTAAGCCGGAATTAAAAGGTACAATTTGGGTTTGGGACTGAAGAGCAGACAAAAACGGTTCTAATGAAAGGGCGAATAGCAGGGGTGATAGAGGGCATCCCTGCCGTGTGCCACGAAGTATTAAAAAATCTGAGGAGGTCAAACCCCCGTAACCAATACAGGCCGTTGGGTTGTCATAAAGAGCCTGTACACCCCTTAGAAATTGACCCCTAAACCCCATCTTAGACAAGACGGACCATAAGTAGTCCCACCCCACTCGGTCAAAAGCTTTCTCCGCGTCTAGCAAGATCATGCCGAGTGGGGTGGACTCCTGCTCTGCTACATCAAATGCCGTGATAGCCATATTAACATGTATGGTAGTGTCTCTCCCAGTTATAAATCCGTGTTGTTGTGGATTAATGATTTTGGGCAGAATAGGAGCCAGTCTCAGTGCCAGAACTTTAGCATATATTTTTGCATCAGAATTTATCAAGGATATGGGTCGGTATGACCCCCTCTCCTCCTTTGGTTTATCTTTCTTTAGAAAAAAAATTATTTTCGCCCTATTCCATGACTTAGGTGTTTTCCCATTGAGCCCAACTGATTGCAATACCTTCAAAAAAAGAGACTCCAGTTCAGCTAAACATACTTTGTATATTTCCAGAGGTATTAAATCCTCCCCCGTCGCCTTCCCTGCGGGTAGCAAAGATATAGTCTGGTGTAGTTCTGCCATTGTGATGCTGTCCGACAGAGAGTCAATCCCCGGTATGGGTTGTAAGTTAATTATATGTTTGTCCAAATAATCCCTAATTGCATCTGGGTTGGGGGTGTTTTCTGGAGTATATAACTTTCTATAATAGTCAGCAAATTGTTTTATTATATCTGTTGGTTGATTATAAATTTTATTATCATCCCCTCGAATTCCTGTAATCAGAGTACGGGCTCTGTCCCCAGCAACTTTATAAGCCAAAATTTTCCCGATTTTGTCCCCTCCCTCATATTGTGCTATTTTAAATTTATGTATATTAATGCTACTCTTTTGAATGAGCTTAGTTTTAGCTTCGTTTTTTAAAATTCCAAGTTTGAGTCCTACTTCTGTAGTCAGTGGTGAGTTTAATTGAAGCGCTGAAGCCAATAATTCTTCTTGGGTGGTTATTTTTAATATGAGTTGGGCGTTGCGTTTTTTACGTTCCAAATTTGGTCTAAATGTATATGCTTGAGTGAAGCCCCTAATGCTTGCTTTACAAGCATCCCATACCGTACTGCACGAGGCTGAGTCTATATTAATGTCTATGAATTCTATGAGATGTAGTTTAAGCTGTGTCAGATATTGCGAGTCTGAGATCAAATATCTGGGAAAAGAGAACGGTCTAGGTAAAGTCTTATTATGTGGTTTGGTAATTATAAGAATTATCGCATTGTGATCAGAGGAGATGCGGGGGCATAAAATCATAGTGCATATCTTTAACAAATTATCACTTATTAGTGCCATGTCCAATCTTGAGCACATTTTATGGGGTGCTGAATAATATGTGTAACCTGGTGATTTTGGATATAAATGTCGCCAAGCATCTTTGATATTATGGATACGACATAGGTCAAGAATAGATGACCTAGTTTTACGCATCCTTTGAAAGGAGCCGGGCCTAGTTGTGTCTATTTTATAATCCATTATGCAATTAAAATCCCCCATAACGATAAGTTCTCCCTCCCAGTCCAAGAGTTTGATATTCAAATGGTCAAAAACCCTTGGTTCATCCGTATTAGAGCCATAGACCACACATAGGACATATTTAAAATTCTCGAAACAAAGCTGGGCAATCGCCCATCTACCATCGTTGTCACTAAGAGTATGTAATACCTCAGCTCTAAAGCGTTTATCCTTTAGAATAGCCACTCCTCTAATAGAATGTCCTAGGCTCGAACAGGTCACAGTATCATAACCCAACTGATTAAGTAGTTTCTTATCTTTCCCAGCTATATGTGTCTCAGAAAGGAGAACGATATGGGGGTTGTGTAATTTTAATTCTTCTGTGATTAGGGATCTCTTATTTCTACTATTCAGTCCAGCTACATTCCAGGCTAAACACTTTATTTCATTCATTTGTTAAGAGAGGAGCAAGCCTACCTTCAAGCACAAGATCAGGCACGAGATACCCCAATACATTTCCTATTACTTGTAATATAAGCGAAAATAGAGAAGAAAAAAGAAGAACTGATATAAATTCACAAAATCCATCTTCGTCAACCTGCATACATTTTTTTACTGTGTTTCCTCCACCCCCCAACCCCTCCTCCCTCCCTTCCCCCCCCCCTGGTTCCTACCCCAGCCGGGGAAGAACCACCCTTGAGTAACAGCTGCCGCTGGAAGGGCAGCCGCAGTAGCTGGACACCCAAGAGAACCCCGTGCTTCCCTCCCTCTGCTGAGGAAAAAAAGATAGATAACTAAATAAAGAAAAAAAAAAAGAGGATTTTGCCCCCCCCTTAATAAAGACATATCATAATATCAGTAGTTGGAGATATTCCAATAGGGTTAACCATTATTTCTTTAAGAACGGTCCTATATATCCTACAAGCGTCCTATTCGTAAAGCTAAATAGTGAGATCCATCAGCTGCCAGCAAGTTTATGGAGGAAGACCTTGCAGTTATAAATATACATTTGTAAATTAAATTGAGTTTGGGGTTACAAAAAAAAAAAATTTTTTTTTCCTTTTTTTTTTCCCCCCCCTAGCTAATTCTTGTCTGTATAGACGCTAGATACATATGCTTCAGCTGCTTTAACATCATTAAAAAAATGAGTATATCCATTTTTAATGACTTTTAGACGAGCCGGTTCTTGTAAAAACGCCTGGCCCCCGCTAGATTTGATAGGATCTATCAATTTACGGAGCTTCCAGCGTTTATCCATCGTTTCCTTGCTGAGATCGGAACGAACAAAGATTGAAAGTTCCCCAATAACTATGGGGGAATTAGGACGTGCTTTCTGCCAGACTGCTTGGCGGAGTAAAAAATTGCCAAAAAAAATCAAAAAAGGACGTGGGAACTGGTTTCCCCTGTTCCTCAGAACCAGGGGAAGGCGATGAGCGCGCTGAATTTGTGAGTCCCAGTCCCAGTCTGCCAAGTCTGGGAAGGCTTTCTGGAGAACCCCTACTAAGTAGGCCCTGGGGTCAGAGCCCTCAGACCCTTCAGGTATCCCAAAAAGTCACAGGTTGGAACGTCTCTGCCGGTTTTCCAAATCTTCAATTTTTAGTTCAAGCGCAGACAATTGTATATCATGTTTGTCGATTGTAGATATCGTTTTCGTACTGATCTCTTCAATCTCCACCACCCGTTGTTGGAGTCCAGCAATATCCTGAGAGATCCCCCCCAATTTAGAAGTCATTTCTTGTAGTGATACTTGCATTTTGCTGTTGTCCTCCCTCAGTTGAAGAAAGTGTTCTTGGGCTTCGGCCCGTTGATCGTTTAAAATCTGAAGAATAATATCTACTGAGGAAGGTTCAGTCACTTCTTGCCTTGATCCTTTTTCGGTTGTGCAAGAGTGTTTCGCTTGAGAGAGTGGAAGAGGTATTATTACTGGTGTATATCTCTCAGTGGGTGGGGTAAGGGCATCACATGTTGATGGATGAGCTATTATTGCTTTGAATTGCGGATTTATAACTGCTTGCACTTGAGAATCATCCGAATGTACAGGAGGTGAGCTAGGCAAAGCAGTAGCAGTAGCAGGGCAAGCGGAAGAATAAGATAGTGATTCTCCATTTTCTAAGGTTTCAGTAAAGCTATTTCCAGATAGTCTCAGAGTCATATTTTTAACAAGACCTTTAGTTTCTATCCATTTTCTTAGAGGGCTCTTGTCTGGCTGCTTTTTCTTAAGGCTTTGAGCATTGTTTATAGTAAGCCGGTTTGATATGGCATCCGTCTTTCCTCCTCTTTTAAACTTAGGCTTGCCTTTAGGTTTGCGACCTCTAACACCATATGATTTGGCCTTGCAGTCTCTCTCTCGCCTTTCCCCCACCTCGTCCTCTGCCTCTGTTTCGTCATCCAGTTCCTCAAAAGAGTCCTGCTCAGTGGAGTCTGTAGTGCCAGAATGCTCCACAAAGTCCGTCACCCTCGGAGATTCCACGATTTCCACTGGCAGCTCTTTCCCCCCGTGGGTGCGTGCATCTGCCTCACAGATCCTAGCCTCCAGTATCTCCGTTTGAAGTTTGCCAGCCGGTTCAATGACCGAGGTAAGACCCAGTATCTCGGTGCGAGGCCCCCCAGAAGCCTGCAAAACGGGTTTTGTGCCGGGGGAAAGGGCTTCAATTGTTTCAGAGATTGTAGGAGACATTGTAACTGTTATTTGCGCTCCGACCGGCATGCAATCCTTTAATGGGCTGATTGAGCCAGTGGAAACTGTATCAGATGCTGTCCGTGTATCACTGGCCGTAAACTTTACATGTTTAGCCCCCAGTATATTAGCAGTATTCGCTTTGTCTAATTGAACCTCCATAGTACCCAAGGGATCTTTCAGAATAGTTTCTACATTTAAGAGACCGGCTATTTCACCCTGGGCCAGCCCCCCCTCTCCAGCCGAAGATTGGTCCATCAACTTAGCTGTATTTCGAGCAGAGCTCTTAACATGTGAACATGATATGGGTGGCCTCAGTACCTGTTTATCCATGTTTCCTTTCTCCTGCGATTGTGGCCCAGCAAGCTCAGTTAGCGTCAGGGGTAAAGTCGTTTTCTCAGCCGGTTTCTCAAGTTCAGCGTGAGGCTCTTTGCTCTTTGATCCCTCGGTTCCTTCAACTCCCGCCGGAGTGACCAAAGGTAACACAGTTATTGCCGCTCGTCCCGTTATAACCAGAGGGGCCGCGGCTCCCGTTGTTTGTTTGCTGTTCCTTCTTAAGCGGGGCTGGTTTTTCGGAGGCATCTTCTTCTTTGAACACCAGGCAAGGTGAGGGAAAGCAAAAGCCCGAAACCTGAGACCAAACCTAAGACCAAACCAGCCGAGCCCAGAGCTCCCACGCAGACCTTGTAACGTGCGTCGGAGTAGCTGGACCGTTTCTGTTGGATTTAGCATCGGGTAAAACCACCCCTTAGCCGTTTCTTGTAATTGTAGCTCAAGAAGTATAATCCTCTACTTTCTCCGTCTGTATGAGGGGGGTCTATCCTCCGTAGTTCAGTTCAGCTCAAAACATTGTGTCCGAGCAGAGGGAAGGACGGAGTCTCTGGGCGAGCTGCTCTGCGCGGACCCTTACTCCGCCATCTTGGATCCGGACCCTCCGTGTTAAGTAGCTGGATACAATCACATCTCAGAGTGATACCAAAATACCGTTCGAGTGGCACTCTATGGGAATGACAGAAATGTATTTTGCATGTTCCCTTTTAGAGAGACCCCACTTTTTTCATCTCTTTTAAAGGCCTGTCTGCACATATTTCTATATGACTGATTTCAGTCAGCAGCTGTAGGTGCTTCCCAAAGACTGGTTAGAGCATGTTTTTCCAAAGTTAATGCCGCATGCAGTGCAAGGCACTGGGCAAGCTCATACTTTAAGGAGCTGAAACTTTTGAGCAGTACAATTTGCACATTACAGTAACTATTAAACACATTATTTCAGTAGGTTATGGGGCAGTATTTAAAGTGTTTAACATTTCAAGACTATACTTTTCCTCTGCTTTATAAGCCTTGTTTCATTATTACTTCATTTGCTTTAAACTGCTCAATTTGCCAATGTTTTTTCAATTCTTTCTCAAGAGGGGCACCCACCCTGTGCCCCACGTTTGTCCATTTAGCTTGCTCACTTCGCTCACTATAGAAAATTCATACCCAACTTCTATGCCTCACCACTTTCAAATGTCACCAGCCCCCACTACAAGTCTAACCCATGGAAAAAAAAAAAACTGAATACCACGTAGTCCATCTGTCTCTAGAGTCAATCAGCAGGGGATGCATTGCCTGATGAAGTTGGCTGCGACAGGACCTTTCAGCTCTCATTCATAATTTATCCTGGTTGTTCGGACACAAACACAGGCGTAGAGCAATCCCGACCCTTCTGGCAGCTTGCCAGAAGGAATCATATCCATTGTCAGGTGCCATTCCGGTGTTTGGACTTCGATCACAGCGTTTTGTGCTCCTATCCACCTTCTGGTCCAACTCTGCTTTCCTTGTGCTTCTCTCTGCCTTGGGTTTGTGTCTATCTGGCAGGTGCAGATGGTCACAGTGGTGGTTCTGAGGTTTATAAACTCTGGGGTAGATTTATCATTATTTCACGCCACAAGGCAGCTTGCTGCTCTGTGTGAAAGGACTGGAATGCGCCACATTTTACATGGTACAGCGCATTCCTGTCCATTCATTGCGCTAGCACACAATGTGCTCCCTAGTGCCAATGCAGGCACCATGATGCTCTGGTGCCTCTCATCTAGTCCATGTGACCCAGCTGGGCCACCTTAGGTGTAGGTTTATTGATTGACAGTTAGTTGGGTTCATTGGTGTCAAGTGTGCCAAGGTCTGTTTCCCAGTTGGAGTGCAGCTTGCTCATAGTGTTTGGGGTATTGATTACCAGGGAGTGGTGGATATGCCCCCTTTGCTTAATGGGTCTAAAATTACTGTGCCTTCCAAGGGATTGAATTGAAGGGGATGCACCAAACAATCTCGTATTGGTGCAAACATGTGCGTCAGCTGAAGAAGTCTCAAAACTGCGACTTGTGTAATTGGAATTCATTGCACAAGTTTGTGAATGATTTCAAGCGTTCTCCCCACCAAATGTTGTTTAGTTTGGAAATCCCAGTGTGTTCCCAGGCCCTGAATTCAGGGGACATCTTTGCTGATGGAAGCAATTATCCCTGCCACAGGTGGGTCTCAAGCGTGGGATGTTTATACCAAAGAATGTGCAGTAGCACTTTCCATCACGCCAGGAGGTGGTTTAGGGTCTTGGGCTGGTATAGGAGGTGTGAGGGTTAGTGTCAAGAAATATTCCAGTTCCCGCAGGTAGGCCGGTTTATGTCTGTTCCCAAAGATCCAATCGTTTATGATTGTGAGGTGGACGTCGCAATAGTAAATTTGGATATCCACCATGCCCAATTCGCCTTCATAGATAGCTTGGGTACATTTGATCCAAGATACCTTCAGTTGTGTGTCCAATCATAAGTATTTCCGCCTGATGGCTTTCAGTTTGTCAAAGAAGGATCGTGCTATAATCTGTGGAAATGACATATAAGAATATGGGAAGGGTGATCATTCTGAATAGCACTATCCTACCCGTTATAGAAGAGGACGCATTGGGGAGTCGGGGAGTCAGGCATTGGGCGATGGGCTGGTGCCTCGGAGTCACCTGTGGGCCAATTGTTAGGGTCTCTGTGAACCGGCCCACAGAGATTAGGGCCTTATTTAGAGATTGACATATGGGATACACTGTCACAAATGTGACGGATATCCGTCCGCCGTATTACAAATCCGTTATATTCTATGGCACTTGTAATAAGGTGGATAGGATGAATATCTCACCCGCCAAACTAAATCAGGCACTTACTGTCTTCCCCAGTCATGCCAAAACACTGTAAAGTGACGCCAGAATCATGGGCACTCCCCTGCCATGCTGCCAAACAGAGGCTGGGGGCCAGGTGTTGTTCTGGGCTATAGGGCATTCTTACCCCGGCCCCTTACCTTGTGTGGCCAGCCCGGCCCAGAAAGCCTGGCCATCACTTTAAGGCTATGGTGGGTGACGGGAATGTGGGAGTATTCTGGGGCCTCGCAGGGGGGCCATTCTCACCTAAGCACACCTGGAGGAGGAGCAGCAGAAGCCGGGCTCTTTTCTTGACCAGGTCATACCCTGAGTAAGAGAAAAGGCCTCTCTGTGAGGTCACCTTTGCCTGAGAAAAAAACATAGACTGTAGCGTTATGGTCGCAAAGCTGCTGACGTTGAAACTGGGTATGTATATTTGAGTTCTGGCATCAGCTCAACATCAATTGATGCTGGGCAAATCACTTAATCTCCCTACCTAAAGTAAAAATTAATTTAATTTTGTGCAATGCAGCTGATGCTCGTGGTAAATGCTACATTGCCTTTGGGCCAAGGCCTAAATTGTGATCCCAATCCGACCCTGATTGTAGATAGGGAAAGAGTGGTATTCGTAGAGTTGATTCATTAAGGGTATAATGTTGAGGTTCCATACTTGTTGAAGGTGCAATGCTATGTGAATTCCTAAGTACTTAAAGCTGCCTGTTTGTTCCTGGAGATGGGGATGCCATGACATTTCATCTTCTAACTGGTCAAGTGGTGCCAGGAGTGAACTGTTCGAGTTTACAGTCAGGGCTGCCACGTCACAGGAGAAGCGCAGTATTTTGCAACATGTGGGATCCAGTCATTTTGGGAAATTTCAAGAAGAGAAGCACAGTGTCTGCAGGGAGATGTCATCCTCCAGCTGGTCTGCCCATCTGAAGCCATCCACCAAAGCATCTATCTTGATCCACTCGGCCAAGGGTTCGATCGCTAGTGCAAACAAAAGGAGGGACAGCGGGCAACACTGTCTGGTGACCCACTCGATCAGGAAGTAGTCCGAAGGAGTTCTATTGATCCTGATTTGTGCCCAGAGTGACAAGTGTGGGATTTTAATATGTATCATGAAACAAGGGCCAAAGTTCATCTTAGGAAGGACTTGCAGTAGGAACCTACAGTCTGTGGAATTAAAGGCCTTCTCAAAGAGGAGTAAGAGAAGTGTGGTGGCCCCACAGTTTGGGGGAGATTTGCTAAAATGTCACGCAGAGCAGCCCCCATGAGGCTGTGCTGCATTGCGCGACAGGGACGGAGCAGGAGAGCACAATATCTTCAAAGATATGGCTCTCTCCTCCCCTCTCTCTTGCGCCAGCGCTGATTACAGCTGCCCTGCGCCACACCTTAGTGCTGCAGCGCTAGTGTGTGTGCATGAGTCTAGAATAGGTTTTGTACAGAAAGGGAAAGCTTTTCCCAATTTGTATGCGTGCTGCAAAGTGCAGCACGCATGCAAAGTCGGAAAAGGAAGGAGAAATGAAAGCATTTTTCCTTCCTTGCACCTAGTTGAAATGGGTGCAGTTTTCTCACGTTAAACCCAATCTACTGTGTTTAGTAAATTGGGTTTAGAGTGAGAAACCTGGGGTGGTTGCATGGGAATGCCCATGCCCCACCCTTGATACGCCCCCATGGAGCAAAGTATCGCAAACCAGTGCAATGCGCTGCTTCGCATTACTTCTACGTTATTTCCAGTGCTAAACAAAATTAGTGCTGGAAAGTAAATTACAAAAAAGAAATTGCATCGTTTTGCGTCACTTTTGTGATGCAAACACGCCCGAAAAGCTTAGTAAATCTTCCCCTTCGGTGTTTTCTCGCCAGGATTAGATGCAGTCTTCAGAAACAACGTTAAGTGCTGCGTCTGGGCAAAAAAACATTCTGGTCTTGATGCACATAGAATGTGATGACCGTGGCCAGCCTATTTGCAAGTATCTTCACAAGAAATGTAGGGGCATATTTACGGAAATGGTGGTGCAGGGCAGCAAGTTACCAAGGCACGCTGCCTTGCACCACAGGGAAAGAGCAGGAATGTACCGTACTTATACAATACGGTGCATTCCTGTCCTTTCCCCCTGCTCTGGCGAAGTTTTTGCAGTCCAGAGCAAACGCAGGCACCCTTGCCACGGTGCATGGGTGTCTGTGTTGTAGTCAGGATTGTTTCTGAGCAGGAAGGGGAACCTTCCTCTTTTAAACCAATCCATATAGGTGTTTTCCTCTTTCTATGTGTGCGGCAGACACTTAGAATGAAGAAAAACGAGGAGAAATAAAGATATTTCTGCTTGTTACGCCTTACCTGGGGAGACGTAAGGGTTTGGCGCAAACCCAGTTGTAAATGGTCTTATATATCTGGGGATGCGTCAAAATCAATAGTGATGTGTGGGAACACCCACCGCAATGCCCATGGAACACCTCCCTAGCGCAGAGTAAGGCAATGCAGCGATTTGTGCTGCCTTGCCTTACTCTATATCGATGAGGTCATTCAAAGCCACGCAAAGTGGCTTTGTGTGGCCTCATATTTGATCTGTTTATTAGTTTTGTATTTAATATAATATGCATGTTAGACTGCCCTATACACACAATATCCGCACAGGGCACGTGATGCAAAAACAGAATAGTTGTCTGTAGGAGGCTGGCTTTGTATATTGTGCACACTAATTCAAGTGATGCACCCGGCACTAATCCAGGCAACACTTATGGTGATTTTAGTGGTCTTTGATAACCCTAGAAAGCTCTCAGAGTGGTAGCTGTTGAGAGCAGCCTTCAGGTTTATCTTGAAGGAATGTAAAGCAGCTTGATTTACCACATGTAATCAACAGTGTAGATTAGATGAAAAAGAACCACACAGTGTTTTAAAATAAGTCTATTTATCACACAACTGAATCACTCACTAACACATTGGTATATCTCCTACACGGAGATACCATTACGCAAGAATACTTCAAAATATTCAGGTAAGTAGCACAATTTTTTACTGTTCTCTATGGGGAGCCCAAACCATATTCTAAGAAAGTGGAATGAGAACTGTAAAGGAGAACAGGACCAGGATACCCAGAGGAGCTGGGGACACATGGAACCACCCAAGGTTAGTACCCAGTGTGAGAAGGTGGCCTGATATATGCTGTCCACTAGTTCTAGTGGGCACCTTGTATCAGTCCAAACAACCCCTTATGGTGATAGATTAAAGACAACCTTTATTGAAAGCTATCCTAGAGGTAGCTATGGAGAGCAGCCTCTAGGCTAAGTCTTGAAGGAATGTAAAGCAGCTTGTTTTACCAGTCTATAATCTCTTGAATTATCAAGTGAAAGGACAACCATACCAGGTATATATTTAAAATATATGTATTTAGGTTAACACACACCCCTCTAGTCTCTTTATGAGACTGGAGTTCGAAGTACTTAAGTTACAAGTGAGCAATCATCAGTAATAGCACAAATACACGTTTGGGCCCTACGGGCGTACCAAACCATATACCAAAAAAGTGGTATAAGAACCACCACTGAACTAGAAACAGTGCCTAGAGCCTGTAGAATCGCTGGGACCCCAAGGAACCACCCAAGGTAGTGACACAGGGGACCCAAGGGGACTGTAAGCAGTGTGAGAACACAACCGCGGGTTCCAGTTATCTTCTATGGGTAATGTCGCGGTTGGAAATTTAAAGATTAGGGACACTTAGAATTGAGTCAGAACCAAACCCTTTTGTGCTTAAGAAGTTCTAGGGCTAGCACCCACAGGAGCACCGGAGTACTTGAGTTACCTCACCGAGGGAAGCCGGGTGCATAGGTGTCTTTTGGGGTCGGGTCGTGGCGGGTCGTGTCGTCGATTGCAATGGAAGCCTGCAAAGAACTGCTGCTGCCGTGAAGAGGAGAAGTGTCTAAAGAGATCCAAGCCTGGATCTAGGATGGAAGGAACCTGAAAGCAGAGGGGACAGAGTATGGGTCACTAGCCAGTGACCGAGAGCAGGATGGACCAATGCCCACAGATGTTGGGTGCTTCAGGTGAGTTGATGGGTGTCTTGACTCTTCAGCCACGAGGTCCAGGAGGCGTCGACAAAGTCCATGAGCCAGATTCGAACTGGCCCTCAAAGTCTGTCGAGTTCTGCGGTGTCGGCGACCAGAATGGACCCAACAAGCCTTGGCAATGGCAAGTCACTGGAATTTAGAGAAAGGACTGCGGTGCAGACCAGCAAGGTCTGAGGGACTCACCCAGCGAGGGTAAGACAGGACACATCTGGAGCAACCAGAAAAACTCAAGTAGAAGAGGAGTGGCCTTCGTGGGGACCTGCTAGCCAATGGACTAGTGATCGCGAAGGAGCCTCGAGCAGTCACACTTGAAACTGGCCCACGGGTCACTCATGGAGTGGAGGCCAACAATCTTCAGTGCAGGAGGTGCTCAAGGCTGGGGCTACTAGAAGTCCAAAGCACAACTTTTAGGAAGCCCAGGAAGGTGCTGTTGCTGCAAAAGATCACAGTGTCCAGGGGTCACGGTCCATGTCACCCACGATCGCCACAGGCCTCAGCTTTGCTGTGGAGTCAGGGTAGCCTCGGTGACGTCTGGAAATCCACCTCTGGTGATTCAAAGACTTTGGCGTCCAGCGGGAGCTTCAGCGATGCCGACAGGTCAGTTGCTTCTTTTGTGCCTGCCAAGCAGGGGAGTCACTCCTTGACCCCAAGGGAGATTTATTCTGTCTTCTAGTCAAAATAGAAAGTCAAAGGTCCAGGATATATGATGCACAGTTTCGTCCAGAAGTAATCTAAAGTCCTAGGGACTGGATTCCTATACTTATACTAAGTTTAGGGGATGGACTAACTCTAAGGCCCCACATATGGGTGGGTTTGGAAAGAGGGGTGGTTACACCCATTTCCTTTGTCCAGTTTCGCACCAGAGCAGGGGCAGGTAGCCCCTGCAACCGGTTTGAACTGGACTATGCACAGGGACACCAAATGTGCCCCAAGTGCAGGACTTCAAAGCACCAGAGAGTGCTCCCGCCCATCCCCAATACCCATCTGCCTGTCTGGGGAGGTGGTTATACCTCCCTTCGACAGGAAACCTATTATCCAGGCCTCCCCTGCCAGAGTTTCGGTCAGCAGCAGGAGGCCAGACTGGTGTCTGTGGCATGGGCTTCAATTTTGTGATGCCAGGGCTCAGTAAAGTCCTACCGGTTTTGACCAGTGTGAACATGTCTCTCCCTCTAGAAGGGTGGAATGCTACCCCCGCTGCCAGATCTGGCACGGGGGGGGGGGGGGTTAGTATTCCAAAGTGTTTCACATCAAACACGACATGTTTTGATGCAGCCATTCCAAAGTTAGCATTTATAATGCACTTAAGAGTATATGGTATGGCTGTATCACAGAACAGCCATAAGGAAGTATTTCTGAAAGCTTCAGAGGGGCTCAGCTCATGCTTGGGCACCGTCTCACACAAAACCAAGCACTCTGCATTCAGGATTGTCAAGGCCTGCCATAGGAGTGACTTATAGGTTTATATGTGTCTCTATATATATGTGGATAAAGGATGCCTATACCACTGTAAGGGGTGCAAGCACGCCCTTACCCAGGCTACAGTAGCAGACCTGTGGTGCCATTTTGGAGTGCTTCCCAGGGGTGGCATAATACATGCTTAAGCCCCTGGTAGGCCTCTGAGGTACCTCTGCCCTAGGTACATAGTATACCATATACTAGTGGCTTATAAGGCACTCCAGAATCCAATTAGATATGCACCTAATGTACATGCAAACCATTTTAGAGAGCAAGCAGCTAGGCTGTGGTCCTGATTAGCAAGACCACAGCCAGACTAAGGTCGAAAAACAGTGAAACACCAGCAAAAAGTGGGGGTACCCATGTGAAGCAGATCCTACTCTCCTACACAACCACCCCCCAAATGCAGGGACATTAAACTAACCTTGACCAGTTGAGTCTTCATGTTCTAAGTGGAAATACCTAGAGAGTCCATCTGCATTGGCATGGTTACTCCCAGGTCTATGTTCCACTGTGAAGTCCATCCCCTGTAGGGAAATGGACCAGCTAAGCAGTTTTGGGTTTTCACCCTTCATTTGTTTTAGCCATAAGAGTGGCTTATGGTCTGTCTGAACAAGGAAGTGAGTACCAAACAAGTATGGCCTCAACGTCTTCACAGCCCAAACCACAGCAAAGGCCTCCCTCTCAATGGCTGACCAACGTTACTCTCTAGGGGTCAGCCTTCTGCTTATGAAAGCTACTGATTGATCCTGACCTTCATCATTCAATTGTGACAGTACAGCCCTTACCCCCAATTCAGATGCATCTGTTTGGACAATGAACCTCTTGGAGTAGTCATGACTCTGCAGAATGGGAGCAGTGCACATGGCCTGCTTCAGGTTATCAAATGCCTTTTGACAGCTAGCTGTCCACTGAACCTTTTTGGGCATCTTTTTAGAAGTTAAGTCATTCAAGGGTGTCACTATTGATCCAGACCCTTTGACAAATCTCCTATAGTACCCAGTCAGGCCTAAGAAGGCTCTCACCTGAGTCTGGGTAGTTGGAGCAACCCATTCCATTATGGTCTGGATTTTGCTCTGTAATGGTTGAACCTGGCCCCCACCTACAAGGTGGCCCAGGTATACAACCTGGCTCTGCCCTACCTGGCACATAGTAGCCTTGATAGTTAGGCCTGCTTTTTGCAGGGCCTCCAAAACATTCCTCAGGTGGACCAGGTGATACTCCCAGATGGAGCTAAAGACAGCAATATAATCTAGATATGCTGCACTAACGTCTTCCAGGCCTGTAAGGACTTGATTCACCAACCTTTGGAATGTGGCAGGTGCATTCTTCAAACCAAAGGGCATTACCACAAATTGATAGTGCCCACTAGGGGTAGAAAATGTTGTATTTGGCTTTGCATCACCAGCTAGTCTGATCTGCCAGTAGCCAGTTGTCAGGTCAAATGTGCTTAGAAATTTGGCTGAGGCCAAAGTATCTATTAGCTCATCTGCCCTGGGGATGGGATGGGCATCAGTCCTAGTGACTGCATTGAGACCCCTGTAGTCTACACAAAACATCATCTCTCTTTTCCCACCACTGGTGTGAGGTTTAGGTACCAAGACTACTGGGCTAGCCCAAGGGCTAACTGACGGTTCAATCACGCCCAGATCCAACATATTTTGGACTTCTGTCCTTATACAGTCCCTGACATGATTAGGTTGCCTGTAGATCTTATTCTTCACAGGTAGTCTGTCCCCAGTGTCCACTTCATGAGTGCACCAGGTGGTCTGACGAGTGCACCAGGTGGTCTGACTTGGAATCAGAGAAAACATATGTCCAAACTGGCTGAGAAGGTTTCTGCAGTTAGTTTGCTGCTGGGCAGTGAGGCTGCCTGCCAAGGCTACATCGTCAACTGACCCATCATCAGGGTTCTGAGAAAGCAGGTCAGGGAGTGGATCACTCTCTTCCCCCTGTCCTTCATCAGTAGCCATGAGCAAGCCCATGTCTGCCCTGTTAACATATGGTTTAAGTCTGTTGACATGAAGTACCCGATGGGGACTCCTCCCCTGATTGCTCAACAATTGTATGGGGCCACTCCAATTGTCCTGGAGTGCTGCTGGGGCCACAGGCTCCAACACCCACACTTTCTGTCCTGGCTGGTAAACAGTCAGTACAGCCTTTTGGTCATGCCAGGCATTTTGCAGTTCCTGGCTAGCCTCAAGGTTTTTGTTTGCCTTTTTCATGTACTCAGCCATCCTGGAGCGGAGACCAAGTACATAGTCCACTATGTCTTGCTTTGGGGGCTTGAGAGGTAACTCCCATCCTTACTTCACCAAACACAATGGACCCCTGACAGGGTGTCCAAAGAAAAGTTCAAATGGGCTATAGCCAACCCCCTTTTGAGGCACCTCCCTGTATGCAAATAAAAGGCAGGGCAAGAGCAGGTCCCATTTTTGCCGAAGCTTCTCTGGAAGTCCTTTGATCATGCCCTTTAAGGTTTTGTTGAATCTCTCAACTAAACCATTGCATTGTGGGTGATAGGGTGTGGTTAACTTGTAGTTCACTCCACACTCCTTCCAAATAGCAGTCAAGTAACTAGACATGAAGTTAGCTCCCCTGTCAGATACTACCTCCTTAGGAAAGCCTACTCTTGAGAACACACTCAAGAGAGCTCTTGCCACTACAGGGGCTGTAGTGGTCCTTAGGGGAATTGCCTCTGGGTACCTGGTGGCATGATCGACCACCACCAGTATAAATCTGTCCCCAGATGCTTTTTGGGGATCCATGGGAGCAACAATGTCAATCTCTGCCCTTTCAAAGGGCACCCCCACCACAGGTAGTGGTATCAGGGGGGCCTTTGTAGTGCCACCTGCCTTGCCACTGACTTGGCAGGTTACACAGGAGCGAAAAAACTCCTTTGTGTCTTCAGACATGTGAGGCCAGTGAAAGTGAGGAACAATTCTGTCCCAAGTCTTGTTCTGGCCTAGGTGTCCTGCTAGGGGAATATCATGGGCTAGTGTCAATAGGAAACCCCTAAACTTCAGAGGTATAACCAACCTCCTGGATGCACCAGGCTTGGGGTCTCTACTCTCTGAGTATAGGAGTCCATCATCCCAATATACTTTATGGGTGCCACTAGCATTCTCATCAGCCTCATCAGCAGCTTGCTGTCTGAGGGTTTCAAGAGAGGGGCAGGTTTTCTGTTCCTGGCTCAGATCAGACCTGGAAGGGCCCCCTGTCCCCAAGAACTCAACCTGGTCAGGTTCAAGCTCCTCTGGGACAGTTCCTTCTTCAGGCTCAAGATCATCTCCATGAGGAGACTAATCAGCAGAGGGAAGGCTCTGCCTTAACCCTACTGCTCCTCCTCTTGTGAGGCACCTGGTCCATTATTCCAGAATCCAGGGCCTGTCCAGTTTTACACAGTTTTGCCTGTGACCTGTTCACAGCAAAGACATGTGCAGGGATCCCTAACATTTCTGCATATGTCCTGAGCTCCACTTCAGCCCAAGCTGAAGTCTCTAGATCATTGCCAAACAAGCACTGTACTGGTAGGCCTGCACTTACCACAATCTTCTTAAGGCCAGTTACCCCTCCCCAGGAGAAGTTAACAACTGCCAGAGAATGGTCTCTTCTGACATTGCTAGCATTGGTCACTTGGTACATTTCACCAAGTATAATCTGCCCAGGATCCACAAGATCTGTTGTCACGATTGTGACACTTGCTCCTGTGTCCCTGAATGCCCAAGCTTCTACTCCATTTATCAAAGGCTGCTGTCTGTATTTGCCCAGGTTACTGGGACTCACAAAGGGGGACATATCCATGCCCCCATCACTGACCAGCACAGCCTGGGTTGGAACTCTGACTAGGCCAGAGTCCATCTCAGAACCCAGGGTCAACCCTACTACACCCTTATTCTGTGTATTCCCACCACCAATTGTAACTGCACTAGGGGGAGCAGGTGCCTTAGGGGCATTGGTGGTGGCTGGAGTATTTTCTTTGGCCTTGGTGCAGTCACTAGTCCAGTGAGTTTTCTGTTTACACATTTTGCACCAAGGTTTCTTTTGCCGTTTAATCCTACTTGACTGTGACTCCCTATTAGAAGAAGATTTTTGGGGCCCTTGAGAAGACTTCTGGTCTTGACCCTTGTCCCCACCCTTGTCAGAGTTCTTGGCATCTTGGTTCTTAGGGTCACCACCCTGGTTCTGTACCTTCTGCCTCACCCTGGTTTTGACCCATTTGTCTGCCTTCTTTCCCAATTCGTGGGGAGAGGTCAGATCAGAGTCTACCAGGTACAGCTGATTTTGACAGTTATTAAGAATCTGCTCCCTCATTATCAGATTGTACAATCCTTTGAAGTCACACACTTTACTGCCCAATAACCAACCTTCCTGAACCTTAGCAGCATAGTCAACAAAGTCAACCCAGTCTTGCTTTTGTGCTTTTTGGGTGTCTCTGAACTTTAACCTGTATTGTTCAGTGGTTAGGCCAAATCCATCTATTAGTGCACTCTTCAAGACCTGGTAATCATCAGCGTCCTCATCTCTTACAGTGAGGAGCTTGTCTCTACCTTTGTCTGCAAAGGAGAGCCATAAGATTGCTGCCCACTGCCCTTGGGGGACCTTTTGTACTTTACAGGCCCTATCCAAGGCAGTTATCCATTTGTGGATGTCATCCACACTCTGGTAGGGAGGGACAATCTTGCTTAGGTTTCTATGGTCATAAGACCGCTCCCTATCTCTAGGGAAATTGCTGCCACCAATGGACTCTAGCCCCTCCTTTTTACTAGCTCTATAGAGCTCTAGGGCTTCCCTATAGAAGGCCATCTGCTACTTTCTGAGGTTGAACTTGTCTTGCTCATACGTCAGCAGTCTATCTCTCCTCTCCTGGGAGGTTTCCCTCCCTCTGTGAAAGGAGGCAGAGGTACCTATGGAGGAGTTAGACTGGACATATCCCCTTGACAGAGATCTATCCCTTCTACCCCTGTTTTCAGGTCTACCTGGAGGAATAAAGGAAGGAGCATTATTGTCATCCTCCTCATCCTCATCCAGGAGATCTATGTTCACCAGAGTCTGGTCATTGTCACCAGTTTGGTCAGCATTAGAGGTAGGGTCAGGGGAATTGCTACCCCTAGGCCCACCCTCACCTGCTGCCCCACCCACACTGTCTATCCCATCAGGCCCACTAGGCCCTGTGATATCATCCAGCTTAAGTATCTTTATGAGATGCTGGGTGGATGGACTTTTGCCTGTCTTCAGCTTCCTAATGGAACATTAAGCCCTAAGCTGAGCAAAGGAGAGATCCTCATATTTATAGGGAAGGGACCCACTGGTTCCTGGCCGGTTAGACAATTCTAATGTGGTGTGGTGTATTGCACTACCTACACTAGTGTGTCCTACTAAACTCTCTTGAGTTGTAGAAAGGGTGTGCTATCCCTTGACACACAACTCTAAGTTCAGTAGAACTTACTGTAGCTAAACTTGATATTATATGTACCTCAGGTACCTTTAGTGGTTTTCAGTTGATAAATTCAATTGAGATTATCTGGTAAAACAATAGAAAGCTGGAATCCCACACGCTGCACACCAATGTGAGAAGGTGGCCTGATATATGCTGTCCACTAGTTCTAGTGGGCACCTTGTATCAGTCCAAACAACCCCTATGGTGATAGGTGATAAGGCCCAATTCTTGTCTAACCAATTATCTACAAGAACCCTCTCAGGTCGCCAGGATCTTTTTACTTGCCAAATAGCGTAGAGGGAGTAAATACAATTATCAGAATATAACTACCGCAATTTGACATCATTAAAGGATAGAGGACTCAGAATCTAGAGTTTTCAAGATTTTATTATGAGCAACAACATCTGAACATAAAGGCACCTCAATACAAGGCACAAAAGATAAATGGGCACCAACAGAAAAGCTAACCTATGAAGCATTCGCATTCGACTAAAAATAAAAAGAATTACAGATTCTAAAGGCATCAAATAAAGAATCGTTATACTAATATCAATTTTCGGAATCATTAGTCAAAACATTTCTGTCCCTACTCTATTCTGAAGTGGCATCCCTACTTAGCATTCCCTCCTAGACAAGAGAATCATGGAAAAGGTGTCAGGAGTGAAACTTCCTAAGAAGTCTTCACTTAGTGAGAGCTCAATCTATGATGCTCCTTCTAGCTTCCCACCTAAACCTCATCTGCTCAACCCACGAGAGACTGTCCCTAATACAAAACTCCAAAATCGCAGAACACGCCCTTCGGCACACCTCTTCAGCCAGGTCTTCCTCCGGTAAATTTCCATCCAGAGCTGTCCATCTTCCATCGTCCGTTAGCTTGACCTTGGGTCCCAGGCACCTTCCATACTAAGAGTTACAGTTGCACATTCCAATGCACTCCCCTGTAGGCTCCTCGCCCTATCTCAACTCCTAAAACAAAGACTTATTCTCACTAACAAGCTAAATGTCCTTGCACCTGCAACAGAAACATGGGAACGAAAAGGAAAGCTCTTCGCATCTTGAAGTTTTACATTTCACGGCAACTCAAGCCTTAACCAAGAAATCCCTGTCAGGCTGTAAAATATAGCTAAAATAAGAAATGAACACGCCTTCTCTTCTACATATGCAGTTAGGCCTTATAAATTTAAACACATTATGAAACCACATTCTAAGCATTACTTCAACATAATCATCTCGTAAATAAGCAACCTACTTTTTAATTCTAACGTGGTACACATTTACAGAAGATTTTGGGGGCATATTAACAAGCCAGGCGATAAAATTATCGCCGCTTTAGCGGCAGAAAACTGCCGCTAAAACGGCGATAATGGGCTTGATAATATGCTCTATGGAATTCCAATTGAAACCCATGTTAGATGTGAAGGACATCTAACATGGGCTTCAATTGGAATTCCATAGAGCATATTATCAAGCCCATTATCGCCGTTTTAGCGGCAGTTTTCTGACGCTAAAGTAGCGATAATTTTATCGTCTGGCTTGTTAATATGCCCCCAAAATCTTCTGTATGGTAAATCTTTGGAAAAATGATAGCCAAGTAGCATGTACCATACCAATTCACAGGCAATTTCACGTAAGCATTCTTTCCGCATACAAAATACACCGTTGGAATCACTTGCACCGGACCCTGCAAAAAGTTCTTAGCAGAATCTTCCATAGTAAAGGTATGGTCACACGTACTATGTCCCACTGAAACCTTGTCATAATAGGTCTGCGGACGTCCCACACACAAATTCCCCTTCTGTACTTGATCTAATGCTATAGGTCCATAACTTCCCTTGGATCTGTGTAATCTCTCCTCCTCAGTCCAATCTACTGGACTCTCTCCTGTGATTTGTGTCTGGGTTAGTTTTCTATATCTATCCTCAATTTGACCAATGAACTTCTTTTCAGTTTCCGACAATAAGCATGTCAAATTATGTCGATGAGCATAAGCTGTATCTAAACTCGTGGTCGGTATGAAATAAGTCCGATGTCTATCTCCTGACTTATAATAATCATACTTATTCAAGTGCTTATATGCCGGAACTTCAGGAAGTACTGCATCATAGTAGAAAAGAAATACTTGAACTGTTTCCTCTCATAGAACAGGCTAAGCAATAAGCTGCAAGAAATCCCATATGTTAGTGGAAGGTGATGGTATCTAATACCCTCGTCTACAGAAGAAGGCAACTGCATACACACAAAGCAATCCTTTGCATCCATCGCGTCAACATACTCATACAACAGCTTCGCATAAGCATTAAGCTTGAAATCACCTCTAGACAGGTCTACATGAAGTCTACGACTCTCTTCAAGTGTCAAAGCTCTTTGAGCTCCTATAGTAACCCCTTTTTGGCTGGAAGTGGTAGGTGTAGGTGTCCCCTGTACCTCCCCCTCCTGCTCGTGTGACACTATATATGAGGCTACAACTATCGCAACTATAACAGCTATCACTACCCCTAGAAGTGTACCTATCACTAATTTAGCCCTACGGTGAGTATTTCCAGCTTCTGCCATCTTCGTAAAGTTCTCAAAATTCAGTTCAATGATAACAGGTAAAAGTCTCTCTCTCATCCAAAGTTTCTTGTCAACTCAGTTCAATCACCACCTTGAAGCTGGAAAACCCCTAACAATTTTCAGTTCCTTATTTACACAGTCCAGAAAAAGACTTCCCTAGCCCTCTTTCGTTTTCTCCAATGGAAAATCCCTAAATTTATTCTTCTTCCACTCGGGCCTAGGTTACCTTCTTTCAGACTTATATACAACCAAAGTTCACCATCAGTCCAGAACAATATTCGGTCCCAACAGCTCTAGGACCCCCTGCAAGATATCAATTCGAAGTGTCATCAACTCCTGAGGTGCTGGTATAACGACAAAAGTCGGAAAGACTAAGGTGTCCAAAATCAGTTCACGAACTTTACTCAGAAGCGGTGGACTCAGAATATTAAGGGTCAATATCCCATCGATCTCCAATCCTGAGATTTTCATCAACACTTCTATCTTCAGATTCGGAGAACTGCTGACCAGAGTCAAGGATCTCAGCCTCCCCGTGCTCGGTATGCCTGGCATCAGTCACAGCGTATGTCCACTCTGGTGAGGCGTACCTTCGACACTGCACTCTTGCTCTCCTCGACTTTCTCAGACCACCTTGAGCTTGCTCTTCGTCACTCTGCTCCGATTCAGACATTTCGGAAACTGGGGCAAGATCTCTTCCTGGTGCCACTCGCAAGTTTACCCGTCTCTGACTCACGGGCCAAACTCTTTCTGCTTCTGTGGCACTTCTGCTCTCCCTTTGAGTACCCTGTGCACTACTTCCTTCTTCAGCAGAATTTGACTCTACTCCACCCACAGCAACACTTTCTTCGTCTGAGTCAAATTCGGGACTTCGACTTGCACATTCCCTTTCAGCTTGGTCTAGTGCACTACCAACTACTTCAGCAACCCTCACAGCTTGACTTGCCCTCTCAGATGGCTCTGTCACCTCAGCTGGATTTTCATTCATGAGAGGGGCTGTATCTTCCAAGGGTGCTGGAACTCTACGGGTATGGGAGGCATGCACTCAGTTCGGCAATCCTCCGCACTTCACTGCTGTATTCGTAGCCAGGATTATCTGGTACGGCCCACGCCAACGAGCATCCAGGCAACTCTTCCTCACGTGTTTACGCACGAGTACCCAATCCCCTGGGCACAAGTCGTGGCACAGGTCACTTGCGGCTGGAACAGCTGCTGCTTGCACCTGCTGAGACACAGAACGGACCACATCAGCCAGGCCTTTACAGTAGTCGAGAATCAAATCATCATTGATGTTAATCAAAGCAGTGGCAGGTATTGCTGGCAAACGCATCGCTCTCCCCATGAGGATCTCATGAGGCGACAATCCAGTCCTCCTATCAGGCACACTACGGAGACTCATGAGAACTAAGGGTAATGCATCTGGCCATTTCAAAGATGTCGAAGAACACACTTTTGCCATCCGGGCTTTCAAAGTCCCATTAACTTGTTCCACAATCCCAGAAGCCTCTGGTCGATAACTGCAATGCAACCTTTGGTCTACATTCAGGGCAGCACAAAGCAATTTCATGATCTCACTATGAAAATGCGTTCCTCTGTCTGACTCAAAAGAGGTCGGGAAACCGAACCTCGGGATAAGCTCTCTCAGTAGTAACTTGGCTACGGTGAGTGTGTCACACCTACGTGTTGGGTAAGCCTCCACCCATCTAGAAAAGACACACACTACAACTAATATGTACCTCAACCCATTGCACCTTGGCATCTCAATGAAATCCAACTGCATTCTGTTGAAAGGCCCACCTGACCTCCCAATATGACTCATCGTCACAGCCGTCCTTTTCCCTACATTCATTTGTTGACACGTAACACATCTCTAACACACAGCCTCAGCTACTGCACGAAACTTCGGATTGTACCACGTTTGACAAAACACTCGCACCATCGCATCTCTGCCAAGATGTACAGCACCATGTATCAATCTTGCCATAGGATTCAACAGACATTCCGGTAACACAGCTCTTCCATCATTCGAAATCCATACATCCACATCTCCCTTCTCACATTCAGCTCGCACACAACTATCCCGTTCTTGATCGGAAACTTCATCCTGCAACCGTTTTACTTCTTTCCAAGTATCAGCCATGGTTAACATCACGTTGAAATCGGTTCTTTCTTGGCTTCCCTCAACATGCCTTTCAGTGAATGTGCATCCCTGTTCTGCACAAAATCGAGCAACTTCACCTGCATAGTTATTACCTAATGACACAGCGTCATTCCCCTTGGAGTGTGCAGAACACTTAACAACTGCGATTTCCTCTGGACTTTGCAATGCTTCCAACAATTGCCTCACATAGTCCCCATTTCTAATGGGTGAACCAGAAGATGTCATAAACCCTCTCTGTGATCATAGCTGTCCGAAGTCATGAACGACACCAAACCCATTCTGACTATCGGTATAAATCGTTATACGAATCTTGTCAGCAGCCAAACAGGCACGGGTCAAAGCAATAAGTTCAGCCACTTGTGCGGAGTATACTCCTTCTAAATAAGCGGCTTCAACCACTCCAGTGAGGGTACATACAGCAAACGCTGCTTTCAGTCGACCAGCACTGTCTCTTAAGCATGAACCGTCCACAAAGAAAATTTCATCCGAAACTGGAAGCGGCTCATCGACAATGTCAGGTCTCGGTTTGGTGCACAATTCAGTCACATCAAGACAATCATGGTCCTCACAGTCTTCATCGTCTACATTTGGAATAGGCAACAGTGTGGCAGGATTTAAAACAGAACACCTCTTCAGCGTCACGTTATCTGCAGCAAGGATGACTTGTTCATAACGCGTCAACCTATTATTCGTGAGGTGCTGTGTTTTAGTCCTAGTCATCAACAGTTCAACAGAATGTGGTACATAAACAGTAAGCGGATGGCCCATGACAATGCTCTCACATCTTTCGATACTGACACCCGTTGCGGCAACGAATTTGAGACATCCGGGCAACGCAGAAGCTACTGGATCTAAAGTAGCTGAAAAGTAGGCAACTGGTCTACGGACACTTCCATGAGTCTGAGTTAGAACCGCCAATGCACAACCTTCCCTTTTGCAGCAGAATAAGGCAAATGCCTTATTGTAATGAGGCATTTCCAAAGCTGGAGCGCAACACAAAGCTTCTCTCAGCCTCAAAAATGACCTTAAACAGTCTTCGTCCCATGGTACCGGATCGCTCACATCCGTACGCGTCAGCCGCTGTAAAAGCTTCGCTTCAAAGGAAAAGTTTGGGATCCATTGGCGACAATGACCAACCATTCCCAAGAACATTCGGACTTCTCTCTGAGTAGTGGGAACAGGCATTCTCAGAATCGCCTCAATGCGATCTGGTGACACCTTTCTCTTGCCTTTCTCAATTCTGTGACCCAAATACTGTACTTCACTCAAACAGTACTGTAATTTGTTCGGAGACACTTTATGCCCATTGTCCGCCAATTAATTCAACAGAGCAACGGTATCGATCCTGCAAGCGTCTTCAGTTTCTGACGCAACAAGCAGATCGTCAATGTACTGCACTAGAACAGAGTTCTGTGGCAGCACAAGACCTTCAAGATTTTTCTTCAAGATCTGATTAAAGATAGACGGCTCTCTGTATACCCCTGTGGGATACGACACCACGTTAACACACAATTTTCCAGCCAAAAAGCAAAAAGAAATTGGCTCTCCTCATGCAGAGGAATCGAGAAAAATGCTTGACACAAGTCAATCACTGTGAACCATTCAGCTTCACATGGGATCTGAAACAGGATCACGGACGGATTCGGTACCACTGGACAACATGGAACGACTATCTCATTGATTTTTCACAAGTCTTGTACAATCCTGAATTACCCACTTGGCTTCTGTAGTCCCATAATAGGCGAATTGCATGGGCTACCCATGATCTCCCTCAGAATTCCCTGCTTGATCATGGACTCAATTACAGGTTTAATCCCTGCAATAGTTTCAGGTGACAACTTATACTGGGGCGTCCTCGGGAACTCTACATTTGGCTTAATCTGGATTTTCACTGGGTCTACTCCCTTGACTAATCCGATCTCCCCTCCACTGAGGTCCCATACGTCAATTGACACTGAGTACCTCAGATCAAGTGGAAGTTCCTCCACCGTCAATGCTGGGTACATTTCCACACACACACGCTGATTCGCAACCTTAAAGGTCGCATCGTCATCCCTTGTCTGTACTTCCACTCCCTTCGGGGTACAATAGATAGTGCAGTTAAGCTTGCACAATAGATCTCTACCTAACAGGCAAACTGGACTAGAATCACACACCACAAACTGGTGTCGATCGCTGAAATTCCCTATCTTGACTGGGATTGGCTCCGTTAATGGACTAGTCATTTTCTTATTTGCCACGCCAATGACTTGGATTGATTGTCCAGAAAGGGGTAGGTCTGGGACCACTACAGATCTTACAGTCGATCGAGTAGCGCCTGTATCAACCAAAATGGTCGTAGGGTGACCGTCAATATCTGCTTCCACAAAGGGTCCCCTCTGATCTACCTCTAAGACAGCTCCAAGCGCACAATCCTCTTCTCCTCTCGAGCATGGTCGTGCCAGCGGGTCTAGATCATTTTCCTCACTCCCTTCAAACATGGGCATCTGCAAATATGTCCGAGCTCCCTGTTGTATATTCTGTATCTTGGGTGGTTGGGGAACCTGCATCTGCGGAACACCCGTCCCCCCTTTGACCATCTTAGGTCGAGTCACTGTAGGGACCACATCTGCCACAGGAACCTGGACTATCTCTCCTTCCTGCTGTATCTGGTTCAACGGGTTCAAAGGACACTCGCGTCTCCAGTGTCCAATCTGGTGATAAAAGATGACATGCTGTAGTCTTTTTCAATGTCGCCACATCCATTCCTGTCTTGGGGTCTATTGACTTTGGCCTTCCCTGACCCTGAGCATTCTTAATTCCTCCTTGATTGTTTCCCTGTTTCCTTCCCAACGTTCCCCCATTAGGCTGTCCCTGGGCTGTTTGCATCTGCACAAGCATCAGTTTATCTTTCAACTTCCTGTGCTTGGATTCTATCTCATCACTACAGTATCTAGCATACTGTAAAATCTCATCTACAGGCTTGTTCTGCCAACAAATCAAATGCTGCTGTATCATGAGACTAACCTCTGGCCTCAATCCCAACACAAACTTAGAAAGAAACTGTCCCATGTCTTTCGTATCCAACACATCTAGACCACTGTACTCTTTAAAAGCCTGCAAAAGTCTCTCATAAAACTCATGCACAGCCTCCTTAGGCTCTTGCACTGTCCTATCTATCTTCACCCAATCGATGTCCTGAGGTGAGATTTTTGACTTCAACCAAGTAATCACTTGTTCGAACTTTTTCATCACTATAGGCGACGGACCATTGGAAATCGGGTCCCTGTCAGGCTCCGAAGCCGGCCACTCAACATGCCGACCACAAATCACTCGGAACCACAATCTCAAATAAGGTGTTCAGATCAATCCACAATACCTTTGAGATTTTGACAAAGCGATCTACTTGCTTATACCACTCCACAGGTTTCTCCCTAAGTCGGGGAAAATCATTTGTGAAAGCAGCCAAATCACCCCTACTCCAAGGTACATGTACATATCCTCCATTCTGCACTTCTCGTAAAGGGTAATTTCCTATCTCCATCATCCCTCCACCCGGAGGTGGTGTCTCTCCTATTGTTCTCTTAGAGCTTTTCATCTTGGACCATCTTTCTTCCCACTTGTCAAGCATAATCCATGCACGCATTGCTATGATTAAATCTTTGATATGGGTTCTCAATCCCATGACTCTTTTCTCTTCTAGTTCCTGGTCACTGTACTGCAATCTATGACTTCCTTGCAATGATTTCGTTTTAGACAAATCCACATCATACCGCTTGGCCAATTCCGACAATTTCTCATGAGCGGTTCGTGCTTTGCGAGTCACATCCTTTGCTACAAAGAGTAATTCATCTTGTTCGTACATTAAGATTCTTTCAAGAGGTAAATTTCCACTTATTATCTCATCCACCTCTGCCTTCAATCTTACAACATCTAACATTCTCCCTTTCAGGGCTCCCTTCAGTACTTCTCTACAACCTACACCATCCCTTTCATTGTACTCACATTCTCGTTCCTGTGACCTACTGTCTTCTGACATACTCATAGGAACAGAACGATTCACTATTCTGCCTCGTTCACTTTCTGCTGTTAACACACTCTGGTTCTGGTTTCTCACTGGTGGTGTCCACATTCGCAAATCTGATCTTGACTCGGCCAAAGACCTCGGTCTCACTGGTCTCGACTCTCCCTGTCCCCTAGAGGAGTCTGCTGTGGCTGGCAATGGCGTACTCCATTCTATTGGCTTCGGAGTCTGCTCCATTCCACTGCTGACCCACTTCCCTCGGTCACACTCCTCACTCCTACAGCTGACTGTACTGAGCTTCCAACCTTCTCTTGATCTGGGTCGTAAACAGAAACAATAGGTCCAATAGTGACCGGTACCTTTAGAGCATCCGGTAACCTCACACCTCTCCCAACCTCTGCGCTAGCTATAGACTGATTCCTCGTACCCTCAACTCCTGTCGAGGTCTTTCCTTCTACTCTCACATCTGACTGGGTTGGTACTCCCCCAGTCCCTTCCATCTGAGCTGACCTCCCTTCCGGGGCATCTGGGTTGTATGGAGGTGGTCTCTCAGATAATAACCTCTCTAATAGGCTATCATCAGTATCACTCTTTTCCTTTGAATTATCAGTCTTTACTAGTGAGGGATACAACCTGTGTCCTTCTATTGCCTGTACTCTCCATCTTTTCTCTTCTGCATCCCATCTGGCATCCTGGAACGCCTTAATCGACTTTTTCATCCTTTCCCGGTTTCTATCTCTATTCCTATCATGCGCTGCTCTAATCCACACATGCAATGCTTCAAATTGTGTTGGCCTTGGCAAAGGTCGTAAAGCCGCCATCACAGACTTCAACTGGTACAACACTTCCAACCTGAATGAACCATATCTCCAGAAAGCTAATTCTCCTTCGCCTTGGGTCATCTTATGCCAATTTTCAAGCCAAATTATAGTATGCAACCCCACATTTCTTGCCATGTAATGTGCCGGAGTATCCTCGGGAGGGGCTTCTTCTCCCCCACGAGTAACCACATGTTTGTCACCTCTACACAATTCTCGGAAAACTTTAAAGCATTTCATAATGACCAAATTCTGAACGCTCACAATTTTCCCTTTTACTTCCTGGTATCAATCCACCAATGACAACGCGACTCAAACCAACCGACCTATCGCAGCCCGAAACCCTCTGACATCACTTTTCTCCACTCGCAGCAATTCCCCTCCTTCACAACTCACTTCTCACCCTTGCATTCGTCCCATTCATACGCTGAAATAACCGTTTGTCCCAAACAAGTTACTTCTCTGACGGTACGTCCACAGTCTCTTGAAGTTGTCGGCCTCGGTTGGCAACTGTCCGTCCCCGTCCGGCCAGACAGATCGCCTCTGATAGGTTACAAATACTCAAATCCACATACAACAACCCATGACCAGCGTCGGTTTTCCATACACTCACACATTCGCTCCCCCTATCTCGGTCCAGGTGATCGAAGGCGCCTCACGATCTCCTTCGGGTGGTCAACAAAATCTACCGCGGGTGTCTTCTACACCCAATCGCTTAAGCTACTCGTCGAGCCTAAGACTTTACCGGGCTGCGCGCGCTCGCAGCCTGATCTCACAATCACTCAACATTCACACCAACTCCGCAAGACATCACACAACAAATCAACACCGCAATCTACAACATCTCACCCTATTCATACTCACTCCTCGAACTGCTGCTTTCTGCCGCACTGCTACTCTCCGTCGATGTCCATCAGCCACCGTCGTCTGCTGCACACCATCTGATGATTCACCATCACTTAGCGTCTATGGGCCTCCAGGATCACTTATCCTAATCTAAATCTTCCCTCGCTGTCGGAAATAACCATCCGTCTCTGCTACCAACTGATATGGCCCACTTCTTGTCTAACCAATTATCTACAAGAACCCTCTCAGGTCGCCAGGATCTTTTTACTTGCCAAATAGCATAGTGGGATTAAACACAATTATCAGAATAGAACTACCGCAATTTGACATCATTAAAGGATAGAGGACTCAGAATCTAGAGTTTTCGAGATTATATTATGAGCAAGAACATCTGAACATAAAGGCACCTCAATACAAGGCACAAAAGATAAATGGACTAACACAAAAGCTAACCTACGAAGCATTCGCATTCGACTAAAAATAAAAAGAATTACAGATTCTAAAAGCATCAAATAAAGAATCGTTATACTAATATCAATTTTCGGAATCGTTAGTAAAAACATTTCTGTCCCATCTCTATTCTAAAGTGGCATCCCTACTTAGCATTCCCTCCTAGACAAGAGAATCATGGAAAAGGTGTCAGGAGTGTAACTTCCTAAGAAGTCTTCACTTAGTGAGAGCTCGATCTATGATGCTCCTTCTAGCTTCCCGCCTAAACCTCATCTGCTCAACCCACGAGAGACTGTCCCTAATACAAAACTCCAAAATCGCAAAACACGCCCTTCGGCACACCTCTTCAGCCAGGTCTTCCTCCGGTAAATTTCCATCCAGAGCTGTCCCTCTTCCATCGTCCGTTAGCTTGACCTTGGGTCCCAGGCACCTTCCATACTAAGAGTTACAGTTGCACATTCCAATGCACTCCCCTGTAGGCTCCTCGCCGTATCTCAACTCCTAAAACAAAGACTTATTCTCACTAATGAGCTAAATGTCCTTGCACCTGCAACAGAAACATGGGAACGAAAAGAAAAGCTCTTCGCATCTTGAAGTTTTACATTTCACGGCAACTCAAGCCTTAACCAAGAAATCCCTGTCAGCCTGTAAAATATAGCTAAAATAAGAAATGAACAGGCCTTCTCTTCTACATATGCAGTTAGGCCTAACAAATTTAAACACATTATGAAACCACATTCTAAGCATTAATTCAACATAATCATCTCGTAAATAAGCAACACATTTAATCCATTACATCGATTGTGAAACCTAATCATCTACATTATTCTAAATACATTCCCGATGACTTGCAACGTTAAACTTCGCAAAACGTTATTACATGTCTAACACTTCTATGTTAAATGGTGATAGCAAATACATTTCTATGACGCTTCTAAACATACATCGATTATATGCGGGTGCCGACTAACGGTGAATATGATGCACCCCTACAAATCTCAGAATCACATGGCGCTCTATCATAGGTTAAAGACAATCTTTATTGAATGCTATCCTAGTGGTAGCTATAGAGAGCAGCCTTCAGGCTAAGTCTTGAAGGAATGTAAAGCAGCTTATTTTACCAGTCTACAATCTCTTGAATGATCAAATGAAAGGACAACCACACCAGGTATATATTTAAAATATATGTATTTAGGTTAACACACACCCCTCTAGTCTCTTTATGAGACTGGAGTTCGAAGTACTTAAGTTAAAAGTGAGCAATCATCAGTAATAGCACAAATACATGTTTGCGCCTTAGGGGCGTACCAAACCATATATCAAAAAAGTGGTATAAGAACCACGAGTGAACTAGACACAAGGCCTAGAGCCTGTAGAATCGCTGGGACCCCAAGGAACCACCCAAGGTAGTGACACAGGGGACCCACGGTGACAGTATGCAGTGTGAGAACACAACCGCGGGTTCCCGTTATCTTCTATGGGTAATGTCGCGGTTGGAAATTTAAAGATTAGGGACACTTAGAATCGAGTCAGGACCAAACCCTTTTGGACTTAAGAAGTTCTAGGGTTAGCACCCACAGGAGCACCGGAGTACTCGAGTTACCTCACCCAGGGAAGCCGGGTGCATAGGTGTCTTTTGGTGTTGGGTCGCGTCGTCGATTGCAATGGAAGCCTGCAAAGAACTGCTGCTGCCGTGAAGAGAAGTGTCCGAAGAGATCCAAGCCTGGATCTAGGATGGAAGGAATCTGAAAGCAGAGGGGACAGAGTCTGGGTCACTAGCCAGTGACCGAGGGCAGGATGGACCAATGCCCACAGATGTCTGGTGCTTCAGGTGAGTTGATGGGTGTCTTGACTCTTCAGCCACGAGGTCCAGGAGGCGGCGACGGATTTGAGCTGTACCACAAGGTCTGTTGAGTGCTGTAGTGTCGGCGACCAGAATGGACCAAACAAACCTTGGCAACGGCAAGTCACTGGAATTCAGAGAAAGGACTGCGGTGCAGACCAGCAAGGTCTGAGGGACTCACCCAACAAGGCTTTATCAGGGCATTTTGGGAGCAACCAGGAAAACCCAAGTAGAAGAGGAGTGGCCTTCATGGGGATCTGCTAGCCAACGGGCTAGTGATCGCGAAGGAGCCTCAAGCGGTCGCAGTTGAAATTGGCCCACGGGTCACTCGTGGAGTGGAGGCCAGTAATCTTCGGTGGAGGAGGTGCTCAAGGCTGGGGCTACTTGGATCCCAAAGTGCAATTTCGAGGAATCCCAGGAAAATGCTGTTGCTGCAAAAGATCACACTGTCCAGGGGTCACGGTTCCACGTCACCCACGATAGCCACGGGACTCAGCTTTGCTGTGGACTCAGGGTAGCCTCGGGGAAGTCTGGAAATCCACCTCTGGTGATGCAAAGACTTCGGCGTCCGGCGGGAACTTCAGCAATGCAGACCAATCAGTTGCTTCTTTGATGCCTGCCAAGCAGGGGAGTCACTCCTTGACCCCAAGGGAAATTTCTTCCGTCTTCTAGTCGAAATAGAAAGTCGAAGGTCCAAGATATATGATGCAGAGTTTCGTCCAGGGTAATCTAAAGTCCTAGCGACTGGATTCCTGTACTTATACTAAGTTTAGGGAATGGACTAACTCTAAGGTCCCACCTATGGGGGGATTTGGAAAGAAGGGTGGTTACACCCATTTCCTTTGTCCAGTTTCGCGCCAGAGATGGGGCAGGTAGCCCCTGCAACCGGTTTGAACTGGACTACGCACAGGGACACCAAATGTGCCCCCAGTGCAGGACTTCAAAGCACCAGAGAGTGCTCCCGCCCAGCCCCAATAAACATCTGCTTGTCTGGGGAGGTGGTTACACGTCCCTTCGAAAGGCAACCTATTGTCCAGGCCTCCCCTGCCGGAGTTTCGGTCAGCAACAGGAGGCGAGACCCGTGTCTGTGGCAGAGGCATCCATTTTGTGATGCCAAGGCTCCGGAAAGTCCTACCGGGTTTAGCCAGTGTGAACATGTCTTTCTCTCTAGAAGGGTGGAATGCTACCCCCGCCACCAGAACTGGCCGGGGGGGGGGGGGGGGTAGTATTCCAAAGCGTTTAACACCAAACACGACATGTTTTGATGCAGCCATTCCAAAGTTATCATTTACCACAAGGTTATAATGCACTTAAGAGTATTTGGTATGGCTGTATCACAGAACAGCCATGAGGAAGTATTTCCGAAAGCTGCAGAGGGGCTCAGATCATGCTTGGGCACCCTCTCACACAAAACCAAGCACTCTGCCTTCAGGATTGTCAAGACCTGCCATAGGAGTGACTTATAGGTTTATATGTGTCTGTATATATGTGGATATAGGTAGCCTATACCACTGTAAGAGAAGGGGTGTAAGGACGCCCTTACCCAGGCTGCCGTAGCAGACCTGTGGTGCCATTTTGAAGTGCTTTCCAGGGCTGGCATAATACATGCTTCAGCCCCTGGTAGGCCTCTGAGGTACCTATGCGCTAGGTAAATAGTATACCATATACTAGGGGCTTATAAGACACTCCAGAATACAATTAGATATGTAACTAATGTACATGCAAACCATTTTAGAGAGGAAGCAGATAGGCTGTGGTCCTGATTAGCAGGGCCACAGCCAGACTAAGGTCGGAAAACAGTGAAACACCAGCAAAACGTGGGGGTACCCATGTGAAGCAGATCCTACTCTCCTACACCCAGGAACTCCACGGAGGCTGTGTGCAGAATGGAAACACAGACGCTTGCCCAATGGAAGTCAAAGAGAAGTCACAGTTGCAGTTTTAAAGAGGAAGGACCCTTGCCAGAGGACCCTGAAGAATCCCTTTGGAAGACAGAAGGTTGGAGAGCCACCACAACTGTGGATGCCACAGGAACCAGATTACGTGCACCAGGGAATCCGGTTGCGTAGGGGTGATTTATGAAGTGAAGAACCTGCAAGCTGAGGGGACAGAGTCTATGCCACTTGAAGATGACCAGGAGGCACAGAAGCGCAATACCCACCAATGTCGGGAGGTTTAGAAGTGAGGATAGAGACCTTATCGCTGCATGTGAGGACCAGACGACCCTAAGGAAGACCAGGAGTCATGCACAAGCTGCCCCATGTCAGGTGTCAGTGTCTAGGTGGTCAGTGTCCGAGGGGAGTACCAGCAAGCCTTGGTAGCCCCTACTGGCGTGGAGAGGGAAAAGATGCTGACGTTGGGACCAGCAAGGTCCAAGGAAGTCACCAAGTGCAGGAAAGTCAGAGCGGGCCCGAGTCAGGGGAGCCGTCTGAAGCACAAGAAGACCCTCAGGAGGACCCACAGGCTGAAGGCACAGGAGTCGCAAGAGGACCTCAGGCAGCTTACCAAAGATGGAGACCCACTGTGCAGAGGATGCAGTGAAGACACTGATCTTCAGAAAATGAGGTGCTGGAGGCTGGAGCTTCTTGTAGCCCAAAGATCTTTGGAGTGCAGAGCCAACACGCCTTGGCAACAGCAAGTCAACACAGTGCACAGGCGTTTAGCCCCAGTGTCTCTGACGAGGGATACTGTCCTCAAAATGGGTGAGAAGACAGGCCAGGATCTAGGGAGCTACAGAACCACCACATGTGTTGCTGGGCCTCGGGAAGTCAGTGGGATGTCATCAGCAGCAGACCGGTCAGTTTTGTTGCGAATGCAGGGGAGTGACTCCTTCACTCCAAGGTAGAATACTTCGGATGTCCTTGATGCCTTCTGGAGACCCAGGATGGAGCAAAGAAACAGACAACTTGAGGAACAGCAAGAGTAGAAGCAGCTGGAGTCTCACTTAATGCAGTCTCGGTACCAGGCGAAGTCCAACCAAGTCCCAGTGTTGAGACGGTCGAACATTGTCTTGGTTTCAGATGTGAGTCTTGTTCTGCGACACATCTAAGGACCCACTCACAGGGGTTCCCTTATGTAACCTAGGGAAAGGGTTGGAGGACTCTGGGCACCTCTTAGAAGAAGGGATGGACAGAGAGGAGGATTCTCCCCTATCCTTTGTCCAGTTTTGCGCCAGAGCTGGAGCCAATGGTTCCTGAACTGGCTCAAACCGGAGTATGCAAGGATGGCACCAAATGTGCCCTTCAAAGCAGTCTGGTGGCGCTGGCAAGCGCCCCCACCCCAGCCCAGTACACTAAGTCCTGTCTGGGAGGTAGTCACACTTCCCTGTGACAGTAAATCTATTGTTCTACCATACCCTGCTCGAGCTCAGTTATGCAGCTTGAGGGCAGAATCGTGTCCGTAGTCGGGAGCAGTGGTAGCTTTCTGGCAGACACTGAATGACTGTTACCGGGAGTACAGGGGTTACCCAAAGGGAGCCCCCAGTACATGGCATCATACTTCCAGCAATGGAATCAGTGTTGGGATATGATTCCAATATGGTTGATACCAAATATGACCAGGTTTAGGTGCAGCCACATTATAGTTAGACATTGCGTAAGGACTGATGTCCACGATATATCTTAAAATGTCTGACTGCACTTACAAAGCCTGAAGAATCAAATTTGGGGTTTGTAGAGGTGTCCTGCTCATGCAGAGGCATCCTCACACTTGTAACCAAGCACCCTCCCCTCAGGACTGAAGAGCCTGCCATAGGGGTTACTTATAGGTGTTAAGTGCAATGACCTCAGATATAAGAAAACATATATCTGTTGTGAGTGGTGCAAGCACCAGCTCACACAGGCTGCAATGAAAGTCCTGTAGTCACAGTTTAAGTGGCCTCTCATGGGTGGCAAAATACATGCCGCAGACCATGGGAGACACCTGGTGTACCTATGCCCTCTGTACCACAGTACATATACTAGGGACTTATAAGGGTACACCAGTGCTTGTTAAGTGCAGTCACCTCAGATATAAAGAAATGTATATCTGTCGTGAGTGGTGCAAGCACCAGCTCACACAGGCTGCAATGAAAGTCCTGTAGTCACAGTTTAAGTGTCCTCTCATGGGTGGCAAAATACAGATGCAGACCATGGAAGACCCCTGGCGTACCTATGCCCTGGGTATCTCAGTACCATATACTAGGGACTTATAAGGGTACACCAGTAGCCAATAGTGGAGGCACCAAAGTACTTACCAGAGACAATTTAGGGGAGAGAGCACACATGCTGGGGTCCTGATTAGTAGGGACCCAGGAGGCTAAGTCAAAAACACACTGACACCAGGCACGAAGTGGGGGTACCCATGAAAGCAGATCCTACTTTCCTACATTGTCTTTTCACAATCTAGACATAGTGACATGTGAAATGATATAAGTAGACATATGTAAAGTTGCGTAGTGATGCATAGTGCACATGGTGCCAAGACACGTCACTAAAATCAGCTAACATAATTGGGATATCAAATCACGAAGTAAAGCAGCATATTCAATATCCATCAAACAGCCATTTTATAGAAAAAGAACAATTGTAACAGCCATAAATAGCAAAGTAATCCAAATTCTCTATATTTTCACCTTCTGGCTCCAGCATGGTATGGTTTTATGTCTCAAAGCACAACAGTGCACATAGAAAGGCCTATAGACTCAGAGGCGGCGCACGGGCCCCCCTTCTCTCCCCAACTCAATCGTTGGCATTGCTCATAAGCGGTAAACCATCAGGCAAGGAGGTCTGAAGGCCAAGCAAAATAGTATCCCAGTTAGCTGAAAGTGGATATTTCCGGAGGCCCAGATTATCTTCTCTATGAAGCACAATGCTCTCCGATTTGGCCCAACTGATAATAGAATGTGACCAGGCCTGCCACGTCGGAGGCTCAGGTGATTTCCACCGGTGGGTAGAGGCGCTTAGCCATCAATAACCCCGGATCCAAAACCCAATATCCATGACCCGTTGACCCGGCCTATCTGGCCAATGCCAACAGCTCAATAGCCAAGGAAAAGAAGAGAGAGGAAAGTGGACAACCCTGCAGAGTGCACCTGCGTATATGTACCTGGTGGGAGATCTTTGCAGCCCCTCACCGGTGGCGATGTGTACAGTAGGCGCCCATACCAAGGAAGCGGGTCCCCATGCCGTATCGTGGCAGTACTGCAAAGAGAAAGGGCCACTCCAGCGAATCAAAGGCCTTCTGAAGGTCCAGAACCAAGCAGCCAGAACGAGGGTAGGCACACAGAGCGTAAGCAAGGAGCTGGAAAAGACGCCTCCGATTTAATGATATATTGCAGTCTAGCACAAACCAGTTTTCATCCGGGTGTATTAGCACAGGGACCAGGGGCACCAGATGATCTGTCAAAAGTTTGGGCAATATTTCATAGTCTGTGTTGAGCAACTTTAGTGGCCTGTAGGAGCCAAGTAGAGCAGGGTCCCTGTCTGGTTTGGAACGGGACAGCAGCAAGGCCTCACAAAAAGACATTGGAAGGCGAGAAGGCAAAAGGGCCTCATTGAACATGGTCAGCAAGTGGGTAGCCAACTGGTCGGCACATGATTTGTATTTCAGCCAGCAGTCCATGAAGACCCGGTGACTTGCCTGTGGCCAGTGCGCGGATGGCTTACTTTACTTCAAATGGAGTGATGGGGCATCGAGCTCCAAGCACTGGTCAGGGTCTGTACGTAAGAAGGGGAGAGTGGGAAATAATGCGTCTACTTCGGCACCGTCAGCAGTAAGTGCCGATTGATATAGCTTGCTGTAGTGCTCAGTGAGCTCATCATGGATCTCCCGTTGTGTGTGGAGCATGCAATAGCTAATTGGGTGACAATTGGGAGGTTTGGCTGCTCCTATCAGATCAGCCATGCCAGGAGGGAGCCCGATTTGTTGGGCGGTGCATGAGCTTTGGCAGAATGAGCCGCACACTACGATGGGGAGATGTGCCATGGGCGTTAAGGTAGGTGTGCCTGCGTAACACCCATGGCATTTGACACATTCCCTGATTTACAACAAGCTGTAAATCTGGGAATGCATCAAAAGCCTACGCATACCCAGGGGAGGCGTAGGGGAGCCAAAACGAGGTGAAAAAACATTATTTCTCCTATTTTTTTCCACTTTCTATGTGTGCTGAATTCAGCAGCACACATAGAAACAGGATATCACCTCCATAGATTGTTTTTGTGCAGGAACGTTTCTCTTCTCGCACAAAAACAATGATCCCTACAATGTGGACAACTTTGCACCATGTTGCAATGGTGCCTGCGTTGGCGCATGGCAGCCATTTGAGCACCAGCGCAGTAAAAAAGCACCTGAATGTGCCATATCTTGTTGATACAGCGCATTCCTGCCTTTTTGTTTTGACGTAGGGCAGCGCAGTCGGAAGGCCTGTGGTGCTGCTTTACGCCAAAAGTTTGTAAATGAGGCCCTAAGTAACTACCATTCCTGCCTGAGTGATGATCCCATCGCCAGCACATACATACCCAAGTAGTCAACATGATTTGTTCATCAGCATTGCCCCCTCCTTGACCCCGAGGTGAAGCCTGCATTGTAATCTCTGGTGTAACTGCATCGGCCTAGGAATTTATAGTTCGTATCCCTCAAGTGGGCCTCTTTTAGGAATAGGACATCTAGGCAGCGTCGCCTAACAAATTACATAACTGCGCCCATCTTGAGCCCATTGACATTCTACAACAGGATTGTGTGCTTCATGGGATATGGTGTCCTATCTTGCCTAGCCATTGGGCAGGGGTATTAGGGTAGCAAACATCTGTCTTGCCTACCTTAAACTTAAACAGCATCCAACATTAACAGAAAACTGCTTGTCCCACCCAACTCTAACTGTACAGTTCTACCCCAGAAGCATCTGTTGCCCAAGGTCAACCAAAACACAAAAAAACAAAAACAATGCTAATATGCGGCCACATGTAATAACCCATAGTTCCAGTTGGAGCCCAATGCAGCAAGGGGGCATGTAGTTTAATTCAGCGTCCCATGCCAATCACTGTGTCCTGCCTTTTAAAATACAGCGCCCTCTGTCCCACAGCCCACTGTGCTAGCATTTGTACGGTGGCCTCTGGGAAGGAAAGTTCTCACAGGGTGTGAGATATGGCTTACATTATCACTTCATCTGAAGTTTGAGGATTCGTCATGTTTCGGGTTATGAGTGCTTCCCCGTATGATGATTGGACCAAACATCTAAATGTATGGTAGTGGCCATCTCTGGGCTCCTCCACCATTTCGTTGGATTTGTACAGAAAGTCTACCTCAGCCCGATTCCTTAGTCCCATTCCACACTCTCCGTGGCAGGAGCCCATTCCTCCACATTTTTTTTCACTCCATGGTGGGAGAGACAGCGGGAGCCCTTGCCTGACAATTAGGGGTGTTTATTATTCTATCCCATTTTCAGCCAGTTCCAAACACTCCCAGGAGTGTAAAAGAAATGAGATTTACCATTGTGGAGAACTTTCGGATGGACCGGGAAGACCAGCATATATGTCAAGTTCATGGTTTTATGTTTGGCCCTCAGAAAGATCAGAATTTCTTTGTATTTTGATAATGTAGTCAGTAAAGGACATGGTAGACCCTGGGTGGGGAGTCTTGCTGTCTGGGATTGTGGGCTTTCTCCACTAAAAAGCACTACGATAGGCAGGGGCAGCTGATGGACTTTAAACTGGTGAGGAGTAAGCAGAACGAATCAACGTATGCAAGCGAGCGTAGCGAGCGAGCCCGTCGGCAATAAGAGAAGTCGGGGGGGATTTCGCCCCGTGAATTTTTGTTTTTAAATTGGCATCTTCTTGGTGCGATTTTCAGCACTATTTCTGTGATAAATGGACTAAAAATTCTGTTCCTCTAGGCATTCATAGAAGAAAACTCATACATTATTTCAGAGAATCTCTGGGTTGCCAAGCAAGTCTGACTTCTGAAGAGGGCTAGGGTACTAAGCAAAACTGCTTTGGCTCTATCCTTTCCAATAGAAAACACTAGCTAGTGATGTAAACAAGTTCAATGGACAAATCTGGGGTCTAGGGAGAGTCCCTCTCCTGAGAAAGAAATTTTAAAAAGATTGGCAAACTCTGCGGCGGCTCGTCTCCTTCACCTTGCGCTGCAAGGCCTCACGGTTCTGAAGTGCATGTTGCGCCACATCTTGGACTTGGCATGCGCCAGCAGATCGGCTTCACCTGCTGTCATGGCTGCAGCTGTGCATTGAGGCTTGAATACTCCAAGGAGATCTGCTACAAACGTGAGCCTGAAAGAACAAGATGCAAGGCGCCCTGGGAGGACTCTGCGAGGGGTATGGTAGCAGGATGTGAGAGGTTATTTACATCATGGGTGGGTTTGGGGATGTGAGAGTTAACTGAGGGGAAGTGAGGGGTGAGACTCTGACGCCATATGGCTTTGCTTGCATGATATTTAGCCATGACTTGGGATACTCGAAATGTTTGCAATAGGTGTGAAGCCAGCAAGGGTGAAAGCCGCTGTTTTCACAACCCCCCACAAGAAAGCAGGGACCCTGCAATACACCTGTGCAACAAAAGACACAGAATGCAAGCTCCCATCACAAGGTGCTTGAGAGACAATAATAATATGACAGAAAAAAATCTATTACAAATGGATGGATCCACCCTTCCCGCGAAATGGCCAATAAAATCGATATAAAATTATAATATGTATGTTGGTGGTTGATTTTCATATTCTTGGATGATCATTCACAAAGTTATCTAAAACCTACATTAAAGGCAAACAAACCCGAAGATATTTAGCATCTGGACATTCTGCTGAATGAACAGCATTCTTTCAGGCATACACCCCTACACATTATGTGCAGCCAAACACATGTTCTGCATCTTATGCTGGAAATATCAGTTACCTACGGGACACTGAGGAACCTGGCCTCCCATCAGTTGGAGATACGTGTTAGTCAAAGGGCTAAAATTACTGAAAGAGGGAGGACACAAATTACACTCACACTATTACCCAGCATGCTGAAACAGGAGCAATACCTAAACGGAAATACCACCAGGATCCAAAAAGGTATAAATGTTCAGCCCCTAAGAACAAACATGAGGCCCCCAATATAGCGAGCTATTTCAATGGTCCCACAAAAGAAACCCATTCAAAAGAAACTCATATTTTCCAAGACACACTAGACTCCAAGCTAATCAATGGGTCTGGCATTCACAAATTGGCTATACACTACAGGTTCCCTCGATCCCGTGCAGTAATCATTTCCTTCCTCTTGCTGAACAGGTACAGATGCCTCTGTCACAATTGATACACGCAGGGCCCCAGGCAGGAAAATCTTTCCCCACGATCCCCACAGATGATTCCGCCTCCTTAGTACAGCATATCATTGAACTCACGAAAGAGGTCCGGGGCCTTAAGATTATGCTAACACGAATAGCTTCCGACCTTAAAGTACATACAGTTTGTCGCTGAGAACTGACATTTTATATTTTCGCCAGACACAACTTAAAAAGGCACATTACATGATCACTGTGGGAGTTTATCAAGCTCAAAAGATGGTCAGGGTTAGGAAATCGAAAAGTGAAAAAAATTGTGAAAGAACCCCACAGCCGGCCGTATAAGTAATTGACATAAAATTTTAGTTCACACGGATCAAACTGCTGATTTTTTAAAGTATTAATGAGAAATATGACAAACAACTTTCTTGATGTCAAAATGCCATTTGATTTGGTAAACCTGCAGTGTATGAACATGAATTTGGGCCACACGCATCTCCAAAATATTTCATTAGCTTGAAATCTGAAAATAGAAGCCAGTCGCGGCTCGCGGGGTGGGGGGAGGGGGAGTGTCGCGCGGGGGTGGGGGCCGGGAGGGGTTTAAAATAAAATAAAAATCTTACATGGTCCGCGCCACCTCGGGTCCGATGGCGCCTTCAACAGCCACATCACTGCTGCAGTGCTGGCAAGTGGCAACCCCTCTCAGCCAATCCTGGTGCTGGAGCAGCGCCAGGATTGACTTAGGGCACGGTTACTCTCCGCCCGCAAGCCCATTAGGAGACTGAGGTTTGAGCCTTTGCTCAACCCTCGCTCTCCTAATGGGCATGAGCCCGCCTGAGCAGACACCAGTGCGCATGACTGGGCACCGCGAAAAAATTTGCAGACCTTCCCAACTAGTGCGCACTTGTGCTGCTGCCTCCCCTGGGCCCTGACAATGCCTGTCAGTCAACATGACGCCGGACCGCCCACCCCCTTCAGACTCTGAAGGGGGTGGGAGGTCCCACGTCCTGCTGACTGACATGATTGTCAGTTCTCCCTCGGTGTCTCTGAACTTAAGTAAACTGAGAGTTTACTTAAGTTCAGAGACGCTGAGGGAGCTGCGGGTGAGGGCGGTTTGTGGGGCAACGCCCCAGCGCGCTAATGGACGCACCTCCACTGAAGACAGGTACTCCTTCGGCTCCCAGGACAGGAGACATGTTGTGATATATTGGGATGGTTGCAATCCCTCTCTCCCTTCTGGTATTCCAACTGTCTGCACATTATTCCACCTGGAGGCACAATGAGGAGAAATATCTTTATTCCTCCCTGTTTTTCCGTTTTCTATGTGTGTTGCATCCTGCAGCACACATAGAAATAGGAAAACACCTCTTGTGATTGTTTTTGTGCAGGAATGTGCCACTGGCATATTTATAAGGCAACGTAAAGCAATGTTAAGTGACTTTTCATGGCCTTAAATAATATATGTGCCCCTTCCCCGCAGCAAACTACGTGAAAGGGGCATTCCATGGGTGTTGCTGGGGCCGTTCCCAACAACATCCATGACTTTTTGACACTTCCCCTTATGAGAAATCTTAAGTCTGAGGCAGCGCCAAAAATGTACGCCTCTCCAGGGGAGGAATAAGGGAGGCACAACCGCAACATCCATTGATTTTGACACTGCCTCATATTTACAAGGGTGGCGTAAATATGGTGCAGTGCAAGAATTAAGACCAAGAAAACCTGGCCTTACCCTGGCGCAACGAACAGAGAAATGTTTAATTTCTTCTTGTTTTTGCTGTTTCCACTTGTGCTGCATTGTGCAGCACACATGGAAACAGCAAAACGCCATTGACTCTTTATGTGCAGTAAGGTGTCCCGTCCTGCACATAAACAATCATTTAAAAAAAATAGTTTTGCTACTTCTGTGTGCTGCACTAAGCAGCACATATAAAAATTACAAAAAAACGCCATTTAAAGATTGTTTATGTGCAGGAAGGGACACCTTCCTGCACATAAAGTGCCCTATTTATGAGGCCTAGCGTCTCTTTTGCGCCGCCGTTGTGTCACTTTTTGTGAAGCACTGGGGTTGTAAAAAATATGTCATGTTGCACCTTATTTAAAAAGTGATGCATCTAAGCAGATGCGTCACCTTTTAAAGCCCTGCGCCAGGTATAATGTATGCAGAATGGGCGTTCCACCCGTAAAAAGCTGCGTAGAAGTGACCCTACTGCATCAAAATCTTACGCCTGCCACACAGTAGGCAGAAGACTGATGCAGGCACATTTAACATGGAACTTGCCCATGTGTAATGGCGCATTGCTGGAGTTGCGTCACATTTGCGACACACTCCAGCAATGGGTCATTACTGCGCCTACAAATACATCAGGAATACTGACGTATCTGTAACTCCTTGCGACATGGAGCGCCGTACATTAAACAAGGCGCATCCTTCGTGTCGCAAGGAGGGCGCAGTGAAAACTGTTGCATCGCTGTTTTCATGCAGCAATGCAAGCCACATTTTTCATAAATGAGGCCCAAACAATCTTCCCCTGCAAAGTAGACACCCTTGCAATATGGTGCAAGCGTGCCTGCGTTGCCGAGACGAAGCTAAATTAGGTGCCAGTGCAGGGGGAAATGCAGGGCTACACCATATGGTTGTGTTTCAGAAGGGGTGGAGCGCGGCGTTAATCCAAGAAGGCTAACGCTGCGCACCATCACTTCTTTGTAAATATGCCCCCAAGTGCACTGTGAGAGCGATTACGAGGTGACGTTACATCATGTGATATCATATTCATCTTAAAATGTCACAATCTCCAATTTAATTCTAATTTTTGTAAAAACCTGTGACAGTTTGGTTCTGAATTACTGATTTTCCCAACAGATTTCCTGAATTAGTTTCTGGCTAAGCACCTGTTCAACTTGCATGAAGAAGAGATGTGTTCCGATGACTGCCATCAAGATTACACGAGCACCAAAGGCTGCAGTTCCACTGATGGCCAAAGGGGGTCTCTGTGTGTGCTTTCACTTCCACCCTAGCTTCATGTCCTCTAGTTCTTTATAGATACTTACACTTCTTTTTTGTGCATTGAGTATGATGCTATTAGCTTGGACCATTACTAGGGGTGACACTTAGGCCCAGATTCATACGGGCTTTGCATTATCCTTGTGCCGGCGGGCAAGGTAACACATTGAACATGCAAAGGCTTCAGTAATATTTAAAGAGTCACACAAGGGGCAATTTGCGCCACCTTGCGTAGCTATGTAAAGAAATGTAAAGCAACGCAGCTGCTTGCCCTCCGTTACGTTACATTTCAAGCTGGGCAGCGTTCCATGGGTGGGGCATGGGCGTTCCCATGCATCCACCCATGGATTTTGGCTCATTCCCTGATTTACTAAAGCTAGTAAAAGCGGGAATGCATCAAACTGCTACACCTTCCCCTGAAAGGTGTAACAAGAGGAAATATCTTTAAATATCTGTCTGTAGCGCACAGTAAAACATAGAAAAATGGCTCTAAGAATTATTACTGATCAGAAAGGTGTCACCTCCTGCTCAAAAACAACCTTGTCTGTAACTCAGGCACACTTGCGCTATGGTGCAAGGGAGACTGCGCTGGTGCTAGGCTGCACACAGTGCGCCAGCGCAAGGAGAGAGCAGAAATGCTCCATATCGTTGTAAATATGGAGCATTTCTGCTGTCTCCGCTTTATGCAACGCAGATCATCTACTTTGCTTGCTGCCCTGCATTGCGTGAATGATTAGTCAATGGGACCCCTTAGTTCTGGGCATTGATACAATCCACAGACATAGACTGAGGTCTGTATGTCACTGGCCTGCCTGTTTAGGAGTTATCTTTTCAAGAAAGCAAAAAGAACGTTCACAATTACTGTAGCTTCACACGCAGGCCCTGATTACGAGTGGGTTGTTTATTTCTGACCCCTGGGTGCCGCCCTGTTTGCACAGGGGTCTGAATTAGTTGGTATTTACTGCATCCAGTAATTACTGAGAGGGATATTTACTAACTTTTTACACAATGCTGGGCAGCGAGAAAAGTTGCTACTCTGCGTTCAGTGAAGGGGCGCCAGCAGAAAAGCACCATATCTACTCAAATATAGTCAATTTCTGCTGTCTCCAAATGCCAACGCAGGCACCCTTGCGCCATGCTGCAACCCCTCTCTAACGCAAAGTAACACAAGGCAGCGCTACATGCTTTGTGTTACTTTTGGGGAAAATCCCATGTAAAGCCACGTAAATCACACATAACTTTTTGCTTTGCGGCTGCACCAAAAAAGAGGTACATCCATGGCGCAAAATGTTATTAAATATGGACCTGAGTGCATTGCATAACTCGCCCTTTGTTAATTCTGGCAGGTCAAACCTGCCAGAATTAAACAGGGAAAACATTTTTGAGCGTACCATGCAGATTTTGGTTCAATAAGAGCCAAAATCCATGTGACTCCCCAGAAACTTGTAATATGTAATATTTATCACACCTGATAGATAACGTACCCGGGATATTGTTTTCTCTGGTCCCATAAAGAGCACCTGGCAAGCACGTAATCAGGGCCACTTGTCTATTGGCAATTAAATATTAAGGGGCAGATTTGCAAGGCCCTTGCGCCACTTTTGCGTCACTTTTAACATGGGAAAAGTGGTGCGAAAGTGGAGCAAGGGGCTTGTAAATCTGCCCCTAAGGGTCACACTATTATATCATAAAATACAGCAAGGGAGCGTTGTGTGCTGCGTTGCGTAAAAGGGAGTGGGCAGAAATGCTCCAAATTTACAAAGATATGGAGCCTTTTCGCTCTTTCCTTGCCCTGCCTAGCGTCAGCGCTAGCACCCTTGCACCGCGACGCAGACAGGGTAAAGAGGTTTTTTCCTCTTTCTTTGTGTGCTGCAGAATGCACCACTGTAGGAAGGTGGATATGTGACTATGGTTACCCCCAACTTTTTGCCTAGTGTCTAGCTGGTTTCTCGACTTAGTAGGCCTGAGATCCTGCCATTCAGGGTCTCAGCCTGTCTGCTCTCTCTCTAAAATGGACTCCATGTACCCTAGGTGCATAAACCATTGGAACTAGATCACCCTGTCAGCCCCTGTACCAGTGTACACTAGGTACCCAGGGCATTGGTGTATCTAAGGTCTACCAGGGGCTGAAGCATGTATTGTGCCACCCCTGGCCTGGCCTAACAAATTTGACACAACTGGCTGATCACTCAGCTGGGGTAAGTTGGTGTAACCACCTCTTACTTAGGTGTAGTATACCTATACCAAACCTTAAATGGGACACATGTTAACCTATAAGTCACTCCTATGGCAGGCCTTAACAATCCTGAAGGCAGAGTGCTTGGTTCCATGTGAGATGGTGCTCTGGCATGAGCTGAGCCTGTCTGCAGTGGTCGGAACAACTTCCTTCTACCGTTTCCAGATATCGCCATACCATATACTCTTAAGTGCATTATGAACCTCGCGGTTAAATGCTATCTTTGGTTTGGCTTTATCAAAACATGTCGAGTAAGGTGTCATACGAATTGGAATACTAACCCCTCGCCAATTCTGGCGACGGGTTGAGCATTCCACCCTTCTAGAGGGACACGACATGTACAGTACCTGAAACCCGGGTAAAATCAGACATAGCCTCAGCTCCACAAAATGGACGCTGCCACCACAGACACAAGTCTGCCCTCCTGCTGCTGGGAGTCCTTCCAGCTTGGGAGACGTGGACAAAGGGTTTCCTGCCAGGGGAGGTGCGTGCACCACCCCAGACAGGATTTTGTGTATTGGTCAGGTAGGGCTTGAATAGAATCAGACATGCCTGAGGCTCACAAGGAGCCTCGGTGCATATGCCAGTTCAAACCGGTCCTGGGGCACACCAGCCCCAGACGTGGGGCGAGCTGGACAAAGGATTGGGGGTGTAACCACCCCCCTTCCTGGTCCCACCCTTAGGGAGGGACCTAGCAGGTAGTCCGGCCCCTAGAATCCGCTTAAAGGTAGGAGCTGTGTCCTAGGACTTCAGACATCCTGGAATCAACTTAATAAAAAGAAGAAGACGGGAACTTCGACGCTCTGCTGCACAGAGGACAGAAGGAAATCTCCCCTATGGTCAGGGAGTGACCATCTTGCTAACGCAAGCACCAACCAGCTACTCGACGTCTGCTTTGCCGCCGCCTCCCGCCGGAGCCCGAGCCCAGAGCCTGACAAGACCTGGACCTCCAGACCTCTCACCGCCCGATCCACAGTCCCTGAAAAGAAGGAACCCGTGGAGGCACCGAGAAACGTGGAGCCAGCCATCTTGAAAGACCCACGACAAGCTGCAAGCGCAACAACAGAGGCACCCTCCAAGTTGTGCTTTGGGACCTGAGAAGCCCAACACCCGAGAAGCATCTGCACCAAAGGTGAGCCCTCCAGCATCTCCACGATCTGCGTGGGGCCCCTCTGCACTTTGCAACTCGACGCGCCTAACCGGACCCTGGCCCGTTGGCTAGTGGCCATCTTGGCGACTTAACTTGAAAACTTTGATGCTGGTCTGGTTGCTCCAGACTGGCTCCTGCTGCCCTCCAAAGGAGCAGCCCCTCTGACCTTGCTGGTCAGAACCATCAGCTTTCTTCATTCTTCACGACTCCTGCTTTTGCCAAGGCTTGTTTTCTTCCTTTGAGTCGCCGACACCGCCAACAACGAGAGCCTGCGTGGGACAGCTCGTGAACCGACTCCTGGATGTTGTTGACCTTCAGGGACCACGTGGCTGCGGAGACAAGCTACCCCTCATCACCTGTTTGCACCCGACATCGCCTGGTACCTACCTGGTGCCATGCCGGTCACTGGCTAGTGACTGTGAACACTGTCCCCTCTGCTTTCAGGTCTTCTACAACTCTGATCCACCCTTGGATCCACCGCATCTCTTCTGGACCGACCGCCTGCAGCATCTTTGTCATCAGGCTCCATTGAACAGATAGACGAAACCCGACGCACTTCTAGACCTATGCACCCGCTTCCTGTGGGTGAGGTAAAGCTGGCACTCCAGTGCCCAAGTGTAGAGAAACATCTCTAGTGTCTGTGTTTTAAGTCTTAAGTTCGTAGTCTATCCAGAAGACCCTTCTAGCAGTAACTTTTGAACTTTTACGCACCCATTGAAAACCTATGGGAGCCCGCGTGTAACTTTCCTCACTGCACACGCGACCCGTGGACTTCCTGGTCACTAACTGAAGGTAGCTCCTTGTAGGCCCAGCGATTCTAGAGGCCCTAGGTCTTTTCCCTTTCCTATTCGTGGTACTTATACCACTATTTTAGTATATGGTTTGATCGGCCACCAGGGCCTATCCATATAAAGTGCAACTTCTGTATATTGTAATACTTTCTTGTTTAACGATTTGTGCTCCTGTGCTCATAAAGAGTCTAGGGGATACTTTGAGTAATAAATACATATATATTTTGAATATATATCTGTGTGGTGTCCTTTCATTGGTATAAAATGGGTTACATATGGTAAAACAGCTTGCTTAACACGCTTTAACGAGTTTAGCCTCAAAGACTGCTTAGCCTACGCTACCACTAGGGCAGCTAGTCCGAAAAGGTTGACTTAAAACCACACCATAAGGGTTGCTTGGCATGGTACAAGGTGGTCACTTTAACTAGTGAACATCATATACCAGGCCAACTTCTCACATTGGTGAGCAGCGGTTGGATTTGAGCTTGCTGTGTTTTACCTCTGTAATCTCTTTGTTACCAATTGAAAGATCATACAGGTACCTTTAGGTACATATAAACAAGAATAGTTATATACTTAAGTTCTACTGAACTTAGTTGTTGTAGAGCAAAGGGAGTAGCACACCCTGACTACAACTACTAGATAGGTTTAGTAGGAAAACCCAAGTGTAGGTAGGTGCAACACTTCCACCCACACTTAAGAGCAATGGCTGGGGCAGAGGGGACCAAGGTACCCATCTCTGTCGAGAGTGACCCCCCGAGGGCACCAACCATCTTTGCTACCCTTACACAAAATGAGCTTAGGCAGTTGGCTAATTCCAGGGGCCTTAAACAGCCCAGGAACCCTACCTCTGCTGAACTCAGAGAACTCTTACAAGCTGATGAAGATCAGAGAGCTCTCAAGAAAGCCTCCCAGTTAGACCCCTTAGGGACAGAAACAGGAGGCCCTCCTTCTGAAGATGCTACTGAAGTACCCCTTTCCTACAGTCGCCCCTTAGTTGAGAATCTGACTACAGATGATGAGAATCAGCATAGGGACAGGGATGACAAAGGGGGTGAATCTGACAGTAGTAGTAGTTCAGATGGGAGAGATAGCCCAGTGCCAGGTGCTAGACCTGGCTCAGCTAACTTAAGGCTACTTGGGACTGACAATGGGTTCACCCCATTGGATCTCCCTAGTGGACTTAACCAGGGGTTTGGGAGACAGAGGAATCACTCAGGTGACTCTAATGCTTCTCGTGCCTCTAGAGGCTCTCAAGGTCACTCCAGGAGGAGGATGACCAGCCCTCAGAGGAGGGATCATGAGGCCAGAATGAAGGAAGCTCAGCTGAGGATCAGGAGACAGGAGCTAGAAGTAGCCCTGATGGAAGAGAAACTGAACAAGGCTAGGCAACCTAGAGAGGGTGGGTCTATACCCACTGGTGGCAGCACTGGCCCTAGGGACAAAGATAGGGTCTTTGACAATAGGAACCTGTCCAAGGTTGTGCCCCCCTACAAAAGTGGGGATGATATCCACAAGTGGATGACTGCTCTTGAGAGAGCCTGCAAAGTGCAGCAGGTTCCTGAGGACCAGTGGGCAGCAATCTTATGGCTCTCCTTTGAAGGTAGAGGCAGAGATAGACTCCTCACTGTTAGAGAGGAGGATGTCAGAAACTACAGAGCCCTGAAGAGTGTCCTGATTGATGGGTTAGGCTTAACCACTGAACAGTACAGGTTAATGTTCAGAGATACCCAGAAGACACAGACTCAGGACTGGTCTGAATATGTGGAATGTGCCACTAAGGCTTTGGAGTGTTGGTTGCTGGGAAGTAAGGTTTCAGATTATACAGGATTGTACAATTTGATGATGAGAGAGCAGATTTTAAGTAACTGTCAAAACCAGCTTCTCCATCAACACCTGGTAGACTCAGATTTGACCTCTCCCCAAGAATTGGGAAAGAGGGCAGATAAATGGGTCAGGACCAGGATTAGGCCTAAAAACCAGGGTGGTGACCAAAAGAAAGATACCACCAAGCCTCAAGAGAAGGGTGGGGATAAAGCAAAAGAGAAATCTTCCTCAGGGCCCCAAATCTCCACACAGGGTGGTGGGTCCCAAGCTCCCTCCTCTACCACAGCTAAAAAGCCTTATTGCCATAAATGTAAAATTCCGGGGCATTGGAAAACTGACAGCAGTTGCCCAAAGGCTAAAAGCAAAACTGTTCCTCCAATTACTCCTGTCACACCACCTATTACTGTCAACAGTAATCCCCCAGGTGGTGGGAGTGCCCCCAGAAATTTGGGTGGGTTTACTTGGGGAACACAGGGGGACCCTGGCTTAGCCAATTCCCCTACAGCAACTACTCTTGTCTGTGATGGTGGCATGGGGTTTGCCAACTTCACTGCCTGTCCCAACACTTTGGGTAGGTACAGACAGGAGCCCTACATCAATGGTACAAAAGCTGAGGCCTACAGAGACACTGGAGCTAGCATCACCATGGTGGCCCATTGGCTAGTTCCCTCTGAGCAGCTTTTGCCTGGTTTCTCCTACCACGTGACTAACATTGATGGCAAACAGAACAGTCATCCCATGGCAGAGGTATGTCTCAGCTGGGGAGGTGTTACTGGCCCTAAAAGGGTGGCAGTGTCCCCAACCTTGCCTGTAGACTGCTTACTGGGGAATGACTTAGAACTCTCAGCTTGGGCTGGAGTTGAACAAGACACCCATTCTAAAATGGTAGGCCTTTCACAAAAGGGTAGTGGGGTTGTGCCATTCACAAGCCCTGTCCAAATAGATTTCCTCCCTGGAAAGGTTGGAAGGGCAGTGGTAGCCACAGCCCAGGCACAGACAGACTTCCCTGTAGGGACTGGCAGAGCTGTGACAGTCACAGCTCAAACACAAACTGAGTGCCCCCCTGAAAAGGTTGGCAAGGCTGTAATGGTCTCAGCCTATACTCAGACTGACATAGGTGTAGTGAAGCCTGAAACTATGGATCACTCCACACAAACAGAGAGTAGTGGGGAGGAAGAAAAGTCTCCCTCTCCCCAGACATTAGGAAAAAGTCAGCCTCCTCAGGGAGCTGACCTCACCCCTTGTGAAGGAACTGCCCCAGAGGTAGCCAGGCCTGGCCTGGCAGAGCCTCTGACGTCAGTGGCCCTTTCCAAGGTGGGACCCAGTCTGGTGCAGGTATCCTGCCTCTCTCTACCCTGCCTCAGTCAGCCCAGGGCTGCAGAGGTCAGGGAGGCCAGTGGACCCCAAGAGGGCCCCTGTCCACAAGAACCCCCCCCCCATCAAAAGAGTGAGGATTGCCTGACTAGTAGCCCTAGCCAGGTGATGGGTAAAAACATTCCTGAGGGATCTCCTTTACAGGTAGTTAGGGACCTCCCCCAGAGGGATTCTGTTGGGCACTGGCAAACATGGGACCTTAGGGCCCCAAACCTGACCTGTCCCTCCAGTAAGCCCACAACAGGGACCCAGCCTCCAGCTTTAGGTAGCCAGAGGTTGACCCTGAGAGCACAGTGCAACTCAGCTAAAGAGAGAAAGGCATCCATGGTGGAGGATGATTGGAGGAAGCTGAGGCCTCACTTTGAGGACACTCACTTCAGTACTCCAACTCCGCACCAGCCTTTTACTTTGCAAAGACACACCAAAGGTAGAGATTCCCTATGGTGGAGACCCTATGATACCTTTAGGGTGAGGGATTGCTTAGTGGACCATGAGACAGGGGGTAACCATGCCAGTGCTGGTTCTTCCTTACATGGCCACTTGGGCAATATAGGCTTACCTGGTCAAGGACAGCCGTATCTCCCTTCGTTTGGGGGGGGGGGGTTGTGTAGGAAGGTGGATATCTGACTATGGTTACCCCCAACTTTTTGCCTAGTGTCTAGCTGGTTTTTCGACTTAGTAGGCCTGAGATCCTGCCATTCAGGGTCTCAGCCTGTCTGCTCTCTCTCTAAAATGAATGCCTAGGTGCATAAACCATTGGAACTAGATCACCCTGTCAGCCCCTGTACCAGTGTACACTAGGTACCCAGGGCATTGGTGTATCTAAGGCCTACCAGGGGCTGAAGCATGTATTGTGCCACCCCTGGCCTGGCCTAACACATTTGACACAACTGGCTGATCACTCAGTTGGGGTAAGTTGGTGTAACCACCTCTTACTTAGGTGTAGTATACCTATAACTAACCTTAAATGGGACACATGTTAACCTATAAGTCACTCCTATGGCAGTCCTTAACAATCCTGAAGGCAGAGTGCTTGGTTCCATGTGAGATGGTGCTCTGGCATGAGCTGAGCCTGTCTGCAGTGGTCGGAACAACTTCCTTCTACCGTTTCCAGATATCGCCATACCATATACTCTTAAGTGCATTATGAACCTCGCGGTTAAATGCTATCTTTGGTTTGGCTTTATCAAAACATGTCGAGTAAGGTGTCATACAAATTGGAATACTAACCCCTCGCCAATTCTGGCGACGGGGTTAGCATTCCACCCTTCTAGAGGGACACGACATGTACAGTACCTGAAACCCGGGTAAAATCAGACATAGCCTCAGCTCCACAAAATGGATGCTGCCACCACAGACACAAGTCTGCCCTCCTGCTGCTGGGAGTCCTTCCAGCTTGGGAGACGTGGACAAAGGGTTTCCTGCCAGGGGAGGTGCGTGCACCACCCCAGACAGGATTTTGTGTATTGGTCAGGTAGGGCTTGAATAGAATCAGACATGCCTGAGGCTCACAAGGAGCCTCGGTGCATATGCCAGTTCAAACCGGTCCTGGGGCACACCAGCCCCGGACCTGGGGCGAGCTGGACAAAGGATTGGGGGTGTAACCACCCCCCTTCCTGGTCCCACCCTTAGGGAGGGACCTAGCAGGTAGTCCGGCCCCTAGAATCCGCTTAAAGGTAGGAGCTGTGTCCTAGGACTTCAGACATCCTGGAATCAACTTAATAAAAAGAAGAAGACGGGAACTTCGACGCTCTGCTGCACAGAGGACAGAAGGAAATCTCCCCTATGGTCAGGGAGTGACCATCTTGCTAACGCAAGCACCAACCAGCTACTCGACGTCTGCTTTGCCGCCGCCTCCCGCCGGAGCCCAAGCCCAGAGCCCGACAAGACCTGGACCTCCAGACCTCTCACCGCCCGATCCACAGTCCCTGAAAAGAAGGAACCCGTGGAGGCACCGAGACATGTGGAGCCAGCCATCTTGAAAGACCCACGACAAGCTGCAAGCGCGACAACAGAGGCACCCTCCAAGTTGTGCTATGGGACCTGAGAAGCCCAACACCCGAGAAGCATCTGCACCAAAGGTGAGCCCTCCAGCATCTCCACGATCTGCGTGGGGCCCCTCTGCACTTTGCAACTCGACGCGCCTAACCGGACCCTGGCCCGTTGGCTAGTGGCCATCTTGGCGACCTAACTTGAAAACTACAATGCTGGTCTGGTTGCTCCAGACTGGCCCCTGCTGCCCTCCAAAGGAGCAGCCCTTCTGACCTTGCTGGTCAGAACCATCAGCTTTCTTCATTCTTCACGACTCCTGCTTTTGCCAAGGCTTGTTTGCTTCCTTCGAGTCGCCGACACCGCCGACAGCGAGAGCCTGCGTGGGACAGCTCGTGAACCGACTCCTGGGCATCGTCGACCTTCAGGGACCACGTGGCTGCGGAGGTACCCCTCATCACCTGTTTGCACCCGACATCGCCTGGTACCTACCTGGTGCCACGCCGGTCACTGGCTAGTGACTGTGAACACTGTCCCCTCTGCTTTCAGGTCTTCTACAACTCCGATCCACCCTTGGATCCACCGCATCTCTTCTGGACCGACCGCCTGCAGCATCTTTGTCATCAGGCTCCATTGAACAGATAGACGAAACCCGACGCACTTCGAGACCTATGCACCCGCTTCCTGTGGGTGAGGTAAAGCTAGCACTCCGGTGCCCAAGTGTAGAGAAACATCTCTGGTATCTGTGTTTTAAGTCTTAAGTTCGTAGTCCATCCAGAAGACCCTTCTAGCAGTAACTTTTGAACTTTTACGCACCCATTGAAAACCTATGGGAGCCCGCGTGTAACTTTCCTCACTGCACACGCGACCCGTGGACCTCCTGGTCACTAACTGAAGTTAGCTCCTTGTAGGCCCAGCGATTCTAGAGGCCCTAGGCCTTTTCCCTTTCCTATTCGTGGTACTTATACCACTATTTTAGTATATGGTTTGATCGGCCACCAGGGCCTATCCATATAAAGTGCAACTTCTGTATATTGTAATACTTTCTTGTTTAACGATTTGTGCTCCTGTGCTCATAAAGAGTCTAGGGGATACTTTGAGTAATAAATACATATATATTTTGAATATATATCTGTGTGGTGGCCTTTCATTGGTATAAAAGGGGTTACATATGGTAAAACAGCTTGCTTAACACGCTTTAACGAGTTTAGCCTCAAAGACTGCTTAGCCTACGCTACCACTAGGGCAGCTAGTCCGAAAAGGATGACTTACAACCACACCATAAGGGTTGCTTGGCATGGTACAAGGTGGTCACTTTAACTAGTGAACATCATATACCAGGCCAACTTCTCACAACCACGCATAGGAGGAAATAAAGAGGAGGAAAAGATTATTTTCTGCTCTTTAATACAGCCTCCGGGAGGTGCACTGATTTGCAGATTTGACGTAATCTCCAGGTTTACAAACGTTTGTAAATTTGGACTTGCGTCAAATCCATTGGTGGATGCACAGGGACACTCATGCTTCACGCATGGGACGTCTCCCAGCTTGAAATAGAATGTAGCGCAGCGCCAGCGACTGCCTTGCATTATATTTCTTTACAAATTGCCTCTTGCGTGGCTTTGTAAATCTGACTTGAGGAAGGGAGACGCAAGGAAATCACAAATCCGTAATCAATCAGCCCCGAGTCTTATGGTGAGACTGCAGTCTAGTTATATTATTTATTTGGCGCTTTTGAGTCTGATTTTCTAGTGCTTCCTGCAGCTTCAAAGCACTGGGTTTAGGAGGAGGTAAAAAGCCACATGTGGTATTTCATGCGGTGACTCCTGGCTCTTTCACTCACTTCAAAGATGAAAGGCAGGTTTGATGGCGCTGAAATTCTCTCCCCCACAAGCTCTGCAACAGATGCGACACCTAGGGGCATATCAGCAACACCCGGCGATAATTATCTCTCAGCGCTCTTAGCGTGAGGATAATTATCGCCGGGTAACATGGATTTTTATCGCTGAGATAGCATGCTATTATCAACGCTTATCTCCTCAGCGATAAAAATCCTCACGCTAACTGCCTACCGTGAGATTATCGCTGGAAACCCAGCGATAATCTCACGCAGGGTGGTGTTAGCTTGATGATAGGGCCTCACAAACTTAGCCATGATATCCACCTTCCATAGGATATCATGGCTAAGTCAGTCCTGAAGCAGGCGTAAGGAAAGTAGCGATAACAGGGGTTATCGCTACTTTTCTTGCCGCTATGCTTCATAGCGTGGGGCTTGATGATAGGAGAAATGTCGCTTAGCGACATTTCTCCTGTCATGTTAGGTCAGGAACGCCCACTTTGCATCAGACGCAAAGCTGGGCATTAGGAATCCCCACGCTAAAGCAAGGTTTCACTCGTTAGTGTGGCCTTGCTAATTAGGCGATAAAATTATCGCCGCTTTTCGGCGATAATTTTTTATCGCCAGCTTGTAAATATGCCCCCTAGTGAGCTATGAAAGCCCTTGCAGCACCGTCCGGCCAGATGAAACCTTCCACGCCAACCTGATTGTACGAAAGTCTTTGATGGTTAATGTGCATCTACGACAACCTGATTGTAAGAAAGTCATTGATGGTTCACCCTTACGACCCGCCGTGAATAGGCCCCTCCTAACAAACCATTCGTAGCTCAAGTATACCACCGTCGGACCAAGAAATGAACGAGAAAAATAGTAAAACTTCCTGTATGCTACCTCTCTCTCTCTCTACCTTATTTTCTTTCCCGCCCCCTTTCACCCTTTCCCTTCCTCCTACTGTGACAGTGGATAGGGGGAACACCCGAACATACGTAAACCAGATATGTACCGCAACCAACACGGCCAGTTTGGGCTACTAGCCTGCACCAACAAAGAGAGGCCTATTACACGTTGTAAAACATTTTTTAATAAAAATATATTTACAAAAAAAAAAATAGTGCATCTACGACAACCTGAGTGTAAAAGAATCATTGAATGGTTCAACTACATTTATGACAATCAATTTATATGATACCGATTGTAGACTAAAACGCATTTGAACCAGGTCAATGTAAACTAAATTTTAACATACAATATGTCTCTATATAGCGCGTGGATGTCTATGGTTAATCCAGAGCTCCATAAACCCTATTTCTTACTTTCTATGATACAAGTTAATTCTTGTTATTACAGTAAAAAACAGATCTTCGCATTGGCAAAGATCTTCCAAAAAGTTCGTTTTCTTGTCATCAGCCACCATCCGCAGCGCGACTGACTCCAAATTAACGAACAATTGAATTCATACAAGTTTTACAAGAAGAAAAGCGTCTCCTTGACTATACTATAAATAAGACATCTATGAATATTAGAGCGGCGAACTGTCTGGCATATAAACTGAAAGTTGGAGAGAAAAAGCACGTACGCGTTGTGCAAAAAAACTACTAGAGTAAACTCTAATTAACAAGAAGTGCATTTTTGTTTTGGGTTTTGGTCGTGTATGTATTTGCAATGCATTGTGGGCAGGCGGATGTTCTTTCAGGTTCTCTCACCCTGATTGCTGGTAAACCGTGTGTAGTAGCAGCCTCCACCCTGCTACCCCCCCCCCACTCCCATGTTACACTGTGGTGTCTGGCTGATGTGATTAGGGTACCCCCAGTGACGACCCGTGTGTTGTGTCCTACTTTAGTGTCGTGTGTCTCGTGGTTTAGAGTGTTCCTAAGGTGAGTGTGTGTGCGTGTATGGAATGTCATGGTCTCTGTGACATTCGGGTTCGGGGAGTTGCTGTTAGTCTGGCTGAGGATGTGGAGGTGTATCCTGGCGCTCACCTGTTTCACATTATTGTTCTTAATAAAGAGCTAGTGACTTACTACGAAGCGTACCGACCATCACTTCAATTGGCGACGATTGGGATTGGAGCAGCGGCGTGCGAAGGATTTTAAAAAAAAAAAATCGGAAGAAATCGATATTTTTTTTTTGTTATTCTGAGCTTTCTTCTCAAGTATTTACCATCTGGACGGACGACGGTGGACGGAAACAAGAAAAAAAAAAGCAGGAAAAGGAATTTGGGTCTCACTTGTCTGTCCAGAAGAGTCTCGGACGGTTGGAGGGTCCGCGCTGTTGGCGAGATACAAATCGCTGGGAGATTCCGGAACTGTACGCGCGAAGCACTCCTGACGTAAGAGGAACATCGGGACACGTCAGGAGCATGCGCAGTGTTTAGGAATACTTCTACGCAGCCACGCAAGGTCACGTTGCGTGACCCAACGTAGCGGCCATTTTGGTTTAATCAATTTCAGCGTGGTTACCTAGCAACACGTTCGTACGGCGAATAAAAGCAACCACAAGGTGTTTGAAGTTGCGGAGCGCTGCGGAAACAGGTGAGATTGCCGGGAGAATACCCCAGATAAAGAATTTAGCACTAGAACTTAAGTTGCTGTTATAAAGGAAAAAAAAAAAAAAAAAGAAGAAAGATTGAAAATGGATGAAGGGGATAACGAAGGGAATTCCACAAATATAGAGATGGCACATCAGAATTATTCAATAAGTAACCCACACACTTTTTGGGCAACAGGAGCAGAACCATGTATCAAGTGGTTAGAGTGGAAAGAATATTTTATTAACTATATCTCGGCTGTGGATGAAGCGGGGAAAATGAAACCAGAGCAGAAAAAAAGAATACTTTTACATTCCTTAGGACCTATGGGGCTGAAAACTTATTCAAGAATGTCCAAAGTGTCAGATGCAAATTTGAATACTTTTGAAAACGCAATAAAAGATATGGACAAGTATTTTGCCCCGAAGGTATGCATAGGTGTAATTAGGCACAGATTTTTCCAGAGGAAGCAAGCCAAAAATGAGGCTGTTGATGACTGGTTAGATGATTTGAAGAAATTGGCGATAGATTGCAAGTTTGGTGATCTACATGATGACTTAATTAGAGATCATTTGGTCATGCATAATAACAATTCGCCTCTACAAGATCGCTTATGGGTGAATGGTGATGCACCACTGGAAGATGTACTGGCCATAATGAGGAAGTCAGAAATGTCTGGGAGATGTGCGACAGTGGTTAAGGCAGCAGAGAATGATCCGGAAAAGGCGACAGAGGGAGTATTTAAAATTCAAAGTAAAGCTAAACCGAATTTGCAACGTACGCAAGGGCGATGGACAAGTCAACCCATGAGGAGCCAGGCGAGAGATTTTAAGACTGAGGAGAGAAGATGCTATCGTTGCGACAGCAAAGAACATTTAGCTTTTAGCAAAATGTGCCCGGCTTTGAAGAAAAAGTGTGGTATTTGTGGGTTGTTAGGCCATTTTAGCAAAATGTGTCGTAGGCGCAGCAATGTAAAGTACATATGGAATGATGAGGAGGAAGATGGTGAAGACGAGGAAGAATGTGTGAAGAGCGTGAGGGGAAGCTTCATGTTGAACATAGAGGATAATTCTATGGAGGGGAAACCTATTTGTGAGCTATCCTTGGGTGGAGTTAAAGTGATGGTGTATGCGGATTCAGGATCACCATACACAATTATAAATGAAGAAATTTGGAAAGAAAAATTTGTAGGAAAAATTGGGAATCATTTAAACAAATCAGATGTAAATCCTGTGAGTTACACTGGTGAAAAAATTGACATGTTAGGTTTCAGATGGTTGACATTCCTATTTAAAGGGAGATCCACAAGAGGGAAATTGTACATAGCTAAGAGGGGACCGTCAGTGTTGGGATGGTTCGATCAAAAGGATCTGCATGTAATTCTTGATCCTAATAGTGTGGAAAAAGTGCTGATAATGGATGAGTGCAGTAAGATGAGTGAAATGTTGAGCAGGAAATTTCCTAGGGTGTTCGGGAAAGTGCTAGGGGAGCTCAGAGGGTTTGAGCACAAAATAATACTAAGAAAGGATGCACAACCTAAAGTTCACAAAGCAAGACCCATTCCGATATTGATTAGGGATGAGGTAAAGAGTGAAATACAGAATTTGTTAAGCAAAGGAGTTATTGAAGAAGTGGAGACATCAGCGTGGATTTCTCCGGTTGTCGTGGCCCGCAAGCCTAACGGAAAAATCCGGCTTTGCATAGACTTGCGCCACTTAAACAATAACATTGTCATAGAAAAGTTTCCTCTACCCAAAATCAATGAGATGGTTTCATCTTTGAGAGGGGCTACGTGGTTTTCTACCATTGACCTGTCTGCGGCTTACCATCAGGTTGTGTTGGAAGCAGATTCAAGGAACCTCACAGCTTTTATTACGCCGTTTGGGTGCTTTCAATTCACACGAATGCCTTTTGGGCTGGCATCTGCTGCAGCAGTTTTTCAGAGACTAATGCACAGATTGTTTGGTGATGTGGATGGAGTTCGTTTTTTTCAAGACGACATTTTGGTAGCAGGGAAAGACAAACTGGAGCATGATAAAAAATTGGTTCAAGTTTTGGAAACTTTACAGTCAGTGGGGTTAACTGTTGAGCTAACTAAATGTAAATTTGGTCAGAGGAGTGTCTCGTATCTGGGGCACATTATAAGTGAGGAAGGGGTAAGACCTAAGCCAACATTGGTCGAAAACATCATTAGGTCACCAGCTCCTGTGTCTAAGGAAGAGATAAGGTCATTTTTGGGTATGGCTGAATATTGTGCGAAATTCATAAAGAATTTTGCATCAAAAGTGTACAATATTCGTTTACTTTTAAAGAAAAATGCAAAATTTGATTGGAATAAGGAGTGTGAAAGAGAATTTAGGGAGGTCAAGGTGGATCTTCAAGCAGTGAATGCTCTTGCTAGTTTTGATCCGAATTTAGATTGTTTCTTGACTACGGACGCTAGCGATAAAGGGCTTGGCGCTGTGTTGTCACAAAAAGGGAAGGACGGAAGAGAGGAGATTATCTTATTTGCTTCTAGAGCATTGTCACCTGCAGAAAGTAAATATCCGATCATAGAAAGAGAGGCATTGGCGTGTGCATGGGCACTTGAACATTTTCGTGCCTTTGTGTGGGGGAAACCTGTGGTGATTCGTACGGATCACCGACCTTTGGTTCGTATTTTATCTAGTGAGGGTACAGCAGTTGCTTCGGCTAGATTGGCCAGAATTTCAATGAGGATGAAGGAGTTCATTTATAGGATGGTGCATGTTCCGGGCAAAGATAATGTTGTGGCGGATTGCCTATCAAGATTGCCCACTCCGTTGGAGGAGTGTGTGGATGACCCTTGGGGGAACTGTAGTATAGCTTTAGTACATGATTCTGGTGCAGCTGCTATCAGTAAAGGTGAATGGCTAGAGGAACAGTCTAAGGACGAGGTGTTGGAGAGAGTTGTGGAGTACGTTTCTAAAGGGTGGCCGAGGAAGGCGAGTATTTCAGGGGGTTTGCAATCTTATTGGGAGGTACGGATGGAATTGGTTCTAGATAGAGATCTGTTATTAAGAGGTGATAGAATAATTCCTCCAAAGACATTGCGTGGAAGGATTTTACAATTATGCCATGAGGGGCATTTTGGAATTGTCAGAACGAAGTTGATTGTGAAGGGGATGTTCTGGTGGCCAGGAATTGACAAGGAGATTGAAAGTTTTGTGAGGACTTGTTCGGTTTGTTGCTCGGCGGACAAGTCTTTGAAAACTTTAAGACCCACTATGAGTGAAGGTTTAATTCCGAGTTTGCCATGGGATACTATTGCGGTGGACATTTTTGGACCGGTTGGTGAGTTAAAAGAGTATGGGTTGGTAGCTATAGATTTGTTTACCAAATGGCCAGTTGTAGAAATAGTAGAGAAGGCAGATACTCAGTCCGTTTTAAGGTTTTTGGATAATATCTTTGTGATGGAAGGCTTACCGGGTTGCATTCTTACGGACAACGGGGTGCAATTTCTTTCTAATATGGCTAAAGAGTACTTTAAAAGGTGTGGGATTAAACATAAAACCTCGGCGCTGTATAATCCAAGTGGGAATGGTACGGTGGAACGTTTTAATAGGGTGATTAAAGGGGTCATCCAAGCGTCAATGAACAAAAATCTGGATTGGAGGATACAAGTGCAAAAAGCGGTGTGGTCATATAGAATTACTTCTCAAATTCAAACTGGGTTGCCTCCTTTTGTTATGATGAGGGGTAGAATGCCAAGGAGTAAGTATAATCCAAAGTGGTTAGTACAAAGTGGAGTACATCATTGGTCTCCTAGTGAGGTACGAGGTAAATTGGAAGAAGTACATGCAAAAACTAAAGTTTATTATGATAGGGTCCATGGTGCCAAGGAGGTGGATATTGAGGTTGGCGATTGGGTACGGGTCAGGAAACCATTCAAAGTTGTTAAAGGAGAGAGTAAATTTGAGTCACCTCAGCAAGTTATGGAGGTTTTGAGGAATTCGGTTAGGTTAAGTGATGGGAAGGTGTGGAATCTGAAAGACATAGCTGTGGTTGGTGGTCAGGATGGTGGTAACCCTGTGGAGGATATGAGGGAAGATTTCGAATGGGTGGAGGATTATTTTGAGAATAGTAACCTACGGTCACAGTTAGGTGTGGAAGATGTATGGGAACATGAGGTGGTTCAGGAGGGTGAATTATGTCTGGGGGGTGCCAAGGACACTTCTTCTGTTACAGAGGGGGAAGGGTCTATGTCGTGTCAGCCAAGCATGGTACCTTCACAGGAATGTGTCACATTACCTTTACAGGGGGATGTTGTTTCTGGTGATGGTGGCATGGGGGTAGGAAAAAGGAAAAAGATTTTGCCTAGTTGGCTTAAGGAGTATATCGTGTAGTACTGTTGTTTGTGTTTGGTGTTCTTTCTGTGTTTGGGAATATATGTTGTTGTTTTTTATTGTGTTTGTGTTTTGGTTTGTTAGTTGTTTTTTTGTTGTGTTAAGGGGGGGGGATGTGTTGTGTCCTACTTTAGTGTCGTGTGTCTCGTGGTTTAGAGTGTTCCTAAGGTGAGTGTGTGTGCGTGTATGGAATGTCATGGTCTCTGTGACATTCGGGTTCGGGGAGTTGCTGTTAGTCTGGCTGAGGATGTGGAGGTGTATCCTGGCGCTCACCTGTTTCACATTATTGTTCTTAATAAAGAGCTAGTGACTTACTACGAAGCGTACCGACCATCACTTCACCGTGGTATTGCACCCCTGGTGTCTATACAGTGTGGTTCCTGGCGGACTTGATTAGAGACGCCCAGTGACTATCCGTGGTACTGCACGCTGGTATACTGTAACGATGCTGTCCACCCTACTTTCACTGGACTTGTAGTCATGCACTGAGGGACTGCAACTGAAGTATCGCGAGATCTGCCTGGTCTGTACTTTCTTTCTGAATGAATGGCGTTTCCGAAGTGCAGCAACGAGTGTTGAGTTATTCGTGCTGGGGCCTGGGCTGCTGCCGGTCAGATTTCATCCCGTATTTTGATTTACTGGTCGGTACAAAAATAAGCAAAATCACTTAAGGGTCCTTAACGCTGCCGTAGCGTAAATGTTTGGACGTTACAGCAGCTTTTTTATGGCCTTATTTACAAAGTGCTGCTAGCTGCAGTTAGCTGCACTTTTCAAACGTAAACGTTAATTTTCAAGATTGCCACTTCTGTTAGTGGGACTTAACGAAGATGAGATGCAAGGTAGGTATTCTTGTGCAAAAACTGCCACTAACCCCACTACGCTATATTTACAATGAAATTTCCGTCCGGCGATAACCCTCCAAAACTGCAGCTAGTCCAGTTAGAGGCCGTTTTAAGACCAGAAAATAGCTGGTCTTAAAATTGGTGCAAACACTTGGGGCCTCATTTCAGCAGGTTTTGGTGCTGGACAGCGCTGCAAGGAATGTTGCTGCGCTGCCCTGTGACAAAACAAAAGGGCAAGAATGTGCACTATCAATAAGATAGGACACATTCCTGGGCCTCATTCATGAAAAGTGTGGCATCGCTGCGACAAAGCAGCGTTGCAACACTTTTCACTGCGCCCTTTTTGCGACACCATGGATGCGCCGTATTCACTGCACGGCGCTCCATGTTGCAATTAGTGACATATACGTCTGGAATACAGGCGTATCTGTTAGCACTAAAGTCACGCATTGCTGCAGTTGTGCCACAAGCATGACGCAACTCCAGCAATGCATAGGACCAGCCTATCCCTATGGCAGTGCGTCACCTTTACGCCTGCCGTTGAGCAAGTGTAAGGTTCTGACGCAGTGGCGTCCTAGAATTGTCATAGTGAAATCTGATGGATTTCACTGCGCCATTCCCACAAGGCTTTCTTAGGTGGGAATGACCACACTGCATACATCACACCTGACGCAAGTATAATGTGGCATAGGGCTTTGCAAAGTCATGCTTATACCTAGATGCGTCACTTTGTAAATACGGCGCAACGTGGTACAAGATTCACGCTGCAAGTACATCAAGATAATTACCCACCGTAGGGGTTAAACTGTGAGAAGGGGCTCATGAATAAGCCCCCTTGTCTTTTTCCCGTACGTTGGCGCACAATGCCTGCCATGCGCCAACGCAGGCACCCTTGCACCATGTTGCAAGGGTGACTCTGTTGCGGAGTTGATTGATGTTGAGGCTCCATCTCTTCTCGAGATGTCTGCCGGTGCATCTTGACTTGTTGAGGGCGGGAGGGAACCAGTTGGCCTTCTTGGAGTGTTTTTTGCCTGGATGTTCTTGAGGGGTACCAGGGTGTCAGCACAGTTAGAGATTCATCGGTGGAGGTTGTCTGCTGTGGCATTGGTGTCTGTAAGCGTTGGCGGAGTGGTGGTGCTGAGGGAATTGACGAGAACTTCTTCTGTGGCCTTGATCCAGCTGCGACGGGGAGGGGGCAATGATGGCGATGGTGTATGGTGTGCGCGGTGAAGGCATGATATATACAATGATGGACTGTCCAAGAGAGTTTGGTGGTGTGGCTGTAGTTGAATGTTCCTCCTCGCAGAGAAGATGGGGACGAGCGTGTGTCTGGATATGTGGGTTGGTGCAGTGACTATCTGCTTGATTCCGATGTTGTGAGGATCTACAGGAGGGTGGTGGTGTTCTAGTCACTGGTGTTGTCCAGGTGGAAGATGATGTCTCCGAGCGGGATGTAGTTGGTGGATTTGAGAGCCTGGGGTGCGATGACGTCTACAATAGCATCTGTGAATATGGGGTCATGGACCGGGGGGCTTGTAGATGCGGGTGCGTGCTAAGGGGCTGTTGGGCTTGGTCCGGATCTGGAAGTAGAGGTGTTCCATGGTCGCCGTTGGGTCAATAGAGTGCATGGTCAGTCAGAGTGTGCTTTTATAGACAATGGCAATGCCTCCTCCTTGGTGGTCGGGGTGGTCCTTGCGGGTGATGTTGTAGCCGTCGGGGATGGCGATGTCTGGTCTGGAGCAGAGGTTGGTACAGGTTTACGTGAAGAAGGTGATGTCTGAAGAGGTGACGTTGAGGAGGTCCCAGATTTCTGAGGCGTGTTTATGGAGGTATCAAACGCTGAAGGGGATGCAGTTGAGCCGGTCAGTTGCGCTGTTGTTCTGCTAGGCGGTGAGTGGCGTAGGTGTATTCTCAGTTTCGGCAGGCAAAGGGTTCAAGGGTATTCTTTGGTGATGCTAGATGGCAGACGGCTTGGCGTACAGGGTTTAGGGCGAGGATGGTGCTGGCGTCATAGCAGTGGAGTGTCCGGGAGGCATGGTCCCTGGCACTGGACGCGGTCCATGCGTCGACGGCGCAGACAGACTTGCCTTGGTGCCCATTTGGCGCACCAGTGGCACACCTGCTGCGCATGGCCGCACAGCGGCTGCCTTTAAGCAGTGCTGAGGGGGCTGGACAGCTTGGAGGTGGGAAACGTGGTAAAGGACACTGGAGGGGGCGGGCTGCGAGGGATTGCAGCATCAACGAGGGAGAGGAAAAGGGAAAAGAAACTGTACAAAATCACAAAAGCCAAACAAGGCAAAGAAAAAAGAAGAACAAAGCCAAAGGTAGAAAGCAACGGGGAAGAGCAGAAAGAGGGACAGAAACAGCAGAAAGGAGAGACAGGAGGGAAGTCAAGCAGCAAAGCAGTGACTTTCTTCCACTGGACTAGCAACGATGAGGCGCAGGCAAGACTATGTGGGGGAAGAAGGGCCTCGAACACCTGACCTCAGGGTCAGAGGATCCGGCAGTAGCAGATAGCAGATGGAGACAGCAGCAGCAGCTACCAGACGGCACTGCGCTGTGGGAAGAGCAAGTCCACTAAGGTATAATCCCCTGTACACCCAAAAGCTCACTACCAGGGGGGCAAGGAAAGGCAGCACCATTTGGTTACCTCTTCAGGTCTAACAGTGGTGACCTGATTCCATGTTCCCCAGTTCCCTAGCGTGTAACAGCGGATCAAGTTGCATACCCAAGGGCCTGGGCGCGAACCGGCCCCCTTGACACTGGCACCAGCTGCCAACAATGGCCAATCTCAGCAACTTGAGCCAGTTAGTAGAGTCCCCCACCAATCTTGTGTGGTGTCCTCGACAATGCGCATCCTCCGCAGCGCAGAGATTGCTCAGGGCACAGTGTGCACCACCCACAAGTGCTAGGCCTGGGCTTGACACGACTCCCAGGTCTCCTCCCCTCCCTGTCCCACGTTCTCTTCACCTGGACATCGACACTGGGGCTCAATCTATCGCGCTCTCTCTGAATCTGTAACTCAGCCAGCAGGAGCCTCAGCCAGGTGAAATTTCACAAGCTTGGGTACAGCAGTCGCCGCCAGGTCCGCTGGGGACCCTCCAGATGCAGGTGCTGTAAGAGGGCACCCTTAGCCATGAAGTTGCAGCGCCCCCCCACAAAAGTCTGGCACAGCTCAGAGACCTCACCCTCCACAGCGTCCGGCCAGTGACACATCCTCCTGCCTGTGGTGCAGAGAGGCGCGGCCCACCATTGGCAATCTCCTGCATGCACCCCAGTGTAGTGGTGGCATGTGTTATGAAAAGCAGACCTTCCTACATCAGTGTGCAGTAGCACCTCTACCGATCACAGCTCCAGGGGGCGCCAAGCAGTCTTCTCACACAGGTCAACAACGCGTCTCCATGCAACCTGCAGGATTTCACCACCAGGTAAGGGCGATCGCCAATGCCTCAATTTCTACCACACCGACCCAAAGGCTTGGTCCGACGCAGCCCGCCTCCACCATCAGGCCGCAGCAACTTCACAGCACCTCCATCTCCGGGTCTCAGACAAAGGCCCAGCGAGGGCTACAGGCCTCAGGGACCGTCCACGCTTCAAGGCTTCGGCTGCCATGAAGTTCCAAGCCAAGCGCAATGAAAAGTGATGCATTGTCCACGATTATGCATTTCCTCTTCCCCTGGGACTCTGGCTGGTCATCCTGGCTGTTGGGGGGTTTGGGGGGTTGCTTACCTGTACTGAGCTTGGCCCTGGCTGCTCCATTCTGCATTCCAATATATATATATTTTTTTGTCAGTGGGGGGTTGCTTACCTGTACTGAGCTTGGCTCTGGCTGCTCCATTCTGCATTCCAATATATATATATTTTTTGTCAGTGGTAGTGGCTTATAGGCTATTTTTTACTCTAGAGGCAGAAAAGTGATGTTGAGCTGACTACTGTGAGTTTTTTTTGTCTCTAATTTGCTTTTTGTCACTTTTCTCTCGCTAGCGGCAACATTTTAAATGCCTTGACACTAGTGTTAGCGGCAGTTTTCACCACGGCTAGCGGATACTATCGCCATCTAGTGACGTATTGTAAATACATTGGTACCAAGGCGATAGTTTTCGGTGATACCCGCGGTAAGAAAATTGCCGCTAACACTAGCTAGTGACAGCTCTTGTAAATATACCCCATACTTACAATAAAGTGGCGAAGCGTGTTGTCATTTTTAAAAATGATTCTTTATGTGCAGGAAGTGGGACCGTCCTGCACAGAAAAAATCATAGGCAATTTGCTGTTTCTATGTGAAAAACGAGGAGAACTAAAGCATTTCTCCTCAGTCCGCTTTTTTTAAGACCAGGTTTTCCCTGATTTTATTTTTGGCGCTGCCTCCTATTTAAGTTGCTCTTGTAAATAGTGGGCAGTGTCAAAATCAATGGGTGTTGCGGTGGCACGCCCACAACTGCACCCATTCCCCGCACCTTTCACGCTAAGTTTAGCATGAAAGTTGGCATTATTTATAGTCAGCATTAAGCCACGAGGCATATTTACAAGAACTTAACGCCGCAGTAGCGTCAATTTTTAGACATTATGGTAGCTTTTTTATATTGCCTTATTTACAAGTTGTCGCTAACTGCAGTTAGCAGCACTTTTCCAGCCTAAACGTGAATTTTCAAGATCGCCACTTCTATTAGCGGGGCATTACGAAAATGAGATGCAAGGTAGGTGTTCTAGTGAAAAAACTGCTGCGAAGCACACTTCGCAACATTTACAAGGAAATTCCAGTATGTCGATAACCCCCCAAAACTGCTGCTAACTCAAATTAGAGGCAATATTTTAAGACCTGAAAATAGCTGGTCTTAAAACTGGTGCAAACACTTGGGCCCGCATATAAGATGACTTGGTGCTTGACAGCGCTGTAAGGAATATTGCTACGCTGCCATGCGCCAATACAAAAGGTCAGAAATACACCCTATCAATAAGATAGGAATAATTTCTGGGCCCCATTCATGAAAAATGTTGCATCACTGCGAAAAATTGCTATTGGACACTGTTTTTTTGCGCCATCCTTGGAACACCATGGCTGCACCATATTTTCTGTACAGGGCTCCATGTCACAATCAATGACATATGTCTGGAATCCTGACGCATCTGTCAGTGCTAAAGTCACGCATTGCTGCAGTTGTGTCGGAAGCATGACACAACACCATCAATAAATGGGGCAAGCTTATCCCTATGGCACTACGTCACCCTTACGTCTGCCATGAGCCAGGTGTAGGTTTTTGACACACTGGCGTCCAAGAATTATCGCAGTGAAATCTGATTGATTTCACTGCGCCACTCCTACGAGGCTTTGTTGCGTGGGAATGAACACCCTGCATACATCATACCTGACGCAGGTATAATGTTGCACAAGGCTTTACAAGGTTACGCATATACCTAGATGCACCACTTTGCAAAATGGCGCAACGTGGTGCAAAATTCACTCTGCAAGTATGTCAAGTAAATGACGTACCAGCGGTGTTAAACTGTCAAAAGGGGCTCATGAATAAGCTCCCCTGTATTTTTCCCCTATGTTGACGCACAGTGACTGCCATGCACCAACGCAGGCACCCTTGCACCATGGTGCAAGGGTGACTGTGTTGCGGAGTTGGTTGATGTTGTTCAGAAAGGGACACCTACCTGCACAAAACCTGTCAATTCAGGGTATTTCCTCTTTCACTATGTGCTGCAGAATGATGCACACATAGAAGAAGTGAAAAAAGAGGCAAAATGAAACCATTTATACTTGTAGTGCCTCCCAATCGTCACCCTTGGGGTGGTAGTAGATTCTGAGGCATTCTGAAGATTTACAGTTTTTCGTAAACCTGCGAATGCTTCAGATTCCAATGATTTGGCGTGGGAACGCCCACAACAATACCCATTGAACCAGTGGCAGTATAGCGGAGGAGCATCGCCCCCTGCTTTCAAGCAGTGCGAGAAGAAGAAACATAAAAGCATAATATCTTTCAGTTATAACATTTTATGTTTGTGCTGCTTTGCGGGCGGGCGGGGCTGCTCCGCTCTCAGAGCAGGACAGGGCAAGAGTGGTTTGCCCACTCCTAAGTACGCAATGACTGTTTGATCAGCCCTCTTGGGCCGCCAAACCCAATCCTGTTTACCCGTTCTCCATGTAGGCTGCATTACAGTCTGCATGGAGAACATGCTCTGGCCCCCATTCCCTGAGTGAGCGTCAAACCAGGATGCTCAAATCCAATCACAACGCTGCACTGCAGGACCTGGCGGCAAGCTAAGTTATATATAATTTTTTTAACATTTATAATGCGCAACCTCCCGCAATCGAGCCCCCCATGCAACTCCCTAAAAACCTCCCGCAACCCCATGCACCCACCCTCACCTCGCAACCCGTGAGCCATGCTGGCCGCCACTGCATGGAATGCCCCTTTCACACTGTTTAATGCATGAAAGAGTCACAAATTTCTAAGTCCATGAAAAGCCATGTAAAGTGGCTTTGCGTGGCCTTGTAAAGATGCTGTGGCAAATAGCGCAGTCAGAACGTAAAACACATGACGTCACAGCATTGCAAGAGTGCCTCGAGGATAATCAAGGAACTCCCACAATTCATCCTTGGCAAGGTCAACGATGCCTTGGACTTCATGCCATTGCAGCTCGGAGCAGCAAGGAGACCACCACCACCACCACTGGCATGCATCGCTCACCTGGGCAACTGCTCCGTTCCCTTTGGGTGGCGACTGGACCTGATCCCCTCTAAGTGCTGACCTAGGTAGACCAGAACTTCAGCAACAGGAAGCTGGAGACCAGGAACAGCCGAAAGCAAGAGACTTTACGGAGCAGTCTGTAAGTGCAGAAGAAGGGGAGACGCATAACCAGGAAACATTTAATTAAGATATCTGCCATGCGGCTTCTTCTGCCTCTCTTGTACAACCTGCTGCAGATTGGGGGTGACTTGTAGTTGTGGCGGAGATGCCTGCTCCTCCTACGCCTTCCAGTATAACTGTCTCCATGAATGACAGATTGTTTGTGCAGACCCTTCACTCCCAGTCCGCAGCACCGGGCGACCAGTAGAATGCAGCCAGGTCCAGAACTGTTCAGCGGCGTCAATTATTTGCATGATAACAACTAAGGTCACTCGAAGCCTTTACGGGTAGAGGAGGGAGTATTTGATGCCCAACTCTCGGAGGCATCGCTTAACCACTAGAGGCAAGCCCACTGCCTCTGCACCCCCGTGGCATAGTCAGAGAAGAAAATAACTGTGGCGTTATCCACTTTCACCTCCCCCAGCTTGCGTACCTCCCTCAGGCCAGCATCACGATCACTGTAGGAGGCGGAAGAGAAAGGGTCTAGGACCAGTCCCCGAAAGCGTGCAGCTCGCCGGCACTCGATGGGCCTGCTCCGCAACAAGGAATTGGGAGAGTGCACCTGCTGGCAGTAGATCACGCAACCGTGTCTCAGTACATGCCACTTAATCAGCCCCCTCTGCTCCCTCAGGCAGACCAAGCACCCTCACGTTGTTATGCTGGGAGCGTCCATCTGCATTCTCCGCTGTTCTGTCCTGTGTCTTCACATGTGCCATTAGCTGCTACACATCCAAAGCTGCACTCAGAGTAACAGGAGGGACTTTGGCCAGTTCTTGCTCAATGTCATGTACCTTGCAAGTCAGCTTGTGATGATCTGTGCAGTCAGGAGTGAAGTCGACTGTGATTTTGTCTATGGGGCCCTCAAAGGAAGTGCCCGTTTGTTCGAGGGAGTACCCGCTTAGAGTACAGAGTCTAGTTTGCAGTCCAGGCTGTCCATTGTCACCTGCCCTGGTGGCCAGCGATCCCCAGCGGCTCAGTTCACCGACACAAAGCATCGGCAAAATGTCAATGAGGCCCCCATCTGCAGACGGGCCATCGTTGCGCCAGACTCACAGGCACTATATATGACATGTGGTACAGTGCAGTGTGGCCAGCCGGGCCCTCTCCTCCAGTCAGGTGTATTCTACCCAGGAATCTTCGTTCAGGCGGCACTGATGGAAATCCCCCGTACATCCAAGAGCTCACTACCAGGGGGCGACGAAAGGCAGTACCACCCGGTCACCTACTGTGATCTAACTGTGGTAACTAGATTCTGTGTTCCTAAGTGAGTGATGACCGATCAAGAGGTGCACCCAAGGTCCTGAACCGACCCCCATACTGGTACCTGCTGCCACAAACGGCCAATATCAGCAACTAGAGACAGTTGGTGGAGTCCACCACCAGTCTTGTGCAGTGCCCTTGGTGATGTTGGTCAGCCTCAGTGCAGGGATTGCTCAGGGCACGATGTGCGCCACCATGGGTCCAACATTGGCAATCTTCGCTGTGCACCCCGGTGTAGTGGTGGCTCGTGTTATGCAATGCAGACCTCCCTATGCCGGTGCGAAGGAGCGACTCTACTGATCACAGCTCCATGGGGCACCAGGTGGTCTTCTCACACAGGTCAGCAACGTGTCTCCATGTGACCTGCCAAACTTCATCACCAGGTAAGGACGATCGCCAACGCCTCAATTCATAGCGCCACAGCCCACAGCATTGGGCTCGACGCGGCCCGTCTCCACCGTCAGTGACTCCCAGCACCGCCGCCTCCCACTCCGGGTCTCAGATGCAAGCCCAGCGAGACTTCCGGTCCCCGCACACTGTCCGCGCTTCCAGGCATCGGCTGCCATGATGTCGCAAGAATGGCGCTAAGAAAAGTGCTGCACCACTTTCATAAATGTGGCCCAGATTCTGCATTTCCTGTTCCCCTGGGACTCTGGCTGGTCCTCCTGGCTGTTCGGGGGTTTGGGAGGGTTGGATTGTAGACCTGTGCTGAACTTGACCCTGGCTGCTCCATTCTGCATTCCATTGTTTTTCTTTTCTTATTTTCATTAGAGGCTATTTTGCCTCTTGAGACTGACGTTGGGCTGACTAAAATGAATTTTGTTTTGCAGCTAATTGACCTTTCGTCACTTTTCTCTTGCTAGCATCAATTGTTTTATCACCTTGATCCTAGTGTTAGTTGCAGTTTTTGCCGCGGCTAGCTGGTAATATAACGATGTAGCGACGTATTATAAATACGTTGCTAACAAGGCAATGGTTTCAGCGATAGACGGCGTAAAAACAATTGCAGCTAACCACCACAAAAACTGGTTAGCACCAATTCTTATAAATATACCCCCAAGTGGCTTAACGCTGCCTTGTAAATAAGGCAAAGCTCCTATCGCCATCACAACGTCACTGAAAGTGACGTTGTGGTGGCGATAGGGGCTTGTAAATATGCCTCAAAATCTGGTATTTATATCCTTTATCTTTACAATCTTCAAACAGTAAATATAAATAGAAAGTAATTTTAAATGGTTTCAAAGATTCCGTTAATGAACAGACCCATGGCTAACGAGTACAGTAATAAACAAAGAAAAGTCATATTACAAATAAATACGAAGGGCTTTATTTACAAGAAAGGGCCGTAGCATGGCACGGCAAGCCCTTATGCTGCCCCGCGCCACTTTCAAAGCACAGGGATGCGTCATATCTACAACAATATGACTCATCCCTGTGCTGCGCTGACGCACAACTGGCTGCCATGCACCGACACAGGCACCCTTGTGCCATGGTGCAAAGGTGCCTGCATTGCGGGGAGACTGTCTTTGTGAAGGAAGGGACACCTTCCCGCACAAAAACAATCACAAGAGGGGATTTCCTCTTCCTATGTGTGCTGCAGAATGCACCACGTGTGAAAACATTCTCCTCATTGAAATGAAAAAAGATTTCCTTGTTGCGCCTCCCTTTCCCCTGTCGCATTTCCAGGTTTACGATTTCTCATGAATCTGGAAATGCAGCAGAAGCCATGGGTGTTGAATGGGAACACCCACAGCAACACCCATGGCAAGCTCCTTACACGCAAAGTCCTGTATGTAAAGGGGCCGTATTTACATGGACACAAAAAGCCATGTGTAGGAGAGTAGGATCTGCTTCACATGGGTACCCCCACTTTTTGCTGGTGTTTCACTGTTTTTCGACCTTAGTCTGACTGTGGCCCTGCTAATCAGGACCACAGCCTAGGTGCTTCCTCTCTAAAATGGTTTCCATGTACATTAGGTACATATCTAATTGGATTCTGGAGTGCCTTATAAGCCCCTAGTATATGGTATACTGTGTACCTAGGGCATAGGTCCCTCAGAGGCCTACCAGGGGCTGCAGCATATATCATGCCACCCATGGGAAGCACTCCAAAATGGCACCAAAGGTCTGCTACTGCAGCCTGGGTAAGGGTGTGCTTGCACCCCTTACAGTGGTATAGGCTAGCTATATCCACACCTATATACAGACACATATAAACCTATACGCCACTCCTATGGCAGGCCTTGACAATCCTGAAGGCAGAGTGCTTGGTTTTATGTGAAAGGGTTCCCAGGCATGAGCTGAGCCCCTCTGCAGCTTTTGGAAATACTTCCTTATGGCTGTTCTGTGATACAGCCATACCGTATACTCTTAAGTGCATTATAACCTCGCGGTAAATGCTAACTTTGGAATGGCTGCATCAAAACATGTCGTGTTTGGTGTCAAACTCTTTGGAATACTACCCCCCCCCCGGCGGGGGTAGCATTCCACCCTTCTAGAGGGAAAGACATGTTCACACTGGCTAAACCCGGTAGGACTTTCCTGTGCCCTGGCATCACAAAATGGATGCCCCTGCCACAGACACGGGCCTGGCCTCCTGCTGCTGACCGAAACTCCGGCAGGGGAGGCCTGGACAATAGGTTTCCAGACAGGCAGATGTGTATTGGGGCTGGGCGGGAGCACTCTCTGGTGCTTTGAAGTCCTGCACTGGTGGCACATTTGGTGTCCCTGTGCATAGTCCAGTTCAAACCGGTTGCAGGGGCTACCTGCCCCTGCTCTGGCGCGAAACTGGACAAAGGAAATGGGTGTAACCACCGCTCTTTCCAGGCCCACCCATAGGTGGGGCCTTAGAGTTAGTCCATCCCCTAAACTTACTATAAGTATAGGAATCCAGTCCCTAGGACTTTAGATTACCCTGGACGAAACTCTGCTACAGATATCCTGGACCTTCGACATTCTATCCTGACTAGAAGACTGAAGAAATCTCCCTTGGGGTCAAGGAGTGACTCCCCTGCTTGGCAGGGACCAAAGAAGCAACTGACCGGTCTGCATCGCTGAAGCTCCCACCGGACGCCGAAGTCTTTGCATCACCAGAGGTGGATTTCCAGACTTCTCCGAGGCTACCCTGAGTCCACAGCAAAGCTGAGGCACGTGGCTATCGTGGGTGATGTGGAACCTTGACCCCTGGACACTGTGAACTTTTGCAGCAACACTATCTTCCTGGTCCTTCTCGAAGTTGTGCTTTGAGCTCCGAGTAGCCCCAGCCTTGAGCACCTCCTGCACCGAATATTGTTGGCCTCTACTCCACGAGTGACCCGTGGGCCAGCTTCAAGTGCAACCGCTCGAGGCTCCTTTGCGATCACTAGCCCATTGGCTAGCAGGTCCCCACGAAGGCAACTCCTTTTCTGTTTGGGCTTTCCTGGTTGCTCCAGGAGTGCCCTGACTTACCTTTGCTGGGTGAGTCCCTCAGACCTTGCTGGTCTGCACCACAGTCCTTTCTCTAAATTCCAGTGACTTGCCGTTGCCAAGGCTTGTTGGGTCTAATCTGGTCGCCGACACAGCAGCGCTCGATAGACTTCGTGGGTCAGCTCGAATCCGGCTCGTGGACTTCGTCGACGCCTCCTGGACCTCGTGTCTGAAGAGTCAAGACACCCATCAACTCACCTGAAGCACCCGACATCTGTGGGCATTGGTCCATCCTGCCCTTGGTCACTGGCTAGTGACGCAGGCTCTGTCCCCTCTGCTTTCAGGTTCCTTCCATCCCAGATCCAGGCTTGGATCTCTTCGGACACTTCTCTTCTTCACGGCAGCAGCAGTTCTTTGCAGGCTCCCATTGAAATCAACGACGCGACCCGACACCAAAAGACACCTATGCACCCGGCTTCCCTGGGTGAGATAACTCGAGTACTCCAGTTCTCTCGTGGGTGCTAGCCCTAGAACCTCTTAAGCCCAAAAGGGTTTGGTCCTGACTCGATTAGATGTGTCCCTAATCTTTACATTTCCAACCGCGACATTGCACATAGAAGATAACGGGAACCCACTGTTGTGTTTTCACACTGCATACAGTCCCCATGGGTCCCCTGTGTCACTACCTTGGGTGGTTCCTTGGGGTCCCAGCGATTCTACAGGCTATAGGCCTAGTGTCTATTCCAGTCGTGGTTCATATACCACTTTTTTGGTATATGGTTTGGTACGCCCCCTAGGGCCCAAACGTGTATTTGTGCTATTACTGATAATTGCTGACTTGTAAACTAAGTACTTCGACCTCTAGTCTCATAAAGAGACTAGAGGGGTGTGTTTTATCTTAAATACATATATTTTGAATATATACATTGTGTGGTTGTCTTTTCATTTGATCATTCAAGAGATTATAGACTGGTAAAACAAGCTGCTTTATATACCTTGTGCCCACTAGAACTAGTGGACAGCATATATCAGGCCACCTTCTCACACCATGCAGCATGGCTTTACCTGTCCTTGTAAATATGGGGCAGCAAGAGGCGCCGCCGTTGCGTCACAAAAAAGTAAAGCACTGGCGGCACAAGGGGCTTGTAAATATGCCACATAGATTTTCTTTACAGTCCTATTTCGGATCACGACTCGGCCTTTGCTGACTTAAAATAACAACAAATGGTATGGGCATATTTACGAGAAAATGTTGGAGCACGGAGCAGCGTTAAATTTGGCAGCTCCATGCTCTGACATTTTCAAAACGCTGGGTTGCGCCATATTCACAAGAACAGGGAGCACCCCTGTGTTTTACTGAGCGCTGGTGCTAAATTTAGATGACTAGCGCCAACACAGGCACCCTTGCACCATACTGCAAGGGTGCCTGCATTACATGAAATTATTATTTGGCCCTTATTTACGGGAAAGTAACCAAGCCCGATGCCACAAGCCGTTTGGCTGCGCCGTGCTGCGTTACTTTCAGAGCACAGAGATGCGTCACATTTACAACAATATGATGGATCCCTGTGCTGGCGCCCAATTGGCTGCCATGTGCCAACGCAGGTAACCTTGCACCATGGTGCAAGGGTGCTTGCATTGTTGGGTTGACTGTTTTAGTGCAGGAAGAGACTCAAGACGTGTTTTCCTCTTTCCATTTGTATGCAGTGCTTCTAGAAAGAGGTAAAAACAAGAAGAAATAAAAACCTTTCTCCTCATTGAGCCTTCTTATGCCTCCCCGGGGAGGCATAGGATTCTGATGCATTCCCAGGTTTCGAAACCTTGTAAATCTTGGAAAGCAGTAGAATCCATGGGTGTTGCGTGGGCAAAATGCTGCGTGATAAGGGGATGTATTTACAAGAACACCAAAAGCCATGCAGGGTGGCTTTACACGTCCTTCTAAATATGGAGCACCAAATTGTGCTGCCGGTGTGTCCCAAAAAGTGATGCACCGGCAGCGCAAGGGGCTTGTAAATATGTCCCTTATGTGCAGGAAGGTGTGCAAGGTGTCCCTTCCTGCAGATAAACAATCAATAATGGTGATTTGTTACTTCTGGTTGTATGATAGAGGCTCGACTGGATACACCCGCTGCCTCTACCACGCAGCCTAAACCCCAAATGCATCTTACCCATGCATTCCTTTACCACGCATGCCTTTACTACATAATTTCATGGTAAAGGCATGAATGGTAAAGGGGGATGTGCCAAGATACCCTCGTTTGTTTGCACGATCATAAGTATTTCCGCCTGATGGCTATCAGTTTGTCAAAGAAGGATCGTGCTATAATCTGTGGAAATTACATATAAGAATATGGGAAGTGTGATCATTTTGAATAGCGCTATCTTAACCGTTATAGAAGAGGACGCATTGGGAAGCCGGGGAGTCAGGCACTGGGCAATGGGCTGGTGCTTCGGAGTCACCTGTGGGCCAATTTTTAAGGTCTCTGTGAACCGGCCCACAGAGATTAGGGCCTTATTTAGATATTGACATATGGGATACACTGTCACAAATGTGACGGATATCCGTCCACCGTATTACAAATCCGTTATATTCTATGGCACTTGTAATAAGGTGGACGGATGAATATCTCACCCGCCAAACTAAATCAGTCACTTACTGTCTTCCCCAGTCATGCCAAAACACTGTAAAGTGACGCCAGAATCATGGGCACTCCACTGCCATGCTGCCAAACAGAGGCTGGGGGCCAGGTGTTGTTCTGGGCCATAGGGCATTCTTACCCCGGCCCTTTACCTTGTGTGGCCATCCCGGCCCAGAAAGCCTGGCCATCACTTTAAGGCCATGGTGGGTGACAGGAATGTGGGTGTATTCTGGTTGCCTCGCAGGGGGGCCATTCTCACCTAAGCACACCTGGAGGAGGAGCAGCAGAAGCCGGGCTCTTTTCTTGACCAGGTCATACCCTGAGTAAGAGAAAAGGCCTCTCTGTGAGGTCACCTTTCCCTGAGAAAAAAACATAGACTGTAGCGTTATGGTCGCAAAGCTGCTGACGTTGAAACTGGGTATGTATATTTGAGTTCTGGCATCAGCTCAACATCAATTGATGCAGGGCAAATCACTTAGGGGCATATTTACAAGCTGGCGATAAAAAATTATCGCCGAAAAGCGGCGATAATATTATCGCCTAATTAGCAAGGCCACGTTAACGCGTGAAACCTTGCTTTAGCGTGGGGATTCCTAACGCCCAGCTTTGCATCTCTAATGAGATGCAAAGTGGGCGTTCCTGACCTAACATGACAGGAGAAATGTCGCTAAGCGACATTTCTCCTATCATCAAGCCCCACGCTATGAAGCATAGCGTCAGGAAAAGTAGCGATAAGCCCTGTTATCGCTACTTTCCTTACGCCTGCTTCAGGCCTGACTTAGCCATGATATCCTATGAAATGTGGATATCATGGCTAAGTTTGTGAGTCCCTATCAGCAAGCTAACACCACACTGCGTGAGATTATCGCTGGGTTTCCAGCGATAATCTCACGTTAGGCAGTTAGGGTGAGGATTTTTATCGCTGAGGAGATAAGCGTTGCTAATAGCATGCTATCTCAGCGATAAAGATTCACGTTACCCGGCAATAATTATCCTCACGCTAAGAGCGCTGAGCGATAATTATCGCCGGTTGTTGCTGATATGCCACTTAATCTCCCTACCTAAAGTAAAAATGAATTTAAATTTGTGCAATGCAGCTGGTGCTCGTGGTAAATGCTACATTGCCTTTGGGCCAAGGTCTAAATTGTGATCCCAATCCGACCCTGATTGTAAATAGGGCAAGAGTGGTATTCATAGAGTTGAGTCATTAAGGGTATAATGTTGAGGTTCCATACTGGTTGAGGGTGCAATACTATGTGAATTCCTAAGTACTTAAAGCTGCCTGTTTGTTCCTGGAGATGGGGATGCCATGACATTTCATCTTCCAACTTTTCAAGTGGTGCCAGGAGTGAACTGTTTGAGTTTACAGTCAGGCCTGGCAAGTCACAGGAAAGGCGCAGTATTTTGCATCAGTTATTTTGGGGAATTGCAAGAAGAGAAGCACAGTGTCTGCAGGGAGATGTCATCCTCCAGCTGGTCAGCCCATCTGAAGCCCTCCACCAAAGCATCTATCTTGATCCACTTGGCCAAGGGTTCGATCACTAGTGGAAACAAAAGGAGGGACAAAACACGGTCTGATGACCCACTTGATCAGGAAGTAGTCCGAAGGAGTTCTATTGATCCTGATTTGTGCCCAGAGTGACAAGTGTGGGATTTTAATATGTATCATGAAACAAGGGCCAAAGTTCATCTTAGGAAGGACTTGCAGTAGGAACCTACAGTCTGTGGAATTAAAGGCCTTCTCAAAGAGGAGTAAGAGAAGTGTGGCGGCCCCACAGTTTTGGGGAGATTTACTAAAATGACACCCAGCGCTGCCCCCCACGAGGCTGCGCTGCATTGCGCGACAGGGACGGAGCAGGAGAGCACCATATCTTCAAAGATATGTCTCTCTCCTCCCCTCTCTCTTGCGCCGGCGCTGATTACAGCTGCCCTGTGCCATGCACACGCCTTAGCGCCGCAGCGCTAGGGTGTGTGCATGAATCTAGCATAGATTTTGGCCAGGAAGGGTACCCTTCCTGTACTAAAAACTATGCTAGACAAAAGGGAAAGCTTTTCCCAATTTTTATGCGTGCTGCACAGTGCAGCACGCATGCAAAGACAGAAAAGGAAGGAGAATTGAAAGCATTTTTCCTTCCTTGCACCTATTTGAAATGGGTGCTGTTTTCTCACGCTAAAGTCAATCTACTGTGTTTAGTAAATTGGGTTTAGTGTGAGAAATCTTGGGTGGTTGCATGGGAATGCCCATGCCCCACCCTTGATACGCCCCCATGGCGCAAAGTAACGCAAACCAGTGCAATGCGCTGCTTCGCATTACTTCTACGTTATTTCCAGTGCTAAACAAAATTTGTGCTGGAAAGTAAATTACAAAAAAAAATTGCATCATTTTGCATCACTTTTGTGATGCAAACACGGCCGAAAAGCTTAGTAAATCTCCCCCTTGGTGTTTTCTCGTCAGGATTAGATGCAGTCTTCAGAGACAACGTTAAGTGCTGCGTCTGGGCATAAAACCATTCTGGTCTTGATGCACATACAATGTGATGACCGTGGCCAGCCTATTTGCAAGTATCTTCACAAGAAATGTTGGGGCATATTTATGGAAATGGTGGCGCAGGGCAGCAAGTTACCAAGGTACGCTGCCCTGCACCACAGGGAAAGGGCAGGAATGTACCGTATTTATACAATACGGTGCATTTCTGTCCTTTCCCCCTGCTCTGGCGAAGTTTTTGCAGTCTAGCGCCACCGCAGGCACCCTTGCACCACGGTGCATGGGTATCTGTGTTGTAGGCAGCATTGTTTCTGTGCAGGAAGGGGATCCTTCCTCTATAAAACCAATCCATATAGGTGTTTTCCTCTTTCTATGTTTGCGGCAGAATGCGGCACACTTAGAAAGAAGAAAAAACTAGGAGAAATAAAGATATTTCTGCTTTTTACGCCTCACCTGGGGAGACGTAAGGGTTTGACGCAAACCCGGTTGTAAATGGTCTTATAAATCTGGGGATGCGTCAAAATCAATAGTGTCAAGGCGGCCGGCATCGGGGGATCAGCTTTGGTCTGGCTCTCCTCCTTTCTGAGGGACCGCACTCAGGCGGTCCGACTAGGCGATTTCACTTCCACCCCTCTCTCTGTCACTTGTGGTGTCCCCCAGGGCTCCTCTCTCTCTCCCTTACTCTTTAATCTTTATATCTTTCCTCTTATCTATGCACTCCAGCAGCTGGAGGTCACTGTTTACAACTATGCGGATGACCTCCAGCTCATCTTTGATCTGTCCCCCTCTCTCCTTTCGGTCTCGAATTTCCAGTCAACTATGACATTCATCAGGGACTGGATGAATCACAACCATCTCAAACTGAACCCTGATAAGACCGAGTTGGTTCTCACTGGTGGTTCATCCAGCCCCTGGAACTCCCTTTTCTGGCCCCCCTCTCTTGGCCCGGCACCATCCCCCTCCACTGTGGTCAAAACTTTGGGTGTTAAAATGAATAACCAGCTCACTCTTCACTCACAAATTAGTTCCGTGGTTTCCTCCTGTTTCCTCACTCTCCGTACTATCCGTTCCGTTTCCCGCTTCTTCTCCCCCCAGGCACTTAAGATCATCATAGCCGCCCTGGTAATTTCACGATTGGACTACGCCAACGCCCTTTATCATGGCATTCCAGCATACAGCCTGCGTAGACTCCAAGTTATCCAGAACCAGGCGGCCAGGCTGATATACAGCCTGCCACGCTACCATCATTCCACTCCCCTTTTAAAAAAGCTTCACTGGCTCCCCGTGTAACAACGCTCCCTTTTTAAGATTGGATGCATGGTTTTTCAGGCCCGCCTGGGCACTGCCCCCGCTTTCATCGCCTCACTAATTAAACCCTATGTCCCTGCCAGAAATCTCCGGTCTTCCTCCAAGTCCCTTCTTCAGACCCCCCGCTTCTCACGCAAAAAGTGGGGCGGTTCTAACTTCTCAACTTTGGCCCCCATTTTCTGGAACTCACTTCCAGATAATCTCCGTTCTGCCACTCAGTACCTCTCCTTCCGTAGAGACCTGAAAACTTTTCTTTTTAGCCAGGCTTTCCCCGTCTAAAAATTTACTCCACTCTTCCACGGTCTTTCCTCCTCAGTTACTGAACCTCCAGCGCCAAGAAACCGCAAGGTGTACGCCGCGCTCTATAAGTGTTTTAAATTAGAAATTAGAATAGTGATGTGTGGGAACACCCACCGCAATGCCCATGGAACACCTCCATAGCGCAGAGTAAGGCAATGCAGCGTTTTGTGCTGCCTTGCCTTACTCTATATCGATGAGGTCATTCAAAGCCACGCAAAGTGGCTTTGTGTGGCCTCATATTTGATCTGTTTATTAGTTTTGTATTTAATATAATATGCATGTTAGACTGCCCTATACACACAATATCCGCACAGGGCACGTGATGCAAAAACAGAATAGTTGTCTGTAGGAGGCTGGCTTAGTATATTGTGCACACTAATTCAAGTGATGCACCCGGCACTAATCCAGGCAACACTTATGGTGATTTTAGTGGTCTTTGTTAACCCTAGAAAGCTCTCAGAGTGGTAGCTGTTGAGAGCAGCCTTCAGGTGTATCTTGAAGGAATGTAAAGCAGCTTGATTTACCAAATGTAATCAACAGTGTAGATTAGATGAAAAAGAACCACACAGTGTTTTAAAATAAGTCTATTTATGACACAACCCAATTATCTTCTATGGGCAATGCCGCGGTTGGAAATTTAAGGATTAGGGACACTTCTAATCGAGTCAGGACCAAACTCTTTTGAACTTAAGAAGTTCTAGGGCTAGCACCCATGAGAGCACCGGAGTACTCGAGTTACCTCACCCAGGGAAGCCGGGTGCATAGGTGACTTTTGGTGTCGGGTCGCGTCGTCGATTTCAATGGAAGCCTGCAAAGAACTGCTGCTGCCGTGAAGAGGAGAAGTGTCCGAAGATATCCAAGCCTGGATCTGGGATGGAAAGAACCTGAAAGCAGAGGGGACAGAGTCTGGGTCACTAGCCAGTGACCAAGGGCAGGATGAACCAATGCCCACAGATGTCGGGTGCTTCAGGTGAGTTGATGGGTGTCTTGACTCTTCAGCCACGAGGTCCAGGAGGCGTTGACAAAGTCCACGAGCCGGATTCGAGCTGTCCCATAAAGTCTGTCGAGTGCTGCGGTGTCGGCGACCAAAATTCACCCAACAAGCCTTGGCAACGGCAAGTCATTGGAATTCAGAGAAAAGACTGCGTGCAGACCAGCAAGGTCTGAGGGACTCACCCAGCAAGGATAAATCAGGGCACATCTGGAGCAACCAGGAAAGCCCAAGTAGAAGAGGAGTGGCCTTCGTGGGAACCTGCTAGCCAACGGGCTAGTGATCGCGAAGGAGCCTCAAGCGGTCACACTTGAAACTGGCCCACGGATTACTCGTGGAGTAGAGGCCAGCAATCTTCGATGCAGAAGGTGCTCAAGGCTGGGGCTACTCAGAGCCCAAAGCACAACTTCAAGGAAGCCAGGGAAGATGCTGTTGCTGCAAAAGATCACAGTGTCCAGGGGTCACGGTTCCACGTCACCCACGATAGCCACGGGCCTCAGCTTTGCTGTGGACTCAGGGTAGCCTCAGGAAAGTCTGGAAATCCATGTCTGGTGATGCAAAGACTTCGGCGTCCAGCGGGAGCTTCAGCGATGCAGACCGGTCAGTTGCTTCTTTGGTGCCTGCCAAGCAGGGGAGTCACTCCTTGACCCCAAGGGAGATTTCTTCCGTCGAAATAGAAAGTCGAAGATCCAGGATATATGATGCAGAGTTTCGTCCAGGGTAATCTAAAGTCCTAGGGACTGGATTCCTATACTTATACTAAGTTTAGGGGATGGACTAACTCTAAGGCCCCATATATGGGTGGGTTTGGAAAGAGGGGTGGTTACACCCATTTCCTTTGTTCAGTTGCGCGCCAGAGCAGGGGCTGATAGCCGCTGCAACCGGTTTGAACTGGACTATGCACAGGGACACCAAATGTGCCCCCAGTGCAGGACTTCAAATCACCAGAGAGTGCTCTCGCCCCGCCCCAATACACATCTGCCTGTCTGGAGAGGTGGTTACATCTCCCTTCGACAGGAAACCTATTGTCCAGGCCTCTCCTGCCAGAGTTTCGGTCAGCAGCAGGAGGCCAGACCCGTGTCTGTGGCAGAGGCATCCATTTTGTGATGCCAGGGCTCCGGAAAGTCCACTAGTGTGAATGTGTCTCTCCCTCTAGAAAGGTGGAATGCTACCCCCGCCGTCAGATCTGGTGGGGGGGTAGTTTTCCAAAGCGTTTGACATCTAACACAACATGTTTTGATGCAGCCGTTCCAAAGTTAGCATTTACCGCGAGGTTATAATGCACTTAAGAGAATATGGTATGGCTGTATAACAGAACAGCCATAAGGAAGGATTTCCGAAAGCTGCAGAGGGGCTCAGCTCATGCTTGGGCACCCTCTCACACAAAACCAAGCACTCTGCCTTCAGGATTGTCAAGGCCTGCCATAGGAGTGACTTATAGGTTTATATGTGTCTGTATATATATGTGGTTATAGGAAGCCTATACCACTGTAAGGGGTGCAAGCACGCCCTTACCCAGGCTGCAGTAGCAGTCCTGTGGTGACATTTTGGAGAGCTTCCCAGGGGTGGCATAATACATGCTTCAACCCCTGGTAGGCTTCTGAGGTACCTATGCCCTAGGTACATAGTATACCATATACTAGGGGCTTATAAGTCACCCCAGAATCCAATTTGCTATGTACCTATTGTACATGCAAACCATTTTAGAGAGGAAGCAGCTAGGCTGTGGTCCTGATTAGCAGGGCCAGAGCCAGACTAAGGTTGAAAAACAGTGAAACACCAGCAAAAAGCGGGGGTACCCATGTGAAGCAGATCCTACTCTCCTACACCCAGGAACTCCACGGAGGCTGCTTTCAGAATGGAAACACAGCTGCTTGCCCAATGGAAGTCAAAGAGAAGTCGCAGTTGCAGTTTTAAAGATGAAGGACCCTTGCCAGAGGACCCTGAAAAACCCTTCGGAAGACAGAAGATTGGAGAGCCACCACAACTGTGGATGCCACAGGAACCAGGTTACGTGCACCAGGGAATCCGGGTGCGTAGGGGTGATTCATGAAGTGAAGAACCTGCAAGCTGAGGGGACAGAGTCTATGCCACTTGAAGATGACCAGGAGGCACGGAGGCGCAATAACCACCGATGTCGGGAGGTTGAAAAGAGAGGACAGAGACCTTATCGCTGTATGTGAGGACCAGACGACGCTAAGGGAGACCAGGAGTCATGCACGAGCTGCCCCATGTCAGGTGTCAGTGTCTAGGTTGTCGGTGTCCGGGTGGTTGGTGTCCGAGGGGAGCACCAACAAGCCTTGGTAGCCGCAACTGGCGTGGAGAGGGAAACGATGCTGACGTTTGGACCAGCAAGGTCCAAGGAAGTCACCAAGTGCAGGAGAGTCAGAGCGGGCCCCGAGTCAGAGGAGCCGTCTGAAGCACAAGAAGGCCCTCAGGAGGACCCACAGGCTGAAGGCACAGGAGTCGCAAGAGGACCTCAGGCAGCTTACCAAAGATGGAGGCCCACTGTGCAGAGGATGCAGTGAAGACACTGATCTTCAGAAAATGAGGTGCTGGAGGCTGGAGCTTCTTGTAGCCCGAAGATCTTTGGAGTGCAGACAAGCCTTGGCAACAGCAAGTCAACACAGTGCACAGGGTTTTAGCCCCAGTGGCTCTGACGAGGGATACTGTCCTCAAAATGGCTGAGAAGACAGGTCAGGATCTAGAGAGCTACAGAACCACCACATGTGTTGCTGTGCCTCGGTAAAAATCAGTGGGACGTCAGGAGCAGCAGACCGGTCAGTTTTGTTGCGAATGCAGGGGAGTGACTCCTTCACTCCAAGATAGAATACTTTGGATGTCCTTGATGCCTTCTGGAGACCCAGGATGAAGCAAAGAAACAGACAACTTGAGGAACAGCAAGAGTGGAGGCAGCTGGAGTCTAACTTGATGCAGTCTCGGTACCAGGTGAAGTACAACCAAGTCCCAGTGTCGAGACGGTCGAACATTGTCTTGGTTTCAGATGTGAGTCTTGTTCTGCGACACATTTAAGGACCCACTCACAGGGGTGCCCTTATGTACCCTAGGGAAAGGGTTGGATAACTCTGGGCACCTCTTAGAGGAAGGGCTGGACAGAGAGGAGGATTCTCCCCTATCCTTTGTCCAGTTGTGCGCCAGAGCTGGAACCAAGGGATTCTGAACTGGCTCAAACTGGAGTATGCAAGGATGGCACCAAATGTGCCCTTCAAAGCAGTCTGGTGGCCCTGGCAAGCGCCCCCACCCCAACCCAGTGCACTAAGTCCTGTCTGGGAGGTAGTCACACCTCCCTGTGACAGTAAACCTATTGTTCTACCTTACCCTGCTCGACTCAGCTCAGCAGCTTGAGGGCAGAATCGTGTCCGTAGTCGGGAGCAGCAGTAGCTTTCTGGCAGACACTGAAAGGCTGTTACTGGGAGTACAGGGGTTACCCAAAGGGAGCCCCCCAGAACATGGGATCACACTTCCAGCAATGGAATCAGTGTTGGAATATGATTCCAATATGGTTGATACCAAATATGACCAGGTTTGGTGCAGCCACATTATAGTTAGTCATTGCGTAATGACTGATGTCCACTATATATCTTAAAATGTCTGACTGCACTTACAAAGCCTGAATAATCAAATTTGGGGTTTGTAGAGGTGTCCTGTTCTTGCAGGGGCATCCTCACACTTGTAACCAAGCCCCCTCCCCGCAGGACTGAAGAGCCTGCCATAGGGGTTACTTATAGGTATTAAGTGCAGTGACCTCAGATATAACACAACTTATATCTGTCGTGAGTGGTGCAAGCACCAGCTCACGCAGGCTGCAATGAAAGTCCTGTAGTCACAGTTTAAGTGGCCTCTCATTTGTGGCAAAATACATGCTGCAGCCCATGGGAGACCTATGCCCTGGGTGTCTCAGTACCATATAATAGGGACTTATAAGGGCACACCAGTAGCCAATAGTGGAGGTACCAAAGTACTTACCAGAGACAATTTAGGGGAGAGAGCACACATGCTGGGGTCCTGATTAGTAGGGACCGTGCAGGCTAAGTCAAAACACACTGACACCAGGCACAAAGTGTGGGTACCCATGAAAGCAGATCCTTCTTTCCTACATTGTCTTTTCGCAATCTAGACATAGTGACATGTGAAATGATATGAGTAGACATATGTAAAGTTGCGTAGTGATGCATAGTGCACATGGTGCCAAGACACGTCACTAAAATCAGCTAACATAATTGGGTTATCAAATCACAAAAGTAAAGCACCATATTCAATATCCATCAAACAGCCATATTATAGAAAAAGAACAACTGTAACAGCCATGAATAGCAAAGCAATCCAAATTCTATATATTTTCACCTTCTGGCTCCAGCATGGTATGGTTTTATGTCTCAAAGCACAACAGTGCACATGGAAAGGCCTATAGACTCAGAGGTGGTGCGCGGGGCCCCCCTTCTCTCCCCAACTCAATCGTTGGCATTGCTCGTAAGCGGTAAACCATCAGGCAAGGAGGTCTGAAGGCCAAGCAAAATAGTATCCCAGTTAGCTGAGAGTGGATATTTCCGGAGGCCCAGATTGTCTTCTCTATGAAGCACAATGGTCTCCGATTTGGCCCAACTGATAATAGAATGTGACCAGGCCTGGCACGTCGGAGGCTCAGGTGAATTTCACCGGTGGGTAGAGGCGCTTAGCCATCAATAACCCCGGATCCAACACCCAATATCCATGACCCGTTGACCCGGCCTATATGGCCAATGCCAACTGCTCAATAGCCAAGGAAAAGAAGAGAGAAGAAAGTGGACAACCCTGCTGTTGGAAAACGAGGCAGCATCTGTGAGGCCTGCACAAATAACATGACTACATTTGTCCTTCACTGGGAACCAAACACCCAATTGTAGCGCCGGACTCTCAGAGGGTAGCGTTGCAAAGCAGTCTGAGGCTTACTCAAGGGAGGTGGTGTGGGCTAGTAATCGCCATTTGCAGGTGCACAAAAATAACACTCAATAATTGATTGTCCAGTCTGTACTTTGCTTTATAAAAGTAAGAGTACATTTATTAAACACACACACTACTCAATACTATGCACCAATTTACAAATATGCATAAGCTGTTACAATTACTTTGTGACATTGCATAACATCTCCACCCCTCTCGCAAAGGGGGGGTGGGGTCTAGTACCACCACTCCCATGTATGCACATCAACTTGCCCCCAATGCAGATAGTTGAACATAACCTGGAGCGAGGGCCCTGCGCACTGGCACCATCTCAGTGACGACCCACCCCATTATCTCAACAAGCATTAAAAAGGGGTAAACCTGCCTTGATGACACATGACCCTGACTGAGCATCTCCTACTGACCATAAAGTATGCACCTCTATATCTTACGGGCTAGCAGTCTGGGGACTTCACCTAAGCGCAGCAGCAAGAATCCATGTTTACGCACACTTTAGAATGACAGAACCTTGGTTGATCATTTGAATGCATTGCAATTACAGCCCCTAAAGGCATCACAGAAGAAATTACAGGATTGCGCATATACAGCCAGACACCCTAGCAGGACTGTCTGGCAGCATAACCTCACTTGGCTTATGACATCTCCTTACACATGTGACTTACAGTCCCTTCAAAAGAAGTACTCCTGGCAACTATACTACTCCTGCAGTGCGCCTCTTCACTTTAAAAGGAATCACAGGTAAAAGCATGGAATTACGTAAATACAGCCAGACCCCCTAGCCGGAAGGTCCAGCAACATAACTCCATTTAGCTTAACATCACCTTACACAGGTACTTCACTTTACACATGTGACTTTCAGTCCACCTAAAAAGAAATAAGCACTAGTAAATGCATTTCGGTGCAATTACACCACTTCACCTCCGGGGGATGCCCTTCTCCAGACATCCCCAACTCAGCCCTTCACTCCATGATGCACTTCATAGTACATCCTCAGCTGTAGAACATAAGTTCCAGCCTAGAAGGTGTTAAAGGCTGGCTGAGCCCTTGAGGGGTTATTCTTTCAAATGCCCCGTGAAACGTATGGGTAGACTGTTCTTCTTTATGCTGGGGAGGCTGCGGTGCTCCTGCAGCCCCCCTGCACCCCTTTTCACACATGAGGGTGACCCCCTCCTCTGGAGGCCACCAGGCACCAAAACAGCAGATTTCTTTGTGCTGGGGGGGGGGGGGGGAGACTGCGCTTCTCCAGCAGCTCCCCCAGCACCTTTTCACGAGTAAGGGTGACCACCCTCCTCTGGGGGCCATAAAGCACCAAAATGGCAGATTTCCTAATGCCTGGCGAGACATTATGGGGCGCTTCATGCTCCTCTTTACCAGCCCCAGCCACTGGGAACACTCTCCTCCGCCCTCGGGGTCTCTGATTCAGCAGGGTGCTGTCTTCACTGGCTCCCTGCGCCAGCCTTTCGCCTGGCTCTCCTCCGTGGCCTCTCTTCTCCCTGTGCAGATGCCACTGCTCCTGCGCACCGGTCCTTCTTCTGGTGCTGTTAGGGTCCTGGGGGAAGTCAGGGGGTCTCTCCTTCCAACTGCCCATTGCGCCAGGCTCCAGCACCTTCAGCCTCAGCAGACCACACCCCCAGAGAGAGCTTCTCTTCATGTGCAGGCACTTTTTAAAAGTTGAGTAGGGGGCTGGCAGGAAGTCTCTGTTGGTCCTATCAAACAGCGACACATCACGCACCTGCCCCTGCTCCCTCCTTCTTGTCCAGCCTCTGGGTTTGTTAAAAATGGCGTCGTCCAGTGTCTCGGGCCACATGTCTCTGAAGCCCCATCTCTGAAGCCCCATCCCCCCACGCTGCCTTCCCTCCTTGGTGCAGCCTGGTGCCTGGCACCTAGTGATGGATGAGCCTGTAGCCCCACCCATAATCTCTTCATGGAGAGGAGGCCCTCGCTTGTGGAAGAAAGGTTATCAATCCATCCAGCTGAGGTCAGCCCTCAGCCTGGGTCTGGTCATGGCTGGCTCAGAGAAATATGACAGTTCTGGATGACCCCAAAGCAGTACAAATATGACTTTGGACTCTGCAGAATACTTATGTTCACATTAACTACATTGGACTTAAGTGTGTGTCTGGAATCTGTAGGCCTAATGGAAGTTAATCTAGCCATGGGCCCACATTCCCATAGGGGAATAATGAAGTAAAAAAACAGTAAGACACACTGACTTTCCCTGGCATGTTTCTTTCCAGTGTATAAAGCCTATTCCATGTCACCACCCAATACTGCATAAGTCCTGCCACACCATTCACTTTGTAGCTGCTCCTGGACTGCGCACGCTAGGAATCTCCCCTGCGCAGCCCGTACACGTGTGCACACGCATGTACACATGTGTCTGCTGAACAGTGGCCTGGTCAAGCCAGGGGAACACCAGTAAAATCCCCATGCAGTCTTTCACATCCTTAGTTCACTATGGGTGAGTCCCAACTTATGAGGCTCCCCCACAGTAAAAGCTCAACAATTAGGTGCTCAAAAAGCGAAAAATCCGGGCGGCCCATAGTGTCAGAACCACCTTCTAACACCTGCCGAGTGCACCTGCGTATATTTACCTGGTGGGAGATCAGGGTTCCTGTGCAGCCCCTCAACGGTGGTGATGTATACAGTAGGCACACATACCAAGGAAGCGGGTCCCTATGCCGTATTGTGGCAGTACTGCAAAGAGAAAGGGCCCCTCCAGTGAATCAAAGGCCTTCTCAGGGTCCAGAACCAAGCAGCCAGAACAAGGGTAGGCACACGGAGCGTAAGCAAGAAGCTGGAAAAGACGCCTCCGATTTAATGATATATTGCAGGCTACCACGAACCAGTTTTCATCCAGATGTATTAGCACAGGGACCAGGGGCACCAGATGATCTGTCAACAGTTTGGGCGATATTTCATAGTCTGTGTTGAGCAACTCTAGTGGCCTGTAGGAGCCAAGTACAGCAGGGTCCCTGTCTGTTTGGGATGTGACACCAGCAGGGCCTCACAAAAAGACATTGGAAGGCGAGAAGGCAAAAGGCCCTCATTGAACATGGTCAGCAAGTGGGGAGCCAACTGGTCGGCACATGCTTTGTATTTCAGCCAGCAGTCCATCAGGACCCGGTGACTTGCCTGTGGCCAGTGCGCAGATGGTTTCCTTTACTTCAAATGGAGTGATGGGGCATCGAGCTCCAAGCATTGGTCAGGGTCTGTACATAAGAAGGGGAGAGTGGAAAATAATGCGTCTTCTTCGGCACTGTCAGCAGTAAGTGCCGATTGACATAGCTTGCTGTAGTGCTCGGTGAGCTCATCATGGATCTCCCATTGTGGGTCGAGCATGCAATAGCTAATTGGTCAAAAATTGTGAGGTTTGGCTGCTCCTATCAGATCAGCCATGCCAGGAGGGAGCGCGATTTGTCGGCCGGTGCATGAGCTTTGGCAGAATGAGCCGCACACTACGATGGGGAGATGTGCCATTGGCGTTACGGTAGGTGTGCCCACGTAACACCCATGGCATTTGACACATTCCCTGATTTACAACAAGCTGTAAATCTGTGAATGCATCAAAAGCCTACGCATCCCCAGGGGAAGCGTAGGGGAGCCACAACGAGGTGAAAAAACATTATTTCTCCTACTTTTTCCACTTTCTATGTGTGCTGAATGCAGCAGCACACATAGAAAGAGGATATCACCTCTATGGATTATTTTTGTGCAGGAAGGTTTCTCTTCTTACACAAAAACAATCATCCCTACAATGTGTACAACTTTGCACCATGGTGTAATGGTGCCTGCGTTTGCGCATGGCTGCCATTTGAGCTCCACCGCAGTAACGGAGCACAGGAATGTGTCATATCTTATTGATACGCGTATTCCTGCCTTTTTCTTCTGACGTAGGGCAGCGCAGTAGGAAGGCCTGTGGTGCTGCCTTACTCCAAATGTTTGTAAATGAGGCCCTAAGTAACTACCATTTCTGCCTGGGTAACGATCCCATCGCCTGCACTTGCATACCAAGTAGTCGGCATGATTTGTGTAGCAGCATTGCCCCCTCTTTAAACCCGAGGTGAAGCCTGCATGGTAAACTCAGTTGTAACTGTATCAGCCTAGGAATTTATAGTTCGTATCCCTCAAGTGAGCCTCTTTTAGGAATACGACATCTAGGATGCTTCGCCTAACAAATTACATAACTGCGTCAACTCTTGACTGTTATTGAGCCCATTGACATTCTACAACAGGATTGTGTGCTTAATGGGATATGGTGTCCTATCTTCCCTAGCCATTGGGCAGGGGTATTAGGGTAGCAAACATCTGTCTTGCCTACCTCAAACTGAAACAGCATCCAACAATAACAGAATGCTGCTTGTCCCACCCAACTCTAACTGCACAGTTCTACCCCAGAAGCATCTGTTGCCCAAGGTCACCCGAAACACAAATAAACAAAAACAATGCTAATATGCGGCCACGTGTAATAACCCATAGTTCCAGCTAGAACCCAATGCAGCAAGGGGGCATGTAGCTTAATTCAGCATACCATGCCACTCACTGTGTCCTGCCTTTTAAACTGCAGCTCCATCTGTCCCGCAGCTCACTGTGCTAGCATTTGTATGGTGGCCTCTGGGAAGGAAAGTTCTCACAGGGTGTGAGATATGGCTTACAGTATCACCTAGTCTGAAGTTTGAGGATTCGTCATGTTTCGGGTTATGAGTGCTTCCCCGTATGATGATTGGGTCAAAGATCTAAATGTAGGGTAGTGGCCATCTCTGGGCTCCTCCGCCATTTTGTTGGATTCGGACAGCAGGTCTACCTCAGCCGATTCCTTAGGCCCATTCCACACTCTCCATGGCAGGAGCCCATTCTTCCACATTTTCTTTCACTCCATGGTGGGAGAGACAGCGGGAGTCCTTTCCTGACAATTGGGGACGTTTATTATTTTATCCAGTGCTTTAAATGGGCCCTCACCGGTGCTGAGTACCGGCACTTCTGAGATTTATCACTCTTAGTACCGGCACTTCTCTACTGCCGAGGAGAGTACCGGTACTCATGAAACGCTGGTGGCCTGTCTCTGACAGCCAAGGCACTTCTGTAGACCTGAGTCGAGCACCTGCTGAATAATTATGCGTGGGCTCATTTGCATACCGTCCAGGTGTTCACCATCATGCTGGGTTGCAAACACAGACATCGAGGCAGCCTGGTCACAGCGTAATTAAGAAAGCCGTGGAAGGTAACCAGGTTCAAATGGCTTTAATCCCACCTGATTCTTTTGTTAAGTGTCTGCTTATGTTTGACTGCTTGCCTGCGTGCTTGCCTGTGATTGTTTTTGTGTGAGAGCAAACGAGAGAAAGGGGGAGAGAATAGAGACACTCTTGGAAGTTTTATTAAAGGAAATGTGTGGAATGCTTTGTGTGTGCATGTCTGCTTGTTTCTTTCTGTCACTCGAGAATATATAGAATTGTGTCAAGCAATTGACAGTTTTGATGTTGCAAATATTACAAAACAAGAAAATGTTAAAATATTGCTGCGTTTGGCTTTCGTTTTTGTGTAATGAGTAAACAAACCTGCTTTGTTTATTGTAAGACATTTCTTATGTGTTTTGGTATGTGCGGCAAGTAGTATAGAAGTCAATAAGTATCGGCTTGTCTTGCCATAAGCCCCGCCTCCAAGCCCCGCCCACTCACCACATTTAAATGAGTACCTGCACTATTTTCCCCCCATTTAAAGCACTGATTCTATCCCAGTTCCAGACAGACCAAAATCACAGGAGTTTGAAAGAAATGAGATTTACCATTGTGGAGAACTTTCGAACGGACCGGGAAGACCAGCATAGATGTGAAGTTCCCGGTTTTATGTTTGGCCTCAGAAAGATCTGCATTGTTTTTGTATTTTTATAATGTAGTCAGAATCAGAATCAGAAAATAGCTTTATTCGATTTAGTCAGAAATCACAAAAGCACAATTAAAATCATAACAACTGTTATAAAAGCTAATAAAAAAACAATCCATTTAAAACTTTAAAAGGATTTCCGAATGGTCAACCAAATAAAATTTTCAGTTCATTGACAGTCTGCATCTTATTACACTTTTTAAAAACATGGCAACCAAGTATGTTGACGTTTCATCTTCCAACATGCGTAATTTTAGCAATGCCAATCTACATTGTCTCAACCGCAGCGTTTCAATAAAAATTGTAGATACTTATTTCGTGGCAGTGTATAAAATTTACAAAACAAAATGCAGTGAATCAATGATTGTTGTGAAATATCATCACAGGGGCAGGGTATCATCACTTTTGACCAAATATTCGGTTCCGGGAACGTGATCCATCTGAAAAAAGTGCCCCCCCTAAAACGGGTCAATAGCATCCTAGAATAACAACTCTGGGTATTTACTAGATAATCCTGTAGCCCAGGTCTCTGTAAAATTAAATGATTTTCCATTACCGAGACCTTCTTTCCTTCTACTTGCCACTGTTTTGTCTCTAAAGTAATAAGACAAATCTCTTTTAGTTTTTTTCGTGATATTGTTGCTAAGAGGTCCGGGGAGTCAAAGAATTCAGGGTACCCAATCTCCTTCCAAAAGGCTTTGACGTAAGTGAGCCACTTAATGTTTGATACGCCCTGTAACTTTAAACAATCTTGGAGTATGTTCCTATTTAATTCTGTCTCCTTAGTTGTCCACACCTTATGCCACAGTAAAATAGGACTCATTTTAATAAGATCTGTAACATAGGTCAGACCTAACTCCTTGTGGCAAACATACGTAGAGGTTGACTTTGGTACTGCTAACAGGTATCTAAGGAAAGGGTTCTCACAGAGTTGAATCTCTCGAGTGTCTGCTATCCCCCACATTCCTGCCCCATAAGTTGCTATTGAAATGCATTTTAATTTGTAAATTTCAAGTAAGATATGTACTGGTCTGCCTCCCACTTTATTGGCAAATTGTTGTATTGCCCCGATAGCACGAGAGAACGCTAGTTTTCTTGTGTACGCGGCGGCGGACCAAGACCCATTTTGTTCAAACACTATTCCCAGATAAGAAAAGGTTTTGGTTTGTTCTATCCTTGATTTCCCTAAAAAGATCTTGCATTGGGTATTCCTTTTATGTGAGCAACACATAGTAAAGGTTTTCCCTATATTAATTTTTAAGCCCCTATCACTCATATAGTCTGAAAAAGAACTAAGGGGCATATTAACAAGCCAGGCGATAAAATTATTGCCGCTTTAGCGGCAGGAAACTGCCGCTAAAACGGCGATAATGGGCTTGATAATATGCTCTATGGAATTCCAATGGAAACCCATGTTAGATGTGAAGGACGTCTAACATGGACTTCAATTGGAATTCCATAGAGCATATTATCAAGCCCATTATCGCCGTTTTAGCGGCAGTTTTCTGCCGCTAAAGCGGCGATAATTTTATCGCCTGGCTTGTTAATATGCCCCAAAGTGTTTTTTGTAATCCCCTCTGGGTCCTGGCCATGATTACCGCGTCATCCGCGTAGAGTAAAATGGGGGCTGAATTTCCTCCTTTTTGAGGGTAGTCTTGACTTTCATTAACTAAATGGGTTGCCACGTTGTTAATATAAAGGTTGAACAAAAATGGAGCTAAAATGCAGCCCTGTCGTACTCCTTTTTTTATGGGGAATTTCCTTGAACATTGGCCCTCTTTACCAAATTTTACTCTTGCTCCCGCCCCTCTATATAGTTCCTTGACAAAAAGTAATATGTGGTGATCAATGCCTAATTCCATTAAGGTATCCCACAGGATTTCGTGGCTAAGGCAATCAAGCGCCGAACTAAGATCGACGAAAGTTAAAAAGAGGTTGCCTTTTTTAGCCTCAACATATTTTCCTCTAATAATAGCTAAGTTCAACCCTTGTTCCTCAGTGCCCAATCCGGCTTTGGAACCTTGAAAGGATCCCTGAGTCTTCTGCCCATGTTTGCAGCCTATTTAGTATTACTCTCCCTGCTATTTTCATGAAAGAATCTAGCAACGAAATGGGCCTGTAGCATTTAGGGTCGTTTCGGTCCCCCTTCTTAACAATTGGAACCACTATTGCCTCTTGCCATGTGTGTAAAAAACCTTGTTTATTGCTACTATTTAGGACATTAGTTAACAGGGGCGCCCATAGATCCATAGTCATCTTATATATGTCCACAGGTACTCCGTCTGGTCCGGGGGCCTTCCCTGCTGCACTGTCTATAATGGCTATTTCCACTTCAGCTACGGTAAAATAAATTTCCAAGGGAAACAGGCCATCTAAGCTCTCAAATGAATGGGCTGATTCTTCCTCCTCTACCTCTTGCGGAGCATCTTTTTTATAAAGTTCTGTGAAGTGGGCTACCCAAGTGTCTTCATCCATCGCCATCTCAATGGTATCTGTGTTTCTGGCTGCAAAAAAGGTGCATTTACGGCTTTCCAAAACCCTGTAGTATCTTTCAAGATACAGGCTTGATGTAGAGTGTCCCACCCTTCTTTTTTAATTACTTTCTTCTGGTTTTTCCTTGCAGCATGGTAGGACACTCTCGCCATTCTAATTTCAAAGGGATCTTTTGGTACTCTTTTGAGTGTTTGGATCAGGGCTGCATGTGTCTTCCTGCAATCTAGATCAAACCATCCCTTGTCCTTTTGTCTAGGATACTTTTTAAGAGTGCCCGAGAGGACCTTTTTTTTTTCTACAGAGATACCACAGAAAGCAGAAATAATTTCACTACAGTCCCCATCTGCTGATAGACACAACATGAAGTCTTTATAGTTATTTTTTATCAGGACTTCCAAGAAATCGACAGGGTCTACTCTGTTCCATTTTATTGAATAACCATTTAATTTGGCTAGAGTTAGTCTGTGTCTATAAAGATTTTCTGTGACATCATAATTTTTTCTGTTAATAGTCAAAAGTTCTAAATGTAGGCTAATGGGGAAGTGATCACTAAGTGCAATATCGCCTGTATCAAGCTGTAAAATTTAACAGTGATAACTATTTGATACCAGTATAAAGTCAATCACTGAATTACAGTCCCTACCATTAAAGGTAGGGTGAAAAGGCGTCTGTTGGTTGCAGACTTCATTCGCAAAACCCAGATCTAGCTCAAAAAGTAAAGTATGAAAAAGTTTCCCTTCAGTAGTGTGGGTAAAATGTGTACAAGGGTCTCCCACGAGGTTATTCAAACCACACACCCCTGTCTGACTATTAGTGCACAAATAACAATTAAAAACCCCTTCCCAAATCACACAAGACCCCTTTGTTTCGACATCACTGATATTTTTCACACGGTTTGTAAGGTCATCCATTTCTTTAACAAATTCATTTCCAGAGATGTTGTTATAAAAGTTAATCAAATTTATGTCATAATTTCCTCCTATACTAAGGAGGAAGGACTGGTAATAACATGAATCCCTTGTATCATTTTTGATCGTAATGTTTATCGTATTTGATATGTATGTACAGAGTCCCCCAGAATTTCTGCCCCTTGTTGTTTGTTTCGCTGGTGTATGGAGAGTGCGATAGCCATTTATATGGATAGCTTCCCTTTCCCAACACTCTTGTAAACAAATAATAGAGAATTTATTTATGAAGGAGACAAACGAGGGATCATTTATTTTACTAGCTAAGCCCGCCACATTCCAACAGAAAAATGTTAGGGAATCCCCCTTATCCCTACGCTTAGTAGTAGTTTCCTCCCTTTCAAAGACATTAGTTTTCTGGATCAATCCTGATGGAACTTCATACTCATTTCGTATGGTGGCTGTGACTTGGCCAACTATCTGATCCAGATCAAATAAATTACATGAGGTGTCAGTCCTAAGCTTATCGTCTTCACAGATTTGTCCTAGGTCCGCTAAGTCTGCTGTAATGTGCGTGATTATTAAACCTTCCTGGCTGTCAAACTTCCTCTCACTTTTGGCATTCAGATAATTACCATTTGAGAAATTTCTTTGATCATACCCCTTACTGGTTATTCTGATTGCTCTACTTGAGGGTAGTCAGTCCACCAGGTCCAGGCAGCTGAATCTATTTTGGGTGGGTATCTCCTTCCACTTAGTTATTGGTAGTTGACCTCTATTTTCCCATCCCTCATGCATTGATTTCTTCACCCATATCCACTTGCCATCAGGCTCAACTAAATTAGTTTTAGGATAGAAGTAAGAAAGCAGTCTAGTTTCTATAGATGAACCTGTGTGTTCATTTCCCCATGAGCAGATATATTCAACTGTGCGGGGATCTTTAAAGTTTACCACCACGCAGTCGCCCCGGATTGTTTTTGGGCTGTGGCCCACCCACGAAATTCTCCGCGCCATCAGTATTTCACTTGTGTTATATCGGGGGAGTGTTCGGTTTGTATTAAGCCAGTGTGTTACCTTATTTTTCAGGGACATATATGATTCATGGCTGGAGCTATCTAATTCTGGAACACCGGTCAATACAACCACGTATGGGCCAGTTTCTGGTGGTAAGTTTAAACAGAGACCCGCCTGAGGCACCCCTACAATAGATGGTTCACTTAGCTCATTTTGGGGAACACTGGCTGAGATGGGTTTTTCTAGGAGTTGTGAGCAAGTTCTTGTGGAGGTTATCGGGATTGTTGGTATAGGTGCAAGTGAGGTATCAAAAATCGATATCAGGGCAGGTGGGATGATGTTTTTTTCTTTTTGTAATTTTTTCCCTTGGGCATTGGCTGTGCGTTGATAATTTTCTTTAATTTCGTCTGTTAAGCCCCTATTTGACTGTTCTAACTGCGAGAGCTGATTCTCAATCCGTGCCAGTCTTAATCCTAGGGGTTCTAAGGAAGCTTTTAGCAGAGCTCTCAGATTTTGTAATAAGGGATTTTCTTCCGCCTCTGCCTCGATCCTATCCATATCTATTATGATATCAACACCCCCATTATTTAGGTCTTGGGGTGGATTTTCCAGGAGATGGATACTGTGCCTGGTCAATGTCTTCTTACTAATTTCATCCTTTGATTTGGATATGGTATCGCGCTTTCCTATGCCTTTGACAGCCTTTAATTGCCTATTCCTATTTTTTGTCCTAATTATATTCTTTGTTTTTGGGATAGCACCCTCGCGCCTATCTCTTAGTTTTCTAGTATTACATATCTCCGGGGAGTTTTTTCCTGTTGGCGTTTGAACAACCTCCATTGTTGTTATCATTGTGTACTATTTGTAGGTACATTTACTCCGGTTTGTGGGTGGTAAATAGGGGCTTGAATATCTAAGGGATTACCATTCGAAATGCGTTCAGGTGTTCGTACGGTCGCAAAATGGCCCATTGAAGATCTTCTCACCATGGCCAAATCCTGCGACACCCGTCGCTCCATGAGTATTATGCCTTGATCAATTACCGAGTTTGCTCTGACTATGAAATTGTCCAGGGTACCAGTTAGCGTTTTCGCCCTTGTTATGGTATTACTCGTGTTTCCAAGGACCGACATGCTGTTTGACTCGAAACAATTAGACGGCACGCAAAGTTCTTAAATTTCCCACAAAAGTACCTTTATTCCACGGTAAATGACAGAGGGTGATACCGGTCCGGTATCTCTCGTGCTCGAACGGGCTCAAACGGGCCCGCCCTTTGCCCGGGCTTAGCCCGGCGCCGCCCGCGCGCGTCCCGCGACGCGGAGGGAGCCTTTCGTATTTGGCGCCTCCGGGCGCGGAAGTGGGAGTGTTTGGGGGCGGTACCACTGGGGGAATTCTGGGCAACTAAGTCCTTTCCCTCCGCTCGGCGACCGCTGCGAACACCAACAGCAGCGGCAGCGGGAGGGAAAGCGTCCAACACACAAGACTGTCCAGCAGCCCGGTTTCCACAGCAATGAATCCCAGGTAAGGGCGCTCCGCTATTCAGGCCACAAAAGAGTTTCCCGCTCCACCGAGGGAGCCTTTCGTATTTGGCACCTCCAGGCGCGGAAGTGGGAGTGTTTGGGGGCGGTACCACTGGGGGAATTCTGGGCAACGAAGTCCTTTCCCTCCGCTCGGCGACCGCTGCGAACACCAACAGCAGTGGCAGCGGGAGGGAAAGCGTCCAACACACAAGACTGTCCAGCAGCCCGGTTTCCCCAGCGATGAATCCCAGGTAAGGGCGCTCCGCTATTCAGGCCACAAAAGAGTTTTTATAATGTAGTCAGTAAAGATCATGGTAGACCCTGGGTGGGGAGTCTTGCTGTCTGGGATTGTGGGCTCTCTCCACTATAAATCACTGAGACACGTACTCCTTCGGCTCCCAGGACAAGAGACATGTTGTGATATATTGGGTTGGTTGCAATCCCTCTCTCCCTTCAGGTATTCCAACTATCTGCACTTTATTCCGCCTGGAGGCACAACGAGGAGAAATATCTTTATTTCTCTTTGTTTTTCCTATTTCGATGTGTGCTGCATTCTGAGGCACACATAGAAATAGGAAAACACCTCTTGTGAGTGTTTTTGTGCAGGAGTGTGCCACTGGCATATTTATAAGGCAACATGAAGCAACGTTACGTAACTTTTCATGGCCTTATAAATATATGCCCCTTTCACGCACCAAACTGCGTGAAAGGGGCATTCCATGGGTGTTGCTGAGGGCGCTCCCAACAACATCCATGACTTTTTCTCACTTCCCCAGATTTGCGAGAAATCGTAAGTCTGAGGCAGTGCCAAAAACTTACGCCTCCCCAGGGGAGACGTAAGGGAGGCACAATCGCAACATCCATTGACTTTGACACTGCCCCATATTTACAAGGGTGGCGTAAATATGGGACTACGCAAAAATTAAGACGAGGGAAAACCTGGTCTTACCCTGGAGTAACGAACAGAGAAATGTTTAATTTCTCCTCGTTTTTGCTGTTTCCATTTGTGCTACGTTGTTCAGCAGACATAGAAACAGCAAAATGTCATTGACTGTTTATGTGCAGGAAGGTGTCCCTTCCTCCACATAACCACTCATTTAAAAAAAAAAAAAAAATTGTTTTGCCTCTTCTATGTGTGCTGCATTAGGCAGCACATATAGAAATTAGAAAACGTCATTTAAAGATTGTTTATGTGCAGGAAGGGCCTTATTTATGAGGACTTGCGACACGATTGTGCCACAGTTGCATCACTTTTTGTGACGCACCAGTGGTGTAAAAAATATGCCATGTTGCACCCTATTTAAAGTCTAAGTAGATGCGTCACCTTGTAAAGCCCTATGCTACATTATAACTGCGCCAGGTATAATGTATGCAGGGTGGGCATCCCCTCGTAAAAGGCAGCGTAGAAGTTATGCCACTGCATCAGTGGCATCACTTTTGCGAGACACTCTAGCAATGTGTCATTACTGGGCCTACAAATACATTAGAAATACTGACGTATCTGTAACTCCTTCAGACATGAAGCGCTGTACATAAAATACAGCACATCCTTCGTGTCTCAAGGAGGGCGCAGTGAAAACTGTTGCACCGCTGTTTTCCCGCAGCAATGCGGCAGTTTTCGTAAATGAGCCCCAAACAATCTTCCCCTGCAACGCAGACACCCTTGAACTATGGTGCAAGGGTGCCTGCGTTTGCTTGTAAGAAAGTCTTTGATGGTTAAAGTGCGTCTACGACAACCTGATTGTAAGAAAGTCTTTGATGGTTAACCCTTACGACCCGCCGTGAATAGGCCCTTTGTAACAAACCATTTGTAGCTCAAGTATACCACCGTCGGATCAAGAAATAAACGAGAAAAATAGTAAAACTTCTTGTATGCTACCTCTCTCGCTCTACCTTATTTTCTTTCCCGCCCCCTTTCACCCTTTCCCTTCCTCCTACTGTGACAGTGGATAGGGGTGAACACCCGAACATACGTAAACCAGATATGTACCGCAACCAACACGGCCAGTTTGGGCTACTAGCCTGCAACAATAAAGCGAGGCCTATTACACGTTATATATTATACAATTTTTTTTTATTAAAATGTATTTAAAAAAAAAAAAAGTTCATCTACGACAACCTGATTGTAAAATAATCATTGATGGTTCAAGTGCATTTATGACAATCAACGGCTCTTAAACAAAAAGCATTTAAACCAGTTCAATGTACACTAAAGTTTAACATATATATGTTTCTGCATATAGCGCGGGTAACCAAGCGTTACGTAAATAATGTTTCATACATCCCTGTGTTATAATGCACAATTTCATTTACGTTAACATATTATTTTGAGATCTTCGCATCGGCAAAGATCTTCCAAAAATTTCGTAACTTGTCATCAGCCACCACACGAAGTGCGGCTAACTCCAAAGAACGACTAAGGAATTTCTCCTTGATTAAGTTATAATTTAGACGTCTATGAATATTAGAGCGGCGAACTGTCCGGTATGTAAACCGAAAGTTGGAGAGAAAAAGCACGTACACGTTGTGCAGAAAACTACTAGAATAAACTCTAGTTAACAAGAAGTGCATTATTGGGGGCGTGGCTTGGACGCCGAACAAGATGGCCGCCTGAGCTCGGAGCTCTCCTGCACCGCGGCGGACTTTTCCTTCCCTGTCCCTTATCTGCGGCCGTTTTCGTCTGCTTCTTGTGTCACCTTGGAGCGGACAGCTTCGCGCTTAAGATGTGAGCGCCAGATTTCTTTTTTATACAGTTTTTGCTCCGTTTTCGCTCCTTCATGTAACTCCCTCAGCGCGACCGCCATTTTGTCATCAGCGCGTCGCGAGCGCGAAGCTGAGGAGGGCGCTGGAATGTTCCTCATATTACCTCTTCAGTGCCTGGACTCTGACACTATGGCTTAATGGTTTTGTCCTTATGCTCTTCACGCTCCTATCATGCTCCTGCTTCGCCAATCCTTCAGTCTCCTACATTTCTCTATTCAGCATTGCTTTGCCTGGAAAGAATGATCACCTCATGTTAGTTTAAAAAGTGGAACGCTTTCTTTCCTCTCATGAATATCGCTTCACGGAGGACCCCTGCCTGCATACTTTACTCACCAAATGTTTCTTGAGGTGCTCTCTCTGAGGATTTCTTCAGGAATTCGTCCTTTTTCTTCCTTGAGGATTTCATGTTTAGGGTGAAATCTCGCCACACCCTGGGATCTCTCCGCAGCTGTTTTTACTGTTCCTCTGCGCATAAGTCATCCGCACCGGTTGGTGTTTTCTTCGTTGCCATTGGAAGTTGCTCCTAACTACTGGTTGGAACTGATTCTGATTTTTGATTTTTCCATGGTTTCTGCTGTGGTTTTCTGCTGTTCCTGCTGACCTCTGTGTTCTCCATTTAAGCATAGTGAATTTTTTTTTGCTCTTCACACACGAGGCATATTGACATATATTGGCGGATTGCTTACTGTTCGTCCAGTCATTGGCAAGCTCCAGCCTCTATGGGCAAGCTACGCAACCCAAAGTTTGTCTTTGTGCCCTCGAAGAGCTCTCCTTCAACTGACTCTTCTTCATCGACAGGTCACTCTTCTCCCACAGAACAAATGGCGACAGCATCTTCTAGCCGTGCTTCTCCATCGCACTCTGCCTTGAACAAGTCTTCTCCTTCTGTTTCCTTGTCTAAGCGCTTGAAACAAGATTCTCCTCCTCCTCCATCCGAGATCCCTTCATCACCTATTTAGTTGGAAATGCTGCTGGAGGAAATCCGTGCCTTGCGCCCATTTGTGGAGGAGACCAACACGAAGATGCAACTCTTTGAAGCCAAAAGGTCAAATATGGAGACTCGTATGTCATCTGTGGAGCAGCAGGCCACAGAGATTCAGACTAATTCTCAGCGTATTTCCTCTCTGGAGAAGTCTCTTCTCACCCTCCAACAGCACAATGAGGATTTGGAAAATAGGAACAGGAGAAACAATCTGCGCATTTATGGTCTACCGGAGTCCTTGGAAGGAGATGATCCTGTGGCGTTTTTCTCCTCTTTTCTTCTCAAACTTTTGGACATTCCTGCTACTACTTCTCTAAGTATCCAAAGAGCCCATAGGCTCGGCCCTCGTTCCTCCTCCTCAACTAAACCACGAGGGGTCATCATCCTCTTCCTAAAATTTACTGATCTTCTTTTGGTCCTCTCTGCTGCTCGTGCAAAGCGTCAAGTTTCCTGGATGGGCCAGAGAGTTTTTCTCTCTCAAGATGTCTCTAATGCCACAGCTGCCAGAAGGAAAGAGTTCCTGTCTCTTTGAGCTCATCTACGTTCTCTTGGGGCTAGGTATGGTCTATTTCACCCTTGTACCTTCAAAGTGACTCACCAAAACAATACTTGGTCCTTTCAAGATCCAGCTGAACTCAAGAACTTCATTCATATTCAGACTAATGCTGGCATGGATACTTCCAATCCCGCTAATGGTTGATTACTATTTGGCTTTCCCGTTTTTCTTGCAGGTTTTGTGGATATGTTTTTATCCTGACATATGTTCTTCTCTTTTTGATGTGGTTCCTTTGTGTCTCCAGATTGGACTCCTTTTTAGGTCTCGCGAGCCAAAGGCTCGAAGAGACATTTTATATGTGGGATTTTCAAAGTGCTACCCACAGTCTTTTGGCTGGCCTAAACCTTGAGTGCACGAGATCACATGCACGTGCACAGCTGCTCCTCTGCTCATTGCATTCCCCCCTCCCTTCTCACCAAGCCCTTTGATGCTCTGCTTGATTACTTTCACTTTCGCCTGCTTTGACCCTTGCATTCCCCCCTCCCTTCTCACCCAGCCCTTCCCTCCTCCCTGGGCGTGAAGGGAGACAGAGCCATCATGCTTGATTAATGGCTTTTTTATTTTACTGCTTCAACAGAACCAGCAGGCCACCAGTCACCCACTTCAGCTCTGTCAGTGCCCCACGGACTTTCGGTTTATGCTGCTGAAAGAGCATACAGTGAAAAGACTATGTGCCAGCTGATACGTTAAGAGCGTCTCACTCTGGGGCTCTGTTCAGTAATGATGTAGCTTTAAATTAATGTCTGCCTCAATGAGTACTTAATAATGATGAAATACAAGTCAGATAAAAAAACTTCCGCATTTCGGTAGCAACATTATCTAAGAACACAGAAGATCGTATGGCCTGTGGAACAAAGAGTTGTTTTTGTGCGACTTCCTTGTTTAAAGCACATAGTCATGGGCTCTCAATCACATGCATGATCAAACAGGGACATGCAGCTGAAATGTGATAAAAAGTTCCACACAAATTTCACAAAAGAAAACCACAAGGCTTGCGTGCAGATCAAAGACAGTTTATATGCAGCCAAAAAGGATAGTGCTGATCTCAAGGCATATGACTATCTAATTGACTCACTCTCACTGACTCACTCTCTCTCTCATGACTCACTCTCACTGACTCACTCTCTCTCTCATGACTCACTCTCACTGACTCACTCTCACTAATTGACTCACTCTCACAGACTCACTAATTGACTCACTCTCACTCTCTCTCTCTCACTAATTGACTCACTCTCACTGGCTCACTTGCTCACAAATTGACTCACTCTCACTGAGTCACTCTCTCACTAATTGACTCACTCTCACTGACTCTCTCTCTCTCTCATGACTCACTCTCACTGACTCTCTCTCTCATGACTCACTCTCACTGACTCAATCTCACTAATTAACTCGCTCTCACTGACTCACTCACTAATTGACTCACTCTCAATGACTCACTAATTGACTCACTCTCACTGACTCACTCACTCTCTCACTAATTGACTCACTCACTGGCTCACTCTCACTGACTTACTCTCACGGACTCACTAATTGACTCACTGAGTCACTCTCTCACTAATTGACTCACTCTCTCACTAATTGACTCACTCTCTCACTAACTGACTCACTCTCACTGACTTACTCTCACGGACTCACTAATTGACTCACTCTCACTGACACACTCACTAATTGACTCACTCTCAATGACTCACTAATTGACTCACTCTCACTGACACTCACTAATTGACTCACTCACTCTCACTGACTCACTCACTAATTGACTCACTCTCACTGACTCACTCTCTCTCACTAATTAACTCACTCTCACTGGCTCACTAATTTACTCACTCTCACTGAGTCACTCTCTCACTAATTGACTCACTCTCACTGACTCACTCTCACAAATTGACTCACTCTCACTGACTCACTCGCTGATTGACTCACTCACACTGACTCACTCTCTCTCTCTCATGACTCACTCTCACTGACTCACTCACTAATTGACTCACTCACTGAGTCACTCTCTCACTAATTGACTCACTCTCTCACTAATTTCCACACTCTCACAGACTCACTCTCACTCACTCATTGGCTCACTCTCACTGGCTCACTCTCACTGGCTCACTAATTGACTCACTCACACTGACTCACTCTCTCATGACTCACTCTCACTGACTCACTATCACTAATTAACTCACTCTCACTGACTCACTCACTAATTGACTCACTCACTGAGTCACTCTCTCACTAATTGACTCACTCTCTCACTAATTTCCACACTCTCACAGACTCACTCTCACAGACTCACTCTCACTCACTCATTGGCTCACTCTCACTGGCTCACTCTCACTGGCTCACTAATTGACTCACTCTCACTGGCTCACTCTCACTAATTGACTCAGTCTAACTGACTCACTCACTAATTGACTCACTCTCAATGACTCACTAATTGACTCACTGTCACTGAGTCACTCTCTCTCTTATGACTCTCTCACTGACTCACTCTCACTAATTGACTTAGTCTCACTGACTCACTCACTAATTGACTCACTGCCAATGACTCACTAATTGACTCACTCACTGAGTCACTCTCTCTCACTAATTGACTCACTCTCACTGGCTCACTTGCTCACTAATTAACTCACTCTCACTGAGTCACTCTATCACTAATTGACTCACTCTCACTGACTCACTCTCACTAATTGACTCACTCTCACTGAGTCACTCTCTCACTAATTGACTCACTCTCACTGACTCACTCTCTGTCTCTCATAACTCACTAACTGACTCACTCTCACTAATTAACTCACTCTCACTGAGTCACTCTCTCACTAATTGACTCACTCTCACTGACTCACTCTCACTAATTGACTCACTCTCACTAATTGACTCACTCTCACTGACTCACTCACTAATTGACTCACTCTCACTGACTCACTCTCTCACTCATTGACTCACTCTCAGTGACTCACTCTCACTCACTCATTGACTCACTCTCACTGGCTCACCATACCACAGGAATGTTCCACAGGCAAATATAAACTTTCTTTACAGTATTCTTGTTGCATCCTTTTGTAGTGTGATCGAAGTATACTACAGTTACACATATAAAGGAATCAAGGCCGAAAGCAAGTACATTAAAATGAAGTAAATATTGCCTACTTGACACTAGAGATGTGGGAAATAGTAACTGTGGTTAATTTATATAATCTATTCACATTAAGTGGCGATTAATGGTTACTTTAGTTACTCTTTTCCCTTGCTCCGTGCCATAAGCAGTGACTTGAAAAAAGATCACTTATGCCATAGGTTGACTCACTCACACTGACTCACTATCACTGACTCACTATCACTAATTGAATCACTCACTGACTCACTCACTAATTGACTCACTCAGTCACTCTCTCACTAATTGACTCACTCTCTCACTAATTGACTCAATCACTAATTGACTCACTCACTAATTGACTCACTCACAGACTCACTAATTGACTCACTCACTAATTGACTCACTCACTAATTGACTCACTCACTAATTGACTCACTCTCAATGACTCGCTAATTGCCTCACTCTCACTGAACTTACTAATTGCCTCACTCTCACTGAACTCACTAATTGACTCACTCTCACTGACTCACTCACTAATTGACTCACTAATTGACTCACTCTCACTGACTCACTCACTAATTGACTCACTCTCACTGACTGACTCACTCTCACTGACTCACTCACTAATTGACTCACTAATTGACACACTCTCACTGACTCACTCTCACTGACTCACTCTCACTGACTCACTCACTGACTCACTCACTGACTCACTCTCACTGACTCACTCTCACTGACTCACTCTCACTGACTCACTCTCACTGACTCACTCTCACTGACTCACTAATTGACTCACTCTCACTGACTCACACACTAATTGACTCACTAATTGACTCTCTCACTGACTCACTCTCACTAATTGACTCACTCTCACTGAGTCACTCTCACTAATTGACTCACTCTCACTGACTCACTCTCTCTCTCATAACTCACTCTCACTGACTCACTCTCACTAATTGACTCACTCTCACTGACTCACTGATTGACTCACTCACTGAGTCACTCTCTCACTAATTGACTCACTCACACTGACTCACTCTCTCTCTCATGACTCACTCTCACTGACTCACTCACTAATTGACTCACTCACGGAGTCACTCTCTCACTAATTGACTCACTCTCTCACTAATTTCCACACTCTCACAGACTCACTCTCACAGACTCACTCTCACTCACTCATTGGCTCACTCTCACTGGCTCACTCTCACTGGCTCACCAATTGACTCACTCACACTGACTCACTCTCTCTCTCATGACTCACTCACTGACTCACTATCACTAATTGACTCACTCTCACTGACTCACTGAGTCACTCTCTCACTAATTGACTCACTCTCTCACTAATTTCCACACTCTCATAGACTCACTCTCACAGACTCACTCTCACTCACTCATTGGCTCACTCTCACTGGCTCACTCTCACTGGCTCACTAATTGACTCACTCTCACTGGCTCACTCTCACTAATTGACTCAGTCTCACTGACTCACTCACTAATTGACTCACTCTCAATGACTCACTAATTGACTCACTGTCACTGAGTCACTCTCTCTCGTATGACTCACTCTCACTGACTCACTATCACTAATTGACTTAGTCTCACTGACTCACTCACTAATTGACTCACTGTCAATGACTCACTAATTGACTCACTCACTGAGTCACTCTCTCTCACTAATTGACTCACTCTCACTGGCTCACTTGCTCACTAATTAACTCACTCTCACTGAGTCACTCTCTCACTAATTGACTCACTCTCACTGACTCACTCTCACTAATTAATTAAGCATGAAGACAGCGGGCTTCTTTGCAATTACATTAGAAATGCTAAATTAACAAGTGTCAGCAGGAAACAGACCAGAGGCGCCACTAGGGCAGAAGCCAGACAGAACCATCCTCCTTGATTGCGGTTTCCCCTCAGAGGTGTCCGTGCTGCATATACTTAAGGAGCCTGCGAGGTTAATAAGGTCACATTTAAAATTCTGCTTTGGCTTACAGCGCTTCATATTTCACTGCTCCCACACGCAGGGGGCCAGAAGCAACGGATATGGTGTGATACATAGAAGTAAGAGGGAACAACTGTCAAAATTGAAATGACAAAAAAAGGAGTTTTAATAAAGGCGCGTTGTTAGAAACCTGCATGCCACTGTACAACATAAACGTTACACAAATATACTAAGAAATATACAATTTTCTTTGTACAATATTTCTATAGTGGATTAAAAACTTTAAAGTTTGGTGAATGGGAGCCCCACCATAAATCAGTGTGACTCTGGCCACACCTAACACATGGCTACCCTGCCTCGTCTAACATATAGGAAAACATCTACAAAAAATGCTTTCATTTATTCCAAATTATAAACACTTAATTCTGATAACAGAAATCTACACATTTTTTTCATATGGTACCATACGAAAATGCACCTCCTTATAAACCTTCCGTTTTCCTTCTGCCTACATGGAATGGTCTTTTCCCTGCTCCTATGGGACAGAACAGCAACTTCTCAAGGAGATAGCAATCTTAAGTGCCAGGCCACATGTCTTTTATTATGCTGCCACAGTCTAAACAATTGGAACTTTTGACACCACGCCAGACTTCTTGGGGCAGGGAGGAACTGATAACAGTCAACAGTTGTACACTGGCTCAGTTACTGCTCACACATTAAGCCACGGGTCACGACAAAGGAACATGGAGCTTTGTTATACCCTACATCCTTATATCCCAACTTTTAAGTGTGCTGCCGCAGTCTCTAACAGAAGTACATTTAAGAAACAATTGCAACATTTCACACCACGCCACACTGCTTGGCACATGTTTATTTCTTGAAGCACAAGGTGTGAATACATTTAAAACAGACTGAACTGATAGAATAGCCTAAAGGCAGCATTACGTTTTTAGCCAATTACAACGCAGCTTTCTAAAACAAGCATTTGCAAAGCAATATGTATCGCATTTGCGAGAGTTTAAGCTTTTAGCATTGTAAATGGCAATGCTTTTATTTGTTTTAAATACCAAAAAATAAATAAGAGGCATTTTCATATACAATGCCAAGAGCTCAAACTTGCGTAAGTGCGAGACCTATTGCATTGCAAATGCTTGTTTCATATGTTGTTGGCCTTCCTGTGGTTTTTGTTTAACATAATTTTTGTATAATTTGTTTCTCCCTTCCCTAGATTGCCGATGTGTCCTCCTTCATCCCACACGGTTCGTCTTTTTCATTCCCCGTCCTGGTGCAGTATGTGGCTTTCCTGGCTTAGGAGGTCACTCCCATACCCCACTGTTATGTCATCTCCTTCTCCCCCTTCAGGTATGTCTTCTTCAGTCGTCCTATTTGGATATGTACTGTCTCTCCTTGTACTTTTTCTTTCTTGCCTTTTTCCCTCTTTCCCTTCCCTTTATCTTTCTGTATCTTTTGACTCTATCCTTGTCTTGCCCCTTCTTCTCATGTATCGGTTGGCACTGTTTATAATCTTTTTGTGCTTATGGCTTTTCTTTGTTTCTTACAATTTTAGTCCTTTCAATTCAAAGTTATTTCATGGAATGTGAAAGGTTTTGTTAACCCTATTAAACGACAGAGAGTGCTTTCCCATTTAGCTTCTTACAACCCTGATTTAGTCCTTTTACAAGAGACTCATCTCTCTGAGGCTGAATCTCTTAAACTAAAGAGAGGATGGGTGGGAATGGTCTCATTTTCTCCTACATCTAACAAAAAGAATGGTGTGGCCATTTCGTGTCACAAGAAGCTCAAATGTAAAGTTCTCTCTCAAGACAATGATGCTGAAGGTCGATGGGTTTTAGTTAAATTGTTAATCAATTCTGTTTCATTGACTGTATTTAATGTTTATGGTCCTACCCACCCTGATTGTAATTTTTGGCCTTTAATCACTTCGAAATGTGTTCAGCACAGTGATTCCATGTTCATCTTGGGAGGGGATTGTAATCAAATTGTTGATCCTTTTCTTGATCGTAAATCCTCTGCCCGCTTTACTCCTCATAAATCACATACACAATTTCTAGACACTGTATCTAACTCACACCTTATTGACTAATGGAGACTTTCCCATTCTGACACTCTAGATTATTCTTTCTTTTCACCTCCCCATGCCTCTTTTTCTCGGATTGTATACATCTTCCTTTCTCAATCTCTCTCTCAAAATCTCCTTTCCTCGTCTATAGAACCAATAGTTATCTCAGACCATGCTCCCATTGTCACAGTTCTTGATCTTCTCCCTCCACATCCCAAGTCTTCTCGTTGGCGCTTCAATAACTCTCTTCTCATGGACCCTCTTTTTTCCTCTTCCTTTCTCTCCTTTGCTACAGAATTCTTTTTACTCAACTCCGATCCCTCTTTAGCCCCCCATGTTATCTGGGATTCTTTCAAAGCTACCGCCCGTGGTTTTGTAATAGATTTTGTTTCGAAGAAAAAGAAGCGCTTTCTTAATAAACAGAAAGAATTGCTCGCGCATATTAAGTCCCTAGAGCATAAATTCTATACTTCTTCTAGCAAAACTGTTTTACCAGATCTTATACGTGCCAAGCTTGATTTCAACAAAACCACTACCGATAATGCTTTTTCAATCCTACTACGGAGTAGTGCTCGTTACTATGGTGGTCGCAACAAATCAGGTAAACTTTTGGCCAATTATCTTAAGTCCCGTAGAGAGCGTAGCTTTATAGAGTCGATCTACTCTTCCGATAATCTCCTCCTACACAAAGAACAGGATATCCTCGCCCAATTCCAACTTTTCTACCAGTCTCTCTATACTCCTGAATCGCCTCCTTCTGCTTCTCTTATCCAGTCCTATTTCGATAACATCCCTTCCCCCTCCACTTCTCATCTCAACCTCCCTGCTCTTGATAAGGACCTTTCTATTACCGAACTTGGCAGTGCTTTAAAGACTTTAACTAAAGGTAAATCCCCGGGTCCTGATGGCTTCTCTGTAGAATTTTATCTACATTTTTCAGACCTTCTGCTCCCTAAACTTCTCTCACTTTTCCAGTCCTTCTTTAGCTCTGACTCAGCTGCTGATACTTTTCACGAGGCCACGATTTGCCTCATACCCAAGGATGGTCGTGACCCCCAATTCTGTAAAAACTACCGACCAATATCCTTAGTTAATGTGGACTACAAATTATTCGCCAAACTTCTCGCCTTACGCTTAGATCCTCTTCTCCCTCATCTCATTGGCAAGGAACAGTGCGGTATTGTTAAGGGCAGACTTACCTCGGACAATTCCCGCCTTTTTCTTAATGTCCTAAACAAAGTACCTTCTCTTACTATTCCTTTAGCTGCCATCTCGGTAGACGCCGAGAACGCGTTTGATAGAGTTGATTGGTCCTTTCTGTTTGCTGCCTTGAGGTGGCATGGCTTTGGCCCTAATTTTATTTCTCTTATTTCTTTACTCTATTCTGCCCCTAAGGCGTCTGTTTTAGTTAATGGTCACTTATCTTCTTATTTTCCCCTCCAACGTGGAGTCCGTCAAGGTTGTCCTTTGTCCCCACTACTTTTTGTTCTGGCTCTACATCTGTTAGGAACAACATATCTATTTCTGGTTTTCCTTATGACAAGTCTCATTTGAAACTCTCTGCATATGCAGATGACATTCTCTTATTTATTTCCGATCCTGGAAAATCCATTCCTGCCTTATTGAGCGAGTTTTATTCCTTTTCGCAAGTTTCTGGTTACAAGATCAACTCTGATAAAACTGAGATTCTTCCTCTCACCAAATTTTATCTTCCTCATCAGTTTTCTGCCACTGGCTTTGCGTGGAATTCTTCTAAAATCAAATACCTCGGAATATGGTTTTCTAATTCCATCTCTTCATCCATTCGGTTGAATATGTCTATTGTACTATCCCGTATTGATAAACTGTTATCCTCCTGGAATCCTCTCTTTCTTTCATGGTGGGGTCGACTGGACTCGATTAAAATGATGATATCCCCCATTCTTATATACGTTTTCTCCATGCTCCCTATACATATTCCTGATATTTATTTCAAACGCATCGACTCCTGTCTTTCTAAGTTTTTATGGAACCATAAGAAATCGAGGGTTGCTCTAGTTGCTCTTCGGAAACCAAAATCGAATGGCGGTGTCAGCTTTCCGGACTTTCGTCTTTATCATAAGCCATTTTCTCTCCGTCAGGCCTCTAACTGGCTTTCTCTGACGCCTTCCCCTCTTGCTCCTCTTTGGCTCTCTATTGAACGTTCCTTGCTTTCTCCGTTCTCTTTATCTGAGGTTGTGCATTTTTCTGCTAAGAACTTAACCACTCCTCTCCCCTTGTTCAAGCATACCTCCTCTCTTTTGCGTCCATTGGTCCGTCCTGATCTATCTTCTCGTGAATCCTTTTTAGCCTCCCCTATTTGGTATAACTCGCTTATTCTCCTGCACAATCGCCCTATTTGCTGGAATGCCTGGAGGTCAAGGGGTCTGGTGTGGGTTAACAAACTTTTTGATGGTCTTCTTCCATGCTCATTTCCTCGATTCCGACTTTTGTTTAACTGCCCGCAATCCTTTTTCCACAGATTCACTGTCCTCATGGCCCTTATACTTGATGTTTATTATTCCCTCCCTCCGTCATCATCTCCTATATCTGAATCCCCCCTGCTTCAGATTTTGTCTTCTCTTCCCAAAGCCTCTCTTATTTATAAGTTCTTCTCCTCCCCCAATCCTAATCGTCTGAAATCTAAGCTGGAATGTGCTTGGGAGTCGGATCTGGGCTGTGACTGGTCTATAGCTCTTTGGGATAAAGTTTGGTCCAGGTCCTTAAAAATTTCTCGCTCTGCCTCCTTGACCCAATCTATGTTTTTTCTCTACCACAGATTGTACCTTTCTCCAGTTTCTATTTCTCGCTTCTCTCCTGATAAAGATTCTAACTGTTGGACCTGTGCCTCCCCTAATGCTGATCTTTTTCACCTACTCTTTCTTTGCCCTTCTGTTGTCATTCTCTGGGGTCAGGTATGGTCTTATGTTTCTCGCCTATTCTCGATCTCTACTCCCTACTCTATCCCTCTTCTCTTTTTAGGTAGTCTTTCTGACACCTTAGATATACCCTTACACTCCTCTGGTCTATTAGATCTCATGCTGGCTCTGGCTTTTCAACACATATCCTTTAATTGGAAAGACCTTAAGAAACTCTCTATACAATGTTGGTGGAACTCTCTCTGTCATCATCATAGGCTTGATGTGCGCTTTGCTGCTGCTTCCACCCCTACCCTAAATAGAGATTTATTCTGGTTGCCTCTCACAACTTATCTTGACCGCATGGCTCTGAAACATACCTCTCCTTTATCCTCTGAGAATTTTAAACCTCCATGAACAGCTTTTTCTCTGTCCTTCTTCTTCTATCTTTCTTATATTTTTCCATTTACATCTACTTTTCTTCCTCTATTTAAGTATCTCCTATCCTAGGCTTTTTTTGCTTTTTCTATTCTTCATATCCTTTTGCCTGATTTCCTTCCTATTCTCTTTATAGTGCCCTTTACCTATTCTTTCTTCCTTTCCTTCCTTCCTTCTTGCCTCCTTTTCTCTCTTTCCCCCCCCTTTTTTTCTCTATAAAAACATTTTATAAAAATGCTTTTTAGGTTTTGTTTGCTGCGAATATTGATCTATTGTTTTCTTTTTTTAATGTAGCATGGTCTATGTTTATTTGAATGATCTGTATCTCGCTGTTCCTTCTATTTTTCTCTAATAAAGCATTTTCAAACACAAAAAAAGAAGTGCATTATTGTTTTGAGTTTTGGTCGTGTATGTATTTGCAATGCATTGTGGGCAGGCGGATGTTCTTTCCGGTTCTCTCGCCCTGATTGCTGGTAAACCGTCTGAAGAGCGTCGCTTAAGGCAAAACAATAAATAAAACAGGCACGCCCATTTTACTAACCTTTTATCTTGCTGCAGCCATAGGCTGTCCACATACAGCGTGGAGTCTGACTGGACTAGGCCCTGTAGTAGCAGTCTCCACCCTGCAACACCCCCTCCGCCCCCCCATGTATGTTACAGTGTGGTGCCTGGCTGATTGTGATTAGGGTCGCCCCAGTGACGACCCGTGGTATTGCACCCCTGGTGTCTATTCAAAGAGGTGCCTGTGCCGGTGCCCAGTGATGACCCCTTGTACTGCATTCTGGTATATTGTAACGGTGCTATCCAACCCTACTTTCGCTGGACCGAAGTGCAGCAGTGAGTGTTGAGTTATTCCTGCTGGGCTGTTAAATGTCAGATTTCATCCCGTATTTTGATTTTACATCAAGGCCCGGAGGCCAATATTATGCATCATCCCTTTTATTGCTCCCCAGACAGCAGCAACAAACAAGCAATAGAATCAGAACACTTTCAGCTTCTAGAACACTGAACATGCATGTAGAACTGGCAGCCATCTTCCTCTTTTGTTGCTGCTCAGTGATCAGATAAGTCACACTTTTGTCCCCTTGTATAAGATTAATTAGTCTAGAAATATTGTATAATTTATTTAAAAGGGTATATTTATTAAGCTAATATTGAATTAATTAGAATACATAACTGTATCATTTAGATTTGTTGCACGAGGATTGTGTGAAGATTTGACTGCTTTAGCGTCGTATGCCGTTGCGAGCATATTTAGAGGGTATGAGTTTTGAAATAAAGGAAAGTATGGTTTGGCATAAGTATTAGGAAGTTTGGCGGGTATGGAAAATAGCGTTTTTGGGCTTGTTTGAGTTACCTTGGCAACGCGACTGGACGTTAGTGGCCAAGCGCGAGACAACGAGTGTTCGATCCTCGAGTGCAGATGGAGTTTGTGTCTAGAGGCGTTCGACCCTCTAGCGCGAGGAAGGCGTGCGCAGCATAGAGAAGGAAAACTTGACCTTGACCTGGTCTCAGGCCAGGACGCTTCCCCCACCGCCCCAGCGTTCCCTGCTGGTGCTGTGTCCTCTGGCTGCTGCCCCTTGCTGCTGCTGGGAGTTCGAGGCTCTCCTCCACCCGCAGGCTCCCGCCTGCGCCTCATCCCTGGTGGCCCAGTGGTGGGCGGTAAGTATTCGGTCTGATCTGCTGCCTGTTTCCCGTATTTGTATTGTATTTGTTGCCTATTTTCTCTGTGCGCTGCTTTAGTGACTGTTTTCCGTATTTGTATTATATCTGTTGCCTGTTTTCTCTGTGCGCTGCTTTAGTGACTGTTTCCCATATTTTTATTGTATTTGTTGCCTGTATTTGTTGCCTGTTTCCTTTCTGCTGTGCTCCCCGCATTCCTTTCCCGCCGCTGCGTCCCCTGCGTCCCCGCCCCCTCCTCTCCCATTCGCTTCCCACCACCCGGCGCCCAGCTGCTCCTCCTTCCCTCCACCCCTTCTTAATGCAGGACGCTGCGTGGCCGCGCAGCGGGCGCACCGCTGGCGCGCCAGAGGCAAGCCCGTCTGCATCCGTCCGCACCTGGACTGCGCCCTGCACCAGAAACCCTGGACCCCGCGCACCCCACTGCACCATACCCAGCCTCAGATACGACGCCGACTCTCTCCACGCTCTCAACACCGGCCGAGACCAACGCTGCAACCAGGCCGCCCTCAACACCCGCTCTGCACGCAGACACGCCATCGAGCTCTGGGACCTGCTCGACGCCACTGCCCCGGACGTAGCCTTCCTGACCGAGACGTGGTGGAACGACTCCTCTGCACCAGACATCGCCATTGCCATCCCAGACGGCTGCAAGATCACCCGCAGGGACCGCGCTAACGGCATCGGAGGAGGAATTGCCATCGTCCACAAGTCCACCCTCAAGGTCACCACCCACGCAGACGACACCCTCAACGCCGCTGAACACCTGCACTTCCGGATCCACACCGACCCCAACACCACCCTCAGAGGAACGCTCATCTACAGACCCCATGGACCCCGGGCCCAGTTCAGCGACTCCATCGCTGACCTTGCCAGCACCCACGCACTCGCCTCCACGGACTACATCCTCCTCGGGGACCTGAACTTCCACCTTGAGAACAACAACGACGTCAACTCCACCATGCTGATCGGCAACCTCGCCAACCTCGGCCTCAGATAACTCGTCACTGCACCCACCCACGCCGCCGGCCACACGCTGGACGCTGTCTTCTCCACAAGCACCCACGTCACCTTCAACCATTCCACCGAATCCCACTGGACCACCGCTGAATTCACTTCACCTTCAAAATACCAACCACGCACCACCGCACCCAACAGCTGCCTCGCCGTGGCTGGAGCAAAGTCATCGAAGACCAGCTGCTCACCACCCTCTCCCAGAACCCACCCACCGACCCCACCAACCCAGACGCCGCAGCCCGCAGCCCGCAACCTCAGACAGTGGATCGACGACTGTGCCAACACCCTCGCCCCACTGAAGAACCCCTCCAACAGCCACGTCAGCAAGAGAGCCACCTGGTTCACCGGCGAGCTCCTGGCCCCCAAGCCCACATGCCGGAAACTGGAGAAGAAATGGCTCCACGAACGTACACCGGACAACCACGCAGCCCACAAGGACGCCACCCGCAGACACCACCACCTCATCAGATCAGCCAAGAGGTCCTCCTTCAAAGACCGCCTGGATAACAACGTACACGACAGCTAAGAGCTCTTCCGCATCGTTAAATAACTATCCAACCCCAGCGCCAACACCAATGACATCCAGCCCTCACAGGAACTGTGCGACTCACTGGCCATCTTCTTCCCCTGCAAGATCGCTGACATCCACGACAGTTTCAACACCACGACCGACCCGACCAGGCCAGACTCCACCCCTCCTCCGAACACCAACAACGCCAACCGATTTACCTCCTGGTCCAACGTCAGCGACGACGAGACACACAAGGTCATGAACTCCATCCACTCAGGATCTCCGACAGACCCGTGCCCACACCACATATTCAACAAGGCAGACGCAGCCATCGCCCCCCAACTACAAAAGGTCATCAACATCTCCTTCAAAACAGCGACATTCCCGGAAAGCTGGAAGCACGCCGAAATCAATGCCCTCCTCAAGAAGCCCAAGGCGGACCCCAAGGACCTCAAGAACTTCCGGCCCATCTCCCTGCTCCCGTTCCCGGCGAAGGTCATCGAGAAAATCGTCAACATGCAACTGACCCGCCACCTCGAAGACAACAACATACTTGACCCGTCCCAATCCGGATTCAGACGAAACCACAGCACCGAGACTGCCCTCATCGCTGCCACAGAAGACATCAGGCGCCAATTAGAGAACGGCGAAACATCAGCCCTCATCCTCCTGGGCCTCTCGGCCGCCTTCGACACGGTCTGACATCGCACTCTAAAAACACGCCTCCAAGAAGCCGGTATCCAAGAGAAGGCCCTCGACTGGGCCACTTCCTTCCTCCCCGGCAGATCCCAGAGCGTCTGCCTCCCACCCTTCCGATCCAAAGCCTCCGACATCATCTGCGGCATCCCCCAGGGCTCCTCCCTCAGCCCAACGCTGTTCAACATCTACATGGCCCCCCTCGCACAAGTGGCCCGCCACCACAACCTCAACATCATCTCCTACGCCGATGACACTCAGCTCATCCTCTCCCTCACCAAGGACCCTCGCACCGCCAAAACCAACATCCACGACAGAATGAAGGCCATCGCCGACTGGATGAGGTGCAGCCGGCTGAAACTGAACTCGGACAAGACGGAGGTCCTCATCCTCGGACCCAACCCCTCGGCCTGGGACGACTCCTGGTGGCCGACCACTCTCGGGACAGCACCGACACCCACCGACCACGCACGCAATCTAGGATTCATACTCGACTCCTCCCTCTCCATGTCCAAATAGGTCAACGCCGTCTCTTCCTCCTGCTACAACACCCTCCACACGCTTCGCAGGATCTACAAGTGGATCCCGACCGAAACAAGAAGAACTGTGACACAGGCCCTCATCAGCAGCAGGCTGAACTACGGCAACGCACTCTACGCCGGAATCCCAGCCAAACACCTACGACGACTACAGCGCATCCAAAATGCCTCCGCCCGACTGATCGTCAACGTCCCCCGCCGCAGCCACATCACCCCCAGCTGACAAACCTACACTGGCTCCCCGTCGACAAGAGGATCACCTTCAAACTCCTCACCCACGCACACAAAGCACTCCACAACACCGGACCAGCCTACCTGAACAGTAGACTCAGCTTCCACACCCCCACCCGCCAGCTACCCTCCGCCAGCCTCGCACTCGCCGCTGTCCCCCGCCTCCAACGAACAACCTCCGGGAGCAGATCCTTCTCCTACCTCGCCGCCAAGACCTGGAACACCCTACCTACCCACCTACGACAGACCGAAGACCTACTTGCCTTCAGAAGACTCCTCAAGACCTGGCTCTTCGAGCAGTAGCAAAACTCCCCCCCCCCTCTCAGCGCCTTGAGACCCTCACGGGTGAGTAGCGCGCTTTACAAATAGCATGATTGATTGATTGATTGGCGTGCGTACGGCGGCCATTTTTGATGATTGGGAATAGCTTTATATGTTAAGGGGGCATCCAAGAGGACATATTTTGGGAAAAGAAATACGAAATCTGTCAGAACGCGAGTCAGTTTCTGACAGACTTCGGTCGAAAGTTCAGCAGGAGGTCGTGTATTTGAATTGAAGTGAGCAGCTAAGGGAAAGAATTTGAAAATTAAGGTTAGGGTTAGAAAAAAGGAAAGTGGTATATAAAGGATTTATGAACTAGTTTGTTGGAAGGTTTTTAGAGGAAATCTATAATTTGGTTTTGTTGGAAAGTCATTAAAAAAAAATGGAAGGTGTTGAAGGAAACTTTGAGGAGAGAATGAAGAGCTACATGGAAAAAATGTTTGGGGAGATGTCGGCTTCAATAGATAAAAAAAGAGAGAATACCATGGAGAAAGGTATGTTAAGAAGACAAAGATCAGGGGAAGATGAGAATTTCTGGACCACTGAGGAGATTGAAGTGGTTGCAGGAGGTTCTAATCAAGGGAGTAAGAAAGCACAAAAAAGGAAAATGATTGAGTCATTAAAAAAAGGGAAAGAACGTAAGGTTCTGAAAGGAATCGCTACAAAGGCGAAGGAGAGCACAAAAAGGGTGCAAAAAATTAAACATACTACTGTTGCTTGTGATTCAACATCGTCAAGTGGTGATGTTGAGCTTACTTGTAGTTCAGGTATCGAAGATTCAGATGTGGAGGTGACACAGCATGGAATTTCAAATCCTCCCTTCGTCACAGACCAAATATCACACTAACACATTCACTCAATGCATTCATTGGTGGGGCCCATAACACCAACACTCACACTTCATTCATCCTTGATCTGCTCTTACGGGAGAGATGAGTGTTCCAAACACTGACATGAAAGGAATACCTTATCACCTAAAAGAAATTTATTTACATAACCATACACTAAATATCCTTAGTCCAGCACATCTTAAACCTGAACCACGAGATATTCCTTCCACTTGGTCGATAGATCAAATTAGTTGAGTTGGAGAAGTGATTTTAATCCTCTTTAATTTACATTCAAATCTTAATCTATTCCCTTTCAATAAACAACCCAACACATTTGCTTGTTAATCCATTATATTGTTTATCTAATTAATGCCAGAATTTAGTTCCATCTAGTAAATTTATTAATTATCACACAAATCACAGAACATTATATTTACCTATTCCGGCTATCGTTCGTCCTCTAAGTCAGCAGCTTTAGTCGTCAGCATGCTACAGTCCCAAAGTTCAAGTCATGGACCAGAAACGTGCAAATATCGATCAATGCCCATAGAATGTTCGGCAATCTGTAGTTCATCAGGAAATTGGGCAGCAATTCAGTCCGTCAAAGATTCCGGGAAAACAGCTGTCCTGCAGTGTCACTGTCCTCTCCGTCAGCATAACGTCAGGACAAAAAGAAAAGGTTCTGCGCAACTCACTACTCTACCATCATTTATAATAAAATTAACGTCAAAATGTAACATTTGCTTAGTTTGGGATCTTCTGATTGGTTGGTTAAGATCGTCTGTTTCGGTTTCCCAAAGTCTATGATGTCACACCGTCAGGCATGATCCATCCGGTTATTAAAATTGTCCATTGTCAAAGCTCTTGGCAGAAGTCCAGTCGTGACCTTGTTCGGGTACATAGAGTGTAGGTCATCTTGAGGCCACTGGTACAGGAGCTTGGGACATGGGCACTAGGTCTGAAACCTCGTGGAATGGTAGCTGTCTCGTCGCGTGTGTCGGTCGGCCATTTTGTCTTAGGCCCAATCGGTCAACTTAAGCAAAACAAACACAAAAAGCAATTAAAACATGGAAATAACGAATAAAATGTTTAACCTTCACTAATTCCCCTATGTGTATGTAATTATCTAGCATAATAGCGACATTTAAAGCGTTTATATTCACCCAATAATGTCATCTGGTGCAACTTACAATTACGTCACAAAAGCAACATATATCATGCAATATTCTATTTTTCTAGTATTAGTATGCGTACATATATTAGTTTACAAATTATTTTAGCCATGCAAAATGCAAATCCCATGTGTAATTCAAACATTAGTATGGTTGATTAAGTATCACTCAAAATGCATTATTATTATTACAATTAATAGATTATTCTAATTAGTATGAACATGCAGAAATGGGGGGGGTATACAAAATGTTGTACTACCCGCTCCATCAATCCCCCCTTTGGTGATTATATCACCACACCATCAAAATTTTGTATTTCTTTTATGGAGTTTCAAAGTGATTTCTTGCTTTTATTCATAACTCAGTTTCCCCTGTCTCTTCTCTTTTCGCTGATACATACTCTCCTTAACTTCCTCCAATTCTATTTCTTCAAATTCTCTCTCTTGTTTCTTATCTTTTCTCCTTAAATTTTCTGACTTTTATTATTTTTTCGACAGATACACACTAATCTTATTATTAATACTATGAAAATCACACAGGTTAATGCAAATAAAATTTTACCTAAAAATATACTACCTAAATTTATTAAGAAAGCTGATATTTTCTTTCCAATTTTTCCCAAATACCTTCAACCTCCAGTGGTGCAATTTCGTCATGCAGTTCAGTTATATTTTTAATATAAATTTTCAAATCTTTACTTTCGTCTGGAATGTAAGTACAACAATGTTGAACTTTCAGCATTCCACAGACTCCACCCTCTTTTTCCAATAATATATCAAGGGGAAGTCGATTTTGCATGACCATGGCACGCACGGCAACCATTACAGTGTTCACCAATAAAAATCCTCCAGCAGTGCTTGTTGACAAGCGATCCACTACTGTTGAAAGCCTTCTAATTTTGTTTGCATTGAGATATATTCCCACTGCTGGTATCAATGCTCCAAAGATGTCACCCACAATTTCTGACCAAGATTCTCTCTTACTATGTGCTAAATAACTACCTAAACTATGTACACCATCTTCTCCTCTATCCATATAAAAAATCTTTGGAAAAACCAGACCTACATAACATGTGCCATACCAATGGTCTGGCAAACGATAATATGCCCTGTTCCCGCAAATGAAATATAACCCAGGAAAAACTGGATCTTTTCCACCATTAAATCCCCATCCACCCATGATTCGGTATGTATCATGGCACTCACTATTACCTACAAAATAATTATCATATGCAGTTTGATTCCTTCTAATACACAATTTCCCTTTCTGAGGCCAATCTAAAGCCATAGTTGGACTAGCTTCACCTTTCAAGTGTTTTTCCATTTCTACATCCCAGACTGTCTTCTCCACCTTTCCTTTATATGCCTTTCTTTGCATTTTCAGTCTCCTTTCTTCAACCATATCTAAAAATGTCTTTTCCTCTTTCTTTAAAATGCAAGTCAAATTGTTTTTAAATATATATTCTAATGTTAGTTCTTTAGTCTCTAAGAAAAATTCACCTTTTAATACCTTTGAAGGTTTTACCGTGTTTAGCTTGTTAATTGATGGTACTTGTGAAAATATATATAATCTACATCTGAAAAATAATACTCTAATTTCCCTGTTTGATAAAATAAACTAGCTATTACACTACATGTTATTCCATAAGTTACTGGAAGGTGGTGATAAGTCACTCCCTCCGATACAGAAGCAGGTAACTGCATACAAACGTAGCAGTCCCTTACGTCCATTGTCTTTACATATTCATACAACAATTTCGAAAACACATTATTAGAAAAATCGGTTATAGACCTGTCTTTATGTAAATAGTTTTTATCTATTCTAGTCAGAACTACCTTTTGAATCTTTTCTATATTAGTTTTGTTTTCACTATGTCCTTCTATTGTATCTATAGTAACCTTAAATCAGATCAGGAGAGCAAGTATGCTCCACAGAAGAATTAGTAATCCTGTACAACAACAACACATTTTACACCATCTTCTCAAAAATATACATCTACCCATTCTACTATCTGTGTTTGCCATTTTTGTTAAAATGGACAGTGTCTTTTGACTTAGCCTCTTCTACTTCACAACTAGTTTGTCTAAGCACCTACTTGGTTCTATCAGTTTTTGTCTTTTTCCGTATTTTATTATCTTTCCATTAGCAACTTTCTGGTCTCATTCAGTTTGGCATCTCATCATCTAAATTACATGAGGTGTCAGTCCTAAGCTTATCGTCTTCACAGATTCTTCCTAGGTCCGCTAAGTCTGCTGTAATGTGCGTGATTATTAAACCTTCCTGGCTGTCAAACTTCCTCTCACTTTTGGCATTCAGATAATTACCATTTGAGAAATTTCTTTGATCATACCCCTTACTGGTTATTCTGATTGCTCTACTTGAGGGTAGTCAGTCCACCAGGTCCAGGCAGCTGAATCTATTTTGGGTGGGTATCTCCTTCCACTTAGTTATTGGTAGTTGACCTCTATTTTCCCATCCCTCATGCATTGATTTCTTCACCCATATCCACTTGCCATCAGGCTCAACTAAATTAGTTTTAGGATAGAAGTAAGAAAGCAATCTAGTTTCTATAGATGAACCCGTGTGTTCATTTCCCCATGAGCAGATATATTCAACTGTGCGTGGATCTTTAAAGTTTACCACCACGCAGTCGCCCCGGATTGTTTTTGGGCTGTGCCCCACCCACGAAATTCTCCGCACCATCAGTATTTCACTTGTGTTATATCGGGGGAGTGTTCGGTTTGTATTAAGCCAGTGTGTTACCTTATGTTTCAGGGACATATATGATTCATGGCTGGAGCTATCTAATTCTGGAACACCGGTCAATACAACCACGTATGGGCCAGTTTCTGGTGGTAAGTTTAAACAGAGACCCGCCTGAGGCACCCCTACAATAGATGGTTCACTTAGCTAATTTTGGGGGACACTGGCTGAGATGGGTTTTTCTAGGAGTTGTGAGCAAGTTCTTGTGGAGGTTATCGGGATTGTTGGTATAGGTGCAAGTGAGGTATCAACAATCGATATCAGGGCAGGTGGGATGATGTTTTTTTCTTTTTGTAATTTTTTCCCTTGGGCATTGGCTGTGCGTTGATAATTTTCTTTAATTTCGTCTGTTAAGCCCCTATTTGACTGTTCTAACTGCGAGAGCCGATTCTCAATTCGTGCCAGTCTTAATTCTAGGGGTTCTAAGGAAGCTTTTAGCAGAGCTCTCAGATTTTGTAATAAGGGATTTTCTTCCGCCTCTGCCTCGATCCTATCCATATCTATTATGATATCAACACCCCCATTATTTAGGTCTTGGGGTGGATTTTCCAGGAGATGGATACTGTGCCTGGTCAATGTCTTCTTACTAATTTCATCCTTTGATTTGGATATGGTATCGCGCTTTCCTATGCCTTTGACAGCCTTTAATTGCCTATTCCTATTTTTTGGCCTAATTATATTCTTTTTTTTTGGGATAGCACCCTCGCGCCTATCTCTTAGTTTTCTAGTATTACATATCTCCGGGGAGTTTTTTCCTGTTGGCGTTTGAACAACCTCCATTGTTGTTATCATTGTGTACTATTTGTAGGTACATTTACTCCGGTTTGTGGGTGGTAAATAGGGGCTTGAATATCTAAGGGATTACCATTCGAAATGCGTTCAGGTGTTCGTACGGTCGCAAAATGGCCCATTGAAGATCTTCTCGCCATGGCCAAATCCTGCGACACCCGTCGCTCCATGAGTATTATGCCTTGATCAATTACCGAGTTCGCTCTGACTATGAAATTGTCCAGGGTACCAGTTAGCGTTTTCGCCCTTGTTATGGTATTACTCGTGTTTCCAAGGACCGACATGCTGTTTGACTCGAAACAATTAGATGGCTCGCAAGGTTCTTAAATTTCCCACAAAAGTACCTTTATTCCACGGTAAATGACAGAGGGTGATCCCGGTCCGGTCTCTCTCGTGCTCAAACGGGCTCAAACGGGCCCGCCCTTTGCCCGGGCTTAGCCCGGCTCCGCCCGCGCGCGTCCCGCGACGCGGAGGGAGCCTTTCGTATTTGGCGCCTCCGGGCGCGGAAGTGGGAGTGTTTGGGGGCGGTACCACTGGGGGAATTCTGGGCAACGAAGTCCTTTCCCTCCGCTCGGCGACCGCTGCGAACACCAACAGCAGTGGCAGCGGGAGGAAAAGCGTCCAACACACAAGACTGTCCAGCAGCCCGGTTTCCCCAGCAATGAATCCCAGGTAAGGGCGCTCCGCTATTCAGGCCACAAAAGAGTTTTTATAATGTAGTCAGTAAAGATCATGGTAGACCCTGGGTGGGGAGTCTTGCTGTCTGGGATTGCGGGCTCTCTCCACTATAAAGCACTGAGACACGTACTCATTCGGCTCCCAGGACAAGAGACATGTTTGATATATTGGGTTGGTTGCAATCCCTCTCTCCCTTCAGGTATTCCAACTATCTGCACTTTATTCCGCCTGGAGGCACAACGAGGAGAAATATCTTTATTTCTCTTCGTTTTTCCTTTTTCGATGTGTGCTGCATTCTGAGGCACACATAGAAGTAGGAAAACACCTCTTGTGAGTGTTTTTGTGCAGGAGTGTGCCACTGGCATATTTATAAGGCAACATAAAGCAACGTTACGTAACTTTCCATGGCCTTATAAATATATGCCCCTTTCACGCACCAAACTGCGTGAAAGGGGCATTCCATGGGTGTTGCTGAGGGCGCTCCCAACAACATCCATGACTTTTTCTCACTTTCCCAGATTTGCGAGAAATCGTAAGTCTGAGGCAGTGCCAAAAACGTACGCCTCCCCAGGGGAGACGTAAGGGAGGCACAATCGCAACATCCATTGATTTTGACACTGCCCCATATTTACAAGGGTGGCGTAAATATGGGACTACGCAAAAATTAAGACGAGGGAAAACCTGGTCTTACCCTGGAGTAACGAACAGAGAAATGTTTAATTTCTCCTCGTTTTTGCTGTTTCCATTTGTGCTACGTTGTTCAGCAGACATAGAAACAGCAAAATGTCATTGACTGTTTATGTGCAGGAAGGTGTCCCTTCCTCCACATAACCACTCATTTAAAAAAAAAAAAATTGTTTTGCCTCTTCTATGTGTGCTGCATTAGGCAGCACATATAGAAATTAGAAAACGTCATTTAAAGATTGTTTATGTGCAGGAAGGGCCTTATTTATGAGGACTTGCGACACGATTGTGCCACAGTTGCATCACTTTTTGTGACACACCAGTGGTGTAAAAAATATGCCATGTTGCACCCTATTTAAAGTCTAAGTAGATGCGTCACCTTGTAAAGCCCTATGCTACATTATAACTGCGCCAGGTATAATGTATGCAGGGTGGGCATCCCCTCGTAAAAGGCAGCGTAGAAGTTATGCCACTGCATCAGTGGCATCACTTTTGCGAGACACTCTAGCAATGTGTCATTACTGGGCCTACAAATACATTAGAAATACTGACGTATCTGTAACTCCTTCAGACATGAAGCGCCGTACATAAAATACAGCACATCCTTCGTGTCTCAAGGAGGGCGCAGTGAAAACTGTTGCACCCCTGTTTTCCCGCAGCAATGCGGCAGTTTTCGTAAATGAGCCCCAAACAATCTTCCCCTGCAACGCAGACACCCTTGCACTATGGTGCAAGGGTGCCTGCGTTTGCTTGTAAGAAAGTCTTTGATGGTTAAAGTGCGTCTACGACAACCTGATTATAAGAAAGTCTTTGATGGTTAACCCTTACGACCCGCCGTGAATAGGCCCTTCGTAACAAACCATTCGTAGCTCAAGTATAGCACCGTGGGATCAAGAAATAAACGAGAAAAATAGTAAAACTTCCTGTATGCTACCTCTCTCTCTACCTTATTTTCTTTCCCGCCCCCTTTCACCCTTTCCCTTCCTCCTACTGTGACAGTGGATAGGGGGGAACACCCGAACATAAGTAAACCAGATATGTACCGCAACCAACACGGCCAGTTTGGGCTACTAGCCTGCAACAATAAAGCGAGGCCTATTACACGTTATATATTATACAATTTTTTTTAATTAAAATATATTTAAAAAAAAAAAAAAGATAATCTACGACAGCCTGATTGTAAAATAATCATTGATGGTTCAAGTGCATTTATGACAACCAACTTTTAAGATAACGGCTCTTAAACAAAAAGCATTTAAACCAGTTCAATGTACACTAAAGTTTAACATATATTTGGTTCTGCATATAGCGCGGGTAACCAAGCGTTACATATAGAATGATTCATACATCCCTGTGTTATAATGCACAATTTCATTTACGTTCATACATTATTTTGAGATCTTCGCATTGGCCAAGATCTTCCAAAAATTTCGTAACTTGTCATCAACCACCACACGAAGTGCGGCTAACTCCAAAAAACGAAAAAACAATTTCTTAAGAAATTATAAAACACTCGGTTTCTCCTTGATTCCTTTATAATTTAGACATCTATGAATATTAGAGCGGCAAACTGTCCGGTATGTAAACCGAGAGTTGGAGAGAAAAAGCACGTACACGTTGTGCAGAAAACTACTAGAATAAACTCTAGTTAACAAGAAGTGCATTATTGTTTTGAGTTTCGGTCGTGTATGTATTTGCAATGCATTGTGGGCAGGCGGATGTTCTTTCCGGTTCTCTCGCCCTGATTGCTGGTAAACCGTCTGAAGAGCGTAGCTTAAGGCAAAGCAATAAATAAAACAGGCACGCCCATTTTACTAACCTTTTATCTTGCTGCAGCCATAGGCTGTCCACATACAGCGTGGAGTCTGACTGGACTAGGACCTGTAGTAGCAGTCTCCACCCTGCAACACCCCCTCCGCCCCCCCATGTATGTTACAGTGTGGTGCCTGGCTGATTGTGATTAGGGACGCCCCAGTGACGACCCGTGGTATTGCACCCCTGGTGTCTATTCAAAGAGGTGCCTGGTTGCCTTGATGAGGGACCCCTAGTGACATACCATGGTACTGCACCCCTGCTGTGTATGCAGTGTGGTGCCTGGCTGACTTGATTAGAGACGCCCAGTGATGATCCCTGGTACTGCATCCTGGTATATTGTAACGGTGCTATCCAACCCTACTTTCGCTGGACCGAAGTGCAGCAGTGAGTGTTGAGTTATTCCTGCTGGGCTGTTAAAGGTTAGATTTCATCCCGTATTTTGATTTTACATCAAGGCCCGGAGGCCAATATTATGCATCATCCCTTTTATTGCTCCCCAGACAGCAGCAACAAACAAGCAATAGAATCAGAACACTTTCAGCTTCTAGAACACTGAACATGCATGTAGAACTGGCAGCCATCTTCCTCTTTTGTTGCTGCTCAGTGATCAGATAAGTCACACTTTTGTCCCCTTGTATAAGATTAATTAGTCTAGAAATATTGTATAATTTATTTAAAAGGGTATATTTATTAAGCTAATATTGAATTAATTAGAATACATAACTGTATCATTTAGATTTGTTGCACGAGGATTGTGTGAAGATTTGACTGCTTTAGCGTTGTATGCTGTTGCGAGCATATTTAGAGGGTATGAGTTTTGAAATAAAGGAAAGTATGGTTTGGCATAAGTATTAGGAAGTTTGGCAGGTATGGAAAATAGCGTTTTTGGGCTTGTTTGAGTTACCTTGGCAACGCGACTGGACGTTTGTGGCCAAGCGCGAGGCAACGAGTGTTCGATCCTCGAGTGCAGATGGTGTTTGTGTCTCGAGGCGTTCGACTCTCTAGCGCGAGGAAGGCGCACGCAGCATAGAGAAGGAAAACTTGACCTGGTCTCAGGCCAGGACGCTCCCCCCACCGCCCCAGCGTTCCCTGCTGGTGCTGTGTCCTCTGGCTGCTGCCCCTCGCTGCTGCTGGGAGTTCGAGGCCCTCCTCCACCCGCAGGCTCCCGCCTGCGCCTCATCCCTGGTGGCCCAGTGGTGGGCGGTAAGTATTCGGTCTGATCTGCTGCCTGTTTCCCGTATTTGTATTGTATTTGGTGCCTGTTTTCTCTGTGCGCTGCCTTAGTGACTGTTTCCTGTATTTGTGTTATACCTGTTGCCTGTTTTCTCTGTGCGCAGCTTTAGTGACTGTTTCCCGTATTTTATTGTATTTGTTGCCTGTATTTGTTGCCTGTTTCCTTTCTGCTGTGCTCCCCGCATTCCTTTCCCGCCGCTGCGTCCCCTGCGGCCCCGCCCCCCTCCTCTCCCATTCGCTTCCCGCCACCCGCCTCCCAGCTGCTCCTCCCTCCCTCCACCCCTTCTTAATGCAGGACGCTGCGCGGCGAGGGTGCAAACCTTGACCTGCTCTCAGGCCAGGACGCTCCCCCCACCGCCCCAGCGTTTCCTGCTGGTGCTGTGTCCTCTGGCTGCTGCCCCTTGCTGCTGCTGGGAGTTCGAGGCTCTCCTTCACCCGCAGGCTCCCGCCTGCGCCTCATCCCTGGTGGCCCAGTGGTGGGCGGTAAGTATTCGGTCTGATCTGCTGCCTGTTTCCCGTATTTGTATTGTATTTGTTGCCTGTTTTCTCTGTGCACTGCTTTAGTGACTGTTTTCCGTATTAGTATTATATCTGTTGCCTGTTTTCTCTGTGCGCTGCTTTGGTGACTGTTTCCCATATTTTTATTGTATTTGTTGCCTGTTTCCTTTCTGCTGTGCTCCCCGCATTCCTTTCCCGCCGCTGCGTCCCCTGCGTCCCCGCCCCCTCCTCTCCCATTCGCTTCCCACCACCCGGCGCCCAGCTGCTCCTCCTTCCCTCCACCCCTTCTTAATGCAGGACGCTGCGTGGCCGCGCAGCGGGCGCGCCGCTGGCACGCCAGAGGCAAGCCCGTCTGCATCCGTCCGCACCTGGACTGCGCCCAGCGCCAGAAACCCTGGACCCCGCGCACCCCACTGCACCATACCCAGCCTCAGCTACGACGCCGACTCTCTCCACGCTCTCAACACCGGCCGAGACCAACGCTGCAACCAGGCCACCCCGAAACGCACCCACGGACCCTTTACCTGCCGCAGCTGCAGCTTCACCTGCTACAGAACCACCAAACCATCAAGGACCAGACCCAACCACCTCCGCTGCATACTCCTCAACACCCGCTCTGCACGCAGACACGCCATCGAGCTCTGGGACCTGCTCGACGCCACTGCCCCGGACGTAGCCTTCCTGACCGAGACGTGGTGGAACGACTCCTCTGCACCAGACATCGCCATTGCCATCCCAGACGGCTGCAAGATCAACCGCAGGGACCGCGCTAACGGCATCGGAGGAGGAATTGCCATCGTCCACAAGTCCACCCTCAAGGTCACCACCCACGCAGACGACACCCTCAACGCCGCCGAACACCTGCACTTCCGGATCCACACCGACCCCAACACCACCCTCAGAGGAACGCTCATCTACAGACCCCACGGACCCCGGGCCCAGTTCAGCGACTCCATCGCTGACCTTGCCAGCACCCACGCACTCACCTCCACGGACTACATCCTCCTCGGGGACCTAAACTTCCACCTTGAGAACAACAACGACGTCAACTCCACCATGCTGATCGGCAACCTCGCCAACCTCGGCCTCAGATAACTCGTCACTGCACCCACCCACGCCGCCGGCCACACGCTGGACGCTGTCTTCTCCACAAGCACCCACGTCACCTTCAACCACACCACCGAATCCCACTGGACCGACCACCGCTGAATTCACTTCACCTTCAAAAAACCAACCACGCACCACCGCACCCAACAGCTGCCTCGCCGTGGCTGGAGCAAAGTCATCGAAGACCAGCTGCTCACCACCCTCTCCCAGAACCCACCCACCGACCCCACCAACCCAGACGCCGCAGCCCGCAACCTCAGACAGTGGATCGACGACTGTGCCAACACCCTCGCCCCACTGAAGAAACCCTCCAACAGCCACGTCAGCAAGAGAGCCACCTGGTTCACCGGCGAGCTCCTGGCCTCCAAGCCCACATGCCGGAAACTGGAGAACAAATGGCTCCACGAACGTACACCGGACAACCACGCAGCCCACAAGGACGCCACCCGCAGACACCACCACCTCATCAGATCAGCCAAGAGGTCCTCCTTCAAGGACCGCCTGGAAAACAACGCACACGACAGCAAAGAGCTCTTCTGCATCGTTAAATAACTATCCAACCCCAGCGCCAACACCAATGACATCCAGCCCTCACAGGAACTGTGCGACTCACTGGCCATCTTCTTCCCCTGCAAGATCGCTGACATCCACGACAGTTTCAACACCACGACCGACCCGACCACGCCAGACTCCAGCCCTCCTCCGAACACCAACAACGCCAACCGATTTACCTCCTGGTCCAACGTCAGCGACGACGAGACACGCAAGGTCATGAACTCCATCCACTCAGGATCTCCGACAGACCCGTGCCCACACCACATATTCAACAAGGCAGACGCAGCCATCGCCCCACAACTACAGAAGGTCATCAACATCTCCATTGAAACAGCGACATTCCCGGAAAGCTGGAAGCACGCCGAAATCAATGCCCTCCTCAAGCAGCCCAAGGCGGACCCCAAGGACCTCAAGAACTTCCGGCCCATCTCCCTGCTCCCATTCCTGGCGAAGGTCATCGAGAAAATCGTCAACATGCAACTGACCCGCCACCTCGAAGACAACAACATACTGGACCCGTCCCAATCCGGATTCAGACGAAACCACAGCACCGAGACTGCCCTCATCGCCGCCACAGAAGACATCAGGTGCCAATTAGACAACGGTGAAACATCAGCCCTCATCCTCCTGGGCCTCTCGGCCGCCTTTGACACGGTCTGCCATCGCACTCTAAAAACACGTCTCCAAGAAGCCGGTATCCAAGAGAAGGCCCTCGACTGGGCCACTTCCTTCCTCCCCGGCAGATCCCAGAGTGTCTGCCTCCCACCCTTCTGATCCAAAGCCTCCGACATCATATGCGGCATCCCCCAGGGCTCCTCCCTCAGCCCAACGCTGTTCAACATCTACATGGCCCCCCTCGCACAAGTGGCCCGCCACCACAACCTCAACATCATCTCCTACGCCGACAACACTCAGCTCATCCTCTCCCTCACCAAGGACCCTCGCACCGCCAAAACCAACATCCACGACGGAATGAAGGCCATCGCCGACTGGATGAGGAGCAGCCGGCTGAAACTGAACTCGGACAAGACGGAGGTCCTCATCCTCGGACCCAACCCCTCGGCCTGGGACGACTCCTGGTGGCCGACCACTCTCGGGACAGCACCGACACCCACCGACCACGCACGCAATCTAGGATTCATACTCGACTCCTCCCTCTCCATGTCCAAACAGGTCAACGCCGTCTCTTCCTCCTGCTACAACACCCTCCACACGCTTCGCAGGATCTACAAGTGGATCCCGACCGAAACAAGAAGAACTGTGACACAGGCCCTCATCAGCAGCAGGCTGAACTACGGCAACGCACTCTACGCTGGAATCCCAGCCAAACACCTACGACGACTACAGCGCATCCAAAATGCCTCCGCCCGACTGATCGTCAACGTCCCCCGCCGCAGCCACATCACCCCCCAGCTAACAAACCTACACTGGCTCCCCGTCGACAAGAGGATCACCTTCAAACTCCTCACCCACGCACACAAAGCACTCCACAACACCGGACCAGCCTACCTGAACAGCAGACTCAGCTTCCACACCCCCACCCGCCAGCTCCCCTCCGCCAGCCTCGCACTCGCCGCTGTCCCCCGCCTCCAACGAAAAACCTCCGGGAGCAGATCCTTCTCCTACCTCGCCGCCAAGACCTGGAACACCCTACCTACCCACCTACGGCAGACCGAAGACCTACTTGCCTTCAGAAGACTCCTCAAGACCTGGCTCTTCGAGCAGTAGCCAAACTCCCCCCCCCCTCTCAGCGCCTTGAGACCCTCACGGGTGAGTAGCGCGCTTTACAAATACCATGATTGATTGATTGATTGGCGTGCGTACGGCGGCCATTTTTGATGATTGGGAATAGCTTTATTATGTTAAGGGGGCATTGAAGAGGACATATTTTGGGAAAAGAAATACGAAGTCTGTCAGAACGCGAGTCAGTTTCTGACAGACTTCGGTGGAAAGTTCAGCAGGAGGTCGTGTATTTGAATTGAAGTGAGCAGCTAAGGGAAAGAATTTGAAAATTAAGGTTAGTGTTAGAAAAAAGGAAAGTGGTATATAAAGGATTTATGAACTAGTTTGTTGGAAGGTTTTTAGAGGAAATCTATAATTTGGTTTTGTTGGAAAGTCATTAAAAAAAAATGTTGACGGAAACTTTGAGGAGAGAATGAAGAGCTACATGGAAAAAATGTTTGGGGAGATGTCGGGTTCAATAGATAAAAAAAGAGAGAATACCATGGAGAAAGGTATGTTAAGAAGACAAAGATCAGGGGAAGATGAGAATTTCTGGACCACTGAGGAGATTGATGTGGTTGCAGGAGGTTCTAATCAAGGGAGTAAGAAAGCACAAAAAAGGAAAATGATTGAGTCATTAAAAAAAGGGAAAGAACGTAAGGTTCTGAAAGGAATCGCTACAAAGGCGAAGGAGATCGCAAAAAGGGTGCAAAAAATTAAACATACTACTGTTGCTTGTGATTCAACATCGTCAAGTGGTGATGTTGAGCTTACTTGTAGTTCAGGTATCGAAGATTCAGATGTGGAGGTGATACAGCGCGGAATTTCAAATCCTCCCTTCGTCACAGACCAAATATCACACTAACACATTCACTCAATGCATTCATTGGTGGGGCCCATAACACCAACTCTCACACTTCATTCATCCTTGATCTGCTCTTACGGGAGAGATGAGTGTTCCAAACACTGACATGAAAGGAATACCTTATCACCTAAAGGAAATTTATTTACATAACCATACACTAAATATCCTTAGTCCAGCACATGTTAAACCTGAACCTCGAGATATTCCTTCCACTTGGTCGATAGATCAAATTAGTTGAGTTGGAGAAATGATTTTAATCCTCTTTAATTTACATTCAAATCTTAATCTATTCCCTTTCAATAAATAACCCAACACATTTGCTTGTTAATCCATTATATTGTTTATCTAATTAATGCAAGAATTTAGTTCCATCTAGTAAATTAATTAATTATCACACAAATCACAGAATATTATATTTACCTATTCCGGCTATCGTTCGTCCTCTAAGTCAGCAGCTTTAGTCGTCAGCACGCTACAGTCCCAAAGTTCAAGTCATGGACCAGAAACGTGCAAATATCGATCAATGCCCATAGAATGTTCGGAAATCTGTAGTTTATCAGGAAATTGGGCAGCAATTCAGTCCGTCAAAGATTCAGGGAAAACAGCTGTCCTGCAGTGTCACCGTCCTCTCCGTCAGCATAACGTCAGGAAAAAAAGAAAAGGTTCTGCGCAACTGTAACATTTGCTTAGCTTGGGATCTTCTGATAAGATCGTCTGTTTCGGTTTCCCAAAGTCTATGATGTCACACCGTCAGGCATGATCCATCCGGTTATTAAAATTGTCCATTGTCAAAGCTCTTGGCAGAAGTCCAGTCATGACCTTGTTCGGGTACATAGAGTGTAGGTCATCTTGAGGCCACTGGTACAGGAGCTTGGGACATGCGCACTCGGTCTGAAACCTCGTGGAATGGTAGCTGTCTCGTTGCGTGTGTCGGTCGGCCATTTTGTCTTAGGTCCAATCGGTCAACTTAAGCGAAACAAACACAAAAAGCAATTAAAACATGGAAATAACGAATAAAATGTTTAACCCTCACTAATTCCCCTATGTGTATGTAATTATCTAGCATAATAGCGACATTTAAAGCGTTTATATTCACCCAATGATGTCATCTGGTGCAACTTACAATTACGTCACAAAAGCAACATATATCATGCAATATTCTATTTTTCTAGTATTAGTATGCGTACGTATATTAGTTTACAAATTATTTTAGCCATGCAAAATGCAAATCCCATGTGTAATTCATACATTAGTATGGTTGATTAAGTATCACTCAAAACGCATTAATATTATTACAATTAATAGATTATTCTAATTAGTATTAACAAGCAGAAATGGGGGGGTATACAACATTTTGTACTACCAGCTCCATCAATCCCCCCTTTGGTGATTATATCACCACACCATCAACATTTTTTATTCCTTTTATGGAGTTTCAAAGTGATTACTTGCTTTTATTCATAACTCAGTTTCCCCTGTCTCTTCTCTTTTCGCTGACTTATACATACTCTCCTTAACTTCCTCTAATTCTATTTCTTCAAAGTCTCTCTCTTGTTTCTTATCTTTTCTCCTTAAATTTTCTGACTTTTATTCTTTTTTCGACAGATACACACTAATCTTATTATTAATACTATGAAAATCACACAGGTGAATGGAAATAAAATTCTACCTAAAAATATACTACCTAAATTTATTAAGAAAGCTGATATTTTCTTTCCAATTTTTTCCCAAACACCTTCAACCTCCAGTGGTGCAATTTCGTCATGCAGTTCAGTTATATTTTTAATATAAATTTTCAAATCTTTACTTTCGTCTGGAATGTAAGTACAACAATGTTGAACTTTCAGCATTCCACAGACTCCACCGTCTTTTGCCAATAATATATCAAGGGCAAGTCGATTTTGCATGACCATGGCACGCACGGCAACCATTACAGTGTTCACCAATACAAATCCTCCAGCAGTGCTTGTTGACAAGCGATCCACTACTGTTGAAAGCCTTCTAATTTTGTTTGCATTCAGAGATATTCCCACTGCTGGTATCAATGCTCCAAAGATGTCACCCACAATTTCTGACCAAGATTCTCTCTTACTACGTGCTAAATAACTACCTAAACTATGTATACCATCTTCTCCTCTATCCCTATAAAAAATCTTCGGAAAAACCAGACCTACATAACATGTGCCATACCAATGGTCTGGCAAACGATAATATGCCCTGTTCCCGCAAATGAAATATAACCCAGGGAAAACTGGATCTTTTCCACCTTTAAATCCCCATCCACCCATGATTCGGTATGTATCATGGCACTCACTATTACCTACAAAATAATTATCACATGCAGTTTGATTCCTTCTAATACACAATTTCCCTTTCTGAGGCCAATCTAAAGCCATAGTTGGACTAGCTTCACCTATCAAGTGTTTTTCCATTTCTACATCCCAGACTGTCTTCTCCACCTTTCCTTCAGATGCCTTTCTTTGCATTTTCAGTCTCCTTTCTTCAACCATATCTAAAAATGTATTTTCCTCTTTCTTTAAACTGCAAGTCAAATTGTTTTTAAATATATATTCTAATGTTAGTTCTTTAGTCTCTAAGAAAAATTCACCTAATTCCTTTGCAGGTTTTACCTTGTTTAGCTTGTTAATTGATGGTACTTGTGAAAATATGTTATCTACATCTGAAAAATAATACTCTAATTTCCCTGTTTGATAAAATAAACTAGCTATTACACTACATGTTATTCCATAAGTTACTGGAAGGTGGTGATAAGTCACTCTCTCCGATACAGAAGCAGGTAACTGCATACAAACGTAGCAGTCCCTTACGTCCATTGTCTTTACATATTCATACAACAATTTCGAAAACACATTATTAGAAAAATCGGTTATAGACCTGTCTTTATGTAAATAGTTTTTATCTATTCTAGTCAGAACTACCTTCTGAATCTTTTCTATATTAGTTTTGTTTTCACTATGTCCTTCTATTGTATCTATAGTAACCTTAAATGAGATCAGGAGAGCAAGTATGCTCCACAGAAGCATTAGTAATCCTGTACAACAACAACACATTTTACACCATCTTCTCAAAAATATACATCTACCCTTTCTACTATCTGTGTTTGCCATTTTTGTTAAAATGGACAGTGTCTTTTGACTTAGCCTCTTCTACTTCACAACTAGTTTGTCTAACCCAAGGCTCTAAGCACCTACTTGGTTCTATCAGTTTTTGTCTTTTTCCGTATTTTATTATCTTTCCGTTAGCAACTTTCTGGTCTCATTCAGTTTGGCATCTCATCATCTTTCACTTTTCCCTCATGATCTGAATACAGAATGTCCTGAACATCCGCTTCTTCTCCAATATCGGACAAGATAACTCTCAGGATTTCCGATTCTTCATCCTCATCAACCACTTCTGGTACAATCACCTCTGGATTTCCTTGGCTATCCGCCTCTTCTTTTACTTCAGGCAGGGCCACATACGTCCATTCTGGTGACTTATACTTCTGGTTTGGTTTTCTTGTTCTTTTGCTTTCTTTAATTACAATGGTTTCTTCGTCTTTTGATTTCTCCTGACTCGTCACTTCATTTACCTGTTCAGCCCTTGGTGAATTTACTCGTGTCAGTCGATATCGCAATCTTTTTATTTTATTCGGCCAAACGTCGTCTTTTGCTGCTCTTTTCAATTTACTTCCTTTATCATTCTTTTCAGTTCTCCAAGCTTTCTTTCTTAGAACTCGACCTTCAGGTACTTTATCTTAGCTTTCCTCTGACTCTGTTTCAACTTGCTTTTTACTCTCAACAGCTTCTTTCTCCACCACTTCTTTTGTTTTCCCTACTTCTGTCCCTCCTCGTATCTCCGGCACGCAATATTCCTGCTGACTACTTGTCCCTACTTCTAACTGGATGTTGGAGTTCCCTACACCTCCTCGGGGGTCTTCAGCAGTAATCTTTCCCTCTCTCTCTGTATCTGGCACCTGTCCATCTAAATGTGTTATTTCAGGTGGAATTTCTCTCAATCTTTCATCTGGAACTTCTCTTTCAGTAATTTCTTTTATTGTCTCTTCACTGTCTTTTTCTTTGTCTTTCCCTTGTCTTTTTCTAGAACATTGAGTTCCTTGTTCAGTCTCTGAATCTGAGCTGGTATCAGAAATGTATAACCTTCTTCTCAGGGAAATACTTCTGGGGAAAAATGTTAGACTTGGTTTTGATTCCCCCTTTCAGGGGTTTCTTTTGTTTTTGGCTCTCCGTCATCCGATTCAGTTCTGGATTCTGATTCATCAAAATACTCCTTTTCTGTGCTATCCACTGTATTTGAAATTCTCAATGTATGACTTGCATGAATCCAGTTTTTCAGTCCAGCACACTTTACAGCTGTTGTTGTGGTCAAGATGATTTGTTGTGGTTTTCCCCATCTTGGTACCAAACAGTTTCTTCTTCTGTGTATTTTTATTCTCACACAGTCCCCTGGGCTCAGATCATGGGCTTGCTTCTTTTCGAGGGTGGTGGCATCCGCTCCAACCTGATGAAACACTGCGTCAGCCAGGCTTTTACAGTATTCCAACACCATGTCATCAGTTATAGTCATCAGCTTGGTGACTGGTATGAACACATGTCGCATCGCCCGTCCCATGATAATTTCATGGGGGCTCAACCCTGTAGTTCTGTCTGGAATTGATCTAATAGTCATGAGTACCAGAGGCAAGACATCAGGCCATTTCATTCCTGTGGCTAAACACATTTTCCCTATCCTGTTTTTGATAGTACCATTCATCTGTTCCACTACACCAGAAGCTTCTGGGCGGTAGGCACAATGTAGTTTTTGCCGTACATTCCATACTTCACAAATCAATTTTATGGTCTCATTATGGAAATGTCCTCCTTGGTCTGATTCAATTGTTACTGGGAATCCGAATCTAGGAATAAATTCCCTCAAAAGTAATTTTGCCACTGTCATTCCATAATTTCTTCTTGTTGGGAATGCTTCTACCCATCTAGAAAACAGACAGACCATAACTAGAACATACCTCAACCTGTTACAGGGAGGCATCTCAATGAAATCCACTTGCATTCTGGTAAAAGGCCCTCCTTCTCGACCTATTGTTCCTAGGCTCACTACTGTCTTTCTTCCAGGATTGTATTGCTGACATATTAGGCATCTCTGACAAAGACTTTCTGCTACAAGTCTGAATTTTGCATTGTACCAGGTCTGCTTAAATGACCTGATCATAGCATCTCTCCCTATGTGTCCCTGACCATGATACATCCGTGCCATGGCAGACATCATGCTATCAGGCATAACTGGTCTTCCAACCCGATAGACCCACACATGATCCTTCTCTCTTGGTGCACATCCTGCTTTTACCCACTGCTTCATTTCCTCATCTCCTGCTTCTTCCTGTAATTGTCTCACTTCTTCCCAGGTACCCACAATGTTAGTAAACATCAAAGAACAAGAAATCACTTCCTTCTCCTTGGCCCGGTTTATGGAATTCTGATTACGTGCGCAGTATTGAGCCATGCCGTTGGCATATTTATTGCCAGTGGCGATGTAATCACCACTTTGACTGTGGGCAGCACACTTCACAACAGCCAATTGCCTAGGCAGCTGTATCGCCTCAAGCAATTTTCCAACCACTTCAGCATTCTTAATGGGAGTTCCACCCGATGTCAAACACCCTCTCTGCAGCCATATTTGACCGAAGTCGTGTACGACTCCAAAACCATACTGGCTGGCAGTTATCACAGTCACTCTCACATTTTTCTCAATCTTGCATGCTGTAGTCAAAGCAACAAGTTCAGCTATTTGGGCCGATTTTACTCCTTTCAGGTAGGACGCTTCCATCACTGCTGCAACTGTGCATACCGCATATGCTGCACTCAACACTCCATCATCTGTTCTCAAAAAGACCCATCTACAAACATGACAAAATCACTTTCTGGTAAAGGTACATCTTTTATGTCAGGTCGTGGTTTTGTACAGAAATCGAGTACATCCAGACAGTCGTGATCTGCTTCATCTCTGACTTCTACATTCTCAGCATCAAGCAGCAATGTTGCAGGATTCACATTCAAACATCTCACAAGACTTACATTCGTTGCACCTAATATGACTTTCTCATACTTAGTCAGCCGACTGTGTGTCATATACTGAGTACGACTCCTTGTTAAAAGGATTGCCACGTCATGAGGTACAAACACTTTCACAGGATATCCCATTAAAATTCCTTCACTCTGTTCCAAACTCCGGCAGGTAGCAGCCACTGCTTTCAAACACCCTGGTAGGGCTACAGCTACTGGGTCCAGCATTGATGAGAAATATGCAATTGGTCTCCTCAGTTTTCCATGCTTCTGTATTAGAACAGAGAGTGTACATCCATTGCTCTCACTGCAGTACAACTCAAACTCTTTCTCATAATCAGGCATACATAAGGCAGGTGCTTCACACAACCCATCTCTCAATCGTTTAAAAGCTGCCAATTCTTCTTTGTTCAAATCAATGGGATCTCTCACATCACTTCTTGTCAATCATACCAGAGGTTTTGCAATCAACGAAAAATTGCTGATCCACTGACGACAGTATCCAACCATTCCAAGAAACATTCTCACCTCTCTTTGGGTCATGGGTACTCTCATTCCTTTTATGATCCTGATTCTGTCTATTGTTATCTTTCTCAGTCCCTTTTCGATATTGTGGCCTAAATATTGTACTTCTTTTTTGCAAAATTGTAATTTTGATGGTGACACTTTAAGTCCTCCATCTGCCAGATGATTCAGCAAGGCTATAGTGTCTATCTCACAAGCTTTACGGGTTTTCGACGCCACAAGAAGGTCGTCGATGTATTGAACTAACACTGAATTTTCGGACATTTCTAGACTTTCCAAAGATTTCTTCAATAGCTGATTAAATATTGAGGGGCTTTCTGTATACCCCTGTGGAATTCGGCACCAAACCAAAATACGTTCGCCAAAACGAAATGCAAAAATCTGCTGACTGTCATGATGCAATGGGATGGAAAAGGAAGCATGGCATAGATCAATCACTGTATACTATTCTGCATCATGGGGAATCTGGTACAAAATCACAGATGGATTTGGTACAATAGGACAGCAAGACACAACAATTTTGTTTATCTTTCTCAGATCTTGTACTATCCTGAACTTCCCATTAGGCTTTTTCAGTCCCATAATCGGTGAATTACATGGACTACTCATTATTTCTCTCAGAACGCCTTGTTTTCTCATTTTCTCAATCACAGGGGTAACTCCTTCAATTATTTCAGGTGTCAATTTATATTGAGGGACATTTGGATAGCTTAACCTTCCTTCACTGTTATTTTTACTGGATCTACATTTCTCATTAATCCCACATCTTCTCCTGTGAAATCCCAAACTTCCGCGTTTACAGACTGTTTCAATTCTTTAGGTAATTCATCAGGGTTAAATACAGCATAGGTTTCAGGAACCTCATTTTCCCTGTTTGCCATTGTCATTTTATACAACACATCTTCATCCGGGGTCTCAAAGGCTATCCCATCAGGGGTACAGAATATAGTGCAATTCATCTTACACAGCAAATCCCTACCTAATAAATTCACAGGACTGGTATCGCACACGACAAAGCGGTGCATTTCAGAAAATTTCCCTATGCTAACTTTCACTGGCTCTGTAAGATAAGTTTTAATCTGTCTGTTGGATACACCAACTACTTGGATCGTTTCATCCGAGAGAGGAAGGTACTTAACATCACCTGATCTGACAGTTGATCGAGTAGCACCAGTATCAACTAGGAAAGTAATACTTTCATTATTTATCTTCCCATCTACAAATGGGCCTGTCTGGTCTACTTCTAGAGTTGCGCCAAGTAGGCACTCTTCTTCCTCCCTTCGGCACCGTCAATAACCCTCTTCTGAATCACTCTCATCGCATTGCAGCCAATACTGCGAAACAGCGTTAGCGCGTGGCAGCTTATTTACCTGTTCTTCGTTGTAGAATCCTGTTTTGTTACTATATTTCTGGGAGTTTTTGCTCTGTGGAAAAGGTGGTTTTGGCACCAGATTCTGTTGGGTTACAACCTGCTGCTGTAGCTGCGGTTGACCACTCACCTCATTCTGCACCTGCGGATTCAATGATACATTTTCATTGTTAGTACTTGGGGGAAATTTACACTTGGATTTCCAATGCCCTATTCTAGAGCAATTGTGACATGGGAATTTCTTTCTAGCTTCTTCTATATTAAAATTTCCCTTACCTTTCCCAGGAATGAACTTTTGTCTCGGGCCAGTATTATTTGCTTGTTCCGCTAATTGAGCTTCCTGCCTCTCTGCTACCTTTAGTTGTGCCCACATAGCCTTTTCTTTTAATTTTCGCTGTTTTGCTTTAATCTCATCACTGAAATATTTTGCATGTCTCAATACTATGTCTATTTTCTTATTTTGCCAGTCTACAGTATGTTGTTTTATCATTTCACTAATCTCTGGACGTAGACCGTATACAAATCTGTATACAAAATGACTTAAATCCTTTTTACTCAAATGTTCATCACCACTGAACTGTTTAACGGCTAAAATCAGCCTTTCGTAATATGCATGTACTGACTCTTTGCTTTCCTGATGTGTTCTGTCAATTTTCACCCAATCAGTCTCTTTAGGAGGTACTTTGTTTTTCAGAAAGGCAATAACCTGTTCATATTTCTTCATTACCTCGGGATCAGGAGCTCCGGTTTTTGGATCTCTAGGGAATTCCTGAGTTGGCCAATTGATCATTAACTTGCACTCTGTCCATAAATCTGCTGGTACTATTATGACAAATAGACTATTCAGATTAATCCATAATACTTTAGACAACTTCACAAATCTGTCCACTTGCCTATACCACTCGACAGGCTTTTCGCAGGGAAATCATTTGTAAAAGACAGAATATCCTGTCTTGTCCATGGAACATGCACATATCCTCCTCCTGGAATTTCTCTCATGGGGTAGTCTATTACTACTTTTTCTTTTTCTCTTACAGGGAATGCTGCAAGCATTTTATCTGGGGCATCATCTCGTTTTCGGTACCACCTGCTTCTCCATTTATCCACGTCTCCCCGTTTTCTCAACAAGATAATTATTTCCTTAATCTGACTTATCCGTCCTGTGGTGTTCAAATTTTCAATATCTTTTTCAGTGAAATCTATTAGATTTGGTTTTTGTAAAGCTTTTACCTTTTCAATATCTATACCCATTTCATTTGCTACTTCTTCTAGCCTTTCGTGCAGATTTTTCGCTCTCAATGTTACACTTTTGCACAAAAATAGTAATTCTTCATCCTGATAAGTTTTTAATTTCTCTGTGGGGATAGTTCCTACTATTAACTCTTCCAGTACCATTCGTAATTTGGCCACATCTATTGATTGGGATTCTTTGTCTTTTCTCTGCAAGCTTCTCAACCATTCACTTAATTCTTCGGTAGATGGACCTACTGGTTTCTCTACATTACCTTGTTCTGAATCCTTTTGTATCTCTAATATTGACTCGACTGTCGTTGTATGTCTTTCTGCTAAATTCTGGCCTATAAATGGGTTACTTGAAATATTTGGTTCAATCATACTCATTGTCTGTCTCCATGGATTTTCATTCTGGCTCTGTTTTGGCTTCTCAGCCTGTTTATTGCTATTATAAGGAACTGTTAAACAATGTTCGCTATCTTTCTGTTTATCAAAAATAGGTATCACAGGGCCTATCGTTACTGGAACAGTCACAGCTTCTAGATTTTTAGTCAATTCTCTTATCTTCTCAGTTAATTCTAAGGTTGCTTTTGCTAATTCTGCCGAATTTTCACCATTTACCTTACTATCTGACTTTCTCTCTACCTCTCTAATGGAATTATTTTTCTCTAAATCTTGGGACTTAATGATTCGTAAAGTCTCTCTCATTGGGGCACTTGGCCTCAACATTTCTGGTTCTGGTTGATACGGAGGTGGATTTTTATAAAACATGTCATCAAGAACATCATCCTCCGATTCATTCACTCCATACCCTCTTGATTCAACATTATTTCTTTTTTCTGTGCATTTTCTACCTCCAATTTCTTCTGCAGTTCTTATGGGAAATAGACCTTCAGTCATACTCGCATTCCGCCACCTTACTCATTCTGTCATCATGATTCTCATGTCCATATAATCTACCAAACATGTACCTATATCTTTCGCCACTCCTCTGTCTCTCTCGGTCATGTATCTCATCTTCCCATTCTGTCAATGCTTTAAATTGTGTTGGTCTAGGTCTCGGTTCTAGATTCATCATTTTCTCTCTCAAATTTCTCAAAACTGCTAAATTAAATGAACCATGCTCTGGAAATGCCAAGACTCCGTCGTTCTTGGTATATTTTACCCAATTGTCTAACCAAATACAAGTATGATATCCATATTTCGCAACCATAAAGGATGCGGGGGTTTTCGGTGGAGGAAGTAATTGTCCTTCCCTAGACACAATCGGTTTGTCCTTCTTGAACCACTTCTTAATTTTCCCAAACCAGGACTTTTTCTCCTTTGCTGGTGGATCGTAATACATATTTTCTGTCTTTCGTGTATCGCTAGTCTCTCCTTACGACTGTACTGATGTTTTTAACCAATCGTAGCGCGACTCACACTAACGCACCAACCAGAAGCGTCTATGACACTTCTGGAATTCCCCAATCCCAGCGCGACTCACACTAACGCACCAATCCGGAGCGTCTACGTCACGCTGTAATTCTCCACTCCTAACGCGGCGTACACTAACGCACCAATCAGGAGCGTCTACGTTTCTAACCGACTGGACAATCCCAGCACGATCTTACTGACGTCAGCAGCCGCTACTCTTACTCCTGCTTCTACTGACCCCTCCTTTACAAAATTCTCTCAGTAAGCTGTTTACGTTTTTCAAATTTACAAATCTATTAGTAACAACACAAAAACACCACCATTGTCCGCTTCGCTAACCAAAGAATAGCAAAAGACCTTTTTCACAAGAATTCCGTCTTTCCCAAGAGCAGCGCTTACCTCTGACCTACTACGGAATCGTTACTACCGTTGATAAAGTAGCACATCCCTCTACCATACCCTTCTAGCAAGCATTAGATAACTGTTTCTCCAGAATTAAGACACCTAGTTGGAGACCCTATGCTCCTGAGAAATAAAAGCAGAGTTTCACAATTAACCGGTGTGCCTTTTCATTCACGCACTTTCACGCATAAATTGTAGTACATTCACACAGAATTCTGTCTTTCCCGAGAGCAGCGAACAGTCTGCCCTACTACAGAATTATAACACTTGTTAACAAAATAGAACTTCCCTCTACTTTGTCCTTCTAACAAGCTTAGAGAACACCTGCTACCTTTCCAGCGATAAGCGTTATCAGAGTACCTTCTGGCCTCCTGGTACCAAGACCAAAATTTCACAGGTAACCTTCGCTATCATACATACTTCTCTCATACAGAAAATGTCTCTAATGGCAACACATGACGATGCTACCGAATCGAACCCAGACAATGCGTCGTGTAACTTCAATCGTTACACGTTTCCCCTGTGTACCTACAGGGCAACAACAATTCCGTCTTTCCCGAGAGCAGCGCTTACCTCTGCTCTACTACGGAACTGTTACAAACTTCTGACTTCCTACATCCCAGATGCCGTGCAGACAACATAAAACTCTATGCGACTCAACATAGAGTGTTAATACATAAACCACTACCAATCAATAATCAATATCAATAAGCAATGTACAAGCAATAATCACCTAAACCAAAACAATAAAAACCATCATCCTGCTACAAGAAAAACTGATGCAGCGCGGAATTTCAAATCCTCCCTTCATCACAGACCAAATATCACACTAACACATTCACTCAATGCATTCATTGGTGGGGCCCATAACACCAACACTCACACTTCATTCATCCTTGATCTGCTCTTACGGGAGAGATGAGTGTTCCAAACGCTGACATGAAAGGAATACCTTATCACCTAAAGGAAATTTATTTACATAACCATATACTAAATATCCTTAGTCCAGCACATCTTAAACCTGAACCTCAAGATATTCTTTCCACTTGGTCGATAGATCAAATTAGTTGAGTTGGAGAAGTGATTTTAATCCTCTTTAATTTACACTCAAATCTTAATCTATTCCCTTTCAATAAATAACCCAACACATTTGCTTCTTAATCCATTATATTGTTTATCTAATTAATGCAAGAATTTAGTTCAATCTAGTAAATTTATTAATTATTACACAAATCACAGAACATTATATTTACCTATTCCGGCTATCGTTCGTCCTCTAAGTCCGCAGCTTTAGTCGTCAGCACGCTACAGTCCCAAAGTTCAAGTCATGGACCAGAAACGTGCAAATATCGATCAATGCCCATAGAATGTTCGGAAATCTGTAGTTCATCAGGAAATTGGGCAGCAATTCAGTCCGTCAAAGATTCAGGGAAAACAGCTGTCCTGCAGTGTCACCGTCCTCTCCGTCAGCATAACGCCAGGAAATAAAGAAAAGGTTCTGCACAACTCACTACTCTACCATCATTTATAATAAAATTAACGTCAAAATGTAACATTTGCTTAGTTTGGGATCTTCTGATTGGTTGGTTAAGATCGCCCGTTTCGGTTTCCCAAAGTCTATGATGTCACACCGTCAGGCATGATCCATCCGGCTATTAAAATTGTCCATTGTCAAAGCTCTTGGCAGAAGTCCAGTCGTGACCTTGTTCGGGTACATAGAGTGTAGGTCATATTGAGGCCACTGGTACAGGAGCTTGGGACATGGGCACTCGGTCTGAAACCTCGTGGAATGGTAGCTGTCTCGTCGCGTTTGTCGGTCGGCCATTTTGTCTTAGGCCCAATCGGTCAACTTAAGCGAAACAAACACAAAAAGCAATTAAAACATGGAAATAACGAATAAAATGTTTAACCCTCACTAATTCCCCTATGTGTATGTAATTATCTAGCATAATAGCGACATTTAAAGCGTTTATATTCACCCAATGATGTCATCTGGTGCAACTTACAATTACGTCACAAAAGCAACTTATATCATGCAATATTCTATTTTTCTAGTATTAATATGCGTACGTATATTAGTTTACAAATTATTTTAGCCATGCAAAATGCAAATCCCATGTGTAATTCATACATTAGTAAGGTTGATTAAGTATCACTCAAAACGCATTAATATTATTACAATTAATATATTATTCTAATTAGTATGAACATGCAGAAATGGGAGGGGTATACAAAATGTTGTACTACCCGCTCCATCACAGGATGTTCCACTTAAAAGGAGAAAGATAAAAGAGAGAGAAATTAAATTGGAAGATAATGAGATTGTGGATCCTCAGGGTGAGGATATGTTTGACCCTCTTTTAATACATCCTCTTTCTCCGCAGTGGGCTCCGGTGGAGGACGTTGCAAAGTACGTGAGATTTTGGATAAGCAGGGAGACACCAAAAGAGGTCAGGACTAGAATGGGAAGTGAGTGTCCTAGACCTAGTCTGAAGAGCAAGGTTGCGTATACTCCAGAACTTGATCAAAAGATGATGGCGTTTATAAATAAATATGGAAAAGACCCCAGGAACAGTCTCGAAAAGGGATTAAAAGGGTGTCTAGATAGACTTCTAGATGTCTTGGGGCCATTGACAAAGATATTTGGGGCCTCATTTATGAGAAGTGATGCATCGCTGCGTGAAAGCAGCGATCCGTCACTTCTCACTGCACCCTCCTTGCGACACCAATGATGCGTCATATTTATAATATGACGCATCATGTCACAAGGAAGGACAGATACGTCCGTATAACTGACGTATCTGTCGGCGCAAAAAGTGGCGCATTGCTGGAGTTGTGTCGGAAGCCTGACGCAACTCCAGCAATGTTCCTTTCACATGGGGCAAGCCCCATGTGAAAGGGCCTACGTCACCCTTACGCCTGCCATTGTAGAATCTGAAATATAAGCAAGAAATGAATCCACACAAACGGTTCTCAGTCAAGGGTAAGATGACAGCGTTTATTAGAAACCAACAACAGATTAGCGTGCAGCACGGGGGCACCCAGCAAAGTCACTGAGTGCCCAAAGATGTGACATTGGTGATAGCTTTTATAAGCCAAAACCACAAAGGATACGGCATCATCACATACGTAGCACAAATTAAGCATAGTTCATTTGACCAATTTGCAAGGGCCTAGATAGTTATATACCATTTAAGGTCCGAAAAGTACTATTGCAGACTGCGTGACCTAGGTCTGCTTCTGGGACTTTCCACTGTAATGTAAGATATAGGTCTGGTGCTTTTCCAGTTAATAGTTGCAACATAATAGAAAGGACCAGACATATTACAAAATGTGCTATGCTGAAATGTCTGTGTCTACATGAGCATCTCTCCCTGTCACGTATTATTCTTGATCGAACCTTGTGTTACAAAAGCTGTGTCTCTGAAGCGAATGGTAAAGTACGGGCATTTTGTGCACTGCTTTTCATGTCAACTTAGCAGGGCCTAGAAGCTTACAGCATTTGGTATCATACAAGAAAGATGGCTTCTACATTGCCCCATCTGATACCAAATCACTATCTTCTAACCCCTCACCTCCCTGCCGGCCATTGATGAACAGTATTTCAATTGTTTTTGCAAATATTATTATCAGTGCAGTCACTATTGTCCATGGGACTGGTGTCAATATGGCTCCTAACACTGATGGCCATGTTCTGTCCCTTCTTCTTGTACTGGGCATTGTTCCTTTCTTTCACTTTTTAGTTAATGTCTCTGATAAGACCAGATCAGATCTCTTCTATTGCATAAATCACGCAATCCAAAATGTCAAGTCAAATGTCTGCTATTTCTTGTGCTATTGTTTGATGTCCAAAAAAGTGGGGAACGAGATGTCTTGCAAGATCAGGTCTCTTAACACACTCAATATCGGAGTATTTGGCACAGTTAGTTCCAGCACACTATTTAATTTTATTCCAGGACACAATAACCTCATATGAATTATTAGTCGTTACTCTTCTACCCTCACTTGTATAGATCTAAGCCTTCCAGATCTTGTTGCTGGCATTTGTCGTAATTGGGGTGTACTTAGGTAGTTGCATACCCTTAACCAAGTGTTCAATTCTGTTCTTTGATGTTCCAAAGCCTTGTCCTTAATATCTAACTAGCGGGTGATGCACCTCCTAGGGGTCTATTGGTGCAGACACCAGTCAACCATTTAGAAGAAAACGTTGGTGCCTTGATGGAGTACTGTCAGAGGTTACTAGCACATGACAGTTGGCACTCCCTTGGAAAGTAGCTGGTACAGACGTCTTTGGAGTGATGATACCCAGAGGCCTGGGCTTGTTGTGCGCAGTAGGTTACTGCCTCTGGTGTCTTCTGTTTTCTGTTGGAGGCCTAGCCTGCCCCGAGCAGGTGTCTGCCTCTATCTCCTGTTCTTCTTGTCTTGCGTGGTGGATCGAAGGTTGTACCTGCGAGGTGCCTCAGCTTATTCTCTGCTGTCTGGTCCGTCTGCTTTGGAGCTGTGGATCCAGGATGTCAGCCCTTGGCACTTCACTGCTGTTACTGTGCTGAGGATGATCTGGTGATGCCCCTTCCACCTTGGCTGGAAGCAGTGCCGTCGGGTGTGGGCTTTTACCCAGATCCAGTCACCAGGCTGCAGGTCATGTCGCGGTGGAGATGTTGCCTCTGGAAGAGCCTGCAGTACCTGGTGGTGAAGATAATGTAAGGTCTCTGTTAATTTCTTGCAGTAACATAAAAGCAGGTAGTTTGTTAATGATAGTGGAGCTGTGGACATATGGCCTGCAATGTTCATGGGGTGGCCAAATACTATTTGCTGGGCTGGGCTTTGCTACCCTATCTGGCGTGCTCCTCATAGTCAGCAGGGCTAGTGTTAGTGCACCTACCCATGAAAGTTCAGTTGATGCACACATTTTCCCCATTTTATTTTTCAACACCCCGTTCTTCCTTTCCACCGCGCCCGCAGCAGGAGGGTGATAGGTGCAGTGTAACTTCTGTGTGATCCCAAGTCCCTTACATATTCCCCCTATGACGTGGGAAATGAATGCTGGCCCATTGTCGGAGCTCAGATGGGCTGGTATTCCAAAGCGTGGGATAAGTTCCTGTAGGAGGCATTTGGCAACCGTATGTGCATCACAGTTCTTTGTTGGGTATGCTTCGGTCCACTTACTGAACATGCACACAATTACCAACACATGTTTGTACTTGTGGGCGGGGGGCATGTCTATGAAGTCCATCTGGAGGCTTTCAAATGGTCTTGGGGAGGTGGGAAATGACCATGTGCAGTTGGTGTGCCCTTTCCAGTATTGTATTGTGCGCAAACAGTGCATTGCCTGCAAAGTCTTTCTGCTATTTGGCGGAACTTGGAGTTGTACCAGCATTGGGAAAACAGTCTGATTCATGCCATCTCGGCCAACATGTGAGAGATCGTGAAAAAAAAGGCATGTGATAGAAGGAAGCATTGCTGAGGGCAGGCATATCTTCCCATTGGGCCCTGTCCATAACCCCTCCTTTGTTTGCACACATCCTCCTTTGGCCCATTTCTCTTTTTCATCCTCCCCTACCTTCCTCTTAATATAAATTGGGTCAGAGTATAATGAGTCACTGTTATCTTTAGTGTTCTTCTCACTGCTTGTTATTTGTACCATTGCTAACTGGCAGCCTGTCAGTGCTATTCTCCTTTCTTCCCCATCAATAAATGCGATGCCCTTCAATACATATTCGTTTGATGATGTGTGCGCTGCACATTGTATTATAGCCACTTTTGTTGGTCTTAGTAATGCTTGGAGGAGGCCACTTATCAACTGTGCATGTTATATTTGTTGGCCTGTGGGTGTAAGGAATCCCCTCATGGAGAGAGAGGGAAAGAGACAACATTTTGATAAACACAGAAAGTCACTGTTAATGCCAGACCTAATTAGGGGCCGAGTAATGAAATAAAGTGCACCCACGTACTCTGATTAAGTGCAGATATACATCTGTGGTTATTTCACAAGACTTTACAGAAGCAGGACAAGAAATAGTACTCCTAGAAAATATTTGTGAACTGCATTTAAGCATGAGCAAATATGCAGGTGTAGATCTACTCATGCGAAAATCTGAGTGTTTGCAAGCTCACTTTTCCTCCATCCACTTTTAGCCAACCTTGGAAGAAGTATTATGTCTGCCATTTTCAGGAGTAAAAATCCAACCTGTCTCAACATTCCTACCATTACCTCCATCCTCTGTATGTAGATCTGTGGAACGTGGCAGCATAAGGTAATAGTTAGTATTCAAACCCTACTATGGAAGGAGCCCTGGCATAATCAGAAATGCTATTTTAGAGATCTTATATAATGAAATTGCTGCCATAATTTGTCGCCGCATTGCATGGCACAAAAGGGACAAGTGGTTTTTTGTCACTGGACACCTATTCACCAACACCCCTAAAGACTGCACCTGTATATTCAAAGACATAATAAATCTGTACACATTGTATCCTTAAAACATCATAATACGGACCACAGTTATTCAATGCGCACTATCCTTCTGCATTGGCATATACTCATTACTAAAGAACAATAAATAAACATAATATCACTACTCTTTATCCAATCCTTTGTAGTCCCTGGCGAATGCACTGCTTTCAAAAGCATTTTAGCGCATTCCCCTTACAGTATAAATTGGTATATATCCTGCAACTCTGAAGAACCTAGAAATGAAAAACATTAATATACATACACAATATTTCTTTTAGATGCATACATAACATAGTACTTCTCCTTGCTCCACTCAATTTAGGCAAAACCCTTTAAGAGCGCAATATACCTAGTATATGTGCTTGTGAGGATGGTGACGTTATATGTTAGGCTGTAGGAGTGAGAAATGGGAAAAACAAGCCAGCTACCTAACATGACCTAATTGTGTTATCCTGGGCATTTCATTTTTATCTTAGCAACTTACATCTTTTTTAATAATTGGAACCCAGGCCACCCAGATCCTTCATCTTTTAGCTCAATAGCTAATATGTTCAAATGCACACTTTGAAAAACCAGCACTTGAAACAGGGACAATACCTATAAATGCACGGAAATAACCTGATAACTGGCAGGAGGGTCCTCTGTTCCCCCTGCTTTTTAATTAAGTAGCCTTTGCGCAATGTAATGGAATCTTTTGTCCTTTAAAATAGCAAATGTCTCCTGTTGTAAATCACTCTGGGAGATGGGGTGGGGGACCTGTGGATAGCATCACTCTGGCCCTCACAATGTCAATTGACAAGACACCAAACAGGCACGTACGACACACATCTTTTCTCTGACGTTCTTGCATCCGAAAATGTTGAACCAAAACTTATTAAAGCGCATATACACAAAATAACATTTCCCTTCATCAATCTTTAAATGAACCTTAAACTATAAATTGTAACAGGTATTCAATCCTATTTTGTTAATACACATTTAAGAATTAGCATTCCCTTCCAATCTCCGCTGCGAAGAATACATATTTTTTTGTATAACCAGTTCTGTTTATACCCACAGAAAACTGTTGTAGTGTGTGGTGTAGTCTTGGCGCAATGCCCAGAATCTGTGGCCAGCCCACGATCGTTATTTCAAAGCCAGTCCAAAAGAGTTTTCTTTAACCCCTTAATGTATCATATAATCAAAGGCCGTGCTGGCCATTTCTCAGTAACTATTGCTTCATTTTTTTTTTTTTTTTTTTTTTCTCAGTCAATCTACTCTATAAAAGTATCAGGCGTTCCCTTCCACCTATTTGTCTCCCTTCCTGTCTCATTAGTTCTATGTACCCTCTTCTTTGTTCTACACGTAATTTCAGAAAGTCGTTGGTAAAGGACATGAGATGCCACTTTATTCTCCTTTTCCCCAGGTGGAGGAGGCACATTTCACAGGGGCATTATCAATGTGGTGCGTTGTGGGCACTTGGAAAGAAATCAGGGAACGTAAATTTGATAACATTGCAACTATAATATGGAGAGAGAGAGGCTGTTCCCGTATTCTGTGTTTGTCTTAGGGCCATAGCGTTCTGCTTAGAAGCACAGTGGGCCTCAGGACCATTAAGACGCGGTATTGTATTTTATTTTTCTGTGCATAATTTTAACAGCTTATTTTTCTTTCTGCAGAACTTGAAAGGTGCATAGGCTGCGTCCTGTCCCATAGTTTCAAGAGAAGCAGTATTTTGAAACATCCTGTCAAAAGTTCTATTTGGTTAACTTCCCCATTTATGAGTTTGTGCCCGAGATATTTGCAAAAGGTCTGCTCATCATGGGACAGCTCGGTGCGTTGTGCACCTGTGGTAGAGAATACCAGTGCATACATATGTGTTCGGCACGGGCAGTTGTATCCTTTCCAAAAACACATTTACTTTGCACTGTAAGGGTAAACACACTTCAGCGCACCCCCCACTTCCTCACAGAGGAGAAGCTTTCTTACTCATGTACATCAATCTAACTGAAGGGATGTCTATCAACCCCTTACTGATGATAGATTGGGCCTGCCCAAAATTCGTTGTGCAAGCTCAGGGTCCAAGAGCTCTGTTGCTAGAGTAGTACAAAACAAACCTATAGTTAATCAAAGACCGCATATCAAAAATAAAAGCACTTCAAATAAATGCATACAATACAACAACATATCTTCAAATTAATGCATATAATGCAATACCAACAACAACACCCTCCTCGTTGTGAGTAGGTGGACACCTATTCACATCTGGAGACCACCCTTGGTGTCCAGCAGGAGGCAGTGCACCAGAGCCAACTCATCTCTGGCCACAACTTCCTAAAAACTAGTCCCACACCGTAATCTTCCATTCCCTTCCTTCCAGGAGAATAATCACAGTCACAAGAAAGACATTGCAATCTAAGCGACACACAATATGCAGTCCTATGTCACAATTGTATTCCCCATTTTCAATAAATGGAAACAGCAATGCAGTTGTGTTACCTTAAAGGAACTCGTACCCCAATTATAGCTCTTAGGAAGTGTATATGGGAAGGAGTAATCTGTCCCTCTTGCAGTAGACAAACTTACAGGCATACTTCGGTACAGTGACACAGAAGGTAGTCAGCAGACTATCTCTGGCTGCTCATTCCTGAGGTGTGGGGGTATGGATAACAGATAATACAAATTGATAACAGATACAAATCAGTCAGTGATCAAACAGCCAGCTGCGCATTGTTAAAATGAAGCAGAGCAAGCGCCCATTATCAGACAACGTGACATGAAATGACATTTGCTACAAGTTCACCGAAAATATTCATAGATAGGAAGAAAAGAGACAGAGGTAGAGTAAGATATTTCATCCCCTTCCTTTCTCTCCGGGCCACGCAGACCCACAGAGGTGCTGCTGAACGAAATTTTTAGAATCACATAAAAGGTGAGACAAAAACAGGTGAACTCTGCACTTACACAGGCACACACATATAACACAAATAGCCGGAGTCTATCCCTAGTCGGTGCGGATCTACACAAGCACCTGTTATCTAATTCCAAAAGAGTGTTAGTGTAATGAGTGTAATCATAAGGAGAGTTGGAACCTGACATATCATAAGTAGCAGTGCACAGACGTAGGGTAATGTGCAATATAAAAACAATGTGAAAGTGTCTATTCGAGCAGTCAAGAATTATTATTGTATGAAAATGGCAACAGAAATCGTCCTTGTGTCCAAGTCAGATCAGTCAAAAATGTAGATGTACAGTCAAATTTCGACAACTGACGAACATAGGTATTGAAAACAAAAATCATTAAGCTCAAGAAACTTATTAATGCAAATCAAGGAAACAATAAATCACGTATTCCATCACTGTATGAAACAAGGCGTTCACCCCCCTTCCTTTTCTCAGCATCCGACACCTTCCACCCCTGGAGCCAGTGAGTGTCGCAGGCAAGACAGGGAACTGCAGAATTTCACCCTCCATGAAACATCAGTAGTCTTGTGCTTCCTATTTTCAGGGAGTTACTGCGTAGTCAAGGAAAAAAGGCGAATATTTGCCCTCACCGAACCCCAGTGGTGAAGGTGACAGTGCAGTAAGTATAATCCCAGTACAAAGCACATCATCAAGTAGTGAGGTGAACCCTGAATCATAGACAGCGATAGAATACCAGGGGAGCATCTGCAGTTGCAACCCCTCACGACGCTGGGTGTGCTCAAACCGAGACAGCACCCATGGGCCCACTTCCGAGAATTCCCACCGAATCCTCCTGACCCTGCTCTCACTGAGCAGGGTCCCTGGACCTATTAGTCTGGTTGGAGCGCCACTGGCTGCCTAGAAACAGAAACGTAACCCTAATCTAAATACTGAATGAAGCACCATATCCAAACAGTTCACACCTATGACTAATATGTAAATCCGGAGGGGATGCTAATCACCAACCCTCCACCAGTCCCTCCAACCAAGGTCCCAAAGGAGCTCGTCAGCTCAATCTTGAACTACGCGTAGCCGCTGCACCTAAACCGCGTGCAGCCACAGGGGTGCTTTCACCGCAACCACCTGCAAATGGGGAGCGAACCTGCCACAACCCAACCAGGAGGATATAAACCCTCAACATGTACTCACCTAGTGATCACTGGTCTGTCAAAGCGTACCGACCTCAGTTGTCACCAGGGGACCAGGGGCCAATTGTCCTCCACCCCCATAGACCAGAGACTCTCTGCAGGCAAGACAAAGGGATTGCAGAAGCACACCCTCCTTGGTCCTAGTTACAGCCAAGCGCTGCGTAGCACCAGGGAGTGACTGCGTGCATGGAATCGAGCAGAAGGACACCATCGCCGGTCTGGAGGGGTGGAGATGAGGACCAGGAACTACAAAGGAGATCAAAATGCACATTAAAAGACAGCTGATAGTCGGCAGCAGTGTCAGATGACAAAACGCAGAAAGAGCTCCGAAGCAGAAGTCAGTGCGCCGATCAAACGTTAAGAGGAAGCAAAGAAAATGTCACAAGCAGAATGGCGACACAGTGGAAATCTTCCGTGATAGAAAAGGAGAACAAAGAAAGTAATGAGGACTGCCAGTATGACAGCCTAAGAAGTACTTCGGTAAACAACCAATGGAGCTATCCCCGAGACAGGCACACTGGCCAAAGAAACACTGGCTTCGGCATGAGAAGCATACCAAGAAAAAAGGAGACAGGAGGAGAGAGCTTATAATCCAGTAAAAATAGTGCTATACAAATGTGCTGAGAGAGAAAGAGCAGGAGCCAAAGACATGACACAAGCAACTAACGGTTAAACACTGGTGTCGTCCTCCAACAGCCAGAGAGCGGAGATAGAGAAGACAAATTGAAATGTCACCACCTCAGGTCTCCGAGCTCCCGAGAAGTTGGAGTCCAGCAGCCGGTGGCCGTCGAAGCCGGTCAGATGTTTTGGGGCTGCATTCTCCACCAAATGTAGAATCTGAAATATAAGCAAGAAATGAATCCACACAAACGGTTCTCAGTCAAGGGTAAGATGACAGCGTTTATTAGAAACCAACAACAGATTAGCGTGCAGCACGGGGGCACCCAGCAAAGTCACTGAGTGCCCAAAGATGTGACATTGGTGATAGCTTTTATAAGCCAAAACCACAAAGGATACGGCATCATCACATACGTAGCACAAATTAAGCATAGTTCATTTGACCAATTTGCAAGGGCCTAGATAGTTATATACCATTTAAGGTCCGAAAAGTACTATTGCAGACTGCGTGACCTAGGTCTGCTTCTGGGACTTTCCACTGTAATGTAAGATATAGGTCTGGTGCTTTTCCAGTTAATAGTTGCAACATAATAGAAAGGACCAGACATATTACAAAATGTGCTATGCTGAAATGTCTGTGTCTACATGAGCATCTCTCCCTGTCACGTATTATTCTTGATCGAACCTTGTGTTACAAAAGCTGTGTCTCTGAAGCGAATGGTAAAGTACGGGCATTTTGTGCACTGCTTTTCATGTCAACTTAGCAGGGCCTAGAAGCTTACAGCATTTGGTATCATACAAGAAAGATGGCTTCTACACCATGAGGCAGGCATAAGGTTTTGACGCATTGGCGTCCTAGAAGTGATGCAGCGAAATCTCATAGATTTCGCTGCGCCACTCCTACGACCCTTTCTTACGGGGGTACGCCCACCCTGCATACATTATACCTGGCGCAGGTATAATGTAGCGCAGGGGTTTACGAAGTGACGCATCTACATAGATGCGTCACTTCGTAAATATGGCGCATCATGGTGCATGTTTTACACCACTGGTGCGTCACAAAAAGTGACGCACCGGTGGCGCAAAAGTGACGCAGGGGCTCATAAATGAGCCCCTTGAAATGTGCGAGGAGCAACATTCTAATAATACTGGAGTTGATGTGGCAGAAATGCGACAATGGGTCCAAAGAGCCACATGTCTTTTGGGGAACGCAAATACGGCAATTTGCATTGAGAGGAGAAAGTCAATTCTCTTTAAAATTGACCCAAAATTGGCGGACTTAGCGAATAAGGAACCTGGAGAGCGTAGTGAGGGCTTGTTCTTTGGAGAAGAGTTCGTCAAGGATATGTCTTGTTATGTCAATACTTTTAGCTCTTTTGAGAAAGCACAAAAGGACATAAGGAGAGTTTTTGGAGTGGCCGGGCGGATGCGGGGTCGATTCCCCGGCCGAGGACAAGCTTTTACTAGAGGAAACTTAAGAAGAGGAGGAAGACCCAATGGTACTGGTTATGGATCCAATTTCTACGAATCAAGAGGGGGACAGGGAACTTTCTTCCCTCAGAGACAGCGAAGCAGGGCCAGAGGAATGCGTTCAGAGAGGCGGACAAGAGGTGCCTCAGGTAAGATGCTTACAAGGCCCTATTTCTATCCAAATAAAGTTGGGCGGCAGACTAGCCCAGTTTGTTTCGAGATGGAAAGAGATTACAAAGGATCCATGGCTATTGGAAACGGTTTCAGGTTACAGAATAGATTTCTTGCAGACGCCAGTACAGGTGAGAGCTCCGAATATTTTGAGATTCTCAGTGGAGATGGAGGATTTGGTGACGAAGGAGATAGAGGAATTAGAGAAAAAAGGAGCTATAGAAGAGGCAAGGATTGTAAAGGGAGGCTTTATAAGCAACATATTTCTGGTGGAAAAAAGGAGAAAGGTATGCGTCCAGTGATAAATTTGAGAGAATTGAACGATTGGGTAACGTACAATCATTTCAAGATGGAGGGGATTCCTATGTTGAGGGATCTTTTAAGGAAAGGAGCTTGGTTGACAAGATTGGATTTGAAGGATGCCTATTTGACTATTCCAATGTGCAAGGAACAGTGCGACTTCCTGCAATTCAGGTGGAAAGGAACGTTATGGAGGTTCAGGAGTCTCCCTTTTGGGTTGACATCGGCCCCTTGTTGCTTTACGAAGTTAATGCGTCTAGTGGCAGCTTGGTTGAGATCAAGGGGAATACGTTTAATAGTGTATCTGGACGACATTTTGATCATGGCGGAAGAGAGGAATTTAGCAAAGGAACAGACGGAGTTTGCAGTGAAATTAATAGAGGATCTAGGATTTGTAGTGAACAAAGAGAAGTCTTGTGTGGAGCCTCAGCAGATGATTCAATTTTTAGGTTTTCAGACACAGACGTTGGGTTGTGTGTTGAGGTTACCTATGATGAAGGTGAAGAAAATAAGGAAGGAGGTGAAAAGAGCAATGAATTCAAAATGGATTACATTGAGACAGTTAGCTCGGTTGCTGGGTCTATTGTCAGCATCGTTTCAAGTGATTTTTCCAGCCCCTCTACATTACAGGGTATTGCAGAGATTGAAGGGTCTTCACTTGAGGAGAGGGGCAAAGTATTCTCAGAAAATTTTGTTGAATCAAGAGTAGAAGGAAGAATTGAATTGGTGGTTGATGAATCTAGAGGCATGGAACGGCAGGGCAATTTTCGGAGGGGTTCCGGAAGTAGAGATAGAGTCGGATGCGAGTCTTCACGGTTGGGGAGCACGATGTGGTCTGGTGTCGACAGGAGGAAAGTGGTCAAAGGAGGAGAAAGAGATGCATATAAATTGTCTGGAGCTTCTTGCAGGTTCATTTGCAATAAAAGTTTCATGAGGGATCAGGTGAAGTGTTGTGTGCTATTGAAGGTGGACAATTTGTGGGCTGTAAGGTACATGAACAAATTAGGAGGACCTCGGTCGAAGGGGTTAGCGGACTTGGCGAAGGAATTTTGGAAATTTTGCTTAGAGAAGGAAATTGTGGTTCAAGCTCAATATATTCCGGGTCTTTGCAATGTAGAAGCGGATTGGTTTTCAAGATATCTCAGAGATGTGAGCAATTGGAAGCTACAGAGGGGGGTCTTTCTGAGTTTGGAGAAGAGATGGGGTCCATTTCAGGTGGATCTTTTTGCGGATAGACTGAGTTGTCAGATGAAGGAGTTTTACAGTTGGAGACCGGATCCAGAGGCAAAAGGAATATATGCTTTTCTCCAGGATTGGAGAGTAGGAAGAAATTATGCTTTTCCCCCATTCTCATTGATTCAGAGGACTCTGATGAAAATCAGGAGAGAGAAAGCAGAGATGGTAATTTTGACGCCTTTCTGGAGAGCTCAGGTTTGGTTTCCAGATATGATGGATTTGTTGCTAGAGGATCCGGTGTTGTTACCAGATTTAAGGGAGATCATTCTGGACCCAGAGGGGAATGTTCACGATTTAGTTGTGAGGAGTCAGTTAAGGTTGGTGGCGTGGTTGATTTCAGGAGAATTTGGCAAGTGCATGGATTATCGAAGGAGGCTGAGAATCTTATCGCTGAATCATGGTCAAAGGGGACGACAAAAGTTTATAGATCAGCTTGGAGAAGATGGTCTGATTGGTGTGTCAAGAGGAATTTGGATTCCGTATCAGCTCGTGTAATGGAGGTGGTTAATTATTTGTCGGGATTGTATAAGTTCGGATTGACCTAATATACTGTGAATATTTGCAGATCTGCGATTTCAGCAGGGCATATTTTGGTGGATGGTTTGCCAGTAGGGCAAAATGTGTTGGTTAAAAGGTTAGTTAAGAGTGTAGGGATGGTTTTACCTCCCAAGACAAAGTATGGTGTTCTTTTGGTTTTGAAGGAGTTGGATAGTTGGGATAGTAATACGTCTTTGGATATTAATTTCTTATCTTGGAAGATGGCTATGCTTCTTTGTTTGGTTTCTTGTAGAAGGGTTTCTGATATTAGAGCCTTGGAGGTGGATTCTAGGTGTTATCAGCCAGAGGGTGTGTGCTTTGAGTTAAGGAAAAGAACGAAGACCATGTCTAGGACAATATTTTATCCTCATTTGGAGAGAAATGACAACTTGTGTGTGGTACAGTGTTTGAGAGAATATGAAAGGAGGACTTTAGTTTTGAGGCAAGGAGGTTGTTCACAACTTTTAATTTCTTATAAGAAACCTTTTAAGCCTGTGTCATCAGCTACATTGGCTAGGTGGGCGAGAGAGGTGATGTTGAGGGCAGGAGTAGATATTAGTATTTTTGGAGCTCTTTCTGTTAGAGGGGCTATGGCAACCAAGGCGTTTATGAGAGGTTTTAGTTTAGGTGGGATTAGGAAGGCTGCAGATTGGAGTAATGAATCTACGTTTAAGAAGTTCTATTTTAAGCCTGTGGAATATGTGTTGGATAGAGGTTTAGATTAACTTTGAACATGCATAATATTGGCCTCCGGGCCTTGATGTAAAATGCAGATTTTCCACATTTAGAAATGGGTAGAAAATCATGATTTTAATAAAGGCACGGAGGCTAATATTATCCCTCCACTGTTCCCTCCCAATTTTATTAATGGTTTGCTTTTTATTATGCAGGTTAAAGAAGAAGAATTTGTCAATGCAGAGGTTTGAAGTCGTTATCAAAGAAGGGATGAAGTTTTGTTTTTAATTTGAGATTTTGGATTTTATGAGGAAATAGTCGGCGAATTGTGACAATGGTTCCAACACCAATCCAATTCCGGAGACAATGGGACGAGAATCAAGATACACCGCCACCGACCTGTGTACTCATATGAGGGTTTTCTTATACAGACTCCTAAGATCTTAGACCCTGATAGCACAGGACAAGTGATCCATTCTCCCAGAACTTGAATTTTTGGCGTACAATGCCTGCCATGCGCCAACGCAGGCACCCTTGCAAGGGTGACTCTCTTGCGGAGTTGATTGATGTTGTGGCTCCATCTCTTCTTGAGACGTCTGCAGGTGCATCTTGACTTGTGGAGGACGGGAGGGAACCAGTGTTTTTTGCCTGGATGTTCTTGAGGGGTATCAGGGTGTCGGTACAGTTAGAGATCCATCAGTGGAGGTTGTCTGCTGTGGCGTTGGTGTCTGTAAGCGTTGGCGGAGTGGTGGTGCTGAGGGAATTGTCAAGAACTTCTTCTGTGGCCTTGATCCAGCTGCGTCGGGGAGGGGGCAATGATGGCGATGGTGTATGGTGTGCGTGGTGAAGGCATGATATATACAATGATGGACTGTCCAAGAGAGTTTGGTGGTGTGGCTGTAGTTGAATGGTCTTCCTGGCGGAGAAGACGGGGACGAGCGTGTTTCTGGATATGTGGGTTGGTGCGGTGACTATCTGCTTGAATCCGATGTTGTGAGGATCTCCAGGAGGGTGGTGGTGTTCTAGTCACTGGGGTTGTCCAGGTGGAAGATGAGGTCTCAGAGCGGGATGCAGTTGGTGGATTTGAGAGCCTGGGGTGCGATGACGTCTACAATAGCATCTGTGAATAGGGGGTCATGGGCCGGGGGGGCCTGTAGATGCGGGTGCGTGCTAAGGGGCTGTTGGGCGTGGTCCGGATCAGGAAGTGGAGGTGTTCCATGGTCGCCGTTGGGCCAATAGAGTGCATGGTCAGTCAGAGTGTGCTTTTGTAGACAATATAAATGCCTCCTCCTTGGCGGTCGGGGTGGTCCTTGCGTGTGATGTTGTAGCCGTCAGGGATGGCGATGTCTGGTCTGGAGCAAAGGTTGGTACAGGTTTACGTGGAGAAGGTGATGTCTGAAGAGTTGACGTTGAGGAGGTCCCAGATTCCTGAGGCGTGTTTATGGAGGTAACACACGCTGAAGGGGATGCAGTTGAGCCGGTCAGTTGCGCTGTTGTTCTGCTAGGCGGTGAGTGGCGCAGGTGTATTTTCAGTTTCGGCAGGCGAAGGATTCAAGGGTATTCTTCGGTGATGGTAGATGGCAGGCGGCTTGGCGTACAGGGTTTAGGGCGAGGGTGGTGCTAGCGTCATAGCAGTGGAGTGTCCGGGAGGCATGGTCCCTGGCACTGGACGCGGTCCATGCGTTGAAGGCGCAGACGGACTTGCCTTGGTGCCCATTTGGCGCACCAGTAGCACACCTGCTGTGCATGGCCGCCCAGCCGCTGCCATTAAGTAGTGCTGCAGGGGGGCTGGACAGCTGGGAGGCGGGAAACGTGGTAAAGGACACTGGAGGGGGCGGGCTGCAAGGGATTGCAGCATCAACGAGGGAGAGGAAAGGGGAAAAGGAACTGTACAAAATCACAAAAGCCAAACAAGGCAAAGAAAAAAGAAGAACAAATCCAAAGGTAGAAAGCAACGGGGAAGAGCAGAAAGAGGGACAAGAACAGCAGAAAAGAGAGACAGGAGGGAAGTCAAGCAGCAAAGCAGTGACTCTCTTCCACTGGACTAGCAACGATGAGGCGCAGGCAAGACCATGTGGGGGAAGGAGAGCCTCGAACACCTGACCTCAGGGTCAGAGGATCCAGCAGCAGCAGATAGCAGATGGAGACAGCAGCAGCAGCTACCAGACGGCACTGCGCTGTGGGCAGAGCAAGTCCACTAAGGGATAATCCCCTGTACACCCAAAAGCTCACTACCAGGGGGCAAGGAAAGGCAGCACCTTTTGGTTACCTCTTCAGGTCTAACAGTGGCGAACTGATTCCATGTTCCCCAGTTCCCTAGCGTGTAACGGCGGATCAAGCTGCATACCCAAGGGCCTGGGCGCGAACCGGCCCCCTTGACACTGGCACCCGCTGCCAACAAATGGCCGATATCAGCAACTAGAGCCAGTTAGTGGAGTCCCCCACCAGTCTTGTGCAGTGCCCTTGGTGATGTTGGTCAGCCGCAGTTCAGGGATTGCTCAGGACACGATGTGCGCCACCATTGGTCCAACATTGACAATCTCCTCTGTGCACCCCGGTGTAGTGGTGGCTCGTGTTATGCAATGCAGACCTCCCTACTTCGGTGCGAAGGAGCGCCTCTACTGATCACAGCTCCAAGGGGCACCAGGTGGTCTTCTCACACAGGTCAGCAACGTATCTCCATGCGACCTGCCAAACTTCATCATCAGGTAAGGACGCGGCCCGTCTTCATCGTCAGCGACTCCCAGCACCGCCGCCTCCCACTCCGGGTCTCAGATGCAAGCCCAGCGAGACCTCCGGTCCCTGCACACTGTCCGCGCCTCCAGGCATTGGCTGCCATGATGTCGCAAGAATGGCGCTAAGAAAAGTGCTGCACCACTTTCATAAATGTGGCCCAGATTCTGCATTTCCTGTTCCCCTGGGACTCTGGCTGGTCCTCCTGGCTGTTCGGGGGTTTGGGAGGGTTGGGTTGTAGACCTGTGCTGAACTTGACCCTGGCTGCTCCATTCTGCATTCCATTGTTTTTCTTTTCTTTTTTCATTAGAGGCTATTTTGCCTCTTGAGACTGAAAAGTGACGTTGGGCCCGGCTGACTAAAATGAACTTTGTTTTGCAGCTAATTGGCCTTTCATCACTTTTCTCTTGCTAGCATCAATTGTTTTATCACCTTGATCCTAGTGTTAGATGCAGTTTTTGCCGTGGCTAGCTGGTAATATAACGATGTAGCGACGTATTATAAATATGTTGCTAACAAGGCAATGGTTTCAGCGATAGACGGCGTAAAAAGAAATTGCAGTTAACTACCACAAAAACTGGTTAGCACCAATTCTTGTAAATATACCCCAAGTGGCTTAACGCTGCCTTGTAGATAAGGCAAAGCTCCTATCGCCGTCACTGAAAGTGACATTGTGGTGGCGATAGGGGCTTGTAAATATGCTTTCAAATCTAGTATTTATATCCTTTATCTTTACAATCTTCAAACAGTAAATAGAAAGAGAAAGTACTTTTAAATGGTTTCAAAGATTCCATTAATGAACAGACCCATGGCTAATGAGTACAGTAATAAACAAAGAAAAGTCATGTTACAAATAAATACGAAGGGCTTTATTTACAAGAAAGGGCCGCAGCGTGGCACGGCAAGCCCTTATGCTGCCCCGCGCCACTTTCAAAGCACAGGGATGCGTCATATCTACAACAATATCTCATCTTTGTGCTTTACCCTGCGCTGACGCACAACTGGCTGCCAAGCACCAATGTAGGCACCCTTGTGCCATGGTGCAAGTGTGCCTGCGTTGCGGGGAGACTGTCTTTGTGAAGGTAGGGACACCTTCCTGCACAAAAATAATCACAAGAGGTGATTTCCTCTTTCTATGTGTGCTGCAGAATGCACCACGTGTGAAAACATTTCTCCTCATTGAAATGAAAAAAGATTTCCTTGTTGCGCCTCCCTTTCCCCTGTCGCATTTCCAGGTTTACGATTTCTCATGAATCTGGAAATGCAGCAGAAGCCATGGGTGTTGAATGGGAACACCCACAGCAACACCCATGGCAAGCCCCTTTCACGCAAAGTCCTGTATGTAAAGGGGCCGTATTTACATGGACACAAAAAGCCATGTGTAGGAGAGTAGGATCTGCTTCACATGGGTACCCCCACTTTTTGCTGGTGTTTCACCGTTTTTCGACCTTAGTCTGGCTGTGGCCCTGCTAATCATGACCACAGCCTAGCTGCTTCCGCTCTAAAATGGTTTCCATGTACATTAGGTACATATCTAATTGGATTCTGGAGTGCCTTATAAACCCCTAGTATATGGTATACTATGTACCTAGGGCATAGGTCCCTCAGAGGCCTACCAGGGGCTGCAGCATATATTATGCCACCCCTGGGAAGCACTCCAAAATGGCACCACAGATCTGCTACTGCAGCCTGGCTAAGGGTGTGCTTGCACCCCTTACAGAGGTATAGGCTAGCTATATCCACACTGATATACAAACACATATAAACCTATAAGCCACTCCTATGGCAGGCCTTGACAATCCTGAAAGCAGAGTGCTTGGTTTTATTAGAGAGGGTTCCCAAGCATGAGCTGAGCCTCTCTGCAGCTTTCGGAAATACTTCCTCATGGCTGTTCTGTGATACAGCCATACCATATACTCTTAAGTGCATTATAACCTCGTGGTAAATGCTAACTTTGGAATGGCTGCATCAAAACATGTCGTGTTTGGTGTCAAACGCTTTGGAATACTACCCCCCGCCAGATCTGGCGGCGGGGGTAGCATTCCACCCTTCTAGAGGGAAAGACATGTCCACACTGGTCTAACTCGGTAGGACTTTCTTGAGCCCTGGCATCACAAAATGGATGCCTCTGCCACAGACACGGGTCTGGCCTCCTGCTGCTGACCGAAACTCCGGCAGGGGAGGCCTGGACAATAGGTTTCCTGTCAAAGGGAGGTGTAACCACCTCCCCAGACAGGCAGATGTGCATTGGGGCTGGGCGGGATCACTCTCTGGTGCTTTGAAGTCCTGCACTGGGGGCACATTTGGTGTCCCTGTGCATAGTCCAGTTCAAACCGGTTGCAGGGGCTACCTACCCCTGCTCTGGCGCGAAACTGGACAAAGGAAATGGGTGCAACCACCCCTCTTTCAAGGCCAACCCATAAGTGGGGCCTTAGAGTTATTCCATCCCCTAAACTTACTATAAGTATAGGAATCCAGTCCCTAGGACTTTAGATTACCCTGGACGAAACTCTGCTACAGATATCCTGGACCTTCGACGTTCTATCCTGACTAGAAGACTGAAGTAATCTCCTTTGGGGTCAAGGAGTGACTCCCCTGCTTGGCAGGCACCAAAGAAGCAACTGACCGGTCTGCATCGCTGAAGCTCTCGCCGGACGCCGAAGTCTTTGCATCACCAGAGGAGGATTTACAGACTTCCCCGAGGCTACCCTGAGTCCACAGCAAAGCTGAGGCCCATGGCTATCGTGGGTGATGTAGAACCCTGACCACCGGACACCGTGAACTTTTGCAGCAACACTATCTTCCTGGTCCTCCTCGAAGTTGTGCTTTGGGCTCCTAGTAGCCCTAGCCTTGAGTATCTCCTACACCAAATATTGTTGGCTTCCACTCCACGAGTGACCCGTGGGCCAGCTTCAAGTGCGTCTGCTTGAGGCTCCTTCGCGATCACTAGCCCGTTGGCTAGCAGGTCCCCACGAAGGCAACTCCTTTTCTGCTTGGGCTTTTCTGGTTGCTCCAGATGTGCCCTGACTTACCAATGCTGGGTGAGTCCCTCAGACCTTGCTGGTCTGCACCGCAGTCCTTTCTCTAAATTCCAGTGACTTGCCGTTGCCAAGGCTTGTTGGGTCCATTCTGGTTGCCGACACAGCAGCACTTGACAGACTTCCTTGGACAGCTTGAATCTAGCTCGTGGACTTCGTCGACGCCACCTGGACCTCGTGGCTGAAGAGTCAAGACACCCATCAACTCACCTGAAGCACCCAACATCTATGGGCATTGGTCCATACTGCCCTTGGTCACTGGCTAGTGACCCAGACTCTGTCCCCTCTGCTTTCAGGTTCCTTCCATCCCAGATCCAGGCTTGGATCTCTTCGGACACTTCTCCTCTTCACGGCAGCAGCAGTTCTTTGCAGGCTCCCATTGAAATCGACGACGCGACCCAACACCAAAAGACATCTATGCACCCGGCTTCCCTGGGTGAGGTAACTCGAGTACTCCAGTGCTCTCGTGGGTGCTAGCCCTAGAACCTCTTAAGTCCAAAAGGGTTTGGTCCTGACTTGATTAGAAGTGTCCCTAATCTTTAAATTTCCAACCGCGACATTGGTCATAGAAGATAACGGGAACCCGCGGTTGTGTTTTCACACTGCATACAGTCCCCGTGGGTCCCCTGTGTCACTACCTTGGGTGGTCCCTTGGGGTCCCAGCACTTCGACAGGCTATAGGCCTAGTGTCTATTCCAGTCGTGGTTCTTATACCACTTTTTTGGTATATGGTTTGGTATGCCCCTAGGGCCCAAACGTGTATTTGTGCTGTTACTGATAATTGCTGACTTGTAAACTAAGTACTTCGAACTCTAGTCTCATAAAGAGACTAGAGGGGTGTGTTTTGTCTTAAATACATATATTTTGAATATATACATGGTGTGGTTGTCTTTTCATTTGATCATTCAAGAGATTATAGACTGGTCAAACAAGCTGCTTTACATACCTTCAAGACTTAGCCTGAAGGCTGCTCTCCACAGCTACCACTAGGATAGCTTTCAATAAAGGTTGTCTTTAACCTATCACCATAAGGGGTTGTTTGGACTGATACAAGGTGCCCACTAGAACTAGTGGACAGCATATATCAGGCCACCTTCTCACACCATGCAGCATGGCTTTACCTCTCCTTGTAAATCAGGGGCAGCAAGAGGTGCCGCCGTTGCGTCACAAAAAAGTAAAGCACTGGCGGCACAAGGGGCTTGTAAATATGCCACATAGATTTTCTTTACAGTCCTATTTAGGATCACGACTCGGCTTTTGCTGACTTAAAAGAACAACAAATGGCATGGGCATATTTACGAGAAAATGTTGGAGCACGGAGCAGCTTTAAATTTGGCAGCTCCATGCTCTGACATTTTCAAAACGCTGGGTTGCGCCATATTCACAAGAACAGGGAGCACCCCTGTGTTTTACTGAGCGCTGGTGCTAAATGTAGATGACTAGTGCCAACACAGGCACCCTTGCACCATACTGCAAGGGTGCCTGCATTACATGAAATGATTATTTGGCCCTTCTTTACGGGAAAGAAACCAAGCCCGATGCCACAAGCCGTTTGGCTGCGCCGTGCTGCGTTACTTTCAGAGCACAGAGATGCGTCACATTTACAACAATATGATGGATCCCTGTGCTGGTGCACAATTTGCCAACGCAGGTAACCTTGCACCATGGTGCAAGGGTGCTTGCATTGTGGGGTTGATTGTTTTAGTGCAGGAAGAGACTCAAGACGTGTTTTTCTCTTTCCATTTGTATGCAGTACGCCTAGAAAGAGGTAAAAACAAGAAGAAATAAAAGCCTTTCTCCTCATTGAGCCTTCTTATGCCTCCCTGGGGAGTCATAGGATTCTGATGCATTCCCAGGTTTTCGAAACCTTGTAAATCTTGGAAAGCAGTAGAATCCATGGGTGTTGCGTGGGCAAAATGCTCCATGATAAGGGGATGTTTGTACAAGAACACCAAAAGCCACGCAGGGCGGCTTTACACGTCCTTCTAAATATGCAGCACCAAATTGTGCTGCCGGTGTGTCCCAAAAAGTGATGCACCGGCAGCGCAAGGGGCTTGTAAATATGCCCCTTATGTGCAGGAAGGTGTGCAAGGTGTCCCTTCCTGCAGATAAACAATCAATAATGGCGATTTGTTAATTCTGGTTGTATGATAGAGGCTCGACTGGATACACCCGCTGCCTCTACCATGCAGCCTAAACCCCAAATGCATCTTACCCACGCATTCCTTTACCACGCATGCCTTTACTACGTAATTTCATGGAAAAGGCATGAATGGTAAAGGGGTATGTGTGGCTAAGGTCGCGACCCCCCTCCCTCCTCCATTCCCGTCCTGAGGTCCAAATACCACTACCCTGTCCCAACCCCCATGCTATCCCTAACCCTTAAACACTACCTCAACCCTCTCCCACCCCCATGCGCTGTCCCTACAACTACCTACTGCTTCTGCCCTTAGCCAAACCCTATTTAAAAAAACGATCTGACCCCCCCAGCCCTAAAAACTACCTCGCCCTCCCCTAAACCCTAAAAACTACCCTGGCTACCTATTCCCATCCCCCTGCCCTGAGGCCTAAAACCCTGTCCCTTAACCCTGTCCCATAACCTGACCCAACACAGTCCTGACCCAGTCCTAAAATCTACCCTACCCTCCACCTAGACCTAAAAACTACCCGAGTACCCATTCCCCTCCCCCTGAGGTCTAATATCCTAACCCCTAATTAAAAAACTACCAACCCTCCCCCAGCACTGAAAACTACCCCTAATCCCCCAGCCCTGAAAATGACACCGATCCCACCAGCCCTGAAAACTAGCCCGAATCCTTTCCAGCCCTGAAAACTACCTCCAACCCCCCAGCTCTGAAAGCTAGCCCAAACCCCCCAGCCCAGAAAATTACCCCCTAATCCCTCAGCCTTGAAAACTACCCCTGACCCCCCAACCCAGAAAAAGTTCCGACCCACCCCAGCCCACAAAACAACCCCGAATGCCCCCGACGCCCCAGCCCAGAACACTATCCTGACCAACCCCCAGCCCAGAAAACTATCCCAAACCATGCCCAGCACAGAAAACTACCTGCCCCCCCAGCCCAGAAAACTACCCCAAACCTGCAGCCTAGTAAACTACCCCGACCACCCAGCCCAAAAAACTACCCCTGACCCACCCCAGCCCACAAAACTACAGTGACCCCCCAGCCGATAAAACTACCCATAGCCCAGAAAACTACAGACCAGCCCCACTTACCTCACTGCAAATCTTTTCCTGCGAGGTCTTCCTGCTTCCGTCCCCAGCAGACAGCAGCTAGACCAAGCATTGCCTTAAGACCCCAGTGTTCCGACTGTTTCCCCTGGCCAGCACACATAAAAGTAGAAAATCACCATTATTTAATGATTGTTTGTGTGCAGGAAGCGAGACCTTCCTGCACATAAAGAATAATTAATGGAATTTTACTCTTTGTATGCGTGTCGTACAATGCAGCACACATAGAAAAAGCAAAAAAACGAGAAGAAATAAAAGTATTTCTCCTCGTTACACTATTCTAACGCCTTCTATTGCAAGGTGGTAGTTTGTAGCGCTGCCTCAGATTTACGCCTCCTTGCAAATCTGGGGCAGCGTCAAAAGCAATGGGTGAACACCCACAGCAAAACCCATTGCACGCCCCTTTCACACTAAGTGATGCGTGTAAAGGAGCCCTATTTACAAGGTAGAATAAGCCACAAAAAGTGGCTTAACATAGCTTTGTAAATATGGAGAAGGGATCGCCACCAGAACGTCGCTAAAAGTGACGTTCTGCTGGCGTAATCCGTTTGTAAATATGCCCCAAAGTGCGCCAGCTCAAGGTGAGAGCAGAAATGCTCCATATCTTTGAAAATATGGAGCATTTCTGCCTTCTCCCTTTCACCCAACGCAGTGGAGAAACTTCCTTAGCTGCGCCGTATATAGTCCTGCTTGCCACGTCATGCAGCAGCACCTCTCGTAGGGCAGACATAACAGCCAGGGCCTTCTCTAGGGCGGTGCGATCAGTGCCACCGCTGACTTGGGGTGGGGGCATAATCTTTCCAAGTATATTATCATTTAAAAAGCACCTGCTGCCATGTTCCTGGACTCCAGAAATTCTCAGGCATCAATTAAAATTCCAAGATAACCCTGGTGATTAATCGTCTTCCTGGAAAGAGGCTGGAGGTTTGTCTAGTGGAGGTTTTGACTCATCCTAAGGTAGCACAGAGGGTTAAAATGCCTGCTTCTAAGAACTTGTACAATACAGATAACAAAGTGCATATAGTGTAAATAGGTCAGCAGGCTACTGCTTCTGTGCGAGAGCTCCTTTTGTACCTTGTCCTTTGTAAGTCAAAATCCTAATATAGAACATTGAGCTATAAACTGCCATCAAAGAGCTGCATGCAAACTGCAAGGAATATGTTAGATATATACGTTTTTTGCCCAGTCTTTCATCATCCTAATCTTGCAAAGAGGGTTTATTTGGGTAGAAAACAATTCTTACTATTAAAGAGAACCCCTAACAATGATGTTATGTATTAAATTCTGAATTTGTGCTTTTCCAGAATAATGACTCTTAAACTAAATTGCCTATTTATGCTGGTTGCGTTCGAATACCACTGGTAAGCAGGAACACTGCCCTTAAACAGGAGAAGGAAAGAGACTGCTACCATTAATGGGGCAGACAGAACACCTCCAGAGGATGCACTGCTACTGAAAGGCTGTGCAACATGGTTCCAAGTTCCGCAGAGCTCTAAAAACTCACCTTTTCGCTCAGTACTGATGTAACCTCCCTGTTCTGGCCACTTCATACTTCTTACTCAGCGCGGGGACACGCCGGGGCGCGTAACCCTGCGCTTTACAAAATTCCATAATAAAATAATAATGGTTGCACCACCAGAAAGGCGCCACAGCCTGGACTGCCTCCACCAGCCATACTACAAAGCTGCGTGAAAGAGGAGAGTGCCACTAGCCCTCCCTCTTGCTCCACAGACCACCTAGAGAAACGTCAACAGCACAAGCAACACTAACAAAACTACAGCCATGGAAAGTTCAAAGAGACGCTGCCAAACAGGGGACAGTATCATGTCTGTAACACTTACTAGGGGCCCAGGCAAAATAGAGTGGCACAGCCTGCAATGCTACTCAGCCAAGGGCAGACTGCAGCAGCCGGCCCCAGAAACCTCCAGGCACAGTCTGACACCACAGAGGGAGAAGCCCAGCATGAAGCTGAACCAAAAGCATTGCCAGAGAGCACACAAACAGTGTTTGGTTACACACCAATGACGCTGTGCCATCGAAGCACCACAATACCAGACTGGCCGCACTGGCCTGCAACACAGAAAAACATGGCATAAGCCTGCCCAAAGCCCATTGCCCCCGAAATACAGAGAGAAGAGGCGGAACTGACCAGCGAAAGAAAGACAAGTGATCCTACCCCACCCCTGCTCCACGAACGAGGGGAGGCATCAAAGGAAGACACCCGGATCATGAGGTGCAGCAAACCGAGTGTTAGCCGTTAAAGAGACTGAGAACGGCAGAGACACCCAGGTACGGTCTGACAAGCCCGAAAAAGAGACCGCTACTGCAGTGGGGCACCACCAGAGAGGCAGACGAGTAGATGATCCTAGAAGCGAAAAGAAGGATAGCACTCCAACCCTGCGACAAACGGGAGGAGGCATCACAGGAGGACACCCAGTGCACAAGTTGCAATCCACCCAGTGCCACCCACTGAAGAGACTGAGGGGCAAATTTATCATAGTTTTGCATCACACTTGCAGCAAATGAGATTTATCAGGCCATGCAAGACCACCTTGCATGGCCCTGAGAGGCTTGATACACCTGGAGTAATGCAAGATACCACAAGTCACTGCCTTGCATTACTCAGGGACACGTTCTATGGGTGGAGCGTGGGTGTTCCCATCGCATCCACCCCATGGACCTTGGCGCATTCCCATATTTACCAGCACTGGTAAACCTGGGAATGCGTTACAATGCGACGCCTTCCCAGGGGGTGGCACAATGAGAAAAAAAATCTTTATTTCTCCTCGTGGTTTCCTCTTTCAAGAGTGCTGCCCTCTGCAGCACACTTGGAAAGAGGAGAAAGCCTCTGTTGATTGTTTTTTGTGCAGGAAGATCCTTCCTGCACAATAATAGTCCTGCCTGCACTGCAAGCACCATTGCACCATGTGCATGGGTGCCAGCATTAGTGCTAGGCAGCACATTGTATGCCAACGCAAGGAAAGGATAGGAATGTGCCATATCATATTAAATGCGGCACATTCGAGCCTTTTCACACAGTGCAGCAAGATTGCTTGCCCCTGAGTTTATAATCCTCAGAACCACCACTGTGACCATCCATGCCTGCCAGACATGAACGCCAGGTAGGGGGATGCACAAGGAAAGCAGAGTTGGACCAGAAGGTGGACAGAAGCACACAACGCCGTGCCTGAGGTCCAAACACTTGGAGCGCACCAACAATGGATGCAAGCTAGCAAGATGGCAAGCTACCAGAAGGGTCCAGGCTTCTCTGAACCTGTGTTTGTGTTGTGAACCACTCCAGATAAATTATGAATTGGAGCTGTAAGGTCCTGTCACAGCTAACTTCACCAGTCCATTCATCCACTGAAGCCCGGCTAATTGACTCCAGAGAGTGATGGACTACGTGGTATCCAGTTGTGTTTTGCATTGTTTCCATGCGTTGGACTTGCAGTGAGTGCAATACAAGGTGCGCCTGGTCTTGCTCTGCTTCTGCTTGTATCTGTAATCCCGCAGCTCTGCTTCCAGTTGGTGATTCGTCTGTATTGGGTGGCCTTCGGAATATGGTTCGAGTGTTGAACCGCTGTGAAGTATGTGAAGAAAAGGCATAAGACATAAAGCGCACATAACTGAAGGCTGAAGGCCAAACCTCCTTCCACAGGACTCAATACTATTCAATTCACAGACTTTTCAGAATTTACACATTTCCAATGTTAATTATTTATAACAAATCATTGTTGTTACTCATTGGTCTTAAACAGATAACAACCTTGACCTCAGGGTAGGTCGCTCCCCCTCCTCTACAGCGCCACCAGTGCTCACCTGCCTTTGCCTGCTGCCTTGCTACCTTGTCCGCTGCTCTCTCCGTATTGCCGTTGTTGCTCCTTGTCTGCCTGCTGACCCCTCTTCCTCCGTGTATCCCGTGTGAGTGCCAAAAGCGCCGTTACTGTTATTGCTATTGCTGCCTGGTAACCCTTCTTCCTCCGTGTATCCTATGTGAGTGCCCAAAGCACCGTTACTGTTATTGTTTTGCTGCCTGGTGACCCCTCTTCCTCCGTGTACCCTGTGTGAGTGCCCCCAGAGCGCCTCTTCTTTTGCCTTGTTTTTCCGCTTTTTCGCCTGTTTTTTCGTCCTTTCTGGGCCTCGTCGTTTTCTGGCCTTGCCGCCTGTTTTTCCTGCCGCTTCTACCTAGCCCCGCCTACCCTCCCGCCACCCGCCTCCCAGCTGACCCCTCCTCCCCGTCTACCCATATATGGCGGCCGCTGCGAGGCAGAGGTAGCGACCCTTGACCTCAGGGTAGGTCGCTCCCCCTCCTCTACAGCGCCACCAGTGCTCACCTGCCTTTGCCTGCTGCCTTGCTACCTTGTCCGCTGCTCTCTCCGTATTGCCGTTGTTGCTCCTTGTCTGCCTGCTGACCCCTCTTCCTCCGTGTATCCCGTGTGAGTGCCAAAAGCGCCGTTACTGTTATTGCTATTGCTGCCTGGTAACCCTTCTTCCTCCGTGTATCCCGTGTGAGTGCCCAAAGCGCCGTTACTGTTATTGTTTTGCTGCCTGGTGATCCCTCTTCCTCCGTGTACCCTGTGTGAGTGCCCCCAGAGCGCCTCTTCTTTTGCCTTGTTTTTCCGCTTTTTCGCCAGTTTTTTCGTCCTTTCTGGGCCTCGTCGTTTTCTGGCCTTGCCGCCTGTTTTTCCCGCCGCTTCTCCCTAGCCCCGCCTACCCTCCCGCCACCCGCCTCCCAGCTGACCCCTCCTCCCCGGCTACCCATATATGGCGGCCGCTGCGATGCCGCGCAGCGGACGCGTGCAGCGGGCGCGCCGCTGGCGCGCCTAAGGCAACCCCGTCTGCGCCCGTCCGCGCCTGGACCGCGCACAGCGCCACAACCCCTGGCCCCCACGACCTCCACCTGACCTACGACACCGCCACCCTCACCGCCCTCAACCCCGGCCGCACGCCGGGCTGCTGCCGCGCCACCCCGAAGCGGAAACACGGACCCTTCACCTGCCGCAACTGCCGTTTCACCTGCCTACAAACACACATCGCACCCAACAAGAACGACTCCCCCGGAAACAACCTCCACTGCATCCTGATCAAGACCCGATCCGTCCACAGGCACGCCATCGAGCTATGGAACCTCATCGACTCAACAAACCCGGACATCGCCTTCCTCACCGAGACCTGGATGAACCCCTCCTCGGCACCCGACATCGCCATAGCCATCCCCAACGGCTACAAAATCATCAGGAAAGACCGCACCAACCGCACCGGAGGAGGCATCGCCATCGCCCACAAGAGCTCCATCCGCATCTCGACCTACTCCGATGACTCACTCCCCGACGCCGAACACCTCCACTTCTCAATCCACAGCGATCCCAAGACCACCCTCAGAGGCTCCCTCATATACAGACCACCAGGACCACGCACAAAGTTCAGCGAAGACATCGCAGACTTCGTCAGCCCACACGCACTCCAGTCCACAGACTACATCCTCCTAGGGGACCTCAACTTTCACCTGGAGAACCACACCGACAACAACACCACCACCCTACTGGAGAACCTAGCCAACCTCGGACTCAAACAACTGGTCAACACACCAACCCACCTCGCCGGACACACGCTCAACCCCATCTTCTCCTCCAGCAAACACATCTCCTTCAACCACACCACCAAACTCTCCTGGACAGACCACAGCTGTGTCCACTTCAGCTTCAAGAAAACCAACGTACACCACCACGCCCAGCAACCACCAAGAAGACAATGGAATCGAATCACCACCGAACAACTCACAGCAACCCTCTCTCAAAACCCACCCACTAGCACTAAAGACCCCAACGAAGCCGCCAACAACCTCACGAGCTGGATCTCAGACTGCGCCAACTTCCTGGCCCCCCTGAAGACCCAAACAAACAAACACAGCCACAAGAAAAACTCCTGGTTCACCCCCACCCTCAAGGACTCCAAAAAAGAATGCCGCACCCTCGAGAAGACCTGGCGCCTCAACCAGACCAACGAGAACATGTCTGCTCTCAAGACCGCCACCCACAAATACCACCAACTCCTCCGCGCCGCACGAAAATCAGCCTTCCAGAACAGACTAGACAACAACGCCCACAACAGCAAGGAACTATTTGGCATCGTCAAAGAGCTCTCCAACCCCGACGCCGAAAACAACTCCATCCCCCCCTCACAGGACCTCTGCGACTCCCTCGCAGCTTTCTTCCACCACAAGATCACCGACATCTACAACAGCTTCACCACAACCAACACGAACCCACCACCGGAACCCGCCAACGACAACACCACCATCGACACCTGGAACCCAACCACCACCGAGGAAACCACCCGCATCATGAACTCCATCCACTCAGGATCACCATCCGACCCCTGCCCGCACCACATTTTCAACAAAGCCGACAACATCATCGCACCCCACCTCCGAGACGTCATCAACACATCTTTCACCACCGCCACCTTCCCGGAGAACTGGAAACACGCCGAACTCAACGCCCTCCTAAAGAAACCAACAGCAGACCCCACCGAACTCAAAAACTTCCGGCCCATCTCGCTCCTACCGTTCCCCGCCAAAGTGATTGAAAAAATCGTCAGCGCTCAACTCACCACCGCCCTGGAAGCCAACGACTCACTCGACCCCTCACAGTTCGGCTTCAGAGCTAACCACAGCACCGAGACCGCCCTCATCGCAGCCACGGACGACATCAGATCTCTGACTGACAAAGGAGAGACCGTGGCCCTCATACTCCTGGACCTCTCCGCAGCCTTCGACACGGTCTGTCACCGTACCCTGATACATCGCCTCAGCAACACCGGCATCAGAGGCAAGGCCTTGGATTGGATCATCTCCTTCCTCTCCGGAAGAACTCAGAGAGTCCGCCTCCCCCCCTTCAGATCCACAGCTATGGAGATCATCTGCGGCGTCCCCCAAGGATCCTCTCTCAGCCCCACCCTCTTCAACATCTACATGACCCCCCTGGCGAACATCGCACGAAAACACGGACTCAACCTCATATCCTATGCCGACGACACCCAGCTCATCCTATCCCTCACCAACAACCCCACCGCAGCAAGAACCAGACTACACGAAGGCATGAAGGAAGTGGCGAACTGGATGACAGACAGCCGGCTCAAACTAAACTCAGAGAAGACGGAGGTCCTCATCCTCGGCCCTACACCCACCGCCTGGGACGACTCCTGGTGGCCCCCCGCCCTAGGCAGCACTCCCCAACCCACCGACCACGCACGCAACCTCGGCTTCATCCTGGACTCATCCCTCTCCATGACCAGACAGGTCAACTCGGTGACCTCGGCGTGCTTCAACACCCTCCGCATGCTCCGCAAGATCTTCCGCTGAATCCCCACCGACACCAGGAAGACCGTCACCCACGCCCTCGTCACCAGCCGCATGAACTACGGAAACACTCTGTACGCCGGCATCACCACCAAACTGCAGAGAAAACTCCAACGAATCCAGAACGCGGCCGCACGACTCATCCTGAACATACCTCGCCACCACCACATCTCCGTACACCTGATGAAACTCCACTGGCTTCCAGTCAACAAGAGGATCACCTTCAGACTCCTCACCCACGCACACAAAGCCCTGCACAATCTCGGACCAAAACTCATCAACAACAGAGTCTCCTTCTACACTCCTCCTCGCACCCTACGCTCAACCGGACAAGCCCTGGCTGGCGTACCTCGCATCCGCAAAACCACCGCCGGAGGCAAGTCCTTCTTCTACCTAGCAGCGAAGACCTGGAACTCTCTTCCCAGCCACCTTCGCGCCACACAGGACCACCTCTCCTTCAGAAGGCAGCTCAAGACCTGGCTCTTCGAGAAATGCCCCCCCCCCCCCCAGCGCCTTGAGACCCTCATGGGTGAGTAGCGCGCTTTATAAATGCAAATGATTGATTGATTGAATCATACCTACAGGTTTTGGGTATATGTCAGTTGTGTTAAGTAGCTGGATACAATCACATCTCAGAGTGATACCAAAATACCGTTCGAGTGGCACTCTATGGGAACGACAGAAATGTATTTTGCATGCTCCCTTTTAGAGAGACCCCACTTTTTTCATCTCTTTTAAAGGCCTGTCTGCACATATTTCTATATGACTGTCAGTCAGCAGCTGTAGGTGCTTCCCAAAGACTGGTTAGAGCATGTTTTTCCAAAGTTAATGCCGCATGCAGTGCAAGGCACTGGGCAAGCTCATACTTTAAGGGGCTGAAACTTTTGAGCAGTACAATTTGCACATTACAGTAACTATTAAACACATTATTTCAGTAGGTTATGGGGCAGTATTTAAAGTGTTTAACATTTCAAGACTATACTTTTCCTCTGCTTTATAAGCCTTGTTTCATTATTACTTCATTTGCTTTAAACTGCTCAATTTGCCAATGTTTTTTCAATTCTTTCTCAAGAGGAGCACCCACCCTGTGCCCCACGTTTGTCCATTTAGCTTGCTCACTTCGCTCGCTATAGAAAATTCATACCCAACTTCTATGCCCCACCACTTTCAAATGTCACCAGCCCCCACTGCAAGTCTAACCCATGGAAAAAAAAAAACCTGAATACCACATAGTCCATCTGTCTCTAGAGTCAATCAGCAGGGGACGCATGGACTGATAAAGTTGGCTGCGACAGGACCTTTCAGCTCTCATTCATAATTTATCCTGGGTGTTCGGACACAAACACAGGCTTAGAGCAATCCAGACCCTTCTGGCAGCTTGCCAGAAGGAATCATATCCATTGTCAGGTGCAATTCCGGTGTTTGGACTTCGGTCACAGCGCTTTGTGCCCCTATCCACCTTCTGGTCCAACTCTGCTTTCCTTGTGCTTCCCTCTGCCTTGGGTTTGTGTCTATCGGGCAGGTGCAGATGGTCACAGTGGTGGTTCTGAGGTTTATAAACTCTGTGGAAGATTTATCATTAATTCACGCCACAAGGCAGCTTGCTGCTCTGTGTGAAAGGACTGGAATGCGCCACATTTTACATGGTGCAGCGCATTCCTGTCCATTCATTGCGCTAGCACACAATGTGCTCCCTAGTGCCAATGCAGGCATCATGATGCTCTGGTGCCTCTCATCTAGTCCATGTGTCCCAGCTGGGCCACCTTAGGTGTAGGTTTATTGATTGCCAGTTAGTTGGGTTCATTGTTGTCAAGCGTGCCAAGGTCTGTTTCCCAGTTGGAGTGCAGCTTGCTCATAGTGTTTGGGGTATTGATTACCAGGAAGCGGTATATGGTGGATATGCCCCCTGTGCTTAATGTGTCTAAAATTACTGTGCCTTCCAAGGGATTGAATTGAAGGGGATGCACCAAACAATCTCGTATTGGTGCAATCATGTGCCGCAGCTGAAGAAGTCTAAAAACTGCGACTTTTGTAATTGGAATTCATTGCACAAGTTTGTGAATGATTTCAAGCGTTCTCCCCACCAAATGTTGTTTAGTTTGGAAATCCCAGTGTGGCCCCAGTGTGGTCCCTGGCCCTGAATTCAGGGGACATCTTTGCTGATGGAAGCAATTATCCCTGCCACAGGTGGGTCTCAAGCATGGGATGTTTATACCAGAGAATGTGCAATAGCACTTTCTGTCTCGCCAGGAGGTGGTTTAGGGTCTTGGGTTGGTATTGGAGTTGTGAGGGTTAGTGTCAAGAAATATTCCAGTTCCCGCAGGTAGGCCGGATTATCTCTGTCCCCAAAGATCCAATCGTCTATGATTGTGAGGTGGACGTCGCAGTAGTACATTTGGATATCCATCATGCCCAAATCGCCTTCATAGATGGCTTGGGTACATTTGATCCAAGATGCCCTCGTTTGTTTGCACAATCATAAGTATTTCCGCCTGTTGGCTTTCAGTTTGTCAAAGAAGGATAGTGCTATAATCTGTGGAAAAGACATATAAGAATATGGGAAGGGTGATCATTTTGAATAGCGCTATCTTACCCGTTATAGAAGAGGACGCATTGGGAAGCCGGGGAGTCAGGCATTGGGCGATGGGCTGGTACCTCGGAGTCACCTGTGGGCCAATTTTTAGGGTCTCTGTGAACCGGCCCACAGATATTAGGGCTTTATTTAGAGATTGACATTTGGGATACACTGTCACAATTGTGACGGATATCCGTCCGCCGTATTACAAATCCGTTATATTCTATGGCACTTGTAATAAGATGGACGGATGAATATCTCACCCGCCAAACAAAATCAGTCACTTACTGTCTTCCCCAGTCATGCCAAAACACTGTAAAGTGACGCCAGAATCATGGGCACTCCCCTGCCATGCTGCCAAACAGAGACTGGGGGCCAGGTGTTGTTCTGGGCCATAGGGCATTCTTATCCCGGCCCCTTACCTTGTGTGGCCAGCCCGGCCCAGAAAGCCTGGCCATCACTTTAAGGCCATGGTGGGTGACAGGAATGTGGGAGTATTCTGGTTGCCTCGCAGGGGGGCCATTCTCACCTAAGCACACCTGGAGGAGGAGCAGAAGCCGGGCTCTTTTCTTGACCAGGTCATATACCCTGAGTAAGAGAAAAGGCCTCTCTCTGAGGTCACCTTTCCCTGAGAAAAAAACATAGACTGTAGCGTTATGGTCGCAAAGCTGCTGACGTTGAAACTGGGTATGTATATTTGAGTTCTGGCATCAGCTCAACATCAATTGATGCTGGGCAAATCACTTAGGGGCATATCAACAACAACCGGCGATAATTATCGCTGAGCGCACTTAGCGCTCGGATAATTATCGCCGGCTAGCGCCGATTTTTATCGCTGAGATAGCGTGCTATTAGCAACGCTTATCTCATCAGCGATAAAAATCCTAGCGCTAACTGGCTAACGTGAGATTATCGCTGGAAACCCAGCGATAATCTCACATTAGCTAGTTGTTAGGGACTCACAAACTTAGCCATGATATCCACCTTTCATAGGATATCATGGCTAAGTCAGTCCTGAAGCAGGTGTTAGGAAAGTAGCGATAACAGGTGTTATCGCTACTTTTCCTGACGCTATGCTTCATAGCGTGGGGCTTGATGATAGGAGAAATGTCGCTTAGCGACATTTCTCCTATCGTGTCAGGTCAGGAACGCCCACTTTGCATCTCATTAGAGATGCAAAGCTGGGCGTTAGAAATCCCCACGCTAAAGCAAGGTTTCACGCGTTAGCGTGACCTTGCTAATATAGCGATAAAATTATCGCCGCTTTTCGGCCGAAAATGGCCGCTAAAGCGGCGATAATTTATTATCGCCTCGTTGTAAATATGCCCCTTATTCTCCCTACCTAAAGTAAAAATGAATTTAATTTTGTGCAATGCAGCTGGTGCTCGTGGTAAATGCTAAATTGCCTTTGGGCCAAGGCCTCAATTGTGATCCGAATCCGACCCTGATTGTAGATAGGGAAAGAGTGGTATTCATAGAGTTGAGTCATTAAGGGCATAATGTTGAGGTTCCATACTTGTTGAGGGTGCAATGCTATGTGAATTCCTAAGTACTTAAAGCTGCCTGTTTGTACCTGGAGTTGGGGCTGCCATGACATTTCATCTTCCAACTGGTGAAGTTGTGCCAGGAGCAAATTGTTCGAGTTTACAGTCAGGGCTGCCACGTCACAGGAGAAGCGCAGTATTTGCATCATGTGGGATCCAGTTATTTTGTGGAATTGCAAGAAGAAAAGCACAGTGTCTGCAGGAAGATGACTTCCTCCAGTTGGTCCACCCATCTGAAGCCCTCCACCAAAGCCTCTATCTTGATCCACTCGGCCAAGGGTTTGATCGCTAGTGCAAACAAAAGGAGGGACAGCGGACAACACTGTCTGGTGACCCTCTCGATCAGGAAGTAGTCCGAAGGAGTTCTATTGAACCTGATTTGTGCCCAGAGTGACAAGTGTGGGATTTTAATATGTATCATGAAACAAGGGCCAAAGTTCATGTTAGGAAGAACTTGCAGTAGGAACCTACAGTCTGTGGAATTAAAGGCCTTCTCAAAGAGGAGTAAGAGAAGTGTGGTGGCCCCACAGTTTGGGGGAGATTTACTAAAATGTCACCCAGCGCTGCCCCCCACGAGGCTGCGCTGCATTGCGCGACAGGGAGGGAGCAGGAGAGCGCCATATCTTCAAAGATATGTCTCTCTCCTCCCCTCTCTCTTGCGCCAGCGCTGATTACAGCTGCCCTGCGCCATGCACACACCTTAGCGCCGCAGCGCTAGTATGTGTGCATGAGTCTAGCATAGGTTTTGTACAGGAAGGGTACCCTTCCTGTACTAAAAACTATGCTAGACAAAAAGGAAAGCTTTTCCCAATTTGTATGCGTGCTGCACAGGAAGGAGAAATTAAAGCATTTTTCCTTCCTTGCACCTGGTTGAAATGGGCGCAGTTTTCTCACGTTAAACCCAATCTACTGTTTTGAGTAAATTTGGTTTAGAGTGAGAAATCTTGGGTGGTTGCATGGGAATGCCCATGCCCCACCCTTGGTTCGCCCCTATGGTGCAAAGTTATGCGAACCAGTGCAATGCGCTGCTTCGCATTACTTCTTCGTTATTTCCAGTGCTAAACAAGTTTAGTGCTGGAAAGTAAATCACAAAAAAAAAATTGCATCGCTTTGCGTCACGTTTGTGATGAAAATGCAGCAGAAAGCTTAGTCAATCTCCCCCTTGGTGTTTTCTCGCCAGGATTAGATGCAGTCTTCAGGGCCAATGTTAAGTGCTATGTCTAGGCATAAAACCATTCTGGTCTTGATGCACATACAATGTGATGACCGTGGCCAGCCTATTGGCAAGTATCTTCACAAGAAATGTAGGGGCATATTTACGGATATGGTGGCGCAGGGCAGCAAGTTACCAAGGTACGCTGCCCTGCACCACAGGGAAAGAGCAGGAATGTACCGTACTTATACAATACGGTGCATTCCTGTCCTTTCCCCCTGCTCTGGTGAAGTTTCTGCAGTCTAGCACCAACCCAGGCACCCTTGCACCACGGTGCATGGGTGTCTGTGTTGTAGGCAGCATTGTTTCTGTGCAGGAAGGTGAACCTTCCTCCATAAAACCAATCCATATAGGTGTTTTCCTCTTTCTATGTGTGCGGCAGAATGCGGCACACATAGAATGAAGAAAAACTAGGAGAAATAAAGATATTTCTGCTTGTTACGCCTCACCTGGGGAAACGTAAGGGTTTGGCGCAAACCCAGTTATAAATGGTCTTGTAAATCTGGGGATGCGTCAAAATCAATGGGTGTTGTGTGGGAACACCCACCGCAATGCCCATGGAACACCTCCCTAGCGCAGAGTAAGGGAATGCAGCGTTTTGTGCTGCCTTGCCTTACTCTATATCGATGAGGTCATTCAAAGCCACGCAAAGTGGCTTTGTGTGGCCTCATATTTGATCTGTTTATTAGCTTTGTATTTAATATAATATGCATGTTAGACTGCCCTATACACACAATATCCACACAGGGCACATGATGCAAAAACAGAATAGTTGTCTGTAGGAGGCTGGCTTTGTATATTGTGCACACTAATTCAAGTGATGCACCCGGCACTAATCCAGGCAACACTGATGGTGATTTTAGTGGTCTTTGTTAACCCTAGAAAGCTCTCAGAGTGGTAGCTGTTGAGAGCAGCCTTCAGGTTTATCTTGAAGGAATGTAAAGCAGCTTGATTTACCACATGTAATCAACAGTGTAGATTAGATGAAAAAGAACCACACAGTGTTTTAAAATAAGTCTATTTATCACACAACTGAATCACTCACTAACACATTGGTATATCTCCTACACGGAGATACCATTACGCAAGAATACTTCAAAATAATCAGGTAAGTAGCACAATTATTTACTGTTCTCTATGGGGAGCCCAAACCATATTCTAAGAAAGTGGAATGAGAACTGTAAAGGAGAACAGGACCAGGATACCCAGAGGAGCTGGGGACACATGGAACTACCCAAGGTAAGTACCCAGGAACTCCACGGAGGCTGTGTGCAGGATGGAAACACAGCCGCTTGCCCAATGGAAGTCAAACAGAAGTCGCGGTTGCAGTTTTAAAGAGGAAGGGCCCTTGCCAGGACCCTGAAGAAACCCTTTGGAAGTCAGAAGGTTGGAAAGCCACCACAACTGTGGATGCCACAGGAACCAGATTACCTGCACCAGGGAAGACGGGTGCATAGGGGTGATTCATGAAGTGAAGAACCTGCAAGCTGAGGGGACAGAGTCTATGCCACTTGAAGATGACGAGGAGTGAGGTAATTCAGTTTTAACTCAATTTTGTAATCTGTCGCCATTTTGTTGCCCTCACTCAGGCAGCTTGGTAAACCGAGTGTTTTTGCCCTTTGTACTGCGACGTGCCAAATAACCTTCTGCCTCGGTTTACGAGATTGATGTCAGGGACTGGCTGAGTCCACTAATCCTCGTCTGGTTTGACTAAACCCTGTCTCAACTGTCTGTCGGTTCACACCATTCTTTCCTGACTTTATCTTATCTTCTGGCCTTCGCTATTCTCTACTTGTATTCTCTCATTTCACAACTGTCCTCCAAAGCATACAAATATGTCCTGCCACCTGCAAGTTGAGTTGTAGACACTACCACTGATTAACTTGTGGGGAGGGGTGACAAAAACAGTTGGAAGAGAGGTTTATTTGGGTTACTTGATATCTTGTTTTCAAACTTTTCTCATTGGTTATATCTTGTTTTCAAACTCTTCTCATTGGATAATCATGTATGCATTGGGAGTGTTCTTGGTGAATCTATGCGCTATAAAAGATTATGCGCCACGGAGTAAAGTGGCAGTCTCCTAAGAACTTACTGAGTGTACTTCTGGGACAACTGTACTTAGCTGCAGCTAATAAACCTGATCTTCTACGCTCAACAGAATGTCCTGTGTCTCTGTTCAACAAAGCAGGTGAACTCAGGAGATTAAGGCGTGCCCTGCGCCGCCAGGCCCATAAGGCCCTGGTTCTTCAGGAGGCACGGAAGCGCAGTACCCACCGATGTCGAGAGGTTGAGAAGATAGGATGCAGACCTTGTCACTGCATGTAAGGACCAGACAACCCTAAGGAAGACCAGGAGCCATGCACAAGCTGTTCCATGTCAGATGTCAGTGTCTAGGTGGTCGGTGTCCAGGTGGCTGGTGTCCAAGGGGAGCACCAACAAGCCTTGGTAGCCGCAACTGGCGTGGAGAGGGAAAAGATGCTGATGTTGGGACCAGCAAGGTCCAAGGGAGTCACCAAGTGCAGAAGAGTCAGAGCAGGCCCCGAGTAAGCAGGGGAGCCCACTGAAGCACAAGAAGACCCTCAGAAGGACCCCCAGGCTGAAGGCACAGGAGTCGCAAGAGGACCTCAGGCAGCTTACCAAAGATGGAGGCCCACTGTGAAGAGGACGCAGTGAAGACACTGATCTTCAGAAAATGAGGTGCTGGAGGCTGGAGCTTCTTGTAGCCCGAAGATCTTTGGAGTGCAGAGCCAACAAGCCTTGGCAACAGCAAGTCAACACAGTGCACAGGGGTTTAGCCCCAGTGGCTCCGACGAGGGATACTGTCCTCAAAATGGCTGAGAAGACAGGTCAGGATCTAGGGAGCTGCAGAACCACCACATGTGTTGCTGGGCCTTGGCAAGTCAGTGCGATGTCAGGAGCAGCAGACCGGTCAGTTTTGTTGCGAATGCAGGGGAGTGACTCCTTCACTCCAAGGTAGAATACTTCTAATGTCCTTGATGCCTTCTGGAGACCCTGGATGAAGCAAAGAAATAGACAACTTGAGGAACAGCAAGAGTAGAAGCAGCAGGAGTCTTACTTGATGCAGTCTCGGTACCAGGCGAAGTTCAACCAAGTCCCAGTGTCCAGAGGGTCGAATATTGTCGGTTTCAGAGGTGAGTCTTGTTCTGTGACACATCTAAGGACCCACTCACAGGGGTGCCTTTATGTACCCTAGGGAAAGGGTTGAAATGACTATGGGCACCTCTTAGAGGAAGGGCTGGACAGAGAGGATGATACTCCCCTATCCTTTGTCCAGTTTCGCCCCAGAGCTGGAACCAAGGGTTCCTGAACAGGCTCAAACCGGAGTATGCAAGGATGGCACCAAATGAGCCCTTCAAAGCAGTCTGGTGGAGATGGCAAGTTCCCTCACCCCAGCCCAGTACACTAAGTCCTGTCTGGGAGGTAGTCACAACTCCATGGGTCAGGAAACCTACTGTTCTACCTTACCCTGCTCGAGTTCAGCTCAGCAGCTTGAGGGCAGAATCGTGTCTGTGGTCGGCAGCAGCAGTAGCTTTCTGGCAGACACTTAAAGGCTGTTACTGGGAGTACAGGGGTTACCCAAAGGGAGCCCCCCAGTACATGGGATCATACTTTCAGCAATGGAATCAGTGTTGGGATATGATTCCAACATGGTTGTAGGAGAGTAGGATCTGCACTTACGTTGCCCCCACTTTTTTTCTGATGTTAACACTGGTTTCTGGCTATAGTGTGGCTGGAACCCTGCTAATCAGGGCCCCAGCCTCTCTGTTCTCTCTAAACAACTTGGAGTGCATATTAGATGCACTAGTGATTGGATACTGTGGTACCTTATGAGCCCCTATTATATGGTACCTTAGGTACCAAGGGCATAGATACTTCACAGGCCTACCAGGGCCTGAAGCATGTATTATGCCACCCCGGGAAGCAGACTAAATCTGACACCACAGGCCTGCTACTGCAGCCTGGGTGAGGTAGTGTTAGCACTCCTAACTGAGATATAGGTTCCCTATATCTTACCTTACACACACATATAAACGTATCAGTCACCCCTAAGGCAGGCCCTATCAATCCTGAGGGCAGGGTGCTTGGTTTCCATGTGAGGGGGTGCCTCTGCCTGAGCGGGGCCCCTCTGCAGCCCTCAGAGTCTATTCTCTGTGGCTGTTTGTGGATGCGGTTAAACCATATACTCTTAAGTGCATTATAACCTCGTGGTAAATGCTAACTCTGGGATGGCTGCATCAAAACATGTTGTGTTCGGTGTCAAATGCTTTGGAATCATACCCCCACACCAGTAACTGGTGTGGGAGTATGATCCCACCCTTATAGAGGGATAGACATGTACCTACTGTGGAAACATGGTAGAATCCTGAAAGAGCCCTGGCATCACAAAATGGATGCCACCAGCACAGACACTGGGCTGCCCTTCTGCTGCTGACTGATACTCGCAGTGGAGGAGGCCCAACATTAGGCATCCTGTCATCGGGAAGTGTGACCACCTTCCAGACAGGATTTAGTGTATTGGGGTTGGGTGGGTGAACTCCTAGAGTGCTTTGAAGTCCTGCACTGGGGGAGCAGTAGGCTCCTCTGTGCACATGCCAGCTCAAACCGGTTCAGGGGCTACCTGCCCCTGTTCTGGCATGAAACTGGACAAAGAGAAGTGGGTGTAGCCACCCACTCCCCTGACCCTCCCATAGGTGGGGTCATAGAGCTAGACCCTCCCTTCCTTGTAGTATAAGTTAGGGAACCCTTGCCATTGCAAACTAGATATCCCTGGATGACGCTCTGAAGAAGAATCCTGGACCTTCGATGTTCCACTACCTCTGGAAATCTGAAGAATCTCCCTTGGAGTCCAGGAGTGACTCCCCTGCTTGGCAGGCACCAAAACTTTGAATCAACGGTCGCAAACATTCCCGCTCCTGCCAAAGTCCGAAGTCCCTGCAGCCCTGAAAGTGGATTTCCTGATTTCTTCAAGGCCATTGTGAGTCTCCAGCGAAGCTGAGGCAAGTGGACCCCACGAGTGATGAGGACCAGCAATACCTGGGTACCGTGCACTATTTTCAAGTGCAATCCCTTCACGACGTTCTATGAACTTTTGCATTGGACCACATGTGGTCCAAGCCTCCAGCAGGATTTCTACTGAAGACCAGAGGCCTACCTTGTCTCAAATGACCGTGGGCTCCTGTGAAGTGAATCCTCCCAAGGCATCTTTGCAATCCCTTGCCGGTTGGCTTGTGGGTTCCCAGAAGACTTTTCTACAGAACCAAAGGGCTTCCCTGATTGCTCCAGGCCTGCCCTGACTTACCCTTGCTGGGTGAGTCCCTCAGACCTTGCTGGTCTGCACCGCTGACTTTTTACTCTTTCCACAAGACTTGCTGTTACCAAGGCATGTTGGCTCCAATCTGGTCACCAATACCACAGTAAGCTGCAGACTTTGCGGCACACGTCGAATCCAGCTCTTGGTTGTCGTCGATACCTCCTGGACCTCGTGGCTGAAGAGTTAAGACACCCGTGATCACCTGAAATCACCCGACGACTGTGGGCATCCATCTTCCTGGGCCCGGGTCACTGGCAAGTGACTTTGAACACTGTCTCCTCTGATTTCAGGTCTTCTTTCTTCTGAATCCAGCCTTGGATTTCACCGGACACTTCTCCCGTCTTCACAAGCAGCAAGACTTCTTTGGCTCCCATTGAAAACGACGCTGCAACCCGACACCAAAAGACACCTATGCATCCGGCTTCCCTGGGTGAGGTAACTCCTGCACTACAGTGCTCCTGTGTGTGTTGGCTCTAGAACTACTTACCCTGTAAGTGACTTGCTTGTAGACTCTCCCGAAGTATCCTAAAACTTTAAAATTCCAACCGCGACTTGCTCCATTGAAGTCTATTGGGATCCGCGGCTGTGTTCTCACACTACATCATCATAGTCTTTATTCGAATTTTAAAAAAAATCCATAAAAGACACAAACATATACAAAAAACACAATTGTCAGAATCTGATCCTTATAAAAATAGATAAAATCATCCTTTAAATATTTTAAAACTCTAATTAAAACAAAACAAAAACAAAAAGAAAACAAAAAACAGGCTAAGAATTACAATTTAAGACAAGTATTAAACATGGCAAAAGACTAAAGATGGAAACATTTTTTTAAAAAAGCATTTCAAGATAATGCTACTTTTCTTAGAGGGGAATTTACTACTAGCTACCCATGAGTCCCTGTGGTAGGTGCTCCCGCAGATTCCCTAAAAGCCCTGTGTCTTAAAGACCAAGCCCATCCCAAATATTTAGCTAGGGCGATTGATAATACTGGAAGAGTGCTTGTACACAAGAGTCTTAAAGCAACGGCAGAGCTCCTAGTGGCAAGGATTTTACATAAAGGGGACAGCCATGTCCTTCTAGGGTTGGCGTAAACGGGGCAAACAAACAGAAAATGGGCAATTGTTTCCTCGTGGAGACCACAAATGGGACAAGTCCCTGCACTTGCTCCAGCCCACCCTTTAGTTAGAGCCCTAAGTGGGAGCGAGCCTGCTCTTAATTGGAAATAAAGTTTCCGATCTCTGGGTTGGGTGATCAAATCCCAGTAGAGTTCAAGAGCTGGTGAAACCTTCGCCTCCAGAAAACGACTAGTCATTGTAGGTGAGGCAGAATCATTCCAGATCCGATGGTGTGTCCGTTCCCAATATAGCATTTTCAGGGATCTCTTTGAGGGGAACCCGGTGGCCACCGGATCGCTCCATAGTCCCTCCATACCCAGATCTATCATGGTTTCCCGGAGGTTCCTTAGCCACCAAATCGTATGGAACGTGTCAGCCTGTATAACATCCATAAGGCCCATAGCATATGAGTGAAGCTCTGGAGTAGTCCAGAGTCTCCTCCAGTAGAGAACTGGGCGGAGTTTGGCTATGTCCTTAATTGCCTTCCTACCTAAATCGTACCGTAACGGGACCAAGGGAGTGCTCTGCGGGAGGCCGACTATATTACGAAAAAATTTGTTTTCGACAACTGTTAAAGATGATAGTGTGTCGAAACCCCATAGCTCGGCCCCGTACAGCACTGAGCTTAAGGCCTTTGCCTCGTACACTTGGAGCAATGGTTTAATAGGCCTTGTGTAGGATTTTTTGTGTTCACCAATCAGGGTTCCTGTTATCTGCCTGAACTTCAGGGTGGCCATTTCCAAGTGTCTGTTCCACTTGTTATCATGCGTCACATGCATGCCCAAATAGACGAAGTTTTTTACTTCCTCAAGTTTCTGCCCACTCATGACAAACTTTCCTGCTCTATAACTTGGATGAGGATTAAAGGCCATGAGTTTGGTTTTGGTCACATTGACCTCTAGGCCGTGATTTCTGCAAAAATCTTCAAAAACTAACAATGCCCTTCGCATGCCACTCGGTGTTTTGGATACGATAAGGGTGTCGTCAGCGAACATCAATATTGGGGTGCTCACTCCAGCCAGCTTAGGGGCATCGGTGGGTCCTTTACTTACCTGCCTTGGGTGGATTAGTGAGGCCCCCAGTGCTTCTGAAGGCCCTAGGCCTTGTCCCTTCGCAAGTCGTTCTTCTTATACCTCTTTTTTAGTATATGGTCTGGTACACCCCTAGGGCCCCAGCCATATAAGAGCTTAATTTCTTGTGAAACATTGATTTGTGCATATGTTCCTGACTTCTAATCTCATAAAGAGATTAGTAGAGTGTGTTAGAAATAAATACATATATATTTTATATATATACCTATGTGGTGTCTTTTCCTTTGGTAATTCAAGAGATTATAAGGTAAAACAAGCTGCTTTACATTCCGCTAGAGAATTAGCCTGAAGGCTGCTCTCCACAGCTACCACTAGGATAGCTTTCTTTAAAAGGTTGTCTTAAACCTATCTACTGTAAGAGTCGAATTGTACTGGTGCAAGGTGGCCACTTTAACTAGTGACCAGCATATGCCAGACCAACTTCTCACAATGGTTGATACCAAATATGACTAGGTTCAGTGTAGCCACCATATAGTTAGACATTGCGTAATGACTGATGTCCACTATATATCTTAAAATGTCTGACTGCACTTACAAAGCCCGGAGAATCAATTTTGGGGTTTGTAGAGGTGTCCTGTTCTTGCAGGGGCATCCTCACACTTGTAACCAAGCCCCCTCCCCGCAGGACTGAAGAGCCTGCCATAGGGGTTACTTATAGGTATTAAGTGCAGTGACCTCAGATATAACAAAACTTATATCTGTCGTGAGTGGTGCAAGCACCAGCTCACGCAGGCTGCAATGAAAGTCCTGTAGTCACAGTTTAAGTGGCCTCTCATGGGTGGCAAAATACATGCTGCAGCCCATGGGAGACCCTCGGTGTACCTATGCCCTGGGTACCTAAGTACCATAAACTAGGGACTTATAAGGGTACACCAGTAGCCAATAGTGGAGGTACCAAAGTACTTACCAGAGACAACTTAGGGGAGAGAGCACACATGCTGGGGTCCTGATTAGTAGGGACCCAGCAGGCTAAATCAAAAACACACTGAAACCAGGCACAAAGTAGGGGTACCCATGAAAGCAGATCCTAGTTTCCTACATTGTTTTTTCGCAATCTAGACATAGTGACATGTGAAATGATATGAGTAGACATATGTAAAGTTGCGCAGTCATGCATAGTACACATGGTGCCAATACACATCACCAAAAACAGCCAACATAATTGGGATATCAAATCACAAAGTAAAGGAGCATATTCAATATCCATCAAACAGCCATAGTATAGAAAAAGAACCATTGTAACTGCCATGAATAGGAAAGTAATCCAAATTCTCTATGTTTTCACCATCTGGCTCCAGCATGGTATGGTTTTATGTCTCAAAGCACAACAGTGCACATAGAAAAGCCTATAGACTCAGAGGTGGTGCAGGGGCCCCCCTCCCCTCTGCAACTCAATCATTGGCATCCCTCGTAAGCGCTGAACCATCAGGTAAGGAGGTCTGAAGGCCAAGCAAATTAGTATCCCAGTTAGCTGAGAGTGGATATTTCCGGAGGCCCAGATTGTCTTCTCTATGAAGCGCAACGCTCTCCTATTTGGCCCAACTGATAATAGAATGTGACACGGCCTGGCACGTTGGTGCCTCAGGTGATTTCCACCTGTGGGTAGGGGTGCTTAGCCATCATTAACCCCAGATCCAATACCCAATGTCCATGACCCTTTGACACTATATGGACAATTCCAACAGCTCAATATAGCCAAGGAAAAGAAGAGAGGGGAAAGTGGACAACCCTGCCTAGTGCACCTGTGTATATGTACCTGCTGGGGGATCAGTGGTTCCTGTGTAGACCCTCACCAGTGGCGATGTCTAAAGCAGGCACACCATACCAAGGATGCGGGTCCCTATGCCGTATCGTGACAGTACTGCAAAGAGAAAGAGCCACTCCAGCGAATTAAAGGCCTTCTCAGGGTCCAGAACCAAGAACCCGGAACAAGGGTAGGCACATGGAGCGTAAGCAAGGACCTGGAAAAGATGCCTCCGATTTAATGATATATTGCAGGGTGGCACAAATCAATTTTGATCCGGGTGTATTAGCACAGTGTTGGACCTAACGTCCTTGAGGTAGCTTGGCTCAGGTCAAAAGGCTTTTATCCCAATATGGCATATCGTGTTTGCATCACACCCACCTCACACCTTAACGCCACACCACTTAAAAATGACACTACACCGGATAATTATAAAGTTTACCAGAAGTCTTTATCTTTCCTACTCAAACGTGGTTACTCAGGTTCACATTTCAGGGTAAAACATTTCATTGCATTTAATTTGACAGTACCATTCCCTTCATTACTTTTGTACAGCCGCTACTTAAGCACCCTCTTAGATTCCCATCCTGCCTTGACTCAGGAGCGCTAAGTTAAATCCTCCCAGAGAGCGCTCCGCATAACATTGACATATTCCACAATTTCAGAAAATCATTTAGTCTACACGGTGTTCTTCTGACAGATGGTTTCCCTAACGGCTATACTTTCTGACTCTTATACTGTCACCAATAATCAATCTATTACATTTAGGTGCTAAGCTGGAGATTTACTCTGCTGCTGGCAATCAATCGGTTACATCTAGGCAGTTTACATGTAGATTACTTTATCACTAGAAATTAATCCATTACATTGAAGCATTATACATGAACTTTTGCTGTTACTGAAGATTAAACTGCCATTTCCAGCGCTATGCTTGAGATTCCTACTACGTAGACTTCAGTCTCACGTGTGGTTATGACAATGTACCGGTATTTATAACCTCGAACCCGGCTTCCCCAGGGACCGGCAATCGGGTCTAAAAGGACATCATCTGTCCGTAAATGCGTACTCTCATGTGCTCTCCTGTGCTCTCCCGTGCTCTCCCGTGCTCTCCCCCCTTCTTTCTATGCCCAGCTTACTGTTTCCTCTGTGTCCTCCTCTCACGAAGTTCAGCAGAAACTGCAGTCGAGTTCCCACCTCTTCGGGGCAGACGGGGCTCACCGCGCTGGCAAGAAGATCTCTTAAAGGGGGAAGGCGAAAAACAGGGCACACCCACCGACCACGTCCCCCAAGGACTACCCTGCTGGTGGGTCTCCTCCGCTGGTGGAAGCCTCGCTCCTCCGCTCCCCACAGCCCGCTGGTCTCACTCCCTAGCGGACTCCGCAGGCCAGGCGCTGTCTCGATTCACCTCCGCGTCCTCAGTTCAGCGCTCCCGCAGCCGCCAGTAGCAGCGCGGCTTGCGGGGGCGCGGCCTCCTCTCTCAGCTGGCAACAGCGGGGCGGCGCTTCGGCGTCTGCCCCGCTCACGTGACTCTAAGACGGCGGCTTCCATGCCGGATCCGCCCCGCACTTCGTGGATGCGAGTCTCTCCTCAGCCGACTGACGCGATGCCTGCCAGCGTACACCAAGGGGTCCCGTCACCTCCTCAGACCTCCCGGCGATCTCAGGCCTCTCCCTGGGGCCACAGGCAACCCCACGGACCCGGTATTGCGGCGGTGAGCGTTCCAGGTAGGGCTCAGGCAGGGGGGGGGGCAGAAATTAAGGGAGCCGGGCTCACATGAAGCTGGTGAGAAGGCCCTCGAGTCTCTGCATTCTTGGGCACGATTACCTCCACTACAGCCAGGGACGGTGGCCAGACGCTAGGGCCAAATGGGTTCAGAATCCCAGACAACACCAGGAATAAGGCCAAGGTAGTCCCGGACGGCGATTCTTCCCCTAGTCCTCCTTCAGGATTTCTGTCCACGCTGAGGGCCCCGAGGTAACGATGACCCCCAGAATCATCGGCGGTGTTCAGGGACCAGTCAGCAGGTTGAGGGTGATGTCAGCTGATGAGGGAAGTCACGCAGACCCTAAGACCTGTCAATTCCCTATCTACCGCAGCCACCTCTCCACTCAGATGCCTTACTCCTGTCTACCTCACAGTTCACCTAAGTCCTAAAATGGCCGCCCCGCCCTCACCTCTATTTATCACCTGGGGCCTGACTGGCCAGAGTGGCCCAGAAGGTTCCGGAACCTCTCATGGCAGTCTATGGCCCAGGTGCTGAGGTGACAGTTGAAACCACCATTTTGTGAGACTAACCTCCCTCTTCCTGTTTCTTCAGTGAAGCACCTTGCGCCTCTCCCTCCGCTAGTGAGAATGAGGCGCCCAGAGCCTCTACATCAACACCAAGGAAAAAAAAGTGGACAGAGAAAAAAAAAAATGAGAGGGTAAAGGGAGAAAAAGAAAAATATAAATGAGGGGGGAACAGCCAATGGGCTGACAGGTCTAACACACAGGGACCAGGGGCACCAGATGATCTGTCAAAAGTTTGGCCAATATGTTATAGTCTGTGTTGAGCAACTCTAGAGGCCTGTAGTGTGGAAACTAGCTGAAATGGCTGTTAGCATCAGATAAAGCCATTTTATTTTTGGCAGCCATTTTAGTTAGCCATGTGCTCGCCATGTGCTTTCTCCCTCTTCACTATTGCCTGCCCTTGTATTCTGCTTGTATCTTTTGTTACCGTTAACTCCTTCAGCACTGAGCCAGAGCCTTGCACATGCTCAGACAGACCTGTAGCTGCCAGAATGCACCTGCTCTTAGAGAACTGTCAGGCTATTTTAACTAATGTCAGCAATATTGTAACCCCACCCACTCTGTTGACTAAGCGATTCTCATGTATCCTTATATGTAACTAGCTATTCATGTGCACACTTGTACTGCCTCTTTTTGAGTCTCCCTGCATGCTCAGCGGTAAATACAGTATAAAAGACCTCTGATCTCTGTACTCTTTGGACTGCCTCATTACAGTGGCCTGAGGGTACCGTATTGACACAGTCTCCCTCATGTGAGGTTAATAAACTTGTTATTTTGATATCCCAGCTTCCGTGCCAATCTCTTCTATGTTGGTTTAAGGACCAGTGCATCAGTGAACCCCTAAAAAGTTTTTTTTTTCTACAGTAGGAGCCAAGAAGAGCGGGGTCCCTGTCTGGTTTGGGACGGGACACCAGCAGGGCGTCACAAAAAGACATCGGAAGGCGAGAAGGCAAAAGGGCCTCATTGAACATGGTCAGCAAGTGGGGAGCCAACTGGTCAGCACATGCTTTGTATTTCAGCCAGCAGTCCATGAGGACCCGGTGACTTGCCTGTGGCCAGTGCGCGGATGGCTTCCTTTACTTCAAATGGAGTGATGGGGGCATCGAGCTCCAAGCATTGGTTAGGGCCTGTACTTAAGAAGGGGAAAGTGGAACAGAATGCGTCTACTTCGGCACCGTCAGCAGTAAGTGCTGATTGGCATAGCTTGCTGTAGTGCTCAGTGAGCTCATCATGGATCTTCCGTTGTGTGTACAGAATGCAATAGCTAATTGGGTGACAATTGTGAGGTTTGGCTGCTCCTATCAGATCAGCCATGACAGGAGGGTGCCCGATTTGTCGGCCGGTGCATGAGCTTTGGCAGAATGATTCGCACACTCGATGGGAGATGTGCCATGGGCATTACAGTGGGTGTGCCCACGTAACACCCATGGCATTTGACACATTCCCTGATTTACAACAAGCTGTAAATCTTGAAATGCATGAAAAGCCTATGCATCCCCAGGGGAAGCGTAGGGGAGCCACAACGAGGTGAAAAAACATTATTTCTCCTACTTTTTCCACTTTCTATGTGTGCTGAATGCAGCAGCACACATAGAAAGAGGATATCACCTCCATGGATTGTTTTTGTGCAGGAAGGTTTCTCTTCTTACACAAAAACAATCATCCCTACAATACGAACAACTTTGCACCATGGTGTAATGGTGCCTGCGTTGGCGCATGGCTGCCATTTGAGCTCCACCGCAGTAACGGAGCACAGGAATGTGTCATATCTTATTGATACGCGTATTCCTGCCTTTTTCTTCTGACGTAGGGCAGCGCAGTAGGAAGACCTGTGGTGCTGCCCTACGCCAAACGTTTGTAAATGAGGCCACCAGTAACTACCATTTCTGCCTGGGTAACGATCCCATCGCCTGCACTTGCATACCAAGTAGTCGGCATGATTTGTGTAGCAGCAATGCCCCCTCCTTAAACCCAAGGTGAAGCCTGCATGGTAAACTCAGTTGTAACTGTATTGTAGGAAGGTGGATATCTGACCATGGTTACCCCCAACTTTTTGCCTAGTGTCTAGGTGGTTTTTCGACTTAGTTGGCCTGAGATCCTGCCATTCAGGGTCTCAGGCTGTCTGCTCTCTCTTTAAAATGGACTCCATGTACCTTAGGTTCATACACAATTGGTAAGGATCACCTTATTGGACCCTGTACAGTGTACCCTAGGTACCCAGGGCATAGGTGTACCCTAGGCCTCCCAGGGGCTGCAGCATGTATTATGTCACCCCTGGTCTGGCTTTCCAATCAGACACAACTGGCTGATCACTCAGCTGGGGCAAGGTCGTGTAATCACCCCTTGCTTAGATATAGTATACCTATATCTACCCTTATATATAGACACATGTGTACCTATCAGCCACTCCTATGGCAGGCCTTAACAATCTTGGAGGCAGAGTGCTTGGTAACATGTGAGATGGTGCTCTAGCATGAGCTGAGCCTGTCTGCAGCTTTTGGAACCATGTCCTTATAGCTGTTCTATGATATAGCCTACCATATACTCTTAAAGTACCTTATAATCTTAAACGGTTATGGTAACTATGGTTTGGCTTTATCAAAACATGTCGTGTAAGGAGTCTAACACTTTGGAATGATACCCCCATACCATTTCTGGTAATGAGGATATTATTCCTCCCTTCTAGAGGGAGAGACATGTTAAAATCCTGCTTTGCTGTTTAACTCTCACCAAAGCCTCAGCATCACAAAATGGATGCTGCTGCCACAGACACGAGTCTGACCTCCTGCTGCTGGGAGCCCTCCCAGCCAGGGAGGCCTGGACAATAGGTTTCCTGCTTGGGGAGGTGCTATCACCTCCCCAGACAGACTTTAGTGTATTGGGGCGGGCAGGGAGGGCTGAAAGGAATGAGACTTGCCTGGGGCACACAAGGTACTCCATGCATAGTCCAGTTCAATCCGGTGCTGGGGCACTCCAGCCCCAGCTCTGGCGCGAAACTGGACAAAGGAAAGGGGGTGTAGCCACTCCCCTTCCTGGTCCCACCCATAGGAGGGACCTTGCAGGTAGCCCAGCCCCCTAGCCCAGTATATTAGTAGCTAGTTGGGCCCTGCTAAATTAGATTAACCTGAATCTGCAACTTGAACAGAATCTCTGGACCTTCGACATTCGACCTCAGGAAGAAGACTGAAGAAATCTCCCTTGTGGCCAAGGAGTGACCACCCTGGGCAACCAGGCACCATCCAGCGACTGCTGCTTGCTTTGCAACTGAATCCTACGAGGGACCACTGCAGAGACTGACCAGGGCTGAGACTTCCAGACACCTCTGAACCAGATCCACATCTCCAGCGAAGCTGAGACCCATGGAGGTGACAAGGGACGTGGGACCGGCGACTTGGGAAAAGTGGCTAGTAACTGACAAGCGCAACTTCTGAGGCTCCCTCGAGGCTGTGCTTGGGGAATTGAGACACCCCACTCCCGAGCACCATCTGCAAAGAAGACCAGCTCCCCACACTTCACGTGTTCTGCGTGGGGCCCTTCTGCACCTGTGTTGCTCGACGTGTTGTCCGGTTGCTGGCCCATTGGCTAGTAGCCTCTGCGACGACGAACCTTTACTTTCAACTTGCTGGTCCGGCTCCTCCAGACTGGCACCCGCTCCTCTGTGAAAGAGAAGCACCCCAGACCTTCCTGGTCTGCACCAGAAGCAAGTCCTCCATCCTGCGTGGGTTCCGCTTGCCAAGGCTTGTTGGGTCCTGACTCGACTTCGACACCGCCGACAGGAAGAGCCTTCGTGGGACAGCTCACCTCCTGGTCCTGGTCATCCTCGACGTCTCCTGGTACCCGTGGCTGTTGCGACAAGCTTCACCTCTTCATCTGCATCTTCACGACATCGCCTGGTTCCTTCCTGGTTCCTTCCCGGCTCCTGGCTGGCGACTTAGACTCTGTCCCTTCTGCTTGCAGGTTCCTTCCTTCTTGATCCCCACCTTGGGATCCACCGGACACTCTTCACTGACTGCCTGTCAGCAACTTTCCTTCAGGCATCCATAGAAGTCCACGACGAAACCCGACGCAAGTTCACACCTATGCATCCGCAGCCCGTGGGCTAGGTAACTTGGGTACTTCAGCGCCCACAAGGGTATTGACTATCCTAGGGTCTAGTTTCCGAGTCTCGACTTTCTAGCTATACCAGAAGTGTCCTAAAACTGCTTATTTCTAACTGCTAGTAATTCTATCGACTTTTACGCATTACGCGTGAGTGTTTCCACTCTGCACTTGAATCCCGTGGGCCTCCCACTTCCTAACTGTTGGTAGTGTAGTGTAGCCCCAGCAATTCCCTAGGCCTAGGCCTATCCTGTGTTCGTGACAGTGGTCCTTATACCACTTACTTAGTATATGGTTTGCGTGGCCCCTAGGGCCTAACTGTATTACTTACCTGTGTGACTTAATGTATGCTTAAATAAGACTGTGTTGTACTTACCTCGAATCTCATAAAGAGTGCTGAGGGTTTGACTAGAATAAATACATTCTATTTTTATATATATCTGTTGTGGTGTCCTTTCATTTGGTATTCAAGGGATTACATATGGTATAACAGCTGGCTTCACATGCCATTCAGAGTTTAGCCTAAGACTGCTCTTGTCCATGCTACCACTAGGATAGCTGGTCTATAAGGTTGACTTTACAACCAATCACCATAAGGGTTGTTTGGACTGATACAAGGTGTACACTAGAATTAGTGACATCATATATTAGGCCAACTTCTCACATTGGTGAGCAGTGGTTGGGATCTGAGCTTGCTGTTGTAATACCATTGTAATCTTGAGCTACTAAATTGAAAGATCACACAGATATTGTTTAGGTACATATAACATAGATTATAAATACTTAAGTCCTACTGGACTTAGTTGTTGTAGGTTGAAGGGCCTAGCACACCCTGACTACAACTACTAGAAAGGTTTAGTAGATACAACTAGTGTAGGTAGGTGCACACACCACACCCTCACTGGAATCATGTCCCTGAATGGAGATCACACTGATACTCCCTCAGGAGAGGAGAATCCTAGACAGATTCCCTCTAGATATGATGCATTCACTTTCCAGGAGATGAGACAACTGTGTACCTCCAGGAGATTAAAACAGGGTTCCAACCCTACCCTTAGACAGCTAGTGGAGCTTCTGGAGGCCTATGATGCTGAAAGAGCTGCCAAGTATGGTACCATAGCTGTAGATAAGGGCCTCCCCTCCACAGAAGAGACCCCTGACTTAACTGATACAGATGAGACAGGAGAGACTTCAGAAGAAGATGGAGGTAGCAAGACCCCAGTCAGAAGACTTAGTCAGGCTAACTTAAGCTTACATGGGAGCTTGCATGGGAGCTTCCCTTACAGGCCCCCAAGTAATCTTAAAAAGAAAGATAGAAGGGGTAGATCTCCCTCAGGGGACTCTCTCCACTACTATCACTCAAGAAGCTCCAATGCTTCATCCCACAGGGGGATGACTTCCCCCCAGAGGAGAGAGCATGAGGCCAGAATGAAGGAAGCCAAACTGAGGATTGAAAGGGAAGAACTTGCCCTTGCCAAAGAGAAGCTTGCTCTGACCAGAGAGCAAAAATTGTGTGGGTCAGAACCCACTGGTGGCAGCAACATTCCTAGAGATAGGGATAGGTCTTACGACCATAGAAACCTAAGCAAGATAGTCCCCCATATCAGAATGGGGATGACATCCACAAGTGGATGACTGCTTTGGAGAGGGCCTGCAAAGTACAGCAGGTACCCCAGAGTCAGTGGGCAGCTATCTTGTGGCTCTCCTTTTCTGACAAAGGTAGAGACAAGCTCCTCACAGTTAGTGATGAGGATGCTAACAATTACAAAGTCCTGAAGAGTGCTCTGATAGATGGGTTTGGCTTAACCACTGAGCAATATAGGTTGTTGTTCAGGGACACCCAGAAGACACAGACACAGGACTGGTCTGATTTTGTGGATTGTGCCACTAAGGCTTTGGAAGGTTGGTTAACTGGCAGCAAGGTGCAGGACTATACAGGATTGTACAACTTGATCATCAGGGAGCAGATCCTTAGTAATTGTCAGAACCAGCTTCTCCATCAACACCTGGTAGGCTCAGATTTGACCTCTCCCCAAGAATTGGGAAAGAGGGCAGAGAAATGGGTCAGGACCAGGATTAGGCCTAAAAATCAGGGTGGTGACCAAAAGAAAGATACCACCAAGCCTCAAGAGAAGGGTGGGGATAAAACAAAAGAGAAATCTTCCTCAGGGCCCCAAAACTCCACACAGGGTGGTGCGTCCCAAGCTCCCTCCTCTACCACAGTCAAAAAGCCTTACTGCCATGAATTTAAAATTCCTGGGCATTGGAAAACTGACAGCAGTTGCCCAAAGGCTAAAAACAAAACTGTTCCTCCAATTACTCCTGTCACACCACCTATTACTGTCAGCAGTAATCCCCCAGGTGGCGGGAGTGCCCCCCAAAATTTGGTTGGGTTTTCTTGGGGAACACAGTGGGACCCTGGCTTAGCCAATTCCCCTACAGCAGCTACTCTTGTCTGTGATGGTGGCATGGGGTTTGCCAACTTCACTGCCTGTCCCAACACTTTGGGTAGGTACAGACAGGAGCCCTACCTCAATGGTAGAAAAGCTGAGGCCTACAGAGACACTGGAGCTAGCATCACTATGGTGGCCCATAGGCTAGTTCCCTCTGAGCAGCTTTTGCCTGGTTTCTCATACCAGGTAACTAACATTGATGACAAACAGAACAGTCATCCCATGGCAGAGGTATGTCTCAGCTGGGGAGGTGTCACTGGCCCTAAAAGGGTGGCAGTGTCCCCAACCTTGCCTGTAGACTGCTTACTGGGGAATGACTTAGAACTCTCAGCTTGGGCTGGAGTTGAACAAGACACCCATTCTAAAATGGTAGGCCTTTCACCAAAGGGTAGTGGGGTTGTGCCAGCCACAACCCCTGTCCAAGTAGATTTCCTCCCTGAAAAGGTTGGACGGGCAGTGGTAGCCACAGCCCAGGCAAAGACAGACTTCCCTGTAGAGATTGGCAGAGCTGTGACAGTCACAGCTCAAACCCAAACTGAGTGCCTCCCTGAAAAGGTTGGCAGGACTGTAATGGTCTCAGTCCATACTCAGACTGACATAGGTGTAGTGAAACCTGAAACTATGGATCACTCCACACAAACAGAGAGTAGTGGGGAGGAAGAAAAGTCTCCCTCTCCCCAGACATTAGGAAAAGGTCAGCCTCCTCAGGGATCTGACCTCATCCCTTGTGAAAGAACTGCCCTAGAGCTAGCCAGGCCTAGCCTGGCAGAGCCTCTGATGTCAGTGGATCCTTCCAAGGTGGGACCCAGTCTGGTGCAGGTAGTCTGCCTCTCTCTACCCTGCCTCAGTCAGCCCAGGGCTGCAGAGGTCAGGGAGGCCAGTGGACCCCAAGAGGGCCCCTGTCCACAAGAACCCCCCCCATCAAAAGAATGAGGATTGCCTGGCTAGTAGCCCTAGCCAGGTGATGGTTAAAAACATTCCTGAGGGATCTCCTTTACAGGTAGTCAGGGACCCTGCCCCAGAGGGATTCTGTTGGGCACAGGCAAACATGGGACCTTAGGGCCCCAAACCTGACCTGTCCCTCCAGTAAGCCCACACAAGGGACCCAGCCTCCAGCTTTAGGTAGCCAGAGGCTGACCCTGAGAGCACAGTGCAACTCAGTTAAAGAAAGAAAGGCATCCATGGTGGAGGATGATTGGAGGAAGCTGAGGCCTCCCTTTGAGGACACTCACTTCAGTACTCCATCTCAACACCAGCCTTTTACTTTGCAAAGACACACCAAAGGTAGAGATTCCCTATGGTGGAGACCCTATGATACCTTTAGGGTGAGGGATTGCTTAGTGGACCATGAGACAGGGGGTAACCATACCAGTGCTGGTTCTTCCTTATATGGCCACTTAGGCAATATAGGCTTACCTGGTCAAGGACAGCCTTATCTTCCTTCGTTTGGGGGGGGGGGTTGTGTAGGAAGGTGGATATCTGACTATGGTTACCCCCAACTTTTTGCCTAGTGTCTAGCTGGTTTTTCGACTTAGTTGGCCTGAGATCCTGCCATTCAGGGTCTCAGGCTGTCTGCTCTCTCTTTAAAATGGACTCCATGTGCCTAAGGTACATACCCAATTGGTAAGGATCACCTTATTGGACCCTGTACAGTGTACCCTAGGTACCCAGGGCATAGGTGTACCCTAGGCCTCCCAGGGGCTGCAGCATGTATTATGCCACCCCTGGTCTGGCCTTCCAATCAGACACAACTGGCTGATCACTCAGCTGGGGCAAGGTCGTGTAATCACCCCTTGCTTAGATATAGTATACCTATATCTACCCTTATATATAGACACATGTGTACCTACCAGCCACTCCTATGGCAGGCCTTAACAATCCTGGAGGCAGAGTGCTTGGTAACATGTGAGATGGTGCTCTAGCATGAGCTGAGCCTGTCTGCAGCTTTTGGAACCATGTCCTTATAGCTGTTCTATGATATAGCCTACCATATACTCTTAAAGTACCTTATAATCTTAAACGGTTATGGTAACTATGGTTTGGCTTTATCAAAACATGTTGTGTAAGGTGTCTAACACTTTGGAATAATACCCCCATACCATTTCTGGTAATGAGGATATTATTCCTCCCTTCTAGAGGGAGAGACATGTTAAAATCCTACTTTGCTGTTTAACTCTCACCAAAGCCTCAGCATCACAAAATGGATGCTGCTGCCACAGACACGAGTCTGACCTCCTGCTGCTGGGAGCCCTCCCAGCCAGGGAGGCCTGGACAATAGGTTTCCTGCTTGGGGAGGTGCTAGCACCTCCCCAGACAGACTTTAGTGTATTGGGGCAGGGAGGGCTGAAAGGAATGAGACTTGCCTGGGGCACACAAGGTGCTCCATGCATAGTCCAGTTCAAACCGGTGCTGGGGCACTCCAGCCCCAGCTCTGGCGCGAAACTGGACAAAGGAAAGGGGGTGTAGCCACTCCCCTTCCTGGTCCCACCCATAGGAGGGACCTTGCAGGTAGCCCTGCCCACTAGCCCAGTATATTAGTAGCTAGTTGGGCCCTGCTAAATTAGATTAACCTGAATCTGCAACTTGAACAGAAACTCTGGACCTTCGACATTCGACCTCAGGAAGAAGACTGAAGAAATCTCCCTTGTGGCCAAGGAGTGACCACCCTGGGCAACCAGGCACCATCCAGCGACCGCTGCTTGCTTTGCGACTGAATCCTACGAAGGACGACTGCAGAGACTGACCAGCGCCGAGACTTCCAGACACCTCTGAACCAGATCCACATCTCCAGTGAAGCTGAGACCCGTGGAGGCGACGAGAGACGTGGGACCGGCGACTTGGGAAAAGTGGCTAGTAACTGACTAGCGCGACTTCCGAGGCTCCCTCGAGGCTGTGCTTAGGGAATTGAGACGCCCCACTCCCGAGCACCATCTGCAAAGAAGACCAGCTCCCCACACTTCACGTGTTCTGCGTGGGGCCCTTCTGCACCTGTGTTGCTCGACGTGTTGTCCGGTTGCTGGCCCGTTGGCTAGTAGCCTCTGCGACGATGAACCTTTACTTTCAACTTGCTGGTCCGGCTCCTCCAGACTGGCACCCGCTCCTCTGTGAAAGAGAAGCACCCCAGACCTTCCTGGTCTGCACCAGAAGCAAGTCCTCCATCCTGCGTGGGTTCCGCTTGCCAAGGCTTGTTGGGTCCTGACTCGACTTCGACGCCGCCAACAGCAAGAGCCTTCCTGGGACAGCTCACCTCCTGGTCCTGGTCATCCTCGACATCTCCTGGTACCCGTGTCTGCTGCGACAAGCTTCACCTCTTCACCTGCATCTTCACGACATCGCCTGGTTCCTTCCTGGTTCCTTCCCGGCTCCTGGCTGGCGACTTAGACTCTGTCCCTTCTGCTTGCAGGTTCCTTCCTTCTTTATCCCCACCTTGGAAACAACTGGACACTCTTCACTGACTGCCTGTCAGCAACTTTCCTTCAGGCATCCATAGAAGTCCACGACGAAACCCGACGCAAGTTCACACCTATGCACCCGCAGCCCGTGGGCTAGGTAACTTGGGTACTTCAGCGCCCACAAGGGTATTGACTATCCTAGGGTCTAGTTTCCGAGTCTCGACTTTCTAGCTATACCAGAAGTGTCCTAAAACTGCTTATTTCTAACTGCTAGTAATTCTATCAACTTTTACGCATTACGCGTGAGTGTTTCCACTCTGCACCTGAATCCCGTGGGCCTCCCACTTCCTAACTGTTGGTAGTGTAGTGTAGCCCCAGCGATTCCCTAGGCCTAGGCCTATCCTGTGTTCGTGACAGTGGTCCTTATACCACTTACTTAGTATATGGTTTGCGTGGCCCCTAGGGCCTAACTGTATTACTTACCTGTGTGACTTAATGTATGCTTAAATAAGACTGTGTTGTACTTACCTCGAATCTCATAAAGAGTGCTGAGGGTTTGACTAGAATAAAATACATTCTATTTTTATATATATCTGTTGTGGTGTCCTTTCATTTGGTATTCAAGGGATTACATATGGTATAACAGCTGGCTTCACATGCCATTCAGAGTTTAGCCTAAGACTGCTCTTGTCCATGCTACCACTAGGATAGCTGGTCTATAAGGTTGACTTTACAACCAATCACCATAAGGGTTGTTTGGACTGATACAAGGTGTACACTAGAATTAGTGACATCATATATCAGGCCAACTTCTCACATGTATCAGCCTAGGAATTTATAGTTCGTATCCCTCAAGTGGGTCTCTTTTAGGAATACGACATCTAGAAAGCGACGCCTAACTAATTACATAACTGCGCCCCTCTTGACTGATATTGAGCCCATTGACATTCTGCAACAGGATTGTGTGCTTAATGGGATATGGTGTCCTATCTTGCCTAGCCATTGGGCAGGGGTATTAGGGTAGCAAACATCTGTCTTGCCTACCTTAAACTTAAACAGCATCCAACATTAACAGAAAACTGCTTGTCCCACCCAACTTTAACTGTACAGTTCTACCCCAGAAGCATCTGTTGCCCATGGTCAACCGAAACACAGAAAAACAAAAACATTGCTAATATGCGACCACATGTAATAACCCATAGTTCCAGCTGGAGCCCAATGCAGCAAGGGGGCATGTAGTTTAATTCAGCGTACCATGCCAATCACTGTGTCCTGCCTTTTAAAATACAGCGCCCTCTGTCCGACAGACCAATGTGCTAGCAAATTTGTACGGTGGCCTCTGGGAAGAAAAGTTCTCACGGGGTGTGAGATATGGCTTACATTATCACTTCGTCTGAAGTTTGAGGATTCGTCATGTTTCGGGTTATGAGTGCTTCCCCGTATGATGATTGGACCAAACATCTAAATGCATGGTAGTGGCCATCTCTGGGCTCCTCCACCATTTTGTTGGATTCGGACAGAAAGTCTAACTCAACCCGATTCCTTAGGCCCATTCCACACTCTCCATGGCAGGAGCCCATTCTTCCACATTTTCTTTCACTCCATGGTGGGAGAGACAACAGGAGCCCTTCCCTGACAATTGGGGGTGTTTATTATTCTATCCCAGTTTCAAGCCAGTCCCAAACACTCTTAGGAGTGTGAAAGAAATTAGATCTACCATTGTGGAGAACTTTCGAACGGACTGGGAAGACCAGCATAGATGTGAAGTTCATGGTTTTATGCTTGGCCTCAGAAAGATCTGCATTGTTTTTGTATTTTTATAATGTAGTCAGTAAAGATCATGGTAGACTCTGGCTGGGGAGTCTTGCTGTCTGGGATTGTTGGCTCTTTCCACTACAAAGCACTAAGACAGGTACTCCTTCGGCTCCCAGGACAGGAGGCATGTTGAGATATATTGGGTTGGTTGCAATCCTTCTCTCCCTTCTGGTATTCCAACTATCTGCACATTATTCCACCTGAAGGCACAACGAGGAGAAATATCTTTATTTCTCCTCGTTTCTCCTTTTTCTGTGAGTGCTCCATTCTGCAGCACACATAGAAATTGTAAAACTCCTCTTGTGATTGTTTTTGTGCAGGAATGTGCCACTGGCATATTTATAAGGCCATGTAAAGCAACGTTAAGTGGCTTTTCATGGCCTTATAAATATATGTCACTTTCATGCAGCAAACTGTGTGAAAGAGGTGTTCCATGGGTGTTTCTGGGAGCGTTCCCAACAACATCTATGACTTTTTGACACTGCTCCGGATTTAAGATCAATCATAAGTCTGAGGCAGCACCACAAATTTACGCCTCCCCAGGGGAGGCGTAAGGGAGGCACAACCAAAACATCCATTGATTTTGAAGCTGCCCCATATTTAAAAGGGTGGCGTAAATGAGGTGCAGCGCCAAAATTAAGACGAGGGAAAACCTGATCTTATCCTGGCGCAATGAGGAGAAATGCTTAATTTCTCATCGTTTTTGCTGTTTCCATGTGTGCGCCGTTCTGGAGTACACATGGAAATAGCAAGACACCATTAATTGTTTATGTGCAGGAAGGTGTCCCTTGCACATAAACAATCATTTTAAAAAACTTACGTTTTGCAACTTCTACGTGTGCTGTATTAAGCTGCTCACAAAGAAGTTACAAAACGCCATTTAAAGATTCCCCTGCAACGCAGACACCCTTGCACTATGGTGCACGGTGCCTGCATTGGCACTGGGCAGATAAATTTAGCGCCAGCGCAGGTGGAAACATAGGGCTGCGCCTATTGTTGTTAATATGGTGCAGCCCTGAGTTTTAGAAGTGACAGAGTGCGTTGTTAAGCCAAGGAGGCTAACGCCGTACTCCACCACTGCTATTGTAAATATGCCGCATTGATTTTGGCGCTGCCCCACATTTACAAGGGTGGCGTAAATATGAGGCAGCACCAAAATTAAGACCAGGGAAAACCTGGGAGCAGGTTTACAATGAAAGTGACTCAGTGCATTCTGAAAGCCATTTGGCTGCGCCGCACTGAGTCACTTTCAAAGCACAGAAATGCAACATATTTACAACAATATGTTGTGTCTCTGTGCTTCCCTCTGTGCTGGCGCACAAACTACAGCCATGGCCGGCGCAGGCACCTTTGCACCATGGTGCAAGGATGCCTGCGTCATGGGAAGACAATCACTACAGGCATTTTCCTCTTTCAATGCGTGCTGTAGAATGCAGCACGCCTTGAAAGAGGAAAAAACGAGGAGAAATGAAAACATTTCTTCTCGTTGCACCTTTCTACGCCTCCCCTGGGGAGGTGCAGCATTCACACGCATTTCCAGATTTACGATTTCTCGTAAGTCTGGGACTGTGTCTGGCTCTATGGGTGTTTTGTGGGAACACCCACAGCAACACCCAAGGAACGCCCCTTCCACGCAAAGTGCTGCATGTAAAGAGGCCATATTTACGAGGACAGGAAAAGTCAAGCATGGTGGCTTTTCCTGTCCTTGTAAATATGGAGCAGTAAAATGCGCCACCAGTACGTCACAAAAAGTGACGTACTGGTGGTGCAGGTGGCTTATAACTCTGCCCCCTGGTCTTACCCTGGTGAAACAAGGAGAAATGCTTTATTTCTCCTCGTTTTTGCTTGTTCTATGTATGCTGCAATGTGCAGCACACATAGAAACAGCAAAACGCCATTGATTGTTTATGTTCAAGATGGCATCCCTTCCTTCACATAAACAATCTTTAAAAAAAATTACAAGTTGCAACTTCTATGTGTGCTGCTCAATGCAGCACACATAGAAGTTACAAAACGCCATTTCAGATTGTTTATGTGCAGTAAGGGACACCTTCCTGCACATAAACCATCACTACTCTAGGCTGCTAAATTTAGCACCAGTGCAGTGGCTGCACTGTATTCTTGTAAATACGGTGCAGCCCTGCGTTTCAGAAGTGGCGGAACGCGGTGTTAAGCCAACAAGGCTAACACCGCGCTCCGTCACTTCTTATGTAAATATGCCCGAAGTGTCTTGGCTAATGCAAGACCTAAGATAGCATAACACAATGTGGCAAAAATATTTTTTAACGTCTGGTTCTTTTGTAAAGCACTTTAATGCCAATGGCCCAAGGTCATTGTATATAACACTGCAAAAATGTAAAGTGGTGGCGGTAGCAGTCCAGGCATAGGCTCATCATAGGAACAGACATTGGCGGGTCTGTCCTTCTTTGGAGCCCAATATGGACGACTGCAGTGCCTGTGCTCAGGCCTGGTCGCCCCCACGCTCCTGTGCTGCTCCTGCCTTGCCTGTCTGCCGCTTCCTGTTACATCGTGATCGGGTGACCCAGCCGCCGCTGAGGCGCCCGCCCGCACCAGCTTCTTCCCGCCGCTGCCTCCTTGCGGCCCCGCCCCCCGCCAGCCCATTCGCCGCCCCGCTCCCGCCAACCAGCTGTTCCGCCCACCCGGCTCCCTACTTAAGGGGACCGTGCCACCTGATCGGGAGTGACTGCAGTGCCTGTGCTCAGGCCTGGTCGCCCCCACGCTCCTGTGCTGCTCCTGCCTTGCCTGTCTGCCGCTTCCTGTTACATCGTGATCGGGCGACCCAGCCGCCGCTGAGCCGCCCGCCCGCACCAGCTTCTTCCCGCCGCTGCCTCCCTGTGGCCCCGCCCCCCGCCAGCCCATTTGCCGCCCCGCTCCCGCCAACCAGCTGTTCCGCCCACCCAGCTCCCTACTTATGCTGCCCTCACGCATGCGCAGCAAGCCCGTCTGCGCCCGTCCGTGCCTGGACCGCGCCCAGCGCCAGGACCCCTGGTCCCCACCGCCGATGCAAGACTACACGACAGACCTACGGCACCGCCACTCTCAACGCACTCAATGCCGGCCGGAACCCTGCCTGCTACTGAGCCACCCCGAGGCGCACCCACGGACCCTTCGCCTGCAGAGCCTGCCGATTCACCTGCTACCGGACCTGTGCCGCCCCCACCGAGTCCAACAGCAACCACCTGAAGTGCATCCTGCTCAACACCCGCTCCGTCCACAGGCATGCCGTGTAACTCTGGGACCTGCTCGACGCGACAGCACCAGACATCGCCTTCCTCACCGAAACCTGGATGAACCCCTCCTCAGCGCCCGACATCGCCACAGCCATCCCGGACGGATACAAGCTCACCCGGAAAGACCGCGTCAACCAGACGGGAGGAGGCATCGCCATCGTACACAAGAACACCATCCGCATCTCGACTAGCTCCGACGAAACCTTCACCGCCGCCGAACACCTGCACTTCCAGATACACACTGACCCCAAGACCACCCTCCGAGGCACCCTCATCTACAGACCCCCGGGACCACGCACACAATTCAGCGAAGACATCGCAGACTTCATCAGCCCGCGTGCCCTCCCCTCCGCCGACTACATCCTCCTAGGGGACCTCAACTTCCACCTGGAGAACAACAACGACAGAAACACCACCGCCCTGCTGGACAACCTCGCCAACCTCGGACTCAAGCAACTGGTGAACACCCCCACCCACTACGCCGGCCACACGCTTGACCCCGTCTTCTCATCCAGCAAGCACATCTCCTTCAGCCACGCCACCGGACTCCACTGGACCGACCACAGCTGCGTCCACTTCAGCTTCAGTAGAACTACGAACCACCACCACCCGCAACGGGTCCCCCGCCGAAGCTGGAGCAAGATCCCCGCCGAGCAGCTCACCGCCTACCTCAGCCAGAACACTCCCACCTGCACAACGGACCCCAACGAAGCAGCCAGCAACCTCACCAAGTGGCTGACTGCCTGCGCCGATGACCTTGCACCACTAAAGAACCCTCCCAGCAGACCCGGCAGCAAGAAAACCCCCTGGTTCACCGACGAACTCAAGGAATCCAAGAAGAACTGCCGCACCCTCGAGAAAGCCTGGCGGCTCGACCAGACCACAGACAACAGGACCGCCCTCAAGCACGCCACCCGCAAACACCATCAGCTGATCCGCGCCACCAAGAAGACGGCACTCAAAGAACGGCTGGACAACAATGCCCACGACAGCAAGGAACTCTTCAGCATCGTCAAAGAGTTCTCCAACCCCAGCGCCGGAAACAACGACATCACTCCCTCACAAGACCTCTGCGACTCACTCGCCTCGTTCTTCCACCGCAAGATCGCCGACATACACAACAGCTTCGACGCACAGACCACGCACCCTACCACCGAACCAACGCCCGCCACCACCACCCTCTGCAACTGGACCCCGATCAGCACAGAAGACACCACCCGCACAATGAACTCCATCCACTCCGGATCACCAACCAACCCGTGCCCACACCACGTCTTCAACAAAGCCGACGCCATCATCGCACCCCATCTCCGAGACACCATCAACTCCTCCTTCCACACCGCCACCTTCCCGGAGAGCTGGAAGCACGCCGAGCTGACCGCCCTCCTGAAGAAACCAACGGCGGACCCCACCGACCTCAAGAACTACCGTCCCATCTCGCTCCTTCCTTTTCCGGCCAAAGTCATCGAGAAGACCGTCAACAAACAGCTTGCCGCCTTCCTCGAGACGAACGGATCCCTCGACCCCTCGCAGTCCGGGTTTCGGACCAACCACAGCACCGAGACCGCCCTTATCGCAGCCACCGACGACATCAGAACCCTGATCGAAAACGGGGAAACAGCGGCCCTCATCCTCCTGGACCTCTCTGCGGCGTTCGACACTGTCTGCCACCGCACCCTAGTGAAGCGCCTCAACAACATCGGAATCCGAGAGAAAGCGCTGGAGTGGATCATCTCATTCCTCACCGGAAGAACCCAGTGAGTCCGCCTCCCTCCGTTCAGATCTGAGGCCACCAAAGTCATCTGCGGCGTACCACAAGGATCTTCACTCAGTCCAACCCTCTTCAACGTCTACATGAGCCCCCTCGCTGCCATCGCACGCCAATACAGCCTCAACATCATCTCCTACTCCGACGACACCCAGCTCATCCTCTCCTTCACCAACGACCCCACCACCGCCAGAGCCAACCTACACGAAGGGATGAAAGGCGTCGCCGACTGGATGAGGAACAGCCGCCTTAAACTGAACTCAGACAAAACAGAAGTCCTCATCCTGGGATCATCACCCTCCGCCTGGGACGACTCCTGGTGGCCCCCGGCTCTGGGCACCGCTCCCAAACCAACGGACCACGCACGCAACCTGGGCCTCATCCTGGACTCCTCCCTGTCAATGACCAGACAAGTCAACGCCGTCTCATCCTCGTGCTTCAACACCCTGCGCATGCTCCGCAAGATCTTCAGATGGATCCCCACCTGAAACCAGGAAGACCGTTACCCAGGCACTCGTCACCAGCCGACTGGACTATGGGAACACCCTCTACGCCAGAACCACAGCCAAACGTCAAAAAAGACTCCAACGCATCCAGGACGCCTCCGCACGACTCATCCTGGACATCCCCCGACACAGCCACATCACCGGACACCTGAGAGACCTGCACTGGCTCCCCGTCAGCAAGAGAATCGCGTTTAGACTCCTCACCCACGCACACAAGGCTCTCCACGACCTGGGCCCCAAATACCTCAACAACCGCATGACCTTCTACACGCCCACCCGCCAGTTACGATCGACCAGCCACGCACTCGCCACCGTACCACGCATCCGCAGAGCCACCGCCGGAGGAAGATCCTTCTCCTACCTGGCAGCCAAGACTTGGAACTCCCTCCCCACCCACCTTCGGCGAACTCAAGACCATCTCTCCTTCAGGAAGCAGCTCAAGACCTGGCTGTGCGAGCAGTAACATCCCCCTCTCCCAGCGCCTTGAGACCCTCCCGGGTGAGTAGCGCGCTTTACAAATGCTGTGATTGACTGCAGGGCCATGCCACTTCAGTTCCGCCCCATGCTCTTGATGAGTGCCCCCCTTGCTTTCCCACTTCGCCCCTCTGCGTACGAATATGTGCACCAAAATTCCCATGGGGGGCATATTTAGAAGCCTCTGTCACCACCACAACGTCAATTTTCAAGACGTTGTGGAGGCGATCGGGACTTCGCCTTATTTGCAAGGCAGCGTTAAGCCACTGAAAGTGGCTTAACGCTGCCTTGTAAATACGACACCCTTTTACGCTATACTTAGCGTGAAAGGGGAGGGCAATGGGTGTTGCAGTTGGCGTTCCACCGCAACACCCATTGATTTTAACGCTGCCCCATATTTACAAGGCTGGCGTAAATATGGGGCAGCGCAAAAATTAAGACCAGGGAAAACATGGTCTTACTCAGGCACAACAAGGATAAATGTTTAATTTCTCCTTGTTTTTGCTGTTTAATGTGTGCCGCGTTGTGCAGCACACATGGAAACAGCAAAACGCCATTGACTGTTTATGTGCAGGAAGGTGTCCATTCCTGCACATAAACAATCATTTTTAAAAAAAAATGTGTTTTGCTAATTCTATGTGTACTGCCTTAAGCAGCACATACAGAATTACAAGACCCCATTTAAAAATTGTTTATGTGCAGGAAGGGACACCTTCCTGCACATAAAGGGCCTTTTTTATGAGGCCTTGCAACACTTTTGTGCCACCGTTGCATCACTTTTTGTGACGCACCGGCGCCTTAAAAATATGCCATGTTGCACCCTATTTACAAAGTGATGCATCTAAGCAGATGCGTCACCTTGTAAAGCCCTATGCTACATTATACCTGCGTCAGGTATAATGTATGCAGGGTGGGCATTCCCCCCTGTAAAAAGCCATGTAGAAGTGTCATAGTGAAATCTATCAGATTTTACTGCGCCACTTCTAGGACGCCACTGCATCAAAATCTTACCCCTGCCACACAGCAGGCGTAAGACTGATGCCGGCATATTTAACATGGATATTTCCCATGTGTAATGGCACATTGCTGGAGTTGCATCACTTTTGCGAGACACTCCAGCAATTCGTCATTACTGCACCTGAAAATACATCAGAAATACTGACGTATCTGTAACTCCTTGCGACATGGAGCGCCGTGCATTAAACACGGGGCATCCTTCGTGTCGCAAGGAGGGCGCAGTGAAAACTGTTGCATCGCTGTTTTCATGCAGCAATGCAAGCCACATTTTTCATAAATGAGGCCCAAACAATCTTCCCCTGCAAAGTAGACACCCTTGCACTATGGTGCAAATGTGCCTGTGTTGAAGGGAGGATGCTATATTAAGCGCCAGCGCAGGGGGAAACGCAGGGCTACACCATATTGTTGTGAATATGGTGCAGCCCTGAGTTTCAGAAGTGGTGGAGCGCGGCGTTAAGCCAAGAAGGCTAACGCTGCGCACCATCACTTCTTTGTAAATATGCCCCCATGTGCACTGTGAGAACGATTACGAGGTGACGCTACATCATGTGATATCATATTCATCTTAAAATGGCGCAATCTCCAATTTAATTCTAATTTTTGTAAAAACCTGTGACAGTTTAGTACTGATTTACTGATTTTCCCAACAGATTTTCTGAATTAGTTTCTGGCTAAGCACCTGTTCAACTTGCATGAAGAAGAGATGTGTTCCGATGACTGCCATCAAGATTACACGATCACCAAAGGCTGCAGTTCCACTGATGGCCAAAGGGGGTCTTTGTGTGTGCTTTCACTTCCACCCCAGCTTCATGTCCTCTAGTTCTTTATTGATACTTACTGTGAGAAGTTGGCCTGATATGTAGTGCTCACTATTCTAGTGATCACTGTGTATCATTCCAAACGACCCTTATTGATGATTGGTTGTAAGTCATCCTTATAGACCAGCTATCCTAGTAGCGTGGATACGAGCAGTCTTAGGCTAAACTCTAGAGGGCGTGTTAAGCCAGCTGTTTACCATCACATATACCCCTTGAACACCAAGTGAAAGGACACCACACAAGTTGTTATGAAAATAAAAGGATATTTATTTATAACAAGACTACCCTGGCTCTTTATGAGTCAGGGAGCTAAGCACACTACAAAACTCTTAGGAAAATACTTCAGTTGCACAATTTACACAAATGCCCGAGGGGCACGAGAAACCATCTACACTAACAGTGAAATGCGGATGGATAGAGTCTGGAGGTACTGATTCCGGAGTGTTCCGATCAGTGGGACTACACGAAAAAGGAACTGGACACTTGTAGAGCGAACCTGCGATGGAGCACCGAAATGCTCGAGTTACCTAGCCCGGAGGCTGCGGCTGCGTGAAGTTCGGCAAGATGTCGGGAGTCCTCGTGTGGTCTCAGGAGCCTGAAAGAAGAAGTTGCTGGCAGGCGACCAGTGACGATGTTCAGAGCGATCCAAGCCTGGATCGGTGATGAAGAAAACCTGAAAGCAGAGGGGACTCAGTTCTCAACCGCTAGCCAGCGATCGTGTGGGTACCAGGAGGGTACCGGCTGAAGTCACCTCGACCAGGTGAGTGGGTGACGTCGGACTCGGCTGTTCCTCGGCCCAGGAGGCGCGGCGGCGACCAGGATGGAGGGCGAGCTGTCCCACGAAGGTGTCTGCTGTCGATGATGCTGGGCCCAGGAAGGGACAGCGGATCTTGGCAGTGGCAACCCAAGCGGGGGAGTCAAGATGGCGTTGGGAGTGGACCAGGAGGGTCCGTGGTACTCCTCTGTTGAAGGGGAGCAAGGGCCAGTCTGGAGCAACCAGACCGGTGTTGCAAATAATCTTGGAGCGTCGTGAAGAGGGCCACAAGCCGGTCGGCAAGTGGTCGGACAACGCTGGGAACAGCAAGGAGCGGAAGGGCCCCCACGCAGATCTCGTGGATGCTGGGGAGACAGACTTCGATGCTGGAGCTGCTCAGGGTTAGGGCTTCTCAAACCCTAGGTGCACTCACTCGAGGGTCCCTCGGTGGGCGTGCTAGATAAGCGTCGTGCAGGTCCTGAAGATAGCCGGTCCCGCAGGTCTCGTCACACCTACGACTCTCAGCTGGGCTGATGAGGTAGGTAAGAGGTCAGAGATGGCAGGGAACTCGGGTCTCGTCGAGCTGGGCAGTCTTGATCCGTAGGAGAGACGTACAGCAAACCGCAAGCGCTTAGGTGGTGCCTGCTGGTGCAGGGTGGCTACTCCTTAGCCACAAGGGAGAGTCTTCAGAAATAGTCAAGAGTTCCTTTCGTGGAAAGTGGTTCGTGATTCGGAGTTATCCGATTATCTGATTATCCAATTTGGGAAGGGGACTCGCTCCTACCTTTATTCTAAGAAAAGGGGCTGGCCCGTGACTAGGTTCTACCTATGGGTGGAGCCAGGAGGGGGGTGGTTACACCCCTATCCTTTGTCCATCTTCGCGCCAGCTCAGGGGCTGGTGTGCCCCCGAAACTGGTTTGAGCCGGGCTATGCACAGTGAGCACCGGGGTGCCACTTGCAATCACCTTCCTTTCAGCCCTGCCTACCTGGGATACACAAACCCTGTCTGGGATGGTGCTAACACCGCCCTCGACAGGAAACCCTTTGTCCAAGCTCCCCTCGCTGGAAGGTCCCCCAGCAGCAGGAGGTCAGACTTGTGTCTGGTGGCAGCATCCATTTTGTGATGCTGAGGCTTGAGTCAACTTTAACCGGGGTTCAAGGTTACTTCCATGTCGTGTCCCTCTAAAAGGGGGGAATGCTAACCCCGTCGCCAGGACTGGCGAGGGGTTCGTATTCCCATTCGTATGACACCTTACTCGACATGTGTAGGTGATGCGATGCCAAAGTTAGCAAATAACCGCAAGGATTATAATGCATTAAAAGTAGTTGGCCCGCGTCACCATGGAACGGCTATTAGGACTTGGTTCCGCAAGCCGTCGACGGGCTCAGCTCGCGCCAGAGCACCGTCCCACATGATTCCCTGCACTCTGCCTTCAGGATTGATAAGGCCTGCTATAGGAGTGACTGATAGGAATCCATGTGTCCATTTTAGAGTTAGGTGTAGGAATACTACACCTACAGCAACGGGTGATTACACCACGTGGCCCCAGCTGTCGTGCAGCCAGTTGTGTCAGATTTGGACGGCCATTCCAGGGGTGGCATAATACATGCTGCAGCCCCTGGTAGGCCCTGGGTACACCGATGCCCTGGATACCTGTGGTATGCTGAGACAGGGACTGACAAGGCGGCCCAGTTCCAATTAGTGGATGCACCTAATGTACATGTGTGTTAATTTCGAGAGAGAGCAGCTAGGCTGTGGGTCTGATTGGCAGGCCCACATCCGGAGAAAGTCGTAAACCAATGAAGCAAAAGCAAAAAATCTGGGTGATCATAGGATTGCAGACCCTACTCTCCTACATGACCCCCCCCCCCAAACTTTGGGACAATAAGCTAACCTTGACCAGGTGAGTCTTCTTGCTCTAAGTGGAAATACCTGGAGAGCCCATCTGCATTGCCATGATCAGTGCCAGGTCTCTGCTCCACTGTGAAGTCCATCCCCTGTAGGGAAATGGACCACCTAAGTAGTTTGGGGTTTTCACCCTTCATTTGATTTAGCCACAAGAGGGGCTTATGGTCGGTCTGAATCTTGAAGTGAGTGCCAAACAAGTATGGCCTCAACTTCTTCAGGGCCCAAACCACAGCAAAGGCCTCCCTCTCAATAGCTGACCAATTCTTCTCTCTGGGGGTCAGCCTCCTGCTAATAAAAGCTATGGGCTGGTCATGACCATCAAAATTCAGTTGCGATAGAACAGCTCCCACACCCAGCTCCGAAGCGTCTGTTTGGACAATGAATGGTTTGGAGTAGTCTGGACTCTTTAGGATAGGTGCTGTGCACATGGCCTGCTTTAGGTCATCGAATGCCTTCTGACAGCTTGCTGTCCACTGAACTTTTTTTGGCATCTTTTTACTTGTCAGGTCGTTTAGCGGGGTCACAATGGATCCATAATTTCTGACAAATTTCCGGTAATAACCAGTCAGGCCCAAGAAAGCTCGAACCTGAGTCTGGGTGGTTGGAGGAGCCCAGTCCTGGATGGCCTGTATTTTGCTCTCCAATGGTTGAACCTGGCCTCCACCTACAAGGTGGCCCAGGTATACAACCTGTGTCTGCCCTATCTGGCACTTGGTGGCCTTGATAGTGAGGCCTGCCTTCTGCAGGGCCTCTAACACTTTCCTCAGGTGGACCAGGTGATCCTCCCAGGTGGAGCTAAAGACAGCGATATCGTCCAGATACGCCGCACAGAAGTCGTCCAACCCAGTGAGAACTCGATTCACCAGCCTTTGGAAGGTGGCAGGTGCATTTTTCAAACCAAAGGGCATTACCACGAACTGATAATGCCCACCCGGGGTAGAAAATGCTGTTTTGGGCTTGGCCTCCTCAGCTAACCTGATTTGCCAATACCCAGCTGTCAGGTCAAACGTACTTAAGTAGTTGGCCGAAGCCAACCGGTCGATAAGTTCGTCTGCTCTTGGTATCGGGTGGGCGTCAGTCTTAGTGACTGCATTGAGACCTCTGTAGTCCACGCAAAACCTCATCTCTTTCTTACCGCCCTGGGTGTGAGGTTTCGGCACGAGGACTACGGGACTAGCCCAGGGGCTGTCCGAGGGTTCAATGACTCCCAGCTCCAACATTTTCTGCACCTCCGTCTTGATGCAGTCTCTGACGTGATCAGGTTGCCGATAGATTTTACTCTTTACGGGTAGGCTGTCCCCAGTGTCGACCTCATGGGTACACCACTTGGTCTGACTGGGCGTCAGAGAGAACATATGTCGAAAGGATTGAAGAACCTGTTTACAATCCTTTTGTTGATGTCCAGAGAGGCTGCCACAAAAGACAACACCATCTACTGATCCATCGTCAGGGTTCTGAGAGAGCAGGTCTGGGAGAGGGTCACTCTCCTCCTCCTGTCCCTCATCTGTGGCCATGAGCAAGCCCATGCCCTCCCTGTCGACATACGCCTTGAGCCTGTTTACATGGAGCACCCTGTGGGGGCTCCGGGGAGTTCCCAGGTCTACCAGGTAGGTGACCTCTCCCTTTTGCTCAATGATCGTGTGGGGCCCAGACCATTTGTCTTTGAGTGCTGCTGGGGCCACTGGCTCCAGCACCCACACCTTCTGTCCAGGCTGGTACACAGTCAGGACAGCCTTTTGGTCGTGCCAAGCTTTCTGTAATTCTTGGCTCGCCTCCAGGTTTTTAGACGCCTTTTCCATGTACTCCGCCATCCGCGAGCGGAGACCGAGCACATAGTCCACAATGTTTGACGCCGGCTTTCTGAGAGGTCTCTCCCATCCTTCTTTTACCAAACAAAGGGGTCCCCTTACAGGATGTCCGAACAGAAGCTCAAAAGGGCTGTAGCCAACCCCCTTCTGCGGGACCTCTCTGTAGGCGAACAAGAGGCAGGGTATCAGGACATCCCATCTCCGCCGAAGCTTTTCAGGTAGTCCGTGAATCATCCCTTTTAGGGTCCTGTTGAATCTCTCAACAAGCCCATTGCATTGTGGGTGATAGGGTGTGGTGAACTTGTAGTTGACACCACATTCCTTCCACATAGCAGTCAGATATCCCGACATGAAGTTTGCACCTCTGTCTGAGACGACCTCCTTAGGGAAGCCCACTCGGGAGAATACTCCCAGTAGGGCCCGTGCCACCACAGGTGCTGTAGTGGTCCTAAGGGGAATAGCTTCAGGATACCTGGTGGCGTGGTCCACCACCACCAGTATAAACTTGTGCCCTGATGCTGTCTGGGGTTCCATTGGTCCGACAATGTCGATCCCCACTCGTTCAAAGGGTACCCCCACCACTGGTAGTGGTATGAGGGGGGCCTTTGTCGTGCCACCTGACTTACCACTGGCTTGGCAAGTGACACAGGAGCGGCAAAACTCCTTCGTATCTTCGGACATGTGGGGCCAGTGAAAGTGTGGAACAATTCTGTCCCAAGTCTTATTCTGGCCTAGGTGACCTGCAAGGGGAATCTCGTGGGCCAAGGTAAGAAGGAAACCTCTCAGAGACAAGGGGATGACCAGCCTCCTGGTCGCACCAGGTTTGGGGTCTCTTGCCTCGGAGTACAGGAGTCCATCGTCCCAGTACACTTTGTGGGTACCTGTGGCGTTCCCTGCAGCCTCAGCAGCAGCCTGCTGTCTGAGGGGTTCAAGTGAGGGGCAGTCTAACTGTGCCTTCCCCAGGTCTTCCCTGGAGGGTCCCCCTGAGCCCAGAAACTCAACCTGAACAGGTTCAAGCTCTTGCGGCTCAGTTTCCCTCAGTTCTTTAAGGTCAGCCTCCTCGGAGACTTGATCCACGACCTGGGGCAAGGGGGAAGGCGAAGCCTTACGCTTACTGCTCCTTTTCTTGGAAGGTGTCTGGTCCGTTCTTCCAGGATCCAGCACCTGTTCAGTGGGGCATCTTTTGGCCTGTGACCTGGTCACAGCAAGGACATGTGCTGGCAAGCCTAACATCTCCATGTGAGTCCTCTGCTCCACTTCTGACCATTGTGACGTTTCCAAATCATTGCCCAACAGACATTCTACGGGGAGGTCTGAACTAACCACAACCTTTTCGGGCCACTTACCCCTCCCCAGGAGAAATCAACAACTGCCATACTGTGATTGGTAGTGACGTTGCTGGCATTGGTCACTAGGTAACTGGTACCTAGCATGATCTGTCCAGGGTCCACGAAGTTAGGCGTCACCATGGTGACACTGGCACACGTGTCCCTGTAGGCCTGAGCCATTTTTCCATTTATCAAAGGTGTCTGTCTGTATTTGCCCAAAGTATTGGGACTGGCATCAGGGGACATATCCATATCCCCTGTGCAGACAAGGACGGCCTGAGTGAGCGTGCCGACTAAGTCGTCACTCCCCTCGGTTCCCAAGGTTAACCCAACTAATGCCTTGGGAGGCGCACTACCACTGCTGACTGTACTAGGGGGCGCAGGTGCCTTAGGGGCTGCAGTGGCAGGAGTTTGCCCTCCTTTCTTGGTGCACTCACTAAACCAGTGAGTCTTACTTTTACAGTATTGGCACCACCTTTTTGACTGGCCTTCTTGAGTCTTCTTCTTCTGTGAAGCCTGACCCCCACCCTCTTTGGTTTGTTGGGGACCTGTCAAAGACTTCTGGTCATTTTGTTCGTTCTTGTTACCCTTTTGGTCTGCTTTCTTCTGACCACCCTGGTTCTGATTCTGGTTCTGCTTGACCCTTGTTCTGACCCATCTGTCTGCCTTCTTTCCCAATTCTTGGGGAGAGGTCAGATCCGAGTCGACAAGGTGCTGATGCAACAATTGGTTCTGACAGTTGTTTAAAATCTGTTCTCGCATGATAAGATTGTACAATCCTGTGTAATCAGTAACCTTGCTGCCCAGCAACCAGCCTTCCAAAGCCTTAGTGGCACAATCGACAAAGTCAGCCCAATCCTGAGACTGAATTTTCTGGGTGTCCCGGAACAGCACCCGGTACTGTTCCGTGGTTAAGCCGAACCCATCAATCAGTGTGTTCTTCAGGACTTGGTAGTTGTTAGCATCCTCAGCTCTTGTAGTGAGGAGCTTGTCCCTTCCTTTACCTTCAAAGGAAAGCCACAGTATAGCTGCCCACTGACTTGGGGGGACGCACTGGACAGTGCAGGCCCTCTCCAAGGCAGTTATCCACTTGTGGATGTCGTCCCCTTGTTTAAAGGGGGGCACTATTTTACTCAGGTGTCTAGTGTCTATACCCCTGTCTTTCTCTCTATTGAGAATGCTGCCACCAGTGGGATCTAACCCACTTAATTTCTGCTCTCGGGCCAAGGCAAGTCTTTCTTTGGCGAGGGCAAGTTCTTCCCGCTCGATCCTCAGATTGACCTCCCGCATCTTCGCTTCATGCTCCCTTCTCTGAGGGGAAGTCATTCCTCTCTGAGAAGATGCCTGAGAGACATGTGTATGAACCGATCTGCCAGAGCCTCTGGAGAGAGACCTAGCTCGTCCGTTCCCAAGGTTAGGCCTGCTTGAGCATGGGCCCGGGGCTCCCCCAGTTCCATTCTCATGCCTGCTTAAGTTGGTCCTCGTAAGCCTGCCGACTACCACTGGACCTTTGTCTGCCTCGTCTCCCGATAACTCGTCCTCGTCCTCCTCCTCTGTGTGGAGGTCGAGGTCTGGGTCACCGAGGGTTCCCTCTAAGGGAGGCATGTTCCCATCTGCACTGGGGGGACCTGGGTTAGAGGACCTCCTAGCATCGTACGCCTCTAAGAGACCTATCAGTATTGCGATGGTAGGGTTAGAACCCTGGTTTAGCTTCCTGGAGGCACACAGTTGTCTCATCTCCTTGAAGCTAAGAGTTGCATATCGTGACACGACCTGTGGAGGGTCACTGACCACTAAGGGAGTCCCTGCAGACTCTCCGTGGACCGACATGCTTTTCTAGTGAGGTGTAAGTGTTGCACCTACCTACACTATGGGTTTACCTACTGATCCCTTGCTAAGAGTTGTAGTCAGGGTGTGCTAAGCCCTGTTACACTACAACAGCCGGTTCAGTAGAACTCGGAGTATTCTAAGTTAAGTTATATGTACCTGGGTACTTATGTGATCTTTCACTGCGATATTCTTAGGATACGTGTGTGGTAAAACAACAGCAAGCTCAAATCCCAACCGCTGCTCACCAATGTGAGAAGTTGGCCTGATATGTAGTGCTCACTATTCTAGTGATCACTGTGTATCATTCCAAACGACCCTTATTGATGATTGGTTGTAAGTCAACCTTATAGACCAGCTATCCTAGTAGCGTGGATACGAGCAGTCTTAGGCTAAACTCTAGAGGGCGTGTTAAGCCAGCTGTTTACCATCAAATATACCCCTTGAACACCAAGTGAAAGGACACCACACAAGTTGTTATGAAAATAAAAGGATATTTATTTATAACAAGACTACCCTGGCTCTTTATGAGTCAGGGAGCTAAGCACACTAGGAAAATACTTCAGTTGCACAATTTACACAAATGCCCGAGGGGCACGAGAAACCATCTACACTAACAGTGAAATGCGAATGGATAGAGTCTGGAGGTACTGATTCCGGAGTGTTCCGATCAGTGGGACTACACGAAAAAGGAACTGGACACTTGTAGAGCGAACCTGCGATGGAGCACCGAAATGCTCGAGTTACCTAGCCCGGAGGCTGCGGCTGCGTGAAGTTCGGCAAGATGTCGGGAGTCCTCGTGTGGTCTCAGGAGCCTGAAAGAAGAAGTTGCTGGCAGGCGACCAGTGACGATGTTCAGAGCGATCCAAGCCTGGATCGGTGATGAAGAAAACCTGAAAGCAGAGGGGACTCAGTTCTCAACCGCTAGCCAGCGATCGTGTGGGTACCAGGAGGGTACCGGCTGAAGTCACCTCGACCAGGTGAGTGGGTGACGTCGGACTCGGCTGTTCCTCGGCCCAGGAGGCGCGGCGGCGACCAGGATGGAGGGCGAGCTGTCCCACGAAGGTGTCTGCTGTCGATGATGCTGGGCCCAGGAAGGGACAGCGGATCTTGGCAGTGGCAACCCAAGCGGGGGAGTCAAGATGGCGTTGGGAGTGGACCAGGAGGGTCCGTGGTACTCCTCTGTTGAAGGGGAGCAAGGGCCAGTCTGGAGCAACCAGACCGGTGTTGCAAATAATCTTGGAGCGTCGTGAAGAGGGCCACAAGCCGGTCGGCAAGTGGTCGGACAACGCTGGGAACAGCAAGGAGCGGAAGGGCCCCCACGCAGATCTCGTGGATGCTGGGGAGACAGACTTCGATGCTGGAGCTGCTCAGGGTTAGGGCTTCTCAAACCCTAGGTGCACTCACTCGAGGGTCCCTCGGTGGGCGTGCTAGATAAGCGTCGTGCAGGTCCTGAAGATAGCCGGTCCCGCAGGTCTCGTCACACCTACGACTCTCAGCTGGGCTGATGAGGTAGGTAAGAGGTCAGAGATGGCAGGGAACTCGGGTCTCGTCGAGCTGGGCAGTCTTGATCCGTAGGAGAGACGCACAGCAAACCGCAAGCGCTTAGGTGGTGCCTGCTGGTGCAGGGTGGCTACTCCTTAGCCACAAGGGAGAGTCTTCAGAAATAGTCAAGAGTTCCTTTTGTGGAAAGTGGTTCGTGATTCGGAGTTATCCGATTATCTGATTATCCAATTTGGGAAGGGGACTCGCTCCTACCTTTATTCTAAGAAAAGGGGCTGGCCCGTGACTAGGTTCTACCTATGGGTGGAGCCAGGAGGGGGGTGGTTACACCCCTATCCTTTGTCCGGCTTCGCGCCAGCTCAGGGGCTGGTGTGCCCCCGAAACTGGTTTGAGCCGGGCTATGCACAGTGAGCACCGGGGTGCCACTTGCAATCACCTTCCTTTCAGCCCTGCCTACCTGGGATACACAAACCCTGTCTGGGATGGTGCTAACACCGCCCTCGACAGGAAACCCTTTGTCCAAGCTCCCCTCGCTGGAAGGTCCCCCAGCAGCAGGAGGTCAGACTTGTGTCTGGTGGCAGCATCCATTTTGTGATGCTGAGGCTTGAGTCAACTTTAACCGGGGTTCAAGGTTACTTCCATGTCGTGTCCCTCTAAAAGGGGGGAATGCTAACCCCGTCGCCAGGACTGGCGAGGGGTTCGTATTCCCATTCGTATGACACCTTACTCGACATGTGTAGGTGATGCGATGCCAAAGTTAGCAAATAACCGCAAGGATTATAATGCATTAAAAGTAGTTGGCCCGCGTCACCATGGAACGGCTATTAGGACTTGGTTCCGCAAGCCGTCGACGGGCTCAGCTCGCGCCAGAGCACCGTCCCACATGATTCCCTGCACTCTGCCTTCAGGATTGATAAGGCCTGCTATAGGAGTGACTGATAGGAATCCATGTGTCCATTTTAGAGTTAGGTGTAGGAATACTACACCTACAGCAACGGGTGATTACACCACGTGGCCCCAGCTGTCGTGCAGCCAGTTGTGTCAGATTTGGACGGCCATTCCAGGGGTGGCATAATACATGCTGCAGCCCCTGGTAGGCCCTGGGTACACCGATGCCCTGGATACCTGTGGTATGCTGAGACAGGGACTGACAAGGCGGCCCAGTTCCAATTAGTGGATGCACCTAATGTACATGTGTGTTAATTTCGAGAGAGAACAGCTAGGCTGTGGGTCTGATTGGCAGGCCCACATCCGGAGAAAGTCGTAAACCAATGAAGCAAAAGCAAAAAATCTGGGTGATCATAGGATTGCAGACCCTACTCTCCTACATGACCCCCCCCCCCAAACTTTGGGACAATAAGCTAACCTTGACCAGGTGAGTCTTCTTGCTCTAAGTGGAAATACCTGGAGAGCCCATCTGCATTGCCATGATCAGTGCCAGGTCTCTGCTCCACTGTGAAGTCCATCCCCTGTAGGGAAATGGACCACCTAAGTAGTTTGGGGTTTTCACCCTTCATTTGATTTAGCCACAAGAGGGGCTTATGGTCGGTCTGAATCTTGAAGTGAGTGCCAAACAAGTATGGCCTCAACTTCTTCAGGGCCCAAACCACAGCAAAGGCCTCCCTCTCAATAGCTGACCAATTCTTCTCTCTGGGGGTCAGCCTCCTGCTAATAAAAGCTATGGGCTGGTCATGACCATCAAAATTCAGTTGCGATAGAACAGCTCCCACACCCAGCTCCGAAGCGTCTGTTTGGACAATGAATGGTTTGGAGTAGTCTGGACTCTTTAGGATAGGTGCTGTGCACATGGCCTGCTTTAGGTCATCGAATGCCTTCTGACAGCTTGCTGTCCCCTGAACTTTTTTTGGCATCTTTTTACTTGTCAGGTCGTTTAGCGGGGTCACAATGGATCCATAATTTCTGACAAATTTCCGGTAATAACCAGTCAGGCCCAAGAAAGCTCGAACCTGAGTCTGGGTGGTTGGAGGAGCCCAGTCCTGGATGGCCTGTATTTTGCTCTCCAATGGTTGAACCTGGCCTCCACCTACAAGGTGGCCCAGGTATACAACCTGTGTCTGCCCTATCTGGCACTTGGTGGCCTTGATAGTGAGGCCTGCCTTCTGCAGGGCCTCTAACACTTTCCTCAGGTGGACCAGGTGATCCTCCCAGGTGGAGCTAAAGACAGCGATATCGTCCAGATACGCCGCACAGAAGTCGTCCAACCCAGTGAGAACTCGATTCACCAGCCTTTGGAAGGTGGCAGGTGCATTTTTCAAACCAAAGGGCATTACCACGAACTGATAATGCCCACCCGGGGTAGAAAATGCTGTTTTGGGCTTGGCCTCCTCAGCTAACCTGATTTGCCAATACCCAGCTGTCAGGTCAAACGTACTTAAGTAGTTGGCCGAAGCCAACCGGTCGATAAGTTCGTCTGCTCTTGGTATCGGGTGGGCGTCAGTCTTAGTGACTGCATTGAGACCTCTGTAGTCCACGCAAAACCTCATCTCTTTCTTACCGCCCTGGGTGTGAGGTTTCGGCACGAGGACTACGGGACTAGCCCAGGGGCTGTCCGAGGGTTCAATGACTCCCAGCTCCAACATTTTCTGCACCTCCGTCTTGATGCAGTCTCTGACGTGATCAGGTTGCCGATAGATTTTACTCTTTACGGGTAGACTGTCCCCAGTGTCGACCTCATGGGTACACCACTTGGTCTGACTGGGCGTCAGAGAGAACATATGTCGAAAGGATTGAAGAACCTGTTTACAATCCTTTTGTTGATGTCCAGAGAGGCTGCCACAAAAGACAACACCATCTACTGATCCATCGTCAGGGTTCTGAGAGAGCAGGTCTGGGAGAGGGTCACTCTCCTCCTCCTGTCCCTCATCTGTGGCCATGAGCAAGCCCATGCCCTCCCTGTCGACATACGCCTTGAGCCTGTTTACATGGAGCACCCTGTGGGGGCTCCGGGGAGTTCCCAGGTCTACCAGGTAGGTGACCTCTCCCTTTTGCTCAATGATCGTGTGGGGCCCAGACCATTTGTCTTTGAGTGCTGCTGGGGCCACTGGCTCCAGCACCCACACCTTCTGTCCAGGCTGGTACACAGTCAGGACAGCCTTTTGGTCGTGCCAAGCTTTCTGTAATTCTTGGCTCGCCTCCAGGTTTTTAGACGCCTTTTCCATGTACTCCGTCATCCGCGAGCGGAGACCGAGCACATAGTCCACAATGTTTGACGCCGGCTTTCTGAGAGGTCTCTCCCATCCTTCTTTTACCAAACAAAGGGGTCCCCTTACAGGATGTCCGAACAGAAGCTCAAAAGGGCTGTAGCCAACCCCCTTCTGCGGGACCTCTCTGTAGGCGAACAAGAGGCAGGGTATCAGGACATCCCATCTCCGCCGAAGCTTTTCAGGTAGTCCGTGAATCATCCCTTTTAGGGTCCTGTTGAATCTCTCAACAAGCCCATTGCATTGTGGGTGATAGGGTGTGGTGAACTTGTAGTTGACACCACATTCCTTCCACATAGCAGTCAGATATCCCGACATGAAGTTTGCACCTCTGTCTGAGACGACCTCCTTAGGGAAGCCCACTCGGGAGAATACTCCCAGTAGGGCCCGTGCCACCACAGGTGCTGTAGTGGTCCTAAGGGGAATAGCTTCAGGATACCTGGTGGCGTGGTCCACCACCACCAGTATAAACTTGTGCCCTGATGCTGTCTGGGGTTCCATTGGTCCGACAATGTCGATCCCCACTCGTTCAAAGGGTACCCCCACCACTGGTAGTGGTATGAGGGGGGCCTTTGTCGTGCCACCTGACTTACCACTGGCTTGGCAAGTGACACAGGAGCGGCAAAACTCCTTCGTATCTTCGGACATGTGGGGCCAGTGAAAGTGTGGAACAATTCTGTCCCAAGTCTTATTCTGGCCTAGGTGACCTGCAAGGGGAATCTCGTGGGCCAAGGTAAGAAGGAAACCTCTCAGAGACAAGGGGATGACCAGCCTCCTGGTCGCACCAGGTTTGGGGTCTCTTGCCTCGGAGTACAGGAGTCCATCGTCCCAGTACACTTTGTGGGTACCTGTGGCATTCCCTGCAGCCTCAGCAGCAGCCTGCTGTCTGAGGGGTTCAAGTGAGGGGCAGTCTAACTGTGCCTTCCCCAGGTCTTCCCTGGAGGGTCCCCCTGAGCCCAGAAACTCAACCTGAACAGGTTCAAGCTCTTGCGGCTCAGTTTCCCTCAGTTCTTTAAGGTCAGCCTCCTCGGAGACTTGATCCACGACCTGGGGCAAGGGGGAAGGCGAAGCCTTACGCTTACTGCTCCTTTTCTTGGAAGGTGTCTGGTCCGTTCTTCCAGGATCCAGCACCTGTTCAGTGGGGCATCTTTTGGCCTGTGACCTGGTCACAGCAAGGACATGTGCTGGCAAGCCTAACATCTCCATGTGAGTCCTCTGCTCCACTTCTGACCATTGTGACGTTTCCAAATCATTGCCCAACAGACATTCTACGGGGAGGTCTGAACTAACCACAACCTTTTCGGGCCACTTACCCCTCCCCAGGAGAAATCAACAACTGCCATACTGTGATTGGTAGTGACGTTGCTGGCATTGGTCACTAGGTAACTGGTACCTAGCATGATCTGTCCAGGGTCCACGAAGTTAGGCGTCACCATGGTGACACTGGCACACGTGTCCCTGTAGGCCTGAGCCATTTTTCCATTTATCAAAGGTGTCTGTCTGTATTTGCCCAAAGTATTGGGACTGGCATCAGGGGACATATCCATATCCCCTGTACAGACAAGGACGGCCTGAGTGAGCGTGCCGACTAAGTCGTCACTCCCCTCGGTTCCCAAGGTTAACCCAACTAATGCCTTGGGAGGCGCACTACCACTGCTGACTGTACTAGGGGGCGCAGGTGCCTTAGGGGCTGCAGTGGCAGGAGTTTGCCCTCCTTTCTTGGTGCACTCACTAAACCAGTGAGTCTTACTTTTACAGTATTGGCACCACCTTTTTGACTGGCCTTCTTGAGTCTTCTTCTTCTGTGAAGCCTGACCCCCACCCTCTTTGGTTTGTTGGGGACCTGTCAAAGACTTCTGGTCATTTTGTTCGTTCTTGTTACCCTTTTGGTCTGCTTTCTTCTGACCACCCTGGTTCTGATTCTGGTTCTGCTTGACCCTTGTTCTGACCCATCTGTCTGCCTTCTTTCCCAATTCTTGGGGAGAGGTCAGATCCGAGTCGACAAGGTGCTGATGCAACAATTGGTTCTGACAGTTGTTTAAAATCTGTTCTCGCATGATAAGATTGTACAATCCTGTGTAATCAGTAACCTTGCTGCCCAGCAACCAGCCTTCCAAAGCCTTAGTGGCACAATCGACAAAGTCAGCCCAATCCTGAGACTGAATTTTCTGGGTGTCCCGGAACAGCACCCGGTACTGTTCCGTGGTTAAGCCGAACCCATCAATCAGTGTGTTCTTCAGGACTTGGTAGTTGTTAGCATCCTCAGCTCTTGTAGTGAGGAGCTTGTCCCTTCCTTTACCTTCAAAGGAAAGCCACAGTATAGCTGCCCACTGACTTGGGGGGACGCACTGGACAGTGCAGGCCCTCTCCAAGGCAGTTATCCACTTGTGGATGTCGTCCCCTTGTTTAAAGGGGGGCACTATTTTACTCAGGTGTCTAGTGTCTATACCCCTGTCTTTCTCTCTATTGAGAATGCTGCCACCAGTGGGATCTAACCCACTTAATTTCTGCTCTCGGGCCAAGGCAAGTCTTTCTTTGGCGAGGGCAAGTTCTTAACGCTCGATCCTCAGATTGACCAACCGCATCTTCGCTTCATGCTCCCTTCTCTGAGGGGAAGTCATTCCTCTCTGAGAAGATGCCTGAGAGACATGTGTATGAACCGATCTGCCAGAGCCTCTGGAGAGAGACCTAGCTCGTCCGTTCCCAAGGTTAGGCCTGCTTGAGCGTGGGCCCGGGGCTCCCCCAGTTCCATTCTCATGCCTGCTTAAGTTGGTCCTCGTAAGCCTGCCGACTACCACTGGACCTTTGTCTGCCTCGTCTCCCGATAACTCGTCCTCGTCCTCCTCCTCTGTGTGGAGGTCGAGGTCTGGGTCACCGAGGGTTCCCTCTAAGGGAGGCATGTTCCCATCTGCACTGGGGGGACCTGGGTTAGAGGACCTCCTAGCATCGTACGCCTCTAAGAGACCTATCAGTATTGCGATGGTAGGGTTAGAACCCTGGTTTAGCTTCCTGGAGGCACACAGTTGTCTCATCTCCTTGAAGCTAAGAGTTGCATATCGTGACACGACCTGTGGAGGGTCACTGACCACTAAGGGAGTCCCTGCAGACTCTGCGTGGACCGACATGCTTTTCTAGTGAGGTGTAAGTGTTGCACCTACCTACACTATGGGTTTACCTACTGATCCCTTGCTAAGAGTTGTAGTCAGGGTGTGCTAAGCCCTGTTACACTACAACAGCCGGTTCAGTAGAACTCGGAGTATTCTAAGTTAAGTTATATGTACCTGGGTACTTATGTGATCTTTCACTGCGATATTCTTAGGATACGTGTGTGGTAAAACAACAGCAAGCTCAAATCCCAACCGCTGCTCACCAATGTGAGAAGTTGGCCTGATATGTAGTGCTCACTATTCTAGTGATCACTGTGTATCATTCCAAACGACCCTTATTGATGATTGGTTGTAAGTCAACCTTATAGACCAGCTATCCTAGTAGCGTGGATACGAGCAGTCTTAGGCTAAACTCTAGAGGGCGTGTTAAGCCAGCTGTTTACCATCACATATACCCCTTGAACACCAAGTGAAAGGACACCACACAAGTTGTTATGAAAATAAAAGGATATTTATTTATAACAAGACTACCCTGGCTCTTTATGAGTCAGGGAGCTAAGCACACTACAAAACTCTTAGGAAAATACTTCAGTTGCACAATTTACACAAATGCCCGAGGGGCACGAGAAACCATCTACACTAACAGTGAAATGCGAATGGATAGAGTCTGGAGGTACTGACTCCGGAGTGTTCCGATCAGTGGGACTACACGAAAAAGGAACTGGACACTTGTAGAGCGAACCTGCGATGGAGCACCGAAATGCTCGAGTTACCTAGCCCGGAGGCTGCGGCTGCGTGAAGTTCGGCAAGATGTCGGGAGTCCTCGTGTGGTCTCAGGAGCCTGAAAGAAGAAGTTGCTGGCAGGCGACCAGTGACGATGTTCAGAGCGATCCAAGCCTGGATCGGTGATGAAGAAAACCTGAAAGCAGAGGGGACTCAGTTCTCAACCGCTAGCCAGCGATCGTGTGGGTACCAGGAGGGTACCGGCTGAAGTCACCTCGACCAGGTGAGTGGGTGACGTTGGACTCGGCTGTTCCTCGGCCCAGGAGGCGCGGCGGCGACCAGGATGGAGGGCGAGCTGTCCCACGAAGGTGTCTGCTGTCGATGATGCTGGGCCCAGGAAGGGCCAGCGGATCTTGGCAGTGGCAACCCAAGCGGGGGAGTCAAGATGGCGTCGGGAGTGGACCAGGAGGGTCCGTGGTACTCCTCTGTTGAAGGGGAGCAAGGGCCAGTCTGGAGCAACCAGACCGGTGTTGCAAATAATCTCGGAGCGTCGTGAAGAGGGCCACAAGCCGGTCGGCAAGTGGTCGGACAACGCTGGGAACAGCAAGGAGCGGAAGGGCCCCCACGCAGATCTCGTGGATGCTGGGGAGACAGACTTCGATGCTGGAGCTGCTCAGGGTTAGGGCTTCTCAAACCCTAGGTGCACTCACTCGAGGGTCCCTCGGTGGGCGTGCTAGATAAGCGTCGTGCAGGTCCTGAAGATAGCCGGTCCCGCAGGTCTCGTCACACCTACGACTCTCAGCTGGGCTGATGAGGTAGGTAAGAGGTCAGAGATGGCAGGGAACTCGGGTCTCGTCGAGCTGGGCAGTCTTGATCCGTAGGAGAGACGTACAGCAAACCGCAAGCGCTTAGGTGGTGCCTGCTGGTGCAGGGTGGCTACTCCTTAGCCACAAGGGAGAGTCTTCAGAAATAGTCAAGAGTTCCTTTCGTGGAAAGTGGTTCGTGATTCGGAGTTATCCGATTATCTGATTATCCAATTTGGGAAGGGGACTCGCTCCTACCTTTATTCTAAGAAAAGGGGCTGGCCCGTGACTAGGTTCTACCTATGGGTGAAGCCAGGAGGGGGGTGGTTACACCCCTATCCTTTGTCCGGCTTCGCGCCAGCTCAGGGGCTGGTGTGCCCCCGAAACTGGTTTGAGCCGGGCTATGCACAGTGAGCACCGGGGTGCCACTTGCAATCACCTTCCTTTCAGCCCTGCCTACCTGGGATACACAAACCCTGTCTGGGATGGTGCTAACACCGCCCTCGACAGGAAACCCTTTGTCCAAGCTCCCCTCGCTGGAAGGTCCCCCAGCAGCAGGAGGTCAGACTTGTGTCTGGTGGCAGCATCCATTTTGTGATGCTGAGGCTTGAGTCAACTTTAACCGGGGTTCAAGGTTACTTCCATGTCGTGTCCCTCTAAAAGGGGGGAATGCTAACCCCGTCGCCAGGACTGGCGAGGGGTTCGTATTCCCATTCGTATGACACCTTACTCGACATGTGTAGGTGATGCGATGCCAAAGTTAGCAAATAACCGCAAGGATTATAATGCATTAAAAGTAGTTGGCCCGCGTCACCATGGAACGGCTATTAGGACTTGGTTCCGCAAGCCGTCGACGGGCTCAGCTCGCGCCAGAGCACCGTCCCACATGATTCCCTGCACTCTGCCTTCAGGATTGATAAGGCCTGCTATAGGAGTGACTGATAGGAATCCATGTGTCCATTTTAGAGTTAGGTGTAGGAATACTACACCTACAGCAACGGGTGATTACACCACGTGGCCCCAGCTGTCGTGCAGCCAGTTGTGTCAGATTTGGACGGCCATTCCAGGGGTGGCATAATACATGCTGCAGCCCCTGGTAGGCCCTGGGTACACCGATGCCCTGGATACCTGTGGTATGCTGAGACAGGGACTGACAAGGCGGCCCAGTTCCAATTAGTGGATGCACCTAATGTACATGTGTGTTAATTTCGAGAGAGAACAGCTAGGCTGTGGGTCTGATTGGCAGGCCCACAGCCGGAGAAAGTCGTAAACCAATGAAGCAAAAGCAAAAAATCTGGGTGATCATAGGATTGCAGACCCTACTCTCCTACACTTACACTTCTTTTTTGTGCATTGAGTATGATGCTATTAGCTTAGACCATTACTAGGGGTGACACTTAGGCCCAGATTCATACGGGCTTTGCATTATCCTTGTGTCGGGCAAGGTAACACATTGAACATGCAAAGGCTTCAGTGATGTTTAAAAAGTCACACAAGGGGCAATGTGCGCCACCTTGCGTAGCTATGTAAAGAAATGTAAAGCAACGCAGCTGCCTGCCTTCTGTTACGTTACATTTCAAGCTGGGCAGCGTTCCATGGGTGGGGCATGGGCGTTCCCATGCATCCACCGATGGATTTTGGCTCATTCCCTGATTTACTAAAGCTAGTAAAAGCGGGAATGCATCAAACTGCTACACCTTCCCCCGAGAGGTGTAACAAGCGGAAATATCTATAAATATCTGTCTGTAGCGCACAGAAAAACATAGAAAATGGCTCTAAGAATTATTACCGTTCAGAAAGGTGTCACCTCCTGCTCAAAAACAACCTTGTCTGTAACTCAGGCACACTTGCACTATGGTGCAAGGGAGACTGCGTTGGCGCTAGGCTGCACACAGTGCGCCAGCGCAAGGCGAGAGCAGGAATGCTCTATATCGTTGTAAATATAGAGCATTTCTGCTCTCTCCGTTTTCTGCAACGCAGATCAGCAGCTTTGCTTGCTGCCCTGCATTAGTCAATGGGACCCCTTAGTTCTGGGCATTGGTACAATCCACAGACATAGACTGAGGTCTGTATGTCACTGGCCTGACTGTTTAGAAGTTATTGTTTCATTAAAGCAAAAAGAATGTTCACAATTACTGTAGCTTCACACGCAGGCCCTGATTACGAGTGGGTTGGTTATTTCTGACCCCTGGGTGCCGCCCTGTTTGCACAGGGGTCTGAATTAGTTGGTATTTACTGCATCCAGCAATTACTGAGAGGGATATTTACTAACTTTTTACACAATGCTGGGCAGCGAGAAAAGCTGCTATGCTGCGTTCAATGAAGGGGCGACAGCAGAAAAGCACCATATCTACTAAAATAAGGTCAATTTCTGCTGTCTCCAAATGCCAACGCAGGCACCCTTGCGCCATGCTGCCACCCCGCTCTAACGCAAAGTAACACAAGGCAGCGCTACATGCTTCTTTGTGTTACTTTTGGGAAAAATCCCATGCAAAGCCACGCAAATCTGATTTACGCAGCTTTGGAAATCACACATAACATTTTGCGCCGTTGCTGCACCAAAAAAAGAGGTACATCCATGGCTCAAAATGTTAGTAAGTATGGGCCTGAGTGCGTTGCATATCTCACCCTTTGTTGAATGTCTGCAGGTCAAACCTGCCAGAATTAAACAGGGAAACCTTTTTGAGTGTACCATGCAGAGTTTGGTTCAGTGAGATCCCAGGTTTACATTCGGGCTTGCGTCAAATCCATTGGTGGATGCACAGGAACACTCATGCTTCACCCATGGGACGTCTCCCAGCTTGAAATCGAATGTAGCGCAGCGCCAGCGACTGCCTTGCATTATATTTCTTTACAAATTGCCTCGTGCGTGGCTTTGTAAATCTGACTTAAGGAAAGGAGACGCAAGGAGATCACAAATCCATAATCAATCAGCCCCGAGTCTTATGGTGAAACAACTGCAGTCTAGTTATTGTATTTATTTGGCACTTTTGAGTTGGGTTTTCTAGTGCTTCCTGCAGCTTCAAAGCACTAGGTTTAGGAGGAGGTAGCAAAGCCACATGTGGTATTTCATGCGGTGACTCCTGGCTCTTTCACTCACTTCAAAGATGAAAGGCAGGTTTGATGGCGCTGAAATTCTCACCCCCACAAGCTCTGCAACAGATGCGACACTAGTGACCTATGAAAGCCCTTGCGTCACCTCCGGCCAGATGAAATAGAATCTTCTACGACCGCCTGCTTGTAAGAAAGTCTTTGATGGTTAAAGTGCATCTACGACACCCTGACTGTAAGAAAGTCTTTGATGGTTAAAGTGCATCTATGCAAAAACCAAAGGAAATGATGGACGGAGTGTTGAACATTGCAAGCACTCACCCCCAGTCAACCGATCTGGGTTTAATCCATCACCGTTCTTTAGCCCACTCTGCCACCCCAGTTCAGACATGGCCATATGCAAATCAGTCTGACCCTGTGCCTCATGGGAACAGTCCAGCCCGAACTGCCAAGCCATGTCTTCCCTGGACCGGAAACAAGCTTCCTAGGACCGGTTTCTGGCATTTCAGCCGTCTTCAGCCAGGCTTGCTTGAATCCAGTGGCAAAGTGAGCAAGGGACTCACGTCTGAGCGCACCCTGCCAACTTATGGCGAACAAAGCAAAAACCAAAGGAAATGATGGACGGAGTGTTGAACATTGCAAGCACTCACCCCCAGTCAACTGTCATTTCCTTTGGTTTTTGCTTTGTTCGCCATAAGTTGGCAGGGTATGCTCAGACGTGAGTCCCTTGCTCACTTTGCCACTGGATTCAAGCAAGCCTGGCTGAAGACGGCCATGTCTGAACTGGGGTGGCAGAGTGGGCTAAAGAACGGTGATGGATTAAACCCAGATCAGTTGACTGGGGGTGAGTGCTTGCAATGTTCAACACTCCGTCCATCATTTCCTTTGGTTTTTAAAGTGCATCTACGCCAACCTGACTGTAAGAAAGTCATTGATGGTTAAAGTGCGTCTACGACAACATGATTGTAAGAAAACCCTTGATGGTTAAAGTGCATCTATGACAACCTGATTGTAAGAAAGTCATTGATGGTTAAAGTGCGTCTACGACAACCTGACTGTAAGAAAGTCATTGATGGTTAAAGTGCATCTATGACAGCCTGCTTGTAAGAAAGTCATTGATGGTTAAAGTGCGTCTACGAAAACCTGATTGTAAGAAAGTCTTTGATGGTTAAAGTGCGTCTACGACAACATGATTGTAAGAAAATCTTTGATGGTTAAAATCAGTGGTCGAAGTGGGCGGGATCGGCAGGGCACAGCATGCCCCTTTTTCTTTAATTTTCTAGGTTCCATTCCCCAATGTCTTTTTTTTTTAAACATGCGTCCCATGACACCAGAAATCATCAAGGCCTACAGATAAGGCTCTGCGTTCAGGGATGGGTGGGGTGGGCAGAAAAGGAAGAGGACTCTGGGGCTTCTTAACAAGCCCCTTGCGCCACTTTTGCATCATTTTTAACATGGGAAAAGTGACGTACGGGTGGCGCAAGGGGCTTGTAAATAAGCCCCTCTGTCTTTCCCTTCTTGTCCAGAAAAGACTAGGACAGTGTCCACTTCTGCTCTGCCGCGCCCCCTTTCTTCCTCTTTTTCCCTCTCTTTCTGTCTCGCTCCTCCTCACTCACTGAAAACCGAGACTTCAAGAACAAGCATTTGCAATGCAATCGGTCTCGCTCTTGGGACCTTATATGTATTTAGCTATGCAGCACATTAGCCTGGGTGCTGAAACATCTACTGTTCTTTAATATGGAGGGAACGTAAGCACCAAACTGCGTGACGCGCCAGGTATGAGAACACATGGAGAGAAATATTGCCTTTCAGCAGGAAATGGGATAGTCCAAAGCTCTGTTTTTAATGTAAAATGAGGGCCTTCGGTGGTGATATCCCTGAAAATTCAAGATTAAAATATTGTTGTCTACGTGTGCACAGCACAGAGCAAGGAACAAGTATTTCAAGGGGGGGGCAGAGCACGTGGGAGAGAGCAAATGGAAAAATAGAAGTTGCTGGTTTCTGAGAAGTGTCGGTACTCTCCAATTAAAAGTATAACATTTTTCTTGATAAGTGCAGGTACTCTCCTGAAACAAAAGTTTTTAACTGCATTCTGACATTTCTGTTTTTTGACCAAAATGTACACATAACACACACCTACTTCACTGTGCTAAAATAATCCATAAAAAATGAAGATAGTCAACCAATACATCTCACGAGCACTGCACGAACCAACATTCCGGACCTCTGAGCAAATCACTTGAGGGCAAGAGCAGAGCTTTTCATAGAAAGATGACCACACTGGCATTTGAGATGTAAACAGGTGACAAACTTCACTCCCTCTATAGTAACCTTGTAGAGTTCTTTGCCGAAAGAGGACACCATGACATTTCAGATGTAAAGATGTGCAACACTACCATCACTGTATAGTAAGCAGGAAGAGCTGGCTACAGAAAGAAGGCCACTGCGGGATTTCAGATGTAAACCTGTGCAACACCACAATCTATGCATAGTTACAGGGTAGAGCTGTCAGCAGATATGACAACATCGGTATTTCAGATGTAAACATCTGCGAAACCACAATCCGTGCACACTAACCCATGAACTATACAGGTAGATCGCACTAACATTTCAGATGTGAATATGTGTATATGTGTAACACCACAGCCCGTGCATAGCAGCCGAGTACAGCTCGCTGCATAAAGATGACACCCTGATATTTCAGATGTAAACAAAGTATTGAAACGTTTTTTCAGATGCAAGCATGTGCAACACCACAGCCCGTGCATAGCAGCCGAGTACAGCTCGCTGCATAAAGATGACACCCTGATATTTCAGATGTAAACAAAGTATTGAAACGTTTTTTCAGATGCAAGCATGTGCAACACCACAGCCCGTGCATAGTAAAAGAGTACAGCTATATGACACCCTTATAATTCAGATGTGAGCACATGCAACAACACAATCCCTGTATAGTAACATAATAGTTGGCTGCAGACAGATGACCCCACCAGTATTTCAGATGTAAATATGTGTAACACCACATCCCGTGTATAGTATATAGCTCACCGCAGAAAGATGACACCCTGATATTTCAAATGTAAACACATGCAACACCACACTCCTTGTATAGCAACCTAGAGAAGCTGGCATCAAAAAGATGACCACACCAGTATTTCAGATGTAAGATTGTGCAACACCACGGACGGAGACTGAGGAGAAGAGCAGCGTAAGGCACAAGGACGGAGACTGAGGAGAAGAGAAGCGCAAGGCACGAGGACGGAGACTGAGGAGAAGAGTAGCGCGAGTCACAACAAGGAAGGAAACTGAGGAGAAGAGCAGCGTGAGGCACAATGAAGGAGACTGAGGACAAGAGCAGCATGAGGCACAAGGAGGGAGAGTGAGGAGAAGAGCTGCGTGAGGCACAAGGACGGAGAGTGGGGAGAAGAGCTGCGTGAGGCACAAGGACGGAGAGTGGGGAGAAGAGCAGCGTAAGGCACAAGGACGGAGACTGAGGAGAAGAGCAGCGTAAGGCACAAGGACGGAGACTGAGGAGAAGAGCAGCATGAGGCACAAGGAAGGAGAGTGAGAAGAGCAGCGTGAGCTGCATTCTAAATATTTTAGAGGTCGGTCGGGGGATTTATGTCGAACTAGCTGTGAAAACCCAGGCAGACTAAGGAACACTATGTTGGTCTACTGTTTGCGACAGTAAGGGGCCCATGGATGTATAAAGAACAGTGTATACTGGAAGGCCCTTTAAATTATGGTGTTGCCTACCTAATGTAAATCAATATTGTAGATACTGAAGACAAATTGTTTCCGTGAAGTAGTGCTATATACAATGGGACAGATTTATGTTGCACTTGCGGCACTTTTGCGCCGCCGCTGCGTCACTTTTGTGACGCAGCAGCGGCGCAAATCCTGCGCCATGGTGCGGGGCATTTACAAACGTGACGCATCTCCCAGATGCGTCACGTTGTAAAGCCCTGCGCCACATGTAGGCGTTCCAGGGCAGGTGGGGGCGTTCCGGCGCAGGAACGCCTCCTAAAAGTGGCTGAGTGAAATCTACAAGATTTCACTCAGTCACTTTTAGGCCCATGCTGCGTCAAAACCCTGCGCCTGCTTGAAGCAGGCGTAAGGATTGACGCAGCATTGTACAGATAGGGCCCCCCAGATCATTGCTGGAGCTGCGTCGCGCTTGCGACGCAAATCCAGCAATGCGCCACTTTTCGGCACAGATGCGTCACGCATCTGTGCCGTTTTTGCCCCATTGTGCGCCGCATTATAAATGCGGCGCATCCATGGTGGCGCAGCTGTGGGGCATAATAACTGGCGCATCCCTGCTGATATGCAGGGATGCGCCAGTCATCATAAATCTGCCCCAAGGTATTTGAAAAATGGTACTGTATTTATTTAATCCCCCCCCCAAGTTGCTCGAACATTTCTCACTCGGTGAGCTGTCCAGGGACAGTCCTGCATTGCCAGCTTTTGCTGTAAAAGAAACAATTTCAATCTATCTTTTCTTCATTGGCCTTACTGCCATCTTGGGGCATAATTGACCAATATATGCTTTGTGGAATCTCAGAATTACCATTGATTTGCACCTTCACTTGCTCCCTCTCCTTAGCTGTGCTGTCAAAATACTCAAAAATGGAAAAATCATTGCTTGCTATCTATATAAACCTCTGAAGTCCATAGACAAAACCTAAAGTATTCTGGGGCAGATTTATGACGACAAAAAGTGACGCAACGGCGGCGTAAATGAGGCGCAAGTGCAACATAAATCTGCCCCCTTGTTTGTCCAATCCCTCAAGTAAGCTCCTTTAAAAAATAAACACACAAGCCCTATGCGTACCTATATAATTTACACCACTGTTGGAGAAGGGTCAGGGATTACTTTTACAGCTAATATTTGCGGCTTTATCATTTGGGGTCCAGGCAAGAATGAAAGTGGCATAAGTGATACTATCAGAATCAGCTTGAGCAGAAAACACTTCAGTATAGGGTAGCGCTTAATGTGCGTTTCACTTTTGAATAACTACACGATTTGTACCGCTTGAAGCGCAAATTAACACTTTAAAATTCGTAAAGGGGAACATATGTGCCACCAGAATGCTACACTCGTAACTTGGCTGAGTTCATGGTTTGTGTTTTTCTACACAAATTATGGTGGAGAAACGCAAGCATGTTACCTGCTGGCAGCTCGTCTTCTGTATCACTGGACTTGTAGGCATAGCTGCCAAGGTTCCAAATTGCTATGTGTGACTCTTTCATAATTTGTGTAATTCTGAGTGACATATCATCGTCTAGGAGTGACACTTTCTCGCAAGCAAAATCACGCAATAAAGACAAAGGAAACATATAAATACAAGAAATTACACCCATATGTTTGAGGGGAAAAGCTAAGAAGAACTTGAAACAGGTGCAAAACAACTGATGTTTGCAGCATGCATATTAACCCTATGCGCTAGTTTATGGAGAGTCGAAACTGCTACTAGACTAGTAACTCTCCAGCAGGAGCTGTAACACGCATGTCTATGCCCATCACCCCGTCTCCCAGCTCTGCCGCAGGTGCGGCTGAATCACAAGTAGGAAAAGGATCTCTGTGGCTAAAGCAATAACCCACTGAGCTGACTACGTAAAATACAGTTCCTGATGTCAAGGTACACGAGTCTCCAGCAGGAGCTTTTGCACCCAAGCACACTGCCACATCTCCCAGCTCAGCTGCAGGTGTGGCTGGAAAACAACAAGTAAGAAAAGGATTGCCATGGCTAAAACAAAACTCCATAAAATACAGTTTGTGATGTTGTAATGTGAAGGAACACATTCTTTGGTGCAGGCATGCTATCTGTATGCACTACTGTATGATGAGAAACAAATCATACCTGCCACTTACAGCCGGCAGCCAAGGTTCCTTGGGGCATATCAACAACAACCGGCGATAATTATCGCTCAGCGCTCTTAGCGTGAGGATAATTATCGCCGGCTAGCATGAATTTTTATCGCTGAGATAGCGTGCTATTAGCAACGCTTATCTCAATAGCGATAAAAATCCTCACGCTAACAGGCTAACGTGAGATTATCGCTGGAAACCCAGCGATAATCTCACGTTACCTTGTTGATAGGGACAGACAAACTTAGCCATGATATCCTCCTTCCATAGGATATCATGGCTAAGTCAGAAAAATACCAGACGTAAAAAAGCAGCGTTAACCGCGGTTAGCGCTGCTTTTTTTGTCTCTAACAGGGTTAGCGACATTCTTGATAATAGGAGAAATGTCGCTTAGCGTCATTTCTCCTATTATTTTGCTCTGGAACGCCCCCTTTGCATCTCATTAGAGATGCAAGGGGGAGCGTAGAGTAAAAGGGTGCTAACATGCAATTTTGCGTGTTAGCACCCTGTTGTTGATAGGGTGCTAGTTTTATCTCTGCTTTTTTAGCTTTTAAAGCCAAAAAAGCAGAGATAAAGCTCTTGTTGATATGCCCCGAAGTGTTTAGCAAAAACGAGTCAACCCAAATTTTAAAATTAACTCTAAGCGGTCCACCCAGGTCGGCGCACTGCTCCCTGCACCCAGCTTCGCAGGCACGGGCCCAGATGAGCTGCGTAAGTAATTAGTTAATACACTAACTCATGCACTTGACAGCCACGGGCATTGATTGGGGGCAAGATAAGGATCGTGTTCACTATCCTTCTGCTCACCAGCATCCTTTTCCTTGCTGTCCTTGGAGCGGGTCTTCCGACTGGAAAGGAGACAACGTTTGAATTCACCAACAAAAGCCCAGATATCAGACTGTACAATCACAAAACAGGGATGACAACGGAGCTCCCGCAAGCTCTTAGATAATGACCGGGCGCTGCGTGTGGAACAATTGTAAAAGTGAAAGTGCAATGAGCTCCAGCAAGCTCTTTAAATAATGGTTTCCGTGGAGATGTAAAGGTGCGGGGAGAATCTGAGGTTACGTTAACATCAAAATAATAAAACCGGGCGCCGTGGTAGGCAGCACGGCGCCCGAGCACATTCATTATTATAAACAAAAACAACGCATCGGAAACATAACAAAAAAATCATGAAACCAGGCGCCGTGGTAGGCAACGCGGCACCCGACCACATTAATTAAAGAAGAAACGGCGCATTACCGCTCGACGTTTCAGGCTGTAACAGGCTGCAATGCCTTGACCAGTCCGGAGGAGAGGCCAGCGCGCACTTTGAGAGGTGGAAGCGTGCACTGGCGAACAAAAGCAATTACTAAGTGAAATCCCCTCAGCTAATGAAGCATGTTGTTGTGGTTGAGTTCGGAGAAACTCAATAAAGAAAATAGAACAGGTCAGGTGCAACAACAGAGTAAAGGGGACAATAGCCATGGGAGGAATTAAGGAGGGGCTATCAAGCCTCATAATGAATCAAAAGCAAGCATTTACACGCAAGCCAATGGTAGCGGGTTCCCTACTTACTGCCCCCTCCCCGCCTATCTCCCTCATTCCTGGCTGACGTCAGGGCTCCCGGCTCTGGTATCTGACCCCCGGGCAGCAGAAAAGTAAAACATCCTGAGTTGCCTTGCCTGGTGATCGTGAAATTCGTCATCTGTCCACTCCTGCAGCCTCGCGCGCACGCATCCATTCATCACACGCTTGCTTAGGCATACTGAAGTAGATGCCTGCTTGTGCCCCAGGGGGACCGCAAAGTGCATTCTGATAGAAAAGCACTCTAGTAGGTCCCTGCTTGTGCCCCAGGGGCACTGTACATTGCACGCAATGGAAACAAACATCACTCCCTTTACGGGCGTGTCTTGGAGCGATGTCGAGGAGCGGTGGCGTAACATATAAAGCTGCCGACGTTGGAGCTGGAGAGCAGAGTTCGATCCTCGGCTTGGGCACAAGGTCCGCGTGGGCTGTATTAAACAAAAATAATTAAAGGGAGGTGGGTTGTATTAATCACAAATAATTAAACAGTCTGAGATGAGTGAGGAGAGAAAAATAAAACAAGCATTTTCAATGCAAAAGTATGAGTAGGTTGTGAAAAATAAAACAAGCATTGGCAATGTATGGGGGTGTGAGAAGGCATCTGAAGAAAGTAGTCTGTGCAGTAAAGGGGCCAATAGCCGTGGAAGGACACAAATGAAGAACATGTCCATCATAAGGAGGGACTAACAAGCCTAAAACCAATTGGAAGGCACCATTTAAGACACTAGCCAATGACAATGATGGGTGGAGAGTGGGTGGAGCTTATATACACTATAGTGTATACAGCATGTCTCAACGAGACAGTGCAAGCACTGCCTAGGCGAGACCTAAAAAGGTATGACCCTGTCTTTCCTCCTTTCCTTTATTGGTTACCCTGTGAAATGGATCAAAAAAGAAAAACATTTTTGCTGGAAACGTCGTCTTTTTCTGATATTTTTCAATTTCAAAGTGCAGCCTCGGGATGGAGAGAAATAAATAAATAATTAAAACAAGACAGAGTGGTCGCAAAGTAGCCAGATTAGTTTTATACACACCCAAACACATTAGCGCCACTTTACAGTGTTTGCCTGTCAAGCGCTACTTTTATGTTCCCATCTCCCTTTAAAGAACTTAGGGGCATATCATCAAGGCGGCACTGTGAAATTATTGCTGCTTTTGCGTCTGTTTTCGGGCGAAAAGCAGCGATAATTTCATCGCCTTATCAGCAAAGACACGCTATCGCATGTTTTGCTGACTTAGCGCCCCTTACAACAACGCCCAGCTTTGCATCGCTAATGAGATGCAAAGTGGCCGAAAATAACTGGAGAAATGTCGCTAACCGACATTTCTCCAATTATCAATCGGCACGCTAACAAGCATCGCGATAAGAAAAGTAGCGCTAACCGCGGTTATCGCTACTTTCCTTACGCCTGCTTTTAGTTTGACTTAGCCATGATATCCAATGGAAGGTGGATATCAGGGTTAAGTATGCGGTGCCCTATCAAAAACGTAGCGCCAAATGTTGTGCGATTATCGCTGGAATCCCGGCGATAACTGGCAGCTAACTCGGGTATTTTTATCGCTCTGGAGATAAGCGTCGCTGATAGCGCGCTATCTCCGCGATAAAAACAAGCGATAGCCGGCGATAATTATCCTAGCGCTAAGTGCGCTTAGCGATAATTATCGCCGGTTGTTGATGATATGCCCCCTTGGGACATATTATCAAGGGCCTATTGCCACTTTAGCGGCACTTTTAGGACGCTAAAGCGGCGATAATTTTATCTCACTATTAGCAAGCTGCAGCAAACGGGCTTTAGCGTGAGTTTTTGGGTGATAGCAGCCCGTTTTTTTATCTCAAAGCATGTTAGCGATATTTATCGCTAATTACATGCAAAGTAGGCGTTCCAGTGCAAAAAGGCACGCAAACACACTACTCCATATTATCAAGTTGGCTCCTTGAAATTCTGAAGAACGTAAACACTGGCTCTAACAGCAGTTAGAGCCAGTTACTTAAGACCAGAAAATAGCTGGTCTTAAAAATGGTGATAAAACTTTGGCCCATATCTTTGAAGGTTTTGGCGCTGGCCAGCGCTGCAAGCAATGTTGCAGCGCTGCCCTGCGACAAAACTACAGTGCAGGAATGCACACAATCAATAGAATAGTGCGCATACCTGTGCCCCAGTCATGAAAAGTGTTGCTGCGCAGCGACAAGGCAGCGTTCAAAACTTCTCACTACGCCCTTCTTGCGACAGCATGGATGCGTTGTAATCACTGGACAGCGCTCCATGATGCAAGTAATGACAGATACATCAGGAATCCTGAAGTATCTACTGGCGCTAAAGTCAAGCATTGCTGCAGTCGTGTCACAACTATGACGCAACTCCAGCAATGCATGGGGCCAGCCTATCCCTGTGGCACTGCCTCACCCTCATGCCTGCCATCAGGCAGGCGGAAGGTACTGATGCAGTGCTGTTCAGGAGGGGTGCCCTAATGTCGGCTCCGTTGGAGATCCATCGGTGGTGGTTGCGCGCTGCGGTGTCATCGTTTGGAAGCATTGGTGCAGGGTTGGTGCGGAGGGAGTTGACGTGATGTTCTTCGCTGGCCTTGATCCAGCTGCGGAGGGGTGCGATGATGGCGGTGGCTTCCGGTGGGCAAGGTGAAGACGTGATGTTCCTAATGATGGTCGATCCAGGAGAGTCTGGTGTTATGGCTGTAGTTGAAGTAGCCGCTGGCGGAGGTGACGTGTTCGACCGTGTGTCCTGTTGAGGTGACTTGCTGCTTGCGTCTGATGCCGGTGACCCTCCCCGGGAGTGGGTTGTGCTCTGGTCACTGGGGTTGTCCAGGTGGAACTTGAGTACACAGAGTCGGATGTCGTTGGTGGATGGGAGACCCTGGGGTGCAATGAGGTCTACAATGGCATTGGAGAATGGGGGGCCATGGCCCGGGGGCCTACACATGAGGGTGCCGCAGAGAATGTTCTTGGGCTTGGTCCGGATCTGGAAGTTGTCGTTGTCCATGGTCACCCTTGGCACATTAGAGTGTGTTGTCAGTCGGTGTGTGCCTCTGTAGGTGACGGCAATGCCTCTTCCTTGATGGTCGGGGTGTTCCTTGCGGGTGATACTGCAGTCGTCAGTGATGGTGAAGGCGATGTCCGGCATGGAGCAGAGGTTGGTCCTGGCAGGCGAGTTGGCGTCCAGGGTTGATGGCGAGAAGGGTGCTGGTGTTGTAGTGGTAGAGTGTCCAAGAGGAATGCTCCTTGGTGCTGAGTGCGGTCCATGGGCAGACGGACGCAAACTGCATAGCCTTTGGCTTGCCTTTGGCACGGGAGCCGACCATTACAACGCAAGCAGTACATTGTTAACAACGCAACTCTGACAACACGGGTGCCTTAACATCGCATTTGATCACAATGCTTTGTGAGGTCAGTAATGGGGTAAATTAAAGTTTCTCATGTGAATATGGCTTTGGCGTGAATTTTGAAAATGTACGTTTTTTTGGCAGCAAAATATGAAAAATGGGGTGAATTTTGGGGTAAAATATGAAAAATTCGGTGTTTTTTGTGGTAAAATATGAAAAATGGGGTGGATTTTGGGGTAAAATATGAAAAATGGGGTGTTTATTGGGGTAAAATATGACAAATGGGGTGAATTGTGGGGTAAAATATGAAAAATGGGATGTGCATTTGTCTCAAATGTGATTTTTGTGTGTGTTTTGGGGACTCAAAAAAGGAATTCCATGGTTCACGGTTGGGTTTGTGGTGCAAAGGTCAGTTTTGGATTGCGCTCACTGAAGTGGGAACAGTGATCTTTATGTATCCGCTATACAACACCCACTCTACTGTTGCAATGTGCCTAGCATCACTATGCATTGGAATGAAATGCGAGGTGATGGCATGCTTTGCAACAACGTATGTGCCTTTGGCACACGAGTGGTACTCCCGCTGTGCATCGGCGCACAGCAGCCAACATTGAGACGTGCGGGGGGACTGGACAGCTGTGAGGTGGGAAACTCCGGAAATAACACTGGATGGTGTGTGGACACGGGGATGTGTGTGTGAGCGCGTGTTGTTAAAAATGTATTGAGGGAAGTCTTACCGTGTCCGGTGTCTTTGGAGTTCCTGCTCTCCTGCGTCTGCTTCCAGGAAAAGGAAGTAGGCAGCCAGGCTCCCTCCCCTGAGGCAATCACAATGCTGTGATGCAACGGTGGGATTGGTAATCGGCAACGGGACAAGTCATGCAGTCAGGGGCCGGAGGAGAGCCATATTCTCCATACAGGCTGTAATGCAGCCTGCATTGCGAACAGGGAAGTGCGCATGACTGCTTTGGGCGGCCTGAGTGGGCCGACCAAACAGTCATTGCGCAAGTGAGTGGCATGCCAATCTGCCCATGCCCTGCTCTGTGTTTGGAGCAGTCCTACCACCCTCCCACCCCCTGAGGATACATTGCATGATTACATCAGTTAGTTGTTCCTTGTTTTTAACTCTTGATGGTTTTTTTGGGCTTCTCGGAGCCCGTACTACCTGCTTCCCGCTGCTGCTGCCCCTGTGGCCCCGTACCCCTTTCCTCACCCATTGCTGCCTCCCAGCTGATCATTCCTTGCCCCTCCCCTCCTAAATGGCGGACGCTGTGCGGTTGCGCAGCGGATGTGCACCGCTGGCGTGCAGAAGGCACTCCTAAGCCAAGCCCGTCTGCGCCCGTCCGCGACCCACCCACGAACCAGCACCAGGAACCCTGGATCTCAGTCTCCCCACTGCTACAGCACAGCCACCCTCCACGCACTCAACCCCGGAAAAGTCAGAGACTGCCACCAGGCCTCACCAAACACAACCCACGGACAGTTCTCCTGCCTTCACTGCCTCCAGACCTTAACCACCACCTCAGACTCCAACACAGCCGACGCCAGCACCGGCGACACCCTAAGATGCATCCTCCTCAACGTGCTCTCTGTGCACAAACAAGCCATGGAAATCTGTAACCTACTCAACTCTCTCTCGCCTGACAACGACTTCTTCCAACACCTCCTCCGCCCCCAAAATCAAGACCACCATCCCGGACGGATACAAAATCCAGCGGAAGGACCGCCCCAACCACCCGGGAGGGGGCCTCACCATCGCCCACAAGAGCACCCCCCACCTCAACACCGCCAGTGAAACCTTCCCGTCTGCCGAACACCTGCACTTCCAGATTCAGACCAGCCACAACTTCACATTCCGAGGAACACTCGTCTACAGACCCCCTGGCCCCCGGACATCCTTCGCGACCACCATCACGACTTCATCGCACCCCATGCCATCACCTCAATGAACGACATATTGATTGGAGACCTGATCTTCCACCTCGACAATCCCAGTGACTCCAACTCCACCATCCTTCATGACAACCTCGCCAACATTGGACTCAAACAACTCGTCACCACACAGACCCACAGAGCAGGCAACACCCTCGACCCCATCTTTATATATATATATATACAGAATTTTATAGAGCGCGAGCAGTTACCTCTCGAGGAGGTGTCCCGGCGCTAGAAGCAGAGCAGAGAAGCAGATACCGCCATGCAAGTCAGCCCGATTAGACCGGTTGGTTGAAGAGCCAGGTTTTCAACATTTTTTTTAAAGCAGGGTTCAGAGGGAGCCTGTTGGAGCTCAGGGGGGAGTGAGTTCCAAAGCCTTGCTACATTGGCCGAGAACGTTCTCCCACCCAGCCGAGCCCTTTTCACTCGAGGGACTATTAGCTGGATCCGGTGGTTAGAGCGGAGAGCGCGGGACTGCGAGTATCTTGGCAGCCGATCCCTCAAATAGGTTGGGCATAAGCCAAACAAGGATCTGAAAGCTAGCGTGAGGGACTTAAATTTGATTCTATTGGCTACAGGCAGCCAGTGAAGTGTTCGAAGATGCGGAGAGACCGAATGTTTAAATGGAATATGCATTAGCAGTCTCGCAGCCGCATTCTGAACCATTTGCAGGTGTTGAATTAAGTATTTGGGCAGACCTAGGAGTAGGCCATTCGCGTAGTCCAGTCTAGATGTGACTGTTGCATGGACTACAGTTTTCCTGCAATTTACCGGAAGAAACTGCAAGATTTTGCGAAGGCTCCTGAGTTTGCCCAGACAGCAGCCCATCAGCTGTTGTGTATGCAAAATGAAAGACAGATTGTTGTCCCATCGTACTCCCAGATTTTTTTGCTGAGGGGCTGGGGGAAGGGGGGGAGCCCATTGCCATTGGCCACCAGAGCTCAGATGAGGGCGGAGTGCCTTTGCCAAAATACAGCACTTCTGTTTTACCCGCATTAAGCTTTAGTTTATTGGTATTCATCCATCGTGCCACATCAAGGAGACAGCCTCTAAAACTTGACAAGGCTGCTTCAGACACCTCTGCAAATGGAAACACAAGCTGGGTGTCGTCGGCATAAGATACTGCCTTGACCCCCCAGTTAGCAATAAGTGTGAAAAGTGGGGCCATATAGATATTAAATAATAGAGGGCTGAGCGCTGAGCCCTGTGGCACGCCGCACCACAGCGGCTTCGGTGTAGAGGAGGCGGACCCCAAAGCCACCTTCTGGGTGCGCTGGGACAAGTATGAATGTAACCAGTCCAGTGCTTGAGCTTGTATACCCACTTCTGACAACCGAAACATCAACCTTGCGTGGTCGACGGTGTCAAAAGCCGCCGAAAGATCCAGGAGGACTAGTAAAACTGAGTCTCCCGAATCCAACGACCACCTTATCGACTCAGCCACCTCGATCAAAGCTGTCTCGGTACTAAAGCCGGGTCTAAAGCCCGATTGAGTCTCATGTAGGATCTTGTTGTCCTCTATATATTTGCTGAGCTGCCGCTGGATCATTTTCTCCAGCATTTTACCTGGGGCAGCCAACAAGGAAATAGGGCGGAGGTTGCTGAGATCCTTGGGATCTCCATTGGGCTTTTTCTTTAGTGGGAGCAGGGTGGCATGTTTCCATATATCTGGAAAGACCCCCAAAGAGATAGATGTATTCCACACATGTAGTAGGGATGGAGCTACAAAAACCGCGATTGAGCACCACAATTTAGGGGGGCAAGGGTCGTCCGGTGAGCCCGATTTACAACGGCTTAATTCCTTCATGGCCGCGAGCAGAGTAACTGGTTGGAAGCAAGTTAGCGGGCCACTTGTCAACACTTTGACAGGCTGATCTGATTTTTCTGTTAGTACCTCTGGGCCAAATGTGTCATAGACATGCTTGATCTTTTGGTCGAAAAAGTCAGAGATTTCATTGCAGAGGCTAACTTTCAATACATCTAGGTTGAAAAAAAGACTGAATCACTTTAAAGACTTCCTTGCTGGAGTGTTCAGCCTGTTCGATTGACTCTGCAAAAAACTGTTTTTTAGCCTGTCTGACAGACTTTTGAAATTTGCGGACGGCCACCTTATATAGGGACCTTTCTTGGGACCCATAGTTTGCCCTCCACCGCCTCTCTAACCGTTTGCATTTAGCCTTCTCAATTCTGAGGTCCTGAGAGAACCATGGGGCAGAGGGCGACCCCCTCTTAGACAAAGCACGTTTAGCTGGGGCAATGGATGAAATCATATTCCCAATCCAGTGATGAATCCGCAGGGCATCAGTGTTGGCGTTCAAAGTCAGCAAAGGTTTGCTTTGTGCCAGCACGGGGCCCATGGCGGTAGGGACAAGTTTCGACCATTGCCTACTCATGTAAACGCGTTTGATAGGCATTAGTCTGTCAGTTGCCAAGTTGATTGAAAAAGGTACGAGCATATGGTCGGACCAGAGTAGTGGTAGGGTTTCTTCCATCATCACCTTTTCAACATTAGACAGGATGAGGTCAAGTGTGTGACCCGCCCTATGTGTGGGGCCATTGTTAATTAATCTCAAGTTAGCGGCATTTAAAGTGGCCCTGAGTGTCTCTTTGCGGTAGGAAACAGCGTTCACTTCAGCCACACAAAGCAAAAGCCATGGACTGACCTCCACTGCATACACTTCTCGTTGACAAACACAAGGCACCCAAACCAGCCACACGCACACCTGAGCGGAACTGGAACAAGGTAACCGACGAGCAACTCAACTCCACCCTCTCCCGAGACAACCACACCTGGGCACCCGACACCAATGTCACAGCCAGAGAACTCCACACTTGGATCTTCAACAGCGCTTACAAGCTCGCCCCGCTATGCAACCCCGACAAACAGCACCCTAGGAAAGCTGCCTGGTTCACAACTGATTCCAAGAAACAAGACGCACCTGCAGACGCCTGGAGGAGAACTCGAGAAACCCCAAGACACCCAAAATCTACACCACCTACAAGGATGCCATGATGGACTACCACAACCAAATCAGGACCACCAAGAGGGACTTCATCCACAACAAACTCCTTGAAAACTCCATCAACTCCAAGCAACTCTTCAGTGTCATTCATGAATTCAACAACCCAATCAGCAAAGTAACAGACGTCACCCAATCCAAAGACCTCTGTGATAAGCGTGGAACCTACTTCCTCCTCAAGATCAAAATACTCCACGACAACTTCACAGGACATCCAGCAGATGCCACAGCCAGCCCACCTTCCCCCAGACACACCAGCCAGCCCACCATCTCCACCTGGACGCCGGTCACAGCCGAAGACACCGCCTAGACCATGGAAAGGCATCCACTCAGGGACCCCCACTGACCCCTGCCCTCCTCACATCTACCACAGAGCCGCATCTGCCATCGCACACAAACTACAACACACCATCAACACCACCTTCAAAACAGGCACCTTCCCAGACAACTGGAAGCGCACAGAAGTCAGACCCCTGCTCAAGAATCCCACAGCTGACCCCACCGGCCTCAAGAACTACTGGCCCATCACGCTCCTCCCCTTCGCAGCCAAAGTTTCAGAGTAAATAGTCAACAGGGAACTGACACGATTCATTGAAGATAACGCCATCCTCGACCCGTCCAAATCCGGATTGCGAAGCAACCACAGCAACGAGGCCACCCTACTCGCCGCCACAGTCGACATCCGCACCCTCCTGGACCAAAGACACTCCGCAGCCCTCATCCTACTCGACCTTTTAGAAGCTTTCAACACCGTCTCCCAACGCACACTAGTCGCCAGACAACACGACGCCGGCATACAAGGAACTGCCCTAGACTGGATCCAATCATTCCTCACCGGAAGAAGCCTAAGGATCAGACTGCCGCCCTTCTTCTCTGATCCCACGTAAATCACCAGTGGAGTCCCACAGTGGTCATCTCTGAGCCCAACCCTCTTCAACATCTACAAGGCCCCCTCGCCACCATCGTCCGACAACACGGCCTCAACGTCGTATCCTACGCTGATGACACCCAGCTCATCCACTCCCTCACCAAAGACCCCACCACCACCAGACTCAACTACCAGAAAGGAATGCAGGACGTTGCAGTCTGGATGACCAACAGCTGCCTGAAGCTCAACGCAGAGAAGACAGAAGTCTTCATCTTTGGAACCACCCCTTCAGCATGGGACAACACCTGGTGGCCGCCGCCCTTGGAAGCCCACCTACCTCCTCGGACCAGGCCAAGAACCTCGGCATCGTACTTGACTCATCCCCCTCCATGAACCGACAGGTCTAGGGAGTCACCTCCAGCTGCTTCAACACCCTCCGCATCCTCCGCAAGACCTACAAATGGATCCCCCCTGAGTCAAGGAAGACAGTCACCCATGCACTCATCACCAGCAAACTGGACTATAGAAACGCCCTCAATGCCGGCATCAACAAGTCTCTACTCCGCAAACTCCAGACATTACAGAACACTGCCGCCAGACTTGTCCTCGGCATCCCCCGGCATGAACACATCAGCCAACATCTATGTAGACTCCACTGGCTCCCCGTGGAGAAGAGTCACCTTCAAAATCCTCACTCACACCTACAAATGCCTACACAACAACGTAACCAAATACCTCAACGACAGAATCAACTTCCACGTACCCAAAAGGAACCTCCGATCTTCCAACCTCGCACTGGCCGAAACCCCACGCATCCACAGAGCAGGCAGAAGTTCCTTCTCCCACATTGCATCCAAGACCTGGAACGAGCTACCGGAAGGCATCAGAGGTGCCCCCTCCCTGAAGATCTTCAGGTAGACCCTCAAGACCTGGCTCTTCCGCTTACATATCTGCCCCCCCCCCTCCCCTCAGTGCCGTGAGACCCTCAGGGGGTGTGTAGTGTGCTTACAATTCCCCTGATTGATTGATTGATTGATTGATTGATTGATTGATTGATTGATTGAGTTATCATCATGTGATGATTGTTCCTCTTCTGCACTGCTTGAGGCGGTGGGGCAACGCTCTTCCGCCATACCGGATAGAGACGCCACTGGGGGTGTATCATCTACGTGTGAAAGGCATGAGCGACTCACCCCCCGGCCCTCCTGTGCTATGCGTCCCACCTTCTCCTTACCTGGACATTGACCCCGTGGCACAATCCACTGCACTCTCTCCAAATCTGTGACTCAGCCAGCAGGAGCCTGAGCCAGGTGTGCTTTCACTGGGCTGGGTACAGCAGTCACCATGTAGTCCAATGGTGGACCTCCTGATGCAGTTGATGCAGCAGGGCTCCCTTAGGCATGTAGTTGCAGCGCTCAGACCACACAAGTTCAGCATAGCACAGGGGCCTAACCCTCCGCAGCGTATGGCCAGCCCAACATCATCCGGCCTGTGATGCAAGGAGACGGCACCCACCGTTGGTAATCCCCTCCATGCACCCTGGTGTAGTGGTGGATTGTAGTATGTGATGCGGACCTCAATACTTTGGTGCGCAGGATCACCTCTACCATTGACTGCACCAAGGTGCGCAATGCGGGCTTCTCACACAGGTCAGCAATGTGTCTCCATGTGACCTGCCAGAGTTCACCACCAGGTACGGCCGATCGTCGTGCATCAATGTCTCCCGTCACTGCTCATCAACTCTACAGCTCCTTTACATCCCACTCCAGGCTCCAGACGCAGGTCCCGTGGGGCATCGAGGCTCCAGAAGCATGTCCAGCGAGGCATTCAGGCTCCAGACGCAGGTCCAGCGAGGCATCCAGGCTCCAGACGCAGCGAGGCATCCAGGCTCCAGACGCAGGTCCAGCGAGGCATCCAGGTTACAGATGCAGGTCCAGCGGGTCACCAAGGCTCTAGGCACAGGGCCAGCGAGGCATCCAGGCCCCAGACGCAGGTCCAGCGAGGCATCCAGGCTCCAGACGCAGGTACAGCGGGGCATCCATGCTCCAGACGCAGGTCCAGCGGGGCATCCAGGCTCCAGACGCAGGTCCAGCGAGGCATCCAGGCTCCAGATGCAGGTCCAGCGAGGCATCCAGGTTACAGATGCAGGTCCAGCGGGGCATCCATGCTCCAGACGCAGGTCCAGCGGGGCATCCAGGCTCCAGACGCAGATCCAGCCAGGCATCCAGGCTCCAGACGCAGGTACAGCAGGGCATCCATGCTCCAGACGCAGGTCCAGCGGGGCATCCAGACTCCAGACGCAGGTCCAGCGAGGCATCCATGCTCCAGACGCAGGTCCAGCGGGGCATCCAGGCTCCAGACGCAGATCCAGCCAGGCATCCAGGCTCCAGACGCAGGTACAGCAGGGCATCCATGCTCCAGACGCAGGTCCAGCGGGGCATCCAGACTCCAGACGCAGGTCCAGCGAGGCATCCAGGCTCCAGACGCAGGTCCAACGAGGCATCAAGGCTCCAGACGCAGCTCCAGCAAGGCTTACAGACTCCAGACGAAGGTCCAGCGGGGCATCCAGGCTCCAGACGCAAGTCCAGCGAGGCATCCAGGCTACAGAGGCAGATCCAGCGGGGCATCCAGGCTCCAGGCGCAGGTCCAGCGAGGCATTCAGGCTTCACACGCCGGTCCAGCGGGTCATCCAGGCTCCAGACGCAGGTCCAGGGGGGCATCCAGGCTCCAGACGCAGGTCCAGTGTGGCATCCAGCCTACAGATGCAGGTCCAGCAGGGCATCAAGGCTCTCATCCTGGCCATCCTGGATGTTGGATGCCTTGAGGGGGTTGTTGATGAGTGCTTTTCTATGCAAGGTGGACTGATAGACCACACTTGGTGCCTAGCGTGCTTTTTTTTATCGCTAAGGGCTTATCGCTAGATTCTGCCAGCTATCGCCGGTTTTCCTATCGCCATTGGCCTGATGTTAGCGACAGTTTTCGCCGCTGATCCCTGAAACTATCGCCTGTTAGCGACGTGTTGGTAATACGTCGCTAACAAGAAGATAACTTTCAGGGATAAATGGCGATAAATAAACTGCCGCTAACTAGCGTTAGCGATAGTTATCGCCACTCCTTGATAATATCCCACATTTTTTTCCCTGGGTGGGAAAGTGCACCATTCCTGGAGGTACTGCTTGATGGGTGAATTGGAAAACAAAATGGAGGCTGTGTGTTCACGGATGTGATCTTTTTACCATACTGCTTACATTATTGTAAGGATATAAGCAATGGGCGTTAAAAAGGGCCCCTTCTGGCCCCTATAGTCATGGCCTTAACGTTTCAGGTAAAAGCACTCACTGATTTCTGAATAATTAGAGTAAAAGCGTTAAGGTAACCATGTTGTTCCTGCTTACATTTCACCTACTTTTCTCAATCTAGCTCCCTATGAGAGTTTGCTTTTTCCAGGATGTTTTGTTTTTTTCTTTAGGTAGCATAATGCTCTTGTCTAGTGCGCATTTCAAATTTAGTCGTATCCAGGTGTTGATAGCAGGGGACAATTGGGTTGTAGTTGAAGGCAGTGCGAGTTTTTATCAGTGGGGCAGTATGGTGTTCAGGGGGGGAGAGGATGTGGCACATGGTAAGAACTGCCGAATTTGGAAGTGGGGAACCAGGTTCAGCCTTCATGACCAGTCCCCCAGAGCACTTTCCTGAGGGAGTGTATTCCCATGCTAGACCTTAGAAGGCCCCTCGAGACCTTAGAAGCCCTGTGTCTTAGCACCAGCAGGTGGACCCAAGCGATGGCAAGTGTGGGTTAACCTTGAAGGCCTGTCCACCTCAATCCATACTGAAGTTCACCTTCAGTCTTGCAGGTAGGCCTATGAAGCAGCACACCATAGAGTGACAGTGACTCTGTCACTGAGGTCACAGGACCTTTGAGCAGGGTGGCTCTAGGGCAGTGTGACCGCACCAGGTGCTGACTTCAGGTGGGGGCGTGTTTGCAAGTATTATATGGTTTTAAAAGCACTTGCTGCCTTCTTCTTGGCCCCCAACAATTTTCGGCAACAATACACATGTCATGATAACTCTGGTGATTAATGTTCTTAGTAGAGAGAGATGGTGTTTTGTCTAGGGGAAGTTTTGACTCATGGAAAGAAAGCGCAGAGGGTTAATATGCCTTCTGCTAAGAACATGCACCACGCAGATCGCAAGGTGCAAATAATGTAAATAGATCAGTGGGTTACTGCTTTTGACAGAGATCGTTAATAAGACAAAATCCTAACATAGAACAGTGAGATCTTAACTGTCATCTAAGAGCTGAATGCAAAATGCAAGGTATAAATTAGAGCGTAATGTTTTTTTCCCAAGTCTTTGATTATCCTATTGTTGCAAAAAAAGGGATCATTTGGATAGAAATCAATTTGTGTGATGCAAAGTGCTCTCACGCCCTACACTGGTATTAGTGGCACTGTAAATGTTCTGATATTTTATTATTAGGAAATGTTTACACATGCTAACAGTCCCTGGAAAGATGTTTCCTTATTAGTACCAGTGTAACATACAAATGCAACAGTGAGAAAGGTGACCAGTCAACCTTTGCAAAGGGCCCTTCACTTCACAGCAGCACAAGTTGATCCATTTGAGCTACAAACAATTTATTAGTTAAAATCGTCAGATTATGCAGCAGATGATGTAGTATGTGGCAAATATGGCAGAGCCATAATTATGTGGAAAACATTTGCAAACTAAGATATTTTGCCTTTCATGTCTGACCTGCTCTTATAGAAAAAGGGAGGAGAAGTGCTGTTGACAGAAAAGCCATGGCTCGGAGACAAATTGATTGCGATTCCACTTTTAAGTGTATTTGGGATGTTTTGTGATTGGAAACATTTTCCACTTTGTGAATTTATTTTAATGTCAATAACTCATATTAATACTTAATTAAACATGTGTATCCATTGGGTGAATTAAATAGAGTAATACGCTGTAACCGATTAGTAAAATGGGAAACAATTACTAACAAGCATTGGAAATGCAATAGGTCTCGCATTTGCTTAAGTTAGAGCTATTGCCGTTGTAAATGGCGTTGCATTTGCAAGAGTTTAAGCAACTAGTATTTTAAATGACAATGCCTTTTATTTATAGTTTAAAACCGAAAACCTAAATAAAAGGCATTGTTATTTACTATGCCAATAGCTCAAATTCGCGTAAATGCGAGATCTATTGCATTGCAAATGCTTGTTAAGTAATGACAACAGGGAGGAGTGCTCAGTGGGTTGAATATTTGAGCAGGAACAAGTCGATCTGCAGGTCACAAGTTTGAATGCCTGTAGGACAGACTCTGCTGTACATTCTTCTAATGGAGAAGAATGTTTAACCGTTGGAGCAGTTCGTCCAGAAACTATGGGGCATAGTATCAAGACAGGCGATACAATTATCACCGCTTTAGCGGCAGAAAACTGCCGCTAAAACGGCAATAATGGGCTTGATAATATGCTCTATGGAATTCCAATTGAAGCTCAGGTTAGATGTCCTTCACATCTAACATGGGCTTCAATTGGAATTCCATAGAGCATATTATTAAGCCCATTATCACCATTTTAGCGGCAGTTTTCTGCCGCTAAAACGGCGATAATTTTATCGCCTGTCTTGATAATATGCCCCTTTACTTTTTTTAAAGCAAGATTGGAGCAGTCAATGGTTTAAAGACCATAGGAGGTACTTCTTTCCCTGTATAAGCAACCAAAGTAGGGAATTAATTACTAAACTTAAGATACACGGACAACTACATTATCTTCGGAAGACTGCAAGAGTTGCCTCTTTCCTTCATAAACCCCATACTAAAACACTAATGTACATAATATGCCTGTGTATATAAACATTTATGATTCTACGCCTCTAGATTTGTATTTCTTTAAATACCCTGGTATTTGTAATAAGCAAACTAATCCCCCCTGAGGGTCTCAAGGCGCTGGGGGCCGTTTTGGAGATTAAGCAACCTATGGACAAATACTGCAAGAAAAAGCCAATTATGCGACACGATAGTATTACTTATTTAGTACTGTTTACATATTACACAACTTGTGCAAAGATTTCACCTTATTGGTAGCAGATGAACAGCCAAACACAGCAGTAATCAACTGAAAGGTGACCAGCAAACCATTGCGATGGGGTTTCCCCGTGCAGGACCGATACTGCCATGTTTAGTAACTCGACCAGTGCCAGCTAGAAAAATGTTTTGTTTAAATACGCAGATAATGCAGTTGATGGTTTATTATCTATCATTACAAAAAGAGGGTTGTTTACAATAGTGATTTATCCATGTAGAGAACTTTTCTTTGTAATATGAATATGCCCGGGTTCTACTATGGGATACAGGCGTCCCCACTGTATAGGCAGTGATGATTAATTATGTGGCAAAGCCATACTAATGCAGAACGCCACAGGACCGCATCATCCAAGTGGCCCTGCATACAGGCACTAAGCAGACAACCATTAACCCACACTCTACTAACCATGCGAAACAGCAGCCTCATACTACAAACCAAAGCACCGTGAGCCACAATTAGATATACGGGGGCTACATAAATACTACAATAGAATGCTCCAGTGAGAAAAAAGAGTTTCTGTCACCTTAAAAGGATGCACTTATCAGGTCAACCGGCCACACCTTGTAGAGGTGAACAGACAAGCTGAGGAATAGCCCAATCGCATTTTGTACGGTAATTGCACTAGGCACTCTCTGCAACTAAGGGATTGTTGGCGCTCAAGATCCTGGCAAAAAATTTGTAATGCAAGCACCCACGCCTCAATTGGCCGTCCCCCTTGGTGACCAATATATCATTTATAGAGTGCACTGGCCTGCCTTCTGAACGGGTCTCTCCCATTACTTCGGTGTAAGCCTAGAAATGAACTGGCCTCAAGCACTTATCTATAGTTAAATGGTGCCAGTAACAGCTCAGATGTGTAAAGGTCCATGTATTCTATAGGATTGGAAGCAATGGGCATTACCAGATGTGATCGCAGCTGACCCTAGTGCTTCGATTCCAAGAAAAAGGAATGGTTTACATAGTGAAGTACTGGGTATTTTAGACCCAGCGGTGCAGGGGCACACACCCTATGACTTCTGGGTTTCACCCTGTTCCGGACCTACAGAAACACAGAGTCTTCTGGGTGAAGTCAAAGAATCGTTTATTGGCTGCAGACCAATGACAGGTATCCTAGAAGTACAACAGCGTGTATGTTCTCAGGAGACTGCTGAAAATCATAGGAACGGACTTCATCTTAAATACGCTTTTCCTTGCCTCAAGCATACATTCCTAGGTTTTATGATACGGCAATATACAAGTGTACATTACAAAGAAAAGGCAGAGTCATGATGACCATCCCACATTCCAGTTTGGCCAGCCCACAATGATTTACACAGTAAGATTCAGATCCCATGTTTGATGTAAAGAGACCCCCCAATAAACATGAGCATCTCCTGTTTTGGGAAACAAGTCATAAAGCAGGAACAAGCAGGTGTGGAAGAGATTAGCCGGGGGATTGTGTAGAATGAAAGGGTTTTATGACAGGTCAAGCCCTGATGCTAATCACAGGTGGACGGAGGAAGGGGAGCTCGTGAGACCGGTTTGACCCAGGGCAGCAGAGCCAGCTGCCCAGGTCATAGAGAAGTCAGAGGGAAAGCCCATGTACTGTGAGGCCCGTATTAACTCCATCGTAGCCTATGTGAGGGCAATGACAAGATGGCCACTGCTTCCAAAATGGAACCCGCGTAGTTGAGCAGAATAACGTGTACACAGTGCATTCATAGCTAGAACGACATATAAAGCACTCGTACATGCCGCATTTACCATTTGCGGTTCGCTAATACCAACATAGACAGGGGTAGGGCCCTGTCCCCTACGCGGTCCCGAATATTAAAGTACGACAGACCCTCCTTTTGCCCTTACATAGGCAATCACTATACTCATCTTAATCCGAGTCTAGGTCAATGTTCACGAAGTCATGGAGATGTTGCTGTAGCATCATCCTGTTACTTAGCTCGTCCCTCGATACAGGTTTCCTTACACATAAGGTAGCACAGAGGCCACATATCGCGGGAGCACACTGTATACACAGACAGAACAGGAAAAGAATGGCTAAGATCATTCCAACGACCATCAGAACTTTCCAACCCCAGGCAGATATCAATTCCCAGAACCACCCCATCAGTGACCAATCTCCCTTATCCACGTGTATGGATTCAGATATTTTATGGAGTTTGGAGATGGCTTGATACACTGTTGGAGCATTATCTGGTATGAAAATGCAGCAACTGGATTGGATGACCTTGCATACCCCACCGCGGTCTGCAAGAATAACGTCTAGAACCATGCGGTTCTGCAGAGTCATAAGGCGATCCGCTTGGAGCTCAACTGTCAGATTACTAAGGGCACCAGCCGTTACATTGACAGTGGATTCAACCACACGAGTCAGCTGTCTCAGGTTCCTACTATTGACCATAGGTCCCCAAAACGGCAGGAAACCCAAGAAGAAGTCTCCCGCTTCCTGACCGGCAGTATCCTCCTTACTAATCACACCTCTCACAACTCTGGTCTTGTGATAGTCAGAGGCAGCAGTAAATGTCGGCGGTAGCAAGTTCGCAATATAACATGTGCCCGAGAAATCAGGGGGCAGCCATGTATATGCTCGGTCATGACAGATGAAATATGTGCCCTTAGCAGCCAAAAACGCAGGGGAAAACTGTGACGGGAAAGTGTACGTTTCAGTACAGTCACTTCTTCCCAGTTGAGCTCTAGGATTCTGACCATTACCCTGTAAGCAGAACCGACCCATGTGGGGTACGACCCAGATTGGAGATGAGATTTTTCGCTGTCTTTCACCCAGACTAATACTATACCCCGTCGCGTTCCATCCTACATAAGGTCTCAGCTCTTCTTTGGGAATGGATGAGTATGCATCAATATCTCTACTCATATCGGCAACTCCTTTCATTAAAGCTTTATTATTGGTGATGGGTCTGATGGAACGCGGTTGGCGAGGGGAGTATGTATCTAGAGCATAGAGAAACATGGTTTGGAATGCCCATGACGATCCATTGTAACTGTACGGTAGCACCAGGTAGGGAATACCCTTGTTAATGGTATGGGGCATTAACCCACACACCCAGCAATTGGTCGTATTCATTACCAGTTGGTGCTGGTGCAAGAGCTGGATAAACGAGTTATTTACGAACTCTGATCGTCTGGTCTGTTCGTGCTCAGGCAAAGGGTGAAAAGAGTGAGAGGAGACAGTAGAAGGAGATATAGGCTGTTGAGTGGGTTCAATGGGTTTTTGAGCGGAGAAAAACACGAATCCTACAATAAACATTATGATACTACACAGTGTAAAAAAGCACAAAAAGACAAAACATTTACTTTTTACAATTCTACACATCCTTGCGTTAAAGTTCATTTCCTCAATCGGTCTCTCCATCTTAAAAAACTCCATCCTCTACTCGGGCCGCTCGCGGTGGATGAGTTTCTTCTGCTAAGGAGTACGCCTGTCAGTCCAGGAAAACGCCCTAGACTAACCAGAACCGTCGACCTAGCGTCTTCGGCCTGTACCCCAAAGTCTTGGCACCGCGACCCTGCGGCAGAACCCGGATGGTGGTTCGAAAAACAAAAATCAAGAAAGTCCTTCAGATGGGAGAGCAAAAATGTCAAAAGGGAAATAATGAGGAAATCTTTATTTGTCCATGGGCCTAGGTCTCAAATTATAGCGGAAACGGCCAGGTGCTGTTTGGTCTTGAAACAAAAGTTCAGGCTCAGTAGTGTCCAGTCGACTTGATGGTGGCACAGCTTCCTGCAGAATATTGTCACTCTCTTGGTCTGAAACTGTGTCTTTTAGGCGTGCGTCACTGAATGTTACAAAGCGAGGTACAATGTTTGTCTCTGAGTCGGCGATACCCTCCTTGACCCACTGGTCATATGGCAGAGGCAAGGGGACTACTTTGCAGTGGGTACCATGAATCCAGTGCTTCTTCCCTTTCACTCGCACTGCTGATCTTGTCGAAAGAAGAACAAGATGAGGGCCGATCCAGCGAGGCTCGTCGTTGCTCTTGCGCTGGAAGTTCCGGACCAGGACCCACGAGCCAGGGTTGATAGGGTGTCCAGGAGGTTCAGAGGCTTGGGGAAGAGTATCATGTACCTGTTGGTGCAAAACACGCAGTTTAACAGTCAAATCATACAGGTAATCGAGCAGTACTGGATGCTCAATCTCACTGAACTTCGTAGGTCTCGGTACACCCCATACGTTGGCGGGACGGCCAAAAACGACCTCGTAAGGACTAAGTCCCACTCGTGAGTGTATGGTCATTCTGGTGGACAGGAGTGCTAAAGGCAGAGCGTCAGGCCATTTAAGACCGGTGCTCGCCTGGATTTTGGCCAGCTTGAGCTTTAAGGCTCCATTGTAGCGTTCTACTAATCCAGCTGATTGGGGGTGGTTTGCAGCGTGGAACTTCTGCTTTATCCCTAGCCCTTCACATACATTCTTCATCACTTTACCCACAAACTCACTTCCGTTATCACACCACACCATTCTTGGCATCCCAAACCTAGGAAAAAACTCCTTCACAAGGGCTTTGGCTGTGGATAGGGCAGTGTTATCTTTCAGAGGATAAGCCTCAATCCATTTTGAGAAAGCACAAACAACCACCAATACATATTTCAGGTTGTTGCATCTTTCCATGTGAATAAAGTCCAGCTGCAAAACTTCGAATGGACATGATGGGGGTGCAAAGTGACCAGCCGGAGTTGGGGTTCCCCTACCAGGGTTGTACTTCAAGCATACTATGCAATTCTTGACCACGTTCTCTGCACACTTGGGAATCCCAGCATTCTGCCATACTGGAGCTAACAACTTACATATACCTTTCGTACTGATATGTGCCATTCCATGTGCCATAGTAACTACTGGAAGCACATATGCATCAGGCAACAACCATCGCCTATGTTCTGTCAGATCAATCCAACAACCATTCTCATCCAACTTACCCATACTTTCTCTCCACTTGCTTAACTCTTCCTCTGTGGCTTCAGCTTGAAGCGACTTCACACTCTCTATTGTGTTCTCACACATTCCAACATCATCAACCCATCTTGCGGGACCTGCAACATACATTCTAGTCTTCACATTCTGTGCTGTTTCTCTCGCGGTCTCATCAGCAAACGCATTCCCACGTCCAACATCATCCGTGACTTTCCTGTGCGCACTGCATTTCATGATCGCAACTTGCAACGGTAGGGTCAGTGACTCAAGGAGATCATTTACCAACTTGCCATTCTGAATTTTAGCTCCATGCGACGTCAGGAACCCACGCTCCTTCCACAAACGCCCAAAATTATGAGCCACGCCAAAGGCGTACTGGCTATCTGTGTATATGTTCACTCTCATTCCTTCAGACAACACACATGCTCTCGTGAGGGCGATTAATTCTGCTGCTTGGGCCGAATTATGTGGCACTCGTGCAGTTTCCACGACTGTGTGTAAAGTCGTGATAGCATATGCAGCAGTCGTGTCACCATTAGGGAGCTTGAAACAGGACCCATCTACCCATAAAGTGCCATCACACTCAGTCAGGGGAGTATCTTTTAAATCTACTCTCCCTTTCGTCTCTTCTTCTGTCCTGAACAGACAGTCATGCTGCTCAATCTCATCTGAGTCTGCGGGAATTGGCAACAATGTAGCTGGATTCAGCGTATTGCATCTTTTTATGTGTATGTGATTAGCTAACAGTGTAAGTTCGTAGCCCGATAATCGTGCACTAGTCAAGTGTTGTGTCTTAGTTCTATTTAATAATGTATCTACAGCGTGTGGAACCATGACAATCAATGTATTGTCCATTACCAAACCAGCCGATTGTCGGATAGACATCGCTGCAGCAGCTGTCGCTCTCAGACAGCTTGGCAATGCCCTCGCTACAGGGTCCAAGGTGGATGAAAAATACGCGCATGGGCGCGGTCTGTCGCCAAAAGGCTGTGTTAACACTGACAACGCACATCCATCTTTCTCGTGAACATACAATGTAAAAGGCTTACTGTAGTCAGGAGTGCCCAACACAGGAGCTGAACATAACGCATTACACAATTCCAAAAAACTTTTCTGGCACTCTTCAGACCATGGGATAGGATTCGGTGTGTCTTTGCATGTTAAGGCTAACAAAGGTTTTGCCAATAAAGAAAAACTAGGGATCCAATGCCTACAGTAAGAAGTGATGCCCAAGAAAGCACGCACTTCTCTCTGTGTCTTTGGCACACTCAACTGTGCAATGGCTTGAATTCTTTCTGGGGTCAGTCTCCTTCCCTCCTTCGATAAGAGATGACCTAAGTAGGTCACTTCTTGTCGACAATATTGCAGCTTAGAGAGAGACACTTTGTGATGGTAAGCGGATAAATGGCGCAACAGTGACAATGTGGCTTCTTTACAGATCTTCTCAGTATCCGCAGCGATCAGTAAATCGTCCACGTACTGAATCAGGACAGCGCCACTAGGTAAAACAAGTGCATCAAGCTGCGCTTTCAGAGCCTGACTGTATATTGATGGACTCTCACAGTAGCCCTGGGGAGCGCGTTTGAAGCGGAAGCTTCGGCCTCCAGACTAAAACCAAAAATATCTCTGCTCTCTTCTGCAATTGGGATACTAAAGAAAGCATTCTTTAAATCGATCACTGAAAACCATGCAGCAGAGGCTGGAATCATCGTTAACAAGGCAGTTATATCGGGGACAACCGGAAACTGTGGCACAACAATCTTATTAACTTCTCTGAGATCGATCACAAATCTGTAAACAGGTGGCTGTGAAGGGTCCGTTCGTTTTAAGACAGGTAAGATCGGACTATTGCAAACGTTGCCTCTTGTCTCTTCTATCACACCCTTATGAATCAAGTCGCTAACAATGTCTAACAATGCTTTCTGCCCTTCATTAGAGATCTTGTACTGGGGAATACGTGGCAGTCTGACATTAGCCTTTAAAGTCACCACATATGGCGGTATCTCCAAGAGGCCCACATCATTGGGACCAATAGCCCAAAGGGCATCCGGAAGGGATGACAATTCAGGTGGCATCGTGTTTTTAGACAAGTACATTGGGGAAATTACTTTCTTGCCTAATGTAAGTTGTACTCCCGAAGGAGAACAATACAACGTGGCATGCAATCTTTTCAACAAATCTAATCCCAGTAAATTCTCACCACAACCTGTTGTCAGGATCAGGGGTGCTTTCAGCTCACAAGGTCCAACAGAAAGTGACATGGGACTAGAAATCGGGTTCCTAACTGGGGCGCCAGAAAAACCTACTGAAACATTTATCTCGCCAGACAAAGGTGCGCCAGGGAGTTTTGAATGCATGATTGAACTCTTTGCAGCACCAGTGTCTAGCAGAAAAGGCTCCGTTACATTGGCTGTAGTCACCTCAACATACGGTCCACTCTGATCCACTGGCACTGAAACAACTCCCTCTCTCTGTCTATGGCTGTCCTAGTAATCATTATTCTCTGCATCACCGTCCTCTACATAATAATCATTATTATAATACTGGGCCGTATTGCTAATCGCGTTAGCTTGCTGATCAAAGCTATTGATGGTACTTTGAGGCGGCAGAGGACGCGCGTTCTGGGGAACACTTCCACGCCCTCTACCTCTAGGAGCTTGCTGACCACCTCTACCTCTTGTGCCATACATATTACCGTTCCGCTGCATTAATTTAGGGCAACTATATTTAAAATGACCTTCCTCTTTGCAGTATGAACATTGGTTGGGACCTACAGGGACACGTGGTTGGTAATACCCGTTCATTTGCTGATTGTTCTGAAACTGTTGGGGTTGGTGATAGACACCTTGGGGTTGCCTATAATTATTCTGACCTCCACGTGGCGGATAGGCCTGCTGTAAAAGGACCTTTGTCTTCAGTTCCTTCGTTTTCTTTTCTGTTCTATCTTTCTCGTCTTTATCTCTATTTTCATAATACTGTGCAGTAGCCAGTATTTGCGCTGAAGAAGAAACAGCCCAAGAACTTTCTGAATCTTTCAACTTTTTACACAGGTCAGGAAGTAAATTCTGCACAAACTTATCCACAAATAACCGTTGGCCACCCTCAGTACTCATATCCTGCCCACTGTGGTCAATAAACGTTTCTTCAAACCTAGTAAAGAAGTCTGACACTGTCTCATCTTTCTTCTGCTTGCATGCAGATAACTTGTCCCAGTTTACGCGCATCGCAGGCATTATTGTCTTCATATACGTGATGATTCTACCAGGGAGTTCAGCTACTAAAGGTTCTGGTTTCGCACCACCCGTTTGTCTAGCATCAGCAGCAACAATGTTGGCCCATGTATCTCCTAGTTCTGCATTGTGATCTACATTACGAATTGATCCCCATAGAGGCTGTGGAACAACATTGCCAAACAACATGTCTATATCGGCCAGATTCATAATGCATGACCCTGCCGTCTGTGACAACTCTTTATAATAACCTGCTGGGTTCTTACGGGGATCAGGTAAGGACTGCTTAAGCGCTAATACTTCAGAGCGCTTCCATGGAACATGCACCCAAACACGCTGGAAATGCGCTGCCACAGCGGGGTTACCACCGACAGCTGCAACCGCTTCCTTCCATACCGGGGGAACTTCTCTCATGGGGTATTGTCGCGCTTTTGCCTTTTTCCCCACAAGGACCTCTTGTTCAAACAATGACTGTTGGCAATCGTCATTCCTAAGTGACAATATAACCGCAACTGCTTTATCTACTTCGCGGTCCACAATTATACCAGTTCCAAAATCGAACCTCACTCTACACAATTCCTGCGGACTCGGATTTTTACCACTATCCTCCAATTCTTCACAGAGAATTTCGCACATTTTCTCAAACACATATCTCTGTTTAGGGGCATCCCATTGATGGAAAGTATTGACAACTGATTCCACATCATAAAGTGAAGGAAAAACGATCCATCTACGCGCCATGTGATCTATTACCTTTTTCTCATCGGGGTTAGGCAATTGGCTGCGCAGCTGCTTACGCTGTAAACCAGGAGTTGCACCAGATGACCCAAAGAGAGGAGACATTAATGTAGTAACCACATTAGCTAAGCGCTGTCGCGCCGAAGGAGAAGCTGAGGCGAGAACAGGGGGAAAAACAGAGGGAAGAAAAGAGGATGTAGAGACAGGTACTGGAGTGATGGAAGGAAGAGTGTTAGGGGAGGCAGTTACTGGATTAGGCAAAGTCGCAGGAAATGTGGGGGCAGTTGGAAACACCACTGGCGGCGCTTGAGAGGGCTGCGCTACAGGAATAGGAACTGGCTGCAAAGCAACTGGCGGTTGCGGCAAGGCTTGCAGTATATGCACTGGAGGTGGCATATTTACAAGCTGGGGAGGCGCCGTGGCAGTTTGAGCATACGGGGGTGGCGAACTCAACAAATGTGACATCAGGGGATCTTTCTCCTTTTCTTCTGACTCATCCTGCTTAGGATGTGGCAAAGCTGGGTAACATTTGTCAATCCCTAACTTGCGCTGCCTGTGCAATTGCTCATTCATTTGCTCCTCTTCATTGTCTTTAAATTGTACAGCTGCTTGCATTACTGACATACCTCTCTCTCTTTTATTCTTTTTCGCTAACTTAATTTCTTTCTGTTTGGCTTCCTTTCGCCATAAGCGGAAAGAATCAAACATCGCCGGCCGGGCTTTCTTCTTAAATAATTTAATTTTCAGATTATCTAAAATATCGGTATCAAAACTACCATTTTGGGGCCATTTTAAAACACCATCTTTCCTGGTGTAGTGGATCCACACTTCGTTATATGCAATGGGGCCTACGCCATGTTTCACATAGAGCTCATAAGTTGGAGTTCCAACCGGAGGAACCGGACATGATTCCTCTAGCTGGAAATCTTTTCCACAACCCAAACAAAATAATCTACCAAATAGTCCAGAACCAGGCATCTTCGCTCACTAGTCTAGATCCAAACGTCAAAGGATTATCGAATACGATATTCTCGTGAATACACGAATCCTCTGGCTTTGGGGTTTGCAAACACCAAATCACCAATTACCAAATCAAACCAAACGATCCCGAGGGATACCAAAACAAATGGGAGACGCTCCACTTATACTTAACTGAATATTGCTGATCGATGGCGTCACCAGAAGACTCTCTCGATTGTTTCGCTCTCTCAAACTCGTCAAGGGTCCAAAACAGGTCGATTAATCAGGGCAGCAGTCCTTCGTAGCCGTCGGGACGCGGAGAACCTCGCAGAAAAGACTTTCGGACCACGTCGACATGCAGGGGTCGATGAAGTGGCGGCCTTCCTCCGGAATTTCCACACGAAGCTCCTCACGAACCTCTGGCTTGGACTGGTACCGCTGAAATCGGCCCGAGTTGGGCGCCAAACTGAAGTACTGGGTATTTTAGACCCAGCGGTGCAGGGGCACACACCCTATGACTTCTGGGTTTCACCCTGTTCCGGACCTACAGAAACACAGAGTCTTCTGGGTGAAGTCAAAGAATCGTTTATTGGCTGCAGACCAATGACAGGTATCCTAGAAGTACAACAGCGTGTATGTTCTCAGGAGACTGCTGAAAATCATAGGAACGGACTTCATCTTAAATACGCTTTTCCTTGCCTCAAGCATACATTCCTAGGTTTTATGATACGGCAATATACAAGTGTACATTACAAAGAAAAGGCAGAGTCATGATGACCATCCCACATTCCAGTTTGGCCAGCCCACAATGATTTACACAGTAAGATTCAGATCCCATGTTTGATGTAAAGAGACCCCCCAAAAAACATGAGCATCTCCTGTTTTGGGAAACAAGTCATAAAGCAGGAACAAGCAGGTGTGGAAGAGATTAGCCGGGGGATTGTGTAGAATGAAAGGGTTTTATGACAGGTCAAGCCCTGATGCTAATCACAGGTGGACGGAGGAAGGGGAGCTCGTGAGACCGGTTTGACCCAGGGCAGCAGAGCCAGCTGCCCAGGTCATAGAGAAGTCAGAGGGAAAGCCCATGTACTGTGAGGCCCGTATTAACTCCATCGTAGCCTATGTGAGGGCAATGACAAGATGGCCACTGCTTCCAAAATGGAACCCGTGTAGTTGAGCAGAATAACGTGTACACAGTGCATTCATAGCTAGAACGACATATAAAGCACTCGTACATGCCGCATTTACCATTTGCGGTTCGCTAATACCAACATAGACAGGGGTAGGGCCCTGTCCCCTACGCGGTCCCGAATATTAAAGTACGACAATAGAGTGGAGATACCGAGTAAGAGCAGACCAGTTACAAATATATATATTTTTTTAAATGCTGCACCTTTTATAAGGTCCAGATCACAGGGATGCATAGACCGCGTTTCATCCAGAAGTGAATACCGTTTACTGCTAAGGCAATGGAGAGCCTAGAGCGCGCTATAGATAATTAATAATACTTTGACATGCCCTAATCTCCTGAGCTCTTAACGGCGCACGTCTTCTTGTGATCCTATCTGCTTCCTTCGCACTAATGGAGACTCTTACTTAAGTCAGACACCTTTGCAGGTACGCAGACTGTGGAAGAGGCCTAGTCAGCTTTCCATCCTTCCAAGGTCGGTAAAATGAGTACCATTAAATTGGTTAACATTAACCCCTGCAATTTACAGCGATTATAAAATGCGTAAATACAGCAAGAGGGGCAAAATAAAAAAACTAAGGGGCATATTATCAACGGCAAGCGATAATTATCGCTGGCCGTACATACCGATAGAAATATTATCGCCGGCCATCACTGAATATTATCACCATGACAACGCTATATTTACAACGCAGTGCGCTATGGCAATAATATTTCAGCGATAGCGGTGTTTTCAATGGAACATCGCTGGTTTTCCAGCGATGTTCCATTGAAAACAGCGATAACATTGCTGATACATCGCTTTGGTCCTATCAGCATAATCCATCTCCCATTAAAAGTATGCCTTAGTCAGGAATTTAACAGACGTTAAATTCCTGAGTTAAGGCACCTCCTTGTTAATATCGCAAAGCTGCCGTCACGATATTAACATGTGTTGTTTTCACAGCCACGCCTTCTTTGCATCTCATTAGCGATTCGAGGCGAGGCTGTGAAAAAACGGTCTCTACATCAAGAAAGCACACGCTACCGTGTCCTTGATGATATTGCGATATAATTATCGCCGTTTTTCGCCCAAAAACGGACGCTAAAGCGGCGATAATTATATCACCAGCCCTTGCTAATATGCCCCTAAATCCAACAGCTTCTTTCTCTATGCCCAGCGCCCCAGAGGTTCAATGAAAAACAAACTCGGCCGTTCCCACCTCTTATCTCTAAAGCCGGGGGAGGGGTCATCAACAGCACACCGACCACTGAAGGAGCATTGTTATGGCAACGCTCCAGCTTAACACACCCAGCACTGTTTAAACTCAACACAAGACAAACGTTATGACTGTCGACAGAGCTGTGCAACCACCATCACAAAAGCAGAGAACAAGTTTACAGTGTAGAAAAAAAAACGTCTGAAATAAAAAAAAAACTGCTTGTTGAAGAAACGCACATAAAACTAGTAATTATGCTCCTGAAATGACGCAAAGCCCGAGTGCATTAATCATTAAAGGGAAGGGGCCGTATTGACAGAACCCATTGTCTGCCCAGAGAACACTCGTCTTGAGCACAGCAGCTGCCAGGTTGTATTAGCTGGATAAAAAGGCCAACATAAAAGGCAAACATTTTTTACCCCTTTTCGTGGCCGCCATTATTTAATTTGTACAAAAAAAAGCTTTCGACGAGCTGTGCAGCCCGTCCCACTAGTGGTGGGTGTGAAAGTAAAAGTGCTGATGTCCGCCTTGGAGATTACACATTATAGGAGCTTGATATCAGCGCATGGCCATGTACCAAGAGGTATCTCGGTGTGGCGCTGTGAACGTCTGTCTGCACTCGCTTTCCTGAAGAGCTGTTGCATGTACAGTCTCAGGCATGCTGTGAGTCCGCCGTGCACAGCCCACTTCTGAGAAAAATACATATCTTCCAGAATGTAAGTTAGAGATAAGCCGAGACAGAAGGAAAGCCGGCAAGTGCACTGCACACTATAGTTTCATTCAACGTACTCCAACCTTGCAGTGCCAGCCACAGGGCAATTGAGAGTTTGTTTACCGCCGCCTCCTGAGTCCTGCAGAGTCCTGGCTGCTGCAACTGCACACTCCGCCATGGGGGCAATTGAATTTGTGTTGGGGAGAGGGGTCACATTGATTGAAACACTGATTTTTAACAGCTGAGCCTAACACGGCTGGTGGCCGTTGCAAGCACTCAGGCAGCGCTGCGAGCGTAGTGATTGCCACACCACAAACTAGTCAGCTGCCCTCCCACAACAAGCTTCGGCACTGCAGCAGGAAAAAAGAGGAGATCAAAGAGAGAAAGATACTGTATGCGATATAAAGAGAGAAAGTTAGAGACCGGGGGAAGAGATCTCACGCTATATACAAAACTGCAAAAATAAAACAAGAAAGACAGCAAAACGAAAGTAGCACTTCATTGGGTGCTAATGTGTAATGTGACACCAGGTCGGAGTAGTGTGCTTTAAGGGGGGTGTCGAAAATGGTTCTAATGAAAATGGGATGAGGAGTGAAAGTACGCACGAAGTACGTCAAGGTTCACAGCAAACAAGGTACACAGCCTTGTAACTTGACCCAAAACAGATGGCAGGCTGTGCGTGCTGCTGAAGCAGCTGACTTTGGAGCTGGAGAACAGGGTTCGAGCCTCGGCGTGGGCTGCATTATTTAATTATTAAAAAATAAACAGCGTTCTCGGAGGGAGGTTGGGGAGAGACAAATTAAAAAAATAATACAAGTGGAGGGGGAGACAAATACAATTAAAAAAACACGATTGAGACGGACAAATGTAGCATCTGAAAGCAAGTGAAACAAACGGTGCGAGGAGGTAGCTCAACAAATAATGCTGCTGACTTTGGAGCTCAAGGGTTCAAGCCTTGGTGTGGGCTGCATCATTTAAGTGTGATTTAATTATGAATAAATTAAACTTAAATAAATAAATAGCCTTGGGTAAGAGCAGGAAGCTGCCAGATGTGGAAATGCGAGTGGCAAAGAAAAAACAGTAGTCCCTAAATAAAAAGATAACAGCCAGCAGCGTAAGTTAACTGTAGTTAATCCATGCTGCTTCCTCCAGAAACAGAAGAAAAAGGAAGTGGTGTATCGGACCACCAGCCAACAATGAGCAAGATAAGAACAGCAATGCCAGATTCCACCAATGGCAAGCGACAAAAAAAAGAGAAATGCAATGGGTGGGGTTTCAGTTGTAATACTGAGTACTTGATGCCTCGTAGAGGCAGCGCATGCGCTGCACCATGCGAGACCTAAAAAGGAGAGTGCGCATGACTGGTTTGGCCGGCCCCAGAGGGACGACCAAACAGTCATGACCCACAATATTGATCAAGTCACTCCTCCCCTGCCCTCAAGCAGACCCACCCACCGCCAACCAAAGCCTTCTGCTGTCTCGTAGAAACATGAAATGATATTTATAATACCATTTTTTTTCCTGCTCCTCGCACTGCAAAAAAACAGTGGGTCGATGCTCCTCTACCCACCTGGAGGAGCCACCCTCTGAGGGGCCCTTCCTCTCTGGAAGTGTTTCCAAGCACTGGCTGAAGGTTCCTGTTTACTCTGAATCTTAGAGTGCTCCCATGACTATCCAAGGGTTCATGTGCACCTGCAGAGCTGTCTGATTGTTCCGATGCCCTCGCTCAGTGTTCACTGCCTGAGTGTTCCATTACAATGGCTAAGTGTTACTGTTTGAGGGTTGCTATTCACAAAGTGCTCCTGTGCACAGGCTGATGGCTTATGTGCACTCAGTTTACCTGTGGACCCTCTGAGTCTTATTGTGCATTCACCGAGTAATCACACAGCTGTCTGAGGGTTCCAGTACCTTGAGCTTTCCTGCGCACTGAGGATTTAGGTGAACTGGCTATTAGCTTCTTTCCAATCAATCGTTCTGTACACTCTTTTAGGATTCCTGTGCACTGTCTAAGGATTACTGTGTACTGTTTGAGTCTTCCCGTGCACTCTGCCAGTGTTCCTATACACTAAGTGCAGCTGTGTACATTGTAAGAGTTCCCGTAACTTGTGCACTCTCTGAGTTTCTGTGCACTTCCTGAGTATTCATATGATAGCTTGAGTGTTCTTGTGCACTGTCGGAGCCCTGTCTGAGGTTCTACGGGTTTGTATGCATTAAGTGTTTCTGTGCACTGATTGAGTGTTTCTGAGCACTGCCTGAGTGTCCACGTGTTCCAATGCATCCGTTCACTATTTCCATACAATGTCTCAGTGTTCCTGTTCTCTGACGAGTATTGACATGACTGTCTAGGGGTGCCTCTGCTCCGAAGTTTCCAGATTACAGTCTGGGGTGCCCGTGCACTGAGATCTCCTGTGCACTGTTTGAGGATTTCCTCTAACTATAGCAGTGTTCTCCTGTCTGCCTGAGGGTTCCTGTGCACTGAATGTTTGTGTGCACTGAGTGAGTGCTTCTTTGACCTGTCTGATTTTTTCCATGCACATACTCAGTATTTCCATGCACTGCCAAAGTGCCCCTGTACACCAGCTAAATCTTCCTGTGATTGTTTCATGGGTTCCTGTCCTCTGAGTTTTCTTGTACTCACTGAGCGTTTCTTTGCACTAACTGAGTATTCCATGACTGCTTAGGGTTTCTTGAGCAATGAGTTTTTATTGTGCACAGAGTATTAATGTGCACTGGGTGAGTTTTGCTATGCACTGTCTGAGGAGTTCTGTGCACTGTTTGGTTCCCTTGCAGTGTCTGAGGGTTCCTGTGTATGGTCTGAGTCGTGCTGTGCACTGTTTGTCTATTCCCTTGACACAGAAGGTTCTTGTGCACTAGGTGTGTCCATGCACAGCCTCAAGGCTCCCAATGCATTTTTTCGGTCTTCATGTGCACTGGGTGAATATATACATGATGGTCTGATAGTTCCTGTTCATTGAGCTTTCCTGTTTTTCTGTGCATAATCTGAGGTTTCTTGTGTACGTCTGAGGGCTCCTGTGCACTAGCGGAGTATTTACATGACTGCCTGAGGGTTCATGTGCACTGACTCAATCGCTCTTCCTGTCCCTCTTCTTACTTCCACACCTGGGCTACGTTTTGCGTGCAGTAACAAAAGGCCTCTGCAGCCCAAGTGGTGAGGCTCAATTAAGTGGTGGTTGTTGGTGATTTTCCGTTATCTGATGCCTGCACAAAGAAGCTGGGAGAAACATATCATGAAGTATTGTTCACCTCTATCCATGCCCAGCACATGAAAGAACCCTCTCAGGAGAAACGTCTTCTGCACCTTAGCTTCCGGGCACTCTGTCTGGATCCTGCAGAGTATCTGGCTTCTCCACTCCCTTAGTTTGGCCATCTATTTATAGCAGGTTCTTGGTTCTATCTGTGTGACAGTGGGTAGTTCTTTGTTTCTATTGGCTGTGGCTATTTTTGAGCGTGTGCTTCTGTTATCAGTATCCCGTGTCCCAATTACTCATTCTTCCGCTTTTATCTGCTTTTATGTCTGGAACTACTTTTATTCTGTTAAGGCTGGCATCTGACTCCTTTTAACTTGTTTTTAAAGGCACTGGTAGATTACATGATTAGATCAGAATAATTGGACGTTGATCAGATGCCGGGGATCGAATCTGGTTCTCCAATTCCACAGTCTCCCATATAATATTCCCCATTATTATTACTTCTCTCTACATTCACATTTTTTAATCGGTTTACATTGGCACCTGGAACAAGGCATTCTAATAGTGCACGTTTCATTAATTCTGCTGTGGAGAAATTTGTACTGCTGTGGTCTTCCATTTGTCGTGTATGGGCATAGGAACGCCTACATTCTGCTGCGAATATGGTGCCTGCACCGAGTGTAGTAATTCTTGTAAACTGTATAAGCAACACGGTTGGATTTGCACAGGCTTGTTTCCGTTTGACTAAAAATGAAGAACTTCTATCTTACGTACATCTTGGCAAATACATTTAAAGAGTAAACATTTGTTTTAGCATCTTTCATGCACAGTAAACAATACATAGCACCCTCTAGCATCAATTCTGATTTCTGCCCTTGACTCACAATATCAGGAAATCAAAGTACTGTCCTGGAACAACAGCACTTCTATATCAAAATCAGCCACTGTACTTCAAAGCAATAAAAACGTTTTTTTTAAATTACAGAGACGTTTCATATTCATTCCCTTTCTCACAAAAATATTTTAATCAGCCATATTGCCGAAAGGCATTGTAAATTAAATGGACGATGTGTGTATTCACCAATGTAACCTTCTATAGACAAAGTTGCTCCAATGTAGCGTTACTGAAATAGACCCTTATGGATTGAAATAAGCATCTGACTTAACAATCAGGGGGCATATCATCAAGGACCGGCGATAATTATCGCTAAGCGCACTTAGCGCTAGGATTATTATCGCCGGGGAACGTGGAATTTTATCGCTGAGATAGCGTGCTATTAGCAACGCTTATCTCAAAAGCGATAAAATTCCAAGCGCTAACTGCCAAATGTGAGATTATCGCTGGAAATACAGTGATAAGGTCACAAAGTTTGGCGATAGCTTGTTGATAGGGCAGGGCAGACTTAGCCATGATATCCACCTTACATAGGATATCATGTCTAAGTCAGTATGGAAGCAGGCGTAAGGAAAGTAGCGATAACAGAGGTTATCGCTTCTTTGCTTGTCACTCTGCAGGTTAGCGTGCCCATTGATAATTGGAGAAATGTCGCTTAGCGACATTTCTTCAGTTAATTCAGGGCAGGAACGCCCACTTTACATCTCATTAGAGATGCAAAAATGGGCGTTGCGGGAAAGGGCGATAATGCAAGGATTCACGCGATAGCGTGACCTTGCTGATTAGGCGATAAAAATATCGCCGCTTTTTGTCCGAAAATGGACGCAAAAGCGGCGAAAATTTTATATCGCCTCCTTGATGATATGCCCCGAAGTTAAACATGTTGTGCACCACATTTTGCCCCTCCCCCATCATTCCGTCTACCATCCACGTTCAGACACTTAGAACTACCTGTGGTCCCTTTCCACTGAGTCTGTCCCTGTAATCTATGGACCTGACGGTCACTTCTTGCAGTCAAGTACCTCCTAAAGGCCTACCAGTTCAGCCGCAGAGATCTGTGTGGATAACTTGCGGAAGACTCACCACCCTTCCCATCTCCAGGCCCGGCAAATTCAGGGCCATATTATCAAGGACAGAGTTAAAATGATCGCCGCTTTAGCGGCAGGAAACTGCCGCGAAAGCGGCAATAATGGGCTAGATAATATGCCCTTGTGAATTCCCATAGAAGCCCATGTTCCGGTGTGAACATGGGCTTCTATGGGAATTCAGACGGGCATATTATCCAGCCCATTATCTCCGCTTTAGCGGCACTTTTCTGCCGCTAAAGTGGCGATAATTTTAACGCCGTCCTTGATAATATGGCCCTCAGTATTTTGTATAACTAATAAAAACATGACCGTTTTCAAAATGTTGCTGTTACTTACCTACACTATACCACTAGTGACAGCACAATATATTGCCTTTTGTACATAAACAAGTCATAACACTTTAAATGACTTTCTGTAACTTATATTGTACAACTACTCAGCAAGCTAGCACTTTACAACAAAAAACAGCTTATTATTATTCACATAGGCGAAACCTCATTAATTTACCAATGCTTGTTAGCAGATAATTTCAGGGCACCGAGGCAGAGCAGTCCAAGCTTTATTCAGGGGAGGTGCTGTGGGCTACAGTCATCAAACTTAGAAATGCAAGAAAGAACACTTACATTGCTGTTCACTCAGTGCATTTTCTTTTTAAAAAAACGAAACGTACTAAATTACACATAAAATTAAATACAATGCATAATTTATCTAATACATACAGACTGGCAAATGGGAATGCCTGTTGGAACACCCTCAAAAAAGCCTTGCAACCAACAGGGAAAATATAAAAAGAAAGGTCACATGGGTCGAGTAAACTCCTGAATGTACCCTGAGGTGCACCTGTGGAGCCTACTCTTCTTTCACCAGCCTTGTAGTGCCAAACCTACACCATGGTGGTGCCCCTGGGATGCCACTTGACACATTTTCGGGCCCACTTGGCTTTCTGGGGCACTCCACTGCCACGTGGCTGTTGTCTTTGATCTGGTCTGCTTGCTTCATTCTTTTGCGGGGAGGGACAGTGCCACAGGCCCTGGACACAATGATGTTTAGAATCCAAGGATACAATTCTAGAGAATCCCTCCACTCTTGACAGGGGTGTGTACACACAGTGGGTCCATCACCTTTCCTCTTCAGTAGATTCTTCCTTGGGCAAGGATTTCAAAAATTAAGGTGAAGGCTTCTAGAATATGGGCATCACTGCCCAATTCAGTGATGCTACTGCTCTATCCTGCCAAATATTTCCTGGGCGCAGCCCATAAGCAGGCCCACCCCCCTAAGCAACATCCTGGGCCTTTCCAAGAGGGTAAAACCAAGGGGCATATTATCAAGGGCATTATCGCCGCTTTAACAGCACTTTTTGCCGATAAAGCGGCGATATTTTTATCGCCCTATTAGCAAGCCTGCGCTAACATGCATTTCCGGCGTTAGCTGCCGTTTTATTTATCGCCTTGCATGTCAGCGAAATGTATCGCTAATGACATGCAAGGTAGGCGTAACTTACCTAAATTTCACGGAAAGAATCGCAAACAACACTTCCCTGTATTATCAAAGAGGACCAGCGATAACAAAATTTGCGCAGGTTTTTAACACCTGCAAAAATCCTGACTAAACATGGCCATACAAGGGAGACTAGCCCTGATCTCAGCCACAGACAGCAAAGAGGTAAACCTCATGCTGCATTATCAGCCCTTACCAAGTACAAAGGTGCCCTTGTCTTGTAAAGGGGGTACATTGCAGTGCATCACATCATCATCTGGCCTGTCACCTAAAATTAAGAATATTGATTATAAATTAGCAAGAAATAGTTGTATTTTATACCTTTGATGTTAGCAGTCACTATACCCAATGTATAGTTTGTGAACTTTCATGCAGCAGAGTGCGAGGCGCATGCCAAACAGGGGGTTTTCAGGCTGCATTGCACGTTAGCTGCAATATAATCCCCGCTAACGCACTTCTAACGCACTTACTACATGCTATCGCATGTTTGTCTATCGCGTGTTAGCGGGTGTTTTCGCTTCCTTTCCCGGACACCATAGCATGTTATCGGCTTCTTAATAATACGTCGATAAACATGTGAAATGTGTCCAGGAAAGGAAGCGATAAATGAAATGCGGATGACTTTCGCTGGCGATCATTATCGCCTGTTCTAGATAATATGCCCCCAAGTTCTGGGCTGCAACACCCTCTCTCTGTGGCTTACCTCTGCCCCTAACTGAGGCCAAAAACACTGGGGAGCATATGAACACGGGCTTTATCTCTGCTTTTTTGGCTTTAAAAGCCAAAGAAGCGGAGATAAAAATATCGCCCTATCAACAATTTACCTGTTAGCACCCTTTTCCACTACGCTTCCCTTTGCATCGCTAATGAGATGCACAGTGGGCGTTCCAGAGCAAAATAATAGGAGAAATGTCGCTAAGCGACATTTCTCCTATTATCAAGCTTCACGCTAACCCTGTTAGAGACAAAAAAAGCAACGCTAACCACGGTTAACGCTGCTTTTTTACGTCGGCTAATTTTCAGGCTTAGCCATGTAATCCAATGGGGGGTGGATTACATGGCTAAAACCATCATGGGCTATCAACTATCCTTGTAGTTTTATCGCTGCATTACCAGCGATAACCTCCCAAAATGCCGCTATCGCTGGATTTTTTATCGCCTAGGCGGTTAGCGTTGTTAATAACGCGATAACCAGGCGATATTATCCAGCGATAGCGGGCGTTAAAAAAATGAACGCTAAGCGCCCTTAGCGTTAATTCTCCCTGTTCCTTGTTAATATGCCCCTGATTCCTTCCCGCGTAGACTCCAAAGGGAGCCTCTGGTGTGACTGGCGGCAGATTTCTGCCTCTTACCCCTTTGTCTCTGTGAGAAGTCATTTACAGGATTGTCGGGGAGTGTTACCCTAATCATTCGATGCGGATTTCTGCTCCACTCCCTTCCTCTTCCAGGAAAAGTCTAAACCCACACATATGGCCTGTCCTCCAGGGAGGCTTCGGAGCAGGCAGCTTCCCCGCAACCGCAGAGTCATTAATCTGCCCTAGAGGAGATTTTAAAACCTCAATCTCATCAGGACTGCCTCTGGGAAATATTGCAATTCTGAACACGAAAACCATAAAAGAGTCCACAAATGTCAAAAATAATATTGTGTGCGCTCTCAGGGCTCTTTCAAACATATAAAGAAAATTGTGATTCATTTTTCTCTGTCGAGCCAATCCCAAAAAATGTTTTGTGTAGTTTTCACTGAAAGTGCAAATAAACTGAAACACTACAGACCTAACCTTTTTTGATGCCCTGTTAAATTATACGGCCTGCACTGGCCGTGGCTAATTTATTGAGGGTCCTATATTTGACAGGCTACCTGTGTACAGAAACCAGACTGAGTGGCCCAGCAGTCACCCTCACTCAGCCTGCACACTTATGGAAATGAATGTGCACATGGATTCACCTGCACACTTATGGAAATGTATGTGCACATGGATTCGCCTGCACACTTGTGCAACTGTATGTGCAAATGGATTTGCCTGCATACTTGTGCAACTGTATGTGCACATGGATTCGCCTGCACACTTGTACAACTGTTTGATGCACATGGATTTGCCTGCACACTTGTGCAACTGTATGTGCACATGGATTTGCCTGCACACTTGTGCAACTGTATGTGCACATGGATTCGCCTGCACACTTGTACAACTGTGTGTGCACATGGATTCGCCTGCACACTTGTGCAACTGTATGTGCACATGGATTTGCCTGCACACTTGTACAACTGTTTGTGCACATGGATTTGCCTGCACACTTGTGCAACTGTATGTGCACGTGGATTCACCTGTAAACAGTGCAGAGCCTCGAATACTGGCAGCAAATAATTTGGCGCTATGTTAAAAGGCAGGCAATCATGGTCCACATCCATAACCATTTTAGCAGCAGTTTACAGGGAGAGAGGCTCCATTCTGCTGTCTGACGGCAGAGACTCAAAATATCAGATGGTCCAAAGTCAAAAGCTCGGAAAGGATTAAGTGGGATTAACCCCACATCCCCACACAAATGATATCCCTGACTCCTCCATTTTGGAAAATGTTGTTCCAAATTCCTTCATATGCTATTTTCTTTGCACCGCAAGGTCATATTTGCAGTTTTATACTGTCCTGCAACCGCTAAAATGATTTACAGCTATTATGGATTTGGAGGTGAGGCAATCCATAGCATTGCACTGTCATTGAGGGGTAATGTAGAACCTTGCAGCGCCAGCCACCGGGCGATTGAGAGTTTGTTTACCGCCGCCTCCTGAGTCCTGCAGAGTCTGGGCCGCTGCAACTGCACACTCTGCCTCGGGGGCAAATGAATTTGTGTTGGGGGGGAGGGGTCACATTGATTGGAACACTGATTTTTAACAGCTGAGCTGAACACGGCTGGCGGCCGTTGCAAGCACTGAGGCAGCGCTGTGAGCGTTGTGATTGCCACACCACAAACTAGTCAGCTGCCCTCCCACAACAAGCTTCGGCACTGCAGCACGAGAAAAGAGGAGATCAAAGAGAGAACGATACTGCATGCGATATAAAGAGAGAAAGTTAGAGACCGGGGGAAGAGATCTCACGCAATATACAAAACTGCAAAAATAAAACAAGACGAGAAAACGAAAGTAGCACTTCATTGGCTAGCTCTGTAAATCGGAGCTAATGTGTAATGTGACACCAGGTCGGAGTAGTGTGCTTTAAGGGGGGTGTCGGAAATGGTTCTAATGAAGATAAGATGAGGAGTGAACGTACGCACGAAGTACGTCAAGGTTCACAGCAAACAAGGTACACAGCCTTGTAACTTGACCCAAAACAGATGGCAGGCTGTGCACGCTGCTGAAGCAGCTGACTTTGGAGCTGGAGAACAGGGTTCGAGCCTAGGCGTGGGCTGCATTATTTAATTATTAAAAAATAAACAGCGATCTCGGAGGGAGGTTGGGAAGAGACAAATTAAAAAACATAATACAAGTGGAGGGGGAGACAAATATAATTTTAAAAAACACGATTGAGACGGACAAATGTAGAATCTGAAAGCAAATGAAACAAACGGTGCGAGGAGGTGGCTCAACAAATAATGCTACGAGGAGGTGGCTCATCAAATAAAGCTACGAGGAGGTGGCTCAACAAATAACGCTGCTGACTTTGGAGCAGGAAAACGGGGTTCAAGCCTTGGTGTGGGCTGCATCATTTAAGTGTGATTTAATTATGAATAACTTAAATAAATAAACAGCCTTCGATAAGAGCAGGAAGCTGCCAGATGTGAAAATGTTATGTTAGTGGCAAAGAATAAAAAGTAGTCCCCAAATAAAAAGATAACAGCCAGCAGTGTAAATTAACTGTAGTTGGTCCATGCTGCTTCCTGAAGAAAAAGGAAGTGATGTATCGGACCACCAGCCAACACAGAGCAAGATAAGAACAGCAATGCCAGATTCCACCAACGGCAAGCGACAAAACAAAGAGAAATGCAATGGGTGGAGTAGTTTCAGTTGTAATGCTGATTACTTTATGCGCTCCTCTATGCGAGACCTAAAAATTGGGAAATTTGCACTTTCTGCCACACCTCTGACTCCGCCCACTGACGCAATTCTCGGGTTATTGCCACCCACAGTTCCCCTACGGACAGCACCCAATATTTGTTCGAAAATTTCTACTTTCAATCACATTTCCTTAAATTTGACATTCTATCTCCAAAAATGTTATTCTTTTTTTTAACATTACAGAAACAGATCTTCAAATTACAGAAGATCTCCCAAAAATTTATAATCCTTGTTATCAGCCACCACACGAAGTGCAACTAAGTTCAAAGATCGAACAAAAAATAGAACGAATATATCAAAGATCGTGGTGTCTGCTTGACTGTGCTACAATGTAGACAGCTAGGAATATTACCGCGGCAAATTGTCCAGTGTTTAAACTGTAACTTGGAGAGAAAAAGCACGTACATGTTGTGCAAAAAACTACGAGAATAAACTTTAATTAACAAGAAGTGCATTTTGTTTTGGGTTTGGGTCGGGTATATATTTGCAATGCATTGTGGGCAGGCGGATGTTCGTTCAGATTCTTTCAACCTGATTGCTGGTAAACCCTGTCTGAAGAGCGTCGCTTAAGGCAAAACAATAAATAAATAAATAAAACAGGCACGCCCATTTTACTAATCTTTATCTGCTGCAGTCATAGGCTGTCCACATGCAGCGTGGAGTCTGACTGGACTAGGACCTGTAGTAGCAGCCTCTTCCCTGCAAACCGCAAACTCCGCCCATGTGTGTTACAGTGTGGTGCCTGGCTGATGTGATTAGTGGCACCCTAGTGACGACCTGTGCTACTGCACCCCTGATGTCTATTCAATGAGGGGCCTGGCTGATGTCATTAGGGACCTCTTGTGACGACACGTGGTACTTCCCCCGGGGTCTATTCAATGAGGTGCCTGGCTCATGTGATTAGTGACCCCCAGTGACCACCCGTGGTACTGCATCCCTGGTGTCTATTCAATGAGGGGCCTTGCTGAAGTGATTAGTGACCCCCCTAGTGAGAGGTACTGCACCCCTGCTGTCTATTCAATGAGGTGCCTGGCTGTTTTGATTATGGACCCCTAGCGACGAACCTAAGAAATGTTTGACAACAAACGGGCTAAAGCAAGGATGTGTGCTGGTGCCCAGCCTCTTCAACATCTACACCGCCGACCTATAGAGCAACCTTTGCATCATTCGCGGCGATCCTCCAAAACTGGGAACAACACCAATAGTGAGTCTGCAATATGCGGACGATATTGGGCTACTTTCTCAAACTCCACTTGGTTTGCAGCGGCTGATTTCACAACTTGCGCTGTACATCTTGAATGCACAATTCACAATAAATCTAAAAAAATCTAATGTACTATGCTTTCCAGCATTCGGAAAAAACTTACAAAATTTGCTTGGAGAACAAATTCCAGCACTTTGAACAGATGGATGAATTCAAATATTTGGGTATCTTACTAGATCGCCAATTAAGCTACAAACATCACTTAGACCTGGGTCAAACTAAAATAACACACAAGATGATGGACGGAATGTTGCACAATGGCAAAACATTCACCCCCAGTCACAGATCTGGGTTTAATCCATCGTTATTTTGCTCACCACACCACCCCAGTTCAGACATGGCCATATGCAAATCAGTCTTGACCCTGTGCCTCATGGGAACAGGCCAGCCCGAACTGCCAAGCCATGTCTTCCTTGGACCGGAATCAAGCATCCTAGGACCGGTTTCTGGCTATCAGCCGTCATCAGCCAGGATAGCTTGACTCCAGTGGCGTAGTGAGCACGGGTCCCACGTCTGGGAATACCCATCCCACTGGGGTGAATGTATGACATTGTTCTGCATTCTGTCCATCAATTGTTGTTTTTGCATCAAACTAAAATAAAACAACTATTATTTGCTTTCAAAACCCTACAGAAAAATGTAAGCAGAGGTTCAACAAGTCATCTTTTAAAGGTAGTAACAGCTACATGTCTGCCCTTTGTAACATATGGCTCGGTAATGCTGAACACCAAGGACGCCAAAACACTGAAACTAGCTCAGTCTAGATTATTTAAAAAACAGTTTTTAATCCTGCGTCACATCTCCCAGGCGCATATGCGTCTGGAATATGGACTTACAAACCAGACACAGGCTAGACAAGGAGTTCTGGCCAAATACTACTGGCGAATGAGGGCAGCCGAAGATAACACACTAGCCCACCATTGTTGGGAGGAGGTCGAAAAACAGTCAAGGCAGAAGAATTCCATATGTCAGATATTAAAACAAGTACTTTTATCACTAAACTTGGAAGAAGCTTGGCATACACTAATGATACAGAGAACAATGGTCCTTGACCAATAATTCAAGAGGAACTTAGGGGGCATATTAACAAGGCGGCGATATAAAATTATCGCCGCTTTTGCGTCCGTTTTCGGGCGAAAAGCGGCGATAATTTAATCGCTTTATCAGCAAAGACACGCTATCGCGTGTCTTGCTGACTTAGCGCCCGTTTGCAGCACGCCTCCGATTGCATCGCTAATGAGATGCAAAGGAGGCGTGCCTGACAAGACTCCCTTGGGAAAATATCACGAAGGCAGCTTCGCGATATTTACAAGGGAGGGTAGCGATTTTTAAAATCGCGTTTAGTATGACTTAATGCAGGAATTTAACGTCTGTTAAATTCCTGACTAAGGCATACTTAACATGGGGGGGGATTTTGTGGCTAAGACCACAGGCCCTATCATCTAGGATATCGCCGTTTTCCACCATGGAAAACGGCGATATCCCAACTATCTCTGGAATTTTAATCGCCTCGGCGAGGCACGTTGCTAATAACGAGCAGACCGGGCGATCAATTCCAGAGATAGCCGGCGATAAATATGCAAGCCCTAAGCGCGCTTTGTGATATTTATCGCCGGCCCTTGATAATATGCCCCTTATTTTGTTTAACACAATAATCAGTTAAAACATTTCAGTGCTAGTAAATGTCAGCTCACAGTTTATATTCAACCATTTGGATTTGCAAAAATATAGATGATGTGCAACAACCAATTTACAAAACAATTAGTATTTATTCAATTGGTAAAAGACACAACATGGTTCAGAAAAAGGGAGAGGGTCGTAAAAGGAAGAAAGATTGTTCCAAGGGGAACGTGTAAAGGAGTGCTCAAGGGTGTCAAAAAATTCTAAGTATAGGTGGACATAGAGTTTTAAAGACTGTACATAGAACTGATACTGAATAAACAGTTTGTTGTAGCCTGGCCAATCACAAGATAAAGTTTGGCAATTCACATAAAAAAACAGAAGATTTTTTTTGGTTGGAATGGGGTGACAGGAAATTGTGGTCTAGGGGGATTTCGTCGACGTTTCGATCCGACTTGACGGCAAAGAGTGGTAATTTAAACCTCAGCCATGCGGCTCTTCCTCAGGACAGGGGGGGGGATAAATTAAAAATGAGTGTAATTATTGAGGGGGCACCTCCAAGGGTTGCCAAAAAAACTTCTTTAAAGGTTGCACATCCAGGGATGGGAATATCTCACCTCATCAACTGTGTTAGGCGCCCGAAGCGTCAAGGGGGTGAGGCATCAACTATATTCTGTATATGACCTCAATCGTAGTTGTGAATCATCACTTATTGAGATGGTGGTGGGAATGGCATCAGTACCTACCTACACCTGTAGTTGCCATGATGCCAAGAAGACAACCTGAATTGTAAAAGGAAGCTAGGGGCATCTCCACTTACCCGTAATAATGTCGCGTTGAGTTCTCAATTGGTTAGGGCCACATCCTAATGAATAGACCTGAAAGGAAAGGAATACATGTTAAGGGATTATTCCATCAATGTCACAAGGAGGGATAGTGAACTCCGTGTAATGGCGAATGAATATTACCTTGCAGTGCTTCAAAAAACCAGTTTCCTCACTCCAAGATAGTCGCAGCCAAATGGTAGTAAAACCACAGGAGTATTTAAGTAGTGGAGGAAAGGGGCAGGATGTCAATTAAGGGCGGTGACTCATGCCGCCCGTGTGGATCCATGGACATAGTAGAAAGACTCAATTCTGAGTCTGACATCTCCCATGTGTTTCACAATTCAGTATCCCTAACCAGGCAGCACTTGGAAACAGTTCAGATTAATGAGCCATAATTTAAAACACAAATATAATAATAATTAAGGACCAGGCATTGCTTGGAAATGATTATGCAAACATTGTTAAATTAAAGATCACAGTAAGTTATGGCCATATGGAAAACCAGCGATGTTCCATGGAAAACACCGCTATCGCTGTAAAATTATCGCCATTGTGCTATGCGTTGTTAATACAGCGATAGCATGACGATAATTGCCAGCGATAGCCGGCAATAAAAAAGTTCTCGCTAAGAGCGGCCAGCGATAATATGTCCCTGTATCGGGTTACCCCATCGTTTATGATGGCATAAACCAATGGCATACCCCGCTTTTAAACAAATTACTAACAAAGCAATTAAACAAGGGTCGCTGCTAACTGACAAAGCTTTACTGGCAGATAAAAGTCATGCCTGGTCGGTGATGCAAACATACAAACAATTGAAACAACAACCCTACTTACAAGAATGCTTTAGAGATCATTACAAGAGGAAACTAACCCTACTGAGACCAGGGTCTGTTTCGACCAAAGACCTCACACCAAAATGGCTACGGAATTGGCCATCTCTGGACTCCCGTCTCTGTGGTAACGGAGAAGAGTCGTTTTTACACATATTATGCACCTGCCAGGCTTTACACAATTTACGGAAGAGCCTCTTGAGGCCAATCTTAAGAGAAACACAAGTCAGGACCTGCAGAGCGGCTGTGATATATTGCCTCAGGGGGGTCTTCAGTCCAACTTTCCTGCAAAACAATCAAATTCCTGACATTTGCAGCTAAAGAACTTGAAAAGAAGGATGCAGCGAAATAGAATCTGGGAAAGATGGACATATATTAGCTGGATATAGACCTTTCTTGATGCTTTTTGCACTCTCCCTTCCTCCCTTTTCCTTTTTCCTTTTACAGCAATTACATTTGTCTGGGAAAGTATAAGACACACATGTGCTGCATTCTCATTTCTCTTTTCTATCTCTCTGAACATTCCAAACTGAAAGAAGGCCCAGAGACGTTTATATCTTGCGAAAAACATAAAAAGATCAAAAGCACAAACACTTTTAGCAAAAAGAGAGCACACCAATGTTTACATTATACCTAATAAGTAGTATAGTCAAAGTATTTTGCTATAATAGCTGTCCATAGGTACTATGCGAGGGCCATTCCCCCTTATATAACATTGTCTTATTGTTCTTAGTCTTTTATTACGTACATTTGTGTGTTGTTGCTTTCCTCATGGTGGCACGTTTCAACCTGTATGATGTGGTTTATTTCATGGTGGTATGTTCCACCCGTTTATGATTTTAATAAATCAAATAAAAGTATCTTACTCAACCCTAGTGATGACCCGTGGTACTGCACCCATGGTGTCTATTCAATGAGGTGCTGGCTGACTTGATTAGAGACGCGCAGTGTCGATCATAGGTGCTGCACCCCGGTATATTGTAACAATGCTATCCAACCCTACTTTCGCTGGTCCTGTAGTCATGAACTGGGGGACTGCAAGATCTGCCTGGTCTGCACTTTCTTCCTGAATGAATGGGGTTTCCAAAGTGCAGCAGTGAGTGTTGGGTTATTTGTTCTGGGCTGCTACCGGTCAGATTTCATCCCGTATTTTGATTTACCAGTCGGTACAAAAATAAGCAAAATCACTAAAGGGGCATAGGGGCATATTCACAAGACCTTAACGGCGACATAACGTCAATTTTTTTACCTTACCAAGGGTTTTATTTAATCGCCTTATTTTCAAAGTGCCGCTAACTGCAGTTAGGGGCACTTTTCCAGCGTAAACGTGAATTTTCAAGATCGCCACTTCTGTAAGCGGGACTTAACGAAAATGAGATGCAAGGTAGGTGTTCTTGTGAAAAAACTGCTGCTAAACACACTTCACGACATTTACAAGGAAAATTCCAGTACGTCGATAACCCCCCCAAACTGCTGCTAACTCAAAGCAGTTTTTAAGACCTGAAAATAGCTGTTCTTAAAATCGGTGCAAACTCTTGGGCCCACATATAAGATGTCTGGGTGCTGGACAGCGCTGTAAGAAAAATTGCCAAGCTGCCCTACGCCAAAACAAAAGGTCAGGAATGCACCCTATCAATAAGATAGGACTCATTTCTGGGCCCCATTCATGAAAAGTGTTGCATCACTGCGATAAACAGCTATTGGACACTTTTCACTGCGCCCTCCTTGTGACACCATGGCTGCGTCGTATTTGCTGAACGGTGCTCCATGTCACAATCAATGATGTACTTCTGGAATCCTGACGTATCTGTCAGCGTTATTGTCATGCATTGCTGAAGTTGTTTTGCAAGCATGACACAACACCAGCAATGAATGGGGCCAGCCTATCCCTATGGCACTACGTCACCCTCACGCCTGCCATGAGGCAGGCGTACCTTTTTGACACAGTGGCGTCCTAGAATTGTCGCAGTGAAATCTGACAGATTTCACTGCACCACTCCTAAGAGGCTTTGTTGCGTGGGAATGAACACCCTGCATACACCATACCTGATGCAGGTATAATGTGGAACAGGTCTTTACAAGGTCATGCATATGCCTAGATTAGTCACTTCGTAAAACGGCGCAACGTGGAGCAAAATTAACACTGCAAGTATGTCAAGAAAATGTTTTACTGGCGGTGTTAAACTGTCGGAAGGGGCTCATGAATAAGCCCCCCTGTATTTTTCCCCTATGTTGACACACAGTGGCTGCCATGCATCAACGCAGGCACCCTTGCGCCATGGTGCAAGGGTGACTTTGTTGCGGAGTTGGTTGATATTGTGCAGAAAGGGACACCTATCTGCATAAAAACTATCAATCCAGGGTATTTCCTCTTGTACTGTGTGCCGCAGAATGCGGCACACATAGAAAAAGTGAAACACAAGAAGAGAAATGAAAACATTTATCCTCGTAGTGCCTCCCAAAAGTCACCCTTGGGGTGGTATTAGATTCTGACGCATTCTGAAGGTTTACGGTTTCTCGTAAACCTGCGAATGCTTCAGACTCCATTGATTTGGCGTGGGAATGCCCACAGCAATACCCATTGAACCAGTGGCAGTATGGCGGAGGAGCGTCGCCCCCTGCTTTCAAGCAGTACGAGAAGAAGAAACATAAAATTATAATATTTTTCAGTTATAACATTTTATGTTTGTGCTGCTTTGCGGGCGGGTCGGCTCTGATCGGTCCTCTTGGGCCGCCAAAGCCAATCATGTGCACTTTACCCGTTCTCCATGCAGGCTGCATTACAGTCTGCATGGAGAACATGCTGTGACCCCCATTCCCTGCTTGAGCGTCAAACCAGGATGCTCATATCTAATCACAACGCTGCATTGCAGGACCTGGTGGCAAGCTAAGTTACATATTTAACATTTTTCAAAATTTATAATGCACAACCTCCCGCAATCACACCCCCCTGGTACACCTGACAACACCTCCGCAACCCCATGCACCCACCCTCGCCCTGCCACCCGTGAGCCATGCTATCCGCCACTACATGGAACGCCCCTTTCACACAGTTTAAAGCATGAAAGGGGCATATTTTTATAAGTCCATGAAAAGCCATGTAAAGTGGCTTTGTGTGGCCTTCTAAACATGCTATAGCACAGCACATTGCGCAATCAGAATGTCAAAAAGGTGACGTCACAGCATTGCAAGAGTGCTGCTATGATAATCGAGGAACTCCCACAATTCATCCTTGGCAATATCAACAATACCATGGACTTCATGCCATTGCAGCTCGGAGCACCAAGGAGACCCCCACCACCATCCCTGTCATGCATCGCTCACCTGGACAACTGCTCTGTTCCCTTTGGGAGACGATTGGACCTGATCCCCTCTAAGTGCTAACCTTGGGAGACCGGAACTTCAGCAACAGGAAGCTGGAGACCAGGAACCGCCGAAAGCCAGAGTCTGTAACTGTGTAAGAAGTGGAGAAGCACAACCAGTCAACATTTAATTAGGATATCTGCCATCTGAGGAGTCACATCAAGGGGCTACACGAACTCTGCACTGGATGACAATGTCACAGTGGAGCCCACGTTGTTGGGGGAGCGTTCAGGGGAAGTGTTGGGATCCCCTCTCTGAGTGTGATTGCGCATCATCGGTGCCGCATGCAGCTCCTTCCGCCTGTCTTGTACAACCTGCTGCAGATTGGGGGTGACTTGTAGTTGTGGCGGGGATGCCTGCTTCTCCTACGCCTTCCAGTACAACTGGCTCCATGAATAACAGCTTGTTGTGCAGACCCTACACTCCCAGTCCGCAGCACTTCGCGAAAAGTAAATCGCAGCCAGGTCCAGCACTGTTCAGCGGCGTCAATGATTTGCGTGTCAACAACTGAGATCACTCGCAGTCTTTACGAGTAGAGAAGGGAGTATTTGATGCCCAACTCTCGGAGGCATCGCTTAATCACTAGAGACAAGCCCCTCTGCCTCTGCACCCCGTGGCATAGTCAGAGAAGAAAAAACGGTGGCGTTATCCACTTTCACCTCTCCCAGCTTGCGTACCTCCCTCAGGCCAGCGTCATGATCACTGTAGGAGGCAGAATAGAAAGGGTCTAGGACCTGTCCCCGGCAGCGTGCAGCTCGCCGGCACTCGATGGGCCTGCTCCGCAACAAGAAATTGGGAGAGTGCAGCTGCTGGCAGTAGGTCACGCAACCTTTGCTCAGTATATGCCACTGCATCAGCCCCTTCTGCTCCCTCAGGCAGACCCAGCACCCTCACGTTGTTACGCTGGGATTGTCCATCCGCATTTTCCGCTGTTCTGTCCTGTGACTTCACATGTGCCATTATCTGCTACATATCCAAAGCTGCGCTCAGTGTACTCAGAGGGACTTTGGCCAGTTCTTGCTCAATGTCATGTACCTTGTAAGTCAGCTTGTGATGATCTGCCCAGTCAGGAGTGAAGTCGACTGTGATTTTGTCAATGCGGCCCTCAAAGGAAGTGCCCGTTTGTTCGAGGGAGGTACCCACTGAGAGTACAGAGTCTAGTTTGCAGTCCAGGCTGTCCATTGTCACCTGACCTGATGGCTAGCGATCCCAGCCGTTCAGTTCACAGACACAGAGGTGCGGCCAAATGTCGATGAGGCCCCCGTCTGCAGACGGGCCAGCGTTGCGCGAGACTCCCAGGCACTATATATGATATGCGGTGCAGTGCAGTGTGGCCAGACAGGCTCTCTCTTCCAGTCAGGTGTTTGCTACCCAGGAATATTCATTCAGGCGGCACCAATGGAAATCCCCCGTACATCCAAGAGATCACTACCAGGGGGCGACGAAAGGCAGCACCACCGGTCGCCTCCTCTGATCTAACTGTGGTAACTGGATTCCGTGATCCCCAGTGAGTGACGGCAGCACCCAAGGTCCTGAACTGACCCCATGCCTCTGGCACCCCCGCATCAAACGACAGATATCAGCAACTAGAGCCAGTTAGTGGAGTACCCCACCAGTCTTATTCAGTGCCCTCGGTGATGTTGGTCACACAGCGCAGGGATTGCTCAGGGCACGATGTGCGCCACCTACCTACACTAGGACCGGGCCCGACTCGACCCCTGGGCCTCCTCCGCTCCATGTCTGACCTTCCCCACACCTGGACATCAACACGGGGGCTCAATCCACCACGCTCTCACCAAATCTGTGACTCAGCCAGCAGGAGCCTCAGCCAGGCTGGATTTCACAAGCCTGGATTAAGCAGTGGCCACCAAGTCTGCCGGGGAACCTTCCGATTCATGAGATGCAACAGGGCCCCCTTAGGCGTGAAGTTGCAGCGCTACCGCCGCACAAGTTTAGCGCAGCTCAGGGGCCCCACCTTCAACAGCATCCAGCCAGTGCCACATCCTCCGGCCTATGATGCAGAGAGGCTTGGCCCAACATCGGCAATCTCCTCTGTGCACCCCTGTGTAGTGGTGGCGCGTGTTATGCAATGCAGACCTCCCTAAGTCGGTGCGCAGGAGCGCCTCTAATGATCAAAGCTCCAAGAGGCACCAGGTGGTCTTCTCACACAGGTCAGCAACGTGTCTCCATGCGACCTGCCAAACTTCGTCACCAGGTAAGGGCGATCGCCAACGCCTCAATGAGTTCCGCCACAGCCCACAGGCTTGGGCCCGACGCGGCCCGCCTTCACCGTCAGGTAGCAGCGACTCCCAGCACCGCTGCCTCCCACTCCGGGTCTTAGATGCAGGCCCAGCGAGGCCTCCGGTCCCAGCACGCTGACCGCGCTTACAGACATCAGCTGCCATGATGTCGCAAGAGTGGCGCTAAGAAAAGTGCTACACAAATGAGGCCCATATTCTGCATTTCCTCTTCCCCTGGGAGTCTGGCTGGTCAACCTGGCTGTTGCAGGGTTTGGGGGAGGGTTGTAGACCTGTGCTGAACTTGACCCTGGCTGCTCTATTCTGCATTCCATTGTTTTTATTTAACTTTTTTCATTAGAGGCTATTTTTCCTCTTGAGGCTGAAAAGTGACATTGGGCTGACTAACATAATTTTTTTTTGGAGCTAATTGGCCTTTCATCACTTTTCTCTTGATAACATAAATGTTTTTATAGCCTTGATGCTAGTGTTAGCTGCAGTTTTAGCCGTGGCTAGCTGATAATATAGCCATGTGGCGACGTATTGTAAATATGTTGCTAACAAGGCAATAGTTTTCAGCGATAGACCATGTTAAAAGAATTGCCACTAACTACCACAAAAACTGGTTAGCACCAATTCTTATAAATATACCCCAAGTGGCTTAACGGTGCCTTGTAGATAAGGCAAAGCTCCTATCGCCATCACAACGTCACTGAAAGTGACGTTGTGGTGGCGATAGGGGCTTGTAAATATGCCTCAAAAGCTGGTATTTATATCCTTTATCTTTACATACTTCAAACAGTAAATATAAATAAAAAGTAATTTTAAATGGTTGCTAAGATTCCGTTAATGAACAGACCCATGGCTAATGAGTACAGTAATAAACAAAGAAAAGTCATGTTACAAATACAAAGGGCCTTATTTACAAGAAAGGGCCGTAGCGTGGCACAGCAAGCCCTTAGGCTGCCCCGAGCCACTTTCAAAGCACTGGGATGCGTCATATCTACAACAATATGACTCATCTCTGTGCTTTACCCTGCGCTGACGCACAATTGGCTGCCAAGCACCAATGCAGGCACCCTTGTGCCATGGTGCAAGGGTGCCTGCTTTGCGGGGAGACTGTTTTTGTGCAGGAAGGGATCACCTTCCTGCACAAAAACAATCAAGAGAGGTGATTTCCTCTTTCTGTGTGGGCTGCAGAATGCACCACGTGTGAAAACAATTCTCCTCATTGAAATGAAAAAAAATGTCCTTGTTGCGCCTCCCTATGCCTACGTAGGATTCTGTCGTATTTCCAGGTTTACGATTTCTCATAAATCTGGAAATGCAACAGAAGCCATGGGTGCTGCAAGGGAACACCCACAGCAACACCCATGGCAAGCCCCTTTCACGCAAAGTGCTGCATGTAAAGGGGCCGTATTTACAAGGACACAAAAAGCCACGCAGCATGGCTTTACCTGTCCTTGTAAATATTGGGCAGCAAGAAGCGCACGGGCCCTGTAAATATGCCCCATAGATTTTTTTTAGGACCGCGACTCGGCCTTTACTGACGTAAAACAACAACAAATGGCATGGGCATATTTACGAGAAAATGTCGGAGCAGCGCCAAATTTGTCAGCGCCGTGCTCTGACATTTTCAAAACGCAGGGATGCGCTGTATTCACAAGAATAGGGAGCACCCCTATGTTTTACTGAGCGCTGGTGCTAAATTTAGAAGCCTAGCGCCAGCACAGGCACCCTTGCACCATACTGCAAGAGTGCATGCATTACAAGAAATGATCATTCGTCCCTTATTACGAGAAAGTAACGCTGACCGATGCCACAAGCCGTTTGGCTGCGCCGTGCTGCGTTACTTTCAGAGCACAGGGATCGGTCATATTTACAACCCTGTGCTCTCCCCTGTGTTGGCACACAATTGGCTGCCGCGTGCCAACGCAGGTAACCTTGCACCATGTTGCAAGGGTGCCTGCATTGTGGGGTTGATTGTTTTAGTGCAGGAAGAGACACAAGAGGTGTTTTCCTCTTTCCATATATGCTGCAGAACGCATAGAAAGAGGAAAAAGCGAGGAGAAATAAAAGCATTTCTCCTCATTGAGCCTCCTTACGCCTCCCCTGGGGAGGCAAAGGATTCTGACGCATTCCCAGGTTTGCAAAATCTTGTAAATCTGGGAAAGCAGTTGAACCCATAGGTGTTGCGTGGGTACACCCACAGCAGCACCCATGGAATGCCCCTTTCACGCAAAATGCTGCGTGATAAGGGGATGTATGTACAAGAACACCAAAAGCCACGCAGGGCGGCTTTACACGTCCTTCTAAATATGGAGCACCAAATTGTGCTGCCGGTGTGCCACAAAAAGTGATGAACCGGCAGTGCAAGGGGCTTGTAAATATGTCCCTTATGTGCAGGAAGGTGTGCAAGGTGTCCCTTCCTGCAGATAAACAATCAATAATGACAATTTGTTACTTCTGGTTGTATGATAGAGGCTCGACTGGATACACCCGCTGCCTCTACCACAGCCTAAACCATGAATGCATCTTAACCATGCATTCTTTTACCACACATGCCTTTACCACGTAATTTTGTGGTAAAGCCATGAATGGTAAACGGGTATGCGTGGCTAAGGTCCCGACTCCGCTCCCTCCTCCCTATGCTACAAGCTCCGCAACCACCCCCTTCCCGCCCTGAGGTCCAAATACCCCTACCCTGTCCCAACCCCCACGCTATCCCTAACCCTTAAACACTACCTCAACCCTCTCCCACCCCCATGCGCTGTCCCTACAACTACCCGAACCCCTTCCACTGCCCTTAGGCACACCCCTATTTTAAGAAACTATCCGACCTCCCAGTCCTACAATCTATCCCGACCTCCCCTAAGCCCTGAAAACTACCCCGACAATCCATTCCCATCCCCCTGTCCAGAGGCATAAAACCCAGGCCCTTAACCCTGTCAAATAACCTGACCCATCACAGCCCTGACGAGCTATAAAACCTACCCCACCCTCCCCTAAGCCCTAACAACTACCCATTCCCCTCTCCCTGAGGCCTAATACCCTAAACCCTAATTAAAAAAACTACCGACCCTCCCCAGCCCTGAAAACTACCCCTAACCCCCAATCCTAAAAACTACCCCGATCCCCCAGCTCTGAAAACTATCCCGAACCCTTCCCAGCCCTGAAACCCACCTCCAACCCCCCAGACCTGAAAACTAGTCCGAACCCCCCAGCCCAGAAAACAACCCCAAACCCTTCAGCCCTGAAAACGAAACCTGACCCCCCAGCCCAGAAAACTTCCCCGACCCACCCCAGCCCACAAAACAACCCGACTCACCCCCAGGCCACAAAACTACCACTGACACCCCAGCCCAGAACACTCTCCCGAGTCACCCCCAGCTCACAAAACTACCCACCACCCCCAGCCTACAAAACTATCAGACCCACCCCCAGCCCACAAAACTACCCTGACCCTCCCAGCTTAGAAAACTACCCGAGCCCCCAGCCTAAACAATGACCCCCCCAAAAGCTTCATGAAAGGGTTTCAATGTTTATGCATTTGACTCGTGAGGGACATCTAGTAACGACTAGTGGAACTGCAGCTTGATGTAATAATAATTTCAATGCTTTTGCAGGGACATCTAATAACAACTAGTTGAACAGCAGCTCTTTGTAGAATTGTTTTGATATTGGACACTATAATATTCACTGCCCACTGCTAATTTGGTCCCATAATGATTTGCAGGGCCTTTGGTTGGGATTGTATTTTGGCCCATAACTGCGCTTGGGGTGGTCCTAGGAGGAAGGGACCACCATTGAATCGTTCACCAGCATGATATGCTCTTTGTGTTCAAGGCATCTGCTTGGGCCTCTACCCAGGTTAGGGGGGGACCCCAAAATCATCACATCTCTAATTGCCTAATATTTTCATTCATGGTTCATTTTTGTGAATTGGTTATTTGCTTTTTAGTATGAAAAATTGTTATATCAAAGCATTTGTGGTTGTGTGTGAAAACGGGTAGTACTATGCCTAGGGTTACAGAAAAGTACAACCCAGTCCCACTTACCTCACTGCAAATCTTTTCTTGCAAGTTCTTCCTGCTTCTGTCCCAGCAGCTAGTGCCTTAAGAGCACAGTGTTCTGACATGGGTGAACGCCCACAGCAATACCCATTACACGCCCCTTTTCTGCTAAGTGATGCATGTAAAGGGGCCTTATTTACAAGGCAGAATAAGCCGCAAAAAGTGGCTTAACGCAGCTTTGTAAATATGGAGAAGGGATTGCCACCAGAACGTCGCTAAAAAGGACGTTCTGCTGGTGATATCCGTTTGCAAATAATATGCCCTAAAGTGCCCCAGCTCAAGATGAGAGCAGAAATGCTCCATATCTTTGTAAATATGGAGCATTTCTGCCTCCCCCCTTTCACGCAACGCAGTGCAGAAACTTCCTTAGCTGCGCCGTATACAGTCCTGCTAGACACGTCACTCAGCAGCACCTCTCATAGGGCAGACATAACAGCCAGAGACGGCTGTAGGACGGTGCGATCAGTGCCACCACACCTGGCGCTGACTTGGGGTGGGGGCATCATTTTTTCAAGTATATTATCATTTAAAAAGCACCTGCTGCCACGTTCCTGGCCTCCAGAAATTTTCAGGCATCAATTAAAATGCCAAGATAACCCTGTTGATTAATCGTCTTTCTGGAAAGAGGCCGGAGGTTTGTCTACTGGAGGTTTTGACTCATCCTAAGGCAGCACAGCGGGTTAAAATGCCTGCTTCTAAGAACTTGTACTATACAGATAACAAAGTGCATATAGTGTAAATAGATCAGTAGGCTACTGCTTCTGCAAGAGAGCTCCTTTTGTACTTTGTCCTTTGTAAGTCAAAATCCTAATATAGAACATTGAGCTATAAACTGCCATCAAAGAAATGCATGCAAACTGCAAGGAATATGTTAGATCCATATGTTTTCTTGCCCAGTCTTTCATCATCCTAATCTTGCAAAGAGGGTTTATTTGGGTAGAAAACAATTCTTACTATTAAAGAGAACCACTAACAATGATGTTATGTTTTAAATTCTGAATTTGTGCTTTTCCAGAATAATGACTCTTAAACTAAATTGCCTATTTATGCTGGTTGCGTTAGAATACCACCGGTAAACAGCAACACTGCCCTTAAACAGGAGAAGGAAAGAGACCGCTACCATATTATGGGGCAGACAGAACACCTCCAGAGGATGCACTGCTACTGAAAGGCACCTCAGCCTGGATGGCCTCCACCAGCCATACTACAAGGCTGCGTGAAGACCATTGCCTCATGCAAAAGGAGATGTGCCACTAGCCCTCCCTCTTGCTCCACAGACCACCCAGAGAGACGTCAACAGCACAAGCAACACTAACAAAACTACAGCCATGGAAAGTTCAAAGAGACACTGCCAAACAGGGGACAGTATCATGTCTGTAACACTTACTAGGGGCCTACAGGCAAAATATAGCGTCACAGCCAGCAAAGCTACTCAGCCAAGGGCAGACTGCAGCAGCCGGCCCCAGAAACCTCCAGGCACAGTCTGACACCACAGAGGGAGAAGCCCAGCATGAAGCTGAACCCAAAGCATTGCCAGAGAGCACACAGACAGTGTTTGGTTACACGCCAATGACGCTGTGCCATCGAAGCACCACAATACCAGACTGTCCGCACTGGCCTGCAACACAGAAAAACATGCCATAAGCCTGGCAAAGCCCATTGCCCCCGAAATACAGAGAGAAGAGGCGGAACTGACCAACGAAAGAAAGACAAGTAATCCTACCCCACTCCGCTCAACGAACGAAGGGAGGCATCAAAGGAAGACACCCGGATCATGAGGTGCAAGAAACGGAGTGTCAGCCGTTAAAGAGACTGAGAACCCCAGAGCCACCCAGGTACGGTCTGACAAGCCATTATTTCAGTCAGTTATGGGGCAGTATTAAAGTGTTTAACATTTCAAGACTACACTTTTCCACTGCTTTATAACCCTTGTTTCATTATTACTTCATTTGCTTTAAACTGCACAATTTGCCAATATTTTTGCAATTCTTTCTCAAGAGGAGCACCCACCCTGTGCCCCACGTTTGTCCATTTAGCTTGCTCAGTTCGCTCGCTATAGAAAATTCATACCCAACTTCAATGCCCCACCACTTTCAAATGTCACCAGCCCCCACTGCAAGTCTAACCCATGGAAAAAAAAACCTGAATATCACGTAGTCCATCTGTCTCTAGAGTCAGCAGGGGACGCATGGACTGATGAAGTTGGCTGCGACAGGACCTTTCCGCTCTCATTCATAATTTATCCTGGGTGTTCGGACACAAACACAAGCTTAGAGCAATCCAGACCCTTCTGGCAGCTTGCCAGAAGGAATCATATCCATTGTCAGGTGCAATTCCGGTGTTTGGACTTCGGTCACAGCGTTTTGTGCTCCTGTCCACCTTCTGGTCCAACTCTGCTTTCCTTGTGCTTCTCTCTGCCTTGGGTTTGTGTCTATCGGGCGGGTGCAGATGGTCACAGTGGTGGTTCTGAGGTTTATAAACTCTGTGGAAGATTTATCATTAATTCACGCCACAAGGCAGCTTGCTGCTCTGTGTGAAAGGACTGGAATGCGCCACAGTTTACATGGTACAGCGCATTCCTGTCCATTCATTGCGCTAGCACACAATGTGCTCCCTAGTGCCAATGCAGGCACCATGATGCTCTGGTGCCTCTCATCTAGTCCATTTGTCCCAGCTGGGCCACCTTAGGTGTAGGTTTATTGATTGCCAGTTAGTTGGGTTCATTGTTGTCAAGCGAGCCAAGGTCTGTTTCCCAGTTGGAGTGCAGCTTGCTCATAGGGTGTGGGGTATTGATTACCAGGAAGCGATATATGGTGGATATGCCCCCTGTGCTTAATGGGTCTAAAATTACTGTGCCTTCCAAGGGATTGAATTGAAGGGGATGCACCAAACAATCTCGTATTGGTGCAATCATGTGCCTCAGCTGAATAAGTCTCAAAACTGCGCATTATGTAATTGGAATTCATTGCACAAGTTTGTGAATGATTTCAAGCGTTCTCCCCACCAAATGTTGTTTAGTTTGGAAATCCCAGTATAGTCCCAGAGTGGTCCCAGGCCCTGAATTCAGGGGACATCTTTGCTGATGGAAGCAATCATCCCTGCCACAGGTGGGTCTCAAGCGTGGGATGTTTATACCAAAGAATGTGCAGTAGCACTTTCCGTCTCGCCAGGAGGTGGTTTAGGGTCGTTGGCTGGTATAGGAGGTGTGAGGGTTAGTGTCAAGAAATATTCCTGTTCCCACAGGTAGGCCGGATTATGTCTGTCCCCAAAGATCCAATCGTTTATGATTGTGAGGTGGACGTCGCAATAGTAGATTTGGATATCCACCATGCCCAATTCGCCTTTATAGATAGCTTGGGTACATTTGATCCAAGATACCTTCAGTTGTGTGTCCAATCATAAGTATTTCCGCCTGATGGCTTTCAGTTTGTCTATCCTACCCGTTATAGAAGAGGACGCATTGGGGAGCCGGGGAGTCAGGCATTGGGCGATGGGCTGGTGCCTCGGAGTCACCTGAGGGCCAATTTTTAGGGTCTATGTGAACCGGCCCACAGAGATTAGGGCCTGATTTAGAGATTGACATATGGGATACACTGTCACAAATGTGACGGATATCCGTCCGCCGTATTACAAATCCGTTATATTCTATGGCACTTGTAATAAGATGGACGGATGAATATCTCACCCGCCAAACTAAATCAGGCACTTACTGTCTTCCCCAGTCATGCCAAAACACTGTAAAGTGACGCCAGAATCATGGGCACTCCCCTGCCATGCTGCCAAACAGAGACTGGGGGCCAGGTGTTGTTCTGGGCCATGGGGCATTCTTACCCCGGCCCCTTACCTTGTGTGGCCAGCCCGGCCCAGAAAGCCTGGCCATCCCTTTAAGGCCATGGTGGCTGACAGGAATGTGGGTGTATTCTGGTTGCCTCACAGGGGGGCCATTCTCACCTAAGCACACCTGGAGGAGGAGCAGCAGAAGCCGGGCTCTTTTCTTGACCAGGTCATACCCTGAGTAAGAGAAAAGGCCTCTCTGTGAGGTCACCTTTCCCTGAGAAAAAAACATAGACTGTAGCGTTATGGTCGCAAAGCTGCTGACGTTGAAACCGGGTATGTATATTTGAGTTCTGGCATCAGCCCAGCATCCATTGATGCTGGGCAAATCACTTATTCTCCCTACCTAAAGTAAAAATGAATTTAATTTTGTGCATGCAGCTGGTGCTCGTGGTAAATGCTACATTGCCTTTGGGCCAAGGCCTAAATTGTGATCCGAATCCGACCCTGATTGTAGATAGGGAAAGAGTGGTATTCGTAGAGTTGAGTCATTAAGGGTATAATGTTGAGGTTCCATACTGGTTGAGGGTGCAATGCTATGTGAATTCCTAATTACTTAAAGCTGCCTGTTTGTTCCTGGAGATGGGGATGCCATGACATTTCATCTTCCAATTGGTCAAGAGGTGCAAGGAGTGAACTGTTCGAGTTTACAGTCAGGGCTGCCACGTCACAGGAAAGGCGCAGTATTTTGCATCATGTGGGATCCAGTTATTTGGTGGAATTGCAAGAAGAGAAGCACAGTGTCTGCAGGGAGATGTCATCCTCCAGCTGCTCTGCCCATCTGAAGCCCTCCACCAAAGCCTCTATCTTGATCCACTCGGTCAAGGGTTCGATCACTAGTGCAAAAAAAAGGAGGGACAGGGGGCAACACTGTCTGGTGACCCAGTCGATCAGGAAGTAGTCTGAAGGAGTTCTATTGATCCTGATTTGTGCCCAGAGTGACAAGTGTGGGATTTTAATATGTATCATGAAACACGGGCCAAAGTTCATCTTTCGAAGGACTTGCAGTAGGAACCTACAGTCTGTGGAATTAAAGGCCTTCTCAAAGTGGAGTAAGAGAAGTGTGGTGGTCCCACAGTTTGGGGGAGATTTACTAAAATGTCACGCAGCGCAGCCCTCCACGAGGCTGCGCTGCATTGCGCGACAGGGAGGGAGCAGGAGAGCACCATATCTTCAAAGATATGTCTCTCTCCTCCCCTTTCTCTTGTGCCGGCGCTGATTACAGCTGCCCTGCGCCATGCACACACCTTAGCGCTGCAGCGCTGGGGTGTGTGCATGAGTCTAGCATAGGTTTTGTACAGGAAGGCCACCCTTCCTGTACTAAAAACTATGCTAGACAAAAGGGAAAGCTTTTCCCAATTTGTATGTGTGCTGCAAAGTGCAGCACGCATGCAAAGTCGGAAAAGGAAGGAGAAATGAAAGCATTTTTCCTTCCTTGCACCTAGTTGAAATGGGCGCAGTTTTCTCACGTTAAACCCAATCTACTGTTTTTAGTAAACTGGGTTTAGAGTGAGAAACATTGGGTGGTTGCATGGGAATGCCCATGCCCCACCCTTGGTACGCCCCCATGGAGCAAAGTAACGCAACCAGTGCAATGCGCTGCTTCGCATTACTTCTACGTTATTTCCAGTGCTAAACAAAATTAGTGCTGGAAAGTAAATTACAAAAAAAAATTCCATCGTTTTGCGTCACTTTTGTGATGCAAACACGGCCGAAAAGCTTAGTAAATCTCCCCCTTGGTGTTTTCTCGCCAGGATTAGATGCAGTCTTCAGAGACAACGTTAAGTGCTGCATCTGGACATAAAACCATTCTGGTCTTGATGCACATAGAATGTGATGACTGTGGCCAGCCTATTTGCAAGTACCCTCACAAGAAATGTAGGGGCATATTTACGGAAATGGTGGCGCAGGGCGGCAAGTCACCAAGGTACGCTGCCCTGCACCACAGGGAAAGGGCAGGAATGTACCGTACTTATACAATATGGTGCATTCCTGTCCTTTCCCCCTGCTCTGGTGAAGTTTTTGCAGTCTAGCGCCACCGCCGGCACCCTTGCACCACGGTGCATGGGTGTCTGTGTTGTAGCCAGCATTGTTTCTGTGCAGGAAGGTGAACCTTCCTCCATAAAACCAATCCATATAGGTGTTTTCCTCTTTCTATGTGTGCGGCAGAATGCAACACACTTAGAATGAAGAAAAACGGGGAGAAATAAAGATATTTCTGCTTGTTACGCCTCACCTGGGGAGACGTAAGGGTTTGGTGCAAACCCAGTTGTAAATGGTCTTATATATCTGGGGATGCGTCAAAATCAATAGTGATGTGTGGGAACACCCACCGCAATGCCATGGAACACCTCCCTAGCGCAGAGTAAGGCAACGCAGCGTTTTGTGCTGCCTTGCCTTACTCTATATCGATGAGGCCATTCAAAGCCACGCAAAGTGGCTTTGTGTGACCTCATATTTGATCTGTTTATTAGTTTTGTATTTAATATAATATGCATGTTAGACTGCCCTATACACACAATATCCACACAGGGCACATGATGCAAAAACAGAATAGTTGTCTGTAGGAGGCTGGCTTAGTATATTAGGCAACACTTATGGTGATTTTAGTGCTCTTTGATAACCCTAGAAAGCTCTCAGAGTGGTAGCTGTTGAGAGCAGCCTTCAGGTTTATCTTGAAGGAATGTAAAGCAGCTTGATTTACCACAAGTAATCAACAGTGTAGATTAGATGAAAAAGAACCACACAGTGTTTTAAAATAAGTCTATTTATCACACAACTGAATCACTCACTAACACATTGGTACATCTCCTACACGGAGATACCATTACACAAGAATACTTCAAAATAATCAGGTAAGTAGCACAATTATTTACTGTTCTCTATGGGGAGCCCAAACCATATTCTAAGAAAGTGGAATGAGAACTGTAAAGGAGAACAGGACCAGGATACCCAGAGGAGCTGGGGACACATGGAACTACCCAAGGTTAGTGCCCAGTGTGAGAAGGTGGCCTGATATATGCTGTCCACTAGTTCTAGTGGGCACCTTGTATCAGTCCAAACAACCCCTTATGGTGATAGATTAAAGACAACCTTTATTGAAAGCTATCCTAGAGGTAGCTATGGAGAGCAGCCTTCAGGCTAAGTCTTGAAGGAATGTAAAGCAGCTTGTTTTACCAGTCTATAATCTCTTGAATTATCAAATGAAAGGACAACCATACCAGGTAATTATTTAAAATATATGTATTTAGGTTAACACACACCCCTCTAGTCTCTTTATGAGACTGGAGTTCGAAGTACTTAAGTTACAAGTGAGCAATCATCAGTAATAGCACAAATACACGTTTGGGCCCTACGGGCGTACCAAACCATATACCAAAAAAGTGGTATAAGAACCACCACTGAACTAGAAACAAGGCCTAGAGCCTGTAGAATCGCTGGGACCCCAAGCAACAACCCAAGGTAGTGACACAGGGGACCCAAGGGGACTGTATGCAGTGTGAGAACACAACAGCGGGTTCCCGTTATCTTCTATGGGTAATGTCGCGGTTGGAAATGTAAAGATTAGGGACACTTAGAATTGAGTCAGGACCAAACCCTTTTGGGCTTAAGAAGTTCTAGGGCTAGCACCCACGGGAGCACCGGAGTACTCGAGTTACCTCACCCAGGGAAGCCGGGTGGGTAGGTGTCTTTTGGTGTCGGGTCGCGTCGTCGATTGCAATGGAAGCCTGCAAAGAACTGCTGCTGCCGTGAAGAGGAGAAGTGTCTGAAGAGATCCAAGCCTGGATCTAGGATGGAAGGAAACTGAAATCAGAGGGGACAGAGTATGGGTCACTAGCCAGTGACCGAGAGCAGGATGGACCAATGCCCACAGATGTCGGGTGCTTCAGGTGAGTTGATGGGTGTCTTGACTCTTCAGCCACGAGGTCCAGGAGGCGTCGACAAAGTCCATGAGCCAGATTCGAACTGGCCCTCAAAGTCTGTCGAGTGCTGCGGTGTCGGCGACCAGAATGGACCCAACAAGCCTTGGCAACGGCAAGTCACTGAAATTCAGAGAAAGGACTGCGGTGCAGACCAGCAAGGTCTGAGGGACTCACCCAGCGAGGGTAAGTCAGGACACATCTGGAGCAACCAGAAAAACTCAAGTAGAAGAGGAGTGGCCTTCGTGGGGACCTGCTACCCAATGGACTAGTGATCGCGAAGGAGCCTCGCTTAGTCACACTTGAAACTGGCCCACGGGTCACTCATGGAGTGGAGGCCAGCAATCTTCAGTGCAGGAGGTGCTCAAGCATTGGCTACTAGGAGCCCAAAGCACAACTTTTAGGAAGCCCAGGAAGATGCTGCTGCTGCAAAAGATCACAGTGTCCAGGTGTAGGAGAGTAGGGTCTGCTATCCTATGGTCACCCCAAATTTTTGCTTTTTGCTTCACTGGTTTTTGACATATTGAGGCTGTGGGCCTGCCAATCAGACCCCCAGCCTGCTGTTCTCTCTACTAAATTAAAACTATGCACCCTAGGTGCATAACCAATTGGAAGTGGATCACCCTGTCAGCCCCTGTACCAGTGTACACTAGGTACCCAGGGCATTGGTGTACCCAAGGCCTGCCAGGGGCTGAAGCATGTATTATGCCACCCCAGGCTTGGCCTAACAATTTGACACAACTGGCTGATCACTCAGCTGGGGTAAGTTGGTGTAATCACCTCTTACTTAGGTGTAGTATACCTATACCTAACCTTAAATGGGACACATGGTAACCTATAAGTCACTCCTATGGCAGGCCTTAACAATCCTGAAGGCAGAGTGCTTGGTTCCATGTGAGAGGGTGCTCTGGCATGAGCTGAGCCTGTCTGCAGTGGTCAGAACAACTTCCTTCTACTGTTTCCAGATATCGTCATACCATATACTCTTAAGTGCATTATGGACCTCGCGGTTAAATGCTAACTTTGGTTTGGCTTTATCAAAACATGTCGAGTAAGGTGTCATACGAATTGGAATACTAACCCCTCGCCAATTGTGGCGACGGGGTTAGCATTCCACCCTTCTAGAGGGACACGACATGTACAGTACCTGAAACCCGGGTAAAATCAGACATAGCCTCAGCTCCACAAAATGGATGCTGCCACCACAGACACAAGTCTGCCCTCCTTCTGCTGGGAGTCCTTCCAGCTTGGGAGGTGTGGACAAAGGGTTTCCTGCCAGGGGAGGTGCATGCACCACCCCAGACAGGATTTTGTGTATTGGTCAGGTAGGGCTTGAAAGAAACCAGACATGCCTGTGGCTCACAAGGAGCCTCGGTGCATATGCCAGTTCAAACCGGTCCTGGGGCACACCAGTCCCGGGCCTGGGGCGAGCTGGACAAAGGATTGGGGGTGTAACCACCCCCCTTCCTGGTCCCACCCATAGGGAGGGACCTAGCAGGTAGTCCGGCCCCTAGAATCCGCTTAAAGGTAGGAGCTGTGTCCTAAGACTTCAGACATCCTGGAATCAACTTGAAACTAAGAAGAAGACGGGAACTTCGACATTCTGCTGCACAGAAGACTGAAGGAAATCTCCCCTGTGGTCAGGGAGTGACCACCTTGCTAACGCAAGCACCATCCAGCGAATCAACATCTGCTTTGCCGCCGCCTCCCGCCGGAGCCCGAGCCCAGAGACTGACAAGACCTGGACCTCCAGACCTCTCACCGCACGATCCACAGTCCCTGAAAAGAGGAGACCCATGGAGGCACCGAGACACGTGGAGCCAGCCATCTTGAAACGACCACGACAAGCTGACAAGTGCAACAACCGAGGCTCCCTCCAAGTTGTGCTTTGGGATCTGAGAAGCCCAACCCTCGAGCAGCATCTGCACCAAAGGTGAGTCCTCCAGCATCTCCACGATCTGCGTGGGGCCCTTCTGCATTTTGCCACTCGACGCGCCTAACCGGTTGCTGGCCCGCTGGCTAGTAGCCATCTTGGCGACGAACTTTATGAAATACTCTGCTGGTCTGGTTGCTCCAGACTGGCCCTTGCTCCCCTCCAAGGGAGCAGTCCCTCTGACCTTGCTGGTCAGAACCATCAGCTTATTTCATCTCCTACAACAATTGCTTTTGCCAAGGCTTGTTTGCTTCGATCAAGTCGCCGACACCGCTGACAGCGAGAGCCTGCGTGGGACAGCTTGTGAACCGACTCCTGGATGTCGCCGACCTCCAGGGACCACGTGGCTGCAGAGACAAGCTACACCTTTCTTCCTATTTGCACCCGACATTGCCTGGTACCCACCTGGTGCCACGCTGGTCACTGGCTAGTGACTGTGAACACTGTCCCCTCTGCTTACAGGTCTTCAACATCTCCGATCCACTCTTGGATCCACTGCATCTCTCCCGGACCGACCGCCTGCAGCATCTTTGTCTTCAAGCTCCACGGAACAGATAGAAGAAACCCGACGCACTTCGAGGCCTATGCACCCGCTTCCTGTGGGTGAGGTAAAGCTGGCACACCTGTGCCCAAGTGTAGTATTACATCTCTAGTGCCTGTGTTCCAAATCTTGAGTTCCTAGTCCATCCGGAAGATCCTCTTTGCAGTAACTTTGTACTTTTTACGCACCCATTGAAACCTATGGGAGCACGCGTGTGACTATTTGCTCTGCACACGCCACCCGTGGACCTCCTGGTCACTAACTGAAGTTAGCTCCTTGTAGGCCCAGCGATTCTAGAGGCCCTAGGCCTTTTCCCTTTTCTGTTCGTGGTACTTATACCACTATTTTAGTATATGGTTTGAGCGGCCACCAGGGCCTATCCATATAAAGTGCAACTTCTGTGTATTCTACTGTAATCTTGTTTGACGATTTGTGCTCCTGTGCTCATAAAGAGACTAGGGGTTACTTTGAGAAATAAATACATATATATTTTGAATATATATCTGTGTGGTGTCCTTTCATTGGTATAAAAGGGGGTTGCATTTGGTAAAACAGCTGGCTTAACACGCTTCACAAGTTTAGCCTCAAAGACTGCTTAGCCTACGCTACCACTAGGGCAGCTAGTCCGAAAAGGTTGACTTACAACCACACCATAAGGGTTGCTTGGCATGGTACAAGGTGATCACTTTAACTAGTGAGCATCATATACCAGGCCAACTTCTCACATTGGTGAGCAGCGGTTGGATTTGAGCTTGCTGTGTTTTACCATTGTAATCTCTTGGTTACCAATTGAAAGATCACATAGGTACCTGTAGGTACATATAAAACAAGATTAGATATACATAAGTTCTACTGAACTTAGTTGTTGTAGAGCAAAGGGAGTAGCACACCCTGACTACAACTACTAGATAGGTTTAGTAGGTAAACCCAAGTGTAGGTAGATTGCAACACATCCACCCACACTTAAGAGCAATGGCTGGGGCAGAGGGGTCCACTGCACCCATCTCTGTTGAGAGTGACCCCCAGAGGGCACCATCCATCTTTGCTACCCTTAATCAGAATGAGCTCAGGCATTTGGCAACTCTTAGAGGCCTTAAACAGCCCAAGAACCCTACCTCTGCTGAGCTCAGAGAACTCTTGCAAAATTATGAGAATCAGAGAGAGCTCAAGAAAGCTTCCCAGTTAGCCCCCTTAGGGACAGGAACAGGAGGCCCCCCTTCTGAAGATGCTACAGAGGTACCCAGTTCCAATAGTCACCCCTTAGATGGCAATAATACCACAGAGGATGAGAGTGATAAAGGTGCTGAGACAAAAAGTAGTGATGATGAAGGGAGAACTAGCCCAGTGCCAAGTGTTATACTTGGCCCAGCTAAACTAAGGCTATTGGGGACTGACAGTGGGTTTACCCCATTGGATCTCCCCAGTGGACTTAACACAGGGCTTGGGAGGCAAAGGAGTCGCTCAGGTGACTCCAATGCTTCTCATGGCTCTAGAGGCTCTCAAGGTCACTCCAGGAAAAGGATGACCACCCCTCAGAGGAGGGAACATGAGGCCAGAATGCAGGAAGCCCAGCTGAGGATCAGGAAGCAGGAGCTAGAAGTAGCCCTGATGGAAGAAAAACGGAACTAGGCTAGGCAACCTAGAGAGAGTGGGCCTATACCCACTGGTGGCAGCATTGTCCCTAAGGACAAGGATAGGGTCTTTGATAATAGGAACCTGTCTAAGGTTGTGCCCCCCTACAAAAGTGGGGATGACATCCACAAATGGATAACTGCTCTTGAGAGAGCCTGCAAAGTACAGCAGGTTCCTGAAGACCAGTGGGCAGCAATCCTCTGGCTCTCCTTTGAAGGAAGAGGCAGAGACAGACTCCTCACTGTTAGAGAAGAGGATGTCAGAAATTACAGAGTCCTGAAGAGTGTTCTGGTAGATGGGTTAGGCTTAACCACTGAACAGTACAGGTTAATGTTCAGAGACACCCAAAAGACACAGACTCAGGACTGGTCTGAATATGTTGAATGTGCCACTAAGGCTTTGGAGGGTTGGTTGCTGGGAAGTAAGGTATCTGATTTTACAGGATTGTATAATTTGATGATGAGAGAACAGATTTTAAATAACTGTCAAAACCAGCAACTGCATCAACACTTGGTTGACTCTGATCTGACCTCTCCCCAAGAATTGGGAAAGAAGGCAGACAAATGGGTCAGAACCAGGGTTAAGCAAAAGAACCAGAACCAGGGCCAAGGGGGTGATCAGAAGAAAACAGACCAAAAGGGTGGAGATCAGAAATCTAAAGACCAGAAGTCTTCAACAGGGCCCCAAACTACTGCTAAGGAGGGTGGGTCCCAACAGTCCAAAAAGAAGAAAGAAGGTCAAAAGAAACCCTGGTGCAATCATTGCAAAAATACAACTCACTGGACTAGTGATTGCAAAAAGGGTGGAGCCCCCAACACTGTTGCCCCTAAGGCACCTGCTCCCAGTACTACTGTTAGCAGTGTTGGCCCCCAGACAAAGGGTGTAGTGGGAATCACTATGGGAACTGAAGGAGATTCTGACTTAGACAGAACCCTGACACAGGCAGTCTTGATCTGTGATGGGGACATTGATTTGTCCCTGACTGTGAGCCCCAGTAACCTGGGCAAGTACAGACAGACTCCTTTAATTAATGAAAAAGTGGCTCAAGCCTACAGGGACACATGTGCCAGTGTCACTATGGTGACACCAGGCTTTGTGGACCCTGGACAATACATACCAGGTGAGAATTACCTGGTGACCAATGCCAGCAATGCCACTACTTCACATAGTGTGGCAGTTGTTAACTTCTCATGGGGAGGGGTAACTGGCCTCAAAAGGGTTGTGGTTAGTGCAGACCTCCCAGTAGAATGTTTGTTGGGCAATGACCTAGAGAGTTCTCTATGGTCAGAAGTGGAGTACAGGACTCATGCAGAAATGTTAGGTATATCATCACATGTCCTTGCTGTGACCAGGTCACAGGCCAAAAAGTGCCTCACTGAACCTCAGGTCTTGGATCCTGGAACAATGGACCAAGCACCTACCAAGAAGAAGAACAGGAGGGTCAAGGCTGTGCCTTCCCCCATGCCTCAGAGTGATGATCAGCCTTCCCAGGAAGCTGATCTAGAGGACCCTGAAGGAACTGTCCCTGAAGAGCTTGAACCTGATCAGGTTGAGTTTCTGGGGACAGGGGGACCTTCAAGGGCTGACTTGAGGCAGGCTCAGTTATCCTGTCCCTCTCTTGAACCCCTCAGACAGCTGGCTGCTGCTGAGGCTGCTGGGAATGCTCAAGGTACCCATAAAGTGTATTGGGATGAAGGGCTCCTTTATTCAGAGGCTAGAGACCCCAAGCCTGGTGCTACCAGGAGGTTGGTTATACCTCTGCAATTTAGGGGCTTCCTTCTTACCTTGGCCCATGATATTCCTTTAGCAGGACACTTAGGCCAGAATAAGACTTGGGACAGGCTTGTCCCTCACTTTCACTGGCCTCATATGAATGAAGATACAAAGGAGTTTTGTCGCTCCTGTGTGACCTGCCAAGCCAGTGGCAAATCAGGTGGCACAACAAAGGCCCCCCTAATACCACTACCTGTGGCGGGGGTCCCCTTTGAAAGAGTGGGAATAGACATAGTGGGTCCCATGGATCCTCCCACTGCATCTGGGCACAGATTTATACTGGTGGTAGTGGATCATGCCACCAGGTATCCAGAGGCAATTCCCCTTAGGACCACTACAGCACCTGTTGTGGCCAGGGCCCTGCTGGGAGTATTCTCCAGAGTGGGGTTTCCTAAGGAGGTAGTATCTGACAGAGGTACCAACTTTATGTCAGGATACTTGACAGCTATGTGGAAGGAATGTGGTGTCAACTACAAGTTCACCACCCCTTATCACCCACAATGCAATGGGCTTGTTGAGAGATTCAACAAGACCCTAAAGGGTATGATCAAAGGATTACCTGAAAAGCTCAGGCGAAGATGGGACATCCTTCTACCCTGCCTTCTGTTTGCTTACAGAGAGGTCCCACAAAAAGGAGTTGGCTACAGCCCCTTTGAATTGTTGTTTGGGCACCCTGTAAGAGGCCCACTGTGTTTAGTGAAGGAAGGATGGGAGTTACCTCTCAAAAAGCCTAAGCAAGACATAGTGGACTATGTACTTGGTCTCCGCTCCAGGATGGCTGAGTATATGGAGAAGGCATCCAAAAACCTTGAGGCAAGCCAGGCCTTACAGAAACCTTGGCATGACCAAAAGGCTGTCTTGGTTGAGTTTCAGCCAGGACAGAAGGTATGGGTGTTGGAACCAGTGGCCCCAGCAGCACTCCAAGACAAATGGTCTGGACCCCATACAATCCTGGAAAAGAAGGGAGAGGTCACCTACTTGGCCGACCTAGGAACTCCCAGGAGTCCCCACAGGGTACTCCATGTTAACAGGCTTAAAGCATATGTTGACAGGGCAGACATGGGCTTGCTCATGGCTACAGATGAGGGACAGGAGGAAGAGAGTGACCCTCTCCCAGACCTGTTGTCTCAGAACCCTGAAGATGGCTCAGTTGAAGGAGTGACCCTTGGAGGCAACCTCACTGCCCATCAGCAGACTGAATGTAGACAGGTTCTACAATCATTTTCACATATGTTTTCCTTAATACCTAGTCAAACTGACTGGTGTACCCATGTGGTGGACACTGGTGACAGTCTGCCTGTAAAGTACAAGCTTTACAGACAACCTGACCACGTCAGGGACTGTATAAAGGCTGAGGTACATAAAATGCTGGAATTAGGTGTCATTGAACCCTCAGAGAGACCCTGGGCTAGCCCAGTGGTTCTGGTCCCCAAACCTCACACCAAAGATGGCAAGAGAGAGATGAGGTTCTGTGTGGACTACAGGGGTCTCAATGCTGTCACCAGGACAGATGCACACCCTATTCCAAGGGCAGATGAGCTCATAGACAAACTAGCTTCTGCAAAGTTTTTGAGCACATTTGACTTAACAGCTGGCTATTGGCAAATCAGATTAGCTGAGGAGTCTAAGGCCAAAACAGCATTCTCAACCCCAGGTGGGCACTACCAGTTTGTGGTGATGCCCTTTGGTCTGAAGAATGCACCTGCCACCTTCCAAAGGCTGGTGAACCAAGTCCTTACTGGGTTGGATGACTTTTGTGCAGCATATCTTGATGACATTGCTGTCTTTAGCTCCACCTGGGAGGATCACCTGATCCACCTGAAGAAGGCTCTTGAGGCTCTGCAAAGGGCAGGCCTCACTATCAAGGCTACTAAGTGCCAGATAGGGCAGAGTAAGGTTGTATATTTGGGCCACCTTGTAGGTGGAGGCCAAGTTCAGCCACTGGAGAGTAAGATACAATCCATCAAGGACTGGTCTCCTCCAACCACCCAGACTCAAGTTCGAGCTTTCTTGGGCTTGACTGGGTACTACAGGAAGTTTGTTAAGAACTATGGGTCCATTGTGACTCCTCTTAATGATCTGACATCCAAGAAGATGCCCAAAAAGGTTCAGTGGACAGTAAGCTGTCAAAAGGCATTTGATGACCTGAAGGAGGCCATGTGCTCTGCACCTATCCTGAAAAGTCCTGACTACTCCAAAGAGTTTATTGTCCAAACAGATGCTTCTGAGTTGGGTGTGGGAGCTGTGCTGTCACAACTTAATGTAGATGGTCAAGACCAACCCATTGCTTTTATTAGCAGAAGGTTGACCCCCAGAGAGAAGAATTGGTCAGCTATTGAGAGGGAGGCCTTTGCTGTGGTGTGGGCCCTGAAGAAGCTGAGGCCATACTTGTTTGGCACTCACTTCAAGATTCAGACCGACCATAAGCCCCTCTTGTGGCTAAATCAGATGAAGGGTGAAAACCCCAAACTGCTTAGGTGGTCCATTTCCCTACAGGGGATGGACTTTACAGTGGAGCACCGGCCAGGTACTGACCATGGGAATGCAGATGGTCTCTCCAGGTACTTCCACTTAGGACATGAAGACGAGACTGGTCAAGGCTAGTTTAATGTCCCTGCGTTTGGGGGGGGGGTTGTGTAGGAGAGTAGGGTCTGCTATCCTATGGTCACCCCAAATTTTTGCTTTTTGCTTCACTGGTTTTTGACATATTGAGGCTGTGGGCCTGCCAATCAGACCCCCAGCCTGCTGTTCTCTCTACTAAATTAAAACTATGCACCCTAGGTGCATAACCAATTGGAAGTGGATCACCCTGTCAGCCCCTGTACCAGTGTACACTAGGTACACAGGGCATTGGTGTACCCAAGGCCTGCCAGGGGCTGAAGCATGTATTATGCCACCCCAGGCTTGGCCTAACAATTTGACACAACTGGCTGATCACTCAGCTGGGGTAAGTTGGTGTAATCACCTCTTACTTAGGTGTAGTATACCTATACCTAACCTTAAATGGGACACATGGTAACCTATAAGTCACTCCTATGGCAGGCCTTAACAATCCTGAAGGCAGAGTGCTTGGTTCCATGTGAGAGGGTGCTCTGGCATGAGCTGAGCCTGTCTGCAGTGGTCGGAACAACTTCCTTCTACTGTTTCCAGATATCGTCATACCATATACTCTTAAGTGCATTATGGACCTCGCGGTTAAATGCTAACTTTGGTTTGGCTTTATCAAAACATGTCGAGTAAGGTGTCATACGAATTGGAATACTAACCCCTCGCCAATTCTGGCGACGGGGTTAGCATTCCACCCTTCTAGAGGGACACGACATGTACAGTACCTGAAACCCGGGTAAAATCAGACATAGCCTCAGCTCCACAAAATGGATGCTGCCACCACAGACACAAGTCTGCCCTCCTGCTGCTGGGAGTCCTTCCAGCTTGGGAGGTGTGGACAAAGGGTTTCCTGCCAGGGGAGGTGCATGCACCACCCCAGACAGGATTTTGTGTATTGGTCAGGTAGGGCTTGAAAGAAACCAGACATGCCTGTGGCTCACAAGGAGCCTCGGTGCATATGCCAGTTCAAACCGGTCCTGGGGCACACCAGTCCCGGGCCTGGGGCGAGCTGGACAAAGGATTGGGGGTGTAACCACCCCCCTTCCTGGTCCCACCCATAGGGAGGGACCTAGCAGGTAGTCCGGCCCCTAGAATCCGCTTAAAGGTAGGAGCTGTGTCCTAAGACTTCAGACATCCTGGAATCAACTTGAAACTAAGAAGAAGACGGGAACTTCGACATTCTGCTGCACAGAAGACTGAAGGAAATCTCCCCTGTGGTCAGGGAGTGACCACCTTGCTAACGCAATCACCATCCAGCGAATCAACGTCTGCTTTGCCGCCACCTCCCGCCGGAGCCCGAGCCCAGAGACTGACAAGACCTGGACCTCCAGACCTCTCACCGCCCGATCCACAGTCCCTGAAAAGAGGAGACCCGTGGAGGCACCGAGACACGTGGAGCCAGCCATCTTGAAACGACCACGACAAGCTGACAAGTGCAACAACCGAGGCTCCCTCCAAGTTGTGCTTTGGGATCTGAGAAGCCCAACCCTCGAGCAGCATCTGCACCAAAGGTGAGCCCTCCAGCATCTCCACGATCTGCGTGGGGCCCTTCTGCATTTTGCCACTCGACGCGCCTAACCGGTTGCTGGCCCGCTGGCTAGTAGCCATCTTGGCGACGAACTTTACAAAATACTACGCTGGTCTGGTTGCTCCAGACTGGCTCTTGCTCCCCTCCAAGGGAGCAGTCCCTCTGACCTTGCTGGTCAGAACCATAAGCTTATTTCATCTCCTACAACAATTGCTTTTGCCAAGGCTTGTTTGCTTTGATCAAGTCGCCAACACCGCCGACAGCGAGAGCCTACGTGCCACAGCTCGTGAACCGACTCCTGGACGTCGTCGACCTCCAGGGACCACGTGGCTGCAGAGACAAGCTACACCTTTCTTCCTGTTTGCACCCGACATTGCCTGGTACCCACCTGGTGCCACGCTGGTCACTGGCTAGTGACTGTGAACACTGTCCCCTCTGCTTACAGGTCTTCAACATCTCCGATCCACTCTTGAATCCACTGCATCTCTCCCGGACCGACCGCCTGCAGCATCTTTGTCTTCAAGCTCCACGGAACAGATAGAAGAAACCCGACGCACTTCGAGGCCTATGCACCCGCTTCCTGTGGGTGAGGTAAAGCTGGCACACCTGTGCCCAAGTGTAGTATTACATCTCTAGTGCCTGTGTTCCAAATCTTGAGTTCCTAGTCCATCCGGAAGATCCTCTTTGCAGTAACTTTGTACTTTTTACGCACCCATTGAAACCTATGGGAGCACGCGTGTGACTATTTGCTCTGCACACGCCACCCGTGGACCTCCTGGTCACTAACTGAAGTTAGCTCCTTGTAGGCCCAGCGATTCTAGAGGCCCTAGGCCTTTTCCCTTTTCTGTTCGTGGTACTTATACCACTATTTTAGTATATGGTTTGAGTGGCCACCAGGGCCTATCCATATAAAGTGCAACTTCTGTGTATTCTACTGTAATCTTGTTTGACGATTTGTGCTCCTGTGCTCATAAAGAGACTAGGGGTTACTTTGAGAAATAAATATATATATATTTTGAATATATATCTGTGTGGTGTCCTTTCATTGGTATAAAAGGGGGTTGCATTTGGTAAAACAGCTGGCTTAACACGCTTCACGAGTTTAGCCTCAAAGACTGCTTAGCCTACGCTACCACTAGGGCAGCTAGTCCGAAAAGGTTGACTTACAACCACACCATAAGGGTTGCTTGGCATGGTACAAGGTGATCACTTTAACTAGTGAGCATCATATACCAGGCCAACTTCTCACACCAGGCGTCACAGTCCACGTCACCCACGATAGCCACGGGCCTCAGCTTTGCTGTGGAGTCAGGGTAGCCTCGGTGACGTCTGGAAATCCACTTCTGGTGATGCAAAGACTTTGGCATCCAGCGGGAGCTCCAGCGATGCCGACAGGTCAGTTGCTTCTTTGGTGCCTGCCAAGCAGGGGAGTCACTCCTTGACCCCAAGGGAGATTTCTTCCGTCTTCTAGTCGAAATAGAAAGTCGAAGGTCCAGGATATATGATGCAGAGTTTTGTCCAGAAGTAATCTAAAGTCCTAGGGACTGGATTCCTATACTTATACTAAGTTTAGGGGATGGCCCCACGTATGGGTGGGTTTGGAAAGAGGGATGGTTACACCCATTTCCTTTTTACAGTTTCGCACCAGAGCAGGGGCAGGTAGCCCCTGCAACCGGTTGGAACTGGACTATGCACAGGGACACCAAATGTGCCCCCAGTGCAGGACTGCAAAGCACCAGAGAGTGCTCCCGCCCAGCCCCAATACCCATCTGCCTGTCTGGGGAGGTGGTTACACCTCTCTTCGACAGGAAACCTATTGTCCAGGCCTCCCCTGCCAGAGTTTCGGTCAGCAGCAGGAGGCCAGACTGGTGGCTGTGGCATGGGCATCAATTTTGTGATGCCATGGCTCAGTAAAGTCCTACCGGTTTTGACCAGTGTGAACATGTCTCTCCCTCTAGAAGGGTGGAATGCTACCCCCACTGCCAGATCTGGCACGGGTGGGGGGGGGGTGGTGGGGTAGTATTCCAAAGTGTTTGACATCAAACACGACATGTTTGATGCAGCCATTCCAAAGTTAGCATTTACCGCGAGGTTATGATGCACTTAAGAGTATATGGTATGGCTGTATCACAGAACAGCCATAAGGAAGTATTTCTGAAAGCTGCAGAGGGGCTCAGCTCATGCTTGGGCACCGTCTCACAGAAAACCAAGCACTCTGCCTTCAGGATTGTCAAGGCCTGCCATAGGAGTGACTTATAGGTTTATATGTGTCTGCATATATATGTGGATAAAGGAAGCCTATACCACTGTAAGGGGTGCAAGCACGCCCTTACCCAGGCTACAGTAGCAGACCTGTGGTGCCATTTTGGAGTGCTTCCCAGGGGTGGCATAATACATGCTTAAGCCCATGGTAGGCCTCTGAGGTACCTCTGCCCTAGGTACATAGTATACCACATACTAGGGGCTTATAAGGCACTCCAGAATCCAATTAGATATGTACCTAATGTACATGCAAACCATTTTAGAGAGGATTCAGCTAGGCTGTGGTCCTGATTAGCAGGGCCACAGCCAGACTAAGGTCGAAAAACAGTGAAACACCAGCAAAAAGTGGGTTTCCCATGTGAAGCAGATCCTACTCTCCTACACAACCACCCCCCAAATGCAGGGACATTAAACTAACCTTGACCAGTTGAGTCTTCATATTCTAAGTGGAAATACCTAGAGAGTCCATCTGCATTGGCATGGTTACTCCCAGGTCTATGTTCCACTGTGAAGTCCATCCCCTGTAGGGAAATGGACCACCTAAGCAGTTTGGCACCCTTCATTTGTTTTAGCCATAAGAGGGGCTTATGGTCTGTCTGAACAAGGAAGTTAGTACCAAACAAGTATGGCCTCAACGTCTTCACAGCCCAAACCACAGCAAAGGCCTCCCTCTCAATGGCTGACCAACGTTACTCTCTAGGGGTCAGCCTTCTGCTTATGAAAGCTACTGTCTGATCCTGACCTTCATCATTCAATTGCGACAGTACAGCCCTTACCCCCAATTCAGATGCATCTGTTTGGACAATGAACCTCTTGGAGTAGTCAGGACTCTGCAGAATGGGAGCAGTGCACATGGCCTGCTTCAGGTTATCAAATGCCTTTTTGACAGCTAGCTGTCCACTGAACCTTTTTGGGCATCTTTTTAGAAGTTAAGTCATTCAAGGGTGTCACTATTGATCCATACCCTTTGACAAATCTCCTATAGTACCCAGTCAGGCCTAAGAAGGCTCTCACCTGAGTCTGGGTAGTTGGAGCAACCCATTCCATTATGGTCTGGATTTTGCTCTGTAATGGTTGAACCTGGCCCCCACCTACAAGGTGGCCCAGGTATACAACCTGGCTCTGCCCTACCTGGCACTTAGTAGCCTTGATAGTTAGGCCTGCTTTTTGCAGGGCCTCCAAAACATTCCTCAGGTGGACCAGGTGCTACTCCCAGATGGAGCTAAAGACAGCAATATCATCTAGATATGCTGCAATAACGTCTTCCAGGCCTGTAAGGACTTGATTCACCAACCTTTGGAAAGGGGCAGGTGCATTCTTCAAACCAAAGGGCATTACCACAAATTGATAGTGCCTACTAGGGGTAGAAAATGTTGTCTTTGGCTTTGCATCATCAGCTAGTCTGATCTGCCAGTAGCCAGCTGTCAGGTCAAATGTGCTTAGAAACTTGGCTGAGGCCAAAGTATCTATTAGCTCATCTGCCCTGGGGATGGGATGGGCATCAGTCCTAGTGACTGCATTGAGATCCCTGTAGTCTTCACAAAACCTCATCTCTCTTTTCCCACCACTGGTGTGAGGTTTAGGTACCAAGACTACTGGGCTAGCCCAAGGGCTAACTGACGGTTCAATCACACCCAGATCCAACATCTTTTGGACTTCTGTCCTTATACAGTCCCTGACATGGTCAGGTTGCCTGTAGATCTTATTCTTCACAGGTAGTCTGTCCCCAGTGTCCACTTCATGAGTGCACCAGGTGGTGTGACTTGGAGTCAGAGAAAACATATGTCTAAACTGGCTGAGAAGGTTTCTGCAGTCAGTTTGCTGCTGGGCAGTGAGGCTGCCTGCCAAGGCTACACCATCAACTGACCCATCATCAGGGTTCTGAGAAAGCAGGTCAGGGAGTGGATCACTCTCTTCCTCCTGTCCTTCATCAGTAGCCATGAGCAAGCCCATGTCTGCCCTGTTAACATATGGTTTAAGTCTGTTGACATGAAGTACCCGATGGGGACTCCTAGGGGATCCAAGGTCTACCAAGTAGGTAACCTCTCCTGATTGCTCAACAATTTATGGGGCCACTCCAATTGTCCTGGAGTGCTGCTGGGGCCACAGGCTCCAACACCCACACTTTCTGTCCTGGCTGGTAAACAGTCAGTACAGCCTTTTGGTCATGCCAGGCATTTTGCAGTTCCTGTCTAGCCTCAAGGTTTTTGTTTGCCTTTTTCATGTACTCAGCCATCCTGGAGCGGAGACCAAGTACATAGTCCCCTATGTCTTGCTTTGGGGGCTTGAGAGGCAACTCCCATCCTTACTTCACCAAACACAATGGACCCCTGACAGGGTGTCCAAACAAAAGTTCAAATGGGCTGTAGCCAACCCCCTTTTGAGGCACCTCCCTGTATGCAAATAAAAGGCAGGGCAAGAGCAGGTTTCATTTTTGCCTAAGCTTCTCTGGGAGTCCTTTGATCATGCCCTTTAAGGTTTTGTTGAATGTCTCAACTAAACCATTGCATTGTGGGTGATAGGGTGTGGTGAACTTGTAGTTCACTCCACACTCCTTCCACATAGCAGTCAAGTAACTAGACATGAAGTTTGCTTCCCTGACAGATACTACCTCCTTAGGAAAGCCTACTCTTGAGAACACACTCAAGAGAGCTCTTGCCACTACAGGGGCTGTAGTGGTCCTTCGGGGAATTGCCTCTGGGTACCTGGTGGCATGACCCACCACCACCAGTATAAATCTGTGCCCAGATGCTTTTTGGGGATCCATGGGAGCAACAATGTCAATCCCTACCCTTTCAAAGGGCACCCCCACCACAGGTAGTGTTATCAGGAGCGACAAAACTCCTTTGTGTCTTCAGACATGTGAGGCCAGTGAAAGTGAGGAACAATTCTGTCCCAAGTCTTGTTTTGGCCTAGGTGTCCTGCTAGGGGAATATCATGGGCTAGTGTCAATAGGAAACCCCTAAACTTCAGAGGTATAACCAACCTCCTGGATGCACCAGGCTTGGGGTCTCTACTCTCTGAGTATAGGAGTCCATCATCCCAATAAACTTTATGGGTGCCACTAGCATTCCCAGCAGCCTCATCAGCAGCTTGCTGTCTGAGGGTTTCAAGAGAGGGGCAGGTTTTCTGCTCCTGGCTCAGATCAGACCTGGAAGGGCCCCCTGTCCCCAAGAACTCAACCTGGTCAGGTTCAAGCTCCTCTGGGACAGTTCCTTCTTCAGGCTCAAGATCATCTCCCTGAGGAGACTGATCAGCAGAGGGAAGGCTCTGCCTTAACCGTACTGCTCCTCCTCTTGTGAGGCACCTGGTCCATTATTCCAGAATCCAGGGCCTGTCCAGTTTTAGACATTTTTGCCTGTGACCTGGTCACAGCAAAGACATGTGCAGGGATCCCTAACATTTCTGCATGTGTCCTGAGCTCCACTTCATTCCAAGCTGAAGTCTCTAGATCATTGCCAAGCAAGTACTGTACTGGTAGGTCTGCACTTACCACAATCTTCTTAAGGCCAGTTACCCCTCCCCAGGAGAAGTTAACAACTGCCAGAGAATGGTCTGTTCTGACATTGCTAGCATTGGTCACTTGGTACATTTCACCAAGTATAATCTGCCCAGAATCCACAAGATCTGTTGTCACCATTGTGACACTTGCTCAAGTGTCCCTGAATGCCCAAGCTTCTATTCCATTTATCAAAGGCTGCTGTCTGTATTTGCCCAGGTTACTGGGAGTCACAAAGGGGGACATATCCATGCCTCCATCACTGACAAGCACAGCCTGAATTGGAACTCTGACTAGGCCAGAGTCCATCTCAGAACCCAGGGTCAACCCTACTACACCCTTATTCTGTGTATTCCCACCACCAATTGTAACTGCACTAGGGGGAGCAGGTGCCTTAGGGGCATTGGTGGTGGCTGGAGTATTTTCTTTGGCCTTGGTGCAGTCACTAGTCCAGTGAGTTTTCTGTTTACAGGTTTTGCACCAAGGTTTCTTTTGGCCTTTACCCCTACTTGACTGTGACTCCCTATTAGAAGAAGATTTTTGGGGCCCTTGAGAAGACTTCTGGTCTTGGCCCTTGTCCCCACCCTTGTCAGAGTTCTTGGCATCTTGGTTCTTAGGGTCACCACCTTGGTTCTGTACCTTCTGCCTCACCCTGGTTTTGACCCATGTGCCTGCCTTCTTTCCCAATTAGTGGGGAGAGGTCAGATCAGAGTCTACCAGGTACTGGTGCAACAGCTGAATTTGACAGTTATTAAGAATCTGCTCCCTCATTATCAGATTGTACAATCCTTTGAAGTCACACACTTTACTGCCCAATAACCAACCTTCCAGAACCTTAGCAGCATAGTCAACAAAGTCAACCCAGTCATGCTTTTGTGCTTTTTGGGTGTCTCTGAACTTTATTTATTTATTTATTTATTTGTGTATTTTGTAAAGCGCACAGCTGCCCCAACGGGGCGTCCCGGCGCTGAGAACTCTGGAAACAGAGAGCATAGGATCAGAAAGCCTGTTTAAGAAGAGAAGAGATGTGTCTTCAGGGATTTACGGAATGCCTATTCTGTTTGGCAGGTGCGTAAGGCTAGCGGGAGCTTGTTCCAACGCTGAGTGGCGCAGACCTCAAAGGTTTTTCCACCTGCACGAGCTCGTTTAAATCGTGGAGTGTCCAGGCAAAATAGGGAATTGGAGCGTAATGTCCTGGAGTTGACATACGGTCGCAAGGTGTTTTACAAATGGGCCGACCCATTGCCTTTTGACGCTCGGAAGGCCAGCGTCATGGCTTTGAAAACGCATCTTTTAGCAATGGGTAGCCAGTGCAGTTTACGAAGGTGTGGAGAAATATGATGTCTAGCAGGGATTCTCTCCACCAGCCGGGCGGCGGCGTTTTGGACCGTCTGAAGTTTATGACAAAGGCCTGCTGTGATACCAAGGTAAAGGGCATTGGCATAGTCAAGATGGGATGTTATCAATGCCTGGATCACAGTCTTACGGCAGTCCGCCGGCAAGTAATTAATAAGCCGTTTAATAGTCCTGATCTTTGCGAAGCAGGAGGCTGCTACTGTTTGTACCTGAGTGTTGAAACTGAGGTGGTTATCCCAACGTACTCCTAGGTTTCTCACCGAGTCTTTGGGGGTGGGGGCTTGGCTCAGATCATCTGGCCACCACAGGCTAGAATCCAGAGGGGATGGTGAGTTGAAAAACAGAATCTCCGTTTTTCCTGCATTAAGTCGGAGGGAGTTGGCATCCATCCAACTAGAAATGTCCCTAAGGCAGGATTTCAGCGGATCAAAAGCAGAAACGGAGGGGGTATCAAAGGTGAAGAGTAGCTGAATGTCGTCAGCATAGGAGGTGGATTTAATCCCAGTCTGGGCGATCAGCTTGACCAAGGGGGTGAAATAAACATTAAATAGGAGCGGACTCAGGGAAGAGCCCTGTGGGACTCCCCATTTGAGTGATCTGGCGGGGGAAGTGTAGGGAGGGGTGAAAACCTGCTGTGTGCGGTCCGAAAGATAAGATGAGAACCATTTCTACACAGCGCCGCCCAAACCTAAGTCCTCCAGCCTTCTCAGCAAGATCTTATGAGAGACGGTGTCGAATGCTGCTGAAAGATCCAGCAGCACTAACACCGCCCTCGACCCCCTCGACTTTAACCTGTATTGTTCAGTGGCTAGGCCAAACCCATCTATTAGTGCACTTTTCAAGACCTGGTAATCATTAGCGTCCTCATCTCTTACAGTGAGGAGCTTGTCTCTACCTTTGTCTGCAAAGGAGAGCCATAATATTGCTGCCTACTGACCTTGAGGGACCTTTTGTACTTTACAGGCAGTTATCCATTTGTGGATGTCATCCACACTCTGGTAGGGAGGGACAATCTTACTTAGGTTTCTATGGTCATAAGACCTCTCCCTATTTCTAGGGAAATTGCTGCCACCAAGGGACTCTAGTCCCTCCTTTTTACTAGCTCTATAGAGCTCTAGGGGTTCCCTATATAAGGCCATCTGCTACGTTCTGAGGTTGAACTTGTCTTGCTCATACGTCAGCAGTCTCTATTTATAGGGAAGGAGCTCACTGGTTCCTGGTAGGGACCCACTGGTTCCTGGCCGGTTAGACAATTCTAATGTGGTGTGGTGTATTGCACTACCTACACTAGTGTGTCCTACTAAACTCTCTTAAGTTGTAGAAAGGGTGTGCTATCCCTTGACACACAACTCTAAGTTCAGTAGAACTTACTGTAGCTAAACTTGATATTATATGTACCTCAGATACCTTTAGTGGTTTTCAGTTGATAAATTCAATTGAGATTATCTGGTAAAACAATAGAAAGCTGGAATCCCAAACGCTGCACACCAATGTGAGAAGGTGGCTTGATATATGCTGTCTACTAGTTGTAGTGGGCACCTTGTATCAGTCCAAACAACCCCTATGGTGATAGGTGATAAGGCCCAATTCTTGTCTAACCAATTATCTACAAGAACCCTCTCAGGTCGCCAGGACCTTTTTACTTGCCAAATAGCGTAGAGGGAGTAAACACAATTATCAGATTATAACTACCGCAATTTGACATCATTAAAGGAGAGAGGACTCAGAATCTAGAGTTTTCGAGATTTTATTATGAGCAAGAACATCTGAACATAAAGGCACCTCAATACAAGGCACAAACGATAAATGGGCACTAACACAAAAGCTAACCTACGAAGGATTCGCATTCGACTAAAAATAAAAAGAATTACAGATTCTAAAAGCATCAAATAAAGAATCGTTATACTAATATCAATTTTCGGAATCATTAGTCAAAACATTTCTGTCCCTACTCTATTCTAAAGTGGCATCCCTACTTAGCATTCCCTCCTAGACCAGAGAATCATGGAAAAGGTGTCAGGAGTGAAACTTCCTAAGAAGTCTTCACTTAGTGAGAGCTCGCTCTATGATGCTCCTTCTAGCTTCCCACCTAAAACTCATCTGCTCAACCCATGAGAGACTGTCCCTAATACAAAACTCAAAAATCGCAGAACACGCCCTTCGGCACACCTCTTCAGCCAGGTCTTCCTCCGGTAAATTTCCATCCAGAGCTGTCCATCTTCCATCGTCCGTTAGCTTGACCTTGGGTCTCAGGCACCTTCCATACTAAGAGTTACAGTTGCACATTCCAATGCACTCCCCTGTAGGCTCCTCGCCGTATCTCAACTCCTAAAACAAAGACTTATTCTCACTAACAAGCTAAATGTCCTTGCACCTGCAACAGAAACATGGGAATGAAAAGGAAAGCTCTTCGCATCTTGAAGTTTTACATTTCACGGCAACTCAAGCCTTAACCAAGAACTCCCTGTCAGCCTGTAAAATATAGCTAAAATAAGAAATGAACACGCCTTCTCTTCTACATATGCAGTTAGGCCTTACAAATTTAAACGCATTATGAAACCACATTCTAAGCATTAATTCAACATAATCATCTCGTAAATAAGCAACCTACTTTTTAATTCTAACGTGGCACACATTTAATCCATTACATGGATTGTGAAACCTAATCATCTACATTATTCTAAATACATTCCCGATAACTTGCAACGTTAAACTTCGCACACATTCTCTTCAGTCAACCCTGCAATCTCCTGGTGTATCGTGGTAATGTTGCCTATATATTTCTCCAGATTCTTGCTATTGTCTGGAATATACGTACTGCAGTCCTGGACCTTCAACAATTTACAGACTCCGCCCTCTTTTGCCAATAACACGTCTAAAGCAAGACGATTTTGCAAAACCATTGTTCTTATCGATAACATCTCTCCATCAACCAACAGCAATGACCTCGCCGTGTTCATTGACAATTCATCAACCACAGTCGCCAGCTTTCTTATTTTCACGTCATTCACGACCATGCCCAAACCGGGTATCATTGCTCCAAAGATATCACCAATCACTGCTCCTGCACTCGCAGCTCTTCGCACTTTAGAATGATGTCCTGTCTCTAACAAATTTAATTCTTCTGTATGGTAAATATTCGGAAAAATGATAGCCAAGTAGCATGTACCATACCAATTCACAGGCAATCTCACGTAAGCATTCTTTCCGCATACAAAATACACCGTTGGAATCACTTGCACCGGACCCTTCAAACAGTTCTTAGCAGAATCTTCCATAGTAAAGGTATGGTCACACGTACTATGTCCCACTGAAACCTTGGCATAATAGGTCTGCGGACGTCCCACACACAAATTCCCCTTCTGTACTTGATCTAATGCTATAGGTCCATAACTTCCCTTGGATCTGTGTAATCTCTCCTCCTCAGTCCAATCTACTGGACTCTCTCCTGTGTTTCGTGTCTGGGTTAGTTTTCTATATCTATCCTCAATTTGACCAATGAACTTCTTTTCAGTTTCCGACAATAAGCATGTCAAATTATGTCGATGAGCATAAGCTGTATCTAAACTCGTGGTCGGTATGAAATAAGTCCGAAGTCTATCTTCTGACTTATAATAATCATACTTATTCAAGTGCTTATATGCCGGAACTTCAGGAAGTACTGCATCATAGTTAGAAAAGAAATACTCAAACTGTTTCCTCTCATAGAACAGGCTAAGCAATGAGCTGCAAGAAATCCCATTTGTTAGTGGAAGGTGATGGTATCTAATACCCTCGTCTACAGAAGAAGGCAACTGCATACACACATAGCAATCCTTCGCATCCATCGCGTCAACATACTCATACAACAGCTTCGCATAAGCATTAAGCTTGAAATCACCTCTAGACAGGTCTACATGAAGTCTATGACTCTCTTCAAGTGTCAAAGCTCTTTGAGCTCCTTTAGTAACCCCTTTTTGGCTGGAAGTGGTAGGTGTAGGTGTCCCCTGTACCTCCCCTCCTGCTCGTGTGACACTATATATGAGGCTACAATTATCGCAACTATAACAGCTATCACTACCCCAAGAAGTGTACCTATCACTAATTTAGCCCTACGGTGAGTATTTCCAGCTTCTGCCATCTTCGTAAAGTTCTCAAAATTCAGTTCAATGATAACAGGTAAAAGTCTCTCTCTCATCCGAAGTTTCTTGTCAACTCAGTTCAATAACCACCTTGAAGCTGGAAAACCCCTAACAATTTTCAGTTCCTTATTTACACAGTCCAGAAAAAGACTTCCCTAGCCCTCTTTCGTTTTCTCCAACAGAAAATCCCTAAATTTATTCTTTTTCCACTCGGGCCTAGGTTACCTTCTTTCACACTTATATACAACCAAAGTTCACCATCAGCCCAGAACAATATTCGGTCCCAACAGCTCTAGGACCCCCTGCAAGATTTCAATTTGAAGTGTCATCAACTCCTGAGGTGCTGGTATAACGACAAAAGTCGGAAAGACTAAGGTGTCCAAAATCAATTCACGAAATTTACTCAGAAGCGGTGGACTCGGAATATTAAGGGTGAATATCCCATCGATTTCCAATCCTGGGATTTTCACCAACACTTCTATCTTCAGATTCGGAGAACTGCTGACCAGAGTCAAGGATCTCAGCCTCCCCGTGCTCAGTATGCCTGGCATCAGTCACAGCGTATGTCCACTTTGGTGAGGCGTACCTTCGACACGGCACTCTTGCTCTCCTCGACTTTCTCAGACCACCTTGAGCTTGCTCTTCGTCACTCTGCTTTGATTCGGACGTTTCGGAAACTGGGGCAAGATCTCTTCCTGGTGCCACTCGCAAGTTTACCCATCTCTGACTCACGGGCCAAACTCTTTCTGCTTCTGTGGCACTTCTGCTCTCCCTGTGAGTACCCTGTGCACTACTTCCTTCTTCAGCAGAATTTGACTCTACTCCACCCACAGCAACACTTTCTTCGTCTGAGTCAAATTCGGGACTTCGACTTGCACATCCCCTTTCAGCTTGGTCTAGTGCACCACCAACTACGTCAGCAACCCTCACAGCTTGACTTTCCCTCCCAGATGGCTCTGCCACCTCAGCTGGATTTTCATTCATGAGAGAGCTGTATCTTCCAAGGGTGCTGGCACTCTACGGGTATGGGAGGCATGCACCCAGTTCGGCAATCCTCCACACTTCACTGCTGTATTCGTAACCAGGATTATCTGGTACGGCCCACGCCAACGAGCATCCAGGCAACTCTTCCTCGCGTGTTTACGCACGAGTGCCCAATCCCCTGGGCACAAGTCGTGGCACAGGTCACTTGCGGCTGGAACAGCTGCTGCTTGCACCTGCTGAGACACAGAACGGACCACGTCAGCCAGGCCTTTACAGTAGTCGAGAATCAAATCATCAGTGATGTTAATCAAAGCAGTGGCAGGTATTGCTGGCAAACGCATCGCTCTCCCCATGAGGATCTCATGAGGCGACAATCCAGTCCTCCTATCAGGCACACTACAGAGACTCATGAGAACGAAGGGTAATGCGTCTGGCCATTTCAAAGATGTCGAAGAACACACTTTTGCCATCCGGGCTTTCAAAGTCTCATTAACTTGTTCCACAATCCCAGAAGCCTCTGGTCAATAACTGCAATGTAACCTTTGGTCTACATTTTAGGGCTGCACAAAGCAATTTCATGATCTCACTATGAAAATGCGTTCCTCTGTCTGACTCAATTCAATATTACTTTATTTCGATTTAAATTTATAAATCATGAAAAGCATACAATAAAAGACAATCAATAAAATACAATTTTTTTAAAAGTTATTAAAAATATAAGAAATCTTTCCAGAATAAAAAAGAGTGCTTTAGAATGGTCGAGCTTTCAGTAAAGATAGCTAAAAAGAGTTTAATATTTACACGATTATATCATTAAATAAAATCAATGATTCTTTAATCTAAAATCTTTCGGTGATAAACAATAGACTTCAAGAAACTGGCTACTGTAAATGTCAGTAAATCTCCTTCCAGCATCTGGAGGAACAAAAATGCTGGGCGACATTGCCTGAATCCTAGACTCCTCAGAATAGGAACAAGAAGTTTTTTCCTGCTTTCTGCAAAAAATTTGCAGAAAAGGATGGTATGCATGGTTGTTTGTGGTGATATGAGGTCTCAGGGGCAAACAGGTAAATTTTTTACCCAATTATTCTGAACTGGAAAGGCTATTATTCGGTGGAAAATATTCATCCTGAGTCTTACCAATAAATAGCGCTCATGGTTTGTCATTTTTAGGGTCAAATATGGCTGCAGGGTTGGGACCAGTTGAATCATTAGGCTGTGAGTGACAGATGGTTTAGTTACTTCACTCAATAGCCTCAGCTCCTCCAGATGGGCGAGTGCTTTGGTTTTTAGAGTTTTTCTTGACACCTCACATATTGACGAGGGATCGTAGAAATACTTGTCCCAGCCCAAATCGTGGAGGAAGGATGCAATATACCTCAGCCACTTAGACCTATGAGCGTTATCCAGGTTTAAGCAGTCCAAGAGAAGTGATTGGGAAAGATTGGCTTTATCTGAAGTTCATATTTTGCGCCAAAGCAAAAGAGGCTCCACTTTTGCTAGGTCCACCAGATGTACAAGTCCCAGTTCTAGGTGGCAAGCGAAGGTGCTCATACTTCCCGGGACTGAAAGGAGAGACCTTAAAAAACAGTTTTCGACTTTCTGGATGATATCTAAGTTCACAAAGCCCCATAGGCCAGCCCCATATACGGCCCCTGACAAGCATTTGGCTTTATAAATCTGAATGATTTCATTTGGGGCTCTATTGCCCAGTTTCCTAATAAAGTTAAGAAGGGCTGTAACTGTTCTCAGGAAAAGTAGTCTTCGGGTTTCCACTGCTGCTTTCCATGATAATTTGTTGTCTATTATTATGCCCAGATAAGAGTAAGTATGGGTAGTAGCTATCTTTTGGTTGTTCAAAAAAATGCCCCTCATTTTATTGGCATTTGTACGGGAAGAGTTTGACCTCATAATGAAAGTTTTGGTTATGTTTATCCTGAGGTCAAGGCTTGCCATGAACGTGGAATATCTACTCAGATTTTTTTGTAGTTCGCAGGGAGTACGTGCCAGTATGACCGAGTCATCTGCATAAAGTAATGCAGGTATTGGGCGTTTACATATCATTGGGAGGTCCTGGGAACCCTTCAGCATTTCCTTCTCCAGTGCGTTAGTGTATAATGTGAAAAGAAGAGGGGCAAGGACACATCCTTGTCTAACTCCTTTTTCTACTGGAAAAGGGTCGGTCAGCTCCCCCCCCACCCCATAACAAACACGAGCAGAAGCCTTTACATAAAGTTCCCTAACATATGTAAGTAAATTCAGGGGGACCCCCATGTCAGCCAATATTACCCATAATTTGGAATGGGAAACACAGTCAAACGCGGCTGTCAAGTCCACGTAGACCATATATAGGTCACCCTTTTTAATGTGGACATATTTATCAATTAAAAGAGAGAGGTTAAGGGCCTGCTCTATAGTGCCTATGCCCTGTCGAAACCCATATTGTAAATCAGAAATGACCCTACCTTCATCAGCCCAGTCTTGTAGTTGTTCAAGGATAACTCTCCCTGCCAGCTTGCCCAGGGAGTCTAACAAGGATATTGGGCGATAGCAGGATACAGAGTCCCGGTCACCCTTCTTGAAGATTGGGACTAATATGGATTTTGACCAGGATGGTAGTACGCCCATCTCACAGGTAGCGTTCAAAACTCTGGTTAAAATAGGGGTCCACAAATCCGTTTGGTCTTTGAATAGATCAATAGGGACTCCGTCTGGGCCCGGTGCCTTCCCGTTTTTACTTGCGTTCAGGGCCAAAACGATTTGTTCCAAAGAGAAGTGAAGGTCGATAGGGTAGATTGAAGATGGTTCTTCTAATGTTTTAGGGTTCAAGCTGTGTAAATGCAGCGCTTCAAGTGACTCTTTATCTACCGAAAAAATATTAGAAAAATGCCGGACCCATTCCTTTTCCTCAATGGCTACATCAAGCTTAGCGTGATGTGTGTTATCAAAAAAAGGAGACTTTACTATTTGCCAGAAAGCTGTCATGTTTTTTTGGGAGCAAGTTTCGTGCAATTGTTCCCAAAGCTGAGTTTTTAGTTCTTTTTTCCTGGTTTTTAGGATTTGGTTATAGACTTTCCTAAGAGTTACTATCTCTTGTGGGTACCTTGTTGTTTTTCTTAGTGCCGATTTTAAGTTGGAATATGCGGATGTGCAATCATGGTTGAACCACCCTTTTTGTTTATTTGAGACGTGTGTTCTTTCCACCCACAATGCTTCATTGATTGCCACGACAATCAGTTTGAAGCTAGTAATTACCTCCAAGTTGCTAGAATGTGGATTAAGACAGGTCATGATGGGTAAGTTAGCGCTTGTGATCACTTGTTTGGTCAACTCCATGGGCACTACATTTCCCCATTTAAGGGCATAACCGTTTAATCTAGAAAGTGCTAGGTTGTTTTCTGAAAGAATGGTTCCCGTACCTCTCTTTGGCTTATGGGCCAAGGAGAGGGAAATGCTGAGAGGATAATGATCACTTAGCAAGACTAGGTGTCTGGTGAAGACAATGTTTTCTGTCCTCTCAGCATGTCTGACTCAAAATCGGTCGGGAAACCGAACCTCAGGATAAGCTCTCTCAGTAGTAACTTGGCTACGGTGAGTGTGTCACACCTACGTGTTGGGTTAGCCTTCACCCATCTAGAAAAGACACATACTGCAACTAATATGTACCTCAACCCATTGCAGCTTGGCATCTCAATTAAATCCAACTGCATTCTGTTGAAAGGCCCACCTGACCTCCCAATATGACTCAGCGTCACAGCCGTCCTTTTCCCTACATTCATTTGTTGACACGTTACACATCTCTGACACACAGCCTCAGCTACTGCACAAAACTTCGGATTGTACCACGTTTGACGAAACACTCGCACCATTGCACCATTGCATTTCTGTCAAGATGTACAGCACCATGTATCAATCTTGCCATAGGATTCAACAGACATTCCGGTAACACAGCTCTTGCATCATTCGAAATCCAGACATCCACATCTCCCTTCTCACATCCAGCTCGCACCCAACTATCCCGTTCTTGATCGGAAACTTCATCCTGCAACCGTTTCAGTTCTTCCCAAGTATCAGCCATGGCTAACATCATGTTGAAATCGGTTCTTTCTTGGCTTCCCTCAACATGCCTTTCAGTGAATGTGCATCCCTGTTCTGCACAAAATCGAGCAACTTCATCTGCATAGTTATTACCTAATGACACAAAGTCATTCCCCTTGGAGTGTGCAGAACACTTAACAACTGCGATTTCCTCTGGACTTTGCAATGCTTCCAACAATTGCCTCACATACACCCACATGCATCAAGCACAAAACCGGTCGCAAACGGGCAGATTCTCAGAATCTGCCCCTTTGCGACCGGTATTTTTGCATTTGGGATGCATCATCCCAAAAGCACAAATCGCTATTTAAGGAATCTCAAAATAGCGATTCCTTAAATAGCGATAGCATTTAAGGAATCCCTAATTGAGATTCCTTAAATGCAATGCATTACAGTTTTAAAAATAGCGATTTCGCTATTAGCGTGAGCAAATTACCATGAAGCTAGACTTCATGGTAATTTGCGAAAACTTAGAAAAATGCACTTATTTGCTTTTTTCTAAGTTTCATGTTGCGCACACACATGCCCTTAGAGCATGTGTGTATGCAACATATGTGCAGGGTTAACATACATGGGTGCAATAGGGTGTCATTTTGACACCCTTGCACCATCGAAATTGCGGGAGCAATTTGCGAGTACCTATTGGTACTCGCAAATTGCTCCCGCAATCTCTAATTCATTCCTATGGCCCAGGAGGCCCATAGGCATGAATGGGAAGACATTCCTTAATTGCGACTCGCAATTTGCTAGTCGCAATTAAGGAATTTGTGGGAATCGCTATTTCTTTAGCGATTCCTACATGCATAGGGTTTTGCTATTCCTTAATTGCGATTCCTTAATAATCGCAATTAAGGAATCGCAAAACCCTATGATGATGCATGTGCCTGATAGTCCCCATTTCTAATGGGTGAACCAGAAGATGTCATAAACCCTCTCTGTGACCATAGCTGTCCGAAGTCATGAACAACACCAAACCCATGACTATCGGTATAAATCATTATACGAATCTTGTCAGCAGCCAAACAGGCACGGGTCAAAGCAATAAGTTCAGCCACTTGTGCGGAGTATACTCCTTCTAAATAAGTGGCTTCAACCACTCCAGTGAGGGTACATACAGGAAACGCTGCTTTCAGTCAACCAGCACTGTCTCTTAAGGATGAACCGTTCACAAAGAAAATTTCACCCGGGACTGGAAGCGGCTCATCGACAATATCAGGTCTTGGTTTGGTGCACAATTCAGTCACATCAAGACAATCATGGTCCTCACAGTCTTCATCGTCTACATTTGGAATAGGCAACAGTGTGGCAGGATTTAAAACAGAGCACCTCTTCAGCGTCACGTTATCTGCAGCAAGGATGACTTGTTCATAACGCGTCAACCTATTATTCGTGAGGTGCTGTGTTTTAGTCCTAGTCATCAACAGTTCAACAGAATTTGGTACATAAACAGTAAGCGGATGATCCATGACAATGCTCTCACATCTTTCGATACTGACACCCGTTGCGGCAACGGATTTGAGACATCCGGGCAACGCAGAAGCTACTGGATCTAAAGTAGCTGAAAAGTAGGCAACTGGTCTATGGACACTTCCATGAGTATGAGTTAGAACCGCCATTGCACAACCTTCCCTTTCGCAGCAGAATAAGGCAAATGCCTTATTGTAATCAGGCATTCCCAAAGCTGGAGCGCAACACAAAGCTTCTCTCAGCCTCAAAAATGACCTTAAACAGTCTTCGTCCCATGGTACCAGATCGCTCACATCCTTACGCGTCAGCCGCTGTAAAGGTTTCGCTTCAAAGGAAAAGTTTGGGATCCATTGGCGACAATAACCAACCATTCCCAAGAACATTTGGACTTCTCTCTGAGTAGTGGGAACAGGCATTCTCAGAATCGCCTCAATGCGATCTGGTGACACCTTTCTCTTGCCTTTCTCAATTCTGTGACCCAAATACTGTACTTCACTCAAACAGTACTGTAATTTGTTTGGAGACACTTTATGCCCATTCTCCGCCAAATAATTCAACAGAGCAACGGTATCGATCCTGCAAGCGTCTTTAGTTTCTGACGCAACAAGCAGATCGTCAATGTACTGCACTAGAACAGAGTTCTGTGGCAACACAAGACCTTCGAGATTTTTCTTCAAGATCTGATTAATGATAGGCGGGATCTCTGTATACCCCTGTGGGATATGACACCACGTTAAAACACAATTTTCCAGCCGAAAAGCAAAAAGAAATTGGCTCTCCTCATGCAGAGGAATCGAGAAAAATGCTTGACACAAGTCAATCACTGTGAACCATTCAGCTTCACATGGGATCTGAAACAGGATCACGGACGGATTCGGTACCACTGGACAACATGGAACGACTATCTCATTGATTTTTCGCAAGTCTTGTACAATCTTGAATTTCCCACTCGGCTTCTGTAGTCCCATAATAGGCGAATTGCATGGGCTACCCATGATCTCCCTCAGAATTCCCTGCTTGATCATGGACTCAATTACAGGTTTAATCCCTGAAATAGTTTCGGGTGACAACTTATACTGGGGCGTGCTCGGAAACTCTACATTTGGCTTAGTCTTGATTTTCACTGGGTCTACTCCCTTGACTAATCCGATCTTCTCTCCACTGAGGTTCCATACGTCAATTGACACTGAGTACCTCAGATCAAGTGGAAGTTCCTCCACCGTCAATGCTGGGTACATTTCCACACACACACGCTGATTCGCAACCTTAAAGGTCGCATCGTCATCCCTTGTCTGTACTTCCACTGCCTTCGGGGTACATTAGATAGTGCAGTTAAGCTTGGACAATAGATCTCTACCTAACAGGCAAACTGGACTAGAATCACACACCACAAACTGGTGTTGATCGCTGAAATTCCCTATCTTGACTGGGATTGGCTCCGTCAATGGACTAGTCAGTTTCTTCTTTGCCAGGCCAATGACTTGGATTGATTGTCCAGAAAGGGGTAGGTCTGGGACCACTACAGATCTTACAGTCGATCGAGTAGCACCCGTATCAACCAAAAAGGTTGTAGGGTGACCGTCAATATCTGCTTCCACAAAGGGTCCCCTCTGATCTACCTCTAAGACAGCTCCAAGCGCACAATCCTCTTCTCTTCTCGAGCATGGTCGTGCCAGCGGGTCTAGATCATTTTCCTCACTCCCTTCAAACATGGGCATCTGCAAATATGTCCGAGCTCCCTGTTGTATATTCTGTATCTTGGGTGGTTGGGGAACCTGCATCTGCGGAACACCCGTCCCCCCTTTGACCATCTTAGGTCGAGTCACTGTAGGGACCACGTCCGCCACAGGAACCTGGACTATCTCTCCTTCCTGCTGTATCTGGTTCAACGGGTTCAAAGGACACTCGCGTCTCCAGTGTCCAATCTGGTGACAAAGATGACATGCTGTAGTCTTTTTCAATGTCGCCACATCCATTCCTGTCTTAGGGTCTATTGACTTTGGCCTTCCCTGACCCTGAGCATTCTGAATTCCTCCTTGATTGTTTCCCTGTTTCCTTCCCAACGTTCCCCCATTAGGCTGTCCCTGGGCTGTTTGCATCTGCACAAGCATCAGTTTATCTTTCAACTTCCTGTGCTTGGATTCTATCTCATCACTACAGTATCTAGCACACCGTAAAATCTCATCTACAGGCTTGTTCTGCCAACAAATCAAATGCTGCTGTATCATGAGACTAACCTCTGGCCTCAATCCCAACACAAACTTAGAAACAAACTGTCCCATGTCTTTCGCATCCAACACATCTAGACCACAGTACTGTTTAAAAGCCTGCAAAAGTCTCTCATAAAACTCATGCACAGTCTCCTTAGGCTCTTGCACTGTCCTATCTATCTTCACCCAATCAATGTCCTGAGGTGAGATTTTTGACTTCAACCAAGTAATCACTTGTTCAAACTTTTTCATCACTATAGGCGACGGACCATTCGAAACCGGGTCCTTGTCAGGCTCCGAAGTCGGCCACTCAACAGCAATTTTACATGCCGACCACAAATCACTCGGAACCACAATGTCAAATAAGGTGTTCAGATCAATCCACAATACCTTTGAGATTTTGACAAAGCGATCAACTTGCTTATACCACTCCACAGGTTTCTCCCTAAGTCGGGGAAAATCATTTGTGAAAGCAGCCAAATCACCCCTACTCCAAGGTACATGTACATATCCTCCATTCTGCACTTCTCGTAAAGGGTAATTCCCTATCTCCATCATCCCTCCACCCGGAGGTGGTGTCTCTCCTATTGTTCTCTTAGAGCTTTTCTTCTTGGACCATCTTTCTTCCCACTTGTCAAGCATAATCCATGTACGCATTGCTATGATTAAATCTTTGATATGGGTTCTCAATCCCATGACTCTTTTCTCTTCTAGTTCCTGGTCACTGTACTGCAACCTATGACTTCCTTGCAATGATTTAGTTTTAGACAAATCCACATCATACCGCTTGGCCAATTCCGACAATTTCTCATGAGCGGTTCGTGCTTTGCAAGTCACATCCTTTGCTACAAAGAGTAATTCATCTTGTTCGTACATTAAGATTCTTTCAAGAGGTAAATTTCCACTTATTATCTCATCCACCTCTGCCTTCAATCTTACAACATCTAACATTCTCCCTTTCAGGGCTCCCTTCAGTACTTCTCTACAACCTACACCATCCCTTTCATTGTACTCACATTCTCGTTCCTGTGACCTACTGTCTTCTGACATACTCATAGGAACAGAACGATTCACTATTCTGCCTCGTTCACTTTCTGCTGTTAACACACTCTGGTTCTGGTTTCTCACTGGTGGTGTCCACATTCGCAAATCTGATCTTGACTCGGCCAAAGACCTCGGTCTCACTGGTCTCGGCTCTCCCTGTCCCCTAGAGGAGTCTGCTGTGGCTGGCAATGGCGTACTCCATTCTATAGGCTTCGGAGTCTGCTCTATTCCACTCACTGACCCACTTCCCTCAGTCACACTCCTCACTCCTACAGCTGACTGTACTGAGCTTCCAACCTTCTCTTGATCTGGGTCGTAAACAGAAACAATAGGTCCAATAGTGACCTGTACCGTTAGAGCATCCGGTAACCTCGCACCTCTCCCAACCTCTGCGCTAGCTACAGACTGATTCCTCGTACCCTCAACTCCTGTCGAGGTCTTTCCTTCTACTCTCACATCTGACTGGGTTGGTACTCCCCCAGTTCCTTCCATCTGAGCTGACCTCCCTTCCGGGGCATCTGGGTTGTATTGAGGTGGTCTCTCAGATAATAACCTCTCTAATAGGCTATCATCAGTATCACTGTCATCCTCATCATCCGCTCTCTTTTCCTTTGAATTATCAGTCTTTACTAGTAAGGGATACAACCTGTGTCCTTCTATTGCCTGTACTCTCCATCTTTTCTCTTCTGCATCCCATCTGGCATCCTGGAACGCCTTAATCGACTTTTTCATCCTTTCCTGGTTTCTATCTCTTTTCCTATCATGCGCTGCTCTAATCCACGCATGCAATGCTTCAAATTGTGTTGGCCTTGGCAAAAGTCGTAAAGCCGCCATCACAGACTTCAACTGGTACAACACTTCCAACCTGAATGAACCATATCTCGGGAAAGCTAATTCTCCTTCGCCTTGGGGCATCTTATGCCAATTTTCAAGCCAAATTATAGTATGCAACCCCACATTTCTTGCCATGTAATGTGCCGGAGTTTCCTCGGGAGGGGCTTCTTCTCCCCCACGAGTAACCACATGTTTGTCACCTCTACACAATTCTCGGAAAACTTTAAAGGATTTCATAATGACCAAATTCTGAACGCTCACAATTTTCCCTTTTACTTCCTGGTATCAATCCACCAATGACAACGCGACTCACACCAACCGACCTATCGCAGCGCGACACCCTCTGATGTCACTTTTCTCCACTCGCAGCAATTCCCTTCCTTCACAACTCACGTCTCACCCTTGCATTCGTCCCATTCATACGCTGATATACCGTTTGTCCCAAACAAGTTACTTCTATGACTGTACGTCCACAGTCTCTCGAAGTTGTCGACCTCGGTTGGCAACTGTCCGTCCCCGTCCGGCCAGACAGATCGCCTCTGATAGGTTACAAATACTCAAATCCACATACAACAACCCACGACCAGCGTCGGTTTGCCATACACTCACACATTCGCTCCCCCTATCTCGGTCCAGGTGATCGATGGCGCCTCACGATCTCCTTCGGGTGGTCAACAAAATCTACCGCGGGTGTCTTCTACACCCAATCGCTTAAGCTACTCGTCGAGCCTAAGACTTTCCCGGGCTGCGCGCGCTCACTGCCTGATCTCACAATCACTCAACATTCACACCAACTCCGCAAGACATCACACAACAAATCAACTCCGCAATCTACAATATCTCACCCTATTCATACTCACTCCTCGAACTGCTGCTTTCTGCCGCACTGCTACTCTACGTCGATGTCCATCAGCCGCCGTCGTCTGCTGCTCACCATCTGATGATTCACCATCACTTAGCGTCTATGGGCCTCCAGGATCACTTATCCTAATCTAAATCTACCCTCGCTATCGGAAATAACCATCCGTCTCTGCTACCAACTGATAAGGCCCACTTCTTGTCTAACCAATTATCTACAAGAACCCTCTCAGGTCGCCAGGATCTTTTTACTTGCCAATTAGTGTAGAGGGAGTAAACACAATTATCAGAATATAACTACCGCAATTTGACATCATTAAAGGATAGAGGACTCAGAATCTAGAGTTTTCGAGATTTTATTATGAGCAAGAACATCTGAACATAAAGGCACCTCAATACAAGGCACAAAAGATAAATGGGCACTAACACAAAACCTAACCTACGAAGGATTCGCATTCGACTAAAAATAAAAAGAATTACAGATTCTAAAAGCATCAAATAAAGAATCGTTATACTAATATCAATTTTCGGAATCATTAGTCAAAACATTTCTGTCCCTACTCTATTCTAAAGTGGCATCCCTACTTAGCATTCCCTCCTAGACCAGAGAATCATGGAAAAGGTGGCAGGAGTGAAACTTCCTAAGACGTCTTCACTTAGTGAGAGCTCGATCTATGATGCTCCTTCTAGCTTCCCGCCTAAACCTCATCTGCTCAACCCACAAGAGATTGTCCCTAATACAAAACTCCAAAGTCGCAGAACACACCCTTCGGCACACCTCTTCAGCCAGGTCTTTCTCCGGTAAATTTCCATCCAGAGCTGTCCATCTTCCATCGTCCGTTAGCTTGACCTTGGGTCCCAGGCACCTTCCATACTAATAGTTACAGTTGCACATTCCAATGCACTCCCCTGTAGGCTCCTCTCCGTATCTCAACTCCTAAAACAAAGACTTATTCTCACTAACGAGCTAAATGTCCTTGCACCTGCAACAGAAACATGGGAACGAAAAGGAAAGCTCTTCGCATCTTGAAGTTTTACATTTCACGGCAACTCAAGCCTTAACCAAGAAATCTCTGTCAGCCTGTAAAATATAGCTAAAATAAGAAATGAACAGGCCTTCTCTTCTACATATGCAGTTAGGCCTTACAAATTTAAACACATTATGAAACCACATTCTAAGCATTCATTCAACATAATCATCTCGTAAATAAGCAACCTGCTTTTTAATTCTAACGTGGCACACATTTAATCCATTACATGGATTGTGAAACCTAATCATCTACATTATTACTATGAGTCGCGCTTGAGTAGAGCAGTCAACGTTCAGAAAGAGACATTTAAAATTCTGTCCGAACTGAGCAATAAGCCCGAAAACACCAAGCCCCTTATTGACTGTAACTCCTTTCAAGGTTATTTCTTAGAGAAAGTGAAGAACATCATTAAGGAAATAAGGGGTGGGATGGTAACTGGGACGGCTATAACTCCGGCTCCTTTCGGACCAGTTGACTGCTCGATTACAGTATTTCCAGAGCTGGATACTCTCAGCCTGGAGAAACTGATGGGTAAAATTAAATCTGGCTCTCCAGCGGATCCGTGCCCACCCAGTGTCTTTCGGGTAGCCCGTCCGGTACTGGAGGAATGCATCATCTCCCTCCTCAATAGGTCCTTGGAAACAGGGTATTTACCGCTAGAACTCAAGGAGGCTCGTGTAAGGCCTTTGTTGAAGAAACCTGGTTTGGATCCTGCAATACTGAAAAACTACAGGCCCATCTCCCAGCTGCCTTTTTTCTCAAAATATTGGAACAGCATGTACTAAAGTCCCTGTCTTTGTACCTGGAGTCTCATCAACTACTCCATGAGCGACAGGCAGGGTTCAGAGCTCATCACAGCACCGAGTTGGTGATGCTCTCGGTGCTGGATGAATTAAGAGGCATGGCTGACTGTAAGACACCGAGCGCCCTGATCTTGCTAGATCTATCAGCGGCGTTCGATACGGTCAGTCATGCTCTTCTCCTGGACAGGCTGAGCGATTTTGGGATCAAGGGCTTAGCATTTAAATGGCTGCAATCCTTCCTTTCGGGTAGGACACAAAAGATACAACTAGGGGATGAAACATCTGAGGTGGGGTTTTTAGAATGTGGGGTGCCACAGGGCTCCGCCCTGTCCCCACTCCTCTTTAACCTCTACCTACAACCTCTAATTGCATCATTGGCCTGCATGGGCTGTAGAGTTTTTAATTATGCGGACGACACGCAGCTGTTACTGAGTGTCGACAACACAAGGACTGCAAAACTTAATGCCCAGAACATCTTGAGGCATACTGTTCAATGGATGACTGAAAATCTGTTGAAGATTAACCCAGACAAGACTGAGGTATTGGTGATTCCATCTACCGCCTCACCTTGGAATGACCTCTACTGGCCAGCAGAGTTAGGTCTTGCTCCAAAACCAAGTTTGAATGTAAAGAGTCTGGGGATTAAACTGGACTGTGATCTCTCAATGTCCAGTCAAATCTCCTCTGTGGTGGGAAGCTGCATAAATGTGATCCGTCAACTGCGGAAGTTAGCCCCTGTCCTTTCTCAATCAATGATGCGCTCAATCGTAGCAGCAACTGTTATTTCAAGGCTAGATTATGGGAATGCCCTCTATCTGGGACTCCCCAAAACCCTGACAAATAGACTACAGGTCGTGTTGAATGACGCCGCACGACTGATTTTTAGACTCCCACGGAGAACTAAGGCCTCCCCTCTGCTTCATAGCCTGCACTGGCTCCCCATTAAAGAGCGAGTGGAATTTAAGAGCCTATGCACGGCCCATAAGGCAATTTATGGCCAGGCTCCTGCTTATATTGCAGATCGTTTGGTTGTGTACAGCCCAGTGAGAACACTTAGATCTTCAGATTCTCAGCTACTGGTCTGCCCCCGTTACAAATTAGTAACCAAGGGAGGCAGAGCCTTCTCTGTGTTAGTCCCTCAGCTATGGAACACGCTGCCTGAGATGCTGCGCAGGGAAGGGAACCTCCTGCGGTTTAGGAAGATGCTAAAAACACTGATGTTTAGAAGGATTCTGAGTGTCAGCTAGACCAGGGAGTGTTTTTCTTGCAATGTCTGCCAAGCTTATTGTTGTAACTAGAGATTTCGAGCGCCTAGAGACCTGCAGGTGATTGGGCGCGATATAAATCCAAAATAACAATAACAATAACAATTATTCTAAATACATTCCCGATAACTTGCAACGTTAAACTTCGCAAAACGTTATTACATGTCTAACACTTCTATGTTAAATGGTTATAGCAAATACATTTCTATGACGCTTCTAAACATACATCGATTATATGCGGGTGCCGACTAACGGTGAATATGATGCACCCCTACAAATCTCAGAATCACATGGCGCTCTATCATAGGTTAAAGACAACGGGCCCGATTCACAGAACTAACTTAAGACAAAATCCTAAACTTACTACTTTTGGTATTCACAGAAGTTAGGATTTTGTCTTAAGTTTGTCTTAAGACAAACTTAAGACAAACTTAAGACAAACTTAAGACAGACTTAAGACAGACTTAAGACTGACTTAAGACTGACTTAAGACAAACTTAAGACAGACTTAAGACAGACTTAAGTTAGGATTTTGTCTTAAGTCTGTCTTAAGTCTGTCTTAAGTCTGTCTTAAGTTTGTCTTAAGTTTGTCTTAAGTTTGTCTTAAGTCTGTCTTAAGTCTGTCGTAAGTCTGTCTTAAGTTTGTCTTAAGTCAGTCTTAAGTCTGTCTTAAGTCTGTCTTAAGTTTGTCTTAAGTTTGTCTTAAGTTTGTCTTAAGACAAACTTAAGACAAAATCCTAACTTTTGTGAATACCAAAAGTAGTAAGTTTAGGATTTTGTCTTAAGTTAGTTCTGTGAATCGGGCCCTTGGTATATATTTAAAATATATGTATTTAGGTTAACACACACCCCTCTAGTGTCTTTATGAGACTGGAGTTCGAAGTACTTAAGTTAAAAGTGAGCAATCATCAGTAATAGCACAAATACACGTTTGGGCCTTAGGGGCGTACCAAACCATATATCAAAAAAGTGGTATAAGAACCATGAGTGAACTAGACACAAGGCCTAGAGCCTGTAGAATCGCTGGGACCCCAAGGAACTACCCAAGGTAGTGACACAGGGGACCCACGGGGACTGTTTGCAGTGTGAGAACACAACCGCGGGTTCCCGTTATCTTCTATGGGTAATGTCGCGGTTGGAAATTTAAAGATTAGGGACACTTAGAATTGAGTCAGGACCAAACCCTTTTGGACTTAAGAAGTTCTAGGGCTAGCACCCACGGGAGCACCGGAGTACTCGAGTTACCTCACCCAGGGAAGCCGGGTGCATAGGTGTCTTTTGGTGTTGGGTCGCGTCGTCGATTGCAATGGAAGCCTGCAAAGAACTGCTGCTGCCGTGAAGAGAAGTGTCCGAAGAGATCCAAGCCTGGATTTAGGATGGAAGGAATCTGAAAGCAGAGGGGACAGAGTCTGGGTAACTAGCCAGTGACCGAGGGCAGGATGGACCAATGCCCACAGATGTCGGGTGCTTCAGGTGAGTTGATGGGTGTCTTGACTCTTCAGCCACGAGGTCCAGCAGGCGGTGATGGATTTGAGCTGTACCACAAGGTCTGTTGAGTGCTGCAGTGTCGGCGACCAGAATGGACCAAACAAGCCTTGGCAACGGCAAGTCACTGAAATTCAGAGAAAGGAATGCGGTGCAGACCAGCAAGGTCTGAGGGACTCACCCAACAAGGCTATCTCAGGGCATTTTGGGAGCAACCAGGAAAACCCAAACAGAAGAGGAGTGGCCTTCATGGGGACCTGCTAGCCAACGGGCTAGTGATCGCGAAGGAGCCTCAAGCGGTCGCAGTTGAAATTGGCCCACGGGTCACTCGTGGAGTGGAGGCCAGCAATCTTCGGTGGAGGAGGTGCTCAAGGCTGGGGCTACTTGGTTCCCAAAGTGCCCTTTGATAGGAATCCCAGGAAAATGCTGTTGCTGCAAAAGATCACACTGTCCAGGGGTCACGATTCCACGTCACCCACGATAGCCACGGGACTCAGCTTTGCTGTGGACTCAGGGTAGCCTCGGGGAAGTCTGGAAATCCACCTCTGGTGATGCAAAGACTTTGACGTCCGGCGGGAACTTCAGCAATGCAGACCGGTCAGTTGCTTCTTTGATGCCTGCCAAGCAGGGAAGTCACTCCTTGACCCCAAGGGAGATTTCTTCCGTCTTTTAGTCGAAATAGAAAGTCGAAGGTCCAAGATATATGATGCAGAGTTTCGTCCAGGGTAATCTAAAGTCCTAGGGACTGGATTCCTGTACTTATACTAAGTTTAGGGAATGGACTAACTCTAAGGCCCCACCTATGGGTGGGTTTGGAAAGAGGGATGGTTACACCCATTTCCTTTGTCCAGTTTCGCACCAGAGCAGGGGCAGGTAGCCCCTGCAACCGGTTTGAACTGGACTACGCACAGGGACACCAAATGTGCCCCCAGTGCAGGACTTCAAAGCACCAGAGAGTGCTCCCGCCCAGCCCCAATAAACATCTGCCTGTCTGGGGAGGTGGTTACACTTCTCTTCGACGGGAAACCTATTGTCCAGGACTCCCCTGCAGGAGTTTCGGTCAGCAACAGGAGGCGAGACCCGTGTCTGTGGCAGAGGCATCCATTTTGTGATGCCAAGGCTCAGGAAAGTCCTACCGGGTTTAGCCAGTGTGAACATGTCTTTCCCTCTAGAAGGGTGGAATGCTACCCCCACCGCCAGAACTGGCGGGGGGGGGGGTAGTATTCCAAAGCGTTTAACACCAAACATGACATGTTTTGAAACAGCCATTCCAAAGTTAGCATTTACCACAAGGTTATAATGCACTTAAGAGTATATGGTATGGCTGTATCACAGAACAGCCATAAGGAAGTATTTCCGAAAGCTGCAGAGGGGCTCAGATCATGCTTGGGCACCCTCTCACACAAAACCAAGCACTCTGCCTTCAGGATTGTCAAGGCCTGCCATAGGAGTGACTTATAGGTTTATATGTGTCTGTATATATGTGGATATAGGTAGCCTATACCACTGTAAGAGAAGGGGTGTAAGCACGCCCTTACCCAGGCTGCCATAGCAGACCTGTGGTGCCATTTTGAAGTGCTTTCCAGGAGTGGCATAATACATGCTTCAGCCCCTGGTACGCCTCTGAGGTACCTATGCGCTAGGTACATAGTATACCATCTATAAGGCACTCCAGAATACAATTAGATATGTACCTAATGTACATGCAAACCATTTTAGAGAGGAAGCAGCTAGGCTGTGGTCCTGATTAGCAGGGCCACAGCCAGACTAAGGTCGAAAAACAGTGAAACACCAGCAAAACGTGGGGGTACCTATGTGAAGCAGATCCTACTCTCCTACACCCAGGAACTTCACGGAGGCTCTGTGCAGAATGGAAACACAGACGCTTGCCCAATGGAAGTCAAAGAGAAGTCACAGTTGCAGTTTTAAAGAGGAAGGACCCTTGCCAGAGGACCCTGAAGAAACCCTTTGGAAGACAGAAGGTTGGAGAGCCACCACAACTGTGGATGCCACAGGAACCAGATTTCGTGCACCAGGGAATCCGGTTGCGTAGGGGTGATTCATGAAGTGAAGAACCTGCAAGCTGAGGGGACAGAGTCTATAATAATAATAATAATAATACTGGATTTTATAAAGCGCGAACAGCTACCTCACGAGGAGGTGTCCCGGCGCTAGAGGAACCACAGAAGTCCTGGGGCGGAGATAGAAGACCTAGCGTGGCTGGGAGAAGAGCCAGGTCTTTAGCATCTTCTTAAAGCAGGGTTCAGATGGAGCCTGTTGGATTGCTTGAGGTAGAGAGTTCCACAGAACGGAGACGTTTGCTGAAAAGGTACGACCGCCAAGGCGGGCCTTTTTTGCTCGTGGGACGACCAGTAGGACACGGTCATTTGACCGTAATGCACGGCTTTGGGAATATCTTGGAAGGCGTTTTTTTAGGTAAAGTGGGCAGGAGCCATGCAAAGATCTGAACGCAAGCGTCAGAGCTTTGAATTTTATCCGGTTGACCACAGGAAGCCAGTGCAGGGTTCGAAGATGCGGAGAGACTGACTGCTTGAAAGGAATTCGCAGTAGCAGCCTCGCAGCCGCGTTTTGAACTACCTGCAGTTTATGGGTTAGGAATTTTGGGAGGCCCAGGTAAAGACCATTAGCATAGTCAAGCCGTGAGGTGACCGTTGCATGGACTACCATTTTTCTACAGCTCTCTGGTAGAAGTTTAAGAAATTTTCGGAGGTTTCTTAGTTTACTTAAACAGCAACCAGCCACTTGTTGGATATGGGAAGTGAAAGACATTTTATTATCCCATCTCACTCCAAGGTTTTTTGCCGAGTGACTGGGCAAAGGGGGGGGGGCCCATCTCCACCGGCCACCATAGCTCTGGGGCGGGGGTGGGACCCTTACCGAAAAAGATAACTTCGGTTTTATTGGCATTTAGTTTTAGTTTGTTAGTATTCATCCAGTGAGCAATGTCCTGGAGACAGCCTTTAAAGTTTGCGAAGGATTCCTGTGTCATCTCAGAGTATGGAAATACCAACTGGGTGTCGTCGGCATAAGAAATTGCCTTAACACCCCAGTTGGCAATTAGCGTAAAAAGGGGGGCCAGATAGATATTGAACAAGAGAGGGCTGAGGGCCGAGCCCTGCGGGACTCCACAGTTGAGGGTTTTAGGTGTGGAAGAAATCGTCCCAAGTGCCACCTTCTGCGTTCTCTGAGATAGATAGGAGTTTATCCACCTCAACGCGTTGTCTTGAATGCCTATCTCTGCCAGCCGGCTGAGTAGTCTAGCGTGGTCCACCGTATCGAAGGCGGCCGACAGATCCAGGAGTACCAGCATAGCTGAACTTCCTGCATCCATCGACCACCTCACTGACTCGGCTACCTCTAGGAGTGCTGTTTCTGTGCTGAAACCGGGTCGAAAGCCAGATTGAGTTTCATGGAGAATGTTGTTGGTTTCCACAAATTTACTCAATTGGCGTTGTATCACTTTTTCCAGCATTTTTCCCGGGGCGGCTAGAAGGGATATTGGGCGGAGATTCGTGAGGTCATCTGGGTCCCCGTTTGGTTTTTTCTTTAGGGGAAGGAGAGTGGCATGCTTCCAAACGTCAGGAAAGATTCCTGACGTGATGGAAGAATTCCAGATACTTTGAAGTGTGGGCGCTACAGAGTCCGCTATGGCACTCCATAGTTTAGCAGGACAGGGGTCATCAGGGGAGCCGGATTTACAGCGGCTGAGTTCTTGCCTCACCTCGTTCAGAGGGATATGCGCGAACTGGGTGAGGGTTTCTCCTGTCTCGCCATTGTTCGCTGTGTCCTGTTTCACAGTACTTATTACTGGGCCAAAGGAGTCATATACTTTCTTAATTTTAAGATCGAAGTATTCTGAAATTTGCTCGCAAAGTAATGGTGTGGGAACAACCTCTCTTTCAATGCATTGAGGTTTGAGGAAGGACTGTACTACTTTAAAAACGTGTTTGCTGGACTGTTCTGCCTGTATAATCGAGTCCGCGTAGAAGCGCTTTTTATTATTCCTAATGGCTTTTCGGAATTTTTTTGATGCTTCCTTATATCTAGTTTTTTCTTCTAAGCCGTAGTTTTCTCTCCAGAATCTTTCCAGTTGTTTACAAGCCGCTTTCTCCTCTCTAAGTTCCTGCGTAAACCAGGGAGCTGAGGGGGATTCTCTTTTTGATAAAGCCCGAGAGGCTGGGGCAATAAAAGAAACCATCCCTCCTATCCATTCATTGAGTAGTAAAGCATCCATATTGGGATTATTTGTCAAGGGGGGAGTGGTTTGCGCCAGAACCGGGAACATAGACTCAGGGGTCAGTTTTTTCCATTGCCTTTTCATAAAGTAGCATTTACTTGGCGCCTTGGTATCGCTTCGAATGTTCAGAGTGAATGGGACAAGTGAATGATCTGACCATATCAAAGGGAGAGGTTTTTCAGGCCGCACATCCTTGATATTAGCAAAGATGAGATCAATAGTATGGCCCCCAGTGTGTGTGGGGCCTTCATTGATCAATCTGAGGCCGGCAGCGTCTAGCGTTGTTCGGAGCATCTCTGCCATGGCGCTCTGCCATCTCTGTCTATGCCACTTGAAGATGACCAGGAGGCACAGAAGCGCAATACCCACCAATGTCGGAAGGTTGAGAAGAGAGGATACAGACCTTATCGCTGCATGTGAGGACCAGATGACGCTAAGGAAAACCAGGAGCCATGCACGCGCTGCCCCATGTTAGGTGTCAGTGTCTAGGTGGTCAGTGTCCGAGGGGAACACCAGCAGGCCTTGGTAGCCGCTACTGGCGTGGAGAGGGAAAAGATGCTGATGTTGGGACCAGCAAGGTCCAAGGAAGTCACCAAGTGCAGGAGAGTCAAAGCGGGCCCCGAAGTCAGGGGGGCCGTCTGAAGCACAAGAAGACCCTCAGGAGGACCCACAGGCTGTCCTTGATGCCTTCTGGAGACCCAGGATGGAGCAAAGAAACAGACAACTTGAGGAACAGCAAGAGTAGAAGCAGCTGGAGTCTAACTTGTTGCAGTCTCGGTACCAGGCGAAGTCCAACCAAGTCCCAGTGTTGAGACGGTCGAACATTGTCTTGGTTTCAGATGTGAGTCTTGTTCTGCGACACATCTAAGGACCCACTCACAGGGGTGCCCTTATCTACCCTAGGGAAAGGGTTGGATGACTCTGGGCAACTCTTAGAGGAAAGGCTGGACAGAGAGGAGGATTCTCCCCTATCCTTTGTCCAGTTTTGCGCCAGAGCTGAAACCAAGGGTTCCTGAACTGGCTCAAACCGGAGTATGCAAGGATGGCACCAAATGTGCCCTTCAAAGCAGTCTGATGGCGCTGGCATGCGCACCCCACCCCAGCCCAGTACACTAAGTCCTGTCTGGGAGGTAGTCACACCTCCCTGTGACAGTAAACCTATTGTTCTACCTTACCCTGCTCGAGCTCAGCTCAGCAGCTTGAGGGCAGAATCATGTCCGTAGTCGGGAGCAGCAGTAGCTTTCTGGCAGACACTGAAAGACTGTTACCGGGAGTACAGGGGTTACCCAAAGGGAGCCCCAGTACATGGCATCATACTTCCAGCAATGGAATCAGTGTTGGAATATGATTCCAATATGGTTGATTCCAAATATGACCAGGTGTAGGTGCAGCCACATTATAGTTAGACATTGCGTAAGGACTGATGTCCACTATATATCACTGCACTTACAAAGCCTGAAGAATCAAATGTGGGGTTTGTAGAGGTGTCCTGCTCATGCAGGGGCATCCTCACACTTGTAACCAAGCACCCTCCCCTCAGGACTGAAGAGCCTGCCATAGGGGTTACTTATAGGTGTTAAGTGCAGTGACCTCAGATATAAGAAAACATATATCTGTCGTGAGTGGTGCAAGCACCAGCTCACACAGGCTGCAATGGCAGGCCTGTAGTCACAGTTTAAATGGCCTCTCATAGGTGGCAAAATACATGCTGCAGTCCATGGGAGACCCCTGGTGTACCTATGCCCTCTGTATCACCGTACATATACTAGGGACCTATAAGGGTATACCAGTACGTGTTAAGTGCAGTGACCTCAGATATAAAGAAACATATATCTGTCGTGACTGGTGCAAGCACCAGCTCACACAGGCTGCAATGAAAGTCCTGTAGTCACAGTTTAAGTGGCCTCTCATGGGTGACAAAATACATACTGCAGACCATGGAAGACCCCTGGTGTACCTATGCCCTGGGTATCTCAGTACCATATACTAGGGACTTATAAGGGTACACCAGTAGCCAATAGTGGAGGTACCAAAGCACTTACCAGAGACAATTTAGGGGAGAGAGCACACATGCTGGGGTCCTGATTAGTAGGGACCCAGGAGGCTAAGTCAAAAACACACTGACTCCAGGCACAAAGTGGGGGTGACCATGAAAGGAGATCCTACTTTCCTACATTGTATTTTCACAATCTAGACATAGTGACATGTGAAATGATATGAGTAGACATATGTAAAGTTGCGTAGTGATGCATAGTGCACATGGTGCCAATACACGTCACTAAAATCAGCTAACATAATTGGGATATCAAATCACAAAGTAAAGCAGCATATTCAATATCCATCAAACAGCCATATTATAGAAAAAGAACAATTGTAACAGCCATGAATAGCAAAGCAATCCAAATTCTCTATATTTTCACCTTCTGGCTCCAGCATGGTATGGTTTTATGTCTCAAAGCACAACAGTGCACATGGAAAGGCCTATAGACTCAGAGGTGGTGCGCGGGGCGTCCCTCCTCACCCCAACTCAATTAGTGGCATTGCTCATAAGCGGTACACCATCAGGCAAGGAGGTCTGAAGGCCAAGAAAAATAGTATCCCAGTTAGCTGACAGTGGATATTTCCGGAGGCCCAGATTGTCTTCTCTATGAAGCACTATGGTCTCCGATTTGGCCCAACTGATAACAGAATGTGACCAGGCCTGCCACGTCGGAGGCTCAGGTGAATTTAACCGGTGGGTAGAGGCGCTTAGCCATCAATAACCCCGGATCCAAAACCCAATATCCATGACCCATTGACCCGGCCTATATGGCCAATGCCAACAGCTCAATAGCCAAGGAAAAGAAGAGAGAGGAAAGTGGACAACCCTGCCGAGTGCGCCTGCGTATATGTACCTGGTGGGAGATCAGGGTTCCTGTGCAGCCCCTCACCGGTGGCGATGTGTACAGTAGGCGCCCATACCAAGGAAGTGGGTCCCTATGCGGTATCGTGGCAGTACTGCAAAAGAGAAAGGGCCACTCCAGCAAATCAAAGGCCTTCTCAGGGTCCAGAACCAAGCAGCCAGAACAAGGGTAGACACACAGAGCGTAAACAAGGAGCTGGAAAAGACACCTCCGATTTAATGATATATTGCAGGCTAGCACAAACCAGTTTTCATCCAGGTGTATTAGCACAGGGACCAGGGGCACCAGATGATCTGTCAAAAGTTTGGGTAATATTTCATAGTCTGTGTTGAGCAACTCTAGTGGCCTGTAGGAGCCACGTAGAGCAGGGTCCCTGTCTGGTTTGGAACGGGACACCAGCAGGGCATCACAAAAAGACATCGGAAGGCGAGAAGGCAAAAGGGCCTCATTGAACATGGTCAGCAAGTGGGGAGCCAACTGGTCGGCAAATGCTTTGTATTTCAGCCAGCAGTCCATCAGGACCCGGTGACTTGCCTGTGGCCAGTGCACGGATAGCTTCCTTTACTTCAAATGGAGTGATAGAGGCATTGAGCTCCAAGCATTGGTCAGGGTCTGTACGTAAGAAGGGGAGAGTGGAAAATAATGTGTCTTCTTCGGCACTGTCAGCAGTAAGGGCCGATTGACATAGCTTGCTGTAGTGCTCGGTGAGCTCATCATGGATCTCCCATTGTGGGTCGAGCATGCAATAGCTAATTGGTCAAAAATGGTGACGTTTGGCTGCTCCTATCAGATCAACCATGCCAGGAGGGAGCCCGATTTGTCGGCCGGTGCATGAGCTTTGGCAGAATGAGCCGCACACTACGAAGGGGAGTTGTGCCATGGGCGTTACGGTAGGTGTGCCCACGTAACACCCATGGCATTTGACACATTCCCTGATTTACAACAAGCTGTAAATCTGTGAATGCATCAAAAGCCTACGCATCCCCAGGGGAAGCGTAGGGGAGCCACAACGAGGTGAAAAAACATTATTTCTCCTACTTTTTCCACTTTCTGTGTGCTGAATTCAGCAGCACACATAGAAAGAGGATATCACCTCCATGGATTGTTTTTGTGCAGGAAGGTTTCTCTTCTTGCACAAAAACAATCATCCCTACAATGTGGACAACTTTGCACCATGGTGTAATGGTGCCTACGTTGGCGCATGGCTGCCATTTGAGCGCCACCGCAGTAACGGAGCACAGGAATGTGTCATATCTTATTGATACGGCGTATTCCTGCCTTTTTCTTCTGACGTAGGGAAGCGCAGAAGGAAGGCCTGTGGTGCTGCCTTACACCAAAAGTTTGTAAACGAGGCCCTAACTAACTACCATTTCTGCCTGGGTAACGATCCCATCGCCTGCACTTGCATACCAAGTAGTCGGCATGATTTGTGTAGCAGCATTGCCCCCTCCTTAACCCGAGGTGAAGCCTGCATGGTAAACTCAGTTGTAACTGTATCAGCCTAGGAATTTATGGTTCGTATCCCACAAGTGAGCCTCTTTTAGGAATACGACGTCTAGGATGCTTTGCCTAAAAAATTACATAACTGCGCCCCTCTTGACTGTTATTGAGCCCATTGACATTCTACAACAGGATTGTGTGCTTAATGGATATGGTGTCCTATCTTGCCTAGCCATTGGGCAGGGGTATTAGGGTAGCAAACATCTGTCTTGCCTACCTTAAACTGAAACAGCATCCAACATTAACAGAATGCTGCTTGTCCCACCCAACTATAACTGCACAGTTTTACCCCAGAAGCATATGTTGCCCAAGGTCAACCGAAACACAAAAAAACAAAAACAATGCTAATATGCGGCCACATGTAATAACCCATAGTTCCAGCTAGAACCCAATGCAGCAAGGGGGCATGTAGCTTAATTCAGCATACCATGCCAATCACTGTGTCCTGCCTTTTAAACTGCAGCTCCATCTGTCCCGCAGGTCACTGTGCTAGCATTTGTATGGTGGCCTCTGGGAAGGAAAGTTCTCACAGGGTGTGAGATATGGCTTACAGTATCACTTAGACTGAAGTTTGAGGATTCGTCATGTTTTGGGTTATGAGTGCTTCCCCGTATGATGATTGGGCCAAAGATCTAAATATATGGTAGTGGCTATCTCTGGGCTCCTCCGCCATTTTGTTGGATTCGGACAGAAGGTCTACCTCAGCCGATTCCTTAGGTCCATTCCACACTCTCCATGGCAGGAGCCCATTCTTCCACATTTTCTTTCACTCCATGGTGGGAGAGACAGCGGGAGCCCTTTCCTGACAATTGGGGACGTTTATTATTTTATCCAGTGCTTTAAATGGGCCCTCACCGGTGCTGAGTACCGGCACTTCTGAGATTTATCACTCTTAGTACCGCCACTTCTCTACTGCCGAGGAGAGTACCGGTACTCATGAAACGCTGGTGCTGGTGGCCTGTCTCTGACAGCCAAGGCACTTCTGTAGACCTGAGTCGAATAATTAAACGTGGGCTCATTTGCATACCGTCCAGGTGTTCACCATCATGCTGGGTTGCAAACACAGACATCGAGGCAGCCTGGTCACATCGTAATTAAGAAAGCCGTGGAAGGTAACCAGGTTCAAATGGCTTTAATCCCACCTGATTCTTTTGTTAAGTGTCTGCTTATGTTTGACTGCTTGCCTGCGTGCTTGCCTGTGATTGTTTTTGTGTGAGAGAAAAACGAGAGAAAGGGGGAGAGAATAGAGACACTCTTGGAAGTTTTATTAAAGGAAATGTGTGGAATGCTTTGTGTGTGCATGTCTGCTTGTTTCTTTCTGTCACTCGAGAATATATAGAATTGTGTCAAGCAATTGACAGTTTTGATGTTGCAAATATTACAAAACAAGGAAATGTTAAAATATTGCCGCGTTTGGCTTTCATTTTTGTGTAATGAGTAAACAAACCTGCTTTGTTTATTGTAAGACATTTCTTATGTGTTTTGGTATGTGCGGCAAGTAGTATAGAAGTCAATAAGTATCGGCTTGTCTTGCCATAAGCCCCGCCTCCAAGCCCCGCCCACTCACCACATTTAAATGAGTACCTGCACTATTTTCCCCCAATTTAAAGCACTATTTCTATCCCAGTTCCAGACAGACCAAAATCACAGGAGTTTGAAAGAAATGAGATTTACCATTGTGGAGAACTTTCGAACGGACCGGGAAGACCAGCATAGATGTGAAGTTCATGGTTTTATGTTTGGCCTCAGAAAGATCTGCATTGTTTTTGTATTTTTATAATGTAGTCAGTAAAGATCATGGTAGACCCTGGGTGGGGAGTCTTGCTGTCTGGGATTGTGGGCTCTCTCCACTATAAAGCACTAAGACACGTACTCCTTCGGCTCCCAGGACAAGAGACATGTTGTGATATATTGGGTTGGTTGCAATCCCTCTCTCCCTTCAGGTATTCCAACTATCTGCACTTTATTCCGCCTGGAGGCACAACGAGGAGAAATATCTTTATTTCTCATCGTTTTTCCTTTTTCGATGTGTGCTGCATTCTGAGGCACACATAGAAATAGGAAAACACCTCTTGTGAGTGTTTTTGTGCAGGAATGTGCCACGGGCATATTTAGAAGGCAACATAAAGCAACGTTACGTAACTTTTCATGGCCTTATAAATATATGCCCCTTTCACGCACCAAACTGTGTGAAAGGGGCATTCCATGGGTGTTGCTGAGGGCGCTCCCAACAACATCCATGACTTTTTCTCACTTCCCCAGATTTGCGAGAAATGGTAAGTCTGAGGCAGTGCCAAAAACTTACGCCTACCCAGGGGAGACGTAAGGGAGGCACAATCGCAACATCCATTGATTTTGACACTGCCCCATATTTACAAGGGTGGCGTAAATATGGGACTGCGCAAAAATTAAGACGAGGGAAAACCTGGTCTTACCCTGGAGTAACGAACAGAGAAATGTTTAATTTCTCCTCGTTTTTGCTGTTTCCATTTGTGCTACGTTGTTCAGCAGACATAGAAACAGCAAAATGTCATTGACTGTTTATGTGCAGGAAGGTGTCCCTTCCTCCACATAACCACTCATTTACAAAAAAAAAAAAATCGTTTTGCCTCTTCTATGTGTGCTGCATTAGGCAGCACATATAGAAATTAGAAAACGTCATTTAAAGATTGTTTATGTGCAGGAAGGGCCTTATTTATGAGGACTTGCGACACGATTGTGCCACAGTTGCATCACTTTTTGTGACGCACCAGTGGTGTAAAAAATATGCCATGTTGCACCCTATTTAAAAAGTGATTCATCTAAGTAGATGCGTCACCTTGTAAAGCCCTATGCTACATTATAACTGCGCCAGGTATAATGTATGCAGGGTGGGCATCCCCTCGTTAAAGGCAGCATAGAAGTTACGCCACTGCATCAGTGGCATCACTTTTGCGAGACACTCTAGCAATGTGTCATTACTGGGCCTACAAATACATTAGAAATACTGACGTATCTGTAACTCCTTCAGACATGAAGCGCCGTACATAAAATACAGCACATCCTTCGTGTCGCAAGGAGGGCGCAGTGAAAACTGTTGCACCCCTGTTTTCCCGCAGCAATGCGGCAGTTTTCGTAAATGAGCCCCAAACAATCTTCTCCTGCAACGCAGACACCATTGCACTATGGTGCAAGGGTGCCTGCGTTTGCTTGTAAGAAAGTCTTTGATGGTTAAAGTGCGTCTACGACAACCTGAATGTAAGAAAGTCATTGATGGTTAACCCTTACGACCCGCCGTGAATAGGCCCTTCGTAACAAACCATTCGTAGCTCAAGTATACCACCGTGGGATCAAGAAATAAACGAGAAAAATAGTAAAACTTCCTGTATGCTACCTCTCTCTCTCTACCTTATTTTCTTTCCCGCCCCCTTTCACCCTTTCCCTTCCTCCTACTGTGACAGTGGAAAGGGGGACACCCGAACATAAGTAAACCAGATATGTACCGCAACCAACACGGCCAGTTTGGGCTACTAGCCTGCAACAATAAAGCGAGGCCTATTACACGTTATATATTATACAATTTTTTTTAATTAAAATATATTTAAAAAAAAAAAAAAAGTTAATCTACGACAGCCTGATTGTAAAATAATCATTGATGGTTCAAGTGCATTTATGACAATCAACTTTTAAGATAACGGCTCTTAAATATAAAGCATTTAAACCAGTTCAATGTACACTAAAGTTCAACATATATATGTTTCTGCATATAGCGTGGGTAACCAAGCGTTGGTAAATAATGTTTCATACATCCCTGTGTTATAATGCACAATCTCATTTACGCTAACACATTATTTTGAGATCTTCGCATCGGCAACGATCTTCCAAAAATTTCGTAACTTGTCATCAGCCACCACACGAAGTGCGGCTGACTTAGAGCGGCAAACTGTCCGGTATGTAAACCGAAAGTTGGAGAGAAAAAGCACGTATTCGTTGTGCAGAAAACTACTAGAATAAACTCTAGTTAACAAGAAGTGCATTATTGTTTTGAGTTTCGGTCGTGTATGTATTTGCAATGCATTGTGGGCAGGCGGATGTTCTTTCCGGTTCTCTCGCCCTGATTGCTGGTAAACCGTCTGAAGAGCGTAGCTTAAGGCAAAACAATAAATGGAGTCTGACTGGACTAGGACCTGTAGTAGCAGTCTCCACCCTGCAACACCCCCTCCGCCCTCCCATGTATGTTACAGTGTGGTGCCTGGCTGATTGTGATTAGGGTCGCCCCAGTGACGACCCGTGGTATTGCACCCCTGGTGTCTATTCAAAGAGGTGCCTGGTTGCCTTGATGAGGGACCCCTAGTGACATACCATGGTACTGCACCCCTGCTGTCTATGCAGTGTGGTGCCTGGCTGACTTGATTAGAGACGCCCAGTGATGACCCCTGGTACTGCATCCTGGTATATTGTAAAGGTGCTATCCAACCAATATTATGCATCATCCCTTTTATTGCTCCCCAGACAGCAGCAACAAACAAGCAATAGAATCAGAACACTTTCAGCTTCTAGAACACTGAACATGCATGTAGAACTGGCAGCCATCTTCCTCTTTTGTTGCTGCTCAGTGATCAGATAAGTCACACTTTTGTCCCCTTGTATAAGATTAATTAGTCTAGAAATATTGTATAATTTATTTAAAAGGGTATATTTATTAAGCTAATATTGAATTAATTAGAATACATAACTGTATCATTTAGATTTGTTGCACGAGGATTGTGTGAAGATTTGACGGCTTTAGCGTCGTATGCTGTTGCGAGCATATTTAGAGGGTATGAGTTTTGAAATAAAGGAAAGTAGGGTTTGGCATAAGTATTAGGAAGTTTGGCAGGTATGGAAAATAGCGTTTTTGGGCTTGTTTGAATTACCTTGGCAACGCGACTGGACGTTTGTGGCCAAGCGCGAGGCAACGAGTGTTCGATCCTCGAGTGCAGATGGAGTTTGTGTCTCGAGGCGTTCGACTCTCTAGCGCGAGGAAGGCGCACGCAGCATAGAGAAGGAAAACTTGACCTGGTCTCAGGCCAGGACGCTCCCCCCACCGCCCCAGCGTTCCCTGCTGGTGCTGTGTCCTCTGGCTGCTGCCCCTCGCTGCTGCTGGGAGTTCGAGGCCCTCCTCCACCCGCAGGCTCCCGCCTGCGCCTCATCCCTGGTGGCCCAGTGGTGGGCGGTAAGTATTCGGTCTGATCTGCTGCCTGTTTCCCGTATTTGTATTGTATTTGGTGCCTGTTTTCTCTGTGCGCTGCCTTAGTGACTGTTTCCTGTATTTGTGTTATACCTGTTGCCTGTTTTCTCTGTGCGCAGCTTTAGTGACTGTTTCCCGTATTTTTATTGTATTTGTTGCCTGTATTTGTTGCCTGTTTCCTTTCTGCTGTGCTCCCCGCATTCCTTTCCCGCTGCTGCGTCCCCTGCGGCCCCGCCCCCTCCTCTCCCATTCGCTTCCCGCCACCCGCCTCCCAGCTGCTCCTCCCTCCCTCCACCCCTTCTTAATGCAGGACGCTGCGCGGCGAGGGTGCAAACCTTGACCTGCTCTCAGGCCAGGACGCTCCCCCCACCGCCCCAGCGTTCCCTGCTGGTGCTGTATCCTCTGGCTGCTGCCCCTTGCTGCTGCTGGGAGTTCGAGGCCCTCCTCCACCCGCAGGCTCCCGCCTGCGCCTCATCCCTGGTGGCCCAGTGGTGGGCGGTAAGTATTCGGTCTGATCTGCTGCCTGTTTCCCGTATTTGTATTGTATTTGGTGCCTGTTTTCTCTGTGCGCTGCCTTAGTGACTGTTTCCTGTATTTGTGTTATACCTGTTGCCTGTTTTCTCTGTGCGCAGCTTTAGTGACTGTTTCCCGTATTTTTATTGTATTTGTTGCCTGTATTTGTTGCCTGTTTCCTTTCTGCTGTGCTCCCCGCATTCCTTTCCCGCTGCTGCGTCCCCTGCGGCCCCGCCCCCTCCTCTCCCATTCGCTTCCCGCCACCCGCCTCCCAGCTGCTCCTCCCTCCCTCCACCCCTTCTTAATGCAGGACGCTGCGCGGCGAGGGTGCAAACCTTGACCTGCTCTCAGGCCAGGACGCTCCCCCCACCGCCCCAGCGTTCCCTGCTGGTGCTGTATCCTCTGGCTGCTGCCCCTTGCTGCTGCTGGGAGTTCGAGGCTCTCCTCCACCCGCAGGCTCCCGCCTGCGCCTCATCCCTGGTGGCCCAGTGGTGGGCGGTAAGTATTCGGTCAGATCTGCTGCCTGTTTCCCGTATTTGTATTGTATTTGTTGCCTGTTTTCTCTGTGCGCTACTTTAGTGACTGTTTTCCGTATTAGTATTATATCTGTTGCCTGTTTTCTCTGTGCGCTGCTTTGGTGACTGTTTCCCATATTTTTATTGTATTTGTTGCCTGTTTCCTTTCTGCTGTGCTCCCCGCATTCCTTTCCCGCCGCTGCGTCCCCTGCGTCCCCGCCCCCTCCTCTCCCATTCGCTTCCCACCACCCGGCGCCCAGCTGCTCCTCCTTCCCTCCACCCCTTCTTAATGCAGGACGCTGCGTGGCCGCGCAGCGGGCGCGCCGCTGGCACGCCAGAGGCAAGCCCGTCTGCATCCGTCCGCACCTGGACTGCGCCCTGCGCCAGAAACCCTGGACCCCGCGCACCCCACTGCACCATACCCAGCCTCAGCTACGACGCCGACTCTCTCCACGCTCTCAACACCGGCCGAGACCAACGCTGCAACCAGGCCGCCCCGAAACGCACCCACGGACCCTTTACCTGCCGCAGCTGCAGCTTCACCTGCTACAGAACCACCAAACCATCAAGGACCAGACCCAACCACCTCCGCTGTATACTCCTCAACACCCGCTCTGCACGCAGACACGCCATCGAGCTCTGGGACCTGCTCGACGCCACTGCCCCGGACGTAGCCTTCCTGACCGAGACGTGGTGGAACGACTCCTCTGCACCAGACATCGCCATTGCCATCCCAGACGGCTGCAAGATCAACCGCAGGGACTGCGCTAACGGCATCGGAGGAGGAATTGCCATCGTCCACAAGTCCACCCTCAAGGTCACCACCCACGCAGACGACACCCTCAACGCCGCCGAACACCTGCACTTCCGGATCCACACCGACCCCAACACCACCCTCAGAGGAACGCTCATCTACAGACCCCACGGACCCCGGGCCCAGTTCAGCGACTCCATCGCTGACCTTGCCAGCACCCACGCACTCACCTCCACGGACTACATCCTCCTCGGGGACCTAAACTTCCACCTTGAGAACAACAACGACGTCAACTCCACCATGCTGATCGGCGACCTCGCCAACCTCGGCCTCAGATAACTCGTCACTGCACCCACCCACGCCGCCGGCCACACGCTGGACGCTGTCTTCTCCACAAGCACCCACGTCACCTTCAACCACACCACCGAATCCCACTGGACCGACCACCGCTGAATTCACTTCACCTTCAAAAAACCAACCACGCACCACCGCACCCAACAGCTGCCTCGCCGTGGCTGGAGCAAAGTCATCGAAGACCAGCTGCTCACCACCCTCTCCCAGAACCCACCCACCGACCCCACCAACCCAGACGCCGCAGCCCGCAACCTCAGACAGTGGATCGACGACTGTGCCAACACCCTCGCCCCACTGAAGAAACCCTCCAACAGCCACGTCAGCAAGAGAGTCACCTGGTTCACCGGCGAGCTCCTGGCCTCCAAGCCCACATGCCGGAAACTGGAGAAGAAATGGCTCCACGAACGTACACCGGACAACCACGCAGCCCACAAGGACGCCACCCGCAGACACCACCACCTCATCAGATCAGCCAAGAGGTCCTCCTTCAAGGACCGCCTGGAAAACAACGCACAGGACAGCAAAGAGCTCTTCCGCATCGTTAAATAACTATCCAACCCCAGCGCCAACACCAATGACATCCAGCCCTCACAGGAACTGTGCGACTCACTGGCCATCTTCTTCCCCTGCAAGATCGCTGACATCCACGACAGTTTCAACACCACGACCGACCCGACCACGCCAGATTCCAGCCCTCCTCCGAACACCAACAACGCCAACCGATTTACCTCCTGGTCCAACGTCAGCGACGACGAGACACGCAAGGTCATGAACTCCATCCACTCAGGATCTCCGACAGACCCGTGCCCACACCACATATTCAACAAGGCAGACGCAGCCATCGCCCCCCAACTACAGAAGGTCATCAACATCTCCATTGAAACAGCGACATTCCCGGAAAGCTGGAAGCACGCCGAAATCAATGCCCTCCTCAAGAAGCCCAAGGCGGACCCCAAGGACCTCAAGAACTTCCGGCCCATCTCCCTGCTCCCATTCCCGGCGAAGGTCATCGAGAAAATCGTCAACATGCAACTGACCCGCCACCTCGAAGACAACAACATACTGGACCCGTCCCAATCCGGATTCAGACGAAACCATAGCACCGAGACTGCCCTCATCGCCGCCACAGTTGACATCAGGCGCCAATTAGACAACGGTGAAACATCAGCCCTCATCCTCCTGGGCCTCTCGGCCGCCTTTGACACGGTCTGCCTTCGCACTCTAAAAACACGTCTCCAAGAAGCCGGTATCCAAGAGAAGGCCCTCGACTGGGCCACTTCCTTCCTCCCCGGCAGATCCCAGAGCGTCTGCCTCCCACCCTTCTGATCCAAAGCCTCCGACATCATGTGCGGCATCCCCCAGGGCTCCTCCCTCAGCCCAACGCTGTTCAACATCTACATGGCCCCCCTCGCACAAGTGGCCCACCACCGCAACCTCAACATCATCTCCTACGCCGACGACACTCAGCTCATCCTCTCCCTCACCAAGGACCCTCGCACCGCCAAAACCAACATCCACGACGGAATGAAGGCCATCGCCGACTGGATGAGGAGCAGCCGGCTGAAACTGAACTCGGACAAGACGGAGGTCCTCATCCTCGGACCCAACCCCTCGGCCTGGGACGACTCCTGGTGGCCGACCACTCTCGGGACAGCACCGACACCCACCGACCACGCACGCAATCTAGGATTCATACTCGACTCCTCCCTCTCCATGTCCAAACAGGTCAACGCCGTCTCTTCCTCCTGCTACAACACCCTCCACACGCTTCGCAGGATCTACAAGTGGATCCCGACCGAAACAAGAAGAACTGTGACACAGGCCCTCATCAGCAGCAGGCTGAACTACGGCAACGCACTCTACGCTGGAATCCCAGCCAAACACCTACGACGACTACAGCGCATCCAAAATGCCTCCGCCCGACTGATCGTCAACGTCCCCCGCCGCAGCCACATCACCCCCAGCTAACAAACCTACACTGGCTCCCCGTCGATAAGAGGATCACCTTCAAACTCCTCACCCACGCACACAAAGCACTCCACAACACCGGACCAGCCTACCTGAACAGCAGACTCAGCTTCCACACCCCCACCCGCCAGCTCCCCTCCGCCAGCCTCGCACTCGCCGCTGTCCCCCGCCTCCAACGAACAACCTCCGGGAGCAGATCCTTCACCTACCTCGCCGCCAAGACCTGGAACACCCTACCTACCCACCTACGGCAGACCGAAGACCTACTTGCCTTCAGAAGACTCCTCAAGACCTGGCTCTTCGAGCAGTAGCGAAACTCCCCCCCCCCCCTCTCAGCGCCTTGAGACCCTCACGGGTGAGTAGCGCGCTTTACAAATACCATGATTGATTGATTGATTGGCGTGCGTACGGCGGCCATTTTTGATGATTGGGAATTGCTTTATTATGTTAAGGGGGCATTGAAGAGGACATATTTTGGGAAAAGAAATACGAAGTCTGTCAGAACGCGAGTCAGTTTCTGACAGACTTCGGTGGAAAGTTCAGCAGGAGGTCGTGTATTTGAATTGAAGTGAGCAGCTAAGGGAAAGAATTTGAAAATTAAGGTTAGGGTTAGAAAAAAGGAAAGTGGTATATAAAGGATTTATGAACTAGTTTGTTGGAAGGTTTTTAGAGGAAATCTATAATTTGGTTTTGTTGGAAAGTCATTAAAAAAAAATGTTGAAGGAAACTTTGAGGAGAGAATGAAGAGCTACATGGAAAAAATGTTTGGGGAGATGTCGGGTTCAATAGATAAAAAAAGAGAGAATACCATGGAGAAAGGTATGTTAAGAAGACAAAGATCAGGGGAAGATGAGAATTTCTGGACCACTGAGGAGATTGATGTGGTTGCAGGAGGTTCTAATCAAGGGAGTAAGAAAGCACAAAAAAGGAAAATGATTGAGTCATTAAAAAAAGGGAAAGAACGTAAGGTTCTGAAAGGAATCACCACAAAGGCGAAGGAGATCGCAAAAAGGGTGCAAAAAATTAAACATACTACTGTTGCTTGTGATTCAACATCGTCAAGTGGTGATGTTGAGCTTATTTGTAGTTCAGGTATCGAAGATTCAGATGTGGAGGTGATACAGCGCGGAATTTCAAATCCTCCCTTCGTCACAGACCAAATATCACACTAACACATTCACTCAATGCATTCATTGGTGGGGCCCATAACACCAACACTCACACTTCATTCATCCTTGATCTGCTCTTACGGGAGAGATGAGTGTTCCAAACACTGACATGAAAGGAATACCTTATCACCTAAAGGAAATTTATTTACATAACCATACACTAAATATCCTTAGTCCAGCACATCTTAAACCTGAACCTCGAGATATTCCTTCCACTTGGTCGATAGATCAAATTAGTTGAGTTGGAGAAATGATTTTAATCCTCTTTAATTTACATTCAAATCTTAATCTATTCCCTTTCAATAAATAACCCAACACATTTGCTTGTTAATCCATTATATTGTTTATCTAATTAATGCAAGAATTTAGTTCCATCTAGTAAATTTATTAATTATCACACAAATCACAGAATATTATATTTACCTATTCCGGCTATCGTTCGTCCTCTAAGTCAGCAGCTTTAGTCGTCAGCACGCTACAGTCCCAAAGTTCAAGTCATGGACCAGAAACGTGCAAATATCGATCAATGCCCATAGAATGTTCGGAAATCTGTAGTTTATCAGGAAATTGGGCAGCAATTCAGTCCGTCAAAGATTCAGGGAAAACAGCTGTCCTGCAGTGTCACCGTCCTCTCCGTCAGCATAACGTCAGGAAAAAAAGAAAAGGTTCTGCGCAACTGTAACATTTGCTTAGTTTGGGATCTTCTGATTGGTTGGTTAAGATCGTCTGTTTCGGTTTCCCAAAGTCTATGATGTCACACCGTCAGGCATGATCCATCCGGTTATTAAAATTGTCCATTGTCAAAGCTCTTGGCAGAAGTCCAGTCGTGACCTTGTTCGGGTACATAGAGTGTAGGTCATCTTGAGGCCACTGGTACAGGAGCTTGGGACATGCGCACTCGGTCTGAAACCTCGTGGAATGGTAGCTGTCTCGTTGCGTGTGTCGGTCGGCCATTTTGTCTTAGGTCCAATCGGTCATCTTAAGCGAAACAAACACAAAAAGCAATTAAAACATGGAAATAACGAATAAAATGTTTAACCCTCACTAATTCCCCTATGTGTATGTAATTATCTAGCATAATAGCGACATTTAAAGCGTTTATATTCACCCAATGATGTCATCTGGTGCAACTTACAATTACGTCACAAAAGCAACATTTATCATGCAATATTCTATTTTGCTAGTATTAGTATGCGTACGTATATTAGTTTACAAATTATTTTAGCCATGCAAAATGCAAATCCCATGTGTAATTCATACATTAGTATGGTTGATTAAGTATCACTCAAAATGCATTAATATTATTACAATTAATAGATTATTCTAATTAGTATTAACAAGCAGAAATGGGGGGGTATACAACATTTTGTACTACCAGCTCCATCAATCCCCCCTTTGGTGATTATATCACCACACCATCAAAAATTTGTATTCCTTTTATGGAGTTTCAAAGTGATTACTTGCTTTTATTCATAACTCAGTTTCCCCTGTCTCTTCTCTTTTCGCTGACTTATACATACTCTCCTTAACTTCCTCTAATTCTATTTCTTCAAAGTCTCTCTCTTGTTTCTTATCTTTTCTCCTTAAATTTTCTGACTTTTATTCTTTTTTCGACAGATACACACTAATCTTATTATTAATACTATGAAAATCACACAGGTTAATGGAAATAAAATTCTACCTAAAAATATACTACCTAAATTTATTAAGAAAGCTGATATTTTCTTTCCAATTTTTTCCCAAACACCTTCAACCTCCAGTGGTGCAATTTCGTCATGCAGTTCAGTTATATTTTTAATATACATTTTCAAATCTTTACTTTCATCTGGAATGTAAGTACAACAATGTTGAACTTTCAGCATTCCACAGACTCCACCGTCTTTTGCCAATAATATATCAAGGGCAAGTCGATTTTGCATGACCATGGCACGCACAGCAACCATTACAGTGTTCACCAATACAAATCCTCCAGCAGTGCTTGTTGACAAGCGATCCACTACTGTTGAAAGCCTTCTAATTTTGTTTGCATTCAGAGATATTCCCACTGCTGGTATCAATGCTCCAAAGATGTCACCCACAATTTCTGACCAAGATTCTCTCTTACTACGTGCTAAATAACTACCTAAACTATGTATACCATCTTCTCCTCTATCCCTATAAAAAATCTTCGGAAAAACCAGACCTACATAACATGTGCCATACCAATGGTCTGGCAAACGATAATATGCCCTGTTCCCGCAAATGAAATATAACCCAGGGAAAACTGGATCTTTTCCACCTTTAAATCCCCATCCACCCATGATTCGGTATGTATCATGGCACTCACTATTACCTACAAAATAATTATCACATGCAGTTTGATTCCTTCTAATACACAATTTCCCTTTCTGAGGCCAATCTAAAGCCATAGTTGGACTAGCTTCACCTATCAAGTGTTTTTCCATTTCTACATCCCAGACTGTCTTCTCCACCTTTCCTTCAGATGCCTTTCTTTGCATTTTCAGTCTCCTTTCTTCAACCATATCTAAAAATGTATTTTCCTCTTTCTTTAAACTGCAAGTCAAATTGTTTTTAAATATATATTCTAATGTTAGTTCTTTAGTCTCTAAGAAAAATTCACCTAATTCCTTTGCAGGTTTTACCTTGTTTAGATTGTTAATTGATGGTACTTGTGAAAATATGTTATCTACATCTGAAAAATAATACTCTAATTTCCCTGTTTGATAAAATAAACTAGCTATTACACTACATGTTATTCCATAAGTTACTGGAAGGTGGTGATAAGTCACTCCCTCCGATACAGAAGCAGGTAACTGCATACAAACGTAGCAGTCCCTTACGTCCATTGTCTTTACATATTCATACAACAATTTCGAAAACACATTATTAGAAAAATCGGTTATAGACCTGTCTTTATGTAAATAGTTTTTATCTATTCTAGTCAGAACTACCTTCTGAATCTTTTCTATATTAGTTTTGTTTTCACTATGTCCTTCTATTGTATCTATAGTAACCTTAAATCAGATCAGGAGAGCAAGTATGCTCCACAGAAGCATTAGTAATCCTGTACAACAACAACACATTTTACACCATCTTCTCAAAAATATACATCTACCCTTTCTACTATCTGTGTTTGCCATTTTTGTTAAAATGGACAGTGTCTTTTGACTTAGCCTCTTCTACTTCACAACTAGTTTGTCTAACCCAAGGCTCTAAGCACCTACTTGGTTCTATCAGTTTTTGTCTTTTTCCGTATTTTATTATCTTTCCGTTAGCAACTTTCTGGTCTCATTCAGTTTGGCATCTCATCATCTTTCACTTTTCCCTCCTGATCTGAATACAGAATGTCCTGAACATCCGCTTCTTCTCCAATATCGGACAAGATAACTGTCAGGATTTCCGATTCTTCATCCTCATCAACCACTTCTGGTACAATCACCTCTGGATTTCCTTGGCTATCCGCCTCTTCTTTTACTTCAGGCAGGGCCACATACGTCCATTCTGGTGACTTATACTTCTGGTTTGGTTTTCTTGTTCTTTTGCTTTCTTTAATTACAATGGTTTCTTCGTCTTTTGATTTCTCCTGACTCGTCACTTCATTTACCTGTTCAGCCCTTGGTGAATTTACTCGTGTCAGTCGATATCGCAATCTTTTTATTTTATTCGGCCAAACGTCGTCTTTTGCTGCTCTTTTCAATTTACTTCCTTTATCATTCTTTTCAGTTCTCCAAGCTTTCTTTCTTAGAACTCGACCTTCAGGTACTTTATCTTAGCTTTCCTCTGACTCTGTTTCAACTTGCTTTTTACTCTCAACAGCTTCTTTCTCCACCACTTCTTTTGTTTTCCCTACTTCTGTCCCTCCTCGTATCTCCGGCACGCAATATTCCTGCTGACTACTTGTCCCTACTTCTAACTGGATGTTGGAGTTCCCTACACCTCCTCGGGGGTCTTCAGCAGTAATCTTTCCCTCTCTCTCTGTATCTGGCACCTGTCCATCTAAATGTGTTATTTCAGGTGGAATTTCTCTCAATCTTTCATCTGGAACTTCTCTTTCAGTAATTTCTTTTATTGTCTCTTCACTGTCTTTTTCTTTGTCTTTCCCTTGTCTTTTTCTAGAACATTGAGTTCCTTGTTCAGTCTCTGAATCTGAGCTGGTATCAGAAATGTATAACCTTCTTCTCAGGGAAATACTTCTGGGGACAAATGTTAGACTTGGTTTTGATTCCCCCCTTTCAGGGGTTTCTTTTGTTTTTGGCTCTCCGTCATCCGATTCATTACTGGATTCTGATTCATCAAAATACTCCTTTTCTGTGCTATCCACTGTATTTGAAATTCTCAATGTATGACTTGCATGAATCCAGTTTTTCAGTCCAGCACACTTTACAGCTGTTGTTGTGGTCAAGATGATTTGTCGTGGTTTTCCCCATCTTGGTACCAAACAGTTTCTTCTTCTGTGTATTTTTATTCTCACACAGTCCCCTGGGCTCAGATCATGGGCTTGCTTCTTTTCGAGGGTGGTGGCATCCGCTCCAACCTGATGAAACACTGCGTCAGCCAGGCTTTTACAGTATTCCAACACCATGTCATCAGTTATAGTCATCAGCTTGGTGACTGGTATGAACACATGTCGCATCGCCCGTCCCATGATAATTTCATGGGGGCTCAACCCTGTAGTTCTGTCTGGAATTGATCTAATAGTCATGAGTACCAGAGGCAAGACATCAGGCCATTTCATACCTGTGGCTAAACACATTTTCCCTATCCTGTTTTTGATAGTACCATTCATCTGTTCCACTACACCAGAAGCTTCTGGGCGGTAGGCACAATGTAGTTTTTGCCGTACATTCCATACTTCACAAATCAATTTTATGGTCTCATTATGGAAATGTCCTCCTTGGTCTGATTCAATTGTTACTGGGAATCCGAATCTAGGAATAAATTCCCTCAAAAGTAATTTTGCCACTGTCATTCCATAATTTCTTCTTGTTGGGAATGCTTCTACCCATCTAGAAAACAGACAGACCATAACTAGAACATACCTCAACCTGTTACAGGGAGGCATCTCAATGAAATCCACTTGCATTCTGGTAAAAGGCCCTCCTTCTCGACCTATTGTTCCTAGGCTCACTACTGTCTTTCTTCCAGGATTGTATTGCTGACATATTAGGCATCTCTGACAAAGACTTTCTGCTACAAGTCTGAATTTTGCATTGTACCAGGTCTGCTTAAATGACCTGATCATAGCATCTCTCCCTATGTGTCCCTGACCATGATACATCCGTGCCATGGCAGACATCATGCTATCAGGCATAACTGGTCTTCCAACCCGATAGACCCACACATGATCCTTCTCTCTTGGTGCACATCCTGCTTTTACCCACTGCTTCATTTCCTCATCTCCTGCTTCTTCCTGTAATTGTCTCACTTCTTCCCAGGTACCCACAATGTTAGTAAACATCAAAGAACAAGAAATCACTTCCTTCTCCTTGGCCCGGTTTATGGAATTCTGATTACGTGCGCAGTATTGAGCCATGCCGTTGGCATATTTATTGCCAGTGGCGATGTAATCACCACTTTGACTGTGGGCAGCACACTTCACAACAGCCAATTGCCTAGGCAGCTGTATCGCCTCAAGCAATTTTCCAACCACTTCAGCATTCTTAATGGGAGTTCCACCCGATGTCAAACACCCTCTCTGCAGCCATATTTGACCGAAGTCGTGTACGACTCCAAAACCATACTGGCTGGCAGTTATCAAAGTCACTCTCACATTTTTCCCAGTCTTGCATGCTGTAGTCAAAGCAACAAGTTCAGCTATTTGGGCCGATTTTACTCCTTTCAGGTAGGACGCTTCCATCACTGCTGCAACTGTGCATACCGCATATGCTGCACTCAACACTCCATCATCTGTTCTCAAATAAGACCCATCTACAAACATGACAAAATCACTTTCTGGTAAAGGTACATCTTTTATGTCAGGTCGTGGTTTTGTACAGAAATCGAGTACATCCAGACAGTCGTGATCTGCTTCATCTCTGACTTCTACATTCTCAGCATCAAGCAGCAATGTTGCAGGATTCACATTCAAACATCTCACAAGACTTACATTCGTTGCACCTAATATGACTTTCTCATACTTAGTCAGCCGACTGTGTGTCATATACTGAGTACGACTCCTTGTTAAAAGGATTGCCACGTCATGAGGTACAAACACTTTCACAGGATATCCCATTAAAATTCCTTCACTCTGTTCCAAACTCCGGCAGGTAGCAGCCACTGCTTTCAAACACCCTGGTAGGGCTACAGCTACTGGGTCCAGCATTGATGAGAAATATGCAATTGGTCTCCTCAGTTTTCCATGCTTCTGTATTAGAACAGAGAGTGCACATCCATTGCTCTCACTGCAGTACAACTCAAACTCTTTCTCATAATCAGGCATACATAAGGCAGGTGCTTCACACAACCCATCTCTCAATCGTTTAAAAGCTGCCAATTCTTCTTTGTTCAAATCAATGGGATCTCTCACATCACTTCTTGTCAATCGTACCAGAGGTTTTGCAATCAACGAAAAATTGCTGATCCACTGACGACAGTATCCAACCATTCCAAGAAACATTCTCACCTCTCTTTGGGTCATGGGTACTCTCATTCCTTTTATGATCCTGATTCTGTCTATTGTTATCTTTCTCAGTCCCTTTTCGATATTGTGGCCTAAATAATGTACTTCTTTCTTGCAAAATTGTAATTTTGATGGTGACACTTTAAGTCCTCCATCTGCCAGATGATTCAGCAAGGCTATAGTGTCTATCTCACAAGCTTTACCGGTTTTCGACGCCACAAGAAGGTCGTCGATGTATTGAACTAAAACTGAATTTTCTGGCATTTCTAGACTTTCCAAAGATTTCTTCAATAGTTGATTAAATATTGAGGGGCTTTCTGTATACCCCTGTGGAATTCGGCACCAAACCAAAATACGTTCGCCAAAACGAAATGCAAAAATCTGCTGACTGTCATGATGCAATGGGATGGAAAAGAAAGCATGGCATCGATCAATCACTGTATACTATTCTGCATCATGGGGAATCTGATACAAAATCACAGATGGATTTGGTACAATAGGACAGCAAGACACAACAATTTTGTTTATCTTTCTCAGATCTTGTACTATCCTGAACTTCCCATTAGGCTTTTTCAGTCCCATAATCGGTGAATTACATGGACTACTCATTATTTCTCTCAGAATGCCTTGTTTTCTCATTTTCTCAATCACAGGACTAACTCCTTCAATTATTTCAGGTGTCAATTTATATTGAGGGACATTTGGATAGCTTAACCTTCCTTCACTGTTATTTTTACTGGATCTACATTTCTCATTAATCCCACATCTTCTCCTGTGAAATCCCAAACTTCCGCTTTTACAGACTGTTTCAATTCTTTAGGTAATTCATCAGGGTTAAATACAGCATAGGTTTCAGGAACCTCATTTTCCCTGTTTGCCATTGTCATTTTATACAACACATCTTCATCCGGGGTCTCAAAGGCTATCCCATCAGGGGTACAGAATATAGTGCAATTCATCTTACACAGCAAATCCCTACCTAATAAATTCACAGGACTGGTATCGCACACGACAAAGCGGTGCATTTCAGAAAATTTCCCTATGCTAACTTTCACTGGCTCTGTAAGATAAGTTTTAATCTGTCTGTTGGATACACCAACTACTTGGATCGTTTCATCCGAGAGAGGAAGGTTCTTAACATCACCTGATCTGACAGTTGATCGAGTAGCACCAGTATCAACTAGGAAAGCAATACTTTCATTATTTATCTTCCCATCTACAAATGGGCCTGTCTGGTCTACTTCTAGAGTTGCGCCAAGTACGCACTCTTCTTCCTCCCTTCGGCACCGTCAATAACCCTCTTCTGAATCACTCTCATCGCATTGCAGCCAATACTGCGAAACAGCGTTAGCGCGTGGCAGCTTATTTACCTGTTCTTCGTTGTAGAATCCTGCTTTGTTACTATATTTCTGGGAGTTTTTGCTCTGTGGAAAAGGTGGTTTTGGCACCTGATTCTGTTGGGTTACAACCTGCTGCTGTAGCTGCGGTTGACCACTCACCTCATTTTGCACCTGTGGATTCAATGATGCATTTTCATTGTTAGTACTTGGGGGAAATTTACACTCGGATTTCCAATGCCCTATTCTACAGCAATTGTGAAATGGGAATTTCTTTTTAGCTTCTTCTATATTAAAATTTCCCTTACCTTTCCCAGGAATGAACTTTTGTCTAGAGCCAGTATTATTTGCTTGTTCCGCTAATTGAGCTTCCTGCCTCTCTGCTACCTTTAGTTGTGCCCACATAGCCTTTTCTTTTAATTTTCGCTGTTTTGCTTCAATCTCATCACTGAAATATTTTGCATGTCTCAATACTATGTCTATTTTCTTATTTTGCCAGTCTACAGTATGTTGTTTTATCATTTCACTAATCTCTGGATGTAGACCATATACAAATCTGTATACAAAATGACTTAAATCCTTTTTACTCAAATGTTCATCACCACTGAACTGTTTAAAGGCTAAAATCAGCCTTTCGTAATATGCATGTACTGACTCTTTGCTTTCCTGATGTGTTCTGTCAATTTTCACCCAATCTGTCTCTTTAGGAGGTACTTTATTTTTCAGAAAGGCAATAACCTGTTCATATTTCTTCATTACCTCGGGATCAGGAGCTCCGGTTTTTGGATCTCTAGAGTATTCCTGAGTTGCCCAATTGATCATTAACTTGCATTCTGTCCATAAATCTGCTGGTACTATTATGTCAAATAGACTATTCAGATCAATCCATAATACTTTAGACAACTTCACAAATCTGTCCACTTGCCTATACCACTCGACAGGCTTTTCGCAGGGAAATCATTTGTAAAAGACAGAATATCCTGTCTTGTCCATGGAACATGCACATATCCTCCTCCTGGAATTTCTCTCATGGGGTAGTCTATTACTACTTTTTCTTTTTCTCTTACAGGGAATGCTGCAAGCATTTTATCTGGGGCATCATCTCGTTTTCGGTACCACCTGCTTCTCCATTTATCCAGGTCTCCCCGTTTTCTCAACAAGATAATTATTTCCTTAATCTGACTTATCCGTCCTGTGGTGTTCAAATTTTCAATATCTTTTTCAGTGAAATCTATTAGATATGGTTTTTGTAAAGCTTTTACCTTTTCAATATCTATACCCATTTCATTTGCTACTTCTTCTAGCCTTTCGTGCAGATTTTTCGCTCTCAATGTTACACTTTTGCACAAAAATAGTAATTCTTCATCCTGATAAGTTTTTAATTTCTCTGTGGGGATAGTTCCTACTATTAACTCTTCCAGTACCATTCGTAATTTGGCCACATCTATTGATTGGGATTCTTTGTCTTTTCTCTGCAAGCTTCTCAACCATTCACTTAATTCTTCGGTAGATGGACCTACTGGTTTCTCTACATTACCTTGTTCTGAATCCTTTTGTATCTCTAATATTGACTCCACTGTCGTTGTATGTCTTTCTGCTAAATTCTGGCCTATAAATGGGTTACTTGAAATATTTGGTTCAATCATACTCATTGTCTGTCGCCATGGATTTTCATTCTGGCTCTGTTTTGGCTTCTCAGCCTGTTTATTGCTATTATAAGGAACTGTTAAACAATGTTCGCTATCTTTCTGTTTATCAAAAATAGGTATCACAGGGCCTATCGTTACTGGAACAGTCACAGCTTCTAGATTTGTAGTCAATTCTCTTATCTTCTCAGTTAATTCTAAGGTTGCTTTTGCTAATTCTGCCGAATTTTCACCATTTACCTTACTATCTGACTTTCTCTCTACCTCTCTAATGGAATTATTTTTCTCTAAATCTTTTGACTTAATGATTCGTAAAGTCTCTCTCATTGGGGCACTTGGCCTCAACATTTCTGGTTCTGGTTGATACGGAGGTGGATTTTTATAAAACATGTCATCAAGAACATCATCCTCCGATTCATTCACTCCATACCCTCTTGATTCAACATTATTTCTTTTTTCTGTGCATTTTCTACCTCCAATTTCTTCTGCAGTTCTTATGGGAAATAGACCTTCAGTCATACTCGCATTCCGCCACCTTACTCATTCTGTCATCATGATTCTCATGTCCATATAATCTACCAAACATGTACCTATATCTTTCGCCACTCCTCTGTCTCTCTCGGTCATGTATCTCATCTTCCCATTCTGTCAATGCTTTAAATTGTGTTGGTCTAGGTCTCGGTTCTAGATTCATCATTTTCTCTCTCAAATTTCTCAAAACTGCTAAATTAAATGAACCATGCTCTGGAAATGCCAAGACTCCGTCGTTCTTGGTATATTTTACCCAATTGTCTAACCAAATACAAGTATGATATCCATATTTCGCAACCATAAAGGATGCGGGGGTTTTCGGTGGAGGAAGTAATTGTCCTTCCCTAGACACAATCGGTTTGTCCTTCTTGAACCACTTCTTAATTTTCCCAAACCAGGACTTTTTCTCCTTTGCTGGTGGATCGTAATACATATTTTCTGTCTTTCGTGTATCGCCAGTCTCTCCTTACGACTGTACTGTTGCTTTTAACCAATCGTAGCGCGACTCACACTAACGCACCAACCAGAAGCGTCTATGACACTTCTGCAATTCCCCAATCCCAGCGCGACTCACACTAACGCACCAATCCGGAGCGTCTACGTCACGCTGTAATTCTCCACTCCTAACGCGGCGTACACTAACGCACCAATCAGGAGCGTCTACGTTTCTAACCGACTGGACAATCCCAGCACGATCTTACTGACGTCAGCAGCCGCTACTCTTACTCCTGCTTCTACTGACCCCTCCTTTACAAAACTCTCTCGGTAAGCTTTTTACGTTTTTCAAATTTACAAATCTATTAGTAACAACACAAAAACACCACCATTGTCCGCTTCGCTAACCAAAGAATAGCAAAAGACCTTTTTCACAAGAATTCCGTCTTTCCCAAGAGCAGCGCTTACCTCTGACCTACTACGGAATCGTTACTACCGTTGATAAAGTAGCACATCCCTCTACCATACCCTTCTAGCAAGCATTAGATAACTGTTTCTCCAGAATTAAGACACCTAGTTGGAGACCCTATGCTCCTGAGAAATAAAAGCAGAGTTTCACAATTAACCGGTGTGCCTTTTCATTCACGCACTTTCACGCATAAATTGTAGTACATTCACACAGAATTCTGTCTTTCCCGAGAGCAGCGAACAGTCTGCCCTACTACAGAATTATAACACTTGTTAACAAAATAGAACTTCCCTCTACTTTGTCCTTCTAACAAGCTTAGAGAACACCTGCTACCTTTCCAGCGATAAGCGTTATCAGAGTACCTTCTGGCCTCCTGGTACCAAGACCAAAATTTCACAGGTAACCTTCGCTATCATACATACTTCTCTCATACAGAAAATGTCTCTAATGGCAACACATGACGATGCTACCGAATCGAACCCAGACAATGCGTCGTGCAACTTCAATCGTTACACGTTTCCCCTGTGTACCTACAGGGCAACAACAATTCCGTCTTTCCCGAGAGCAGCGCTTACCTCTGCTCTACTACGGAACTGTTACAAACTTCTGACTTCCTACATCCCAGATGCCGTGCAGACAACATAAAACTCTATGCGACTCAACATAGAGTGTTAATACATAAACCACTACCAATCAATAATCAATATCAATAAGCAATGTACAAGCAATAATCACCTAAACCAAAACAATAAAAACCATCATCCTGCTACAAGAAAAACTGATGCAGCGCGGAATTTCAAATCCTCCCTTCATCACAGACCCAATATCACACTAACACATTCACTCAATGCATTCATTGGTGGGGCCCATAACACCAACACTCACACTTCATTCATCCTTGATCTGCTCTTACGGGAGAGATGAGTGTTCCAAACGCTGACATGAAAGGAATACCTTATCACCTAAAGGAAATTTATTTACATAACCATATACTAAATATCCTTAGTCCAGCACATCTTAAACCTGAACCTCAAGATATTCTTTCCACTTGGTCGATAGATCAAATTAGTTGAGTTGGAGAAGTGATTTTAATCCTCTTTAATTTACACTCAAATCTTAATCTATTCCCTTTCAATAAATAACCCAACACATTTGCTTCTTAATCCATTATATTGTTTATCTAATTAATGTAAGAATTTAGTTCAATCTAGTAAATTTATTAATTATCACACAAATCACAGAACATTATATTTACCTATTCCGGCTATCGTTCGTCCTCTAAGTCCGCAGCTTTAGTCGTCAGCACGCTACAGTCCCAAAGTTCAAGTCATGGACCAGAAATGTGCAAATATCGATCAATGCCCATAGAATGTTCGGAAATCTGTAGTTCATCAGGAAATTGGGCAGCAATTCAGTCCGTCAAAGATTCAGGGAAAACAGCTGTCCTGCAGTGTCACCGTCCTCTCCGTCAGCATAACGCCAGGAAATAAAGAAAAGGTTCTGCGCAACTCACTACTCTACCATCATTTATAATAAAATTAACGTCAAAATGTAACATTTGCTTAGTTTGGGATCTTCTGATTGGTTGGTTAAGATCGCCCGTTTCGGTTTCCCAAAGTCTATGATGTCACACCGTCAGGCATGATCCATCCGGCTATTAAAATTGTCCATTGTCAAAGCTCTTGGCAGAAGTCCAGTCGTGACCTTGTTCGGGTACATAGAGTGTAGGTCATATTGAGGCCACTGGTACAGGAGCTTGGGACATGGGCACTCGGTCTGAAACCTCGTGGAATGGTAGCTGTCTCGTCGCGTTTGTCGGTCGGCCATTTTGTCTTAGGCCCAATCGGTCAACTTAAGCGAAACAAACACAAAAAGCAATTAAAACATGGAAATAACGAATAAAATGTTTAACCCTCACTAATTCCCCTATGTGTATGTAATTATCTAGCATAATAGCGACATTTAAAGCGTTTATATTCACCCAATGATGTCATCTGGTGCAACTTACAATTACGTCACAAAAGCAACTTATATCATGCAATATTCTATTTTTCTAGTATTAATATGCGTACGTATATTAGTTTACAAATTATTTTAGCCATGCAAAATGCAAATCCCATGTGTAATTCATACATTAGTAAGGTTGATTAAGTATCACTCAAAACGCATTAATATTATTACAATTAATATATTATTCTAATTAGTATGAACATGCAGAAATGGGAGGGGTATACAAAATGTTGTACTACCCGCTCCATCACAGGATGTTCCACTTAAAAGGAGAAAGATAAAAGAGAGAGAAATTAAATTGGAAGATAATGAGATTGTGGATCCTCAGGGTGAGGATATGTTTGACCCTCTTTCTCCGCAGTGGGCTCCGGTGGAGGACGTTGCAAAGTACGTGAGATTTTGGATAAGCAGGGAGACACCAAAAGAGGTCAGGACTAGAATGGGAAGTGAGTGTCCTAGACCTAGTCTGAAGAGCAAGGTTGCGTATACTCCAGAACTTGATCAAAAGATGATGGCGTTTATAAATAAATATGGAAAAGACCCTAGGAACAGTCTCGAAAAGGGATTAAAAGGGTGTCTAGATAGACTTCTAGATGTCTTGGGGCCATTGACAAAGATATTTGGGGCCTCATTTATGAGAAGTGATGCATCGCTGCGTGAAAGCAGCGATCCGTCACTTCTCACTGCACCCTCCTTGCGACACCAATGATGCGTCATATTTATAATATGACGCATCATGTCACAAGGAAGGACAGATACGTCAGTATAACTGACGTATCTGTCGGCGCAAAAAGTGGCGCATTGCTGGAGTTGTGTCGGAAGCCTGACGCAACTCCAGCAATGTTCCTTTCACATGGGGCAAGCCCCATGTGAAAGGGCCTACGTCACCCTTACGCCTGCCATGAGGCAGGCATAAGGTTTTGACGCATTGGCGTCCTAGAAGTGATGCAGCGAAATCTCATAGATTTCGCTGCGCCACTCCTACGACCCTTTCTTACGGGGGTACGCCCACCCTGCATACATTATACCAGGCGCAGGTATAATGTAGCGCAGGGGTTTACGAAGTGACGCATCTACATAGATGCGTCACTTCATAAATATGGCGCATCATGGTGCATGTTTTACACCACTGGTGCGTCACGAAAGTGACGCACCGGTGGCGCAAAAGTGACGCAGGGGCTCATAAATGAGCCCCTTGAAATGTGCGAGGAGCAACATTCTAATAATACTGGAGTTGATGTGGCAGAAATGCGACAATGGGTCCAAAGAGCCACATGTCTTTTGGGGAACGCAAATACGGCAATTTGCATTGAGAGGAGAAAGTCAATTCTCTTTAAAATTGACCCAAAATTGGCGGACTTAGCGAATAAGGAACCTGGAGAGCGTAGTGAGGGCTTGTTCTTTGGAGACGAGTTCGTCAAGGATATGTCTTGTTATGTCAATACTTTTAGCTCTTTTGAGAAAGCACAAAAGGACATAAGGAGAGTTTTTGGAGTGGCCGGGCGGATGCGGGGTCGATTCCCCGGCCGAGGACAAGCTTTTACTAGAGGGAACTTAAGAAGAGGAGGAAGACCCAATGGTACTGGTTATGGATCCAATTTCTACGAATCAAGAGGGGGACAGGGAACTTTCTTCCCTCAGAGACAGCGAAGCAGGGCCAGAGGAATGCGTTCAGAGAGGCGGACAAGAGATGCCTCAGGTAAGATGCTTACAAGGCCCTATTTCTATCCAAATAAAGTTGGGCGGCAGACTAGCCCAGTTTGTTTCGAGATGGAAAGAGATTACAAAGGATCCATGGCTATTGGAAACGGTTTCAGGTTACAGAATAGATTTCTTGCAGACGCCAGTACAGGTGAGAGCTCCGAATATTTTGAGATTCTCAGTGGAGATGGAGGATTTGGTGACGAAGGAGATAGAGGAATTAGAGAAAAAAGGAGCTATAGAAGAGGCAAGGATTGTAAAGGGAGGCTTTATAAGCAACATATTTCTGGTGGAAAAAAGGAGAAAGGTATGCGTCCAGTGATAAATTTGAGAGAATTGAACGATTGGGTAACGTACAATCATTTCAAGATGGAGGGGATTCATATGTTGAGGGATCTTTTAAGGAAAGGAGCTTGGTTGACAAGATTGGATTTGAAGGATGCCTATTTGACTATTCCAATGTGCAAGGAACAGTGCGACTTCCTGCAATTCAGGTGGAAAGGAACGTTATGGAGGTTCAGGAGTCTCCCTTTTGGGTTGACATCGGCCCCTTGGTGCTTTACGAAGTTGATGCGTCTAGTGGCAGCTTGGTTGAGATCAAGGGGAATACGTTTAATAGTGTATCTGGATGACTTTTTGATCATGGCGGAAGAGAGGAATTTAGCAAAGGAACAGACGGAGTTTGCAGTGAAATTAATAGAGGATCTAGGATTTGTAGTGAACAAAGAGAAGTCTTGTGTGGAGCCTCAGCAGATGATTCAATTTTTAGGTTTTCAGACACAGACGTTGGGTTGTGTGTTGAGGTTACCTATGATGAAGGTGAAGAAAATAAGGAAGGAGGTGAAAAGAGCAATGAATTCAAAATGGATTACATTGAGACAGTTAGCTCGGTTGCTGGGTCTATTGTCAGCATCGTTTCAAGTGATTTTTCCAGCCCCTCTACATTACAGGGTATTGCAGAGATTGAAGGGTCTTCACTTGAGGAGAGGGGCAAAGTATTCTCAGAAAATTTTGTTGAATCAAGAGTAGAAGGAAGAATTGAATTGGTGGTTGATGAATCTAGAGGCATGGAACGGCAGGGCAATTTTCGGAGGGGTTCCGGAAGTAGAGATAGAGTCGGATGCGAGTCTTCACGGTTGGGGAGCACGATGTGGTCTGGTGTCGACAGGAGGAAAGTGGTCAAAGGAGGAGAAAGAGATGCATATAAATTGTCTGGAGCTTCTTGCAGGTTCATTTGCAATAAAAGTTTCATGAGGGATCAGGTGAAGTGTTGTGTGCTATTGAAGGTGGACAATTTGTGGGCTTTAAGGTACATGAACAAATTAGGAGGACCTCGGTCGAAGGGGTTAGCGGACTTGGCGAAGGAATTTTGGAAATTTTGCTTAGAGAAGGAAATTGTGGTTCAAGCTCAATATATTCCGGGTCTTTGCAATGTAGAAGCGGATTGGTTTTCAAGATATATCAGAGATGTGAGCAATTGGAAGCTACAGAGGGGGGTCTTTTTGCGTTTGGAGAAGAGATGGGGTCCATTTCAGGTGGATCTTTTTGCGGACAGACTGAGTTGTCAGATGAAGGAGTTTTACAGTTGGAGACCGGATCCGGAGGCAAAAGGAATAGATGCTTTTCTCCAGGATTGGAGAGTAGGAAGAAATTATGCTTTTCCCCCATTCTCATTGATTCAGAGGACTCTGATGAAAATCAGGAGAGAGAAAGCAGAGATGGTAATTTTGACGCCTTTCTGGAGAGCTCAGGTTTGGTTTCCAGATATGATGGATTTGTTGCTAGAGGATCCGGTATTGTTACCAGATTTAAGGGAGATCATTCTGGACCCAGAGGGGAATGTTCACGATTTAGTTGTGAGGAGTCAGTTAAGGTTGGTGGCGTGGTTGATTTCAGGAGAATTTGGCAAGTGCATGGATTATCGAAGGAGGCTGAGAATCTTATCGCTGAATCATGGTCAAAGGGGACGACAAAAGTTTATAGATCAGCTTGGAGAAGATGGTCTGATTGGTGTGTCAAGAGGAATTTGGATTCCGTATCAGCTCGTGTAGTGGAGGTGGTTAATTATTTGTCGGGATTGTATAAGTTCGGATTGACCTACAATACTGTGAATATTTGCAGATCTGCGATTTCAGCAGGGCATATTTTGGTGGATGGTTTGCCAGTAGGGCAAAATGTGTTGGTTAAAAGGTTAGTTAAGAGTGTAGGGATGGTTTTACCTCCCAAGACAAAGTATGGTGTTCTTTGGGATGTTTATTTGGTTTTGAAGGAGTTGGATAGTTGGGATAGTAATACGTCTTTGGATATTAATTTCTTATCTTGGAAGATGGCTATGCTTCTTTGTTTGGTTTCTTGTAGAAGGGTTTCTGATATTAGAGCCTTGGAGGAGGATTCTAGGTGTTATCAGCCAGAGGGTGTGTGCTTTGAGTTAAGGAAAAGAACGAAGACCATGTCTAGGACAATACTTTATCCTCATTTGGAGAGAAATGACAACTTGTGTGTGGTACAGTGTTTGAGAAAATATGAAAGGAGGACTTTAGTTTTGAGGCAAGGAGGTTGTTCACAACGTTTAATTTCTTATAAGAAACCTTTTAAGCCTGTGTCATCAGCTACATTGGCTAGGTGGGCGAGAGAGGTGATGTTGAGGGCAGGAGTAGATATTAGTATTTTTGGAGCTCTTTCTGTTATTGGGGCTATGGCAACCAAGGCGTTTATGAGAGGTTTTAGTTTAGGTGGGATTAGGAAGGCTGCAGATTGGAGTAATGAATCTACGTTTAAGAAGTTCTATTTTAAGCCTGTGGAATATGTGTTGGATAGAGGTTTAGATGAACTTTGAACATGCATAATATTGGCCTCTGGGCCTTGATGTAAAATGCAGATTTTCCACATTTAGAAATGGGTAGAAAATCATGATTTTTATAAAGGCACGGTGGCTAATATTATCCCTCCACTGTTCCCTCCCAATTTTATTAATGGTTTGCTTTTTATTATGCAGGTTAAAGAAGAAGAATTTGTCAATGCAGAGGTTTGAAGTCGTTATCAAAGAAGGGATGAAGTTTTGTTTTTAATTTGAGATTTTGGATTTTATGTTTATTCGCAGCACCCAAAGAGGAAGATGGCTGCCAGTTCTACGTGTTTATGCATGTTCAGTGTTCTAGAAGCTGAAAGTGTTCTGATTCTATTGCTTGTTTGTTGCTGCTGTTTGGGGAGCAATAAAAGGGATGATGCATAATATTGGTCTCCGTGTCTTTATTAAAATCATGATTTTCTACCCATTTCTAAATGTGGAAAATCAGCATTTACTGGTCGGTACAAAAATAAGCAAAATCACTTAAGGGACCTTAACGCTGCCGTAGCGTAAATGTTTGGACGTTACAGCAGCTTTTTTTATGGCCTTATTTACAAAGTGGTGCTAGCTGCAGTTAGCTGCACTTTTCAACGAAGATGAGATGCAAGGTAGGTATTCTTGTGCAAAAACTGCCACTAACCCCACTTCGCGATATTTACAATGAAATTTCCGTCCGGCGATAACCCTCCAAAACTGCAGCTAAGTCCAGTTAGAGGCAGTTTTTTTAAGACCAGAAAATAGCTGGTCTTAAAATTGGTGCAAACACTTGGGGCCTCATTTCAGCAGGTTTTGGTGCTGTACAGAGCTGCAAGGAATGTTGTTGCGCTGCCCTGCGACAAAACAATAGGGCAAGAATGTGCACTATCAATAAGATAGGACACATTCCCGGGCCTCATTCATGAAAAGTGTGGCATCGCTGCTACAAAGCAGCGTTGCAACACTTTTCACTGCACGGCGCTCGATGTTGCAAGTAGTAACATATATGTCTGGAATCCAGACGTATCTGTTAGAGCTAAAGTCATGCATTGCTGCAGTTGTGCCACAAGCATGACGCAACTCCAGCAATGCATAGGACCAGCCTATCCCTATGGCAGTGCGTCACCCTTAAGCCTGCCGTTGAGCAAGTGTATGGTTCTGACGCAGTGGCGTCCTAGAATTGACACCGTGAAATCTGATGGATTTCACTGCGCCACTCCCAAGAGGCTTTGTTGGGTGGGAATGCACACCCTGCATACATCATACCTGACGCAGGTATAACGTGCACAGGGCTTTACAATGTCATGCATATACCTAGATGTGTCACATTGTAAATACAGCACCACATGGTACAAGATTCACCCTGCAAGTACTTCAAGAAAATGACCCACTGTAAGGGTTAAACTGCGAGAAGGGGCTCATGAATAAGCCCCCTTGTCTTTTTCCCGTACGTTGGCGTACAATGCCTGCCATGCGCCAACGCAGGCACCCTTGCAAGGGTGACTCTCTTGCGGAGTTGATTGATGTTGTGGCTCCATCTCTTCTTGAGACGTCTGCAGGTGCATCTTGACTTGTGGAGGACGGGAGGGAACCAGTTGGCCTCCTTGGAGTGTTTTTTGCCTGGATGTTCTTGAGGGGTATCAGGGTGTCGGTACAGTTAGAGATCCATCGGTGGAGGTTGTCTGCTGTGGCGTTGGTGTCTGTAAGCGTTGGCGGAGTGGTGGTGCTGAGGGAATTGTCAAGAACTTCTTCTGTGGCCTTGATCCAGCTGCGTCGGGGAGGGGGCAATGATGGCGATGGTGTATGGTGTGCGTGGTGAAGGCATGATATATACAATGATGGACTGTCCAAGAGAGTTTGGTGGTGTGGCTGTAGTTGAATGGTCTTCCTGGCGGAGAAGACGGGGACGAGCGTGTTTCTGGATATGTGGGTTGGTGCGGTGACTATCTGCTTGAATCCGATGTTGTGAGGATCTCCAGGAGGGTGGTGGTGTTCTAGTCACTGGGGTTGTCCAGGTGGAAGATGAGGTCTCAGAGCGGGATGTAGTTGGTGGATTTGAGAGCCTGGGGTGCGATGACGTCTACAATAGCATCTGTGAATAGGGGGTCATGGGCCGGGGGGCCTGTAGATGCGGGTGCGTGCTAAGGGGCTGTTGGGCGTGGTCCGGATCAGGAAGTGGAGGTGTTCCATGGTCGCCGTTGGGCCAATAGAGTGCATGGTCAGTCAGAGTGTGCTTTTGTAGACAATGTAAATGCCTCCTCCTTGGCGGTCGGGGTGGTCCTTGCGTGTGATGTTGTAGCCGTCAGGGATGGCGATGTCTGGTCTGGAGCAAAGGTTGGTACAGGTTTACGTGGAGAAGGTGATGTCTGAAGAGTTGACGTTGAGGAGGTCCCAGATTCCTGAGGCGTGTTTATGGAGGTAACACACGCTGAAGGGGATGCAGTTGAGCCGGTCAGTTGCGCTGTTGTTCTGCTAGGCGGTGAGTGGCGCAGGTGTATTTTCAGTTTCGGCAGGCAAAGGGTTCAAGGGTATTCTTCGGTGATGCTAGATGGCAGGCGGCTTGGCGTACAGGGTTTAGGGCGAGGGTGGTGCTGGCGTCATAGCAGTGGAGTGTCCGGGAGGCACGGTCCCTGGCACTGGACGCGGTCACATCCTCCTGCCTGTGGTGCAGTTAGGCGCGGCCCACCATTGACAATCTCCTGCATGCACCCCAGTGCAGTGGTGGCATGTGTTATGAAAAGCAGACCTTCCTACATCAGTGCGCAGGAGCACCTCTACTGATCACAGCTCCAAGGGGCGCCAGACGGTCTTCTCACACAGGTCAGCAACGTGTCTCCATGCGACCTGCAGGATTTCACCACCAGGTAAGGGCGATCGCCAATGCCTCAATTTCTACCACACCGACCCAAAGGCTTGGTCCCGACGCGGCCCGCCTCCACCATCAGGCCGCAGCAACTTCACAGCACCTCTATCTTTGGGTCTCAGACAAAGGCCCAGCGAGGGCTACAGGCCTTGGGGACCGTCCACGCTTCAAGGCTTCGGCTGCCATGAAGTTGCAAGCCAAGCGCAATGAAAAGTGATGCATTGTCCACGATTATGCATTTCCTCTTCCCCTGGGACTCTGGCTGGTCATCCTGGCTGTTGGGGGGGAGGGGGTTGGGGGGTTGCTTACCTGTACTGAACTTGGCCCTGGCTGCTCCATTCTGCATTCCAATATATATTTTTTTTTTGTCAATGGTGGTGGACGTATAGGCTATTTTTTACTCTAGAGGCAGAAAAGTGATGTTGAGCTGACTACTGTGAGTTTTTTTTTGTCTCTATTTGGCCTTTTGTCACTTTTCTCTCGCTAGCTGCAACATTTTAAATGCCTTGACACTAGTGTTAGTGGCAGTTTTCACCACGGCTAGCTGATACTATCGCCATGTAGTGACGTATTGTAAATACATTGGTACCAAGGCGATAGTTTTCGGTGATACCCGGCGGTAAGAAAATTGCCGCTAACACTAGTTAGTGACAGCTCTTGTAAATATACACCATATTCAAATAAAGTGGTGAAGCGGGTTGTCATTTTTAAAAATGATTGTTCATGTGCAGGAAGAGGGACGGTCCTGCACAGAAAAAAATCATAGGCAATTTGCTGTTTCCATGTGAAAAACGAGGAGAACTAAAGCATTTCTCCTCAGTCCGCTTTTTTTAAGACCAGGTTTTCCCTGATTTTAATTTTGACGCTGCCTCCTTTTTAAGTTGCTCTTGTAAATAGGGGGCAGTGTCAAAATCAATGGGTGTTGCGGTGGAACGCCCACCACAGCACCCATTGCCCGCCCCTTTCACGCTAAGTTTACCATGAAAGTTGGCATTATTTATAGTCAGCATTAAGCCACGAGGCATATTTACAAGAACTTAACGCCGCAGTAGCGTCAATTTTTAGACATTATGGCAGCTTTTTTTATTGCCTTATTTACAAGCTGTTGCTAACTGCAGTTAGCAGCACTTTTCCAGCCTAAACGTGAATTTTCAAGATCGCCACTTCTGTTAGCGGGGCATTACGAAAATGAGATGCAAGGTAGGTGTTCCAGTGAAAAAACTGCTGCGAAGCACACTTCGCAACATTTACAAGGAAATTCTAGTACGTCGATAACCCCCCAAAACTGCTGCTAACTCAAATTAAAGACAGTTTTTTAAGACCTGAAAATAGTTGGTCTTAAAATTGGTGCAAACACATGGGCCTGCATATAAGATGACTTGGTGCTTGACAGCGCTGTAAGGAATATTGCTACGCTGCCATGCGCCACTACGAAAGGTCAGGAATGGGCCCTATCAATAAGATAGGACTCATTTCTGGGCCCCATTCATGAAAAGTGTTGCATCACTGTGATAAACAACTATTGGACACTTTTCATTGCGCCCTCCTTGCAACACCATGACTGCACCATATTTTCTGTATAGGGCTCCATGTCACAATCAATGAGATACGTCTAGAATCCTGACGCATCTGTCAGTGCTAAAGTCACGCATTGCTGCAGTTGTGTCGCAAGCTTGACACAACACCACCAATAAATGGGGCAAGCCTATCCCTATGGCACAACGTCACCCTTACGTCTGCCATGAGCCAGGCGTAGGTTTTTGACACAGTGGCGTCCAAGAATTATCGCAATGAAATCTGATAGATTTCACTGCGCCACTCCTACGAGGCTTTGATGCGTGGGAATGAACACCCTGCATACATCATACCTGACGCACGTATAATGTTGCACAAGGCTTTACAAGGTTACGCATATACCTAGATGCATCACTTTGCAAAATGGCGCAACGTGGTGCAAAATTAACTCTGCAAGTATGTCAAGAAAATGACGTACCGGCGGTGTTAAACTATCGAAAGGGGCTCATGAATAAGCCCCCCTTTATTTTTCCCCTATGTTGACGCGCAGTGACTGGCATGCGCCAACGCAGGCACCCTCGCGCCATGGTGCAAGGGTGACTGTGTTGCGGAGTTGGTTGATGTTGTTCAGGAAGGGACACCTACCTGCACAAAACCTATCAATCCATGGTATTTCCTCTTTCACTGTGTGCTGCAGAATGATGCACACATAGAAAAAGTGAAAAAGAGCAAAATGAAACCATTTATACTTGTAGTGCCTCCCAATCGTCACCCTTGGGGTGGTAGTAGATTCTGAGGCATTCTGAAGATTTACAGTTTTTCGTAAACCTGCGAATGCTTCAGATTCCAATGATTTGGCGTGGGAACGCCCACAACAATACCCATTGAACCAGTGGCAGTATAGCGGAGGAGCATCGCCCCCTGCTTTCAAGCAGTGCGAGAAGAAGAAACATAAAAGCATAATATCTTTCTGCTATAACATTTTATGTTTGTGCTGCTTTGCGGGTGGGCGGGGCTGCTCTGCTCTCAGAGCAGGACAGGGCAGGAGTGGTTTACCCACTCCTCAGTACGCAATGACTGTTTGATCAGCCCTCTTGGGCCGCCAAACCCAATCATGTTTACCCGTTCTCCATGTAGGCTGCATTACAGTCTGCATGGAGAACATGCTCTGGCCCCCATTCCCTGATTGAGCGTCAAACCAGGATGCTCCAATCCAATCACAACGCTGCATTGCAGGACCTGGCGGCAAGCTAAATTACACCTCCCGCAATCGAGCCGCCCCTGCAACTCCCTGAAAACCCCATGCACCCACCCTCGCCTTACCACCCGTGAGCCATGCTGGCCGCCACTGCATAGAACGCCCCTTTCTCACTGTTTAATGCATGAAAGGGCACATATTTCTAAGTCCATGAAAAGCCATGTAAAATGGCTTTGCGTGGCCTTGTAAAGATGCTGTGGCACATTGCGCAGTCGGAACGTAAAACACATGACGTCACAGCATTACAAGAGTGCCTCGAGGATAATCGAGGAACTCCCACAATTCATCCTTGGCAAGGTCAACAATGCCTTGGACTTCATGCCATTGAAGCTCGGAGCACCAAGGAGACCACCACCACTATGCCTGACATGCATCGCTTACCTGGACAACTGCTCCATTCCCTTTGGGTGGCGACTGGACCTGATCCTCTCTAAGTGCTGACCTAGGAAGCCAGAACTTCAGCAACAGGAAGCTGGAAACCAGGAACAGCCGAAAGCAAAAGACTCTCCGAGCAGTCTGTAAGTGCGGAAGAAGGAGAGACGCACAACCAGGAAACATTTAATTAGGATATCTGCCATGCAGCTCCTTCTGCCTCTCTTGTACAACCTGCTGCAGATTGGGGATGACTTGTAGTTGCGGTGGAGATGCCTGCTCCTCCTACGCCTCCCAGTACAACTGGCTCCATGAATGACAGCTTGTTTGCGCAGACCCTTCACTCCCAGTCCGCAGCACCTGGCGACCAGTAGATTGCAGCCAGGTCCAGAACTGTTCAGCGGCGTCAATTATTTGCATGATTACAACTGAGATCACTCGCAGACTTTACGGGTAGAGGAGGGAGTATTTGATGCCCAACTCTCTGAGGCATCGCTTAACCACTAGAGACAAGCCGACTGCCTCTGCACCCCCGTGGCATAGTCAGAGAAGAAAATAACTGTGGCGTTATCCACTTTCACCTCCCCCAGCTTGCGTACCTCCCTCAGGCCAGCATCACGATCACTGTAGGAGTCGGAAGAGAAAGGGTCTAGGATCTGTCGCCGAAAGCGTGCAGCTCGCCGGCACTCGATGGGCCTGCTCCACAACAAGGAATTGGGAGAGTGCACCTGCTGGCAGTAGATGACGCAACCTTGTCTCAGTACATGCCACTTAATGAGCCCCTTCTGCTCCCTCGGGCAGACCAAGCACCCTCACGTCGTTATGCTGGGAGCGTCCATCCGCATTCTCCACTGTTCTGTCCTGTGTCTTCACATGTGCCATTAGCTGCTACACATCCAAAGCTGCACTCAGAGTAACTGGAGGGACTTTGGCCAGTTCTTGCTCAATGTCATGTACCTTTTAAGTCAGCTTGTGATGATCTGTGCAGTCAGGAGTGAAGTCGACTGTGATTTTGTCTATGGGGCCCTCAAAGGAAGTGCCCGTTGTTCGAGGGGGTTCCCGCTTAGAGTACAGAGTCTAGTTTGCAGTCCAGGCTGTCCATTGTCACCTGCCCTGGTGGCCAACGATCCCCAGCGGCTCAGTTCACCGACACAAAGGATCGGCAAAATGTCAATGAGGCCCTCATCTGTAGACGGGCCATCGTTGCACCAGACTCACAGGCACTATATATGAGATGCGGTACAGTGCAGTGTGCCCAGCCGGGCCCTCTCCTCCAGTCAGGTGTATTCTACCCAGGAATCTTTGTTCAGGCGGCACTGATGAAAATCCCCCGTACACCCAAGAGCTCACTACCAGGGGGCGACGAAAGGCAGCACCACCCGGCCACCTACTGTGATCTAACTGTGGTAACTAGATTCTGTGTTCCTAAGTGAGTGATGGCCAATCAAGAGGCGCACCCAAGGTCCTGAACCGACCCCCATGCTGGCACCTGCTGCAAGAAATGGCCGATATCAGCAACTAGAGCCAGTTAGTGGAGTCCCCCACCAGTCTTGTGCAGTGCCCTTGGTGATGTTGGTCAGCCGCAGTTCAGGGATTGCTCAGGGCACGATGTGCGCCACCATTGGTCCAACATTGACAATCTCCTCTGTGCACCCCGGTGTAGTGGTGGCTCGTGTTATGCAATGCAGACCTCCCTACTTCGGTGCGAAGGAGCGCCTCTACTGATCACAGCTCCAAGGGGCACCAGGTGGTCTTCTCACACAGGTCAGCAACGTATCTCCATGCGACCTGCCAAACTTCATCATCAGGTAAGGACGCGGCCCGTCTTCATCGTCAGCGACTCCCAGCACCGCCGCCTCCCACTCCGGGTCTCAGATGCAAGCCCAGCGAGACCTCCGGTCCCTGCACACTGTCCGCGCCTCCAGGCATCGGCTGCCATGATGTCGCAAGAATGGCCCTAAGAAAAGTGCTGCACCACTTTCATAAATGTAGCCCAGATTCTGCATTTCCTGTTCCCCTGGGACTCTGGCTGGTCCTCCTGGCTGTTCGGGGGTTTGGGAGGGTTGGGTTGTAGACCTGTGCTGAACTTGACCCTCGCTGCTCCATTCTGCATTCCATTGTTTTTCTTTTCTTTTTTCATTAGAGGCTATTTTGCCTCTTGAGACTGAAAAGTGACGTTGGGCCCGGCTGACTAAAATGAACTTTGTTTTGCAGCTAATTGGCCTTTCGTCGCTTTTCTCTTGCTAGCATCAATTGTTTTATCACCTTGATCCTAGTGTTAGATGCAGTTTTTGCTGCGGCTAGCTGGTAATATAACGATGTAGCGACGTATTATAAATATGTTGCTAACAAGGCAATGGTTTCAGCGATAGACCACGTAAAAAGAAATTGCAGTTAACTACCACAAAAACTGGTTAGCACCAATTCTTGTAAATATACCCCAAGTGGCTTAACGCTGCCTTGTAGATAAGGCAAAGCTCCTATCGCCGTCACTGAAAGTGACATTGTGGTGGCGATAGGGGCTTGTAAATATGCTTTCAAATCTAGTATTTATATCCTTTATCTTTACAATCTTCAAACAGTAAATAGAAAGAGAAAGTAATTTTAAATGGTTTCTAAGATTCCATTAATGAACAGACCCATGGCTAATGAGTACAGTAATAAACAAAGAAAAGTCATGTTACAAATAAATACGAAGGGCTTTATTTACAAGAAAGGGCCGCAGCGTGGCACGGCAAGCCCTTATGCTGCCCCGCGCCACTTTCAAAGCACAGGGATGCGTCATATCTACAACAATATCTCATCTTTGTGCTTTACCCTGCGCTGACGCACAACTGGCTGCCAAGCACCAATGTAGGCACCCTTGTGACATGGTGCAAGTGTGCCTGCGTTGCGGGGAGACTGTCTTTGTGAAGGTAGGGACACCTTCCTGCACAAAAATAATCACGAGAGGGGTTTTCCTCTTTCTATGTGTGCTGCAGAATGCACCATGTGTTAAAACATTTCTCCTCATTGAAATGAAAAAAGATTTCCTTGTTGCGCCTCCCTTTCCCCTGTCGCATTTCCAGGTTTACGATTTCTCATGAATCTGGAAATGCAGCAGAAGCCATGGGTGTTGAATGGGAACACCCACAGCAACACCCATGGCAAGCCCCTTTCACGCAAAGTACTGTATGTAATGGGGCCGTATTTACATGGACACAAAAAGCCATGTGTAGGAGAGTAGGATCTGCTTCACATGGGTACCCCCACTTTTTGCTGGTGTTTCACCGTTTTTCGACCTTAGTCTGGCTGTGGCCCTGCTAATCATGACCACAGCCTAGCTGCTTCCGCTCTAAAATGGTTTCCATGTACATTAGGTACATATCTAATTGGATTCTGGAGTGCCTTATAAACCCCTAGTATATGGTATACTATGTACCTAGGGCATAGGTCCCTCAGAGGCCTACCAGGGGCTGCAGCATATATATTGCCACCCCTGGGAAGCACTCCAAAATGGCACCACAGATCTGCTACTGCAGCCTGGGTAAGGGTGTGCTTGCACCCTTTACAGAGGTATAGGCTAGCTATATCCACACTGATATACAAACACATATAAACCTATAAGCCACTCCTATGGCAGGCCTTGACAATCCTGAAGGCAGAGTGCTTGGTTTTATTAGAGAGGGTTCCCAAGCATGAGCTGAGCCTCTCTGCAGCTTTCGGAAATACTTCCTCATGGCTGTTCTGTGATACAGCCATACCATATACTCTTAAGTGCATTATAACCTCGTGGTAAATGCTAACTTTGGAATGGCTGCATCAAAACATGTCGTGTTTGGTGTCAAACGCTTTGGAATACTACCCCCCGCCAGATCTGGCGGCGGGGGTAGCATTCCACCCTTCTAGAGGGAAAGACATGTCCACACTGGTCTAACTCGGTAGGACTTTCTTGAGCCCTGGCATCACAAAATGGATGCCTCTGCCACAGACACGGGTCTGGCCTCCTGCTGCTGACCGAAACTCCGGCAGGGGAGGCCTGGACAATAGGTTTCCTGTCAAAGGGAGGTGTAACCACCTCCCCAGACAGGCAGATGTGCATTGGGGCTGGGCGGGATCACTCTCTGGTGCTTTGAAGTCCTGCACTGGGGGCACATTTGGTGTCCCTGTGCATAGTCCAGTTCAAACCGGTTGCAGGGGCTACCTACCCCTGCTCTGGCGCGAAACTGGACAAAGGAAATGGGTGCAACCACCCCTCTTTCAAGGCCAACCCATAAGTGGGGCCTTAGAGTTATTCCATCCCCTAAACTTACTATAAGTATAGGAATCCAGTCCCTAGGACTTTAGATTACCCTGGACGAAACTCTGCTACAGATATCCTGGACCTTCGACGTTCTATCCTGACTAGAAGACTGAAGAAATCTCCCTTGGGGTCAAGGAGTGACTCCCCTGCTTGGCAGGCACCAAAGAAGCAACTGACCGGTCTGCATCGCTGAAGCTCCCGCCGGACGCCGAAGTCTTTGCATCACCAGAGGAGGATTTACAGACTTCCCCGAGGCTACCCTGAGTCCACAGCAAAGCTGAGGCCCATGGCTATCGTGGGTGATGTAGAACCCTGACCACCGGACACCGTGAACTTTTGCAGCAACACTATCTTCCTGGTCCTCCTCGAAGTTGTGCTTTGGGCTCCTAGTAGCCCCAGCCTTGAGTATCTCCTGCACCAAATATTGTTGGCTTCCACTCCACGAGTGACCCGTGGGCCAGCTTCAAGTGCGTCTGCTCGAGGCTCCTTCGCGATCACTAGCCCGTTGGCTAGCAGGTCCCCACGAAGGCAACTCCTTTTCTGCTTGGGCTTTTCTGGTTGCTCCAGATGTGCCCTGACTTACCAATGCTGGGTGAGTCCCTCAGACCTTGCTGGTCTGCACCGCAGTCCTTTCTCTAAATTCCAGTGACTTGCCGTTGCCAAGGCTTGTTGGGTCCATTCTGGTTGCCGACACAGCAGCACTTGACAGACTTCCTTGGACAGCTTGAATCTAGCTCGTGGACTTCGTCGACGCCACCTGGACCTCGTGGCTGAAGAGTCAAGACACCCATCAACTCACCTGAAGCACCCAACATCTATGGGCATTGGTCCATACTGCCCTTGGTCACTGGCTAGTGACCCAGACTCTGTCCCCTCTGCTTTCAGGTTCCTTCCATCCCAGATCCAGGCTTGGATCTCTTCGGACACTTCTCCTCTTCACGGCAGCAGCAGTTCTTTGCAGGCTCCCATTGAAATCGACGACGCGACCCAACACCAAAAGACATCTATGCACCCGGCTTCCCTGGGTGAGGTAACTCGAGTACTCCAGTGCTCTCGTGGGTGCTAGCCCTAGAACCTCTTAAGTCCAAAAGGGTTTGGTCCTGACTTGATTAGAAGTGTCCCTAATCTTTAAATTTCCAACCGCGACATTGGTCATAGAAGATAACGGGAACCCGCGGTTGTGTTTTCACACTGCATACAGTCCCCGTGGGTCCCCTGTGTCACTACCTTGGGTGGTCCCTTGGGGTCCCAGCACTTCGACAGGCTATAGGCCTAGTGTCTATTCCAGTCGTGGTTCTTATACCACTTTTTTGGTATATGGTTTGGTATGCCCCTAGGGCCCAAACGTGTATTTGTGCTGTTACTGATAATTGCTGACTTGTAAACTAAGTACTTCGAACTCTAGTCTCATAAAGAGACTAGAGGGGTGTGTTTTGTCTTAAATACATATATTTTGAATATATACATGGTGTGGTTGTCTTTTCATTTGATCATTCAAGAGATTATAGACTGGTCAAACAAGCTGCTTTACATACCTTCAAGACTTAGCCTGAAGGCTGCTCTCCACAGCTACCACTAGGATAGCTTTCAATAAAGGTTGTCTTTAACCTATCACCATAAGGGGTTGTTTGGACTGATACAAGGTGCCCACTAGAACTAGTGGACAGCATATATCAGGCCACCTTCTCACACCATGCAGCATGGCTTTACCTCTCCTTGTAAATCAGGGGCAGCAAGAGGAGCCGCCGTTGCGTCACAAAAAAGTAAAGCACTGGCGGCACAAGGGGCTTGTAAATATGCCACATAGATTTTCTTTACAGTCCTATTTAGGATCACGACTCGGCTTTTGCTGACTTAAAATAACAACAAATGGCATGGGCATATTTACGAGAAAATGTTGGAGCACGGAGCAGCTTTAAATTTGGCAGCTCCATGCTCTGACATTTTCAAAACGCTGGGTTGAGCCATATTCACAAGAACGGGGAGCACCCCTGTGTTTTACTGAGCGCTGGTGCTAAATGTAGATGACTAGTGCCAACACAGGCACCCTTGCACCATACTGCAAGGGTGCCTGCATTACATGAAATGATTATTTGGCCCTTCTTTACGGGAAAGAAACCAAGCCCGATGCCACAAGCCGTTTGGCTGCGCCGTGCTGCGTTACTTTCAGAGCACAGAGATGCGTCACATTTACAACAATATGATGGATCCCTGTGCTGGCGCACAATTGGCCAATGCAGGTAACCTTGCACCATGGTGCAAGGGTGCTTGCATTGTTGGGTTGATTGTTTTAGTGCAGGAAGAGACTCAAGACGTGTTTTCCTCTTTCCATATGTATGCAGTACGCCTAGAAAGAGGAAAAAACAAGAAGAAATAAAAGCCTTTCTCCTCATTGAGCCTTCTTATGCCTCCCTTGGGGATTCATAGGATTCTGATGCATTCCCAGGTTTTCGAAACCTTGTAAATCTTGGAAAGCAGTAGAATCCATGGGTGTTGCGTGGGCAAAATGCTCCATGATAAGGGGATGTATTTACAAGAACACCAAAAGCCATGCAGGGTGGCTTTACACGTCCTTCTAAATATGGAGCACCAAATTGTGCTACCGGTGTGTCACAAAAAGTGATGCACCGGCAGCGCAAGGGGCTTGTAAATATGCCCCTTATGTGCAGGAAGGTGTGCAAGGTGTCCCTTCCTGCAGATAAACAATCAATAATGGCGATTTGTTACTTCTGGTTGTATGATAGAGGCTCGACTGGATACACCCGCTGCCTCTACCACGCAGCCTAAACCCCAAATGCATCTTACCCACGCATTCCTTTACCACGCATGCCTTTACTACGTAATATCATGGAAAAGGCATGAATGGTAAAGGGGTATGTGTGGCTAAGGTCGCGACCCCCCTCCCTCCTCCATTCCCGCCCTGAGGTCCAAATACCCCTACCCTGTCCCAACCCCCATGCTATCCCTAACCCTTAAACACTACCTAAACCCTCTCCCACACCCTTGCGCTGTTCCTACAACTACCTACTGCTTCTACCCTTAGCCAAACCCTATTTAAAAAAACGATCTGACCCCCCAGCCCTAAAAACTACCTCGCCCTCCCCTAAACCCTAAAAACTACCCTGGCTACCTATTCCCATCCCCCTGCCCTGAGGCCTAAAACCCTGTCCCTTAACCCTGTCCCATAACCTGACCCAACACAGTCCTGACCCAGTCCTAAAATCTACCCTACCCTCCACATAGACCTAAAAACTACCTGACTACCCATTCCCCTCCCCCTGAGGCCTAATATCCTAACCCCTAATTAAAAAACTACCAACCCTCCCCCAGCACTGAAAACTGGCCCTAATCCCCCAGCCCTGAAAACGACACCGATCCCACTAGCCCTGAAAACTAGCCCGAATCCTTTCCAGCCCTGAAAACTACCTCCAACCCCCCCAGCTCTGAAAGCTAGCCCAAACCCCCCCCAGCCCAGAAAATTACCCCCTAATCCCTCAGGCCTGAAAACTACCCCTGATCCCCCAACTCTGAAAAAGTTCCGACCCCGCCCAACCCACAAAACAACCCCGAATGCCCCCGACGCACCAGCCCAGAACACTATCCTGACAACCCCCAGCCCAGAAAACTATCCCAACCCACGCCCAGCACAGAAAACTACCTGACCCCCCAGCCCAGAAAACTACCCCAAACCTGCAGCCTAGGAAACTACCCTGACCACCCAGCCCACAAATCTACCCCTGACCCACCCCAGCCCACAAAACTACAGCGACCCCCCAGCCGATAAAACTACCCATAGCCCAGAAAACTACAGACCAGCCCCACTTACCTCACTGCTAATCTTTTCCTGCGAGGTCTTCCTGCTTCCGTCCCCAGCAGCCAGCAGCTAGACCGAGCATTGCCTTAAGACCCCAGTGTTCCGACTGTTTCCCCTGGCCAGCACACATAAAAGTAGAAAATCACCATTATTTAATGATTGTTTATGCGCAGGAAGCGAGACCTTCCTGCACATAAAGAATAATTAATGGAATTTTACTCTTTGTATGTGTGTCGTACAATGCAGCACACATAGAAAAAGCAAAAAAACGAGAAGAAATAAAAGTATTTCTCCTCGTTACACCATTCTAACGCCTTCTATTGCAAGGTGGTAGTTTGTAGCGCTGCCTCAGATTTACGCCTCCTTGCAAATCTGCGGCAGCGTCAAAAGCAATGGGTGAACACCCACAGCAAAACCCATTGCACGCCCCTTTCACACTAAGGGCCTCATGTAGGTAGCCAAATACCGGTCGGTAACGGCCGATTTTCGGTAAATATGCCGTTACCGACCGGTATTCAGACAAGTGAGATGTAGGAGTCCCAAAACCAATTTTCGGTAAATATGAGGCGGTAAATACCGATTCATATTTACCGAATTCCAAAATACCGATTCAGAGTTACCGAATACATAATTAACGAATCGGTAAATATGAAGTGGTAAATATGAAGTGGTAAAAATGAAAATGACATGTAGGAGCACTCGGTAATTAAGAAATCCAAGAAAATCGGTAAATTAGAGTCGGTAATTAACACGGATTGAAAGCAGGTGGTAACCATCAACAATGCATATGAGCAATCCCAAAATGCTACAGCGTGGACAACATGGCCACTATGTACGTCATTGCAAGGCGCCTACGTCTACAGGCAGCAGGACTGAGGGTGTGGCGACGGGAGGAACAAATCTACAGACAGCGCATCACACTATTCCAGCTGACTGATGCAGAGATACATGAGAGGTACAGGCTAGACCCTGAAACCATCATGGACTTAATCAGGGACCTACAGCCACTCCTGGACCATCCAATAAGAAGGGCGCACGCCATACCCCCACATGTGCAGGTGCTCTGCAGCCTACATCTGCTGGCATCCGGCAGTTATCAGGTGGTGATAGCTGCGGTGGGTGGGGTATCCCAGAGTTGCCTGTCACGTTTCTTCAGGAAGTTCCTGGATGCCATGATGCAGAGAATGCACCACTACATAAGCTTCCCAAACACACAGGCTGCACTGCAGAAAACAAAAACAGACTTTTATCACATGGCACAGTTCCCCCATGTCATCGGCTGTATTGATGGTACACACATCCCAATCTGTCCACCAGCTGATACAGAGCACATCTACAGGAACAGGAAGTCCACCCACTCCATCAATGTGCAGGTGATCTGCGATGCAGGGAACATCATCACAGATATTGTTGCAAAGTTTCCTGGGAGCACCCACGACTCTTACATCTTCCAGAATAGTGGGATCTACACACGACTGAGTGCCGGAGAATTCGGAGAGGGATACCTGCTAGGTAAGTAACAGTGACGCCCCTTGAAACCTGCAAATCATAGTGCATAGAGGCATGTAACTGATGGTTCCCTTTTACTCATCCAGGCGACAGTGCATATGCATGCCGGTCATTCATCCTCACTCCCTACCTACACCCAGCAACCCAGAGTGAGAGACGATACAACGTGGCACACAAAACAACACGCAATGTGGTGGAGCGCACGTTTGGACTACTGAAGAGCAGGTTCCGCTGCCTGCACAAGAGCGGAGGCGCACGCCAGTACAAACCCATCACCTGCTGCAAGATTATTGCCACTTGTGCAATGCTGCACAACCTTGCCACGAAAAAAGGTACAGACGTGGAACTGACATATTTTGAGGACAACGAGGATGAGTCAGGCCAGCCAGAGGGCAACGCAGCTAGAGTGCCAACTGCAATCGATGGGAGAGAGAGACAGGCAGATATCACATGCAACTATTTCTGAGTAAGTAAGGGGACACAGCGAGTTGTGAGAAGTCCTGACGTAGTTTTAATGTGGCACCACGCCATGAACACATGAACAGGCCAATCTGGCAATATACCATCTATACAAGGAGTATGTCCAGGGTTACGTCACCCAATGGGAAGTGGCTAAGCAGGGCTACATCAATGTTTGCGCATACGCGCTGCAGTGGTGGATTGCACGGCCTGTGCATCCTCACTGGAGCCAACCCCAAGCCGCCTGCTGCTCCTGCGTGCTTCTGGGACGGGGGGTGTGATGCTGCTGCTGGTGTCGATGCTCTCCGCAGCATCCCCTGCAGCAGTTGTCGACGCCTGACTAGTCAATAGCACCCCTAGTGCACTTGTCACCTGCACCATCCCCCGAGACAGGTCGCTGCAGCACTGTGTTAGGCCCTCCTGCATCGTCACAGAGCGCCGGCACAGTAGAGAAGTCGCAGTTGCCAGACGGTTGAGTGCCCTGCTGGTAGTGTCCCTTCTCTGGCGTTCCCGGCGCCGTGCTTCGATGTCAGCATCTAATTTGCTGCACAACTGCTGGATTGACTGGGACATGTCCCGAATGCCCGCAGCCATGCCGCTAATGTTGGTGTCCATGTTGACTAATGTTGTCTTCATCACCCGCATGTGCCTCTGGACTGACATGACTGCCTTTGATTGCAGGCGCTGTTGCTTCAACATTTGGCCCTCGAGCCCCAAGAAGACACCATGGCCGTCAGTGGGTGCTGGTGGACTCTGGACACGCGACCTGCGGCGCCCTCTTGCTTCCGTCTGTGCTGCCTGTGAGGTGTGGGGCACAGTGGCATGGCTCCCTTCCTGGGGCCCGGTGCGGTCTTCTGGGCCCATGCTGTCGTCTGACGAGGTGTCTAAGGCTCGTAGCCTGGCTGCTGGACGCCTCCTCATTCTCACACCTGCAAGCGGAGATGTGGCCGGTGATTCGAACATGAGTGGCGATGCTGGCTCTGGTGGTGGTGATGCTGGCTCTCGGTGAGGTGATGCTGGCTCTGTGTGCGGCGAGGCTGGCTGTGTTGGTGGTGCGGCTGCCAGTGGGCCTGCTCCCTGGTCTGAACTGGTGCTGGCTAGAGGTGATTTATGTGGCCGGTGTGCCGTCTCTCCTGCAGCATGCCCTGTCCTGCATGATGTCACATCTGTGGACAGAAATACAACATTGGCTCAGTGTCCCCGAAGGGCTGCATTGCAAGCGTCACAATAAATCATTTCACATTCCAATATGTCCCCTGTCTCCTTGTGCCTCGAGTGCGTGACATGCCTTGTTGCCCTGTAACATTTACGTCATGGTTAGTGTTGCCCTGACTACATCTCCCGGAATGCATTGCCTGTCTGCACTGACACGTGTGGACTGCAGTGTGATTCTCGTTTCACAATGGGGGATGTGGGATAGGGGTAGGGGGGGCTACATTGCTGTGCTTTCGTCTTACCTTGGTGTGTTGCGGCTCTGGCAGAGCTGTCGGCGTCCCCAAGACCCACGACGCTCTCTTGCTCGATTGTGGCCGCCACCAGCTCCTCCAGTTTGGTGAGGGCAGGTGCCCTGTTGGTTCCACCTCCGGTCTGGCTGGCCTCCTTCTGGATGTCGCCCATCTTCCTCTTGGTTACAATCCGGAGGTCATACCAGCGCTTTTTGAGGACCTCAATGTCCCTGTGGGTCACTCCCACAGCATTGACCTGCGCCTGGATGGCCAGCCATATGTTGCGCTTTTCAGCCTCAGGCACTTGCAGGGATTGCCTTCCAAACAGCTTCTGGTGCTGCTTCACCACCTCCTCCACCAGCACCTGGAGTTCCTTGGGGCTAAATTTCAGCTTCCTCCTCCTTTCCCCTCCGTCTTTCTGTGTTCTCTGGCTGGACATGCTGTTCGTTTACCCGCTCGCACATGCAACGGCTCCCTGCCTCTTCTCTGCACTCCAAGCTTCTCCAGGGTCGGCTAATTATGTACACCTGCCTGGGTGTGGCCACTTCGGCTAATCATGTACACCTGCCTGGGTGTGGGCACTTCCTGGTTGGGTGGGCTGTCGTTGCACTGGATTAGCTGTTTCGTCAAGTCATGTGATTTGATTTACCGAATCCGTACATACCGATTCGGTATTTTCCGATTCGGTAAATACCACCTCGGTATTTACCGATTCGGTAAATAACACCTCGGTATTTACCGAATCGGTAAATACCACCTCGGTATTTACCGATTCGGTGAATTCCGATTCGTGATTACCGAATGTTACCGAATCGGTAACTGTTACCGAATTTTTACCTACATATAACTTACCGATTCTAATTTACCGATTCGGTACGGCTCGGTATTTAAGAACCGGTAAAATTTATTTACCTACATGAGGCCCTTAGTGATGCATGTAAAGGAGCCCTATTTACAAGGTAGAATAAGCCACAAAAAGTGGCTTAACATAGCTTTGTAAATATGGAGAAGGGATCGCCACCAGAACGTCGCTAAAAGTGACATTTTGCTGGCGAAATCCATTTGTAAATATGCCCCAAATTGCGCCACCTCAAGGTGAGAGCAGAAATGCTCCATATCTTTGAAAATATGGAGCATTTCTGCCTTCTCCCTTTCACCCAACGTAGTGGAGAAACTTCCTTAGCTGCGCCGTATATAGTCCTGCTTGCCACTTCATGCAGCAGCACCTCTCGTAGGGCAGACATAACAGCCAGGGCCTTCTCTAGGGCGGTGCGATCAGTGCCACTGCTGACTTGGGGTGAAGGCATCATTTTTCCAAGTATATTATCATTTAAAAAGCACCTGCTGCCAAGTTCCTGGCCTCCAGCAATTGTCAGGCATCAATTAAAATGCCAAGATAACCCTGGTGATTAATCGTCTTCCTGGAAAGAGGCCGGAGGTTTGTCTGCTGGAGGTTTTGACTCATCCTAAGGTAGCACAGAGGGTTAAAATGCCTGCTTCTAAGAACTTGTACAATACAGATAACAAAGTGCATATAATGTAAATAGGTCAGCAGGCTACTGCTTCTGTACGAGAGCTCCTGTTGTACCTTGTCCTTTATAAGTCAAAATCCTAATATAGAACATTGAGCTATAAACTGCCATCAAAGAGCTGCATGCAAACTGCAAGGAATATGTTAGATATATACGTTTTTTGCCCAGTCTTTCATCATCCTAATCTTGCAAAGAGGGTTCATTTGGGTAGAAAACAATTCTTAATATTAAAGAGAACCCCTAACAATGATGTTATGTATTAAATTCAGAATTTGTGCTTTTCCAGACTAATGACTCTTAAACTAAATTGCCTATTTATGCTGGTTGCGTTAGAATACCACCGGTAAGCAGCAACACTGCCCTTAAACAGGAGAAGGAAAGAGACCGCTACCATATTATGGGACAGACAGAACACCTCCAGAGGATGCACTGCTACTGAAAGGCACCTCAGCCAGGACGGCCTCCACCAGCCATACTACAAGGCTGCGTGAAGACCATTGCCTCAGGCAAAAGGAGATGGGCCACTAGCCCTGCCTCTTGCCCCACAGACCACCCAGAGAGACGTCAACAGCACAAGCAACACTAATGAAACTACAGCCATGGAAAGTTCAAAGAGACACTGCCAAACAGGGGACAGTATCATGTCTGTAACACTTACTAGGGGCCTACAGGCAAAATAAAGTGGCAAAGTCGGCCCCAAAAACCTCCAGGTACAGTCTGACACCACAGAGGGAGAAGCCCAGCATGAAGCTGAACCTAAAGCATTGCCAGAGAGCACACAGACAGTGTTTGGTTACACGCCAATGACGCTGTGCCATCGAAGCACCACAATACCAGACTGTCCGCACTGGCCCTGCAACACAGAAAAACATGCCATAAGCCTGGCAAAGCCCATTGCCCCCGAAATACAGAGAGAAGAGGCAGAACTGACCAGCGAAAGAAAGACATGTGATCCTACCCCACCCCGCTCAACGGAGGCATCAAAGGAAGGCACCCGGATCATGAGGGGCAGCAAACCGAGTGTCAGCCGTTAAAGAGACAGAGGAGCCCAGAGACACCCAGGTACGGTCTGAAAAGCCAGAAAAAGAGACCGCACAAGTTGCAATCCACCCAGTGCCACCCACTGAAGAGACTGAGGGGCAAATTTATCATAGTTTTGCATCGCACTTGCAGCAAATTACATTTATCAGGCCACGCAAGACCACCTTGCATGGCCCTGAGAGGCTTGATAAATCTGGAGTAATGCAAGATACCACAAGTCACTGCCTTGCATTACTCAGGGACGCGTTCTATGGGTGGAGCGTGGGTGTTCCCATCGCATCCACCCCATGGACATTGGCGCATTCCCATATTTACCAGCACTGGTAAACCTGGGAATGCGTCACAATGCTACGCCTTCCCAGGAGTGGCACAATGAGAAAAAAAATCTTTATTTCTCCTCGTGGTTTCCTCTTTCAAGAGTGCTGCCTTCTGCAGCACACTTGGAAAGAGGAGAAAGCCTCTGATGATTGTTTTTTGTGCAGGAAGATCCTTCCTGCACAATAATAGTCCTGCCTGCACTGCAAGCACCATTGCACCATGTGCATGGGTGCCAGCATTAGTGCTAGGCAGCACATTGTATGCCAACGCAAGGAAAGGATAGGAATGTGCCATATCATATTAAATGCGGCACATTCGAGCCTTTTCACACAGTGCAGCAAGATTGCTTGCCCCTGAGTTTATAATCCTCAGAACCACCACCGTGACCATCCGTGCCTGCCAGACATGAACGCCAGGTAGGGGGATGCACAAGGAAAGCAGAGTTGGACCAGAAGGTGGACAGAAGCACACAACGCCGTGCCCGAGGTCCAAACATTTAGCGCGCACCAACAATGGATGCACGCTAGCAAGATGGCAAGCTGCCAGAAGGGTCCAGGCTTCTCTAAGCCTGTGTTTGTGTTTGTGTGGTGAACCACTCCAGATAAATTATGAATTGGAGCTGTAAGGTCCTGTCGCAGCTAACTTCCCCAGTCCATTCATCCACTGAAGCCCGGCTAATTGACTCCAGAGAGTGATGGACTACGTGGTATCCAGTTGTGTTTTGCATTGTTTCCATGGGTTGGACTTGCAGTGAGTGCAATACAGGGTACGCATGGTCTTGCTCTGCTTCTGCTTGTATCTGTATTCCCGCAGCTCTGCTTCCAGTTGGTGATTCGTCTGTATTGGGTGGCCTTCGGAATATGGTTCGAGTGTTGAACCGCTGTGAAGTATGTGAAGAAAAGGCATAAGACATAAAGCGCACACAACTGAAGGCTGAAGGCCAAACCTCCTTCCACAGGACCCAATACTATTCAATTCACAGACTTTTCAGAATTGACACATTTCCAATGTTAATTATTTATAACAAATCATTGTTGTTACTCATTGGTCTTAAACAGCTAACAACCATTGACAAAGGCAATCATACCTACAGGTTTTGGGTATATGTCAGTTGTGTTAAGTAGCTGGATACAATCACATCTCAGAGTGATACCAAAATACCGTTCGAGTGCCACTCTATGGGAATGACAGAAATGTATTTTGCATGTTCCCTTTTAGAGAGACCCCACTTTTTTAATCTCTTTTAAAGGCCTGTCTGCACATATTTCTAAATGACTGATTTCAGTCACAGCTGTGGGTGCTTCCCGAAGACTGGTTAGAGCATGTTCTTCCGAAGTTGATGCCGCATGCAGTGCAAGGCACTGGGCAAGCTCACACTTTAAACGGCTGAAGCTTTTGCGCAGTACAATTTGCACATTACAGTAACTGTTAAACACATTATTTCAGTAGGTTATGGGGCAGTATTTAAAGTGTTTAACATTTCAAGACTATACTTTTCCTCTGCTTTATAAGCCTTGTTTCATTATTACTTCATTTGCTTTAAACTGCTCAATTTGCCAATGTTTTTTCAATTCTTTCTCAAGAGGAGCACCCACCCTGTGCCCCACGTTTGTCCATTTAGCTTGCTCACTTCGCTCGCTATAGAAAATTCATACCCAACTTCTATGCCTCACCACTTTCAAATGTCACCAGCCCCCACTACAAGTCTGACCCATGAAAAAAAAAAAAAAAACTGAATACCACGTAGTCCATCTGTCTCTAGAGTCAATCAGCAGGGGACGCATGGACTGATAAAGTTGGCTGCGACAGGACCTTTCCGCTCTCATTCATAATTTATCCTGGATGTTCGGACACAAACACAGGCTTAGAGTAATACGGACCCTTCTGGCAGCTTGCCAGAAGGAATCATATCCATTGTCAGGTGCAATTCCGGTGTTTGGACTTTGGTCACAGCGTTTTGTGCTCCTATCCACCTTCTGGTCCAACTCTGCTTTCCTTGTGCTTCTCTCTGCCTTGGGTTTGTGTCTATCTGGCAGGTGCAGATGGTCACAGTGGTGGGTCTGAGGTTTATAAACTCTGGGGTAGATTTATCATTATTTCACGCCACAAGGCAGCTTGCTGCTCTGTGTGAAAGGACTAGAATGCGCCACATTTCACATGGTACAGCGCATTCCTGTCCATTCATTGCGCTAGCACACAATGTGCTGCCTAGTGCCAATGCAGGCACCATGATGCTCTGGTGCTTCTCATCTAGTCCATGTGACCCAGCTGGGCCACCTTAGGTGCAGGTTTATTGATTGCCAGTTAGTTGGGTTCATTGTTGTCAAGCGTGCCAAGGTCTGTTTCACAGTTGGAGTGCAGCTTGCTCATAGTGTTTGGGGTATTGATTACCAGGAAGCGATATATGGTGGATATGCCCCCTGTGCTTAATGGGTCTAAAATTACTGTGCCTTCCAAGGGATTGAATTGAAGGGGATGCACCAAACAATCTCGTATTGGTGCAATCATGTGCCTCAGCTGAAGAAGTCTAAAAACTGCGACTTATGTAATTGGAATTCATTGCACAAGTTTGTGAATGATTTCAAGCGTTCTCCCCACCAAATGTTGTTTAGTTTGGAAATCCAAGTGTGGTCCCAGTGTGGTCCCTGGCCCTGAATTCAGGGGACATCTTTGCTGATGGAAGCAATTATCCCTGCCACAGGTGGGTCTCAAGCATGGGAATGTGCAATAGCACTTTCCGTCTCGCCAGGAAGTGGTTTAGGGTCTTGGGCTGGTATAGGCGGTGTGAGGGTTAGTGTCAAGAAATATTTCTGTTCCCACAGGTAGGCCGGATTATCTCTGTCCCCAAAGATCCAATCGTCTATGATTGTGAGGTGGACGTCGCAGTAGTACATTTATATATCCATCATGCCCAATTCGCCTTCATAGATGGCTTGGGTACATTTGATCCAAGATGCCCTCGTTTGTTTGCCCGATCATAAGTATTTCCGCCTGATGGCTTTCAGTTTGTCAAAGAAGGATAGTGCTATAATCTGTGGAAAAGACATATAAGAATATGGGAAGGGTGATCATTTTGAATAGCGCTATCTTACCCGTTATAGAAGAGGACGCATTGGGAAGTTGGGGAGTCAGGCATTGGGCGATGGGCTGGTGCCTCGGAGTCACCTGTGGGCCAATTTTTAGGGTCTCTGTGAACCGGCCCACAGAGATTAGGGCCTTATATAGAGATTGACATATAGGATACACTGTCACAAATGTGACGGATATCCGTCCGCCGTATTACAAATCCGTTATATTCTATGGCACTTGTAATATGATGGACGGATGAATATCTCACCCGCCAAACTAAATCAGTCACTTACTGTCTTCCCCAGTCATGCCAAAACACTGTAAAGTGACGCCAGAATCATGGAATCATGGGCACTCCCCTGCCATGCTGCCAAACAGAGACTGGGGGCCAGGTGTTGTTCTGGGCCATAGGGCATTCTTACCCCGGCCCCTTACCTTGTGTGGCCAGCCCGGCCCAGAAAGCCTGGCCATCACTTTAAGGCCATGGTGGGTGACAGGAATGTGGGAGTATTCTGGTTGCCTCGCAGGGGGGCCATTCTCACCTAAGCACACCTGGAGGAGAAGCAGAAGCCGGGCTCTTTTCTTGACCAGGTCATACCCTGAGTAAGAGAAAAGGCCTCTCTCTGAGGTCACCTTTCCCTGAGAAAAAAACATAGACTGTAGCGTTATGGTCGCAAAGCTGCTGACGTTGAAACTGGGTATGTATATTTGAGTTATGGCATCAGCTCAACATCAATTGATGCTGGGCAAATCACTTAGGGGCATATCAACAACAACCGGCGATATTTATCGCTGAGCGCACTTAGCGCTCGGATAATTATTGCCGGCTAGCACCGATTTTTATCGCTGAGATAGCGTGCTATTAGCAACGCTTATCTCATCAGCGATAAAAATCCTAGTGCTAACTGGCTAACGTGAGATTATCGCTGGAAACCCAGTGATAATCTCACGTTAGCTAGTTGTTAGGGACTCACAAACTTAGCCATGATATCCACCTTCCATAGGCTATCATGGCTAAGTCAGTCCTGAAGCAGGTGTTAGGAAAGTAGCGATAACAGGTGTTATCGCTACTTTTCCTGACGCTATGCTTCATAGCGTGGGGCTTGATGATAGGAGAAATGTTGCTTAGCGACATTTCTCCTATCATGTCAGGTGAGGAACGCCCACTTTGCATCTCATTAGAGATGCAAAGCTGGGCGTTAGAAATCCCTACGCTAAAGCAAGGTTTCACGCGTTAGCGTGACCTTGCTAATATAGCGATAAAATTATCGCCGCTTTTCGTCCGAAAATGGCCGCTAAAGCGGCGATAATTTATTATCGCCTCGTTGTAAATATGCCCCTTATTCTTCCTACCTAAAGTAAAAATGAATTTAATTTTGTGCAATGCAGCTGGTGCTCGTGGTAAATGCTACATTGCCTTTGGGCCAAGGCCTAAATTGTGATCCCAATCCGACCCTGATTGTAGATAGGGAAAGAGTGGTATTCGTAGAGTTGAGTCATTAAGGGTATAATGTTGAGGTTCCATACTTGTTGAGGGTGCAATGCTATATGAATTCCTAAGTACTTAAAGCTACCTGTTTGTTCCTGGAGATGGGGCTGCCATGACATTTCATCTTCCAACTGGTCAAGTGGTGCCAGGAGTGAACTGTTCGAGTTTACAGTCAGTGCTGCCACGTCATAGGAGAAGCCCAGTATTTGCATCATGTGGAGAGGGAAAGGATGCTGACGTTGGGACCAGCAAGGTCCAAGGAAGTCACCAAGTGCAGAAGAGTCAGAGCGGGCCCGAGTCAGAGGAGCCCTCTGAAGCACAAGAAGACCCTCAGAAGGACCCTCAGGCTGAAGGCACAGGAGTCGCAAGAGGACCTCAGGCAGCTTACCAAAGATTGAGGCCCACTGTGCAGAGGATGCAGTGAAGACACTGATCTTCAGAAAATGAGGTGCTGGAGGCTGGAGCTTCTTGTAGCCCGAAGATCTTTGGAGTGCAGAGCCAACAAGCCTTGGCAACAGCAAGTCAACACAGTGCACAGGGGTTTAGCCCCAGTGGCTCCGACGAGGGACACTGTCCTCAAAATGGCTGAGAAGACAGGTCAGGATCTAGGGAGCTGCAGAACCACCACATGTGTTGCTGGGCCTTGGCAAGTCAGTGGGATGTCAGGAGCAGCAGACCGGTCAGTTATATCTTGTTTTCAAACTCTTCTCATTGGATAATCATGTATGCATTGGGAGTGTTCTTGGTGAATCTATGCGCTATAAAAGATTGTGCGCCACGGAGTAAAGCGGCAGTCTCCTAAGAACATACTGACTGTACTTCTGGGACAACTGTACTTAGCTGCAGCTAATACACCTGATCTTCTACGCTCAACAGAATGTCCTGTGTCTCTGTTCAACAAAGCAGGTGAACTCAGGAGATTAAGGCGTGCCCTGCGCCGCCAGGCCCATAAGGCCCTGGTTCTTCTCTGTGAGGCGGCTTCAGAGGTAGCGATTTTGCCTGACTGCCGCCTTGCTTTGGCCCTTTTTGGTGATGTATGGTATCGTGAGACGTTAGACGGGCCTCTGTTGGCGTAAGAAGACACATAGTTAAGTATTGGTGGGTAGCTCCCACTATTTTTGTTTTGATTTGGGTCTTTGATTCGGCTATTGCAAAAGCCGAAGCCGAGGGGTGAGTACGTTTGTGCTATATTATTTGATTTAACCCCTTGATGTTTGTGAACAGTCCAGTTAAATAACGATGCCTGGTCTCAGTACTTTTAGAAAGTTTTGTTGTTTTGGTTGTGATAGGGATTCCCGGCTGGAGGACTCTTGTCCAATTCCTCCGGTTGGAACTCCCACTTATGAGCTTTATTCTAAACATGGTGTTGGCCCCATTGCCTTTAATGAGGCATGGATCCGAGACCGATACACAAAGAACGATGGTGTTCTACAGTGGCCACAGAATGGTAGCTTTGAGCCTGACATATTAGATAAATTGGAAGCAATTTTGTTTAATAGAAAAGCCCGGCCGGCAATTTTGACTCTTTCCGCCTCTGGCGTAAGGAAGCCAAACAGAGAGAAATTAAACAGGCAAAACGAGATAAGAAAGCACAAAGTAGGACGATTATACAGGCTGCCCAGCAGTTTAAAGATAATGAGATTAATCATGAAATGGAAATTTCTTGATGTTTTCAGTCTGTTAAGCAAAATGTCAGTTAATTAATATTAAGTAGAAATTAAATAAAAATCCCGAAATGAACCATGTGATATGCTAAATAGCTATATTTTGCTATATAATTTATAGAGTAAGCAACTATGCACATGTTCAAACTGTTAAATGCTTAAAAAAATAAAATAAAAATTTACATTCACTAGGAATACAATGGCCTCAAAAACGAAATTGTGTGTTTTGTAGAAAAATAAACTTATAGTATTTTTTACTTACATATATTGTATTAGATATTAACAGGCAAACACTTCAGCTGAAGTCAATTTTTGCAGAACTCAAACGCAACACGCATTGATATGTCTTAGTTTGAAAAAGACTGCCACCGTGCTCATGTTACAACACTGAGAGACAAGCTTTTATTGTCGCTAAGCAAGCAGCTCTAATAGACTGGAATGTTTACTCAGCCAGGACTTCACCCTCAGTTGAACACGGGTGAAACTTTGCATTTCAAAATGTTGTTTTAAAAAGGTTCCAAAACTAAGGTTCATTATTTTGTATTACAGGAAGACATTTCAATTAAGGGTTTCCTCTCTTTAAGCATTTTTATAAGAACATTTTTGGTTCTAATGTTAAAATAATTGTTCTGTTAAAAAAAAAAAAAAAGGCGGCGAAGAATTTTTTTTTTTTTGTCATGTTTTAAGTTAGGCTTCTGTGCTTAGGCTTATAAATACACATCTAAAATGATAGGCAAGGGATTCAGCTTGCTTTTATATGTGAAATTATCAAAAATGATTGGGTTTATCAAAAATAATGATTAATTATGAAAAATAATTATTAAGAATAAGTGCTTCTAAATTCATTTTTGTAACTATTTATAAAGCTTAATACTCATACTGTGACCTCCTAGCATTATAATTTAATTTAAGTTGTGTTGTACTGCATAGTGAGGACATTTGTATATGGAATTTCACTTGGCGCAGGCTTAAAAAAACCTCATTTTTTTAAAGGATTTGCAAGAGATATGTCTAATATCCAATATCTGCAATCTGTAAAGAACATTCTGAGGATGATTAATATGTAGCACAATTATAGGATATTTATTTTTAAGTGCCCCAAATATCAAAGTCGAAATTGGGTAAAATAGACTATTTAACAGCATTCTTGCCCTTTACAATAGCTTTAAAGTGCCTTAGGCTTCAGTAAATGCATATTTTTAGGTATAATACAAATTTGCAGGTTGTTCCCATTTGGGCTTGCTTTTAATGTCTCAGTGAGCCAATGTGCCCAGTGCAGAGGTTTGGGTTTAATATCAAGATTGAAGGTTATAAATCTAGCTAGACCTACTGAGACGTTCATCCTTTTCAGGTTGATGAACTAAGTACCGTTGCATAGGGTAGTAACACACATTTGTTCTAAAGCTAGTATGTTATGTTATTATGTTCTGTGAGTTATTCACAGTAAATGTTTTAATAATTTAAGAATAGAAATACATTGTAGCCCCTAAAAGAAGTAATATATATAACATGTGTTTTTAAAAAGGGTTAATTATTGCAGGTTAGGAAGAGTTAGGAAGGTTTTTTTGTCTGTGACAAGCTTCAGGGTGAGGAGAGAGACAGGGCTGAGGAGCGCAGAACGCGAGGCAGATTTTGACCTCGAGGTCAGTAAGGTGGGAGTTAGGAGTGAGTGTAAACAGATGGAGAAACCATTGCTTGGAAAAGCTTCTCTGACAAGAAGACATTAATGCTTGCACACTATAGGAACCTTGAACAGTGGCGGGGACCAGGAATGCTGGCAGAGGCTGGATAGCAGCCCAGAAAGTTCTGCTGAGGTGTTATTCTTAGCTCTTGGAGGACTGTGCAAGGTCGAGAAGTGCATTCCTGCACGGCCTCACTCAAAGCAGGGCCTCAAAGGGGGTGATACATTCATATTTTTGCTTTTGAAAATACTGTCCATGTACTTGCCTTAATTTAAGATGGTTGGTTACAATTGATATTTTGTGTGTTATGTGAAGTATCAGCAGTAGGTTGAAACAAGATGATTTTTTTTTTGTATGACTTCTTTGAAAACAAAGCAAAATGTGTGTTTTCCATGTTTTTGCATTTTGTCCATCTATGAATTGTTCCTGCTGGTCCTGTGTGTCAGAAGCGACACAGTAAGTTATATTTGACAGCCGGTCACCACTAACTGGTGACCAGCTGTCAAACGGAGGGTTAGGAAAGTAAAACAGTGTAATTTTCATTTTAAGCCTGACAAATTAGGCAGGCCCGAATATTGGGTTTTGGGCTGCAGGTTCACAGTGCATAAAGTACATGACATGGTGTTGTGAGGAACTGGAACATTAGCTGAGATTACCGTATATGGTGTAGGGGCCAGCGGTAGAGTTAAAATTTGTGTACTATTTTGACTTTTGTGTATCACCCATACTCTTGGTATTGTGTCACAAACTTGACTATCACCCGAGTAATTTTTCGTTCTTCCTATAGATTTTTCTTTTGCCGCTTCTCCCCTGATTGATGTTGCATTGTGCCTAGTTATTGGGGATTTTAGCTATGTCCTAGTCCCATTTCTCTTTTTCGAATTCCTTTCACCAGTCAGCCCTTTTATTATTATTGGAGTATTGTTCAGGTTCACATTTCCAGACTCTAGTAATGCACCAGGGACCTCCATATTATGTATAATTACCTTTTTGTAAGACCAGTCTGGTTTTTAAGAATTTTCTTTAGGCCTACTTCGATGTTTTCCAGTCTGACTGTCAGGGTAGTGATGGACTTGTTAACTGACTCAATACTATAGTAAGACAAGTGTTCCACCTCAATAGGAGATACCTTACATTTATTTTTTTGAACATGACAAATTTTCAATGACTATTTTAATTTGGTTTTTTGCCCTTTTGTTCCTGCTTCTTTAATTTTCGGTTGGGTCAGATGTGTTCTAAATCATGGAAATACCAGGACTCTCTAGTTCTTGTCTTTTGTTTCCACATTTGATTATTAGCCTGTGTATTGCATAGTGCGCCTGATGCACAGTTATTAAAGGGAGGTATCTACATGTCCCTGATAATCTGTATCATGTGATTTCTCTTTTGAGGTGTTCTAGATAAGGAATTTAGGAACACCTAGACATAATCATTGAAAAAAAAAAAGAATGAATTTTTTTTTTTTTTACCCCATTAGGCAATGCCACCATGTGATAGAATTCCCATGTAATTATCTACCCTCAGATGGCAGAGGATAATGAAGGGTACCCAAATTGAAGAGACTAGAAGTACTGCCTTTGAGAATGACAGTGTATTCTAGACCACAGTTGTCCTATGGCGTATGGTCACTCCCTTGCAGATTGTAGGCCAACTGCTTGCAGTCCCATTGTTAAATACAATGAACTGTTTTTATACTAAACTGAGGGAAACTAACAACTGTGTCACATTTCCTACGTCACTAGATTCTGCGGGAATTAAGTCATAATAACCTGCAGAACACTGATTTAAGCCTAATTCCCATCAGTGACAGCTACAGATGAAAGACGGACGTCTTGGCCCTACAGTCCCAGCACCCAGAAAGTAGCAAGGCTGGACAGCGATCGCCAGCGCGCCATCAATGGTATATCCAAAGCATCGTACTTGCACCATCAGACGGCGTTGGACACCACAAAACCAGAGTTTCAGTGTAAAAGAGCGAAAGAGAAGGATCCCTGTTGTTGATGGCAGAGCTGGTTTGAGGCTTCAGTTTTCTACCTGTCATGTGCTGGTAACCTCTGACAGTGTGCAGTCCCTTGAGCCCCTTGGTCTGAGTTTTTGCCACCCCCCCCCTCTCTTTTCTTTGCTCCAACGGAAGGGCAGTGCACCGGAGGATCTAAGGCACTACATGATGAAAGGAAAATTAAATGAAAGAGCAGCCCAAACATCCTCTGACACTGAATAGCGAGTGTTGGAGCCTGAAAAGTGTTGCTGAGCGTGAAAGTCTGTTGCTCTTTCCGATTAATAGTACTTGGGTCTGCACGAGATGATCTGTGCCCATGACCAACGAAGAGCACAATATCTGTAGTGCCTGCCGCAGAGGAAATATATTGGTGCACTGCCTTGAGACATTGAGACTTTCGAGTAAGCTGTGAGTGTTTGCCAGGAGGGCACTCCAACGGATACTGAGAAGCACTATTTTCATGAAAGGCCTGAATGAAGAGGCCCAATGCGGAAGAAAACAACAGAAGCAGATTTGATGGATGATAGAAGCCTACCAGAGAGGCTTAGAACGGACTTTTTCATAGTTATGGTTGCACAAGTGGTTCCCGTGCAATTGCATAGAATGGGTGTTAGGAGACTGATTCTTATTGTTTTGCTGGCATTGGTTTAGAGTAGTATTCTGTTTAGTAAAAGCAGAATGAGGTCTATCCTCTGTTGAAGAGTATCCCCATTTCACCTGAGAGCATTGATAAGGATCGCCACTGTTTCACCTGAGTATACAATAGTCACTGAAATGCATAAGAGCCCTGAAAAGGTTCACTAAATAATTTTAGGATTTGCTTTTGCCTAGGGTTGTGAAAAAATGATAATCTTGTTTGTAATAATGGTCATTACTTTCTTCTGCTGTCTGAATGTTAATTATGACTCGATGCTTTGTTCTCTTTGTATCCCTGTTGATAGCTTACATATACCTGCTTAAATGAAATGTGTAGAATGGAAAATGCTCACCTAGCAATGAATTAGGATTTGCCTGAGTAATGGCAAAATGAGGGTCTGAGGTAATTCAGTTTTAACTCCATTTTGTATTTTGTCGCCATTTTGTTGCCCTCACTCAGGCAGCTTGGTAAACCGAGTGTTTTTGCCCTTTGTACTGCGACGTGTCAAATAACCTTCTGCCTCTGTTTACGAGACTGATGTCAGGGACTGGCTGAGTCCACTAATCCTCGTCTGGTTTGACTAAACCCTGTATCAACTGTCTGTCGGTTCACACCATTCTTTCCTGACTTTATCTTATCTTCTGGCCTTCGCTATTCTCTACTTGTATTCTCTCATTTCACAACTGTCCTCCAAAGCATACAAATATGTCCTGCCACCTGCAAGTTGAGTTGTAGACACTACCACTGATTAACTTGTGGGGAGGGGTGACACAAACAGTTGGAAGAGAGGTTTATTTGGGTTACTTGATATCTTGTTTTCAAACTTTTCTCATTCGTTATATCTTGTTTTCAAACTCTTCTCATTGGATAATCATGTATGCATTGGGAGTGTTCTTGGTGAATCTATGCGCTATAAAAGATTGTGCGCCACGGAGTAAAGTGGCAGTCTCCTAAGAACATACTGAGTGTACTTCTGGGACAACTGTACTTAGCTGCAGCTAATAAACCTGATCTTCTACGCTCAACAGAATGTCCTGTGTCTCTGTTCAACAAAGCAGGTGAACTCAGGAGATTAAGGCGTGCCCTGCGCCGCCAGGCCCCATAAGGCCCTGGTTCTTCAGGAGGCACTGAAGCGCAATACCCACCGATTTCGGGAGGTTGAGAAGATAGGACGCAGACCTTGTCACTGCATGTAAGGACCAGTCAACCCTATGGAAGACCAGGAGCCATGCACAAGCTGTTCCATGTCAGATGTCATTGTCTAGGTGGTCGGTGTCCAGGTGGCTGGTGTCCAAGGGGAGCACCAACAAGCCTTGGTAGCCGCAACTGGCGTGGAGAGGGAAAAGATGCTGATGTTGGGACCAGCAAGGTCCAAGGGAGTCACCAAATGCAGAAGAGTCAGAGCAGGCCCCGAGTAAGCAGGGGAGCCCACTGAAGCACAAGAAGACCCTCAGAAGGACCCTCAGGCTGAAGGCACAAGTGTCGCAAGAGGACCTCAGGCAGCTTACCAAAGATGGAGGCCCACTGTGAAGAGGATGCAGTGAAGACACTGATCTTCAGAAAATGAGGTGCTGGAGGCTGGAGCTTCTTGTAGCCCGAAGATCTTTGGAGTGCAGAGCCAACAAGCCTTGGCACCAGCAAGTCAACACAGTGCACAGGGGTTTAGCCCCAGTGGCTCCGATGAGGGATACTGTCCTCAAAATGGCTGAGAAGACAGGTCAGGATCTAGGGAGCTGCAGAACCACCACATGTGTTGCTGGGCCTTCGCAAGTCAGTGGGATGTCAGGAGCAGCAGACCGGTCAGTTTTGTTGCGAATGCAGGGGAGTGACTCCTTCACTCCAAGGTAGAATACTTCGGATGTCCTTGATGCCTTCTGGAGAACCTGGATGAAGCAAAGAAATAGACAACTTGAGGAACAGCAAGAGTAGAAGCAGCAGGAGTCTTACTTGATGCAGTCTCGGTACCAGGCGAAGTTCAACCAAGTCCCAGTGTCCAGAGGGTCGAATATTGTCGGTTTCAGAAGTGAGTCTTGTTCCGCGACACATCTAAGGACCCACTCACATGGGTGCCTTTATGTACCTTAGGGAAAGGGTTGAAATGACTCTGGGCACCTCTTAGAGGAAGGGCTGGACAGAGAGGATGATACTCCCCTATCCTTTGTCCAGTTTCGCCCCAGAGCTGGAACCAAGGGTTCCTGAACAGGCTCAAACCGGAGTATGCAAGGATGGCACCAAATGAGCCCTTCAAAGCAGTCTGGTGGAGCTGGCAAGTTCCCTCACCCCAGCCCAGTACACTAAGTCCTGTCTGGGAAGTAGTCACAACTCCATGTTTTAGGAAACCTACTGTTCTACCTTACCCTGCTCGAGTTCAGCTCAGCAGCTTGAGGGCAGAATCGTGTCTGTGGTCGGCAGCAGCAGTAGCTTTCTGGCAGACACTGAAAGGCTGTTACTGGGAGTACAGGGGTTACCCAAAGGGAGCACCACAGTACATGGGATCATACTTTCAGCAATGGAATCAGTGTTGGGATATGATTCCAACATGGTTGTAGGAGAGTAGGATCTGCACTTATGTTGCCCTCACTTTTTTTCTGATGTTAACACTGGTTTCTGGCTATAGTGTGGCTGGGACCCTGCTAATCAGGGCCCCAGCCTCTCCGTTCTCTCTAAACAACTTGGAGTGCATATTAGATGCACTAGTGATTGGATACTGTGGTACCCTATGAGCCCCTAGTATATGGTACCTTAGGTACCAAGGGCATAGATACTTCACAGGCCTACCAGGGCCTGAAGCATGTATTATGCCACCCCAGGAAGCAGACTAAATCTGACACCACAGGCCTGCTACTGCAGCCTGGGTGAGGTAGTGTTAGCACTCCTCACTGAGATATAGGTTCCCTATATCTTACCTTACACACACATATAAACCTATCAGTCACCCCTAAGGCAGGCCCTATCAATCCTGAGGGCAGGGTGCTTGGTTTCCATGTGAGGGGGTGCCTCTGCCTGAGCAGGGCCCCTCTGCAGCCCTCAGAGTCTATTCTCTGTGGCTGTTTGTGGCTGTTTGTGGATGCGGTTAAACCATATACTCTACGCTCCTCTGTGCACATGCCAGCTCAAACCGGTTCAGGGGCTACCTGCCCCTGTTCTGGCACGAAACTGGACAAAGAGAAGTGGGTGTAGCCACCCACTCCCCTGACCCTCCCATAGGAGGGGTCATAGAGCCAGTCCCTCCCTTCCTTGTAGTATAAGTTAGGGAACCCTTGCCATTGCAAACTAGATATCCCTGGACGACGCTCTGAAGAAGAATCCTGGACCTTCGATGTTCCACTACCTCTGGAAATCTGAAGAATCTCCCTTGGAGTCAAGGAGTGACTCCCCTGCTTGGCAGGCACCAAAACTTTGAATCTTTGGTTGCAAACATTCCCACTCCTGCCAAAGTCCGAAGTCCCTGCAGCCCTGAAAGTAGATTTCCTGATTTCTTCAAGGCCATCGTGAGTCCCCAGTGAAGCTGAGGTGAGTGGACCCCACGAGTGACGAGGAACAGCAATACCTGGGTACCGTGCACTATTTTCGAGTGCAATCCCTTCACGACGTTCTATGAACTTGTGCATTGGACCACATGTGGTCCAAGCCTCCAGCAGGATTTCCACTGAAGATCAGAGGCCTACCTTGTCTCGAGTGACCGTGGGCTCCGGTGAAGTGAATCCTTCCGAGACATCTTTGCAATCCCTTGCCGGTTGGCTTGTGGGTCCCCAGAAGACTTTTCTACAGAACCAAAGGGCTTCCCTGATTGCTCCAGGCCTGCCCTGACTTACCCTTGCTGGGTGAGTCCCTCAGACCTTGCTGGTCTGCACCGCTGACTTTTTACACTTTCCACAAGACTTGCTGTTACCAAGGCTTGTTGGCTCCAATCTGGTCACCGATACCACAGTAAGCTGCAGACTTTGTGGGACATGATGAATCCAGCTCTTGGTTGTCATTGATACCTCCTGGACCTCATGGCTGAAGAGTTAAGAAACCCGTGATCACCTGAAATCACCCGACAACTGTGGGCATACATCTTCCTGGGCCCGGGTCACTGGCAAGTGACTTTGAACACTGTCTCCGCTGCTTTCAGGTCTTCTTTCTTCTGAATCCAGCCTTGGATTTCACCGGACACGTCTCCCGTCTTCACAAGCAGCAAGACTTCTTTGGCTCCCATTGAAAACGACGCCGCAACCCGACACCAAAAGACACCTATGCACCCGGCTTCCCTGGGTGAGGTAACTCCTGCACTACAGTGCTCCTGTGTGTGTTGGCTCTACAACTACTTACCCTGTAAGTGACTTGCTTGTAGACTCTCCCGAAGTATCCTAAAACTTTAAAATTCCAACCGCGACTTGCTCCATTGAAGTCTATTGGGATCCGCGGCTGTGTTCTCACACTGCATGCGTCTCCCGTGGGTCCTTTACTTACCTGCCTTGGGTGGATTAGTGAGGCCCCAGTGCTTCTGAAGGCCCTAGGCCTTGTCCCTTCGCAAGTCGTTCTTCTTATACCTCTATTTTAGTATATGGTCTGGTACACCCCTAGGGCCTCAGCCATATAAGTGCTTAATTTCTTGTGAAACATTGATTTGTGCATATGTTCCTGACTTCTAATCTCATAAAGAGATTAGTAGAGTGTGTTAGAAATAAATACATAAATATTTTATATATATACCTATGTGGTGTCTTTTCATTTGGTAATTCAAGAGATTATAAGTTAAAACAAGCTGCTTTACATTCCGCTAGAGAATTAGCCTGAAGGCTGCTCTCCACAGCTACCACTAGGATAGCTTTCTTTAAAAGGTTGTCTCAAACCTATCTACCATAAGAGTCGAATTGTACTGGTGCAAGTTGGCCACTTTAACTAGTGACCAGCATATGTCAGGCCAACTTCTCACAATGGTTGATACCAAATATGACCAGGTTCAGTGTAGCCACCATATAGTTAGACATTGCGTAATGACTGATGTCCCCTATATATCTTAAAATGTCTGACTGCACTTACAAAGCCTGGAGAATCAATTTTGGGGTTTGTAGAGGTGTCCTGTTCTTGCAGGGGCACCCTCACACTTGTAACCAAGCCCCCTCCCCTCAGGACTGAAGAGCCTGCCATAGGGGTTACTTATAGGTATTTAGTGCAGTGACTTCAGATATAACAAAACTTATATATGTCGTGAGTGGTGCAAGCACCAGCTCACACAGGCTGCATTGAAAGGCCTGTAGTCACAGTTTAAGTGGCCTCTCATGGGTGGCAAAATACATGCTGCAGCCCATGGGAGACCCTTGGTGTACCTATGCCCTGGGTACCTCAGTACCATATATTAGGGACTTATAAGGGTACACCAGTAGCCAATAGTGGAGGTACCAAAGTACTTACCAGAGACAACTTAGGGGAGAGAGCACAGATGCTGGGGTCCTGATTAGTAGGGACCCAGCAGGCTAAATCAAAAACACACTGACACCAGGCACAAAGTGGGGGTACCCATGAAAGCAGATCCTAGTTTCCTACATTGGCTTTTCGCAATCTAGACATAGTGACATGTGAAATGATATGAGTGGACATATGTAAAGTTGCGCAGTCATGCATAGTACTCATGGTGCCAATACACATCACCAAAAACAGCCAACATAATTGGGATATCAAATCACGAAGTAAAGGAGCATATTCAATATCCATCAAACAGCCATAGTATAGAAAAAGAACCATTGTAACTGCCATGAATAGGAAAGTAATCCAAATTCTCTATGTTTTCACCGTCTGGCTCCAGCATGGTACGGTTTTATGTCTCAAAGCTCAACAGTGCACATAGAAAAGCCTATAGACTCAGAGGTGGTGCAGGGGGCACCCCTCCCCTTCGCAACTCAATCATTGGCATCCCTATAGTTACGAGCCCGCATTAGAGGCCACGAAACTCCTGAGGCGGAAAGCCGGGAGTATGCTCGTCTGTTTCAAAAGTGTGTAATTATCTAATTTTGTGTTTATCTGCTGGGCACTTCCCCTTGAGCTCTCCCCCCCACCTACCTGCATTAGAAATCTCCGCGCAGCCGACCTAAGCGCTGTTGCGGGTAGGAGTTCTTCTGCCGCCATTTCGTTACACCCACAGGCCACGCCCACGGCGGGAGGCCATGCCCCCCGTTGGACCCTATATAAGGCTCGCTGAGTTACGAGCCCGCATTAGAGGCTACGAAACTACTGAGGCGGAAAGCCGGGAGTGTGCTCGTCTGTTTCAAAAGTGTGTAATTATCTAATTTTGTTTTTATCTGCTGGGCACTTCCCCTTGAGCTCTCCCCCCCCACCTACCTCCATTAGAAATCTCCGCGCAGCCGACCTAAGCGCTGCCGCGGGTAGGAGTTCTTCTGCCGCCATTTCGTTACACCCAGAGGCCACGCCCACGGCGGGAGGCCACGCCCCCGTTGGACCCTATATAAGGCGCGCTGAGTTACAAGCCCGCATTAGAGGCCACGAAACTCCTGAGGCGGAAAGCCGGGAGTATGCTCGTCTGTTTCAAAAGTGTGTAATTATCTAATTTTGTGTTTATCTGCTGGGCACTTCCCCTTGAGCTCTCCCCCCACCTACCTGCATTAGAAATCTCCGCGCAGCAGACCAAAGCGCTGCCGCGGGTAGGAGTTCTTCTGCCGCCATTTCGTTACAGCCACAGGCCACGCCCACGGCGGGAAGCCACGCCCCCCGTTGGACCCTATATAAGGCGCGCTGAGTTACGAGCCCGCATTAGAGGCCACGAAACTCCTGAGGCGGAAAGCCGGGAGTATGCTCGTCTGTTTCAAAAGTGTGTAATTATCTAATTTTGTGTTTATCTGCTGGGCACTTCCCCTTGAGCTCTCCCCCCACCTATCTGCATCAGAAATCTCCGCGCAGCCGACCTAAGCGCTGCCGCGGGTAGGAGTTCTTCTGCTGCCATTTCATTACACCCACAGGCCTCGCCCACAGCGGGAGGCCACGCCCCCTCCCCCCATATTCAAAAAGAATGTGCCTTCCCCGGACGCGCAGCGGACGCGCCGTCAGCGCGCCGAAGGTGTGCCAAAGGCAAGCCAGTCTGCACCCGTCCGCGCCAGGCCGGGACTAGGGACCAGCCTCATCGGCCACCCCATCTCTTATCCGTCTAACACCCTAAGAGAATTGCATCTCCCCTACCCACCGCCTTCCCCCGCCACCATCAGTCGAATTTCTACATCCGGCCTTGCACGCACAGACCCACCTTCCCCTAGCAGGAGCACACCCCTCACTAAACCAGTGAGGAGTGACACTTCTATCCGAGTGCTGTATCTAAACACCCGCTCTTTGGTAAAACACCAATCTGACATCTACATCCTCCTGTCCACCGAGAAACCAGATGTACTCCTGCTCACTGAAACTTGGCTAACCACAGACTCTCTCCCTGATATCCTGGTGGCCCTCCCCACGATTACTACATTCTTCACGCTGACCGTATTGGTCTCCGTCCGGGGGGGGGGTGGCAGCCATTATATCTAAACATCTTAACTTCATCTCTACATCTTCCCTTACCCTCCCGGAAGTAGATAACCTAGTTATCAGTTTGAAAATTGACGTAGGAGCCGTGACACTGCTTCTCATGTATCGGCCCCCACACTCTATGCCTTCCTTCGTCATTTCCCTGACCGAACAGCTGTCCGACTTATTGACTCGAAATACCAGATTAGTTCTCTTCGGCGATTTTAATTACTGGTTTAATGACGCCAACGCCGGCCCCCACGCCACAGAACTCTTTGAGGCCCTCAATAGCCTCAACCTGACCCAACTGATCTCTTCGCCCACCCACATCAAGGGCCACATCTTGGACCAGATCTGGACCCACAATTTAGCACTTACCTAGCCTTCCGTCTCCCCCTGCGTATGGTTGGACCATCACCTAGGCGACACTATCCTCACCATCACCGGTAGTATCCCTGCCCCGCTGATGGCCGGCGGTTTCTCACGGAAATGGAACTCCCATGACTCACTAGGTTTCCTTTCAACCTTAGCCGACACCCGCCCAGCCATTCACACTCCAGTTGACATCGATGTGCTGGAAAGTGATATTGGAACTTGGCTAAAGTCGGCTAGCGATCAATTCGCCCCCCTAACTAAGTTCCCCCGCACTAGACATCATAACTCTCATAGATGGTTCTCCGGTGACCTTAAGCAACTTAAACTGAAGGTCCGCCAGTTGGAACGGACATGGAGACGCAACTATTCCCAGCCAGACAGACTCCAATTCACCTTAGCACGCAGAGAATACAAAAACGCAATTTCCCTAGCAAAATCAGAGCACTTCTCAAACAGAATCTCGTCTGCATATAATAAATCTAAGGAGGTCTTTAAAATCATGAATGAACTCACTACAGACAATAGAACCCTCCCTACCCAGACCCCTACTCAAGAGACCTGTGATGCTCTCAATCTCTTCTTTATTGAGAAAATCAATAAAATCAAGGACTCAATTACTCCCCTCCCACAGGCATCTCTGCCAGACAACCCCCTCAATAATTAATCGACCTTCACTAATTTTCCCTCCCTCAATCCCCTCTTACTAGCCAAACTTGCGACTCGAGTAAAATCAGGCTCGCCGAACGACTGCTGCCCCCCCTCGGTCCTAAGGGACGTCTGCCTTAAACTACCCGACTGCATCTTACCTCTGCTGAATGGCTGCCTCGGCACCGGTATTGTCCCCACCTCCTTCAAGGAGGCCATAATGGTGCCTCTCCTGAAGAAACCTGGTGCGGACCCAGCGGATCCATCTAACTACCGCCCCATATCCCTCCTGCCCTACTTCTCCAAACTGATGGAGGCCTACGTCACCCAGCTTCTCTCCAACTTCATTGAGTCTTCTAGCTACTTGGAGCCTAACCAGGCCGGCTTTAGGGCGGCTCACTCCACCGAGGCCGTCATTCTAGCAGTTCTGGACACACTCAGGAGGAACGCAGATACAGGGACTCCTCAGGCCCTCGTACTCCTGGATTTGTCGGCTGCGTTCGACACGGTGGACCACAACATCCTTCTTCACCGTGTCGGGCGAGCAGGCATCCAGGGACCTGCCCTCAAGTGGATCCAGTCCTTCCTGACCGACAGAACACAAGCTGTCCGCTTAGGCCCCTATACAGCAGCCAAAACCCCCACGACCTGTGGAGTCCCTCAGGGTTCTTCCCTGTCGCCACTACTATTCAACCTCTACCTCCAACCCTTGATTCATTCACTTCAGAGCTGGGACATCACAATATACAATTACGCTGATGACCTGCAAATTATTTTCCCACTCAAATCTCCGGATGCCGTTAACAGCTTCCAGTCTGTTATGTTACACATCCAGCAGTGGATGAACCACAATCAATTAAAACTGAACCTGGGAAAAATGGAGCTCCTCCTCCCTGGCTCCAGCCCTTCCTACTGGGGCCCGCGGTTCTGGCCTAACGAATTAGGCCCCCCCCGGTGCCCGCGAAATTAGTAAAGAGTCTTGGGGTGACTATCGACACTGAACTTTCCCTCAGATCGCAAGTGGGTGCGGTGATCTCCTCATGCACGTTCCAGCTCCGTAAAATCCGTAATGTCAGTCATCTTCTACCTTTAGCTGCCCTGGTCCAGGTTGTCATCTCCCTGGTACTCTCTCGCCTGGACTTCTCCAACTCCCTGTACTACGGACTTCCACAGTCATTGCTGCGTCGCCTCCAGGTTATGCAGAACCAGGCAGCCCGTCTCATTTACAAAACCCTCATATGTCAGTCGGCCAAACCCTTGCTACACAAACTCCACTGGCTACCCAAAGAACAAAGGGCGGCTTTCAAGCTGGGCTGCCTCACGTTCAAATCCCTCCATGGCACCAGCCCAGCGTTCTTGAAAACTCTCATCACCCCACACCACCCTACCCGCAATCTTCGTTCAGCTCACCTACATCTGCTTGTTGCCCCTAAAACTAAAACCAACAAATTCGGCGGCCGCCGGTTTGCCCACCTAGCTCCCAGACTTTGGAACCCTCTCCCCCTGCCCATCAAATTCAGTAGTTCCCTCCCCCACTTCAGAAAACTGTTAAAAACCTTCCTCTTTCCCACCCCGGGCTAACCCCCGCCTCCTCTAGCTCCACACTTTCCTCTGCCTCTAGCGCCAGGAAACCCATGGTGTCAGTGCGCTTTACAAATCTCATTTAACATAACATAACATAACATTTGACACATTCCCTGATTTACAACAAGCTGTAAATCTTGAAATGCATGAAAAGCCTATGCATCCCCAGGGGACGCGTAGGGGAGCCAAAACTTGGTGAAAAAACATTATTTCTCCTACTTTTTTCCTCTTTCTATGTGTGCTGAATTCAGCAGCACACATAGAAAGAGGATATCACCTCCATGGATTGTTTGTGCAGGAATATTTCTCGCCACGCACAAAAACAATCATCCCTACAATACGGACAACTTTGCACCATGGTGCAATGGTGCCTGCATTGGTGCATGGCAGCCATTTGAGCGCCAGCGCAGTAACAGAGCACAGGAATGCTCCGCATCTTATTGATACAACGCAATCCTGCCTTTTTCTTTTGACGTAGGGCAGAGCAGTAGGAAGACCTGTGGTGCTGCCCTACGCCAAAAGTTTGTAAATGAGGCCACCAGTAACTACCATTTCTGCCTGGGTAACGATCCCATCGCCTGCACTTGCATACCAAGTATTCGGCATGATTTGTGTAGCAGCATTGCCCCCTCCTTAAACCCGAGGTGAAGCCTGCATGGTAAACTCAGTTGTAGAGGAGACAGGAGATGGCGCTGGTGTGAGTGTTCTTTCTCCCCCGCGCTGCCGTGATGCCGGCTACCCCACGGAGCTTCTGATCCGCTCGGCTATCGGCTAGCCGACCTAATCCTGACCCGTGACTCCGATGCTCCGACCTGGCAATGCTTGTGATCGCCTCTGCTTTACCCGCCTCAGAACGTCGGCCGTTTGTAACCTCGGTCCGCGTCTGGAGCGGAGCGAAGAAAGCTAAATCTTGCATTTGGGTTTCTGTGGCGCTCCGCTTTCGCGCTTACACCGGACCCGTTACCGGCAGTGATAAGGCAAGACACAAAAGCGGTAATCCGACAGAAGTGAACCGAATGTGGTCGGATTTGTTTGGTGGCGACTACAGTGGTGGGAAAAACGCGGAGAAGAGGAGTTGCAACGCGATGACTACTCGCAGCCAGAAGACCCTTATATCAAAGAATATTGCCGCCCTTGAAGAGCTCTGGGACAAGGGCAAGAACAACGTGGAGATGACGGATTCCAAAGGTAAAAGAGACCCTGGGGCGTGTAAGAAAAATACGGGGAGGCCTGGGGGTGCAACTTGCTCAAAAGAACTTACTTTGGGAACCCCTGCTGCCCCCCCATCTATTGCTAGACTCTTTACTAATTTTAAAAAAGCACCTATCTCGACCCCAGCCGCTCCCAGTGGCTTAATAGAGGGCTCCCTAGATCAAGCAACCTTATCAACTCCTCTGCAATCAATCCAAGGCGCAATAATTGAACTCGGTGGAGAGGGTCCAGACCCTAACCTTGGTATCACTATCACTTCCTCTACGAATATTACAAATGTTACCACCCCTTACGTCGCCACTAACTCCACTACAGCTATTACCACTCCCTCAACCACAGCTGGAGATCCTCTTGGCTGCGATGCTGATGGAACTATCCTTGGGCTAGTCAAAGCGACCGATGAAAGCGGCCTAGCGAATGAAAACTTTTTTTCTGTTTTGGATGGATCCTTAACCGGGTCTGATAATGAGCTAGTTAGCTCTATAGAGACCACTCAATCTGATGGGGGGGCAAACAACTCCGCTCCCAGAACCGTCAAACAGAAAAAAGTGAATGGTAAAAAACGTAGTCTGCCCAAATGGGCGCACACAGACCCGCTCGGGTCCCCGTCTGATGGAAGCCTCAAATGTCTACAGCTACCCACTGAAAACTCTGAACCCACTCTAACTTCGATTCTTGTGTCTATTAAGCAATTTCAGGAAGAAGCTAGAGCGGATAGGCTCGCTGCGAAGGGTGCTTCAAAAAAACTGCATGGAGGGATCCGGAAATTAAATAAAACCTGTACGGACATTGGAGACCGGGTCTCTATGGTAGGAGAACGAACAGAGACCCTTGAAGTTGAAATCTCTCAAGTAAAAAAGCAAAGTGCCTCCCATGAGGCCTGCCTCACCGATATGATGGCCAAAATCGAAGAGCAGGAAAATAGGCTACGGAGAAATAACCTAAGATTACTAGGTATTCCGGAAGGCATCGAGGGAGACGACCCTAGAGGATGCATTGTTAAACTGCTTCGGGCCGCCTTTCCGTCTCAGACTAGCTGGAATTCGGAACAGGAAATTCAAAGGGCACACCGCTTTCCCTTTTTTTTAAAGCAAAGACGGGATGGTAGCAATGCTGGCAACGAGAAACCAAGAGCCTTTTTGGATTTTTTGGGAAATTTCCTCCTAAAACAATTAATATATGACCAGGCCAGGCCTAACTCTCAGACAGAAGTAGACGGGATCAAATTCTTCGCAAAACCAGATTTTAGCCATGCAACCGTGGAGCGAAGATGGCGATTGCGCCAAATGATCACTCCCCTACAACCGCAAGGGGCCCAAGTCTTCCTGATGAACCCGGCAAGGCTGAAAGTTATATTTGAGGGCTCGACTCGGATCTTCCTATCTGAGATCAAAGCTGGCGAATACCTAAAGGAAATTCTTTTTTTTCTCTCTCTCAAAAGTATGAGAGAAGAGATGGGAAGTGGTGAATTGGTGGTTATGGAGGGGGGAGAGCGTGAATATAAATTGTAAGTTAATTTTTCTTTCCCTCTCCTCCCATAAAAGGGGGGGGAAAAAACTAGATTATTGCACTCTTCCCTCACTTCCCATCCGGTATAGTTAAGCTAGCCAATCTCCAAAATCTATAGGTTTTAACCCCGGAGTGGAGCGGCGGCCGGGCGGGGGGATTCACATTAGCTTTCCATCATTCAGGGTTGCCCTGACTGTCTTTTTTTTGGGGGGGGGGTGGGAGGGAGGGTTTTTCGGGTCCATTTTGAATTTTGGGAAGGCAAATTTAATAGAGTGGCACTGTCTTTATATAAAATTCTCAAACGCTATGTCATTGGTAATGTTTTCTACATGTGTAAAATAAAGAGAGAAGGATGTGAGGACTCTCAGGGAGGCTTGGGGGGCCGGGATGGCAGGGAGAACACAGGGCCTAAGGTTGGAGATTTTGATAGGGCCACGATGGGAGAATCTGACTGTCCACGTTTTTCAATTCCACTATCTTATTTGGAATTAACAGGTTCAATGGGGGAAAGAAAAAATATATATTTATAATAATAAATGACTACACAAGGTAAACTTAGAAATATCTCATTAAATATCTGCGGCCTGAATGATTCATTAAAGAGACAGAAAACCGCGCAGACATTACGACTGATGGGCGCAGATATTGTATGTCTCCAAGAGACTCACATTGAAGTAGGCCAGAAGTTTTTGTTGGACTCTTTAGGTTTCAAACTAATCGGGGCAACTACTCAAGGAGCCCGAGTAAAGGGGGTCGGCATTTTTCGTAAAACATTACCACTAGCTGTGAATTAGGTTAAATCTGATTCATTAGGAAGATGGGTTTTGGCAAGGTGCTCTTTATCCTCGAGTCTTATATTCACGATCTGCTCGGTCTATGCAAGTAACTTGTATGTCCCCGGTGTGATGAATTATATTAATCAAGAACTTGCACTCTGGCCACCACCGATTATTCTGTAAACCTACCCAGCATCTGGGATTTAGATAACTCTTGGAGCTACGAAGGAAGAAAGCCCAAAGTTTCTCGAGCTTTGCGCAATTTATTAAGCACTCACGGCTTAAAGGACGTCTGGGCTCATTCTAAGTCAGATCAGAATGGTTATACTTTTTTTTCCTCTCCACATCGGTCATTCGCCAGACTGGACTATTTTTTTGTTTCTCCTACTCTAACACGTGCTTGTTCAATTGATATCGCCCCCCGATTATTGTCGGACCATAACCCACTCATCTTAAATCTAGAGGGATGGGGGAGCCAGGGATTAAGTTCGAACTGGACAGTTGAAAAAGCCTTGTTATATGATAATAATTATCGGGAATACATGGCTGAATGGATTCGGGAATTTCTGAGGATAAATATCGGGTCTGCATCAGTAATGGTGGTCTGGGACACTCTCAAAGCTGGTATCAGGGGGGAGACACTTCGCTTTTCAATTAGGAAGAATAAAAAGGAAAAAGTACAAATGGATTCACTACAAAGACAGTTGATAGAAGCAGAAAAAAAATTAATACAGGCGGTTCAGGACGGATCAGGAATTGATGAAGCACAGACAAGGCTCGCGGTTACGAAATCAGAAATGGGGGCGGCATTAGCACAAAAAATTGCTACTAAATGGGCAGCTTCTAGAGAGAGATGCTATGAGCTGAGCGAGCGTATTGGTCATCAACTCGCCATCTCTATCAGGCAACAGACAACTGCAAATACCATCACTTTAATTAACACTGATACTGAAGGGCCAATTTCTGATCCGAAAAAAATCAAGGAGGCTTTTAGGAGTTTTTATGCAAAGCTATACTCCGAGGAGATCAGTGGAATAAGTGAAAAATTAGATAATAAGATTCAAAAATATTTAGAGAGCACACCAACAATTAAATTGAACGCTGACACACACGACATACTGGAAATCCCTCCAGGCTGGGAGGAGATTGCAGCAGCATTGGCTAGCCTCCCTGACGGTAAAGCTTCAGGGACAGACAATCTTCCCACAGAATTTTATAAGGTCTTCACAGAACAAATAAAAGATCTTTTCGCGAAAGTAGTTAGCTCTATGTTTGAGGGGACTCCTCCGCCGAATTCTTAGTCTTCAGCTAAAATAGTGATATTCCCTAAGAAAGACAAATCACCCTTGGAGTTGTCATCATATAGGCCTATAACATTAATTAATTCTGACTCTAAAAATTTTTCTAAAGTTATTGCCACTAGATTATCTTTAAACATTGAATCATTAGTATCTCGGTGGCAACATGGATTTATCCCTAAAAAGGGTACTACCGAGCATGTCCGACGGGTTATCACATTATTTGATGCCGCAGAGGTGACAGGAGACCCGATCTCGCTTATTCTCTTAGATGCCGAGAAGGCGTTCGATCGGGTCTCCTGGCAATTTCTCTGGGCAATCATGCGACGGTCCGGTTATGGAACCAGAAGGACTCAAGCCTTGCAAGCACTGTATCAGAACCCTACAGCTAAAATATTAATTAACGGTCAGCTGACAGAACAAATCAATATAACAAGAGGAACAAGGCATGGGTGCCCTTGCTCCCCCCTACTCTTCGCTCTTTATATAGACCCTCTGATAAGAAGAATTGAAGCCAATTCCTTGATTCCTCCTATTGTCAGGTTCCGCGTAGATACAAAGATCATGGCTTACGCCGATTATATAGCCATATTATCCCCCGAACCAGAACTGGCCATCGGGGCTATAGAGCAAGAAACTCAGGAATTCGGACTGATCTCTGGTTATGCTCTAAATAAAACAAAAACGCAGATTGTTGTTAATAAGAAAGTAATCTGGGTAGATAACAGAATTACTGATAAAGCAAAATATTTAGGAGTTAATATTGTTTCTGATTTAGATACCCTGGTCACAGAAAATTTGACACCATTGGCAATTAATATGCGGAAATCACTCAGGAAAATAGATAACCTACATCTAACCATCGTGGGAAGATGCAATATCCTAAAAATGACGTATTTCCCTAAATTGCTTTATTTTTTTCGCACAATCCCGTTGGCATTTAATAGTCGTATACTCTTAGTTTTTCAACAAATCTTCACTCAGTTTATCTGGGCTTATACACAGCCAAGAAGGTCCTATAGTTATCTTACTTTACCAAGGGAGCGGGGAGGCTGGGCCCTCCCCAATCTGAAACTTTATTACTGGGCTGTTTCCCTACAATATTGCAGAGAATTGATGTCCGAGATCTACACTTTTAGCCCGTCTGGCCTGCCCTCTCCTTATTTTTTGCTTATAGGGGATAACGTAAAGGGGTGTCTGTGGCGACATTTGGAATTTAACTACTATAAGCGAGTTAGATTTAAGACGATGATTAATGCTTACTAGGTCTTTAGTAATATTCGTAAAATATTCGGAATAGCCAAACTCAATTTCTATACTCCTATTAGAAACAATGAAAATCTTCCACTCATATTTAAAAATTGATATTTGCGACAATGGTATCTAGCAGGTATTTGTAAACTAGGAGATCTTTATGGTGCCGGCCGTGTACGGTCATTTGAAGGCCTGAAAATTAGCTATAATCTGCATAACAACCAGATATTTCAGTATAACTCCATCATGAATTATTTAGCCAATAAAACTGACGGATCTGCGGGGTTCGTATCGATTGGTCTTATAGATATGCTGCTTGGCTCTAATCTACCAAGGATAGGAGTTGTCTACGGTATACTGAATAAATTACGCCCAGATGATCTAAGTAAAATAGATTCCAAATGGCAAGTGAAACTTAATACCCCACCCAATTTTTTCTGTACCGCTTTGGGCCCAGCACAAACATATCTGCTATCTCCTAAATTGCAAGAACAATTCTATAAGACGGGATATTTCATGTACATAACCCCTAGCAGAGTTGCCAAGTGGACAACTGGTCCTGGCACCACCTGCCCTCGCAGCACAGAATACAGTGTAGACTCTGTCCACATGTTTGCTACATGCCCAAAACTAGAGTTGTTCTTGAAGGATGTACAATTGTTTCTAAGTAGAGTCCTCTTGTTGGATATTCAGCTTGGGCCAGCTACTATTATGTTAGGGCTGTATAACCAACTTGATCCCAACGCAGGAGGTGCACTACTGTTTGTCGCAATGACCATCCTGCGAATTTGTATCGCCACGTACTGGAAAGATCTGAACCCTCCATCTTTCGGCCAATGGCAAGCCAGATTGTTTTTTACTTATAGGCTTGAGAGGGCAATTTATGCTAAGAAGGGAAGAAGGGCAAGAAAAAAAGGTTTGACGGTATGGGGCCCTCTGACCAGATGGTTCGATACCCACAGTATCTAAATTTGTAATGGATTGTTACAATTAAATTTCTCTTCTATTCCTCTCTCTGCACATTCTTCTTCTCTACTGTCTTCTCTTTTTTCCCCTTCTCTGAGGTCTTTGTACAGATAATGCTGAATTTTGTGTTTGCACTGTATACCTATGTCTCAAGTTTGTAATGGCTATTTGCCCTCTTTAATTAATGCCTTTCTTTTTCTCTAACTTTTTTTTTCCTTTTCACCTCTGGACCCGGGGTGGGGGGAGGCGGGGTTGCTGGTAGAAGATGATTCAATTGATTTAATTTGTGACGTGCTGGAAAATAAAAATAAATTTTTTTTAAAAAAAAACATTGCTAATATGCGACCACATGTAATAACCCATAGTTCCAGCTGGAGCCCAATGCAGCAAGGGGGCATGTAGCGTACCATGCCAATCACTGTGTCCTGCCTTTTAAAATACAGCGCCCTCTGTCCGGCAGCCCACTGTGCTAGCATTTGTACGGTGGCCTCTGGGAAGAAAAGTTCTCACGGGGTGTGAGATATGGCTTACATTATCACTTCATCTGAAGTTTGAGGATTCGTCATGTTTCGGGTTATGAGTGCTTCCCTGTATGATGATTGGACCAAACATCTAAATGTATGGTAGTGGCCATCTCTGGGCTCCTCCACCATTTTGTTGGATTCGGACAGAGAGTCTAACTCAGCCCGATTCCTTAGGCCCATTCCACACTCTCCATGGCAGGAGCCCATTCTTCCACATTTTCTTTCACTCCATGGTGGGAGAGACAGCGGGAGAACTTCCCTGACAATTGGGGGTGTTTATTATTCTATCCCAGTTTCAAGCCAGTCCCAAACACTCTTAGGAGTGTGAAAGAAATTAGATCTACCATTGTGGAGAACTTTCGAACGGACCGGGAAGACCAGCATAGATGTGAAGTTCATGGTTTTATGTTTGGCCTCAGAAAGATCTGCATTGTTTTTGTATTTTTATAATGTAGTCAGTAAAGATCATGGTAGACTCTGGGTGGGGAGTCTTGCTGTCTGGGATTGTTGGCTCTCTCCACTACAAAGCACTAAGACAGGTACTCCTTCGGCTCCCAGGACAGGAGGCATGTTGTGATATATTGGGTTGGTTGCAATCCCTCTCTCCCTTCTGGTATTCCAACTATCTGCACATTATTCCACCTGAAGGCATAACGAGAAGAAATATCTTTATTTCTCCTCGTTTCTCCTTTTTCTGTGTGTGCTGCATTCTGCAGCACACATAGAAATTGTAAAACTCCTCTTGTGATTGTTTTTGTGCAGGAATGTGCCACTGGCATATTTATAAGGCCATGTAAAGCAACGTTAAGTGGCTTTTCATGGCCTTATAAATATATGTCACTTTCATGCAGCAAACTGTCTGAAAGAGGCGTTCCATGGGTGTTTCTTGGGGCGTTCCTGTTGGACTTGGCCCTTTTTCCCTGAATTTTTTCGTTTTTGTAGTGTTAAGGTGCAGGTGCTCCCTTCACCCAAGATGGCTGCCACAGGCCCCTGCTACTGCAGAGTGGCCTGTTATAGTAGCACCCTAGCTGCCAGGAGCTGGCTGGAACCCCACAACAATGTTGCGACTCCAGCCCGCCTTTTTGTCCCATAGGTAGAGTGGGGAAGCTCCTGGAATGTGCTGGAACCTTCTAGAAGGGAGGTGTGGTTTTTCTTTTGCCGCCTTGGCTACAGGTCACCTGACCTAGGGCTACTTCAGAGAGGGAGGGAAACTTTTGTGGTGAGTTGGCCATTGGGGTGAAGCAGAGCTGGAAGAATCCACCAGGAGTGTAGGCGGTAGGGCCTAGCCAGGGACTTATACCTCTGAGAGTGACAGGATTTAGGTGCTGCCTCTTAAGTGAGTGAGGGACCCTGTGAAACCCACTGATCTTGCCCAGCAGTAGGAGGACCCAGAGAATCTCTGCCCAGCCTGACTAGGAAGGATCTAGTCGCCCTCTCCATTCCTAACCCCCTGTAACCGAACCCCTTAAGGGCGCCAGATACATCTGCGCCAACAAGACTTCATCTGACATCTGAGAACAGAAAACTTATATGCAAGAGCTGAGACTGCATGTCCAGATTGAACTTTGAATCTTATATGCAAGAGCTGAGACTGCGTGTCCAGATTGAACTGTAAACCTTCTTTGCCAGAGCTGAGACTGCGTGTCCAGACTGAACTTTAACCTTACATGCAAGCGCTGACACTGCGTGTCCAGCCTGACCCTTCAAACTCTATGCAAAGGAGATTGCCGAACCACCGGGGATCGACCAGGCATTAGCGCTGTGACCCCTGCGCACCTTGCCCTGGTTTGGGACCCCCGGCAACGTGCTCCGCTGAGCACAACATCCTCATCCTTAATTTAAGCCCCCCCCCCTGCGACGACGAAGCCAGCGCGCTCACCACCGCGGCCTGGAGGCCAGGAGAAGTGCCCTGCCGTGTCACGAGGCCCAGGAGAAGCCCGGGGTCCCGTTGCTGCCGTCGCAGCTGTGTGAGGAGGTACGCAAGGCCAGGGCCGAGTTCCCCCATCATCGTGGAAGCGGACGCCTGCCGACGCCGAGACTGAGGTAAGCCCGGAGGCTGAGATCACCCCCGGTGCGCCCCCTGCTGGTTGGGAGCCACACCGCACTCTTGGCCCGGGTTTCCCCTCCGTGGGAGTCCCCCCCCCTGCCTTCACGACGGAGAGACCCCGCCGAGGGATCCTTTCCGTGTGCCCCCTCGAGCGGTACTGAGCGCGGTGCCCTACGAACTGCACCGGAGCCTAGAGACTCGCTCCTCGAGTCCCGTTGCGCTCCCCGCTGGAAGCTCCGCTTCAAAGTACTAAGAGTCCGTGATTACGAGTGGCGCTTTGTTTCATATGCTCCGCTTCAAAGTATTACCTGTCATTGATTACGAGTAGCGCTTCGTTTTACATGCTCTGCTTCAAAGTATTACCTGTCATTGATTACGAGTAGCGCTTCGTTTTACATGCTCTGCTTGAAAGTAATACATGCCCTTGATTACGAGTAGCGCTTTGTTTTACACGCTCTGCTGGAAAGTGTTACGTGTCCTCAATTACGAGTAGCGCTTTGTTTTACATGCTCTGCTTGAAAGTATTACCTGTCATTGATTACGAGTAGCGCTTAGTTTTACATGCTCTGCTTGAAAGTAATACATGCCCTTGATTACGAGTAGCGCTTTGTTTTACACACTCTGCTGGAAAGTGTTACGTGTCCTCAATTACGAGTAGCGCTTTGTTTTATATGCCCTGCTTCAAAGTATTTAGTGCCATTGATTACGAGGAGCGCTTTGTTCTACAGGCTCCGTGTTGAAGTCTCCAATCTCACCCATTACGAGTATTGCGCTGGTATAGATGCCCCGTTCAGAGAAAGACCTTGCTTAACGCGCGCAGCGCTATAATCACCCGTGCCTAGCCATATTCATGAACTGCATGTCTAGAGTAGGAACTGCATTTACATCTCATGGATGGCCTGTGTATATTGATTGACTGTATTACAACTCATGCATGGCACTGATATCTCCTGAACTGCATCTATCAAGCTCTACTTGGATAAACTTGAAGTATTTGCATAATTTCAACTGTGTGGCGTCACTTATTGTGTGTGTCCCCCGTCCATGAGAAGTGCGTGGTGTATGGTTGCTTAACACACAGACCTTTGGTGGCCCGACCGCTCGTGTCACGTTACCGCCCCATAGGGCCTGGAGACCCCAGGTCTTACATTGTTGGCGAGCGGTGGGATCCTTAGGACCTGTGACCATACAGCACCCTTCCGTGAGGCGGAGGGCGCCACAATTAAACGCCTAATTGTTCCAGAGCTCTGAAACCATTGATTGCTGCATTTTTTTATTTCCACTGTCCAGGTTGAGAGTACAGGAAGCCTGGTTAGCTGAGAACTGTTACCTATACCCTAAGAAATTTTCTCCTTAGTGTCTAGGTCCCCACCTGCCAGAATGGAATTCCGGTTAGCTGACCTCGAGGGGTACTCAGTGAAGCAACTAAGGGAGTTCGGGCAGGGGATGGGGGTGCCTGGGGTACGGAAGGCCAAAGGACCGGAACTCCGCACCGCCATTAGGGCATGGGTAGAAGCCCACCCAGAAGGGAGAGGGGATGAGGGACAGGAGGCGCCAGATGCACCTCAGGAGGAGAGCGCCCAGGAAGTGATCGACACCGTACACGAAGATGTGTCCGAAAACGTGCCCCCAGGGAGACGTTCTGGGGCCAGTAGTAGGACAGGGTCGAGGAGGAGCGCGTCTCCAGAGGAGTATGAGGACAGGAGGGAGGAAAGGCAGTTAAAGTGGGAGCTGGCCAAGTTAGAAAAAGAGAAAGAAATGGAAAGGGCCAAATTGGAACAAGAAAGGGAGAACAAGAGATGGGCAATGGAGGAGAGGAGGATGGCGCACGAGCTTCGACTGAAGGAGTTGGAGCTGCGTGCCCTCCAGATGAATGTGTCCAGTGAGGACACTGGTGGCAGCATACCGAAAGCTCCACAGGAGCTAGAATTTTATTTAACCCAGGATGACATCACCAGGGTGTCTGAGGAGGCATTGGTGGGTGACCCTGAAGGGGGTGGTGCAGGGCTCTTCCAACCCAGCGAGGTGGGGGAGGTGGCAGATAGCCCAGCTAGGTCCCAGGGAGAGAGGGTTGTAGGGCCTCACGACCTATCCATAGGAAGGAGTGAGACGGGGAGGTGTCCCGAGGTGCCCCAACCGCAGTCTCAGGGCCTGGAGAGTTCCGCAAGGGAGCCCCAGGTTGGGAGCCTAGGCTGTCCCGATGTGCCGCCCGAGGAAAGGGAGCCCCTAGTGTCAGGAGGACCCAGGGCGACTGTAACCAGCGCGCCTGAGGTTCTGGGGTTGGCCCAGTTTCAGGGTTTAGATCCTGGGCTGGGGTGCCAGGTTCAGGGGTTGCCTGACCTGGCGGGTGGGGCACCTGTTAACAGTGGCCCCCCAGAAGTGACTTCCAGGGGTACCTTTCCCGGTGGGAGGGTGCGGAACTCTGGGAGGGGGTGCAGAGGGAGGAAGGTCTCGCCTCGGGCACCGGCTCAGCCTAAGGGTTTAGACCCTAGGTTGAGAAAGCAGTTGAAGGGTCAAGGCCCTGTACTGAGGAGACAGTGGTGGTCTGAGGGTGCCTCGCAGGGTAGGGTGAGGAACCCCAGAAGGAGAGTTAGGGGGAGGAGAGCCTCACCCCTGAAGGCTGGTCAGCCTAAGGGTGTGGACCCCAGGTGGAAGGACCAGAGGCAGTTTAGGACTGCAAGGAAGAGTAGGAGAGTGGTCAACGGGCACTACAGGCCTGGGGCTACTGCCACCTACTCTGAGAGACCACACGGGCCAGAGGCATCTGCACGGCCCAGGGGCCGGTCCTGGCCACAACTAGCCAGGGAGCCCCAGTGGGGTGGTTTCGTTGGTCCGGGAAGGATTGAGAGGGAACCATCGGGTTCCAGAGTGGAAGAGAATCTGCAGTTGCGGGCCTGCGTCCACCTTTTCTCGCCCCAAGCAGGGAAGACCATCAAGGCATTGATTGGTATACCCTGGCTTTTGGCTGGAAGGGGGTTATGTTGGACTTGGCCCTTTTTCCCTGAATTTTTTCGTTTTTGTAGTGTTAAGGTGCAGGTGCTCCCTTCACCCAAGATGGCTGCCACAGGCCCCTGCTACTGCAGAGTGGCCTGTTATAGTAGCACCCTAGCTGCCAGGAGCTGGCTGGAACCCCACAACAATGTTGCGACTCCAGCCGGCCTTTTTGTCCCATAGGTAGAGTGGGGAAGCTCCTGGAATATGCTGGAACCTTCTAGAAGGGAGGTGTGGTTTTTCTTTTGCCGCCTTGGCTAGAGGTCACCTGACCTAGGCCTACTTAAGAGAGGGAGGGAAACTTTTGTGGTGAGTTGGCCATTGGGGTGAAGCAGAGCTGGAAGAATCCACCAGGAGTGTAGGCGGTAGGGCCTAGCCAGGGACTTATGCCTCTGAGAGTGACAGGATTTAGGTGCTGCCTCTTAAGTGAGTGAGGGACCCTGTGAAACCCACTGATCTTGCCCAGCAGTAGGAGGACCCAGAGAATCTCTGCCCAGCCTGACTAGGAAGGATCTAGTCGCCCTCTCCATTCCTAACCCCCTGTAACCGAACCCCTTAAGGGCGCCAGATACATCTGCGCCAACAAGACTTCATCTGACATCTGAGAACAGAAACTTATATGCAAGAGCTGAGACTGCATGTCCAGATTGAACTTTGAATCTTATATGCAAGAGCTGAGACTGCGTGTCCAGATTGAACTGTAAACCTTCTATGCCAGAGCTGAGACTGCGTGCCCAGACTGAACTTTAACCTTACATGCAAGCGCTGAGACTGCGTGTCCAGCCTGACCCTTCAAACTCTATGCAAAGCAGATTGCCGAACCACTGGGGATCGACCAGGCATTAGCGCTGTGACCCCTGCGCTCCCTGCCCTGGTTTGGGACCCCCGGCAACGTGCTCCGCTGAGCACAACATCCTCATCCTTAATTTGAGCCCCCCCCCCTGCGACGACGAAGCCAGCGCGCTCACCAACGCGGCCTGGAGGCCAGGAGAAGTGCCCTGCCGTGTCACGAGACCCAGGAGAAGCCCAGGGTCCCGTTGCTGCCGTCGCAGCTGTGTGAGGAGGTACGCAAGGCCGGGGCCGAGTTCCCCCATCATCGTGGGAGCGGACGCCTGCCGAAGCCGAGACTGAGGTAAGCCCGGAGGCTGAGATCGACCCCGGTGCGCCCCCTGCTGGTTGGGAGCCACACCGCACTCTTGGCCCGGGTTTCCCCTCCGTGGGAGTCCCCCCCCTGCCTTCACGACGGAGAGACCCCGCCGAGGGATCCTTTCCGTGTGCCGCCTCGAGCGGTACTGAGCGCGGTGCCCTACGAACTGCACCGGAGCCTAGAGACTCGCTCCTCGAGTCCCGTTGCGCTCCCCGCTGGAAGCTCCGCTTCAAAGTACTAAGAGTCCGTGATTACGAGTGGCGCTTTGTTTCCTATGCTCCGCTTCAAAGTATTACCTGTCATTGATTACGAGTAGCGCTTCGTTTTACATGCTCTGCTTGAAAGTAATACATGCCCTTGATTACGAGTAGCGCTTTGTTTTACACGCTCTGCTGGAAAGTGTTACGTATCCTCAATTACGAGTAGTGCTTTGTTTTATATGCCCTGCTTCAAAGTATTTAGTGCCATTGATTACGAGGAGCGCTTTGTTCTACAGGCTCCGTGTTGAAGTCTCCAATGTCACCCATTACGAGTATTGCGCTGGTATAGATGCCCCGTTCAGAGAAAGACCTTGCTTAACGCGCGCAGCGCTATAATCACCCGTGCCTAGCCATATTCATGAACTGCATGTCTAGAGTAGGAACTGCATTTACATCTCATGGATGGCCTGTGTATATTGATTGACTGTATTACAACTCATGCGTGGCACTGATATCTCCTGAACTGCATCTATCAAGCTCTACTTGGATAAACTTGAAGTATTTGCATAATTTCAACTGTGTGGCGTCACTTATTGTGTGTGTCCCCCGTCCATGAGAAGTGCGTGGTGTATGGTTGCTTAACACACAGACCTTTGGTGGCCCGACCGCACGTGTCACGTTACCGCCCCATAGGGCCTGGAGACCCCAGGTCTTACATTGTTGGCGAGCGGTGGGATCCTTAGGACCTGTGACCATACAGCAACCTTCCGTGAGGCGGAGGGCGCCACAATTAAACGCCTAATTGGTCCAGAGCTCTGAAACCATTGATTGCTGCATTTTTTTATTTCCACTGTCCAGGTTGAGAGTACAGGAAGCCTGGTTAGATGAGAACTGTTACCTATACCCTAAGAAATTTTCTCCTTAGTGTCTAGGTCCCCACCTGCCAGAATGGAACTCCGGTTAGCTGACCTCGAGGTGTACTCAGTGAAGCAACTAAGGGAGTTCGGGCAGGGGATGGGGGTGCCTGGGGTACGGAAGGCCAAAGGACCGGAACTCCGCACCGCCATTAGGGCATGGGTAGAAGCCCACCCAGAAGGGAGAGGGGATGAGGGACAGGAGGAGCCAGATGCACCTCAGGAGGAGAGCGCCCAGGAAGTGATCGACACCGTACACGAAGATGTGTCCGAAAACGTGCCCCCAGGGAGACGTTCTGGGGCCAGTAGTAGGACAGGGTCGAGGAGGAGCGAGTCTCCAGAGGAGTATGAGGACAGGAGGGAGGAAAGGCAGTTAAAGTGGGAGCTGGCCAAGTTAGAAAAAGAGAAAGAAATGGAAAGGGCCAAATTGGAACAAGAAAGGGAGAACAAGAGATGGGCAATGGAGGAGAGGAGGATGGCGCACGAGCTTCGACTGAAGGAGTTGGAGCTGCGTGCCCTCCAGATGAATGTGTCCAGTGAGGACACTGGTGGCAGCATACCGAAAGCTCCACAGGAGCTAGAATTTTATTTACCCCAGGATGACATCACCAGGGTGTCTGAGGAGGCATTGGTGGGTGACCCTGAAGGGGGTGGTGCAGGGCTCTTCCAACCCAGCGAGGTGGGAGAGGTGGCAGATAGCCCAGCTAGGTCCCAGGGAGAGAGGGTTGTAGGGCCTCACGACCTATCCATAGGAAGGAGTGAGACGGGGAGGTGTCCCGAGGTGCCCCAACCGCAGTCTCAGGGCCTAGAGAGTTCCGCAAGGGAGCCCCAGGTTGGGAGCCTAGGCTGTCCCGATGTGCCGCCCAAAGAAAGGGAGCCCCTAGTGTCAGGAGGACCCAGGGCGACTGTAACCAGCGCGCCTGAGGTTCTGGGGTTGGCCCAGTTTCAGGGTTTAGATCCTGGGCTGGGGTGCAAGGTTCAGGGGTTGCCTGACCTGGCGGGTGGGGCACCTGTTAACAGTGGTCCCCCAGAAGTGACTTCCAGGGGTACCTTTCCCGGTGGGAGGGTGCGGAACTCTGGGAGGGGGTGCAGAGGGAGGAAGGTCTCGCCTCGGGCACCGGCTCAGCCTAAGGGTTTAGACCCTAGGTTGAGAAAGCAGTTGAAGGGTCAAGGCCCTGTACTGAGGAGACAGTGGTGGTCTGAGGGTGCCTCGCAGGGTAGGGTGAGGAACCCCAGAAGGAGAGTTAGGGGGAGGAGAGCCTCACCCCTGAAGGCTGGTCAGCCTAAGGGTGTGAACCCCAGGTGGAAGGACCAGAGGCAGTTTAGGACTGCAAGGAAGAGTAGGAGAGTGGTCAACGGGCACTACAGGCCTGGGGCTACTGCCCCCCACTCTGAGAGACCACACGGACCAGAGGCATCTGGACGGCCCAGGGGCCGGTCCTGGCCACAACTAGCCAGGGAGCCCCAGTGGGGTGGTTTCGTTGGTCCAGGAAGGATTGAGAGGGAACCATCGGGTTCCAGAGTGGAAGAGAATCTGCAGTTGCGGGCCTGCGTCCACCTTTTCTCGCCCCAAGCAGGGAAGACCATCAAGGCATTGATTGGTCTACCCTGGCTTTTGGCTGGAAGGGGGTTATGTTGGACTTGGCCCTTTTTCCCTGAATTTTTTCGTTTTTGTAGTGTTAAGGTGCAGGTGCTCCCTTCACCCAAGATGGCTGCCACAGGCCCCTGCTACTGCAGAGTGGCCTGTTATAGTAGCACCCTAGCTGCCAGGAGCTGGCTGGAACCCCACAACAATGTTGCGACTCCAGCCGGCCTTTTTGTCCCATAGGTAGAGTGGGGAAGCTCCTGGAATATGCTGGAACCTTCTAGAAGGGAGGTGTGGTTTTTCTTTTGCCGCCTTGGCTAGAGGTCACCTGACCTAGGGCTACTTAAGAGAGGGAGGGAAACTTTTGTGTTGAGTTGGCCATTGGGGTGAAGCAGAGCTGGAAGAATCCACCAGGAGTGTAGGCGGTAGGGCCTAGCCAGGGACTTATGCCTCTGAGAGTGACAGGATTTAGGTGCTGCCTCTTAAGTGAGTGAGGGACCCTGTGAAACCCACTGATCTTGCCCAGCAGTAGGAGGACCCAGAGAATCTCTGCCCAGCCTGACTAGGAAGGATCTAGTCGCCCTCTCCATTCCTAACCCCCTGTAACCGAACCCCTTAAGGGCGCCAGATACATCTGCGCCAACAAGACTTCATCTGACATCTGAGAACAGAAACTTATATGCAAGAGCTGAGACTGCGTGTCCAGATTGAACTTTGAATCTTATATGCAAGAGCTGAGACTGTGTGTCCAGATTGAACTGTAAACCTTCTATGCCAGAGCTGAGACTGCGTGTCCAGACTGAACTTTAACCTTACATGCAAGCGCTGAGACTGCGTGTCCAGCCTGACCCTTCAAACTCTATGCAAAGCAGATTGTCGAACCACCGGGGATCGACCAGGCATTAGCGCTGTGACCCCTGCGCTCCCTTCCCTGGTTTGGGACCCCCGGCAACGTGCTCCGCTGAGCACAACATCCTTATCCTTAATTTGAGCCCCCCCCCTCCTGCGACGACGAAGCCAGCACGCTCACCACCGCGGCCTGGAGGCCAGGAGAAGTGCCCTGCCGTGTCACGAGGCCCAGGAGAAGCCCGGGGTCCCGTCGCTGCCGTCGCAGCTGTGTGAGGAGGTACGCAAGGCCGGGGCCGAGTTCCCCCATCATCGTGGGAGCCGACGCCTGCCGACGCCGAGACTGAGGTAAGCCCGGAGGCTGAGATCACCCCAGGTGCGCCCCCTGCTGGTTGGGAGCCACACCGCACTCTTGGCCCGGGTTTCCCCTCCGTGGGAGTCCCCCCCCGCCTTCACGACGGAGAGACCCCGCCGAGGGATCCTTTCTGTGTGCCCCCTTGAGCGGTACTGAGCGCGGTGCCCTACGAACTGCACCGGAGCCTAGAGACTCGCTCCTCGATTCCCGTTGCGCTCCCCGCAGGAAGCTCCGCTTCAAAGTACTAAGAGTCCGTGATTACGAGTGGCGCTTTGTTTCATATGCTCCGCTTCAAAGTATTACCTGTCATTGATTACGAGTAGCGCTTCGTTTTACATGCTCTGCTTCAAAGTATTACCTGTCATTGATTACGAGTAGCGCTTTGTTTTACATGCTCTGCTTGAAAGTATTACCTGTCATTGATTACGAGTAGCGCTTCGTTTTACATGCTCTGCTTGAAAGTATTACCTGTCATTGATTACGAGTAGCGCTTAGTTTTACATGCTCTGCTTGAAAGTAATACATGCCCTTGATTACGAGTAGCGCTTTGTTTTACACACTGCTGGAAAGTGTTACGTGTCCTCAATTACGAGTAGCGCTTTGTTTTATATGCCCTGCTTCAAAGTATTTAGTGCCATTGATTACGAGGAGCGCTTTGTTCTACAGGCTCCGTGTTGAAGTCTCCAATGTCACCCATTACGAGTATTGCACTGGTATAGATGCCCCGTTCAGAGAAAGACCTTGCTTAACGCGCGCAGCGCTATAATCACCCGTGCCTAGACATATTCATGAACTGCATGTCTAGAGTAGGAACTGCATTTACATCTCATGGATGGCCTGTGTATATTGATTGACTGTATTACAACTCATGCATGGCACTGATATCTCCTGAACTGCATCTATCAAGCTCTACTTGGATAAACTTGAAGTATTTGCATAATTTCAACTGTGTGGCGTCACTTATTGTGTGTGTCCCCCGTCCATGAGAAGTGCGTGGTGTATGGTTGCTTAACATACAGACCTTTGGTGGCCCGACCGCTCGTGTCACGTTACCGCCCCATAGGGCCTGGAGACCCCAGGTCTTACAGTTCCCAACAACATCTATGACTTTTTGACACTGCTCCGGATTTAAGAGCAATCATAAGTTTGAGGCAGCACCACAAATTTACGACTCCCCAGGGGAGGCGTAAGGGAGGCACAACCAAAACATCCATTGGTTTTGACGCTGCCCCATATTTAAAAGGGTGGCGTAAATGAGGTGCAGCGCCAAAATTAAGACGAGGTAAACCTGATCTTATCCTGGCGCAATGAGGAGAAATGCTTAATTTCTCATCGTTTTTGCTGTTTCCATGTGTGCTGCGTTCTGGAGTAGACATGGAAATAGCAAAACACCATTGATTGTTTATGTGCAGGAAGGTGTCCCTTGCACATAAACAATCATTTAAAAAAATTACGTTTTGCAACTTCTACGTGTGCTGTATTAAGCTGCTCACAAAGAAGTTACAAAACGCCATTTAAAGATTCCCCTGCAACGCAGACACCCTTGCACTATGGTGCATGGGTGCCTGCATTGGCACTGGGCAGATAAATTTAGCGCCAGCGCAGGTGGAAACATAGGGCTGCGCCTATTGTTGTTAATATGGTGCAGCCCTGAGTTTTAGAAGTGACAGAGTGCGTTGTTAAGCCAAGGAGGCCGTACTCCACCACTGCTATTGTAAATATGCCGCATTGATTTTGGCGCTGCCCCATATTTACAAGGGTGGCGTAAATATGAGGCAGCACCAAAATTAAGACCAGGGAAAACCTGGGGGCAGGTTTACAATGAAAGTGACTCAGTGCATTCTGAAAGCCATATGGCTGCGCCGCACTGAGGCACTTTCAAAGCACAGAGATGCAAAATATTTACAACAATATGTTGTCTCTCTGTGCTTCCCCCTGTGCTGGCGCACAAACTACAGCCATGGCCGGCGCAGGCACCTTTGCACCATGGTGCAAGGATGCCTGCGTCATGGGAAGACAATCACTACAGGCATTTTCCTCTTTCAATGCGTACTGTAGAATGCAGCACACATTGAAAGAGGAAAAAACATTTCTCCTCGTTGCACCTTTCGAAGCCTCCCCTGGGGAGGTGCAGCATTCACACGCATTTCCAGATTTACGATTCCTCGTAAGTCTGGGACTGTGTCTGGCTCTATGGGTGTTTTGTGGGAACACCCACAGCAACACCCAAGGAACGCCCCTTCCACGCAAAGTGCTGCATGTAAAGAGGCCATATTTACAAGGACAGGAAAAGTCAAGCATGGTGGCTTTTCCTGTCCTTGTAAATATGGAGCAGTAAAATGCGCCACCAGTACGTCACAAAAAGTGACGTACTGGTGGTGCAGGTGGCTTATAACTCTGCCCCCTGGTCTTACCCTGGTGAAACAAGGAGAAATGCTTTATTTCTCCTCGTTTTTGCTTGTTCTATGTATGCTGCAATGTGCCGCACACATAGCAACAGCAAAACGCCATTGATTGTTTATGTTCAAGAAGGCATCCCTTCCTTCACATAAACAATCTTTAAAAAAAATTACAAGTTGCAACTTCTATGTGTGCTGCTCAATGCAGCACACATTGAAGTTACAAAACGCCATTTCAGATTGTTTATGTGCAGTAAGGGACACCTTCCTGCACATAAACCATCACTACTCTAGGCTGCTAAATTTAGCACCAGTGCAGTGAGAAACACATGGCTGCACTGTATTCTTGTAAATACGGTGCAGCCCTGCGTTTCAGAAGTGGCGGGACGCGGTGTTAAGCCAACAAGGCTAACACCGCGCTCCGTCACTTCTTTTGTAAATATGCCCGAAGTGTCTTGGCTAATGCAAGACCTAAGATAGCATAACACAATGTGGCAAAAATATTTTTTACCGTCTGGTTCTTTTGTAAAGCACTTTAATGCCAATGGCCCAAGGTCATGGTATATAACACTGCGAAAATGTAAAGTGGTGGCGGTAGCAGTCCAGGCATAGGCTCATCATAGGAACAGACATTTGCGGGTCTGTCCTTCTTTGGAGCCCAATATGGACTGCAGGGCCATGCCACTTCAGTTCCGCCCCATGCTCTTGATGAGTGCCCCCCTTGCTTTCCCACTTCGCCCCTCTGCGTACGAATATGTGCACCAAAATTCCCATGGGGGGCATATTTACAAGCCTCTGTCACCACCACAACGTCAAATTTCAAGGCGTTGTGGAGGCGATCGGGACTTCGCCTTATTTGCAAGGCAGCGTTAAGCCACTGAAAGTGGCTTAACGCTGCCTTGTAAATACGACACCCTTTTACGCTATACTTAGCGTGAAAGGGGAGGGCAATGAGTGTTGCAGTTGGCGTTCCACCGCAACACCCATTGATTTTAACGCTGCCCCATATTTACAAGGCTGGCGTAAATATGGAGCAGCGCAAAAATTAAGACCAGGGAAAACATGGTCTTACCCAGACGCAACAAGGAGAAATGTTTAATTTCTCCTTGTTTTTGCTGTTTAATGTGTGCTGCGTTGTGCAGCACACATGGAAACAGCAAAACGCCATTGACTGTTTATGTGCAGGAAGGTGTCCATTCCTGCACATAAACAATAATTAAAAAAATATATATGTTTTGCTAATTCTATGTGTACTGCATTAAGCAGCACATATAGAATTACAAGACCCCATTTAAAAATTGTTTGTGCAGGAAGGGACACCTTCCTGCACATAAAGGGCCTTTTTTATGAGGCCTTGCGACACTTTTGTGCCACCGTTGCATTACTTTTTGTGACGCACCGGCACCTTAAAAATATGCCATGTTGCACCCTATTTACAAAGTGATGCATCTAAGCAGATGCGTCACCTTGTAAAGCCCTATGCTACATTATACCTGCGTCAGGTATAATGTATGCAGGGTGGGCATTCCCCCCTGTAAAAAGCCATGTAGAAGTGTCATAGTGAAATCTATCAGATTTTACTGCGCCACTTCTAGGACGCCACTGCATCAAAATCTTACCCCTGGCTCACAGCAGGCGTAAGACTGACGCAGGCATTTAACATGGATATTTCCCATGTGTAATGGCACATTGCTGGAGTTGCATCACTTTTGCGAGACACTCCAGCAATTCGTCATTACTGCACCTGAAAATACATCAGAAATACTGACGTATCTGTAACTCCTTGCGACATGGAGCGCCGTGCATTAAACACGGCGCATCCTTCGTGTCGCAAGGAGGGCGCAGTGAAAACTGTTGCATCGCTGTTTTCATGCAGCAATGCAAGCCACATTTTTCATAAATGAGGCCCAAACAATCTTCCCCTGCAAAGTAGACACCCTTGCACTATGGTGCAAGTGTGCCTGTGTTGAAGGGAGGATGCTATATTAAGCGCCAGCGCAGGGGGAAACGCAGGGCTACACCATATTGTTGTGAATATGGTGCAGCCCTGCGTTTCAGAAGGGGCGGAGCGCGGCGTTAATCCAAGAAGGCTAACGCTGTGCACCATCACTTCTTTGTAAATATGCCCCCAAGTGCACTGTGAGAGCGATGCTGAGGTGACGCTACATCATGTGATATCATATTCATCTTAAAATGTCGCAATCTCCAATTTAATTCTAATTTTTGTAAAAACCTGTGACAGTTTGGTTCTGATTTACTGATTTTCCCAACAGATTTCCTGAATTAGTTTCTGGCTAAGTACCTGTTCAACTTGCATGAAGAAGAGATGTGTTCTGATGACTGCCATCAAGATTACACGAGCACCAAAGGCTCCAGTTCCACTGATGGCCAAAGGGGGTCTCTGTGTTCTTTCACTTCCACCCTAACTTCATGTCCTCTAGTTCTTTATTGATACTTACACTTCTTTTTTGTGCATTGAGTATGATGCTATTAGCTTAGACCAGCTCTAGGGCTGACACTTAGGCCCAGATTCATACGGGCTTTGCATTATCCTTGTGTCGGGCAAAGTAACACATTGAAAATGCAAAGGCTTCAGTAATATTTAAAAAGTCACACAAGGGGCAATTTGCTCCACCTTGCGTAGCTATGTAAAGAAATGTAAAGCAACGCAGCTGCTTGCCCTCCGTTACGTTACATTTCAAGCTGGGCAGCGTTCCATGGGTGGGGCATGGCCGTTCCTATGCATCCACCCATGGATTTTGGCACATTCCCAGATTTAATACAGCTAGTACACCCGGGAATGCATCAAACTGCTACACCTTCCCCCGAGAGGTGTAACAAGTGGAAATATCTATAAATATCTGTCTGTAGCGCACAGAAAAACATAGAAAAATGGCTCTAAGAATTATTACTGATCAGAAAGGTGTCACCTCCTGCTCAAAAACAACCTTGTCTGTAACTCAGGCACACTTGCGCTATGGTGCAAGGGAGACTGCGCTGGTGCTAGGCTACACACAGTGCGCCAGCGCAAGGAGGGAGCAGAAATGCTCCATATCGTTGTAAATATGGAGCATTTCTGCTGTCTCCGTTTTATGCAACGCAGATCATCTACTTTGCTTGCTGCCCTGCATTGCGTGAAAGATTAGTCAATGGGACCCCTTAGTTCTGGGCATTGATACAATCCACAGACCTACACTGAGGTCTGTATGTCACTGGCCTGCCTGTTTAGGAGTTATCTTTTCAAGAAAGCAAAAAGAATGTTCACAATTACTGTAGCTTCACACGCAGGCCCTGATTACGAGTGGGTTGGTTATTTCTGACCCCTGGGTGCTGCCCTGTTTGCACAGGGGTCTGAATTAGTTGGTATTTACTGCATCCAGTAATTACTGAGAGGGATATTTACTAACTTTTTACACAATGCTGGGCAGTGAGTAAAGTTGCTACGCTGCGTTCAATGAAAGGGTGACAGCAGGGTCAATTTCTGCTGTCTCCAAATGCCAACGCAGGCACCCTTGCGCCATGCTGCCTCCCCGCTCTAACGCAAAGTAACACAAGGCAGCGCTACATGCTTCTTTGTGTTACTTTTGGGGAAAATCCCATGCAAAGCCACGCAAATCTGATTTACGCAGCTTTGTAAATCACACATAACATTTTGCGCCGTGGCTGCACCAAAAAAAGAGGTACATCCATGGCTCAAAATGTTAGTAAGTATGGGCCTGAGTGCGTTGCATAACTCACCCTTTTTTTAATTCTGGCAGGTCAAACCTGCCAGAATTAAACAGGGAAACCTTTTTGAGCGTACCATGCAGAGTTTGGTTCAGTGAGAGCCAAAATCCATGTGACTCCCCAGAAACTTGTAATAGGTGATATTTATCACACCTGATAGATAACGTTTTCTCTGGTACCATAAGGAGCACCTGGCAAACACGTAATCAGGGCCACTTGTCTATTGGCAATTAAATATTAAGGGTCACACTATTATATCATAAAAAACAGCAAGGGAGCGTGGTGTGCTGCATTGCGTAAAACGGAGTGGGCAGAAATGCTCCAAATTTACAAACATATGGAGCCTTTCTGCTCTTTCCTTGCCCTGCCTAGTGTCAGACGGGCACCCTTGCACCGCGACGCAGACAGGGTAAAGAGGTTTTTTCCTCTTTCTTTGGGTGCTGCAGAATGCACCACGCATAGGGGGAAAGAAAGAGGAGAAAAAGATCTGGTTGGCTCTCTCATTTGCCGATTTGACGCAATCCCAGGTTTGCATTCGGACTTGCGTCAAATGCATTGGTGGATGCACAGGAACACTCATGCTTCACCCATGGGACGTCTCCCAGCTTGAAATCGAATGTAGCGCAGCGCCAGCGACTGCCTTGCATTATATTTCTTTACAAATTGCCTCTTGCGTGGCTTTGTAAATCTGACTTAAGGAAAGGTGACTCAAGGACATCACAAATCCATAATCAATCAGCCCCGAGCCTTATGGTGAAACAACTGCAGTCTGGTTATATTATTTATTTGGTGCTTTTGAGTCAGTTTTCTAGTGCTTCCTGCAGCTTCAAAGCACTAGGTTTAGGTGGCGGTAGCAAAGCTACATGTGGTATTTCATGCAGTGACTGCTGGCTCTTTCACTCACTTCAGAGATGAAAGGCAGGTTTGATGGCGCTGAAATTCTCTCCCCCACAAGCTCTGCAACAGATGCGACACTAGTGAGCTATGAAAGCCCTTGCAGCACCGTCCGGCCAGATGAAATAGAATCTTCTAAATCTAAGACAACCTGCTTGTAAGAAATTCTTTGATGGTTAAAGTGCATCTATGACAACCTGACTGTAAGAAAGTCATTGATGGTTAAAGTGCATCTATGACAATCTGACTGTAAGAAAGTCATTGATGGTTAAAGTGCATCTATGACAACCTGATTGTAAGAAAATCTTTGATGGTTAAAGTCAGTGGTCAAAGTGGGTGGGATCGGCAGGGCACAGCATGCCCCTATTTCTTTAATTTTCTAGGTTCTATTCCCCAACGTCTTTTTTTTTTTAAACATGCGTCCCATGACACCAGAAATCATCCAGGCCTACAGATAAGGCTCTGCGTTCAGGGAGGGGTGGGGTGGGCAGAAAAGGAAGAGGACTCTGGGGCTTATTTACAAGCCCCTTGCGCCACTTTTGCATCATTTTTAAAATGGGAAAAGTGACGTACGGGTGGCGCAAGGGGCTTGTAAATAAGCCCCTCTGTCTTTCCCTTCTTGTCCAGAGAAGACTAGGACAGTGTCCACTTCTGCTCTGCCGCGCCTCCTTTCTTCCTCTTTTTCCCTCTCTTTCTGTCTCGCTCCTCCTCACTCACTGAAAACCGAGACTTCAAGAAAAAGGTATGACCCTGTCTTTCCTCCTTTCCTTTATTTGTTACCCTGTGAAATGGATCAAAAAAGAAAAACATTTTTGCTGGAAACGTCGTCTTTTTCTGATATTTTTCAATTTCAAAGTGCAGCCTCGGGATGGAGAGAAATAAAACATTCAAAATATGAAAAATAAATAAATAATTAAAACAAGACAGAGTGGTCGCAAAGTAGCCAGATTAGTTTTATACACACCCAAACACATTAGCGCCACTTTACAGTGTTTGCCTGTGAAGCGCTACTTTTATGTTCCCATCTCTCTTTAAAGAACTTAGGGGCATATCATCAAGGCGGCACTGTGAAATTATTGCTGCTTTTGCGTCTGTTTTCGGGCGAAAAGCGGCGATAATTTCATCGCCTTATCAGCAAAGACACGCTATCGCATGTTTTGCTGACTTAGCGCCCCTTACAACAACGCCCAGCTTTGCATCGCTAATGAGATGCAAAGTGGCCGTTCCTTCCAAAAATAACTGGAGAAATGTCGCTAACCGACATTTCTCCAATTATCAATCGGCACGCTAACAAGCATAGCGATAAGAAAAGTAGCGCTAACCGCGGTTATCGCTACTTTCCTTACGCCTGCTTTTAGTTTGACTTAGCCATGATATCCAATGGAAGGTGGATATCATGGTTAAGTATGCCGTGCCCTATCAAAAACGTAGCGCCAAACGCTGTGCGATTATCGCTGGAATCCCGGCGATAATTGGCAGCTAACTCAGGTATTTTTATCGCTCTGGAGATAAGCGTCGCTGATAGCGCGCTATCTCCGCGATAAAAACAAGCGATAGCCGGCGATAATTATCCTAGCGCTTAGCGATAATTATCGCCGGTTGTTGATGATATGCCCCCTTGGGACATATTATCAAGGGCCTATTGCCACTTTAGCGGCACTTTTTGGACGCTAAAGCGGCGATAATTTTATCTCACTATTAGCAAGCTACAGCAAACGGGATTTAGCGTGAGTTTTTGGGCGATAGCAGCCCGTTTTTTTATCTCAAAGCATGTTAGCGATATTTATCGCTAATTACATGCAAAGTAGGCGTTCCAGTGCAAAAAGGCACGCAAACACACTACTCCATATTATCAAGGGGCTCCTTGAAATTCTGAAGAACGTAAACACTGGCTCTAACAGCAGTTAGAGCCAGTTACTTAAGACCACAAAATAGCTGGTCTTAAAAATGGTGATAAAACTTTGGCCCATATCTTTGAAGGTTTTGGCGCTGGCCAGCGCTGCAAGCAATGTTGCAGCGCTGCCCTGCGACAAAACTACAGTGCAGGAATGCGCACAATCAATAGGATAGTGTGCATACCTGTGCCCCAGTCATGAAAAGTGTTGCTGCGCAGCGACAAGGCAGCGTTCAAAACTTCTCACTACGCCCTTCTTGCGACAGCATGGATGCGTTGTAATCACTGGACAGCGCTCCATGATGCAAGTAATGACAGATACATCAGGAATCCTGAAGTATCTACTGGCGCTAAAGTCAAGCATTGCTGCAGTCGTGTCACAACTATGACGCAACTCCAGCAATGCATGGGGTCAACATACCCCTGTGGCACTGCCTCACCCTCATGCCTGCCATCAGGCAGGCGGAAGGTACTGATGCAGTGCTGTTCAGGAGGGGTGCCCTAATGTCGGCTCCGTTGGAGATCCATCGGTGGTGGTTGCGCGCTGCGGTGTCATCGTTTGGAAGCATTGGTGCAGGGTTGGTGCGGAGGGAGTTGACGAGATGTTCTTCGCTGGCCTTGATCCAGCTGCGGAGGGGTGCGATGATGGCGGTGGCGTCCGGTGGGCAAGGTGAAGACGTGATGTTCCTAATGATGGTCGATCCAGGAGAGTCTGGTGTTGTGACTGTTGTTGAAGTAGCCGCTGGCGGAGGTGACGTGTTCGACCGTGTGTCCTGTTGAGGTGACTTGCTGCTTGCGTCTGATGCCGGTGACCCTCCCCGGGAGGAGGTTGTGCTCTGGTCACTGGGGTTGTCCAGGTGGAACTTGAGTACACAGAGTCGGATGTCGTTTGTGGATGGGAGACCCTGGGGTGCAATGAGGTCTACAATGGCATTTGAGAATGGGGGGCCATGGCCCGGGAGCCTACACATGAGGGTGCCGCAGAGAATGTTCTTGGGCTTGGTCCGGATCTGGAAGTTGTCGTTGTCCATGGTCACCCTTGGCACATTAGAGTGTGTTGTCAGTCGGTGTGTGCCTCTGTAGGTGACGTGAATGCCTCCTCCTTGATGGTCGGGGTGTTCCTTGCGGGTGATACTGCAGTCGTCAGTGATGGTGAAGGCGATGTCCGGCATGGAGCAGAGGTTGGTCCTGGCAGGCGAGTTGGCGTCCAGGGTTGATGGCGAGAAGGGTGCTGGCGTTGTAGTGGTAGAGTGTCCAAGAGGAATGCTCCTTGGTGCTGAGTGCGGTCTATGGGCAGACGGACGCAAACTGCATAGCCTTTGGCTTGCCTTTGGCACGGGAGACGACCATTACAACGCAAGCAGTACATTGTTAACAACGCAACTCTGACAACAAGGGTGCCTTAACATTGAATTTGATCACAATGCTTTGTGAGGTAAGTAATGGGGTAAACTAAGTTTCTCATGTGTATATGGCTTTAGGGTGAATTTTGAAAATGTACGTATTTTGGCAGCAAAATATGAAACATGGGGTGAATTTTGGGGTAAAATATGAAAAATTGGGTGTTTTTTGTGTGTGTGTGCCGGGCCGCGGCAAGGGCAAAAGGCGCTGTCAGGGCTGTGGCTGGTCGCCTGTGTGGACTCCGGTCACCGGCCTCCAACCAGCCGCGGCTCGTGTTAAACATCTGTGCCTGTTGCTCAATACGAGGTCAGTAGGCAGCCATGCCCTATGTATCTACGATCTTCTTGTCAGGGAAAATCCATTATGTTTACTACTGACTGAAACCTGGCTGGGTGAGGCGTCCAATCCGGACATCTTTTCTGCCATTCCTCCGGCGTATAATATCTTTCGGCAGGACAGAGCGAAGGGTCGGGGTGGTGGGGTTGCTGTGGTGGTGAAGAAGAGCGTGTCTTGTTCAGTGCTCCCCCTGATTTCTATCGGGGGTTCTGAGTCTCTTGCTTTCACGCTCAGACTGTCTTCATGCCAAGCTTTAAAGGGGTTGCTGGTTTATAGGCCCCCTGGTCCTATGGGTTCCTTTTTGGAGGACCTGCAGATGGCCATTTCCGATCTGGCGCTGTCCACACAGCATTGTGTGGTGGCAGGCGACTTCAATTTCCATCTCGATGTGGCGGAGGATTCGGATTCAATTAAACTGCTGGATATTACATCTTCGCTGGGCCTGGTACCTTTTGTGGTGGGTCCTACACACGAGAAAGGGCATACCCTGGACCAAGTGTTTTCGTCGGTCCCGATTTCCGATATTGAAACTTTGCCTGTGCTCTGGACGGATCACTGGCTGATTAGGTTCTCCGTGTTGGAGAACGGGCGAACGAATAGTAGTGCCCCCATACTGCCCAGACCAGCTGCGAGAGCGCTGCATAGAGTGACGCCCGATATGTTGGAGCAGGCGCTTGCGAATCATCCATGCCCCTTTTCGGGCGTTTTGGAACAGGACCCTGAGGCTCTGCAGCTATGGTTGACTGAAAGGTTAAACAATCTTGCCCCTAGGACGGCCCCCCGGTCCACGGCAATTCGGCGATCTGCGCTGTGGTTCACGGAGGTGCTGCGATTGGCTCGCAGCCAATGTAAGGTTGCTGAGCGGGCCTGGCGTCGTCAGTATGACGAGAAGGCCAAACTCGCCTATAGGTTGGCTATGAAGGCTTATCACCGGGATATCCTGTGTGCCAAGAAGGAATATCTCGCTAGGAGGGTTGAGGAGTCGGTGAACTCCTGTAAGGAGATCTTCGCTATTGTGAAGGAGTTCACGACCCCCAGTTCCAACCTGCCCCTACCAGTTTCACCTGACTTGTGGGCACGTGATCTCGCCAGTTTTTTTACTGACAAGATTAAGGCGATTCAGGCCTCTTTCTTGGACAGGTCGGAGGAGGGGTGTTGCAGTTTTGGGGCCGAATGTGTTCCACCGCCCACGCCCGCTGCTGTTCTGTCGGTTTTTCCATCAGTTTCCAGCGATGCGTCCTTGTTGCTGTTAGCCAGTTTGAAATCGGGCTCGCCGTTAGACCCCTGCCCTGCCAAATTTTTGGCTAGGATGGCAGCGGTGGTGAAACCACTGGTTAATTCTCTTATTAATGCCTCTGTGAGGGAAGGGAGTGTCCCACGCACCTGGAAAAGGGTGATGGTGATCCCCCTCCTGAAAAAGCCCGGTTTGGATACCGAGGTCTTGGGCAACTACAGGCCTATTTCTCTTCTTCCGGCTCTGGCGAAGATTACAGAGAAGTATGTGCATGGCATCCTGTCGGGTTTTCTTGAAACAAACAATCTACTGCACCCATCCCAATCCGGATTCCGTCCTAATTTGAGTACGGAAACGGCCTTGTTGGAGGTCTCGGAGGTTATTCGCGAGACTCTGGATGCTGGAGGCAAGGCCATGCTTGTCATGTTAGACCTGTCGGTGGCCTTTGACACCGTCCCCCATGCGGCGCTCCTCGCCAGGCTCCATGCCATCGGCCTCAGGGGGACGGTGCTCAAATGGTTTACATCTTTTCTTGAGGGCCGCCGCCAGACGATTTGGGTTTCCCAGAGCGCCGCCGAGATGCCGCCATTGGGAGTCGGAGTTCCACAGGGTTCTGTGCTGAGCCCGACGTTGTTTAACATCTTCATGTCTCCCCTGGCGGCCTTGGCGGAGGCTCATGGGGCCCAGATCGTGTCTTACGCAGATGACACGCAACTCCTCTTCACATGCGGGAAAGATCAGGCATTTGATGGAGAGAGTATTCGGGGGTGCCTGGGGATGGTCTTCGACTGGTTCCAACAGAATAGTCTGAAGGCCAATTCCAGTAAGTCGGAGGTCCTATTCTTCGGCTGTGCCACCGACCCGGAGTGGCAGGATTGGTGGCCGTCGGATATGTGTCCTCCTGCACAGTCATCGCTGGTTGCCAAAAATTTGGGAGTTAAGCTGGACAATAAACTTTTGCTGAGAGCCCATGTTCTTGGTTTGGCTGGCTCCTGTTTTGGCATTCTGAAGATGCTCCGCAAGTTTTTACCATTGCTTTCTGTGGAGCACAGGCGGATCACTGTGCAAGCTTTGATTGGATCCAGGTTGGATTATGCGAATGCCCTTTTCCTTGGTCTCACGGATTATTTGGTTCAGCGCCTGCAGGTGGCGCAGAACTCTGCTGCTCGTGCTATTTTTGGCCTTCATAGGCGAACGCGAGTATCTGGGCTGCTGCAGACGCTCCACTGGCTGCCTATCCGGAAGCGGATTATGTTTAAATCTTTGACGTTGATGCACAAAGCACTCTTTGGCACTGGTGCAAGATATTTGCAACGGAGGTTGTCTTTTTACCGTCCAGCCCGCTCACTGTGGTCAGATTCTCTTTTCCTGGCCGTGGTTCCGCGGGTTAGGAAGGCGCGCACTGGGGGGCGCTCTTTTAGCTTTAAGGCCCCCCAGCTTTGGAATTCGCTCCCGTTAGCTCTACGCAGCTCTGCTAATTTGCTGCAGTTCAGGAAGAGCTTGAAGACCTGACTTTTTAACCTTTAGGTTTTTTCCCCTTTTTGCCTTGTGCTTTGCTGTTTGTTTGTTTTGCTGTGTTACACTGAGCTGCATGTGGAAAGCGCCGGGACACTCCTCTGGAGTAGCCGTGCGCTATATAAACACACTATAAAATAACATAACATAACATAATGGGGTAAACTAAGTTTCTCATGTGTATATGGCTTTAGGGTGAATTTTGAAAATGTACGTTTTTTGGCAGCAAAATATGAAACATGGGGTGAATTTTGGGGTAAAATATGAAAAATTGGGTGTTTTTTGTGGTAAAATATGAAAAATGGGGTGTTTATTGGGGTAAAATATGACAAATGGGGTGAATTTGGGGGTAAAATATGAAAAACGGGATGTGCATTTGTCTCGAATGTGATTTTTGTGTGTGTTTTGGGGACTCAAAAAAGGAATTCCATGGTTCACGGTTGGGTTTGTGGTGCAAAGGTCAGTTTTGGATTGCCTTCACTGAAGTGGGAACAGTGATCTTTGTGTATCCGCTATACAACACCCACTCTACTGTTGCAATGTGCCTAGTATCAGTATGCATTGGAATGAAATGCGAGGTGATGGCATGCTTTGCAACAACGTATGTGCCTTTGGCACACGAGTGGTACTCCCGCTGTGCATCGGCGCACAGCAGCCAACATTGAGACATGCGGGGGGACTGGACAGCTGTGAGATGGGAAACTCCGGAAATAACACTGGATGGTGTGTGGACACGGGGATGTGTGTGTGAGCGCGTGTTGTTAAAAATGTATTGAGGGAAGTCTTACCGAGTCCGGTGTCTTTGGAGTTCCTGCTCTCCTGCGTCTGCTTCCAGGAAAAGGAAGTAGGCAGCCAGGCTCCCTCCCCTGAGGCAATCACAATGCTGTGATGCAACGGTGGGATTGGTAATCGGCAACGGGACAAGTCATGCAGTCAGGGGCCAGAGGAGAGCCATATTCTCCATACAGGCTTTAATGCAGCCTGCATTGCGAACAGGGAAGTGCGCATGACTGCTTTGGGCGGCCTGAGTGGGCCGACCAAACAGTCATTGCGCAAGTGAGTGGCATGCCAATCTGCCCATGCCCTGCTCTGTGTTTGGAGCAGTCCTACCACCCTCCCACCCCCTGAGGATACATTGCATGATTACATCAGTCAGTTGTTCCTTGTTTTTAACTTTTGATGTTTTTTTGGGGCTTCTCGGAGCCCGTACTACCTGCTTCCCGCCGCTGCTGCCCCTGTGGCCCCGTACCCCTGTCCTCACCCATTACTGCCTCCCAGCTGATCATTCCTTTCCCCTCCCCTCCTAAATGGCGGACGCTGTACGGTTGCGCAGCCGACGTGCACAGCTGGCGCGCAGAAGGCACGCCTAAGCCAAGCCCGTCTGCGCCCGTCCGCGACCCACCCGCGAACCAGCGCAAGGAACCCTGGATCTCAGGCCCCCCACTGCTACAGCACAGCCACCCTCCATGCACTCAACCCCGGAAAAGTCAGAGACTGCCACCAGGCCTCACCAAACACAACCCACGGCCAGTTCTCCTGCCTTCACTGCCTCCAGACCTTAACCACCACCTCAGACTCCAACACAGCCGACGCCAGCACCGGCGACACCCTAAGATGCATCCTCCTCAACGTGCTCTCTGTGCACAAACACGCCATGGAAATCTGTAACCTACTCAACTCTCTCTTGCCTGACAACGACTTCTTCCAACGCCTCCTCCGCCCCCAAAATCAACACCACCATCCCGGACGGATACAAAATCCAGCGGAAGGACCGCCCCAACCACCCGGGAGGGGGCCTCACCATCGCCCACAAGAGCACCCCCCACCTCAACACCGCCAGTGAAACCTTCCCGTCTGCCGAACACCTGCACTTCCAGATTCAGACCAGCCACAACTTCACATTCCGAGGAACCCTCGTCTACAGACCCCCTGGCCCCCGGACACCCTTCGCGACCACCATCACCGACTTCATCGCACCCCATGCCATCACCTCAATGAACGATATACTGACTGGAGACCTGAACTTCCACCTCGACAACCCCAGTGACCCCAACTCCACCATCCTTCATGACAACCTAGCCAACATCGTACACCACACAGACCCACAGAGCAGGCTACACATTCAACCCCATCTTTGCGGTAGGAAACAGCGTTCACTTCAGCCACACAAAGCAAACGCCATGGACTGACCTCCACTGCGTACACTTCTCGTTGACAAACACAAGGCACCCAAACCAGCCGCACGCACACCTGAGCGGAACTGGAACAAGGTAACCGACGAGCAACTCAACTCCACCCTCACCCGAGACAACCACACCTGGGCACCCAACACCAATGTCACAGCCAGAGAACTCCACACTTGGATCTCCAACAGCGCTTACAAGCTCGCCCCGCTATGCAACCCCGACAAACAGCACCCCAGGAAAGCTGCCTGGTTGACAACCGATCTCCAAGAAACAAGATGCACCTGCAGACACCTGGAGGAGAACTCGAGAAACACCAAGACACCCAAAATCTACACCACCTACAAGGATGCCATGATGGACTATCACAACCAAATCAGGACCACCAAGAGGGACTTCATCCACAACAAACTCCTTGGAAACTCCATCAACTCCAAGCAACTCTTCAGTGTCATTCATGAATTCAACAACCCAATTAGCAAAGTAACAGACATCACCCAATCCCAAGACCTCTGCGATAAGCGTGGAACCTACTTCCTCCTCAAGATCAAAATACTCTATGACAACTTCACAGGACATCCAGCAGATGCCACAGCCAGCCCACCTCCCCCCAGACACACCAGCCAGCCCACCATCTCCACCTGGACGCCGGTCACAGCCGAAGACACCGCCTCGACCATGGAAAGGCATCCACTCAGGGACCCCCACTGACCCCTGCCCTCCTCACATCTACCACAGAGCCGCGTCTGCCATCGCACACGAACTACAACACACCATCAACACCACCTTCAAAACAGGCACCTTCCCAGACAACTGGAAGCGCACAGAAGTCAGACCCCTGCTCAAGAATCCCACAGCTGACCCCACCGGCCTCAAGAACTACTGGCCCATCACGCTCCTCCCCTTCGCAGTCCTAGTTGCAGAGTAAATAGTCAACAGGGAACTGACACGATTCATTGAAGATAACCCCATCCTCGACCCGTCCCAATCCGGATTGCGAAGCAACCACAGCAACGAGGCCACCCTACTCGCCGCCACAGTCGACATCCGCACCCTCCTGGACCAAAGACACTCCGCAGCCCTCATCCTACTCGACCTTTTAGAAGCTTTCAACACCGTCTCCCAACGCACACTAGTCGCCAGACAACACGACGCCGGCATACAAGGAACTGCCCTAGACTGGATCCGATCATTCCTCACCGGAAGAAGCCAAAGGATCAGACTGTCGCCCTTCTTCTCTGATCCCACGTAAATCACCAGTGGAGTCCCACAGTGGTCATCTCTGAGCCCAACCCTCTTAAACATCTACATGGCCCCCTCGCCACCATCGTCCGACAACACGGCCTCAACATCGTATCCTACGCTGATGACACCCAGCTCATCCTCTCCCTCACCAAAGACCCCACCACCACCAGACTCAACTACCAGAAAGGAATGCAGGACGTTGCAGTCTGGATGACCAACAGCTGCCTGAAGCTCAACGCCGAGAAGACAGAAGTCTTCATCTTTGGAACCACCCCTTCAGCATGGGACAACACCTGGTGGCCGCCGCCCTTGGAAGCCCACCTACCCCCTCGGACCAGACCAAGAACCTCGGCATCGTACTTGACTCATCCCTCTCCATGAACCGACAGTTCTAGGGAGTCACCTCCAGCTGCTTCAACACCCTCCGCATCCTCCGCAAGACCTGCAAATGGATCCCCCCTGAGTCAAGGAAGACAGTCACCCATGCATTCATCACCAGCAAACTGGACTATAGAAACGCCCTCTATGCCGGCATCAACAAGTCTCTCCTCCGCAAACTCCAGACATTACAGAACACTGCCGCCAGACTTGTCCTCGGCATCCCCCGGCATGAACACATCAGCCAACATCTACGTAGACTCCACTGGCTCCCCGTGGAGAAGAGTCACCTTCAAAATCCTCACTCACACCTACAAATGCCTACACGACAACGTAACCAAATACCTCAATGACAGAATCAACTTCCACGTACCCAAAAGGAACCTCCGATCTTCCAACCTCGCACTGGCCGAAACCCCACGCATCCACAGAGCCAGAGCAGGCGGAAGTTCCTTCTCCCACATTGCATCCAAGACCTGGAACGAGCTACCGGAAGGCATCAGAGGTGCCCCCTCCCCGAAGATCTTCAGGTAGACCCTCAAGACCTGGCTCTTCCGCTAACATATCTGCCCCCCCCTCAGTGCCGTGAGACCCTCAGGGGGTGTGTAGTGTGCTTACAATTCCCTTGATTGATTGATTGATTGATTGATTGATTGATTGATTGATTGAGTTATCATCATGTGATGATTGTTCCTCTTCTGCACTGCTTGAGGTGGTGGGGCAACGCTCTTCTGCCATAGCGGATAGAGACGCCACTGGGGGTGCATCATCTATGTGTGAAAGGCATGAGCGACTCTCCACCCGGCCCTCCTGTGCTATGCATCCCACCTTCTCCTTACCTGGACATTGACCCCGTGGCACAATCCACTGCACTCTCTCCAAATCTGTGACTCAGCCATCAGGAGCCTGAGCCAGGTGTGCTTTCACTGGGCTGGGGGCAGCAGTCACCATGTAGTCCACTGGTGGACCTCCCGATGCAGTTGATGCAGCAGGGCTCCCTTAGGCATGAAGTTGCAGCGCTCAGACCACACAAGTTCAGCATAGCACAGGGGCCTAACCCTCCGCAGCGTATGGCCAGACCAACATCATCCGGCCTGTGATGCAAGGAGACGGCACCCACCGTTGGTAATCCCCTCCATGCACCCTGGTGTAGTGGTGGATTGTAGTATGTGATGCGGACCTCAATACTTTGGTGCGCAGGATCACCTCTACCATTGACTGCACCAAGGTGCGCAATGCGTGCTTCTCACACAGGTCAGCAATGTGTCTCCATGTGACCTGCCAGAATTCACCACCAGGTACGGCCGATCGTCGTGCATCAATGTCTCCCGTCACTGCTCATCAACTCTACAGCTCCTTTACATCCCACTCCAGGCTCCAGACGCAGGTCCCGCGGGGCATCCAGGCTCCAGAAGCAGGTCCAGCGAGGCACTCAGGCTCCAGACGCAGGTCCAGCGAGGCATCCAGGCTCCAGACGCAGCGAGGCATCCAGGCTCCAGACGCAGGTCCAGCGGGGCATCCAGGCTCCAGACGCAGGTCCAGCGAGGCATCCAGGTTACAGATGCAGATCCAGCGGGTCATCAAGGCTCTAGGCACAGGGCCAGCGAGGCATTCAGGCCCCAGACGCAGGTCCAGCGAGGCATCCAGGCTCCAGACGCAGGTACAGCGGGGCATCCATGCTCCAGACGCAGGTCCAGCGGGGCATCCAGGCTCCAGATGCAGGTCCAGCAAGGCATCCAGGCTCCAGACGCAGGTCCAGCGAGGCATCCAGGTTACAGATGCAGGTCCAGCGGGGCATCCATGCTCCAGACGCAGGTCCAGCGGGGCATCCAGGCTCCAGACGCAGGTCCAGCGGGGCATCCAGACTCCAGACGCAGGTCCAGCGAGGCATCCAGGCTCCAGACGCAGGTCCAACGAGGCATCAAGGCTCCAGACGCAGCTCCAGCAAGGCATACAGACTCCAGACGAAGGTCCAGCGGGGCATCCAGGCTCCAGGTGCAAGTCCAGCAGGCATCCAGGCTACAGAGGCATACATACATACATACATCCAGCGGGGCATCCAGGCTCCAGGCGCAGGTCCAGCGAGGCATTCAGGCTTCAGATGCCGGTCCAGCGGGTCATCCAGGCTCCAGACGCAGGTCCAGCGGGGCATCCAGGCTCCCGACGCAGGTCCAGTGTGGCTACAGATGCAGGTCCAGCTTGGCATCAAGGCTCTCATCCTGGCCATCCTGGATGTTGGATGCCTTGAGGGGGTTGTTGATGAGTGCTTTTCTATGCAAGGTGGACTGATAGGCCACACTTGGTGCCTAGCTGTTGAAAAATGAAAACAGCGATGTGATTAAGCATTCACTAAAGACATGAATTCCCCTTTAGGACCGAGTTTCTTCCGTTATGTTGACTAAAGTCTGGACTCCATTTTGTATTGTCATGTCTCCACGTGCTCAGCACGAGAAGAGTCCTATCTTCGTGTCAGTTGCTCTCGTTATCTGCCTAGTAACAGTCTATAAATAGCTCCTTTGTCCGTCCGGCGCATGCCCAGACTTGACCACATCTGTTATCAGTTAGTCCTTGCTTGACCATGTTTTCGCGGGCTCAGGAAATCAGTTACTCCACCCACATATTGATTCTGTATCGAAAATGTCCATAAAAGGTAATGTTCTTTGCCTCATGTTGTATCCACCCACTTATGAGCCCCTCTGTTGTGTATAAAAGGGGACTGTGTACGCAAGTTCTTTGTGCTACTCTATGCAATACTGAAGAGTGTTGTATGGATTGTAGGACCACCCTTAAGGGTTAATAAACTTTGTCTTTGTACTTTGCAGTTTCCGTGCCTACTTCCTTGTAGATTCCATTACAGGAGAGCGAACCCTTGTGTCCTGCGGGCCTAGCTGGGGCCTGTATTCATCAATTGGCGCCCAACGTGGGGCTCATCGGCGACTCGGATGCTCGAAGGACTGGTCGTGACGAAGGCGAGGAATTTGGCCGGGGATGTGATCACTGCCAGAGGCATTTTAGCCCTGGCATCCCGAGGTTTTCTTCCTTCCCTTCCGAACTGACCATCTGGGTGGCGCCGGTCCTCGACTGAGACCTCTTCTGTCGGTTTTGCCGTGACGGCCGTTTGGGCGAATTTTGGAGCTTGGCAGTTGGAATCTGGACACTCTTGATTGGTGAGAACCGTTGTACGGTACTTGCTCCGAGTTTTTGACGACTGGGTTGGCCATTTGAGTTTGATTTGTGATGACCGGTCATATCTTGTATTGATTATTGTGAGAATATATGCGTTGCAACACATATAGGCAGGTAATGTGGAGATATTTCTCCGGAGTTGTGTAAATTTGAACGGCGCAAAGTTTAAGTGCCATTTTTTTGATAATACTGCATATTTTGCATTATTTTTGAGCATGCCTGCTTTTAGCGCACTCCGTAAGTGGTGCTGCTGCTTTGGAAACCGGTTAAACCTCGAGGAATCTGCTCCGGCTCCCCCAGAGGGGACTCCTAATAGGGATATGTATGTGAAACATGGTCTTTCTTCTATAATGTACAGCACAGTATGGAGGAAATACACCAAAAAGGATCCTGAGTTGCGCTGGCCTTTGTATGGATCATTTGATATGCGTAAGATTGAGTATGTGGAACAGTGTATGTGTAAACGGCGTGCTCGTCAAGATATGTTTGAGTGTGTGCGGTTATGGGTGAAGGAAGTGCGTGAGCGAGAAAAACGTGAGAATGCGCTGTTTGATAAAGAGCAACGGAAGAATGATCATGTGCGAGCACAGGAAGCGAAGCGTCGGGAGGAAAGAGAACAGACGGAGAGACAGGAGAAAGAGCGTAGGTTGCAAGTCTCGGGTCAATATGCTGTCCGTCAGCCACTTTATCCTGTCCTTACTAATCTTGAAGATGATTTTTATTTATTAGATCGCTCTCCGCCCCCTTATGTTGGCGCGTCTGCCCCGAGGTCACAGGATTCTGGATCGGTTTCGGGTAAGGTAGACACGCGGTCCATGTTATCAGTTGACCGAATGGGTGAGCTTCGGCAATTTTCCTTTCGTGCACTTAAGGGCAAGCTATCCCTTACTGAATTGTTGGACTCTTGGGAAAAGTGGCAGGATAGAGAGAAGTTGTATTTTTTGGGACACTTTTCTGATGAAGTGATCACTGTCTTTCGGGAATATTCCAACGTTTTTGAGCCTGATGATGTGGTATTAGATGCTAAAGCTTTACGTAACGGTGTTTTTTCTCCCTCTAAGGCGCCTGATGCGGCTCGACGGCTGTTTGCATTACAGGACGTGGCGAGTGACCTTAAAGAGAGAGCGCGCCTAAAAGCAGAGGAGGAAAAGCAGTCGGATTCGCGTATCGGCGATGACCAATCATCTACCTCCCACTCAGATAAGAGCGAACTAGTGCATGCTAAACCCATGCGAGAGGCGGCACCTTTGTATGTTCCTCCTAAAGGAGCGGGAACTAGTTCGGATATTACTTCCGCCGATGCTAAGGGATATTTTCTGTATAATTGGGTTTATACTCCCTGGCATAGGGCTGATGTTCTGGCATTAAAGAATGCGTTGCCTGATCCCCGCAAGAATCCAGCGGCCTTTTACGAAGAAGTCGAAGGGGCCTTGAATTCTTGTACAATGACCTTAGCAGATATAGATCTGTTCTTTGGGCTTATCTTACCACCGGATATGTGGCGATTTGTGCGGAAGGTGGATGATCAAGCCGTTTTTAAGGCTAAGTGGTCTGAGATTGAGGATGAGGATAGGGAGAGGAAACCCGCACAAAAACCGCCTCAGATTATCTTAGATCTCCCCGCTGCTATTTTGACCAAGTTGAAAACAATTATTCCCCCTAAAAAGATTGACTGGAATATGTTAGCCTCGTGTAAACAGAAGGTTGATGAATCAGTTGCAGATTTCTTTACGCGCTTTGAGGAGACATTTCATGATTTTAGTGGTCAGTCACTTACGGATGATAAGGGTCGACACCTTTTTGCTGATAAATATGTGGCGAATTTATTACCGGAAATAGCAGCTCGTTTAAAAGCGAGTGAAAGTTCTTGGTCCACCGTGTCTCCGACATCCCTCCTGACTATAGCTCAGTATTATGAGCGTCAGGAACAAGAAGCGAAGGGGCAGGAGGAGAAGAAATCGAAAGATTTAAAAACAAAGGTGATGTTAGCGCAAGTGTATGGTCCGCCTCGTCGGGGTGTCGATAGAGGTAGGGGAGAATTCTATGGCCCCCCTTCGGGTCGATCAGATGTAAATAGGAATCAATGTGCGTATTGTAAACAATCGGGTCATTGGGCCAGAGATTGTCCGGCGTTGTATGCATCTCGTCAGGGGCGTAATCAAGGTCCACCGAGAGGTAGAGGGGGTTTCTCGAATTTCAGAGGGAATTCTAATGATCGTGCTCGTTTTGAACCTAACGCGCAGCAGCGAGATAGACCCAATGTATTTGATCGACAGCACCAGTATCAAATGTCAGGGACTGACAGCGCTGGGTACCACGATTCGCGGCATGCATAGGAATGCGTTGGATGGGGGTTGGAATCAGTTGAAGTGCCGGTTGATCAGAAGGGCCCTTATGTTTCAGCAAAGGTTTTGGGTTCTACTGATCGGTTCCTAGTTGATACAGGAGCGACCCGCAGTGCGCTATCCAAACAATTGGTTCCGAGGGCTCCCCCATCTGGCTTAATGGTTACATCGGTAGGGTTTGATGGTACACTCTCTCGAAGCCCTCTTTCTCGACCCCTTGCATTCCATGTTGATCCCTTTTCTGCACCCTGTCCGTTTTTGCTTGCCCCGAACACGCCTGACAACATTATGGGTCTTGATATGCTCAAGCATTTCAGAGCTACGATCCGCTGTTCCCCCGCTGGAGTACGTGTGATATTAAATGATAATCACCCGATGACAGATCGGATGTGTGTAGTCGTGGAGGATTCTGTGTTAGCTTCTCTCCCTCATTCTTTGTGGGCTACTTCAGATACCGATGTGGGACAGATGGTGATCCCGCCAGTCCATATTAGTGTCCAGGAGGGTGCGGTGTTACCGCGCCTCCCTCAGTATCGCATTTCCCAGGAGGGGGAGGAGGCGCTCACTCAGATTGTGCAGGATTTGATTAAGGTGGGGGTAGTGGAAGAAGTTCCCTACAATGTTTGCAACAGTCCTATTTTGCCCATCTTAAAGAAAGACACGGAGGCTAAAGTTTATCGGTTTATTATTGATTTGAGGGAAGTGAACAAGATCGTGATACCTCAGTATCCAGTGGTTTCTGATATCACGACGTTACTTACTTTGGTCCCGCCAACGGCGACCACGTTTTCAGTTATTGATTTGAAAAATACCTTCTTTTCGATCCCTATTCATCCTGATAGCCGATACCTTTTTGGTTTTACTTTGAATAATAGGTCTTATCGATTTTGTAGAGTCACTCAGGGCTACACAGAAAGCCCTAGCATTTACAGTCAAGCATTGAAAAAGCAATTGGATTCCTTTGTTCTGCCCGAGGGTGTCGCCCTTATACAATATGTCGATGACATCTTGTTGGCGGCTGACACTCCTGAGCTGTGTGAGAAGAGTACGTTATCCTTGCTTTCCTTTTTGGCATCTCACAATCACAAAGTGTGGAGGAAGAAATTGCAATTCTGTAGACCAAAGGTGACTTATTTGGGTCACCTTTTGTCTAAGAAGGGGCGTGCACTCACACCAGATCGTATTCAAGCAATTTTGGACACGCCAGTGCCTTCCACACAGAAGGACGTGCGTGCATTTTTGGGTCTTGTTTCTTTTTGTAGGCAATGGATATTAGGGTTTTCACACATAGCTAAGCCATTATTAGCCCTTTTGACAAAAGACACACCAATTCCTCTTCCCTGGTCAAATGAGTGTGAAATTGCCTTCCAGCAATTGCGACAGGCCCTTTGTTCAGCACCAGTGTTAGGGACCCCTGATTATACAAAGCCCTTTTCACTGTATGTGCATGAGAAAGATGGATGTGCATTATCAGTTTTAGTGCAGATGCACGGCGGCAAGCAGCGCCCTTGTGCATATTTTTCGGCTGTACTTGATCCTGTTGCCCGAGCATTGCCTGGTTGTTTTCGCTCGGTTGCGGCGACAGCTGTGTCAATACGTCAAAGTGAGGGAATTTTGTTATCTCACAAACTGTTGGTATTAGTCCCCCATGCTGTTGATGCCCTGCTTAATCAGACAAAGACGCAGCATTTGACCAGTGCCCGTTTAACGGGATATGAGTTGACGCTTTTGGCTCCTCATATTACGTTAAAGAGGTGTGTAATGTTAAATCCGGCCACATTGTTGCCGTTCCCGGAAACTCAGTCTGAAGTACGAAAAGCACACGATTGTATTCTGGTGACTGAGGAACAGACAAAGGGTCGTATTGATCTCCAGGATACGCCCTTCCAGAGGTAGATGGAGAACTGTGGGTGGACGGATCATGCCTGAAGCTACCAGATGGTACGACTTCAGCAGCGTATGCAATCACCACACTGCAAACATTAGTGGAGACAGCACGCATACCACAGAAATCAGCTCAAGCAGCGGAACTGATAGCATTAACACGAGCATGTGAGCTCAGTACAGGATTGTGTGTGAATGTTTATACAGATAGCCGCTATGCCTTCGGAGTAGCGCACGATTTCGGCCTACTCTGGAAGGAGAGAGGGTTTCTAACGTCGCATGGAGCACAGATAATGCATGGAGAGTTAGTTCACAACCTTTTGACTGCATTAACATATCCGAAGAAGATTGCTATAATTAAATGTAGTGCCCATAAGAAAGTGGTTGATAAAGTTGGAGAAGGGAATGCTTTGGCAGACCGGGTGGCACGAGAGACTGCGATGCAGCCTGGTGCTACTGCTATGTACGTAGTGAAGTCGCAGGTAGAAAGATGGCACAATGCAAGGAGAGAAGTGCTGGAAATACAGAGAACCGCTTCCGATAAGGAACGGGAGCAATGGTCTAATGATGGAGAATTGGATGATGAAGGTTGTTGGAGAAATAAGCAGATGGATAGATGGAAGTTACCCACAGCTTTTGTACAACCTATGGTTCAAATGGCACATGGGCTAGCACATGTAGGAGCTTCCGCAATTGTAAAATTGCTTACTCAAGTCTGGGAGCATCCAGAGATTGCTAGCATGGCAAAGAGGGTAGTGCAGACCTGCATGATTTGCCTGAGGTATAACCCAGGAAAGGGTACCCGAACTCCGGCAGGAGGATTTGCGACACCTACTGCACCCTTTGAGGTTTTGCAGATGGATTACATCCAGCTTGAACGCTGTAACAATTTGAAGTATGTTCTAGTGGTGGTTTGTGCCTTCAGTAAATGGGTTGAGGCATACCCTACGAAAGACAATACTGCAATGACTACAGCCAAGATGCTATTGAAGGAGCTCTTCCCTCGATATGGTGTTTGCAGATTGTTGTGGAGTGATAACGGACCTCACTTTATAGCGGACGTTATAAAGTATGTCCTGAAGGGTCTAGGCATTACCCAGAAGTTCCATGCAGTATTTCACCCTCAGTCTGCAGGACTGGTTGAGAAGTATAATGGTACGCTGAAGCTCAAGATCGCTAAGATCCAAGCTTCGACTTCTTTGACTTGGCCAGATGCTTTACCGCTGGCATTATTGTCAATTAGATCGATACCACATTCTCGAACCGGTCTCACACCTTATGAGATCGTCTTTGGACGCCCAATGAATATTTGGGGTCCACCAAGGCCTAAGTCTGTGTATGATGTACCTTGTGTAATGATGAATGATTATCTGGCACAGTTAACGGATAATTTGGTTTCTATTCATCAACAGGTCCGAGAGGCGCTCCCTGATCGGTCCACAGGTGAAGGTCATAATCTCCGACCTGGAGACTATGTTATGCTGAAGATTTTTGAAAGGACGAACAGCTTGGAGCCGAGATGGGTTGGTCCTGAGCAAGTCCTACTTGCAACGAGGATGGCTGTGCGGGTTTCCAATCGAAAGAACTGGATCCATTCCCTGCACTGTCGCAAAGTGCCGCCCGGATTGGTGGAGCCTGCTGTATTGACCGACCATCGAGAAATTCTGACTGCAGAGAAAGGCCGTGCTGTGGAACCGAACGACACTGAGGAGCTCTTTCCGGACCAATCGATTCCTGGAGGAAGAAGATATCACCTCAGACCGAGGAAGTGACTGCTGTATCCAAAGTTGTCAGAACGGCCCTTAGGTTAGTGAAACGGAGAGCCAATGTGGCAAGGGGGGGGGATCAGCCCTGCATTAGTGTAGCGACACCCGTCTTGGCCCGCTGGTGAAGAAATCAACCGCTGCCTAAGGGGAAGAGTTCTGACAACCTTTTAGTTTCAGGAAGGTATTGACTTTTCATTCTAAAATGGAGAGGAGGAAGATTCTTTGCGCAACAGGTTTTATTATTACAGTAGCTATTGTTGGGATAACCACATGGTTTGTTGAAGATATGACTCCTGCCCGAGAGTTGCTTGTTTTGACTACTCCAGTGCCTGAGGAGCACTACTTTTATACCCTTCCGTATCAAGAATTGAAGCATCGTCAGTCTTATTTGAATAACACTTTCATCCAGATGTTGCATCATACCCATGTTGCCACTAATGCTACGAACTGTTGGATATGTGGCATGATGCCAGCTCATCAGAAGAAAGGAGGAACTCCGTTTATACCTCTTCCTTTTTCTCATAATGGCTCTTGTAGAGCATGGTACACTTTGCTTTTTGCCACACGGAAACCAACAGTGGGACGATTACTCTTCAGACTTAATAGGGAATGTCATCAAGATAAAAATGGTTATCCACAAGCGAATGGGACAATTTGGGAATGGGAAGAGTATCGACCAGACAATGAATCAATCCCCTACATTTTCACGAACACTAGAGACACTGTGGGGAAGGACCAATTCGTGATTCAAGTGGCACAAGCTCAAGCGGACCTGTGTGTCCAGAGTGTGGGATATATTCCTGTTGGTGTTAGTGACTGTATCACTATCTTGAACATTGACGGATTGAATAATAGTACCTTCTTAGCATCCCATAATACATACTTTGTATGTGGGAATAAGGGTTATTATCGTCTGCCAGCCGGTTGGTCTGGAGTATGTTATGTAGCATTCCTATTACCTCCTGTATTCTTGGCACCTGCATCTTATCATAAAGATTTGAAGTTGTTGAATAATGTGACTGTAAATAGGTATAAACGTACTCTATCTATTGATGATGTTGACCAAACTGATACTAGTTTGCAACAATATATTGATTTTAACCTAGGATTGTTTTTCTTTGTTGGAGCTGCCCTAAATAGTAGGAAAGTTCGAAGATTAACAAGAGTTGTAGAGGCTGTGACAAATCAAACCGCTGCTGCTCTTGGGAATCTTACGGAAGAATTACAAATTACTAGAATTGTGGCATTACAGAATCGTATGGTGTTAGATGTTATGTTAGCTGACCGAGGTGGAGCATGTAAAATTATCGGAAGTAGTTGTTGTGTGTTCATCCCTGACCACACGCCATCAGTCTATAATGCTATCAATAGGTTACATAAAATTGCAGCTGAAATCCATACAGAAAACGGCACTTGGACCTTTTCTGGATGGTTTTGGGCATTGATCACCACATGGGGGTGGAAGGTTTTAACTGGTCTCTCTCTGTATTATCGTGGCAATTCTGTTTTCTTGTTGCATTTGTGTCCAATGTGGTCCTTTACTCTGTTCCCTATGTGTGTCATTTTGTATTCCTGATAAGAAAGCTATTGCCAATGTCACTTATCAGAAACATTTAACTAAAGAAATGGAAGAAATGATGAAAATTGACATATACGATGATTATTCTAATAAACCGGATGTCTTCAGTAAATGCTGAAAGGGTCGTCTGTTGAAAAATGAAAACAGCGATGTGATTAAGCATTCACTAAAGACATGAATTCCCCTTTAGGACCGAGTTTCTTCCGTTATGTTGACTAAAGTCTGGACTCCATTTTGTATTGTCATGTCTCCACGTGCTCAGCACGAGAAGAGTCCTATCTTCGTGTCAGTTGCTCTCGTTATCTGCCTAGTAACAGTCTATAAATAGCTCCTTTGTCCGTCCGGCGCATGCCCAGACTTGACCACATCTGTTATCAGTTAGTCCTTGCTTGACCATGTTTTCGCGGGCTCAGGAAATCAGTTACTCCACCCACATATTGATTCTGTATCGAAAATGTCCATAAAAGGTAATGTTCTTTGCCTCATGTTGTATCCACCCACTTATGAGCCCCTCTGTTGTGTATAAAAGGGGACTGTGTACGCAAGTTCTTTGTGCTACTCTATGCAATACTGAAGAGTGTTGTATGGATTGTAGGACCACCCTTAAGGGTTAATAAACTTTGTCTTTGTACTTTGCAGTTTCCGTGCCAACTTCCTTGTAGATTCCATTACAGGAGAGCGAACCCTTGTGTCCTGCGGGCCTAGCTGGGGCCTGTATTCATCATAGCGTGCGTTTTTTTTATCGCTAAGGGCTTATCGCTAGATTCCGCCCGCTATCGCCGGTTTTCCTATCGCCATTGGCCTGATGTTAGCGACAGTTTTCGCCGCTGATCCCTGAAACTATCGCCTGTTAGCGACGTGTTGGTAATACGTCGCTAACAAGGCGATAACTTTCAGGGATAGATGGCGATAAAAAACTGCCGCTAACTAGCATTAGCGATAGTTATCGCCACTCCTTGATAATATCCCCCATTTTTTTTCCCTGGGTGGGAAAGTCCACCATTCCTGGAGGTACTGAAATACCTGCTTGATGGGTGAATTGGAAAACAAAATGGAGGCTGTGTGTTCACGGATGTGATCTTTTTACCATACTGCTTACATTATTGTAAGGATATAAGCAATGGGCGTTAAAAAGGGTCCCTTCTGGCCCCTATAGTCATGGCCTTAACGTTTCAGGTAAAAGCACTCACTGATTTCTGAATAATTAGAGTAAAAGCGTTAAGGTAACCATGTTGTTCCTGCTTACATTTCACCTACTTTTCTTAATCTAGCTCCCTATGAGAGTTTGCTTTTTCCAGGATGTTTTGTTTTTTTCTTTAGGTAGCATAATGCTCTTGTCTAGTGCGCATTTCAAATTTAGTCGTATCCAGGTGTTGATAGAAGGGGACAATTGGGTTGTAGTTGAAGGCAGTGCGAGTTTTTCTCAGTGGGGCAGTATGGTGTTCAGGGGGGGAGAGGATGTGGCACCATGGTAAGAACTGCCGAATTTGGAAGTGGGGAACCAGGTTCAGCCTTCATGGCCAGTCCCCCAGACCACTTTCCTGAGGGAGTGTATTCCCATGCTAGACCTTAGAAGGCCCCTCGAGACCTTAGAAGCCCTGTGTCTTAGCACCAGCAGGTGGACCCAAGCGATGGCAAGTGTGGGTTAACCTTGAAGTCCTGTCCACCTCAATCCATACTGAAGTTCACCTTCAGTCTTGCAGGTAGGCCTATGAAGGATCACTGACATAATATCGAGAAGAAGAATATCGAACTACCAAAATATAGAAGGAAAAATATAGAATGCCAAAATATCGAATGCCTATCTCCAAACAGGTAAGTACAAAAATATCGAATCCTAAATATCGTTGTAAAAAATATAATTAGTCAAAATATCGAATTTTTTAACTGTCTTAAAAGTAATGTAAAATTAAGGAAATAATACATATAATTAACTGAAACATACTTAAAAAAACCTAAACATCTTTAACATTATTAAATAATTAATGTAATTTAAAAAAAAATACATATATTAACGTAATATTAATTACAAATATTCAATATTTTTTGTGTAGGATAGCGGGCGGGTAAAATTTACTATTACCACTCCAGGAAGTGCAATAGTAGGGAAAGCGTTGGATAGCGGGAGGGTAAAAATTACTATTCCCACTCCAGAGAGTGCAACAGTAGGGAAAGCGTTGGATAGTGGGAGGGTAAAAATTACTATTCCCACTCCAGAGAGTGCAATAATAGGGAAAGCATTGGATAGCGTAGGGGTAAAAATTACCATTCCCACTCCCGAGAGTGCAACAGTAGGGAAAGCGTTGGATAGCGGGAGGGTAAAATTTACTATTCCCACTCCAGTGAGTGAAACAGTAGGGAAAGCGTTGGATAGTGTAGGGGTAACAATTACTATTCCCACTCCAAAGAGTGCAACAATAGGGAACGCGTTGGATAGCGTAGGGGTAAAAATTACTATTCCCACTCCAGAGAGTGCAACAGTAGGGAAAGCGTTGGATAGCGGGAGGGTATAATTTACTATTCCCACTCCAGTGAGTGAAACAATAGGGAAAGCGTTGGATAGCGTAGGGGTAAAAATTACTATTCCCACTCCAAAGAGTGCAACAGTAGGGAACGCGTTGGATAGCGTAGGGGTAAAAATTACTATTCCCACTCCAGAGAGTGCAACAGTAGGGAAAGCGTTGGATAGCGGGAGGGTAAAATTTACTATTCCCACTCCAGTGAGTGCAACTGTAGGGAAAGCGTTGGATAGCATAGGGGTAAAAATTACTATTCCCACTCCAAAGAGCGCAACAGTAGGGAAAGAATTTTGAATAGCATAGGGGTAAAAATTACTATTCCCACTCCAGTGAGTGCAATAGTAGGGAAAGCGTTGGATAGCGTAGGGGTAAAAATTACTATTCCCACTCCAAAGAGTGCAACAGTAGGGAAAGCGTGGGATAGCGTAGGGGTAAAAATTACTATTCCCACTCCAATGAGTGCAACAGTAGGGAAAGCTTAGGATAGCGTAGGGATAAAAATTATTATTCCCACTCCAGTGAGTGCAATAGTAGGGAAAGCGTTGGATAGCGTAGGGGTAAAAATTACTATTCCCACTCCAGTGAGTGCAATAGTAGGGAAAATAATATTTTAATATTTTATTAAAAATTAATTATGTATTAATACAAAAAAGTCTTACATGTAATTACCAATTAAACAATATTTAATAATTAATTATTTCGAAATAAAAAAAATTAAAAATCATAATTACCTATTAATAATTAATTAAAAACCAATTAATTTTCAATACAAAAATGTATTAAATACAATTAATACCAATTAATAATTAATTAATAATAATTTAATTATCAATATACAAAAATTATTTCTATAATTATTTATTTACAATTAAATTACTTCCCACCATATTCCCCTATAAACCCACAACCCGCTACAAATAATAATTTAATACAATTAACATATTTATCAATTAAATAATTAATACAAATTAATTACCAATTAATACAAATTATTTAACAATAATAATTAATCAACAACCAATTAATTTTCAATGCCAATTTCCTAATTACCTCATAATAATTACATTACTTCCCACCCTATTCCCCTATAAACCCACAACCCGCTACGCTAAATTACATTAAAAATAATTAATATTTCCTAAAAATTATTATTTTATATACTATAATTAAATTACTTCCCACCCTAATCCCCTATAAACCCACAACCCGCTACGGAATTAAATTACACATAAATTAAATAACATAAAATTCATTACTTTAAAAATATTCAAACATACATTACAAAATTAATACCTACTTTTAACACATATACTAACACTTAAAACACTATAAAAAAAATTGATATTTTTAACAACTATATTATGACTGTCGATATTACTTACTTCGATATTATTTAAATCGATATTTCTTACCTGATTTTCGATATTCTTCACCACTATATTTTGGCAATTCGATATTCTGTCCATGCTATATTAAAAACTCGATATTCTGTCCTGTCGATATTTTTAATTCGATATTATGTCTGTTTACCGCCTATGAAGCAGGTAAACAGACATAATATCGAGTTTTCCATCGATGTTCCATTGAAAAAGCGATAGCATTGCTGATACGACGCTTTGGTCCTATCAGCATAATCCATCTCTCATTAAAAGTATGCCTTAGTCAGGAATTTAACAGACGTTAAATTCCTGAGTTAAGGCACCTCCTTGTTAATATCGCAAATAATAAGCAAAGTTTTCACAGCCACGCCTTCTTTGCATCTCATTAGCGATTCGAGGCGAGGCTGTGAAAAAACGGTCTTTACATCAAGAAAACACACGCTACCGTGTCCTTAATGATATTGCAATATAATTATCGCCGTTTTTCGCCCAAAAACGAACACTAAAGCGGCGATAATTATATCGCCAGCCCTTGCTAGTATGCCCCTAAATCCAACAGCTTCTTTCTGTATGCCCAGTGCCCCAGAGGTTCAATGAAAAACAAACTCGGCCGTTCCCACCTCTTATCTCTAAGGCCGGGGGAGGGGTCATCAACAGCACACCGACCACTGAAGGAGCATTGTTATGGCAACGTTCCAGCTTAACATACCCAGCACTGTTTAAACTCAACACAAGACAAACGTTATGACTGTCGACAGAGCTGTGCAACCACCATCACAAAAGCAGAGAACAAGTTTACAGTGTGGAAAAAAAAACGTCTGAAATAAAAAAAAAACTGCTTGTTGAAGAAACGCACATAAAACTAATAATTATGCTCCTGAAATGACGCAAAGCCCGAATGCATTAATCATTAAAGGGAAGGGGCCGTATTGACAGAACCCATTGTCTGCCCAGAGAACACTCGTCTTGAGCACAGCAGCTGCCAGGTTGTATTAGCTGGATAAAAAGGCCAACGTAAAAGGCAAACATTTTTTACCCCTCTTCGCGGCCGCCATTATTTAATGTGTACAAAAAAAAGTTTTCGACGAGCTGTGCAGCCCGTCCCACTAGTGGTGGGTGTGAAAGTAAAAGTGCTGATGTCCGCCTTGGAGATTACACATTATAGGAGCTTTATATCAGCGCATGGCCATCTACCAAGAGGTCTCTCGGTGTGGCGCTGTGCACGTCTGTCTGCACTCGCTTTCCTGAAGAGCTGTTGCATGTGCAGTCTCAGGCATGCTGTGAGTCCGCCGTGCAAAACCCCACTTCTGAGAAAAATACATATCTTCCAGAATGTCAGTTAGAGATAAGCCGAGACAGAAGGAAAGCCGGCAAGTGCACTGCACACTATAGTTTCATTCAACGTACTCCAACCTTGCGGTGCCAGCCACCGGGCGATTGAGAGTTTGTTTACCCCTGAGTCCTGCAGAGTCCGGGCCGCTGCAACTGCACACTCCGCCTCGGGGGCAATTGAATTTGTGTTGGGGTCACATTGATTGGAACACTGATTTTTAACAGCTGAGCCTAACACGGCTGGCGGCCGTTGCAAGCACTCAGGCAGCGCTGCGAGCGTAGTGATTGCCACACCGCAAACTAGTCAGCTGCCCTCCCACAACAAGCTTCGGCACTGCAGCAGGAAAAAAGAGGAGATCAAAGAGAGAAAGATACTGTATGCGATATAAAGAGAGAAAGTTAGAGACCGGGGGAAGAGATCTCACGCTATGTACAAAATTGCAAAAATAATACAAGAAAGACAGCAAAACGAAAGTAGCACTTCATTGGGTGCTAATGTGTAATGTGACACCAGGTCGGAGTAGTGTGCTTTAAGGGGGGTGTCGAAAATGGTTCTAATGAAAATGGGATGAGGAGTGAAAGTACGCACGAAGTACGTCAAGGTTCACAGCAAACAAGATACACAGCCTTGTAACTTGACCCAAAATAGATGGCAGGCTGTGCGTGCTGCTGAAGCAGCTGACTTTGGAGCTGGAGAACAGGGTTCGAGCCTCGGCGTGAGCTGCATTATTTAATTATTAAAAAATAAACAGCGTTCTCGGAGGGAGGTTGGGGAGAGACAAATTAAAAAAATAATACAGGTGGAGGGGGAGACAAATACAATTAAAAAAACACGATTGAGACGGACAAATGTAGCATCTGAAAGCAAGTGAAACAAACGGTGCGAGGAGGTAGCTCAACAAATAATGCTGCTGACTTTGGAGCTCAAGGGTTCAAGCCTTGGTGTGGGCTGCATCATTTAAGTGTGATTTAATTATGAATAAATTAAACTTAAATAAATAAATAGCCTTGGGTAAGAGCAGGAAGCTGCCAGATGTGGAAATGCGAGTGGCAAAGAAAAAAAGTAGTCCCTAAATAAAAAGATAACAGCCAGCAGCGTAAGTTAACTGTAGTTAATCCATGCTGCTTCCTCCAGAAACAGAAGAAAAAGGAAGTGGTGTATCGGACCACCAGCCAACAATGAGCAAGATAAGAACAGCAATGCCAGATTCCACCAATGGCAAGCGACAAAAAAAAGAGAAATGCAATGGGTGGGGTTTCAGTTGTAATACTGAGTACTTGATGCCTCGTAGAGGCAGCGCATGCGCTGCACCATGCGAGACCTAAAAAGGAGAGTGCGCATGACTGGTTTGGCCGGCCCCAGAGGGACGACCAAACAGTCATGACCCACAATATTGATCAAGTCACTCCTCCCCTGCCCTCAAGCAGACCCACCCACCGCCAACCAAACCCTTCTGCTGTCTCGCAGAAACATGAAATGATATTTATAATACCATTTTTTTTCCTGCTCCTCGCACTGCAAAAAAACAGTGGGTCGATGCTCCTCTACCCACCTGGAGGAGCCACCCTCTGAGGGGCCCTTCCTCTCTGGAAGTGTTTCCAAGCACTGGCTGAAGGTTCCTGTTTACTCTGAATCTTAGAGTGCTCCCATGACTATCCAAGGGTTCATGTGCACCTGCAGAGCTGTCTGATTGTTCCGATGCCCTCGCTCAGTGTTCACTGCCTGAGTGTTCCATTACAATGGCTAAGTGTTACTGTTTGAGGGTTGCTATTCACAAAGTGCTCCTGTGCACAGGCTGATGGCTTATGTGCACTCAGTTTACCTGTGGACCCTCTGAGTCTTATTGTGCATTCACCGAGTAATCACACAGCTGTCTGAGGGTTCCAGTACCTTGAACTTTCCTGCGCACTGAGGATTTAGGTGAACTGGCTATTAGCTTCTTTCCAATCAATCGTTCTGTACACTCTTTTAGGATTCCTGTGCACTGTCTAAGGATTACTGTGTACTGTTTGAGTCTTCCCGTGCACTCTGCCAGTGTTCCTATACACTAAGTGCAGCTGTGTACATTGTAAGAGTTCCCGTAACTGTCTCCGGGTTCTTGTGCACTCTCTGAGTTTCTGTGCACTTCCTGAGTATTCATATGATAGCTTGAGTGTTCTTGTGCACTGTCGGAGCCCTGTCTGAGGTTCTACGGGTTTGTATGCATTAAGTGTTTCTGTGCACTGATTGAGTGTTTCTGAGCACTGCCTGAGTGTCCATGTGTTCCAATGCATCCGTTCACTATTTCCATGCAATGTCTCAGTGTTCCTGTTCTCTGACGAGTATTGACATGACTCTCTAGGGGTGCCTCTGCTCCGAAGTTTCCGTGCACTGAGATCTCCTGTGCACTGTTTGAGGATTTCCTCTCACTATAGCAGTGTTCTCCTAACTGCCTGAGGGTTCCTGTGCACTGAATGTTTGTGTGCACTGAGTGAGTGCTTTTTTGACCTGTCTGATTTTTTCCATGCACATACTCAGTATTTCCATGCACTGCCAAAGTGCCCCTGTACACCAGATAAATCTTCCTGTGATTGTTTGATGGGTTCATGTTCTCTATGTTTTCTTGTACTCACTGAGTGTTTCTTTGCAATAACTGAGTATTCCATGACTGCTTAGGGTTTCTTGTGCAATGAGTTTTTATTGTGCACTGAGTATTAATGTGCACTGGGTGAGTTTTGCTATGCACTGTCTAAGGAGTTCTGTGCACTGTTTGGTTCCCTTGCAGTGTCTGAGGGTTCCTGTGTATGGTCTGAGTCTTGCTGTGCACTGTTTGTCTATTCCCTTGACACAGAAGGTTCTTGTGCACTAGGTGTGTCCATGCACAGCCTCAAGGCTCCCAATGCATTTTTTCGGTGTTCATGTGCACTGGGTGAATATATACATGATGGTCTGATAGTTCCTGTTCATTGAGCTTTCCTGTTTTTCTGTGCATAATCTGAGGTTTCTTGTGTACATCTGAGGGCTCCTGTGCACTAGCAGAGTATTTACATGACTGCCTGAGGGTTCATGTGCACTGACTCAATCGCTCTTCCTGTCCCTCTTCTTACTTCCACACCTGGGCTACGTTTTGCGTGCAGTAACAAAAGGTCTCTGCAGCCCAAGTGGTGAGGCTCAATTAAGTGGTGGTTGTTGGTGATTTTCCGTTATCTGATGCCTGCACAAAGAAGCTGGGAGAAACATATCATGAAGTATTGTTCACCTCTATCCATGCCCAGCACATGAAAGAACCCTCTCAGGAGAAACGTCTTCTGCACCTTAGCTTCCGGGCACTCTGTCTGGATGCTGCAGAGTATCTGGCTTCTCCACTCCCTTAGTTTGGCCATCTATTTATAGCAGGTTCTTGGTTCTATCTGTGTGACAGTGGGTAGTTCTTTGTTTCTATTGGCTGTGGCTATTTTTGAGCGTGTGCTTCTGTTATCAGTATCCCGTGTCCCAATTACTCATTCTTCCGCTTTTATCTGCTTTTATGTCTGGAACTACTTTTATTCTGTTAAGGCTGGCATCTGACTCCTTTTAACTTGTTTTTAAAGGCACTGGTAGATTACATGATTAGATCAGAATAATTGGACGTTGATCAGATGCCGGGGATCGAATCTGGTTCTCCAATTCCACAGTCTCCCATATAATATTCCCCATTATTATTACTTCTCTCTACATTCACATTTTTTAATCGGTTTACATTGGCACCTGGAACAAGGCATTCTAATAGTGCACGTTTCATTAATTCTGCTGTGGAGAAATTTGTACTGCTGTGGTCTTCCATTTGTCGTGTATGGGCATAGGAACGCCTACATTCTGCTGCGAATATGGTGCCTGCACCGAGTGTAGTAATTCTTGTAAACTGTATAAGCAACACGGTTGGATTTGCACAGGCTTGTTTCCGTTTGACTAAAAATGAAGAACTTCTATCTTACGTACATCTTGGCAAATACATTTAAAGAGTAAACATTTGTTTTAGCATCTTTCATGCACAGTAAACAATACATAGCACCCTCTAGCATCAATTCTGATTTCTGCCCTTGACTCACAATATCAGGAAATCAAAGTAGTGTCCTGGAACAACAGCACTTCTATATCAAAATCAGCCACTGTACTTCAAAGCAATAAAAACGTTTTTTTTAAATTACAGAGACGTTTCATATTCATTCCCTTTCTCACAAAAATATTTTAATCAGCCATATTGCCGAAAGGCATTGTAAATTAAATGGACGATGTGTGTATTCACCAATGTAACCTTCTATAGACAAAGTTGCTCCAATGTAGCGTTACTGAAATAGACCCTTATGGATTGAAATAAGCATCTGACTTAACAATCAGGGGGCATATCATCAAGGACCGGCGATAATTATCGCTAAGCGCACTTAGCGCTAGGATTATTATCGCCGGGGAACGTGGAATTTTATCGCTGAGATAGCGTGCTATTAGCAACGCTTATCTCAAAAGCGATAAAATTCCAAGCGCTAACTGCCAAATGTGAGATTATCGCTGGAAATACAGCGATAAGGTCACAAAGTTTGGCGATAGCTTGTTGATAGGGCAGGGCAGACTTAGCAATGATATCCACCTTACATAGGATATCATGTCTAAGTCAGTATGGAAGCAGGCGTAAGGAAAGTAGCGATAACAGAGGTTATCGCTTCTTTGCTTGTCACTCTGCAGGTTAGCGTGCCCATTGATAATTGGAGAAATGTCGCTTAGCGACATTTCTTCAGTTAATTCAGGGCAGGAACGCCCACTTTACATCTCATTAGAGATGCAAAAATGGGCGTTGCGGGAAAGGGCGATAATGCAAGGATTCACGCGATAGCGTGACCTTGCTGATTAGGCGATAAAAATATCGCCGCTTTTTGTCCGAAAATGGACGCAAAAGCGGCGAAAATTTTATATCGCCTCCATGATGATATGCCCCGAAGTTAAACATGTTGTGCACCACATTTTGCCCCTCCCCCATCATTCCGTCTACCATCCACGTTCAGACACTTAGAACTACCTGTGGTCCCTTTCCACTGAGTCTGTCCCTGTAATCTATGGACCTGACGGTCACTTCTTGCAGTCAAGTACCTCCTAAAGGCCTACCAGTTCAGCTGCAGAGATCTGTGTGGATAACTTGCGGAAGACTCAACACCCTTCCCATCACCAGGCCCGGCAAACTCAGGGCCATATTATCAAGGACGGAGTTAAAATGATTGCCGCTTTAGCGGCAGGAAACTGCCGCTAAAGCAGCAATAATGGGCTTGATAATATGCCCTTGTGAAATCCCATAGAAGCCCATGTTCCGGTGTGAACATGGGCTTCTATGGGAATTCAGACGGGCATATTATCCAGCCCATTATCTCCGCTTTAGCGGCACTTTCCTGCCGCTAAAGTGGCGATCATTTTAACGCCGTCCTTGATAATATGGCCCTCAGTATTTTGTATAACTAATAAAAACATGACCGTTTTCAAAATGTTGCTGTTACTTACCTACACTATACCACTAGTGACAGCACAATATATTGCCTTTTGTACATAAACAAGTCATAACACTTTAACAGACTTTCTGTAACTTATATTGTACAACTACTCAGCAAGCTAACACTTTACAACAAAAAACAGCTTATTATTATTCACATAGGCGAAACCTCATTAATTTACCAATGCTTGTTAGCAGATAATTTCAGGGCACCGAGGCAGAGCAGTCCAAGCTTTATTCAGGGGAGGTGCTGTGGGCTACAGTCATCAAACTTAGAAATGCAAGAAAGAACACTTACATTGCTGTTCACTCAGTGCATTTTCTTTTTTAAAAAACGAAACGTACTAAATTACACATAAAATTAAATACAATGCATAATTTATCTAATACATACAGACTGGCAAATGGGAATGCCTGTTGGAACACCCTCAAAAAAGCCTTGCAACCAACAGGGAAAATATAAAAAGAAAGGTCACATGGGTCGAGTAAACTCCTGAATGTACCCTGAGGTGCACCTGTGGAGCCTACTCTTCTTTCACCAGCCTTGTAGTGCCAAACCTACACCATGGTGGTGCCCCTGGGATGCCACTTGACACATTTTCGGGCCCACTTGGCTTTCTGGGGCACTCCACTGCCACGTGGCTGTTGTCTTTGATCTGGTCTGCTTGCTTCATTCTTTTGCGGGGAGGGACAGTGCCACAGGCCCTGGACACAATGATGTTTAGAATCCAAGGATACAATTCTAGAGAATCCCTCCACTCTTGACAGGGGTGTGTACACACAGTGGGTCCATCACCTTTCCTCTTCAGTAGATTCTTCCTTGGGCAAGGATTTCAAAAATTAAGGTGAAGGCTTCTAGAATATGGGCATCACTGCCCAATTCAGTGATGCTACTGCTCTATCCTGCCAAATATTTCCTGGGCGCAGCCCATAAGCAGGCCCACCCCCCTAAGCAACATACTGGGCCTTTCCAAGATGGTAAAACTAAGGGGCATATTATCAAGGGCATTATTATACGCTTTAACGGCACTTTTTGCCGATAAAGCGGCGATATTTTTATCGCCCTATCAGCAAGCCTGCGCTAGCGCAAGCTTTCCGGCGTTAGCTGCCGTTTTATTTATCACCTTGCATGCCAGCGAAATGTATCGCTAATGACATGCAAGGTAGGCGTAACTTACCTAAATTTCACGGAAAGAATCGCAAACAACACTTCCCTGTATTATCAAAGAGGACCAGCGATAAAAAAAATTGCGCTAATCCCCGATGTACGCAGGTTTTTAACACCTGCAAAAATCCTGACTAAACATGGCCATACAAGGGAGACTAGCCCTGATCTCAGCCACAGACAGCAAAGAGGTAAACCTCATGCTGCATTATCAGCCCTTACCAAGTACAAAGGTGCCCTTGTCTTGTAAAGGGGGTACATTGCAGTGCATCACATCATCATCTGGCCTGTCACCTAAAATTAAGAATATTGATTATAAATTAGCAAGAAATAGTTGTATTTTATACCTTTGATGTTAGCAGTCACTATACCCAATGTATAGTTTGTGAACTTTCGTGCAGCAGAGTGCGAGGCGCATGCCAAACAGGGGGTTTTCAGGCTGCATTGCACGTTAGCTGCAATATAATCCCCGCTAACGCACTTCTAACGCACTTACTACATGCTATCGCATGTTTGTCTATCGCGTGTTAGCGGGTGTTTTCGCTTCCTTTCCCGGACACCATAGCATGTTATCGGCTTCTGAATGATACGTCGATAAACATGTGAAATGTGTCCAGGAAAGGAAGCGATAAATGAAATGCGGATGACTTTCGCTGGCGATCATTATCGCCTGTTCTAGATAATATGCCCCCAAGTTCTGGGCTGCAGCACCCTCTCTCTGTGGCTTACCTCTGCCCCTAACTGAGGCCAAAAACACTGGGGGGCATATTAACACGGGCTTTATCTCTGCTTTTTTGGCTTTAAAAGCCAAAGAAGCAGAGATAAAAATATCGCCCTATCAACAATTTGCATATTAGCACCCTTTTCCACTACGCTTCCCTTTGCATCGCTAATGAGATGCACAGTGGGCGTTCCAGAGCAAAATAATAGGAGAAATGTCGCTAAGCGACATTCCTCCTATTATCAAGCTTCACGCTAACCCTGTTAGAGACAAAAAAAGCAGCGCTAACCATGGTTAACGCTGCTTTTTTACGTCTGCTAATTTTCAGGCTTAGCCATGTAATCCAATGGGAGGTGGATTACATGGCTAAATCCATCATGGGCTATCAACAAGGATATCCCTATCCTTGTAGTTTTATCGCTGCATTACCAGCGATAACCTCCCAAAATGCCGCTATCGCTGGATTTTTTATCGCCTAGGCGGTTAGCGTTGTTAATAACGCGATAACCAGGCGATATTATCCAGCGATAGCGGGCGTTAAAAAAATTAACGCTAAGCGCCCTTAGCGTTAATTTTCCCTGTTCCTTGTTAATATTCCCCTGGTTCCTTTCCGCGTAGACTTCAAAGGGAACCTCTGGTGTGACTGGCGGCAGATTTCTGCCTCTTACCCCTTTGTCTCTGTGAGAAGTCATTTACAGGATTGTCGGGGAGTGTTACCCTAATCATTCGATGCGGATTTCTGCTCCACTCCCTTCCTCTTCCAGGAAAAGTCTAAACTGGGGTGGTGTAGTGGGCAAAAGAACGATGGATTTAACCCAGATCTCTTGACTGGGGGAGAATGTCTGCATTGTCAGCATTCCGTCCATCATTTGTTTGTTGTAACGCTGTTAAATTATACGGCCTGCACTGGCCGTGGCTAATTTATTGAGGGTCCTATATTTGAAAGGCTACCTGTGTACAGAAACCAGACTGAGTGGCCCAGTAGTCACCCTCACTCAGCCTGCACACTTATGGAAATGAATGTGCACATGGATTCGCCTGCACACTTATGGAAATGAATGTGCACATGGATTCGCCTGCACACTTGTGCAACTGTATGTGCACATGGATTCGCCTGCACACTTGTACAACTGTTTGTGCACATGGATTTGCATGCACACTTGTGCAACTGTATGTGCACATGGATTTGCCTGCACACTTGTGCAACTGTATGTGCACATGGATTCACCTGTAAACAGCGCAGAGCCTCGAATACTAGCAGCAAATAATTTGGCGCTATGTTAAAAGGCAGGCAATCATGGTTCACATCCATAACCATTTTAGCAGCAGTTTACAGGGAGAGAGGCTCCATTCTGCTGTCTGACGGCAGAGACTCAAAATATCAGATGGTCCAAAGTCAAAAACTCGGAAAGGATTAAGTGGAATTAACCCCACATCCCCACACAAATGATATCCCTGACTCCTCCATTTTGGAAAATGTTGTTCCAAATTCCTTCATATGCTATATTTTCTTTGCACGACAAGGTCATATTTGCAGGTGTATACTGTCCTGCAACCGCTAAAATGATTTACAGCTATTATGGATTTGGAGGTGAGGCAATCCATAGCATTGCACTGTCATTGAGGGGTAATGTAGAACCTTGCAGCGCCAGCCACCGGGCGATTGAGAGTTTGTTTACCGCCGCCTCCTGAGTCCTGCAGAGTCTGGGCCGCTGCAACTGCACACTTAGCCTCGGGGGCAAATGAATTTGTGTTGGGGAGGGATGGGTCACATTGTTTGGAACACTGATTTTTAACAGCTGAGCTGAACACGGCTGGCGGCCGTTGCAAGCACTCAGGCAGCGCTGTGAGCGTTGTGATTGCCACACCACAAACTAGTCAGTTGCCCCCCTACAACAAGCTTCGGCACTGCAGCAGGAGAAAAGAGGAGATCAAAGAGAGAACGATACTGCGTGCGATATAAAGAGAGAAAGTTAGAGACCGGGAGAAGAGATCTCACGCAATATACAAAACTGCAAAAATAAAACAAGACGAGAAAACGAAAGTAGCACTTCATTGGCTAGCTCTGTAAATCGGCGCTAATGTGTAATGTGACACCAGGTCGGAGTAGTGTGCTTTAAGGGGGGTGTCGGAAATGGTTCTAATGAAGATAAGATGAGGAGTGAACGTACGCACGAAGTACGTCAAGGTTCACAGCAAACAAGGTGCACAGCCTTGTAACATGACCCAAAACAGATGGCAGGCTGTGCACGCTGCTGAAGCAGCTGACTTTGGAGCTGGAGAACAGGGTTCGAGCCTCGGCGTGGGCTGCATAATTTAATTATTAAAAAATTAACAGCGATCTCGGAGGGAGGTTGGGAAGAGACAAATTAAAAAAATAATACAAGTGGAGGGGGAGACAAATATAATTTTAAAAAACACGATTGAGACGGACAAATGTAGAATCTGAAAGCAAATGAAACAAACGGTGCGAGGAGGTGGCTCAACAAATAATGCTACGAGGAGGTGGCTCATCAAATAAAGCTACGAGGAGGTGGCTCAACAAATAACGCTGATGACTTTGGAGCAGGAAAACGGGGTTCAAGCCTCGGTGTGGGCTGCATCATTTAAGTGTGATTTAATTATGAATAACTTAAATAAATAAACAGCCTTCGATAAGAGCAGGAAGCTGCCAGATGTGGAAATGCTAGTGGCAAAGAAAAAAAGTAGTCCCTAAATAAAAAGATAACAGCCAGCAGCGTAAGTTAACTGTAGTTGGTCCATGCTGCTTCCTCCAGAAATGGAAGAAAAAGGAAGTGATGTATCGGACCACCAGCCAACACAGAGCAAGATAAGAACAGTAATGCCATATTCCACCAACGGCAAGCGACAAAACAAAGAGAAATGCAACGGGTGGAGTAGTTTCAGTTGTAATACTGATTACTTGATGCCTCTTAGAGGCAGCGCATGCGCTGCTCTATGCGAGACCTAAAAATTGGGAAATTTGCACTTTCTGCCACACCTCTGACTCCACCCACTGACCCAATTCTCAGTTTATTTCCACCCTCCGATTCTATTACAGGACCGGAGGCATCATATTATGCTTCTCTTTCTATTTATTGCTACTCACAGCAGCCAATGAAAACTTTTCTTATGTAAAACAAACAACATTTCCCATGATGCATATACCACATCACTTCCTGCAGGGCCCCATAAGAGCCAGTAACAGCGGAACCAGTCCTCTTTCTTTGCTGCTCACGCAGACAGTTAAGTTAAGAGCTCCGTTCTTTGGAACATTATTGATGATTTAAAATGTTCAGCTTATGGCATTGTGATTGTGATATGCTTAGTATTTGCGGACTTGTTGCGCAAGCGATTTAATATGTACTGTTACCGCGCTCGCTTACAGTCCCCGAATTCATTCTGACAAGTGACGCGCTGCAGCGCTACGCGTCCTCGGTTACAGCGGGGGAGTCAGCGGCATAGATAGCAGCGAGGACTGCTCCGACAACGCTTAGTCCCGCAGGGTGTGAGGCGGCGTTTGGAACGCAGCGCCGGTGTCCCCGGGCAGCGCGTGAGCGCGCGTTCAATATTTGACAGGATTTCAAGCAGGCACGGTACCGCCCCGCCTTCGGCAGGTGATTTGTAACAAAATTAAGTGGCGCTCAGGCTTCCCTTACCTGCCAGTGACGCCGGGAGCCTTATTTGTTTATTTATTTCGTGTCGATCGTGTTTCCACGTGCGTAGCCCAATTGGGCTATTTTTAGTAGGATTTGGGCTACGCACGTCGTAACTGCCCGGTTTTAGGTGTTTTGCTTTCGTTTTTGGCCATTCAGGCTGTGTTTTTCATCAGAGAGCACTGCTGACGCCTGGCTGGCTGCAAAAACGACCTGGGGCTGGAGGGAGCACACATCCTGGGATCTGATTCTTGCTCTTTGGCTCCACTACGCCCTGAGGGCTGTAATAATTGATCTACAGCTGTTGCTGAGGAGCTAGGTACCGGTGCTGCTGTCAGGTGGGTTGGCTCCCCCCTTGGATTATCCCTCCTTGCTTTGCCTTATGAGCAAATACATTTACAAGTTTGGTTCCACTATGGATAATTGGGTGCATTACGAGGAGGATGATACATTGTATGAAGAGGAGGTAGGAGGACCTGCCATTGAGGATAATATTGTTGAGGCCCTGGACGCTTCTGTACAGGAGTCAGTCAACAAGGCCCTGGAAAAAGCAGTTCCGGGAACTGTACAGCAAGCTTTGGCGACTGCTTTAAAGCCTATTACTAAACAGCTGGAGAAATTTGCGAAGCAGCATGGCTTCACTAAACTGCCAGAGGGGACGTCAGGAGACTCCCGGACTAAGTCTTGGCCGCATTCCGATTCTTATGAGTCCCTTCCATGCCTGGTTAGAGAGCGTGAGAGGGTACAGGATACTGACTCAGAATCTACTTCCACCTCTTCTGACACCCCTGATGACTCCCCTCCTAGGAAGAAGTCTCGGAAGGTCAAGCATGTGGAGCCTTCTCCGCCGGCCCCCACGCCCTTTACATTCAACCCCTCGGATATCGTTCACCCCAGATCCTCGGACTGGTTGCCTGCCCCCGAGGTGGCTGCGTACTTGCACGAGAATTTGCGCAAGGGCTTTGCTAAGGAGGTGCGCAACAGGCTGCGGTCCGAATGTATCAGACTGGACCTCTCGGACAAAGTGGCGGAGACGCCGGACATTGATCCTAGTATGCTTACATTCCTGAAAAAATTTGCCAAAGACCCCAAGAAGGGGATAGATCGCGCTTGGCGAGGGTGCCAAGATAAGCTCCTGACCGTGGTCGGACCCCTAGCGAAAATATTGGAGATGGCTCTGGAGGCACAGGAATCGGGGAGCATGATTGATTCCCATGTGCTGGCAGGCTGGACCCAACGGGCTATCTGCCTGCTCGGGAATGCCAACTGCGCGATTTCAACGGAGCGCAGGAAGTCAATATTGATGCGCATGGACTCTAATCTTACAGAGTTGGCTGCGGCGGAACCTGGGCCGTTGGCGCACGGCAACCTCTTTGGGGACCGATTCGTCAAAGACGTTGCAAAATACGTAGGCACGTTCACAACCCTGGACAAGGCTCAGGCCGGGATTAAACGCGTTTTCCACGCCGGTGTTTTCAACAGGGCCAGACGAGGTCGGGGACGCTCGTTTGGCCGTCAGCATTCCCAAGGTCCTCAGCGAGGAGATTTCGGACGCGGCAGGGGAGATTGGGACTCCACCCGTGGTGGCACCTTCTACCCCACCAGGCAGCGCTTCAACAAGCGGTGCTTTAACAAGGGATCCTATCATGGAGGATTCCAAGCCACCGAGTCTTCAGGTGAGCGCTCCAGATTTACTTCCTCTTCCCTTGGGGGGGCGTATTCGGTGTTTCTATCACAATTGGGTTCAGATCTCACAAGACGCATGGGTGTTACAGACAGTTCAGGGGTTCCACCTAGAGTTTTTTCAGACTCCCTGTCAGGTACATCGTCCCAGACAGCTTTCTTTTTCCCAACTCGAGTGCGATTTTATAGATTCAGAAATAGAAGAGTTGCTGCAGAAACGCGCGATAGCTCCTTGCAACGAGGGCCCTCACGGTTTCTGCAGCAATATTTTTCTGGTGCAGAAGAAAGGCGGTGGTTACAGGTTGGTACTCAATTTGAAAGATTTCAACCACTTTCTGACCTACAAAAATTTCAAGATGGAGGGCATCCATCTGCTGGCAGACTTACTAAAGCAGGGGGACTGGTTGGTCCGGCTGGACCTGAAAGACGCCTCTCTGTCCGTTCCCATATATCGTCCCCATCGCCGCTTCCTTCAATTTCAATGGCGGAACCGATGGTACGAATATTTGGTCCTTCCTTTTGGACTTTCCTCAGCACCATGGTGCTTCACCAAGGTTCTGAAACCGGTCGTTGCTTACCTCAGAGAACAAGGGGTTCGCATGATTGTCTATTTGGACGACATGCTCATCATGGCACAATCTCAGGAGTTAGTAGCGCTCCACTTGCGCATGACCATTCATATTCTTCAGAACCTGGGGTTTGAGCAGAAATCGGTCTTGTCCCCCACACAGAAGAAAGATTTTCTCGGGTTCGTCATAGACTCGCAGACGGCCCAACTCAGTCTCCCAACTTCCAAGCTTCGGGATATAAAGAAGGAGCTTCGCTCGTTCCTGGCCAAACAGATGGTCTCGCTCAGGGGGATTGCCCGGATAGTGGGACTTCTTGCATCGTCCATTCAAGCGATATTTCCGGGTCCCCTGCACTACAGGGCCCTTCAACGACTCAAAATTCAGCACTTACAAAAGGGCCTTTCCTACACGGACGTAGTCCCTCTTTCTCAAGAAGTGAGGGAGGAGATGCAATGGTGGTTAGCCCACGTCGAGGCATGGAACGGCAGAGCAATTTTTGGCTCTTTCCCAGAGGTAGTCATAGAATCCGACGCCAGCCGTTGGGGTTGGGGAGCGCGCTGCGGAAATATTTCCACAGGGGGACGTTGGTCCCTAGGGGAGTTGGATCTTCATATAAATTGTCTAGAGCTCCTGGCAGGTTCGATCCGGACACTGGCTCACAAACGGATCTCATGTTGCATCCTTCTTCGGATGGACAACATATCGGCGGTACGGTACATCAACAAACTGGGGGGCACGAGGTCCTCAATGTTGGTGGAGATAGCGAAAGCCTTTTGGCATTATTGCCTGAACCAACAGATCTCGGTGATAGCGGAATACATTCCGGGTCAGTCCAATGTGGTGGCAGATTGGAATTCTCGCCACCTCAGGGACTACAGCGATTGGCAACTTCTCCCACGAGTGGTCCTGTGGCTACAGGAGATTTGGGGGATTTGCGAGATAGACCTGTTTGCCTCCAGACTGAACCGTCAGCTGACGAGTTTCTTCAGCTGGAGGCCGGACCCTCTGGCGCTGGCGACGGATGCCTTTGCGCAAGAGTGGACTCAGAAGTTGAATTACGCGTTCCCACCATTCATCCTCATTCCCCGTGTATTCACTCAAGTGATGTGCCAGAAAGCAGAAGTGATTTTGGTGACTCCCTTGTGGAAGTTGCAGGCTTGGTTCCCATTGTTGCTGGAGGCGAGCTGCGACTTCCCCAGGAGGATCCCATGGTCCTCGACGATGCTCCGGGGCCCTCAAGGGGAGAGACACCCGATGGTCCTATCGGGGCACCTGTCCCTGATGGCCTGGAGACTTTCAGGCAACGTTGGCAGATGCCAGGATTTTCGGACCAGGCTGCAAGCTTTATCAATCAAGCGTGGGCCCCCTCTACCAGGAAGCGGTATGCTTCAGCCTGGGGAGGCTGGGTTCGTTGGTGCATGGGACAACATGTGGATCCTGTGGGGGCAGGATTACCCTATATTGTAAATTTTATGTCAGAAAAGGCGGCGGAGGGTTTGGCGTATCGCTCGGTTAATAACTTCCGCTCCGCCATCTCGGCAGGCCACTCTCAGATTGAGGGCAAGCCTGTCGGAATGCATCCCTTAATATGTAAACTTCTAAAGGGTATCAGAGTAGCTAATCCTCCTCAACCTAGGTACACTTCATTGTGGGATGTCTCACTGGTTCTGTCTCTGTTTAATAACTGGCCGGACAACAACAGGTTGTCCAGGAAACAATTTTCGGCAAAACTGGCCATGTTGCTTTGCTTAGCGGCTTGCAGACGTTCCTCAGATGTACGAGCACTGGATATTACAGGTAGAGTATTTACTCCGGAGGGAGTTTCGTTCTCTATTACGGCTAGGACTAAAACAATGTCACGTAGTGTGGATTATCATGCTTTTCCCGATAATACTAAACTTTGTGTGGTTCAATGCCTCAAGGCTTATGAAGAATGTACCAGGTCTATTAGGCCTGATGGTGTGGTGCAATTGTTAATAGCTCTGCAAAAACCGTATAAACCTGTGACTGCGGCTACCATAGCCAGATGGCTCAAAGATGTTATGCATGAAGCAGGGGTGGATACCCAAGTGTTTGGTGCACATTCTGTACGGGGCGCCATGGCCTCTAAGACTTTCATGCTGGGTTCTAAGGTGCAAGATATTATGCACTCTGCAGACTGGTCGTCTGAATCAACGTTTAAGCAGTTTTATTATAAACCGGTGGGTGATATATCCTCTGTTGTTTTTAATCAGCGTTAAACTAGCATAATACGAAGCCTCCGGTCCTGTAACAGAATAAACAATTAGCTAGCATTCGTGCCAAGAATTTTCAATTCTATTAAGGACACAGAGGCGAGGATTATCCCACCCGGTTAAATAACTGTAATGTCATTTTTGCCCACCCGTTGTGTATATATTCTGATTTTACAGAAGTTACGGGTTGTTTTATCTCTGTTCTTTCAGGATCTGACAAGAAAATGGATTAATCCGGTGTGCAGATTGACGTTCTTCCCAGCTGGTCTGGTGTTCTTCCACGTTGGAAGCTGTTGTTGAACTTTAATACTTATTGGACTTTTGTTCGGAGCAAAGAAAGAGGACTGGTTCCGGTGTTACTGGCTCTTATGGGGCCCTGCAGGAAGTGATGTGGTATATGCATCATGGGAAATGTTGTTTGTTTTACATAAGAAAAGTTTTCATGCCTCCGTGCGGGATTGCTAGCTAATTTATTATTCCCCGCCCACAGTTTCCCTACGGACAGTACCCAATTCGACAATACTTACTATCAATCACATCTCCTTAATTTTGATGTTTTATATCCAAATATTTTAATCTTTAATTCACATTACAGAATCAGATCTTCCAATGACAGAAGATCTCCCAAAAATTTCAAATCCTTTTAATCAGCCACCACACGAAGTGCAACTGACTTCAAAGATCGAAAGAGAAAAGAACAATTGCCGAGGTGTCTGCTTGACTGTGCTACAATGAAGACATCTAGGAATATTAGCGCGGCACACTATCCAGTGTTTAAACTGTAACTTGGAGAGTAAAAGCACGTACGTGTTGTGCAGAAAACTACGAGAATAAACTCTCATTAACAAGAAGTGCATTTTGTTTTGGGTTTGGGTCGGGTATATATTTGCAATGCATTGTGGGCAGGCGGATGTTCGTTCAGATTCTTTCAACCTGAATGCTGGTAAGCCCTGTCTGAAGAGCGTCGCTTAAGGCAAAACAATAAATAAATAAATCAATAAAACAGGCACGCCCATTTTACTAATTCTTTATCTTGCTGCAGTCATAGGCTGTCCACATGCAGCGGGAAGTCTGACTGGACTAGGACCTGTAGTAGCAGCCTCTTCCCTGCAAACCGCAAACTCCGCCCATGTATGTTACAGTGTGGTGCCTGGCTGATGTGATTATGGACTCCTAGTGACGACCTGTGCTACTGCCCCCCTGCTGTCTATTCAATGAGGTGCCTGGCTGTTTTGATTATGGACCCCTAGTGACGACACGTGGTACTTCACCCGGGGTCTATTCAACGAGGGGCCTGGCTGATGTGATTAGTGACTCCCTAGTGAGAGGTACTTCCCCCTGGTGTCTATTCAATGAGGTGCCTGGCTGTTTTGATTATGGACCCCTAGTGACGAACCTAAGAAATGTTTGACAACAAACGGGCTAAAGCAAGGATGTGTGCTGGTGCCCAGCCTATTCAACATCTACACCGCCGACCTATAGAGCAACCTTTGCATCATCATGGCGATCCTCCAAAACTGGGAACAACACCAATAGTGAGTCTGCAATATGCGGACGATATTGTGCTCCTTTTTCAAACTCCACTTGGTTTGCAGCGGCTGATTTCACAACTTGCGCTGTACATCTTGAATGCACATTTCACAATAGATCTAAAAAAATCTAATGTACATTGCTTTTCCAGCATTCGGAAAAAACGTCCAAAATTTGCTTGGAGAACAAATTCCAGCACTTTAAACAGATGGATGAATTCAAATATTTGGGTATCTTACTAGATCGCCAATTAAGCTACAAACATCACTTAGACCTGGGTCAAACTAAAATAAAACAACTATTATTTGCTTTCAAAACCCTACAGAAAAATGTAAGCGGAGGTTCAACAAGTCATCTTTTAAAGGTAGTAACAGCTACATGTCTGCCCTTTGTAACATATGGCTCGGTAATGCTGAACACCAAGGACTCCAAAACACTAAAACTAGCTCAGTCTAGATTATTTAAAAAACAGTTTTTAATCCTGCGTCACATCTCCCAGGCGCATATGCGTCTGGAATATGGACTTACAGACCAGACACAGGCTAGACAAGGAGTTCTGGCCAAATACTACTGGCGAATGAGGGCAGCCGAAGATAACACACTAGCCCACCATTGCTGGGAGGAGGTCGAAAAACAGTCAAGGGAGAAGAATTCCATATGTCAGATATTAAAACAAGTACTTTTATCACTAAACTTGGAAGAAGCTTGGCATACACTAATGATACAGAGAACAATGGTCCTTGACCAATAATTCAAGAGGAACTTAGGGGGCATATTAACAAGACGGCGATATGAAATTATCGCCGCTTTTGCGTCTGTTTTCGGGCGAAAAGCGGCGATAATTTCATCGTGTCTATACAGTGTGGTGCCTAGCTGACTTGATTAGAGACGCCCAGTGTCGATCCCTGGTGCTGCACCTCGGTATATTGTAACGATGCTATCCAACCCTACTTTCGCTGGTCCTGTAGTCATGAACTGGGAGACTGCACCGGCAGTATCGCGAGATCTGCCTGGTCTGCACTTTCTTCCTGAATGAATGGGGTTTCCAAAGTGCAGCAGTGAGTGTTGGGTTATTTGTTCTGGGCTGCTACCGGTCAGATTTCATCCCGTATTTTGATTTATCAGTCGGTACAAAAATAAGCAAAATCACTAAAGGGGCATATTCACAAGACCTTAACGGCGCCATAACGTCAATTTTTTTACCTTACCAAGGGTTTTATTTAATCACCTTATTTTCAAAGTGCCGCTAACTGCAGTTAGAGGCACTTTTCCAGCGTAAACGTTCATTTTCAAGATGGCCACTTCTGTTACCGGGACTTAACGAAAATGAGATGCAAGGTAGGTGTTCTCGTGCAAAAAATAAGCAAAATCACTAAAGGGGCATAGGGGCATATTCACAAGACCTTAACGGCGCCATAACGTCAATTTTTTTACCTTACCAAGGGTTTTATTTAATCGCCTTATATTCAAAGTGCCGCTAACTGCAGTTAGTGGCACTTTTCCAGCGTAAACGTGAATTTTCAAGATCGCCACTTCTGTTAGCGGGACATAACGAAAATGAGATGCAAGGTAGGTGTTCCTGTGAAAAAACTGCTGCTAAACACACTTCGCAACATTTACAAGGAATTTCCAGTATGTCGATAACCCCCCAAAACTGCTGCTAACTCAAAGCAGTTTTTAAGACCAGAAAATAGCTGGTCTTAAAATTGGTGCAAACACTTGGGCCCACATATAAGATATCTTGGTGATGGACAGCCCTGCAAGGAATATTGCTATGCTGCCCTACGCCAGAACAAAAGGTCAGGAATGCACCCTATCAGTCAGATAGGGCGCATTTCTGAGCCCTATTCATGAAAAGTGTTGCATCACTGCGATAAAACAGCTATTGGACACTTTTCACTGCGCCCTCCTTGTGACACCATGGCTGCGTCGTATTTGCTGTACGGCGCTCCATGTCACAATCAATGACGTACGTCTGGAATCCTGACGTATCTGTCAGCGTTATTGTCATGCATTGCTGAAGTTGTTTTGCAAGCATGACACAACACCAGCAATGAATGGGGCCAGCTTATCCCTATGGCACTACGTCACGCTCACGCCTGCCATGAGGCAGGCGTACCTTTTTGACACAGTGGCGTCCTAGAATTGTCGCAGTGAAATCTGACAGATTTCACTGCACCACTCCTAAGAGGCTTTGTTGCGTGGGAATGAACACCCTGCATACACCTTACCTGACGCAGGTATAATGTGGAACAGGTCTTTACAAGGTCATGCATATGCCTAGATTAGTCACTTCGTAAAACGGCGCAACGTGGAGAAAAATTAATACTGCAAGTATGTCAAGAAAATTACGTACTGGCGGTGTTAAACTGTCGGAAGGGGCTCATGAATAAGCCCCCCTGTATTTTTCCCCTATGTTGACACACAGTGGCTGCCATGCATCAACGCAGGCACCCTTGCGCCATGGTGCAAGGGTGACTGTGTTGCGGAGTTGGTTGATGTTGTGCAGAAAGGGACACCTACCTGCACAAAAACTATCAATCCAGGGTATTTCCTCTTGTACTGTGTGCCGCAGAATGCTGCACACATAGAAAAAGTGAAACAAAAGAGGAGAAATTAGAACATTTATCCTCGTAGTGCTTCCCAAACGTCACCCTTGGGGTGGTATTAGATTCTGACGCATTCTGAAGGTTTACAGTTTCTCGTAAACCTGCGAATGCTTCAGACTCCATTGATTTGGCGTGGGAATGCCCACAGCAATACCCATTGAACCAGTGGCAGTATGGCGGAGGAGCGTCGCCCCCTGCTTTCAAGCAGTGCGAGAAGAAGAAACATAAAATAATAATATTTTTCAGTTATAACATTTTATGTTTGTGCTGCTTTGCGGGTGGGGCTGCTCTGCTCTCAGAGCAGGACAGGGGAGGAGTGGTTTGCCCAGTCAAAAGTGCGCAATGACTGTTTGATCGGTCCTCTTGGGCCGCCAAAACCAATCATGTGCACTTTACCCGTTCTCCATGCAGGCTGCATTACAGTCTACATGGAGAACATGCTGTGACCCCCATTCCCTGTTTGAGCGTCAAACCAGGATGCTCATATCCAAACACAACGCTGCATTGCAGGACCTGGTGGCAAGCTAAGTTATGTATTTAACATGTTTCAAAATTTATAATGCACAACCTCCCGCAATCACACCCCCCTGGTATCCCTGACAACACCTCCGCAACCCCATGCACCCACCCTCGCCCCGCCACCCGTGAGCCATGCTAGCCGCCATTACATGGAACGCCCCTTTCACACTGTTTAAAGCATGAAAGGGGCATATTTTTATAAGTTCATGAAAAGCCATGTAAAGTGGCTTTGCGAGGCCTTCTAAACATGCTATAGCACAGCACATTGCGCAATCAGAATGTCAAAAAGGTGACGTCACAGCATTGCAAGAGTGCTGCTACGATAATCGAGGAACTCCCACAATTCATCCTTGGCAATATCAACAATACCATGGACTTCATGCCATTGCAGCTCGGAGCACCAAGGAGACCACCACCACCATCCCTGTCATGCATCGCTCACCTGGACAACTGCTCTGTTCCCTTTGAGAGACGATTGGACCTGATCCCCTCTAAGTGCTAACCTTGGGAGACCGGAACTTCAGCAACAGGAAGCTGGAGACAAGGAATCGCCGAAAGCCAGAGTCTGTAACTGTGTAAGAAGTGGAGAAGCACAACCAGTCAACATTTAATTAGGATATCTGCCATCTGAGGAGTCACATCAAGGGGCTGCACGAACTCTGCACTGGATGACAATGTCACAGTGGAGCCCACGTTGCTGGGGGAGCGATAAGGGGAAGTGTTGGGATCCCCTCTCTGAGTTTGATTGCGCATCATCGGCGCCGCATGCAGCTCCTTCCGCCTGTCTTGTACAACCTGCTGCAGATTGGGGGTGACTTGTAGTTGTGGCGGGGATGCCTGCTTCTCCTACGCCTTCCAATACAACTGGCTCCATGAATAACAGCTTGTTGTGCAGACCCTACACTCCCAGTCCGCAGCACTTCGCGAAAAGTAAATCGCAGCCAGGTCCAGCACTGTTCAGCGGCGTCAATGATTTGCGTGTCAACAACTGAGATCACTCGCAGTCTTCACGAGCAGAGGAGGGAGTATTTGATGCCCAACTCTCGGAGGCATCGCTTATTCACTAGAGACAAGCCGCTCTGCCTCTGCACCCCGTGACATAGTCAGAGAAGAAAAAATGGTGGCGTTATCCACTTTCACCTCTCCCAGCTTGCGTACCTCCCTCAGGCTAGCGTCATGATCACTGTAGGAGGCAGAATAGAAAGGGTCTAGGACCTGTCCCCGGCAGTGTGCAGCTCGCCGGCACTCGATGGGCCTGCTCCGCAACAAGAAATTGGGAGAGTGCAGCTGCTGACAGTAGGTCACGCAACCTTTGCTCAGTATATGCCACTGCATCAGCCCCTTCTGCTCCCTCAGGCAGACCCAGCACCCTCACGTTGATACGCTGGGATTGTCCATCCGCATTTTCCGCTGTTCTGTCCTGTGACTTCACGTGTGCCATTATCTGCTACACATCCAAAGCTGCGCTCAGTGTACTCAGAGGGACTTTGGCCAGTTCTTGCTCAATGTCATGTACTTTGTAAGCCAGCTTGTGATGATCTGCCCAGTCAGGAGTGAAGTCAACTGTGATTTTGTCTATGCGGCCCTCAAAGGAAGTGCCTGTTTGTTCGAGGAAGGTACCCACTGAGAGTACAGAGTCTAGTTTGCAGTCCAGGCTGTCCATTGTCACCTGCCCCGATGGCTAGCGATCCCCAGCCGTTCAGTTCACAGGCACAGAGGTGCGGCCAAATGTCGATGAGGCCCCCGTCTGCAGACGGGCCAGCGTTGCACCAGACTCCCAGGCACTATATATGATATGCGGTGCAGTGCAGTGTGGCCAGACAGGCTCTCTCTTCCAGTCAGGTGTTGCTACCCAGGAATATTCATTCAGGCGGCACCAATGGAAATCCCCCGTACACCCAAGAGATCACTACCAGGGGGCGACGAAAGGGAGCACCACCGGTCGCCTCCTCTGATCTAACTGTGGTAACTGGATTCCGTGTTCCCCAGTGAGTGACGGCAGACCAAGAGGCGCACTCAAGGTCCTGAACTGACCCCATGCCTCTGGCACCCCCCGCATCAAACGGCAGATATCAGCAACTAGAGCCAGTTAGTGGAGTACCCCACCAATCTTATTCAGTGCCCTCTGTGATGTTGGTTACACAGCACAGGGATTGCTCAGGGCACGATGTGCGCCACCTACTGGCACTTGGACCGGGCCCGACTCGACCTCTGGGCCTCCCCCGCTCCATGTCTGACCTTCCCCACATCTGGACATCAACACGGGGGCTCAATCCACCACGCTCTCACCAAATCTGTCACTCAGCCAGCAGGAGCCTCAGCCAGGCGGGATTTCACAAGCCTGGATAAAGCAGTGGCCGCCAAGTCTGCCAGGGAACCTTCCGATTCATGAGATGCAACAGGGCCCCCTTAGGCGTGAAGTTGCAGCGCTACCGCCGCACAAGTTTAGCGCAGCTCAGGGGCCCCACCTTCAACAGCATTCAGCCAGTGCCACATCCTCCGGCCTATGATGCAGAGAGGCTTGGCCCAACATTGGCAATCTCCACTGTGCACCCCTGTGTAGTAGTGGCGTGTGTTATGCAATGCAGACCTCCCTAAGTCGGTGCGCAGGAGCGCCTCTAATGATCACAGCTCCAAGAGGCACCAGGTGGTCTTCTCACACGGGTCAGCAACGTGTCTCCATGCGACCTGCCAAACTTCGTCACCAGGTAAGGGCGTTCGCCAAAGCCTCAATGCGTTCCGCCACAGCCCACAGGCTTGGGCCCGACACGGCCCGCCTCCACCGTCAGGTAGCAGCGACTCCCACCACCGCCGCCTCCCACTCCGGGTCTTAGATGCAGGCCCAGCGAGGCCTCCGGTCCCAGCACGCTGTCCGCGCTTACAGACATCAGCTGCCATGGTGTCGCAAGAGTGGCGCTAAGAAAAGTGCTACACAAATGAGGCCCATATTCTGCATTTCCTCTTCCCCTGGGACGCTGGCTGGTCAACCTGGCTGTTGCAGGATTTGGGGGAGGGTTGTAGACCTGTGCTGAACTTGACCCTGACTCCTCTATTCTGCATTCCATTGTTTTTATTTTCTTTTTTTCATTAGAGGCTATTTTTCCTCTTGAGGCTGAAAAGTGACATTGGGCTGACCAACATGAATTTTTTTTGGAGCTAATTGGCCTTTCATCACTTTTCTCTTGATAACATACATTTTTTTATAGCCTTGATTCTAGTGTTAGCTGCAGTTTTAGCCGTGGCTAGCTGATAATATAGCCATGTAGCGATGCATTGTAAATATGTTGCTAACAAGGCAATAGTTTTCAGCGATAGACCATGTTAAATGAATTGCCACTAACTACCACAAAAACTGGTTAGCACCAATTCTTGTAAATATACCCCTAAGTGGCTTAACGGTGCCTTGTAAATAAGGCAAAGCTCCTATCGCCATCACAACGTCACTGAAAGTGACGTTGTGGTGGCGATAGGGGCTTGTAAATATGTCTCAAAATCTGGTATTTATATCCTTTATCTTTCCATCAATCAAACAGTAAATATAAAGAAAAAGTAATTTTAAATGGTTTCTAAGATTCCGTTAATGAACAGACCCATGGCTAATGAGTACAGTATTAAACAAAGTAAAGTCATGTTACAAATACAAAGGGCATTATTTACAAGAAAGGGCCGCAGCATGGCACAGCAAGCCCTTAGGCTGCCCCGTGCCACTTTTAAAGCACAGGGATGCATCATATCTACAACAATATGACTCATCCCTGTGCTTTACCCTGCGCTGACGCACAACTGTCTGCCATGCACCGACACAGGCACCCTTGTGCCATGGTGCAAGGGTGCCTGCTTTGCGGGGAGACTGTTTTTGTGCAGAAAGGGACACCTTCCTGCACAAAAACAGTCAAGAGAGGTGATTTCCTCTTTTTATGTGGGCTGCTGAATGCACCACGTGTGAAAACAATTCTCCTCATTGAAATGAAAAAAAATGTCCTTGTTGCGCCTCCCTATGCCTCCGTAGGATTCTTTCGTATTTCCAGGTTTACGATTTCTCATAAATCTGGAAATGCAACAGAAGCCATGGATGCTGCATGGGAACACCCACAGCAACACCCATGGCAAGCCCCTTTCACGCAAAGTGCTGCATGTAAAGGGGCCGTATTTACAAGGACACAAAAAGCCACGCAGCATGGCTTTACCTGTCCTTGTAAATATTGGGCAGCAAGAAGCGCAAGGGGCCTGTAAATATGCCCCATAGATTTTTTTTAGGACTGCGACTCGGCCTTTGCTGACGTAAAACAACAACAAATGGCATGGGCATATTTACGAGAAAATGTCGGAGCAGCGCCAAATTTGTCAGCGCCGTGCTCTGACATTTTCAAAATGCAGGGATGCGCTGTATTCACAAGAATAGGGAGCACCCCTGTGTTTTAGTGAGCGCTGGTGCTAAATTTAGAAGCCTAGCGCCAACACAGGCACCCTTGCACCATACTGCAAGAGTGCATGCATTACAAGGAATGATAATTCGTCCCTTATTACGAGAAAGTAACGCAGACCGATGCCACAAGCCGTTTGGCTGCGCCGTGCTGCGTTACTTTCAGAGCACAGGGATGGGTCATATTTACAACCCTGTGCTCTCCCCTGTGTTGGCACACAATTGGCTGCCGCGTGCCAACACAGGTAACCTTGCACCATGTTGCAAGGGTGCCTGCATTGTGGGGTTGATTGTTTTAGTGCAGGAAGAGACACAAGAGGTGTTTTCCTCTTTCCATATATGCTGCAAAACGCATAGAAAGAGGAAAAAGCGAGGAGAAATAAAAGCATTTCTCCTCATTGAGCCTCCTTACGCCTCCCCTGGGGAGGCAAAGGATTCTGACGCATTCCCAGGTTTGCAAAATCTTGTAAATCTGGGAAAGCAGTAGAATCCATACGTGTTGCGTGGGTACATCCACAGCAGCACCCATGGAATGCCCCTTTCACGCAAAATGCTGCGTGATAAGGGGATGTATGTACAAGAACACCAAAAGCCACGCAGGGCGGCTTTACACGTCCTTCTAAATATGGAGCACCAAATTGTGCTGCCGGTGTGTCACAAAAAGTGACGAACCGGCAGCGCAAGCGGCTTGCAAATATGCCCCGTATGTGCAGGAAGGTGTGCAAGGTGTCCCTTCCTGCACATAAACAATCAATAATGACAATTTGTTACTTCTGGTTGTATGATAGAGGCTCGACTGGATAAACCCGCTGCCTCTTCCACAGCCTAAACCATGAATGCATCTTAACCATGCATTCCTTTACCACACATGCCTTTACCACGTAATTTTGTGGTAAAGCCACGAATGGTAAACGGGTATGCGTGGCTAAGGTCCCGACCCCCCTCCCTCCTCCGTATGCTACAAACTCCGCAACCACCCCCTTCCCGCCCTGAGGTCCAAATACCCCTACCCTGTCCCAACCCCCACGCTATCCCTAACCCATAAACACTACCTCAACCCTCTCCCACCCCCATGCGCTGTCCCTACAACTACCCGAACCCCTTCCACTGCCCTTAGGCACACCCCTATTTTAAAAACCGATCCGACCTCCCAGCCCTAAAATCTATCCCGCCCCCCCCTAAGCCCTAAAAACTACCCCGACAATCCATTCCCATCCCCCTGTCCAGAGGCATAAAACCCAGGCCCTTAACCCTGTCAAATAACCTGACCCAACACAGCCCTGACCGAGCTATAAAACCTACCCCACCCTCCCCTAAGCCCTAACAACTGCCCATTCCCCTCTCCCTGAGGCCTAATACCCTAAACCCTAATTAAAAAAACTACCGACCCTCCCCCAGCCCTGAAAACTACCCCTAACCCCCAATCCTGAAAACTACCCCGATCCCCCAGCCCTGAAAACTATCCCGAACCCTTCCCAGCCCTGAAACCCACCTCCAACCCCCCAGACCTGAAAACTAGCCCGAACCCCCCAGCCCAGAAAACAACCCCAAACCCTTCAGCCCTGAAAACGACACCTGACCCCCCAGCCCAGAAAACTTCCCCGACTCACCCCAGCCCACAAAACAACCTGACTCACCCCCAGGCCACAAAACTACCACTGACACCCCAGCCCAGAACACTCTCCCGAGTCACCCCCAGCTCACAAAACTACCCACCACCCCCAGCCCACAAAACTATCAGACCCACCCCCAGCCCACAAAACTACCCTGACCCTCCCAGCTCAGAAAACTACCTGACCCCCAGCCTAAACAACGACCCCCCCAAAAGCTTCATGGAAGGGTTTCAATGTTTTTGCATTTGACTCGTGAGGGACATCTAGTAACGACTAGTGGAACTGCAGCTTGATGTAATAATAATTTCAATGCTTTTGCAGGGACATCTAATAACAACTAGTTGAACTGCAGCTCTTTGTAGAATTATTTTGATATTGGACACTATAATATTCACTGCCCACTGCTAATTTCGTCCCATAATGCTTTGCAAGGCCTTTGGTTGGGACTGTATTTTTGCCCATAACTGCGGTTGGGGTGGTCCTAGGAGGAAGGGACCACCATTGAATCGTTCACCAGCACGATATGCTCTTTGTGTTCAAGGCATCTGCTTGGTCCTCTACGCAGGTTAGGGGGGACCCCAAAATCATCACATCTCTCATTGCCTAATATTTTCATTCACGGTTCATATTTGTGAATTGGTTATATGCTTTTTAGTATGAAAAATTGTTATATCAAACCATTTGTGGTTGTGCGTGAAGAAGGGTAGTACTATGCCTAGGGTTACAGAAAAGTACAACCCAGTCCCACTTACCTCACTGCAAATCTTTTCTTGCAAGTACTTCCTGCTTCTGTCCCCAGCAGCTAATGCCTTAAGAGCACAGTGTTCTGACTGTTTCCCATGGGTGAACGCCCACAGCAATACCCATTACACGCCCCTTTTCTGCTAAGTGATGCATGTAAAGGGGCCTTATTTACAAGGCAGAATAAGCCGCAAAAAGTGGCTTAACGCAGCTTTGTAAATATGCAGAAGGGATTGCCACCAGAACGTCGCTAAAAAGGACGTTCTGCTGGTGATATCCGTTTGTAAATAATATGCCCTAAAGTGCCCCAGCTCAAGATGAGAGCAGAAATGCTCCATATCTTTGTAAATATAGAGCATTTCTGCCTTCTCCCTTTCACGCAACGCAGTGCAGAAACTTCCTTAGCTGCGCCGTATACAGTCCTGCTGGACACGTCACTCAGCAGCACCTCTCATAGGGCAGACACAACAGCCAGAGACGGCTCTAGGACGGTGCGATCAGTGCCACCACACCTGGCGCTGACTTGGGGTGGGGGCATCATTTTTCCAAGTATATTATCATTTAAAAAGCACCTGCTGCCATGTTCCTGGCCTCCAGCAATTTTCAGGCATCAATTAAAATGCCAAGATAACCCTGGTGATTAATCGTCTTCCTGGAAAGAGGCCGGAGGTTTGTCTACTGGAGGTTTTGACTCATCCTAAGGTAGCACAGAGGGTTAAAATGCCTGCTTCTAAGAACTTGTACAATACAGATAACAAAGTGCATATAGTGTAAATAGGTCAGCAGGCTACTGCTTCTGTCCGAGAGCTCCTTTTGTACCTTGTTTTTTGTAAGTCAAAATACTAATATAGAACATTGAGCTATAAACTGCCATCAAAGAGATGCATGCAAACTGCAAGGAATATGTTAGATCCATATGTTTTCTTGCCCAGTCTTTCATCATCCTAATCTTACAAAAAGGGTTTATTTGGGTAGAAAACAATTCTTATTGTTAAAGAGAACTCCTAACAATGATGTTACATTTTAAATTCTGAATTTGTGCTTTTCCAGAATAATGACTCTTAAACTAAATTGCCTATTTATGCTGGTGGCGTTAGAATACCACCGGTAAGCAGCAACACTGCCCTTAAACAGGAGAAGGAAAGAGACCGCTACCATATTATGAGGCAGACAGAACACCTCCAGAGGATGCACTGCTACTGAAAGGCACCTCAGCCTGGACGGCCTCCACCAGCCATACTACAAGGCTGCCTGAAGACCATTGCCTCAGGCAAAAGGAGATGGGACACTAGCCCTCCCTCTTGCTCCACAGACCACCCAGAGAGGCGTCAACAGCACAAGCAACACTAACAAAACTACAGCCATGGAAAGTTCAAAGAGACACTGCCAAACAGGGGACAGTATCATGTCTGTAACACTTACTAGGGGCCCAGGCAAAATAGAGTGGCACAGCCTGCAATGCTACTCAGCCAAGGGCAGACTGCAGCAGCCGGCCCCAAAAACCTCCAGGTACAGTCTGACTCCACAGAGGGAGAAGCCCAGCATGACGCTGAAGCCACAGCATTGCCAGAGAGCACACAGACAGTGTTTGGTTACACGCCAATGACGCTGTGCATCACAATACCAGACTGTCCGCACTGACCCTGCAACACAGAAAAACATGCCATAAGCCTGCCCAAAGCCCATTGCCCCGAAATACAGAGAGAAGAGGCGGAACTGACCAGCGAAAGAAAGACAAGTGATCCTACCCTACCCCCGCTCCACGAACGAGGGGAGGCATCAAAGGAAGACACCCGGATCATGAGGGGCAGCAAACCGAGTGTCAGCCGTTAAAGAGACTGAGAACCCCAGAGACTCCCAGGTACGGTCTGACAAGCCAGAAAAAGAGACCGCTACTGCAGTGGGGCACCACCAGAGAGTGGGCTCCGGAGAAGAGGCAGACGAGTAGATGATCCTAGAAGCGAAAAGAAGGATAGCACTCCAACCCTGCGACAAACGGGAGGAGGCATCACAGGAGGACACCCAGTGCACAATTGGCAATCCACCCAGTGCCACCCACTGAAGAGACTGAGGGGCAAATTTATCATAGTTTTGCATCGCACTTGCAGCAAATGAGATTTATCAAGCCACGCAAGACCACCTTGCATGGCCCTGAGAGGCTTGATAAATCTGGAGTAATGCAAGATACAAGTCACTGCCTTGCATTACTCAGGGAAGCATTGTATGGGTGGAGCGTGGGTGTTCCCATGGACATTGTCGCATTCCCATATTTACCAGCACTGGTAAACCTGGGAATGCGTCACAATGCAACGCCTTCTCAGGGGCGGCACAATGAGAAGAAAAATCTTTATTTCTCCTCGTGGTTTCCTCTTTCAAGAGTGCTGCCGTCTGCAGCACACTTAAAAAGAGGAGAAAGCCTCTGATGATTGTTTTTTGTGCAGGAAGATCCTTCCTGCACAATAATAGTTGTGCCTGCCTGCAATGCAGGCACCATGCTGCATGGGTGTCTGCTTTGGCGCTAGGCAGCATATTGTATGCCACCGCAAGGAAAGGATAGGAATGAGCTGTATCATATTAAATGCGGCACATTCCAGCCTTTTCACACAGTGCAGCAAGATTGCTTGCCCCTGAGTTTATAATCCTCAGAACCACCACCGTGACCATACGTGCCTGCCAGACATGAACGCCAGGTAGGGGGATGCACAAGGAAAGCAGAGTTGGACCAGAAGGTGGACAGAAGCACACAACGCCGTGCCTGAGGTCCAAACACTTAGAGCGCACCAACAATGGATGCAAGCTAGCAAGATGGCAAGCTACCAGAAGGGTCCAGGCTTCTCTGAGCCTGTGTTTGTGTTGTGAACCACTCCAGATAAATTATGAATTGGAGCTGTGAGGTCCTGTCGCAGCTAACTTCCCCAGTCCATTAATCCACTGAAGTCCGGCTAATTGACTCCAGAGAGTGATGGACTACGTGGCATCCAGTTGTGTTTTGCATTGTTTCCATGGGTTGGACTTGCAGTGAGTGCAATACAAGATGCGCCTGGTCTTGCTCTGCTTCTGCTTGTATCTGTATTCCTGCAGCTCTGCTTCCAGTTGGTGATTCGTCTGTTTTGGATGGCCTTCGGAATATGGTTCGAGTGTTGAACCGCTGTGAAGTATGTGAAGAAAAGGCATAAGACATAAAGCGCACACAACTGAAGGCTGAAGGCCAAACCTGCTTCCACAGGACTCAATACTATTCAATTCACAGACTTTTCAGAATTTACACATTTCCAATGTTAATTATTTATAACAAATCATTGTTGTTACTCATTGGTCTTAAACAGCTAACAACCATTGACAAAGGCAATCATGCCTACAGGTTTTGGGTATATGTCAGGTGTGTTAAGTAGCTGGATACAATCACATCTCAAAGTGATACCAAAATACCGTTCGAGTGGCACTCTATGGGAATGACAGAAATGTATTTTGCATGTCCCCTTTTAGAGAGACCCCATTTTTTTCATCTCTTTTAAAGGCCTGTCTGTACATATTTCTAAATGACTGATTTCAGTCACAGCTGTGGGTGCTTTCCAAAGACTGGGTAGAGCATGTTCTTCCAAAGTTGATGTCGCATGCGGTGCAAGGCACTGGGCAAGCTCACACTTTAAAGGGCTGAAGCTTTTCCGCAGTACAATTTGCACATTACAGTAACTGTTAAACACATTATTTCAGTAAGTTGTGGGGCAGTATTAAAGTGTTTAACATTTCAAGACTATACTTTTCCACTGCTTTATAAGCCTTGTTTCCTTATTACTTCATTTGCTTTAAACTGCACAATTTGCCAATGTTTTTTCAATTCTTTCTCAAGAGGGGCACCCACCCTGTGCCCCACGTTTGTCAATTTAGCTTGCTCACTTCGCTCGCTATAGAAAATTCATACCCAACTTCAATGCCCCACCACTTTCAAATGTCACCAGCCCCCACTGCAAGTCTAACCCATGGAAAAAAACAAAACCTGAATATCACATAGTCCATCTGTCTCTAGAGTCAATCAGCAGGGGACGCATGGACTGATGAAGTTGGCTGCGACAGGACCTTTCAGCTCTCATTCATAATTTATCCTGGGTGTTCGGACACAAACACAGGCGTAGAGCAATCCCGACCCTTCTGGCAGCTTGCCAGAAGGAATCATATCCATTGTCAGGTGCAATTCCGGTGTTTGGACTTCGATCACAGCGTTTTGTGCTCCTGTCCACCTTCTGGTCCAACTCTGATTTCCTTGTGCTTCTCTCTGCCTTGGGTTTGTGTCAATCTGGCAGGTGCAGATGGTCACAGTGGTGGGTCTGAGGTTTATAAACTCTGGGGTAGATTTATCATTATTTCACGCCACAAGGCAGCTTGCTGCTCTGTGTGAAAGGACTGGAATGCCCCACATTTTACATTTTACAGCGCATTCCTGTCCATTCATTGCGCTAGCACACAATGTGCTCCCTAGTGCCAATGCAGGCACCATGATGCTCTGGTGCCTCTCATCTAGTCCATGTGTCCCAGCTGGGCCACCTTAGGTGTAGGTTTATTGATTGCCAGTTAGTTGGGTTCATTGTTGTCAAGCGAGCCAAGGTCTGTTTCCCAGTTGGAGTGCAGCTTGCTCATAGTGTTTGGGGTATTGATTACCAGGAAGCGATATATGGTGGATATGCCCCCTGTGCTTAATGGGTCTAAAAATACTGTGCCTTCCAAGGGATTGAATTGAAGGGGATGCACCAAACAATCTCGTATTGGTGCAATCATGTGCCTTAGCTGAAGAAGTCTAAAAACTGCGACTTATGTAATTGGAATTCATTGCACAAGTTTGTGAATGATTTCAAGCGTTCTCCCCACCAAATGTTGTTTAGTTTGGAAATCCCAGTGTGTTCCCAGGCCCTGAATTCAGGGGACATCTTTGCTGATGGAAGCAATTATCCCTGCCACAGGTGGGTCTCAAGCGTGGGATGTTTATACCAAAGAATGTGCAGTAGCACTTTCCATCACGCCAGGAGGTGGTTTAGGGTCTTGGGCTGGTATAGGAGGTGTGAGGGTTAGTGTCAAGAAATATTCCAGTTCCCGCAGGTAGGCCGGTTTATGTCTGTCCCCAAAGATCCAATCGTTTATGATTGTGAGGTGGACGTCGCAATAGTAAATTTGGATATCCACCATGCCCAATTCGCCTTCATAGATAGCTTGGGTACCTTTGATCCAAGATACCTTCAGTTGTGTGTCCAATCATAAGTATTTCCGCCTGATGGCTTTCAGTTTGTCAAAGAAGGATCGTGCTATAATCTGTGGAAATGACATATAAGAATATGGGAAGGGTGATCATTCTGAATAGCACTATCCTACCCGTTATAGAAGAGGACGCATTGGGGAGTCGGGGAGTCAGGCATTGGGCGATGGGCTGGTGCCTCGGAGTCACCTGTGGGCCAATTGTTAGGGTCTCTGTGAACCGGCCCACAGAGATTAGGGCCTTATTTAGAGATTGACATATGGGATACACTGTCACAAATGTGACGGATATCCGTCCGCCGTATTACAAATCCGTTATATTCTATGGCACTTGTAATAAGGTGGATAGGATGAATATCTCACCCGCCAAACTAAATCAGGCACTTACTGTCTTCCCCAGTCATGCCAAAACACTGTAAAGTGACGCCAGAATCATGGGCACTCCCCTGCCATGCTGCCAAACAGAGGCTGGGGGCCAGGTGTTGTTCTGGGCTATAGGGCATTCTTACCCCGGCCCCTTACCTTGTGTGGCCAGCCCGGCCCAGAAAGCCTGGCCATCACTTTAAGGCTATGGTGGGTGACGGGAATGTGGGAGTATTCTGGGGCCTCGCAGGGGGGCCATTCTCACCTAAGCACACCTGGAGGAGGAGCAGCAGAAGCCGGGCTCTTTTCTTGACCAGGTCATACCCTGAGTAAGAGAAAAGGCCTCTCTGTGAGGTCACCTTTGCCTGAGAAAAAAACATAGACTGTAGCGTTATGGTTGCAAAGCTGCTGACGTTGAAACTGGGTATGTATATTTGAGTTCTGGCATCAGCTCAACATCAATTGATGCTAGGCAAATCACTTAATCTCCCTACCTAAAGTAAAAATTAATTTAATTTTGTGCAATGCAGCTGGTGCTCGTGGTAAATGCTACATTGCCTTTGGGCCAAGGCCTAAATTGTGATCCCAATCCGACCCTGATTGTAGATAGGGAAAGAGTGGTATTTGTAGAGTTGAGTCATTAAGGGTATAATGTTGAGGTTCCATACTTGTTGAAGGTGCAATGCTATGTGAATTCCTAAGTACTTAAAGCTGCCTGTTTGTTCCTGGAGATGGGGATGCCATGACATTTCATCTTCTAACTGGTCAAGTGGTGCCAGGAGTGAACTGTTCGAGTTTACAGTCAGGGCTGCCACGTCACAGGAGAAGCGCAGTATTTTGCAACATGTGGGATCCAGTCATTTTGGGAAATTTCAAGAAGAGAAGCACAGTGTCTGCAGGGAGATGTCATCCTCCAGCTGGTCTGCCCATCTGAAGCCCTCCACCAAAGCATCTATCTTGATCCACTCGGCCAAGGGTTCGATCGCTAGTGCAAACAAAAGGAGGGACAGCGGGCAACACTGTCTGGTGACCCACTCGATCAGGAAGTAGTCCGAAGGAGTTCTATTGATCCTGATTTGTGCCCAGAGTGACAACTGTGGGATTTTAATATGTATCATGAAACAAGGGCCAAAGTTCATCTTAGGAAGGACTTGCAGTAGGAACCTACAGTCTGTGGAATTAAAGGCCTTCTCAAAGAGGAGTAAGAGAAGTGTGGCGGCCCCACAGTTTGGGGGAGATTTACTAAAATGTCACGCAGCGCAGTCCCCCACGAGGCTGCGCTGCATTGCGCGACAGGGAGGAAGGGGAGCACCATATCTTCAAAGATATGGCTCTCTCCTTCCCTCTCTCTTGCGCCAGCGCTGATTACAGCTGCCCTGTGCCATGCACACACCTTAGCGCCGCAGCGCTAGGGTGTATGCATGAATCTAGCATAGGTTTTGGCCAGGAAGGGTACCCTTCCTGTACTAAAAACTATGCTAGACAAAAGGGAAAGCTTTTCCCAATTTGTATGCGTGCAGCAAAGTGCAGCACGCATGCAAAGACGGAAAAGGAAGGAGAATTGAAAGCATTTTTCCTTCCTTGCACCTAGTTGAAATGGGTGCTGTTTTCTCACGCTAAACTCAATCAACTGTTTTTAGTAAATTGGGTTTAGAGTGAGAAACCTTGGGTGGTTGCATGGGAATGCCCATGCCCCACCCTTGATACGGCCCCATGGCGCAAAGTAACGCAAACCAGTGCAATGCGCTGCTTCGCATTACTTCTACGTTATTTCCAGTGTTAAACAAAATTTGTGCTTGAAAGTAAATTACAAAAAAAAAACTTGCATCGCTTTGCGTCACTTTTGTGATGCAAACACGGCCGAAAAGCTTAGTAAATCTCCCCCTTGGTGTTTTCTCGCCAGGATTAGATGCAGTCTTCAGAGACAATGTTAAGTGCTGCGTCTGGGCATAAAACCATTCTGGTGTTGATGCACATACAATGTGATGACCGTGGCCAGCCTATTTGCAAGTATCTTCACAAGAAATGTAGGGGCATATTTACGGAAATGGTGGCGCAGGGCAGCAAGTTACCAAGGTACGCTGCCCTGCACCACAGGGAAAGGGCAGGAATGTACCGTATTTATACAATACGGTGCATTCCTGTCCTTTCCCCCTGCTCTGGCGAAGTTTTTGCAGTCTAGCGCCACCGCCGGCACCCTTGCACCACGGTGCATGGGTGTCTGTGTTGTAGGCAGGATTGTTTCTGTGCAGGAAGGGGAACCTTCCTCTATAAAACCAATCCATATAGGTGTTTTCCTCTTTCTATATGTGCGGCAGAATGCGGCACACTTAGAAAGAAGAAAAAACTAGGAGAAATAAAGATATTTCTGCTTTTTACGCCTCACCTGGGGAGACGTAAGGGTTTGGGGCAAACCCAGTTGTAAATGGTATTATAAATCTGGGGAAGCGCCAAAATCAATAGTGATGTGTGGGAACACCCACCGCAATGCCATGGAACACCTCCCTAGCGCTGAGTAAGGCAATGCAGCGTTTTGTGCTGCCTCGCCTTACTCTATATCGATGAGGTCATTCAAAGCCACGCAAAGTGGCTTTGTGTGGCCTCATATTTGATCTGTTTATTAGTTTTGTATTTAATATAATATGCATGTTAGACTGCCCTATACACACAATATCCGCACAGGGCACGTGATGCAAAAACAGAATAGTTGTCTGTAGGAGGCTGGCTTAGTATATTGTGCACACTTATTCAAGTGATGCACCCGGCACTAATCCAGGCAACACTTATGGTGATTTTAGTGGTCTTTGATAACCCTAGAAAGCTCTCAGAGTGGTAGCTGTTGAGAGCAGCCTTCAGGTTTATCTTGAAGGAATGTAAAGCAGCTTGATTTACCACATGTGATCAACAGTGTAGATTAGATGAAAAAGAACCACACAGTGTTTTAAAATAAGTCTATTTATGACACAACCCAATTATCTTCTATGGGCAATGACGCGGTTGGAAATTTAAGGATTAGGGACACTTATAATCGAGTCAGGACCAAACATTTTTGGGAAGTTCTAGGGCTAGCACCCATGAGAGCACCGGAGTACTCGAGTTACCTCACCCAGGGAAGCCGGGTGCATAGGTGTCTTTTGGTGTCGGGTCGCGTCGTCGATTTCAATGGAAGCCTGCAAAGAACTGCTGCTGCCGTGAAGAGGATAAGTGTCCGAAGATATCCAAGCCTGGATCTGGGATGGAAGGAACCTAAAAGCAGAGGGGACAGAGTCTGGGTCACTAGCCAGTGACCAAGGGCAGGATGGACCAATGCCCACAGATGTCGGGTGCTTCAGGTGAGTTGATGGGTGTCTTGACTCTTCAGCTACGAGGTCCAGGAGGCGTCGACAAAGTCCACGAGCCGGATTCGAGCTGTCCCATAAAGTATGTCGAGTGCTGCGGTTTCGGCGACCAAAATTCATCCAACAAGCCTTGGCAACGGCAAGTCACTGGAATTCAGAGAAAGGACTGCATGCAGACCAGCAAGGTCTGAGGGACTCACCCAGCAAGGGTAAGTCAGGGCACATCTGGAGCAACCAGGAAAGCCCAAGTAGAAGAGGAGTGGCCTTCGTGGGAACCTGCTAGCCAACGGGCTAGTGATCACGAAGGAGCCTCAAGCGGTCACACTTGAAACTGGCCCACGGATCACTCGTGGAGTGGAGGCCAGCTATCTTCGGTGCAGAAGGTGCTCAAGGCTGGGGCTACTCGGAGTCCAAAGCACAACTTCAAGGAAGCCCAGGAAGATGCTGTTGCTGCAAAAGATCACAGTGTCCAGGGGTCACGGTTCCACGTCACCCTCGATAGCCACGGGCCTCAGCTTTGCTGTGGACTCAGGGTAGCCTCAGGAAAGTCTGGAAATCCATGTCTGGTGATGCAAAGACTTCGGCGTCCAGCGGGAGCTTCAGCGATGCAGACCGGTCAGTTGCTTCTTTGGTGCCTGCCAAGCAGGGGAGTCACTCCTTGACCCCAAGGAGATTTCTTCCATCTTCTAGTCGAAATAGAAAGTCGAAGGTCCAGGATATAGGATGCAGAGTTTCGTCCAGGGAACTCTATAGTCCTAGGGACTGGATTCCTATACTTATACTAAGTTTAGGGGATGGACTAACTCTAAGGCCCCACATATGGGTGGGTTTGGAAAGAGGGGTGGTTACACCCATTTCCTTTGTCCAGTTGCGCGCCAGAGTAGGGGCAGGTAGCCCCTGCAACCGGTTTGAACTGGACTATGCACAGGGACACCAAATGTGCCCCCAGTGCAGGACTTCAAAGCACCAGAGAGTGCTCTCGCCCAGCCCCAATACACATCTGCCTGTCTGGGGAGGTGGTTACATCTCCCTTCGACAGGAAACCTATTGTCCGGGCCTCTCCTGCCAGAGTTTCGGTCAGCAGCAGGAGGCCAGACCCGTGTCTGTGGCAGAGGCATCCATTTTGTGATGCCAGGGCTCCGGAAAGTCCACCAGTGTGAATGTGTCTCTCCCTCTAGAAAGGTGGAATGCTACCCCCGCCGTCAGATCTGGTGGGGGGGGGGGGTAGTATTCCAAAGCGTTTGACATCAAACACAACATGTTTTGATGCAGCCGTTCCAAAGTTAGCATTTACCGCGAGGTTATAATGCACTTAAGAGAATATGGTATGGCTGTATAACAGAACAGCCATAAGGAAGGATTTCCGAAAGCTGCAGAGGGGCTCAGTTCATGCTTGGGCACCCTCTCACACAAAACCAGGCACTCTGCCTTCAGGATTGTCAAGGCCTGCCATAGGAGTGACTTATAGGTTTATATGTGACTGTATATATATGTGGTTATAGGAAGCCTATACCACTGTAAGGGGTGCAAGCACGCCCTTACCCAGGCTGCAGTAGCAGACCTGTGGTGACATTTTGGAGAGCTTCCCAGGGGTGGCATAATACATGCTTCAACCCCTGGTAGGCTTCTGGGGTACCTATGCCCTAGGTACATAGTATGCCATATACTAGTGGCTTATAAGGCACTCCAGAATCCAATTAGCTATGTACCTAATGTACATGCAAACCATTTTAGAGAGGAAGCAGCAAGGCTGTGGTCCTGATTAGCAGGGCCACAGCCAGACTAAGGTTGAAAAACAGTGAAACACCAGCAAAAAGTGGGGGTACCCATGTGAAGCAGATCCTACTCTCCTACATCCAGGAACTCCACGGAGGCTGTGTGCAGAATGGAAACACAGCCGCTTGCCCAATGGAAGTCAAAGAGAAGTCGCAGTTGCAGTTATAAAGATGAAGGACCCTTGCCAGAGGACCCTGAAAAACCCTTTGGAAGACAGAAGGTTGGAGAGCCACCACAACTGTGGATGCCACAGGAACCAGATTACGTGCACCAGGGAATCCGGGTGTGTAGGGGTGATTCATGAAGTGAAGAACCTGCAAGCTGAGGGGACAGAGTTTATGCCACTTGAAGATGACCAGGAGGCACGGAGGCGCAATACCCACCGATGTCGGGAGGTTGAGAAGAGAGGACAGAGACCTTAGCGCTGCATGTGAGGACCAGACGGCGCTAAGGAAGACCAGGAGTCATGCACGAGCTGCCCCATGTCAGGTCTCAGTGTCTAGGTGGTCGGTGTCCAGGTGGTTGGTCTCTGAGGGGAGCACCAACAAGCCTTGGTAGCCGCAACTGGTGTGGAGAGGGAAAAGATGCTGACGTTGGGACCAGCAAGGTCCAAGGAAGTCACCAAGTGCAGGAGAGTCAGAGCGGGCCCCGAGTCAGAGGAGCCGTCTGAAGCACATGAAGGCCCTCAGGAGGACCCACAGGCTGAAGGCACAGGAGTCGCAAGAGGACCTCAGGCAGCTTACCAAAGATGGAGGCCCACTGTGCAGAGGATGCAGTGAAGACACGGATCTTCAGAAAATGAGGTGCTGGAGGCTGGAGCTTCTTGTAGCCCAAAGATCTTTGGAGTGCAGACAAGCCTTGGCAACAGCAAGTCAACACAGTGCACAGGGTTTTAGCCCCAGTGGCTCTGACGAGGGATACTGTCCTCAAAATGGCTGAGAAGACAGGTCAGGATCTAGAGAGCTACAGAACCACCACATGTGTTGCTGGGCCTCGGAAAAATCAGTGGGACGTCAGGAGCAGCAGATCGGTCAGTTTTGTTGCGAATGCAGGGGAGTGACTCCTTCACTTCAAGATAGAATACTTTGGATGTCCTTGATGCTTTCTGGAGACCCAGGATGAAGCAAAGAAACAGACAACTTGCGGAACAGGAAGAGTGGAGGCAGCTGGAGTCTAACTTGATGCAGTCTCGGTACCAGGTGAAGTACAACCAAGTCCCAGTGTCGAGACGGTCGAACATTTTCTTGGTTTCAGATGTGAGTCTTGTTCTGCGACACATCTAAGGACCCACTCACAGGGGTGCCCTTATGTACCCTAGGGAAAGATTTGGATAACTCTGGGCACCTCTTAGAGGAAGGGCTGGACAGAGAGGAGGATTCTCCCCTATCCTTTGTCCAGTTGTGCGCCAGAGCTGGAACCAAGGGTTTCTGAACTGGCTCAAACCGGAGTATGCAAGGATGGCACCGAATGTGCCCTTCAAAGCAGTCTGGTGGCCCTGGCAAGCGCCCCCACCCCAGCCCAGTACACTAAGTCCTGTCTGGGAGGTAGTCACACCTCCCTGTGACAGTAAACCTATTGTTCTACCTTACCCTGCTCGAGCTCAGCTCAGTAGCTTGAGGGCAGAATCGTGTCCGTAGTCGGGAGAAGCAGTAGCTTTCTGGCAGACACTGAAAGGCTGTTACTGGGAGTACAGGGGTTACCCAAAGGGAGCCCCCCAGAACATGGGATCATAATTCCAGCAATGGAATCAGTGTTGTAATATGATTCCAATATGGTTGATACCAAATATGACCAGGTTTGGTGCAGCCACATTATAGTTAGACATTGCGTAATGACTGATGTCCACTATATATCTTAAAATGTCTGACTGCACTTACAAAGCCTGAAGAATCAAATTTGGGGTTTGTAGAGGTGTCCTGCTCATGCAGGGGCATCCTCACACTTGTAACCAAGCACCCTCCCCTCAGAACTGAAGAGCCTGCCATAGGGGTTACTTATAAGTGTTAAGTGCAGTGACCTCAGATATAAGAAAACATATATCTGTCGTGAGTGGTGCAAGCACCAGCTCACACAGGCTGCAATGAAAGTCCTGTAGTCACAGTTTAAGTGGCCTCTCATGGGTGGCAAAATACATACTGCAGACCATGGGAGACCCCTGGTGTGCTTATGCCCTCGGTACCACAGTACATATGCTAGGGACCTATAAGGGTACACCAGTACGTGTTACGTGCAGTGACCTCAGATATAAAGAAACGTATATCTGTCGTGAGTGGTGCAAGTGATGGAGCAGGGTTTTTACTTTAAAACCGAATACCTGTTTCATTTTCGCATGATTATAACTAAAAGTACTAATGATTAATTATTAAATATTAAAAGTTTGTCGAATGTTGTCTAACCAACCTTATTAACAAAAGAATTACACGTGGGAATGCTATTGCACGGCTAAATAATAAGTGAACTAAGTTGGTGAGCAAACTGACAGAAAACGATGTTGCTTATGTGATGTTATTGTGTTTTGCGCTTAAATTAATATGCAATAATGGCTTTAGATGTCGCAAATGGCTAGATAAATACACACACATAAGGGTATTAGCAGGGGAATAACACTGTATAATCTTTTCCGTGCAGTAATTCTGTTTTATGTTTATTTTTGCTTAAGTTGACTGATGTGGCCTACTACAAAATGGCCACCAACCACAGCCTGCACTCGAGTAGATGGAAATTCACAAAAAGGCTTCGCTCTGCCTGTGACCTTGCACCTCTGATGAACTGAAAAGCCATATGCATGATGACAAGTCCGGGACTTCTGCCAAGAGCCCCTGGAAGACGGAAAAGCTGATATGAACTTGTTATGAACTCACTATTGAAACAAATTCACCTAATAGAGACATCCGAAAAAGTAACAAATTGGTCATGGACATTCAATTCTGCTATTCATTAGTTGGGACAATCTATGTGTGAGAAAATCTCGCATAATATCGAAAAAGTACCAAGATGACATTATTTCCGCCATTCATCCGTTCTGAATAAAGAAATGTAACTTTATAGAATGTAAATTTCAGTATAAATAATAGTAGACTAGAGAGGTCTAGTGCCAGTTCTTCCCGAGCTGATGATGCGAGGTCCCTATGCTGACGGAGAGGACGATGACTCTACATGACGGCATAAAACTCTAATTCTTCTACAGAGGACCGGTTCTGACTTAGGATCTGACATTTAGACAGAATAGGTAAATATGAGAAAATGAATTTGCATTTAATTGGCTTTTCTTGAAAATTTAGATAAAAGAACAAATTGTTTGAATTTCTGTCTCGGGTGGTTATTTCTGGTCATTGATTATTGATTTTATTGTGTATCCTTTGAAATGTATTTTACTAGATCCATAGCAACTAGCTGGTCGCATTGACCTCAAAGTACAGGCAGATTAGATGAGAGCATATGTGAAAGGTGTTTCTCCTTTACAGGGCACGGATAGAGTGATTTAGGGTGAATGTTGGTGTAATGGGCCCCACCAGCGTATGATGTGTGTATGCGTGTGTGACTGTGAAATCATTCCGTCCGTGGAAGTTGAGGTGATTCGGAAGCTCTGATCTGCACCAGTTTCTTGGTAGCAGAATGATGGTTAGCTATTGTCTTGATCTGGCGAAATTGCGTGTATATAGGCTTGTTGATTATTGATTGATATTTGCACTAACACTATTTGTTGAAGTCGTGTTGAGTTTTATGTATTGTGAACGGCTTCTGGGATGTAGGGAGTCGGTGACAGTTCCGTAGTAGAACAGAGGGAGTGTTGTTCTCGGAAAAGGCGGGATTGTTGGCCCTGTATGCAGGCAGGGAAAAACGTGTTACAATTGAAGTTGCGCGTCGCATTGTCTGGGTTCGATTCGGTAGCATCGCCGTGTTTTGCCATTAGAAACATATTTCCTGTGTGAGAGAGTGTATATGATAGCGAAGGTTGCCTGTGAAATTCTGGTTTTGAGTCCCAGGGATCCGTATGGTATTCCGTTAAAGCTTATCACTAGGAAGGTAATAGGTATTCTCTGAGCTTGTTAGAAGGACAGAGCAGAGGTAAGCGCTGCCTTGTTAACGTGTGATATAATTCTGTAGTAGAACAGACTGTTCGCTGTTCTCGGGAAAGACAGAATTCTGTGTGAATGTACTACATTTTCTGGTATGAAAGTGCGTGAATGAGAAGCATTCTGGTTAATTGTGAAACTCTTAGGAACATTCCAGAGAAAACAGTAAATTGGTGCCTGATAGAAGGGTAGAGTAGAGGGATGTGCTACTTTATCAACGGAAGTAACGATTCTGTAGTAGGGCAGAGGTAAGCGCTGCTCTCGGGAAAGACAGAATTCTCGTGGGAAAGGTCTTTTGCTGTTCTGTGGTTAGCGAAGCAGACAATGGAGATGTTTGTATGTTGTAACTAACAGACTCGTAGAAGTTGAAACAAAGTCTACCAAGTAGTCTTGTAAAGGAGGGGTAGACGAGAGAGACAGGAGACAGGAGCAGAAGCGACTGCAGCGACTGCTGACGTCAGGGAGACCGCGCTGTGATTGGACAGTGGGTTAGAACGGTGGAAGCGCAGAGATTGGTGTGCTAGTGGTCGCCGCGCTAGGATTGGGAGACATACAGGGTGACGTAGATGCTCCAGGATTGGTGCGTTAGTGTGAGTCGCGCTGGGATTTGTGGACTGAGTCAGTGATGTAGACGCTTCAGGATTGGTGCGTTAGTGTGAGTCGCGCTGCAATTGGACAAAAGATCGTACAGTTGTAGGAAGAGCAAACAGCTGGTGAAAAATAAGAAAATGTATTACCACGCTGAGGAAAAGAAGAAGAAATCCTTGCTTAGTAAAGTAAAGAATTGGTTCGACAAAGATAAAGATATAGGTGCCGATTACGATCCTGGAAAAAAAATTCCCCGTACGACTCGTATCCGGTATTTTTACCGTACGAATCGTACAAGTGCCGTACAAACTGACAAGTACGATTCGCATGGGAAAAAGTCCATACGAATCGCATTGGGAATAATTCCCCACACGTCCTCGGGTCGGAAAATGTGTCCCACACATCCTCGGACGATTTACCGTACAAATGTGAAAAGTGAAGTCCGACCGCGCAAGTACGATCCATCCCGTGCGTCCGATGTTACAACCGTATGGAAAAAACACCGTCCGCACCGAACTCCCATAGCAACCATGGAGACATGTGCCCACATACGCGCCGTACCCCCCCAGCCTCCGCATGTACGCGCCGTACCCCCCGTGTATGTACCCCATCTGTGTATGTACACCAGTGTACGTACGCACCGTACCCCCACCTGTGTATGTACACCAGTGTACGTACGCACCGTGTCGCAGTCCAACGTCCTCAGGGTCGCACGATGCTGTAAGGGGTCCACCTCCCGATAACCCCTTGGTCTGGTATGTATATGACAGACACAGAAGGGTGATCAGGCGAGGGAAGGAAAGGAAGGGGACTGCGGGGAGGGAGATCCGAAAGAGAAATCACAATGCCATATGGTTAGGACAACCCCTAGACTCCAGTACCCAACGTTTCCCCTACTTCCCCTGCTGTACCTGTAAAGGAAAGAAAGCACTCCTGACTGGGAGACCTGGAGAGCCGAGCAACAAAGCAGTTCGTGACCTATAGAAAGGACATGGTTTAGCCACAAGATCCCCCTATTGGCTTTTCCCCTCCTTCTCCTCCTTTACACCCAGAACAAACGGACCTACCACAATTCCTGAATCTCGGGCATAACAGGGGGAGGGGAAGGACGTATGTCAGAAGTCACCTCTCCGCCCCTGTTGGAATACAAATAAACAATTGAGGTGCAGCGAAGCTTAAGCCCTGTTCGGTGCCTGCAGCTCCGTCACCAGTTTCTGCACAACTTAGAGCGCTACTCCCATGCTCCTGGCATAGCGTGAACAAATGAGAACCCCAACGGGTGAGCCTACTATCATTCCCCTGGATGGCTTCCCTCTGACAGAAGGAAAGCGGAACGGCTCAGATCCTTGTCGCCGGTAGGCAATATATCACAATTACAGTGCACTAGTATCACCGCTCGGGCGATTCCGCAATGCCTTGGCAAGGCGTCCAACGGAACCGCAGCGGTTCTGTTTCAAACACGGTCTTTAGCACGGACTGGGAAAACACACACACCAGTGCGCGACAAATGTAGCGGGAAGTCAAGGCTGGTGCGAAGCACCCCTACCAGAACGCCACTATCGTCCGCTCTCGCTCTCGTCCGTACTCGAACCAGGAAAATCCAAAATAACCGGCACCCGCTCGATGCCGGATGTTCCCTTTCATCGTCGGAGCGTCATCTCGCTAAGCGCGCTGGGATATGTAGTTCCTTTACGCCCGTCTCCTGCGGGTTTGTTGCCCCCGGGCTGTCAGTGCTCTACGGTGAGCCACAACAGTACATCCCTCCCCCGAAGAGCACTGACATAAGCACGCTTTCGTGGGATGTTTCTTGTGGAACAGGGCAATGAGTTTAGGAGCGTGGACCTGGGAGGCAGGTTCCCAAGAATTTTCCTCCTCTCCGTATCCCTCCCACGCAAGGAGATACCACAACCTGTTGCGGTAAATTTTGGAGTCCAGCACACCCCTCACCTCGTACTCTGCCTCGCTATGTACCACCACTGGTGCAGGCTTTCGATTGGGCCCCACCCGTGCGGGCTTCACTAGGGATACATGAAATGCAGGATGGATGCGTAACGTTGAAGGGAGGGACAGTTTCACTACCACAGGGTTTACTAACTTAAGCACCCGATATGGACTGATGAATTTGGGATTAAAAACGCTGAAGCGTTTAAAACGTATGTGTCTTGTGGACAACCACACGTAGTCACCTACTTTATAGACAGGCCCTGACCTTCTGTGCTTGTCCGCGGATGCCTTGTAGTTGCGCTTTGCGGCCCTCAGATTGCTCTTTGCTACGTGTAAGTTTGCCTGTATGCGATCTATCCTACTCTGCGCCTCAGGGACGTTGGTAACCTGCGCTGGATTCAGGAAGGGGGAAAACCAAGGATGGAACCCATAAGAGCAATAAAAAGGTGTAAGTTTGGTGGACGTGTGCGTAGCGCTGTTATATGCTACCTCCGCCAACCATAGGAAATCCACCCACTCGTTATCCGAAGCGTTGGAGTAACACCTAAGGTATTGCTTAAGGGTTTGGTTAACCCGCTCTGTCTGCCCATCCGTCTGCGGGTGGAAGCTGGTAGATATGTTGGATTCAACTCCCAAGGCTGAACACCAGGCCTTCCAGAAATGGGCAGTGAACTGGCCGCCTCTATCGGAAATAATCTTTCTAGGCAATCCGTGTAAGCGTACCACATTCTCCAAGAGCAAGTGCGCAAACTGACCTGACGAGGGCAGAGCTTTACAGGCGACGAAGTGCGCCATCTTCGTTAAATAATCCACTACCACCGTGATCACTGTGCATCCCTTATCACGCGGCATGCCCACAATAAAGTCTACCGAGATGTTCTCCCAAGGGAGGTCAGGTGTGGGAAGAGGTTGCAATAAACCTGCTTGTTTGGTATGGGAAGCCTTCATTTGATTGCAAACCCCGCATTCCTGGACCCATGTGATCACATCCTTCCGGACCGAAGGCCACCAGAACTGTCTCAGGATTCTGTCAAGTGTTTTTTCCCTGCCGTTGTGACCTGCACAGGGCAGTTGATGGCACCATTTGAACGCTTGTAGCCGTAATGATCTGATGGGCAGGAGCAGTTGTTTTCCTCGTATCGGTAGCCCCTGTACTAGTTTCCAATCAGGATAGTCTTTCAGCCAGTTCTTCCACTTTGGGGTCCGAACGTTCTGTGATACACTCCTTAAGAATGGATCCGTGCAAGTCGCCCCTATTACGTGTTCTGGGCTGAGTATGGCTCTTGTAGTACCAGCTGGGGTGATGTCTTGGGATGCTTGCCGGGATAACGCGTCTGCTTTCTTGTTATCCTTGCCGGGTCTGTAAGTGACAAGAAAGTTGTACCCTGCGAAAAAGAGTGTCCACCTCATTTGACGGGGCGTGAGGTGTCTGGCTGCAGTCATAAACTGTAAATTTCTATGGTCCGTGTAGACCGTAACTACATGTCTGGCGCCCATCAAGTGATGCCTCCATTCACTGAAGGCATTCTTGATGGCTAGCAGCTCCTTTTCTGCGATATTGTAGTTGCATTCAGCGGGGTTCAGTTTTCTGGACATGTAAGCCACCGGATGCAAACGTCCTGTCTCGCAATGTCTTTGTGACAAGACTGCTCCCACCGCTGTGTCGGAAGCGTCCGCCTCCACGATGAAGGGGTATTCAGGGTGAGCATGGGCCAACACCGGAGCTGTCGAAAAGGCTTCCTTTAGCTCCTCGAATCCTTTTTGGGCTTGTTCAGTCCACTGAAACGTCGACTGTTTACGCAGCAGTTGCGTGAGAGGGCTTGCCACTTCCGAGAAGCGATCGATAAAACGACGATAAAAATTAGCAAACCCCAGGAAACACTGCACATCCCTCAAGTTACGTGGGGTTGGCCATTCCTTTACGGCCAATACCTTTCTTTCCGACATTTCTTGACCCCACGGGGTGAGGTTTACTCCTAGGAATTCTACCGATGTTACCCCAAATTCGCATTTACTGATCTTGCAGAATAAGTGATGTCGTCGCAGGGTTTGCAGAATGGTCTTAACATGTTGTGTATGATCTTTGGTGTCCGTAGAGTAGATCAGGATGTCGTCTATATATACTACGACGAAACGGTCAAGATGTTCACGAAGGACATCATTTAAGAAGAACTGAAACGCCGCTGGGGCGTTACACAGCCCAAACGGCATAACCAAATATTCATAGAGACCGAAGCGCGTTTTAAACGCGGTCTTCCACTCGTCTCCTCTCCTCATACGGACCAGATGGTATGCCCCCTTTAGGTCAAGGCGTGTGTATATCGCTGCCTCTTTTACCTGCTCCAGCAATACATTGATTAATGGAAGGGGATACCGGTTCTTCACCGTAACGGCGTTCAAGGCCCTGAAGTCTACACACGCGCGCAGCTCGCCGTTCGCCTTAGGGATAAAAAAGAGAGGCGATGCAGCGGGAGATTTCGACACTCGTATAAAGCCCAAGCTCAAGTATTTATCCAAATACTCCCTGAGGTGTTTATTTTCGGGCTCCGTTAGGGCATATACGCGTCCAGCTGGAATGACCGCTCCGGGGATCAGGTCGATTTGACAATTGTACGATCGATGCGGTGGTAAGACTTCTGCCATGTCCTCATTAAAAACATCCTCGTATTCCTTGTATACGTCTGGTAAGGTGACTGCATGTTCTACTGCAGTCGCTACTTGATAGCAGATAGCCAACGATGAGGCTGGGTTCTTGGGTGAGCCGTTGCAATTAACCAAGCAGTAGCCTGAGGTATATAATATGGTCTTCTCCTGCCAATTGATGAGAGGGTTGTGGAGGCATAGCCACGGCAACCCCAGGATTAATCCATAATGGGGTGCCGGTATGACATTGAAGGAAAGAAGTTCCTGATGCTCAGTCCCCTGTCTCATCGTTAATGGCTCAGTATGATATCTCACCGGACCGGAATCCAACATCTTCCCATCTACGGCGAACACCATCTCAGGCTTGTCTTTCTCTTGCAAGGTGATCCCTAGCCGTACCACCTGGGCTTGATCCATAAAACACCCCGTGGCCCCTGAATCCACCAATGCACTAACCGGAACCCACTCCTCGTCCACCAGGATGTGTACTTCGACATAGAAGTGGTTTTTGTTGTGTTGGTGTAGGTCTTCCAAAGAAGGGATGTACATTGCGCTCAAAGGACTCCCTTCCTCCTCCTTTAAGCAGAGTCGTTTCCCGCAGGAGAGCCGTTTGTGCGGGTTACCGCGGCCTTTTGTTCTGGACGGGGGACCTTTGGCCGTAGGCTGCACTCTCGTATGAAATGTCCCTTTCGACCACAGTACAGACACAGCCCTCGCTTTCTCCGGTAGTCTCTTTCTTCCGCTGAGAGCGGGGAACGAACAGCGCCTATTTCCATGGGTTCTGTCTTGTTCTGTACCACGGAGTTCGTAGATCGAGAGTAATCCACGCTTGGCACGGGTTTCTCCCTCCTTCTGTGCTCCCCTTTTCTTTCGCTCATGCGATGGTCCAGCCTTAGGACCAAACTAATGAGAGCTTCACAGGAGGTGGGTTGCGGGTCGATCTGAGCCAACACATCTTTCATGTCTTCACTCAGACCCTGGTGGAAGATGGCCGCATGTTTCCCTTCAGGCCACTCGGTTTCCGTAATCAGTCTCCTAAAGTCGTTGAGATAGGAGATGACGTCCCGATTGCCCTGACGCAACTCTAGGAGATCTCGGTCGGCCGAGAGCGTGGCCGCTCGTCGATTAAAGGTCTTCTCAAATTCTACCAAGAAGGCGTTCCAATCATACAAGATATGATCGTCTCTTCTCACCAACGGAACGGCCCATTGTGCAGCGTCCCCGGATAAATAGGAGAGCAAGAAGGCGACTTTCGAATGGTTGGTGTTAAAGGCCCTGGCCTTACAGGTGAAATGTAGCATTACCTGCGTGAGAAAGACCTGTAATTTCCCGCTATCCCCGCTATACCTTTCGGGGGTGGCTAACGGAACAGGCGTGGGGATTTCTACCACTACAGGAGCAGCTGGGATAGCGCGGGGGGAGCCAGCGTCAAAAGGGTTACGCTCCAAGCGGTCTACCTGCGCCTGTAGTGTGGCAGTTTCTGTTCTAGAGGCGACTACCTCGGCCTGTAACAGGGCCAAAGCAGCCAACACGTCCTCTAAGGTGGCCATCCCACCGTGCGACTAGGAGGACTGCTATTCGTGGGCCGTTATTTTGTCGCAGTCCAACGTCCTCAGGGTCGCACGATGCTGTAAGGGGTCCACCTCCCGATAACCCCTTGGTCTGGTATGTATATGACAGACACAGAAGGGTGATCAGGCGAGGGAAGGAAAGGAAGGGGACTGCGGGGAGGGAGATCTGAAAGAGAAATCACAATGCCATATGGTTAGGACAACCCCTAGACTCCAGTACCCAACGTTTCCCCTACTTCCCCTGCTGTACCTGTAAAGGAAAGAAAGCACTCCTGACTGGCAGACCTGGAGAGCCGAGGAACAAAGCAGTTCGTGACCTATAGAAAGGACATGGTTTAGCCACAAGATACCCCTATTGGCTTTTCCCCTCCTTCTCCTCCTTTACACCCAGAACAAACGGACCTACCACAATTCCTGAATCTCGGGCATAACAGGGGGAGGGGAAGGACGTATGTCAGAAGTCACCTCTCCGCCCCTGTTGGAATACAAATAAACAATTGAGGTGCAGCAAAGCTTAAGCCCTGTTCGGTGCCTGCAGCTCCGTCACCAGTTTCTGCACAACTTAGAGCGCTACTCCCATGCTCCTGGGATAGCGTGAACAAATGAGAACCTCAACGGGTGAGCCTACTATCGTTCCCCTGGATGGCTTCCCTCTGACAGAAGGAAAGCGGAACGGCTCAGATCCTTGTCGCCGGTAGGCAATATAACACAATTACAGTGCACTAGTATCACCGCTCGGGCGATTCCGCAATGCCTTGGCAAGGCGTCCAACGGAACCGCAGCGGTTCTGTTTCAAACACGGTCTTTAGCACGGACTGGGAAAACACACACACCAGTGCGCGACAAATGTAGCGGGAAGTCAAGGCTGGTGCGAAGCACCCCTACCAGAACGCCACTATCGTCCGCTCTCGCTCTCGTCCGTACTCGAACCAGGAAAATCCAAAATAACCGGCACCCGCTCGATGCCGGAAGTTCCCTTTCATCGTCTTCGCGCCGTGCGCGATGACGTCGGAGCGTCATCTCGCTAAGCGCGCTGGGATATGTAGTTCCTTTACGCCCGTCTCCTGCGGGTTTGTTGCCCCCGGGCTGTCAGTGCTCTACGGTGAGCCACAACACACCGTACCCCCACCCGTGTATGTACGGCGCGAACCCCCTGGGGGTTCGCGCCGTACATACACGGGTGGGGGTACGGTGCGTATGTACACTGGTGTACATACACGGGTGGGGGTACGGTGCGTACGTACACTGGTGTACATACACAGGTGGGGGTACGGTGCGTACGTACACTGGTGTACATACACAGGTGGGGGTACGACTCGTACATACACTGGTGTACATACACGGGGGGTACGGCGCGTACATGCGGGGGCTGGGGGGGGTACGGTGCGTACATGCGGGGGCTGAGGGGGGTACGGCGCGTTCTTACGGGGGCTGGGGGGGGTACGGCGCGTACCGGGCCCCCTAATCTGGTCGTTTTGCGGCGTACTTCGCTTTCCCTGCACTTTTTGGGTGCAGTAAAAATATTGTCGTCCGGACTGCTGTGGGTTTGATTCGTACTTCCTGGTTCGTGAAACGCAGGCTGCATGCGCCCCGACGTCACGTAGGCGCTTTCCCGGATCACATTTGTATGTATATTTTCGTCGGTCGGTGTTTTGTACGAATCGTACGGAAATGGTATTTCCGTGCGAATCGTACTTCCATGTTTGTATATTGTTCCGACCGGGTACGCGTCGGACAGAGAATATGCTCCGTCCGACGGTTCGTACCCAGTTTTTACAGGATCGTAATCGGCACCATAGTGACTAGGGAAGGAGAGTTACTTCCTCCGACAAGAACCCCCGCATCCTTTATGGTTGCAAAATATGGGTATCATACCTGTATTTGGTTAGACAACTGGACAAAGTATACTAGAGAAGATGGGGATTTGGCTTTCCCGGAACATGGCTCATTTAATCTGGCCGTGTTAAGAAATTTACGGGAAAAGATGATGAATCTAGAGCCTCGGCCTAGGCCGACGCAATTCGAGGCATTGGTGGAATGGGAAGATGAAGTACATGAGCGGGAAAAGCAGAGGAGTGAAGGTAACTATCGATACATGTTCGGTAGAAAGTATGATCGTGAAACTCATCATGATCGAATGAGGAGATGGCGAGATGCCAGTATGACTGAAGGATTATATCCTGTAAGAACAGCAGAGGAATCAGGAGGGAGAAAGTGTACAGAGAAAGAACATAATATAGAGACCAGGAGATATGGGGCAAATGAGTCTGATGATGATGTCTTAGAGGACATGCTCTACAAAAGACAACCCCCGTATAGACGAGACCCGGAGGTAGGAACAGCAGTTACCCCGATGAGAAACACCCTGCGGATTATAAAGACAGAGGCTACAGCCCCTGAGTTAAAAAGCAGTTGTTCTCTGGCGGAAAGAGAAAGAGAGAGAGATAGAGAGAGAGAGAAAGATAGAGAGAGAGAAAAGAGAGAGAGAGAAAGGGAAAGGGAAATAGAAAGGGAGAATGAACTTGAGGAAGAAAAGACCAGAGAACTAGCAAGAACTACCTTTGAACTGACAGAGAAAATCAGGGAACTGACAAAAAATCTTGAGGCTGTTACGGTACCTGTGACAATAGGCCCGGTTATGCCGATTTTTGACAAACAGAGGACGGGCGAAAATGGTTTGACGGTGCCATATGTGGGCAATAGATTGATTGTACCTCCGGAGCAGGCAGAAATGAGAACGGGAGAAACACAATGGAGAACAGGAGAAAGTCAGTGGAGGCATACCGTATGTGGAGGGGAATTGAGTGTGCAGACTAACTCAAGTATGAATTCTGGATGTGTGGAAGGGAACAGAGGATCAATTTTAGAACCACAAAGAGTGACAGAACCAGGGGGTGCAGAAAAATCTGTGATAACTGCTGAAGATTTTAATGATTGGCTGAAGACCTTGCAGAAGAAAGAAAGAGAATCACAGGGAATTGATGTAGCTAGGCTACGTATGGAAATGGAAGAGATGATTGTAGGTACACTCCCTACCGAAACACTGAAGAAATATCAGGAAGGGGAGATTATTTTCCTTTGCAAGAGTATCACATGGAGAGCAAAGAACATACATGACAGGTTGAAAGGAATTGCTAGTGAATTGGGAATTGACATGGACAAGGTAAAAACTTTACAAAAGCCTTACCGAGTGGAATTTTCAGACAAAGATATAGAGAATCTAAACAATGCAGGCCGAACAGGACAGATTAAGGAAATGATTGCTTTACTGAAGAAATGGGGAGATGTAGAGAAATGGAAAGACAGATGGTACCGGAAGCGAGAGGATGGGGCAGATAGAACTTACTCAGCATTCCCCCTGAAAGAAAAAGAGAAGGAAGTGACAGCTTACCCCATGAGAGAGATTCCAGGAGGTGGGTACATACATGTCCCATGGACCAGACAGGATATTTTATCATTTACGAATGATTTCCCTCGACTAAGGGAGAAGCCTGTTGAGTGGTACAGACAGGTCGATAGATTTGTAAAGCTGTCAAAAGTACTATGGATTGACCTGAATAGTCTGTTTGATACAATTGTACCAGCAGACCTGTGGGCAGAATGTAAAATAGTCATAGACTGGCCCACTAAGGAATACCCGAGAGATCCAAAAAAAAGGAGCTCCAGACCCGGAGGTCATGAAGAAGTACGAGCAGGTTATGGCCTTTTTGAAAAATAAAGTACCCCCCAAGGAAACAGACTGGGTTAAAATAGACCGAACACACCAAGAATTGAAAGAATCAGTCCATGCTTACGATGAAAGACTGATACTAGCTTTTAAGCAGTTCAGTGGAGATGAACATTTGGGAGACAAGGATCTGAGCCATTTTGTATATAGATTTGTGTACGGTTTGAGGCCGGAAACCAGTGACATGATAAGGCAGCACACCGTAGACTGGCAGAGTAAGAAGATTGATGAGATTCTGAGACATGCAAAATACTTCAGTGATGAGATTGAGGCAAAGCAGAGGAAGCTAAAGGAAAAGGCAATGTGGGCACAGGTGAAAGTTGCAGAAAGACAGGAAGCTCAGTTGGTTGAACAGGCAAATAACCCAGGAAATAAACCCAGGTTTGGTTCAGGAAAAGGAAAGGGAAACATCGAGGAAGCCAAAAAAAAGTTCCCATGCCACAACTGTGGAAAATTGGGGCACTGGAAATCCGAGTGTAAGAATCCACCGTCTACTAATGATGAAAATCCATCATTAAATTCACAGGTGCAGAGTGAGGGGTGTGGTCAGCATCGGCAACAGCAGAAGGCTGATAAGCAGCAGAATCAGGTGCCAAAACCACCCTTGCCGCAGAGAAAAGAATCCCAGAAGTACAGCCAGGAATCAGGGTTCTACGATGAAGAGCAGGTAATCAAACCAAAACGCGCAAGCGCAGTTTCTCAGTTCTGGCTGAAAAATGAGGGAAGCGACTCTGAGGGAGACTTCTGACGGTGCCGAAGAGAGGAGGAAGAGTGCGTACTTGGCGCAACTCTAGAAATAGACCAGGCAGGGCCTTTCGTAGATGGGAAAATAAATGGTGAAAGTGTTACTTTTCTAGTTGACACAGGAGCTACGAGATCGACTGTCAGGTCAGCTGATATAAAGAATCTTCCTCTCTCGGACGAAGCAATCCTAGTTGGTGTGTCCAATACACAGATTAAAACCCTACTTACTGAACCAGTAAGAGTTAGAATAGGGAAATTTTCAGACATGCACCGATTTGTGGTGTGTGACACTAGTCCCGTGAACTTGCTAGGCAGGGTTCTGCTATGCAAGATGAATTGCACTATTTTCTGTACTCCAGACGGAATAACCTTTGAAACACCAGATGAGGATGTCCTATACAAAATGACGATGGATAACAGGGAATGTGAGGCTTTGGGAACATATCCAGTATTTAATCCAGATGCATTACCCCCAGAATTGAAACAAACAGTGAAAGCAGCAGTTTGGGATTTTACTGGAGAAGACGTGGGCCTGATGAGAAATGTAGATCCAGTAAAAATTACTGTAAAAGATGGAATAGTTTACCCAAACATTCCGCAATACAGACTGACACCTCAAATAATTGAAGGAATAACCCCTATAATTGAGAAAATGATCCAGCAGGGGGTGTTAAGAGAAATATTGAGCAGCCCATGTAATTCACCAATAATGGGACTGAAGAAACCTAATGGAAAGTTCAGAATAGTACAGGATTTGAGGAAAATTAACAAAATTGTTGTGTCATGCTGTCCCATTGTGCCAAATCCATCAGTAATATTGTATCAGATTCCCCATGATGCAGAATGGTATACTGTTATTGATTTGTGTCATGCTTTCTTTTCAATTCCTTTGCATCATGACAGCCAGCCAATATTTTCTTTTAGATTTGGAGAGCGGATTTTGGCATGATGTCGAATCCCACAGGGGTATACAGAGAGCCCGTCAATATTTAATCAATTACTAAAGAAATCTCTGGAAAGTCTTACAATGCCTGAGAGTTCAGTCTTTGTCCAATATATTGATGACCTACTGTTGGCATCAAAAACACGTGAAGCCTGTGAAGTAGATACCATTGCTTTACTGAATCACTTGGCAGATGGAGGATTAAAAGTATCTCCAGCCAAATTGCAATACTGCAAGAAAGAAGTCCAGTATTTGGGACATAACATTGAGAAAGGCCTGAGAAAAGTGACTATTGACAGGATTAAAATCATTAGAGGAATGAGAGCCCCAATGACACAAAGAGAAGTGAGAATGTTCCTAGGAATGGTGGGTTACTGTCGTCAGTGGATAAGTAACGTTTCCCTGATTGCCAAACCATTGATTAAATTGACCAAAAGTGAGGTGAAAGACCCATTAGAGCTAAACCCAGAAGAAATGGCTGCCTTCAGAGAGTTAAAAGACAGACTCTGTGAAGCTCCTGCCCTAGGAATGCCTGATTATGAAAAGGAATTTGAGCTGTACTGTAGTGAGAGAAATGGATGTGCACTTTCAGTGTTAATCCAGAAACATGGACGTCTGAGGAGGCCAATTGCCTATTTCTCAGCAACTCTTGACCCAGTAGCAGTGGGTTTGCCAGGTTGCCTGAAAGCAGTAGCTGCTACCTGCAAAAGTCTGGAACAAAGTGAGGGAATCATAATGGGATACCCTGTACGGGTATTTGTACCCCATGATGTGGCAATCCTTTTGACAAGGAGCCGGACGCAATTCATGTCTCATAGTCGGCTGACTAAATATGAGAAAGTCATTCTTGGTGCAACTAATGTAAGCCTGGAGAGATGTGTGAATGTGAATCCAGCGACACTGTTGCCTGATGCCGAATGTGTGGGAGTGAGAAATGATGTTGATCATGATTGCCTGGATGTACTTGATTACTGCACAAAGCCAAGGCCAGACATAAGAGATCTGCCACTGCCTGAAAGTGATCATGTGTTGTTTGTGGATGGATCTTGTCTGAGAACAGATGAAGAAGTGTTGAGTGCCGCCTATGCTGTGTGTAAAGTCTCAGAAGTTGTGGAAGCATCACCCTTGAAAGGAGTTAAATCCGCTCAGGTGGCAGAATTGGTGGCACTGACAAAAGCATGCAAGATTGGGAGAAATGTGAGAGTGACTGTGATGACTGACAGCCAGTATGGCTTCGGAGTTGTCCATGATTTTGGCCAGCTATGGCTACAAAGAGGTTTCCTGACCTCAAGTGGAACTCCCATAAAGAATGCTGAAGTGGTTGGAAAACTGCTAGAGGCGATACAGCTGCCTAAAGAGCTAGCAGTTGTAAAATGTGCTGCTCATGGTCATGGTGATGATTTTGTAACAGTGGGTAACAAGTTTGCCAATGACATAGCACAATATTGTGCAAGGAACAATCATTCAATTAACAGGAGTAAAGAGCGAGAAATATCTTCTAGTTCCTTAATGTTTACTAATGAAGTGGGAACATGGGAAGAAGTAAAGCAATTGCAGGAAGAGGCAGGAGATGAGGAAATGAGAGACTGGGTGAAAGCAGGTTGTGCACCTAGAGAAAAAGGTCATGTGTGGGTCTATAGGGATGGAAGACCAGTCATGCCAAATAGCATGTTATCAACAATGGCAAGGATGTATCATGGCCAAGGACACCTGGGGAGGGATGCTATGATAAGAGCCTTTAAGCAAACCTGGTACAGTCCAAAGTGTAGACTGATAGCAGAAAGTCTTTGCCAGAGATGTTTGATATGTCAGCAATTCAATCCTGGAAAGAAAACAGTGGTGAGCCTAGGGACAATAGGCAGGGAGGGAGGACCCTTCACCAGAATGCAGAGAGACTTCATTGAAATGCCCCCAGTCAACAGATTGAGATGTGTCCTGGTGGTGGTCTGTTTGTTCTCAAGGTGGGTGGAGGCATACCCAACAAGAAGAAATGATGGGATAACAGTGGCAAAATTACTGTTAAGAGAATTCATCCCATGGTACGGGTTCCCAGTAACCATTGAATCAGACAGAGGAGGACATTTTTCTAATGAAATCATGGGTCTAATTTGTGAAGCATTGAGTGTACAGCAGAAGTTGCATTGTGCTTACCGACCAGAGGCTTCTGGGGTTGTTGATCAGATGAACGGTACTATCAAAAACAGAATTGGCAAAATGTGCTTAGCCACAGGAATGAAATGGCCCGATGTCTTGCCTCTAGTCCTGATGACCATTAGGTCTACTCCAGACAGAACAACAGGTTTGAGTCCACATGAAATTATCATGGGACGTGCTATGAGGCATTCATATGTACCAGTGAACAAGCTGATGACTATAACTGATGACATGATTTTGGATTACTGCAAAGGCCTGGCTGATGCAGTTCATTCTGTGTTTCACCAGGTTGGAGAAGACGCTACCACACTTGAAAAGAAACCAGCCCATGATTTGAGCCCAGGGGACTGGGTAAGGATAAAAGTCCACAGAAGAAGAGAAGAAGAAATTGCCTGGTTCCAAGGTGGGGAAGGCCAAGACAAGTCATCTTGACCACAACGATTGCTGTGAAGTGCGCTGGTGTGAAGAATTGGATACATGCAAGCCACACACTGAGAGTTCCAAATCCAAGAGATGGTACTGGAAAAGAATACTTTGAAGAATCAGACTCCAGTGATGATGCAGACAGTGAGGCAGTAAGAAGGAAAAAGAATCCTGAAAGTGGGGAAAGTGAGTCAAGAGAAGCTTTCATCCCACCTGAAGAGGTTCTGAAGAGGACAGCGCAAGCTGCAGAAGTAAGTTCAGACTCAGAAGAATTGCCTGAGGTTCCATTTGACAGTGACCAACACAAAAAGAAAGAAAGAAAAGAAAAGAACATTCCAACAGAAGAGACACCTGAGTCACCTGAAGGAATTGGACAAGTTCCACCTGAGATAAATATTGAAGAAAAAGGGACAGACAAAGACAGAGAGGGACAGATTGCGGAAAAACCCCGAGGAGGTGTAGGGAACATCCACAACAAGCTAGGTGAAGGGACAAGTAGACAGCAAAAAGATTGCGTGTCAGAGACCCGGGGAGGGACAGAAGTAGGGAAATCTCAATTGGTGGAAAAAGAGACTGTTGGAGAAAAGGAAGTTGTTGGAGAAAAGGAAGCTGTTGATGTACAAGAGGTAATCGAAACAGAGTCTGATGAGAGTGACAATGAAATACATGGAGGACGAGTTCTAAGAAAGAGAACTTGGCTTGGAGAAAGAAACAATAAAGAAGGAAAACAAAAGAGAAATGCTAAAGGAGATCTTTGGCCAAATAAGATAAAGAGACTGAGGTATAGACTGACACGAGTTAACTCTTCGAATGCTGAACAAGTGAACGAAGTGTCAAGTCAAAATCCTACCAAAGAAGAGGAAACAGAGATACCTGAGAGAACTAAAAGAGTAAGAAAACCAAACCAGAGGTACAAATCACCGGAATGGACGTATGTGGCACTGCCTGAAGAAGGAGAAGAGGCGGACAGCCAAGGAAGTCCAGAGGAGGCTTTGCTGAAGGAGGTTGCTGAAGAAGAAGCTGTGGGAATCCTGAGAGTTATCTTGTCCGATATTGGAGAAGAGACAGATGTTCAGGACCTGATACAGTTTGATGATGATGAAGAGACAGTGAAAAGTGATGAAAATCCCAATAGAGTAAATCCAAGGAAAATCACTTGGAGAAGAGAGGAAAAAAGAAAATACTAAAATTAGTAGATTGTAATAATCAGTTGGGTACTTGCTGCCCTTAAAAGTTCAGTAGAGGAGTAGAAGAGGCTAAGTCAAAAGACACGGTCAAATTTACAGGATGGCTAACACTGAGAATAAAAGTAGATGTACCTTTCTGAAAAGATGGTGCAAAATGTGCTGCTGCTGTACAGGTTTATTAATGCTGCTTTGGAGCGTGATTGCTCTATTGATTTCATTTAAAGTCACTATAGACACTTTAGAAGGTCATACTGAGAACAAGACTAATATAGGGAAGAGTCCATTAAAAGTAGTACCAACTAGAACTAGTAATGTACATATACATAAGGATAGGTGAATTAACGATTTTTCTAGCAATGTTTTTTCTAAATTGTTGTATGAGTACGTAAAGACAATGGAAGTAAGGGATTGCTACGTCTGCATGCAATTACCTGCCTCTGTTTCGGAAGGAGTGACTTATCATCATCTTCCGGCTACGTATGGAATTTCCTGTAGTGTATTAATTAGTATATTTTACCAGTTAGGGAAATTAGATTATAATATGTCTAATGTAGATAATATTCTTGGGCAGTTGCCTATGAATAAAGCATTGAATCCTGCAAAAGAAGCTAACACTTTAGGTGAGATTTTTTTAGAAACCAAAGATTTAACTTTAGAATATGTTTTTAGAAACAATTTAACTTGCAGTTTGAAAGGAGAGGAGAAGAATTTTCTAGACATGGTTGAGAGAAGAAGGTTGAACATGCACAAGAACGCAGAAGGGCATAAAATGAGTTACACAATGTGGGGAATTGAGAAAGAAGAGGAGCTGAAAAATGGAGCCAGTCCAACCATGGCTATAGATGCCCCACAGAAAGGGAAACTGTGCATTACCAGGAAGAGATCCCAGTATGATTATTATTTCATAGGGACTAGTGAGTGCCATGATACATACTTTATTGCAACCGGATGGGGATTAGAGGAGGAGAAGATCCCGTTTTTCCGGGAGTGTATTATATTTGTGGGAACAAGGCTTTTTACCGTTTGCCTGACCATTGGTTTGGCACATGTTATATTGGCCTGGTCTTTCCAAAGATTTTTCATATGGATAGAGTAGAAGATGCTGAACATTCTAACCCATTAACATGCTATAGAAGAGAAACATGGACAGAAATTGTAGGAGATATATTTGGAGCTTTAATTCCAACAGTGGGAATTTCCTTAAATGCATTTGGCATTCGGAAACTGTCAACAGTGGTAGATCGCTTGTCATCAAGCACCGCTGGAGGCTTTCTTTTGGTAAATACGGAGATGGCTGCTTTACGCGCTATGTCAATGCAAAATCGACTTGCCCTTGACATTCTATTGGCAAAAGAGGGTGGAGTCTGTGGAATGCTGAAAGTTCAACATTGTTGCACTTACATTCCTGACGAAAGTAAAGATCTAAAAGTCTATATCAAAAATATTACTGATTTGCATGAAGAATTAGTACCACTGGAAGCTGAAAGTATCTGGACTAGAATGGCTAATAAGATGATTGCTATTAAGAATTTTATAGCTAAGATAGGTAGTAACATATTTGGTAAAATATTATTTCCATTAACCTGTGTGATCATTGCACTATTGATCCTTAGATTAGGATGTATGTGTTGTAGATATAGAAGAAATAAAAAGAAAAATACAAAAGAAATTGTTAAAAAGAGACAAAAGAAATCAGAAAGAGATCCACAAGAAATAGAATTAGAAGAGCTAAGAGAAAGCATGTATATAGAAACTAAAAAGGAAGATGAGATGGAAACTAGGGTTTAAAAACATGAACAAGAAGATATTTTGAATTCTTCCAAAAGGGGAAACTAAATTGATTTTTTTTTTTTTTTTTTTTTTGTGGTGATTAGATCACCAAAGGGGGGATTGATGGAGCAGGGTTTTTACTTTAAAACCGAATACCTGTTTCATTTTCGCATGATTATAACTAAAAGTACTAATGATTAATTATTAAGTATTAAAAGTTTGTCGAATGTTGTCTAACCAACCTTTTTAACAAAAGAATTACACGTGGGAATGCTATTGCATGGCTAAATAATAAGTGAACTAAGTTGGTGAGCAAACTGACCGAAAACGATGTTGCTTATGTGATGTTATTGTGTTTTGCGCTTAAATTAATATGCAATAATGGCTTTAGATGTCGCAAATGGCTAGATAAATACACACACATTAGGGTATTAGCAGGGGAATAACACTGTATAATCTTTTCCGTGCAGTAATTCTGTTTTATGTTTATTTTTGCTTAAGTTGACTGATGTGGCCTACTACAAAATGGCCACCACCCGCAGCCTGCACTCGAGTAGATGGAAATTCACAAAAAGGCTTCGCTCTGCCTGTGACCTTGCACCTCTGATGAACTGAAAAGCCATATGCATGATGACAAGTCCGGGACTTCTGCCAAGAGCCCCTAGAAGACGGAAAAGCTGATATGAACTTGTTATGAACTCACTATTGAAACAAATTCACCTAATAGAGACATCCGAAAAAGTAACAAATTGGTCATGGACATTCAATTCTGCTATTCATTAGTTGGGACAATCTATGTGTGAGAAAATCTCGCATAATATCGAAAAAGTACCAAGATGACATTATTTCTGCCATTCATCCGTTCTGAAAAAAGAAATGTAACTTTATAGAATGTAAATTTCAGTATAAATAATAGTAGACTAGAGAGGTCTAGTGCCACTTCTTCCCGAGCTGATGATGCGAGGTCCCTATGCTGACGGAGAGGACGATGACTCTACATGACAGCAGAAAACTCTAATTCTTCTACAGAGGACCGGTTCTGACTTAGGATCTGACATTTAGACAGAATAGGTAAATATGAGAAAATGAATTTGCATTTAATTGGCTTTTCTTGAAAATTTTTATAAATGAACAAATTGTTTGAATTTCTGTCTCGGTGGTTATTTCTGGTCATTGATTATTGATTTTATTGTGTTTCCTTTGAAATGTATTTTACTAGATCCATAGCAACTAGCTGGTCGCATTGACCTCAAAGTACAGGCAGATTAGATGAGAGCATATGTGAAAGGTGTTTCTCCTTTACAGGGCCCCACCAGCGTATGATGTGTGTATGTGTGTGTGACTGTGAAATCATTCCGTCCGTGGAAGTTGAGGTGATTCGGAAGCTCTGATCTGCACCACAAGCACCAGCTCACACAGGCTGTGTTGAAAGGCCTGTAGTCACAGTTTAAGTGGCCTCTCATGGGTGGAAAAATACATGCTGCAGCCCATGGGAGACCCCTGGTGCACCTTTGCCCTGGGTACCACAGTACATATACTAGGGACTTATAAGGGTACACCAGTAAGTGTTAAGTGAAGTGACCTCAGATATAAAGAAACGTATATCTATCGTGAGTGGTGCAAGCACCAGCTCACACAGGCTGCAATGAAAGTCCTGTAGTCACAGTTTAAGTGGCCTCTCATGGGTTACAAAATACATGCTGCAGACCATGGAAGACCCCTGACGGTGGCGATGTATACAGTAGGCGCCCATACCAAGGAAGCGGGTCCCTATGCCGTATTGTGGCAGTACTGCAAAGAGAAAGGGCCACTCCAGTGAATCAAAGGCCTTCTCAGGGTCCAGAACCAAGCAGCCAGAACAAGGGTAGGCACACAGAGCGTAAGCAAGAAGCTGGAAAAGACGCCTCCGATTTAATGATATATTGCAGGCTAGCACAAACCAGTTTTCATCCAGGTGTATTAGCACAGGGACCAGGGGCACCAGATGATCTGTCAACAGTTTGGGCAATATTTCATAGTCTGTGTTGAGCAACTCTAGTGGCCTGTAGGAGCCAAGTAGAGCAGGGTCCCTGTCTGGTTTGGGATGTGACACCAGCAGGGCCTCACAAAAAGACATTGGAAGGCGAGAAGGCAAAAGGGCCTCATTGAACATGGTCAGCAAGTGGGGAGCCAACTGGTCGGCACATGCTTTGTATTTCAGCCAGCAGTCCATCAGGACCCGGTGACTTGCCTGTGGCCAGTGCGCAGATGGCTTCCTTTACTTCAAATGGAGTGATGGGGCATCGAGCTCCAAGCATTGGTCAGGGTCTGTACGTAAGAAGGGGAGAGTGGAAAATAATGCGTCTTCTTCGGCACTGTCAGCAGTAAGTGCCGATTGACATAGCTTGCTGTAGTGCTCGGTGAGCTCATCATGGATCTCCCATTGTGGGTCGAGCATGCAATAGCTAATTGGTCAAAAATTGTGAGGTTTGGCTGCTCCTATCAGATCGCCATGCCAGGAGGGAGTGCGATTTGTCGGCCGGTACATGAGCTTTGGCAGAATGAGCCGCACACTACGATGGGTAGATGTGCCATTGGCGTTACGGTAGGAGTGCCCACGTCACACCCATGGGATTTGACACATTCCCTGATTTACAACAAGCTGTAAATCTGTGAATGCATCAAAAGCCTACTCATCCCCAGGGGAAGCGTAGGAGAGCCACAACGAGGTGAAAAAACATTATTTCTCCTACTTTTTCAACTTTCTATGTGTGCTGAATTCAGCAGCACACATAGAAAGAGGATATCAACTCCATGGATTGTTTTTGTGCAGGAAGGTTTCTCTTCTTACACAAAAACAATCATCCCTACAATGTGGACAACTTTGCACCATGGTGTAATAGTGGCTGCGTTGGCGCATGGCTGCCATTTGAGCGCCACCGCAGTAACGGAGCACAGGAATGTGTCATATCTTATTGATACGGCGTATTCCTGCCTTTTTCTTCTGACGTAGGGAAGCGCAGAAGGAAGGCCTGTGATGCTGTTTTACTCCAAAAGTTTGTAAACGAAGCCCTAACTAACTACCATTTCTGCCTGGGTAATGATCCCATCGCCTGCACTTGCAAACCAAGTAGTCGGCATGATTTGTGTAGCAGCATTGCCCCCTCCTTAACCCGAGGTGAAGCCTGCATGGTAAACTCAGTTGTAACTGTATCAGCCTAGGAATTTATAGTTCGTATCCCTCAAGTGAGCCTCTTTTAGGAATACGACATCTAGGATGCTTCGCCTAACAAATTACATAACTGCGTCAACTCTTGACTGTTATTGAGCCCATTGACATTCTACAACAGGATTGTGTGCTTAATGGGATATGGTGTCCTATCTTGCCTAGCCATTGGGCAGGGGTATTAGGGTAGCAAACATCTGTCTTGCCTACCTTAATCTGAAACAGCATCCAACATTAACAGAATGCTGCTTGTCCCACCCAACTCTAACTGCACAGTTCTACCCCAGAAGCATCTGTTGCCCAAGGTCAACCGAAACACAAAAAAACAAAAACAATGCTAATATGCGGCCACATGTAATAACCCATAGTTCCAGCTAGAGCCCAATGCAGCACGGGGGCATGTAGCTTAATTCAGCATACCATGCCAATCACTGTGTCCTGCCTTTTAAAATGCAGCTCCATCTGTCCCGCAGCTCACTGTGCTAGCATTTGTATGGTGGCCTCTGGGAAGGAAAGTTCTCACATGGTGTGAGATATGGCTTACAGTATCACTTTGTCTGAAGTTTGAGGATTCTTCATGTTTCGGGTTATGAGTGCTTCCTCGTATGATGATTGGGCCAAAGATCTAAATGTATGGTAGTGGCCATCTCTGGGCTCCTCCGCCATTTTGTTGGATTCGGACAGAAGGTCTACCTCAGCCGATTCCTTAGGCCCATTCCACACTCTCTATGGCAGGAGCCCATTCTTTCACATTTTCTTTCACTCCATGGTGGGAGAGAGAGCGGGGGTCCTTTCCTGACAATTGGGGATGTTTATTATTCTATCTAGTGCTTTAAATGGGCCCTCACCGGTGCTGAGTACCGGCACTTCTGAGATTTATCACTCTTAGTACCGGCACTTCTCTACTGCCGATGAGAGTACCGGTACTCACGAAACGCTGGTGCTGGTGGCTTGTCTCTGACAGCCAAGGCACTTCTGTAGACCTGAGCAGAGCCCCTGCTGAATAATTAAGTGTGGGCTCATTTGCATACCGTCCAGGTGTTCTCCATCATGCTGGGTTGCAAACACAGACATCGAGGCAGCCTGGTCACAGCGTAATTAAGAAAGCCGTGGAAGGTAACCAGGTTCAAATGGCTTTAATCCCACCTGATTTTTTTGTTAAGTGTCTGCTTATGTTTGACTGCTTGCCTGCGTGCTTGCCTGTGATTGTTTTTGTGTGAGAGAAAAACGAGAGAAAGGGGGAGAGAATAGAGACACTCTTGGAAGTTTTATTAAAGGAAATGTGTGGAATGCTTTGTGTGTGCATGTCTGCTTGTTTCTTTCTGTCACTCGAGAATATATAGAAGTGTGTCAAGCAATTGACAGTTTTGATGTTGCAAATATTACAAAACAAGGAAATGTTAAAATAGTGCCGCGTTTGGCCTTCGTTTTTGTGTAATGAGTAAACAAACCTGCTTTGTTTATTGTAAGACATTTCTTATGTGTTTTGTTATGTGCGGCAAGTAGTATAGAAGTCAATAAGTATTGGCTTGTCTTGCCATAAGCCCCGCCTCCAAGCCCCGCCCACTCACCACATTTAAATGAGTACCTGCACTATTTTCCCCCCATTTAAAGCACTGATTCTATCCCAGTTCCAGGCAGACCAAAATCACAGGAGTTTGAAAGAAATGAGATTTACCATTGTGGAGAACTTTCGAACGGACCGGGAAGACCAGCATAGATGTGAAGTTCATGGTTTTATGTTTGGCCTCAGAAAGATCTGAATTGTTTTTTTATTTTTATAATGTAGTCAGTAAAGATCATGGTAGACCCTGGGTGGGGAGTCTTGCTGTCTGGGATTGTTGGCTCTCTCCACTACAAAGCACTAAGACACGTACTCCTTCGGCTCCCAGGACAAGAGACATGTTGTGATATATTGGGTTGGTTGCAATCCCTCTCTCCCTTCAGGTATTCCAACTATCTGCACATTATTCCGCCTGAAGGCACAACGAGGAGAAATATCTTTATTTCTCCTCGTTTTTCCTTTTTCGATGTGTGCTGCATTCTGAGGCACACATAGAAATAGGAAAACACCTCTGGTGAGTGTTTTTGTGCAGGAATGTGCCACTGGCATATTTATAAGGCAACATAAAGCAACGTTACGTAACTTTTCATGGCCTCATAAATATATGCCCCTTTCACGCAACAAACTGTGTGAAAGGGGCATTCCATGGGTGTTGCTGAGGGTTTTCCCAACAACATCCATGACTTTTTCTCACTTCCCCAGATTTGCGAGAAATCGTAAGTCTGAGGCAGCGCCAAAAACTTACGCCCCCCCAGGGGAGACGAAAGGGAGGCACAATCGCAACATCCATTGATTTTGACACTGCCCCATATTTACAATGGTGGCGTAAATATGGGACTGCACAAAAATTAAGACGAGGGAAAACCTGGACTGACCCTGGAGTAACGAACAGAGAAATGTTTGCTGTTTCCATTTGTGCTACGTTGTTCAGCAGACATAGAAACAGCAAAATGTCATGGACTGTTTATGTGCAGGAAGGAATCCCTTCCTTCACATAACCACTCATTTAAAAAACATAATTGTTTTGCTACTTCTATGTGTGCTGCATTAGGCAGCACAAATAGAAATTAGAAAATGTCATTTAAAGATTGTTTATGTGCAGGAAGGGCCTTATTTATGAGGACTTGCGACACGATTGTGCCACAGTTGCATCACTTTTTGTGACGCACCAGAGGTGTAAAAAATATGCAATGTTGCACCCTATTTAAAAAGTGATTCATCTAAGTAGATGCGTCACCTTGTAAAGCCCTATGCTACATTATAACTGCGCCAGGTATAATGTATGCAGGGTGGGCATCCCCCCTTAAAAGGCAGCGTAGAAGTTACGCCACTGCATCAGTGGCTTCACTTTTGCGAGACACTCTAGCAGTGCGTCATTACTGGGCCCACAAATACATCAGAAATACTGACATATCTGTAACTCCTTCAGACATGAAGCGCCGTACATAAAATACAGCACATCCTTCGTGTCGCAACGAGGGTGCAGTGAAAACTGCTGCACTGCTGTTTTCCCACAGCAATGCAACAGTTTTCGTAAATGAGCCCCAATCTTCCCCTGCAACGCAGACACCCTTGCACTATGGCGCAAGAGGGCCTGCGTTTGCGAGAGGAAGCTAAATTAAGCGCCAGCGCAGGGGGAAACGCAGGGCTACACCATATTGTTGTAAATATGGTGCAGCCCAGCGTTTCAGAAGGGGTGGTGCGCGGCGTTAAGCCAAGAAGGCTAACGCTGCGCACCATCACTTCTTTGTGAATATGCCCCCATGTGCACTGTGAGAGCGATGCTGAGGTGACGCTACATCATGTGATATCATATTCATCTTAAAATGTCACAATCTCCAAATTAATTCTCAATTTCGTAAAACCTGTGACAGTTTAGTATGGATTTACTGATTTTCCCAACAGATTTTCTGAATTAGTTTCTGGCTAAGTACCTGTTCAACTTGCATGAAGAAGAGATGTGTTCTGATGACTGCCATCAAGATTACACGAGCACCAAAGGCTGCAGTTCCACTGATGGCCAAAGGGGGTCTCTGTGTGTGCTTTCACTTCCACCCCAGCTTCATGTCCTCTAGTTCTTTATTGATACTTACACTTCTTTTTTGTGCATTGAGTATGATGCTATTAGCTTAGACTAACACTAGGACTGACACTTAGGCCCAGATTCATACGGGCTTCGCATTATCCTTGTGTCGGGCAAGGTAACACATTGAACATGCAAAGGCTTCAGTGATGTTTAAAAAGTCACACAAGGGGCAATTTGCACCACCTTGCGTAGCTATGTAAAGACATGTAAAGCAACGCAGCTGCTTGCCCTCTGTTACGTTACATTTCAAGCTGGGCAGCGTTCCATGGGTGGGGAATGGGCGTTCCCATGCATCCACTCATGGATTTTGGCTCATTCCCTGATTTACTAAAGCTAGTAAAAGCGGGAATGCATCAAACTGCAACACCTTCCCCTGAGAGGTGTAACAAGAGGAAATATCTTTAAATATCTGTCTGTGGCGCACAGTAAAACGTAGAAAAATGGCTCTAAGAATTATTACTGATCAGAAAGGTGTCACCTCCTGCTCAAAAACAACCTTGTCCGTAACTCAGGCACACTTGCACTATGGTGCAAGGGAGACTACGTTGGCGCTAGGCTGCGCACAGTGCGCCAGCGCAAGGAGAGAGCAGAAATGCTCTATATGGTTGTAAATATGGTCTCTATATATCTGCTCTCTCCGTTTTATGCAGCGCAGATCAGCAGCTTTGCTTGCTGCCCTGCATTGCGTGAAAGATTAGTCAATGGGACCCCTTAGTTCTGGGCATTGATACAATCCACAGACATAGACTGAGGTCTGTATGTCACTGGCCTGCCTGTTTAGGAGTTATTTTTTCATTAAAGCAAAAAGAATGTTCACAATTACTGTAGCTTCACACGCAGGCCCTGATTACGAGTGGGTTGGTTATTTCTGACCCCTGGGTGCCGCCCTGTTTGCACAGGGGTCTGAATTAGTTGGTATTTACTGCATCCAGTAATTACTGGGAGGGATATTTACTCACTTTTTACACAATGCTAGTCAGTGAGGAAAGTTGCTACGCTGCGTTCAGTGAAGGGGCGACAGCAGAAAAGCACCATATCTACTCAAATAAGGTCCATTTCTGCTGTCTCCAAATGCCAACGCAGGCACCCTTGCGCCATGCTGCAACCCCTCTCTAACGCAAAGTAACACAAGGCAGCGCTACATGCTTCTTGGTGGTACTTTTGGGGAAAATCCCATGCAAAGCCACGCAAATCTGATTTACGCAGCTTTGGAAATCACACATAGCATTTTGCGCCGTGGCTGCACCAAAAAAACAGGTACATCCATGGCGCAAAATGTTAGTAAGTATGGACCTGAGTGTGTTGCATATCTCACCCTTTTTTGAATGTCTGCAGGTCAAACCTGCCAGAATTAAACAGGGAAAACATTTTTGAGCGTACCATGCAGATTTTGGTTCAGTAAGAGCCAAGATCCATGTGACTCCCCAGAAACTTGTAATATGTGTGTGCCATAAAGAGCACCTGGCAAACACGTAGTCAGGGCCACTTGTCTATTGGTAATTAAATATTAAGGGTCACACTATTATATCATAAAATACAGCAAGGGAGCGTGGTGCGCTGCTTTGCATAAAAGGGAGTGGGCAGAAATGCTCCAAATTCACAAGGATATGGAGACTTTCTACTCTTTCCTTGCCGTGCCTAGTGTCAGACGGGCACCTTTGCACAGCGAGGCAGACAGGGTAAAGAGGTTGGGGCAGATTTACAAGCCCCTTGCGGCTCATTTACGCCGCCGTTGCGTCACTTTTGTGATGCAGCGGCGGCGCAAATCCTGCACCATGGTGCGGGGTACTTACAACGTGACGCATCTGGGAGATGCGTCACGTTATAAAGCCCTGTGCCACATGTAGGCGTTCCTGCGCAGGGGAGGGTGTTCCGGCGCAGGATCGCCTCCTAAAAGTGGCTGAGTGAAATCTACAAGATTTCACTCAGTCACTTTTGGACCCATGCTGCGTCAAAACCCTGCGCCTGCCTGAAGCAGGCGTAGGGATTGACGCAGCATTAGCAAGATAGGGCCCCCCATAGCATTGTTGGAGCTGCGTCGCGCTTGCGACGTAACTTCAGCAATGCGCCACTTTTACAGCACAGATGCGTCACGCATCTGTGCCGTTTTTGCCCCATGGTGCCGGATCTGTGGCGCACAATAACTGGCGCATCCCTGCTGATATGCAGGGATGCGCCAGTTATTGTAAATATGCCCCGCGGTTTCCTCTTTCTTTGTTTGCTGCAGAATGCATCAATCATAGGAGGAAAGAAAGAGGAGAAAAAGATTATTTTCTTCTGTTCACTACAGCCTCCGGGAGGCGCTCTGATTTGACGCAATCCCAGGTTTGCATTCGGACTTGCGTCAAATCCATTAGTGGATGCACAGGAACACTCATGCTTCACCCATGGGACGTCTCCCAGCTTGAAATAGAATGTAGCGCAGCGCCAGCGACTGCCTTGCATTATATTTCTTTACAAAGTGCCTCGTGCGTGGCTTTGTAAATCTGACTTAAGGAAAGAAGACGCAAGGACATCACAAATCCATAATCAATCAGCCCTGAGTCTTACGGTGAAACAACTGCAGTCTAGTTATATTATTTATTTGGCGCTTTTAAATCGGGTTTTCTAGTACTTCCTGCAGCTTCAACGCACTAGGTTTAGGTGGAGGTAGCAAAGCTACATGTGGTTTTTCATGCGGTGACTCCTGGCTCTTTCACTCACTTCAAAGATGAAAGGCAGGTTTGATGGCGCTCAAATTCTCTCCCCCACAAGCTCTGCAACAGATGCGACACTAGTGAGCTATGAAAGCCCTTACAGCACCGTCCGGCCAGATGAAATAGAATCTTCTAAGACAACCTGCTTGTAAGAAAGTCTTTGATGGTTAAAGTGCGTCTACGACAATCTGAATGTAAGAAAGTCATTGATGGTTCACCCTTATGACCCGCCGGGAATAGGCCCCTCCTAACAAACCATTCGTAGCTCAAGTATACCACCGTCGGATCAAGAAATAAACGAGAAACATAGTAAAACTTCCTGTATGCTCCCTCTCTCTCTACCTTATTTTCTTTCCCGCCCCCTTTCACCCTTTCCCTTCCTCCTACTGTGACAGTGGATAGGGGGGACACCCGTACATACGTAAACCAGATATGTACCGCAACCAACACGGCCAGTTTAAGCTACTAGCCTGCAACAACAAAGCGAGGCCTATTATTACACGTTATGTTATTTAAAAAAATTTAATAAAAACATTTTTTTTTTAAAGTGCATCTACGACAACCTGATTGTAAAATAATCATTGACGGTTCAAGTGCATTTATGACTATCAACTTAGATGATAACAGTTGTAAAATAAAAAAACATTTGAACCAGTTCAATGTTAAGTAAAGTGTAACTATAATATGTCTCTGCGGTTAGCGTGGGTAACCAGACGCTACTACAACAATGATTGATTCATTATATTACTCAAACTCATTTATGTTAAATACATTTAGGTGCCGATTACGATCCGGTAAAAAATTTCCCCGTGCGACTCGTATCCGGTCTTTTTACCGTACGAATTGTACAAGTGCCGTACGAACTGTGTCCGACACGTCCTCGTACGATTTACCGTACAAATGTGAAAGGTGAAGTCCGACCGAGGAATCACGATCCATCCCGTGCGTCCGAGGTTACAACCGGATGGAAAAAACACCGTCCGCACCGAACTCCCATAGCAACCATGGAGACGTGCCCGCATATGCGCCGACCCCCCCCAGCCCCCGTACGTACACGCCGACCTCCCCCCAGCCCCCGTACGTACGCACCGTACCCCCCCCAGCCCCCGTACGTATGTGCCGACCCCCCCAGCCCAGGTACGTATGCACCGTACCCCCCCCAGCCCCCGTACGTACGCGCCGACCCCCCCCAGCCCCTGTACGTACGCACCGACCCCCCCCAGCCCCCGTATGTACGCGCCGACCCCCGTGTATGTACACCCGTGTACGTTCGAGTCGTACCCCCCGTGTACGTTCGAGTCGAACCCCCCCGTGTACGTTCGAGTTGAACCCCCGTGTACGTTCGAGTCGAACCCCCCCGTGTACGTTCGAGTCGAACCCCCCCGTGTACGTTCGAGTCGAACCCCCCGTGTACGTTTGAGTCGAACCCCCCCGTGTACGTTCGAGTCGGGAGGGGGGGTGACCCCCTTGTGGATCTACATTTTGCGGAACGAATCGATTCCCACGATTACATTGACAGTTACTCCCTTGACGCCACTACGTCATCGAATAGCGTCTTAATTGTTCCCACAGTTACCATGACACCTAATCACGCTACGTCGTGACATCACTTTCCAGCACCCAGGGACCGCCCCCAAACAGAACTCTGCGGTACGGGAGATCGCATTTAAGCAGCACGTTTTTGCATTGGCCCTATCCATTCCAGCGATAGACGGAGGAGGGGTAGGTTACTACGTCCCGGGCAAAGGAGCACTTGTGAGTAATCTTAGACCTAAGAAGTGAGCCTAGACGCTCTGTTTTCATGTTCGGGATAGATACCGATGTCCATGACATTCCGCTCTGTTTCCCCCTTTTATCAGTCTCTCCTTATGCCAACTCCGCGCTGCTGATGGAGCCCTAATCCCTACACCTTGAGGGTAGGCTTTATCTCTAAGTTTAGTTTTTCTTGGTATTTTCTCACAAATACGAGTATTTGTCATTTCTTCACAAATACAAGTATACCGCTGTAGAGATACTGTTCGTCTCTTTTTGTAACCACGATAATGACAGCAGCAGTTCCCACGGTGCCACCGGTGTTGTTTACCTCACATGAACTGCTGGATAAGTGAGGCACTTGAATACAACAATATTCTCACTGTACTATAGTGGATTCGATGCACAAAGTTGTATTACTCCTCACAAACGAGTTCATCACACTCGCATGTCATTAGTAGAAGCATGGCTTGCATAGATACTATCTTGTGCTGCTCATATGGTAATTATGAAATACAATGTATAATGATTATTTTGATGCTATGTTTCTTTGCGCATTTATTGTTCTCCCTCTCCCCTGTCCGTGTGTGTGTCTCTCCATTTTTCCTCTACCATACCAGGTTGGGTAAAGGTTTCCAAATAAGAAGGAAAAACCTATCAGCGCGAGGACGCTGTTCCACCTTACTATTGAGGTACCACAGGTTTACAGAACTACACTTTACAGAAACCTGTTTTTTTGAATATTCACAATTCTTTCACTCACTTGTTAATTTTTAGGTCCTGACGAAGCGCATTTGGGATCCCTTAAGGACCCACCCGTGAGCGCGAAACATGTTGACCCCCCACCAGTAGGATTCCCACTCACTATCCTGAGAGCAGCAGTTACTTTCCAGAATCTGCCCTCTTTTATTCCTTTCTCCAAGAGTAGCTCCAGGATTATAAATTTTAACCTTTTGCTAGGTAGAGCCGTGAATAAAGGTCTTGGACTCTATCCAGTAATTTTTAAACGCACCACTCACCTTCCCTCCGATAGGCCCACACACCCCCATGCACAACTGCGGCGTCTCCAACCAAAAGATCTCCGACAAAGAGCCCTCTTGCGGGGCCCGTGGGGGACTGCAGCGCCACCCCCACGAGGAGCAACGCCCCATGATGAAGCAAGACACTCGAAAGGGTGTGTGAGGGCACTATATACTAAAGGAGAAATTCCCCACACTCCATCCTACCAACCACATCGTGAGAGCACACACAATCTATTTCATTTTTGCCTTAGGAACAGTTACCCTCTCATAATGGTAATTTTGACGCCTTTCTGGAGAGCTCAGGTGTGGTTTCCAGATATGATGGATTTGTTGATAGAGGATCCGGTGTTGTTACCGGATTCAAGTGAGATCATTCTGGACCCAGAGGGGAATGTTCACGATTTAGTTGTGAGGAGTCAGTTAAGGTTGGTGGCGTGGTTGATTTCAGGAGAATTTGGCAAGTGCATGGATTATCGAAGGAGGCTGAGGATCTTATTGCTGAATCATGGTCAAAGGGGACAACAAAATTTATAGATTAGCTTGGAGAAGATGGTCTGATTGGTGTCTGAAGAGGAATTTGGATTCCGTATCAGCTCGTGTAGTGGAGGTGGTAAATTATTTGTCAGAATTGTATAAGTTCGGATTGACCTACAATACTGTGAATATTAGCAGATCTGCGATTTCAGCAGGGCATATTTTGGTGGATGGTTTGCCAGTAGGGCAAAATGTGTTGATTAAAAGGTTAGTTAAGAGTGTAAGGATGGTTTTACCTCCCAAGGCAAAGTATGGTGTTCTTTGGGATGTTTCTTTGGTTTTGAAGGAGTTGGATAGTTGGGGTAGTAATACGTCTTTGGATATTAATTTCTTATCTTGTGAGATGGCTATGCTTCTTTGTTTGGTTTCTTGTAGAAGGGTTTCTGATATTAGAGCCTTGGATGTGGATTCTAGGTGTTATCAGCCAGAGGGTGTGTGCTTTGAGTTAAGGAAAAGAACGAAGACCGTGTCTAGGACAATATTTTATCCTCATTTGGAGGGAAATGATAACTTGTGTGTGGTACAGTGTTTGAGAGAATATGAAAGGAGGACTTTAGTTTTGAGGCAAGGAGGTTGTTCACAACTTTTAATTTCTTATAAGAAACCTTTTAAGCCTGTGTCATCGGCTACATTGGCTAGGTGGGTGAGAGAGGTGATGTTGAGGGCAGGAGTAGAAATTAGTATTTTTGGAGCTCATTCTGTTAGAGGGACTATGGCAACCAAGGAGTTTATGAGAGGGTTTAGTTTAGGTGGGATTATGAAGGCTGCAGATTGGAGGAATGAATCTACGTTTAAGAGGTTCTATTTTAAGCCTGTGGAAAATGTGCTGGATAGAGTTTTAGATGAACTTTGAACATGCATAATATTGGCCTCCGGGCCTTGATGTAAAATGCAGATTTTCCACATTTAGAAATGGGTAGAAAATCATGATTTTAATAAAGGCACGGAGGCTAATATTATCCCTCCACTGTTCCCTCCCAATTTTATTAATGGTTTGCTTTTTATTATGCAGGTTAAATAAGAAGAATTTGTCAATGCAGAAGTTTGAAGTCCTTATCAAAGAAGGGATGAAGTTTTGTTATTAATATGAGACTTTGGATTTTATGTTTTATTCGCAGCACCCAAAGAGGAAGATGGCTGCCAGTTCTACGTGTTTATGCATGTTCAGTGTTCTAGAAGCTGAAAGTGTTCTGATTCTACTGCTTGTTTGTTGCTGCTGTTTGGGGAGCAATAAAAGGGATGATGCATAATATTAGCCTCCGTGTCTTTATTAAAATCATGATTTTCTACCCATTTCTAAATGTGGAAAATCTGCATTTACTGGTCGGTACAAAAATAAGCAAAATCACTTAAGGGACCTTAACGCTGCCGTAGCGTAAATGTTTGGACGTTACAGCAGCTTTTTTATGGCCTTATTTACAAAGTGCTGCTAGCTGCAGTTAGCTGCACTTTTCAAGCGTAAACGTTAATTTTCAAGATGGCCACTTCTGTTAGTGAGACTTAACGAAGATGAGATGCAAGGTAGGTATTCTTGTGCAAAAACTGCCCCAAACCCCACGTCGCGATATGTACAATGAAATTTCCGTCCCGCGATGACCCTCACAACTGCAGCTAAGTCCAGTTAGAGGCAGTTTTTTTAAGACCAGAAAATAGCTGGTCTTAAAATTGGTGCAAACACTTGGGGCCTCATTTCAGCAGGTTTTGGTGCTGTACAGCGCTGCAAGGAATGTTGTTGCGCTGCCCTGCGACAAAACAAAAAGGGCAAGAATGTGCACTATCAATAAGATAGGACACATTCCCGGGCCTCATTCATGAAAAGTGTGGCATCGCTGCGACAAAGCAGCGTTGCAACACTTTTCACTGCGCCCTTTTTGTGACACCATGGGTGCGCCGTATTCACTGCATGGAGCTCGATGTTGCAAGTAGTGACATATATGTCTGGATACCAGACGTATCTGTTAGAGCTAAAGTCACGCATTGCTGCAGTTGTGCCACAAGCATGACGCAACTCCAGCAATGCATAGGACCAGCCTATCCCTATGGCAGTGCGTCACCCTTAAGCCTGCCATTGAGGAAGTGTAAGGTTCTGACGCAGTGGCGTCCTAGAACTGTCACAGTGAAATCTGATGGATTTCACTGCGCCACTCCCAAGAGGCTATGTTGGGTGGGAATGCACACCCTGCATACATCATACCTGACGCAGGTATAACGTGCACAGGGCTTTACACAATGTCATGCATATACCTAGATGTGTCACATTGTAAATACAGCGCATCATGGTACAAGATATACCCTGCAAGTACGTCAAGAAAATGACCCACCATAGGGGTTAAACTGTGAGAAGGGGCTCATGAATAAGCCCCCGTGTCTTTTTCCCGTACGTTGGCGTACAATGCCTGCCATGCGCCAACGCAGGCACCCTTGCAAGGGTGACTCTCTTGCAGAGTTAATTGATGTTGTGGCTCCATCTCTTCTTGAGACGTCTGCAGGTGCATCTTGACTTGTGGAGGGCGGGAGGGAACCAGTTGGCCTCCTAGGAGTGTTTTTTGCCTGGATGTTCTTGAGGGGTACCAGGGTGTTGGTACAGTTAGAGATCCATCGGTGGAGGTTGTCTGCTGTGGCGTTGGTGTCTGTAAGCGTTGGCGGAGTGGTGGTGCTGAGGGAATTGTCAAGAACTTCTTCTGTGGCCTTGATCCAGCTGCGACGGGGAGGGGGCAATGATGGCGATGGTGTATGGTGTGCGTGGTGAAGGCATGATATATACAGTGATGGACTGTCCAAGAGAGTTTGGTGGTGTGGCTGTAGCTGAATGTTCCTCCTGGCGGAGAAGACGGGGACAAGCGTGTGTCTGGATATGTGTGTTGGTGCGGTGACTATCTGCTTGAATCCGATGTTGTGAGGATCTCCAGGAGGGTGGTGGTGTTCTAGTCACTGGGGTTGTCCAGGTGGAAGATGAGGTCTCAGAGCTGGATGTAGTTGGTGGATTTGAGAGCCTGGGGTGCAATGACGTCTGCAATAGCATCTGTGAATTGGGGGTCATGGGCCGGGGGGCCTGTAGATGCGGGTGCGTGCTAAGGGGCTGTTGGGCTTAGTCTGGATCTGGAAGTGGAGGTGTTCCATGGTCGCCGTTGGGTCAATAGAGTGCATGGTCAGTCAGAGTGTGCTTTTGTAGACAATGGCAATGCCTCCTCCTTGGCGGTCGGGGTGGTCCTTGCGTGTGATGTTGTAGCCGTCAGGGATGGCGATGTCTGGTCTGGAGCAGAGATTGGTACAGGTTTACGTGGAGAAGGTGATGTCTGAAGAGTTGACGTTGAGGAGGTCCCAGATTTCTGAGGCGTGTTTATGGAGGTACCACACGCTGAAGGGGATGCAGTTGAGCCGGTCAGTTGCGCTGTTGTTCTGCTAGGCGGTGAGTGGCGCAGGTGTATTTTCAGTTTCGGCAGGCGAAGGGTTCAAGGGTATTCTTCGGTGATGCTAGATGGCAGGTGGCTTGGCGTACAGGGTTTAGGGCGAGGATGGTGCTGGCGTCATAGCAGTGGAGTGTCCGGGAGGCACGTTACCTGGCTCTGGACGCGGTCCATGCGTTGACGACTGTAGGAGAGTAGGGTCTGCTATCCTATGGTCACCCCAAATTTTTTCTTTTTGCTTCACTGGTTTTTGACATATTGAGGCTGTGGGCCTGCCAATCAGACCCCCAGCCTGCTGTTCTCTCTACGAAATTAACACTATGCACTATAGGTGCATAACCCATTGGAACTAGATCACCCTGTGAGCCCCTGTACCAGTGTACACTAGGTACCCAGGGCATTGGTGTATCTAAGGCCTACCAGGGGCTGAAGCATGTATTGTGCCACCCCTGGACTGGCCTAACAAATTTGACACAACTGGCTGATCACTCAGCTGGGGTAAGTTGGTGTATCCACCTCTTACTTAGGTGTAGTATACCTATACCTAACCTTAAATGGAACACATGTTAACCTATAAGTCACTCCTATGGCAGGCCTTGACAATCCTGAAGGCAGAGTGCTTGGTTCCATGTGAGATGGTGCTCTGGCATGAGCTGAGCCCGTCTGCAGTGGTCGGAACAACTCCCTTCTACCGTTTCCAGATATCGTCATACCATATACTCTTAAGTGCATTATGAACCTCGCGGTTATATGCTATCTTTGGTTTGGCTTTATCAAAACATGTCGAGTAAGGTGTCATACGAATTGGAATACTAACCCCTCGCCAATTCTGGCGACGGGGTTAGCATTCCACCCTTCTAGAGGGACACGACATGTACAGAACCTGAAACCCCGGTAAAATCAGACATGGCCTCAGCTCCACAAAATGGATGCTGCCACCACAGACACAAGTCTGCCCTCCTGCTGCTGGGAGTCCTTCCAGCTTGGGAGACGTGGACAAAGGGTTTCCTGCCAGGGGAGGTGCGTGCACCACCCCAGACAGGATTTTGTGTATTGGTCAGGTAGGGCTTGAATAGAATCAGACATGCCTGAGGCTCACAAGGAGCCTCGGTGCATATGCCAGTTCAAACCGGTCCTGGGGCACACCAGCCCCGGACCTGGGGCGAGCTGGACAAAGGATTGGGGGTGTAACCACCCCCCTTCCTGGTCCCACCCTTAGGGAGGGACCTAGCAGGTAGTCCGGCCCCTAGAATCTGCTTAAAGGTAGGAGCTGTGTCCTAAGACTTCAGACATCCTGGAATCAACTTGAAACCAAGAAGAAGACGGGAACTTTGACATTCTGCTGCACAGAAGACAGAAGGAAATCTCCCCTATGGTCAGGGAGTGACCATCTTGCTAACGCAAGCACCATCCAGCAAGTCAACGTCTGCTTTGCCGCCGCCTCCCGCTGGAGCCCGAGCCCAAAGACCAACAAGAACTGGACCTCCAGACCTCTCACAGCCCGATCCACAGTCCCTGCAAAGAAGGAACCCGTGGAGGCACCGAGACATGTGGAGCCAGCCATCTTGGAAAGACACTCGACAAGCTGCAAGCTCAACAACAGAGGCTCCCTCCGAGTTGTGCTTTGGGTCCTGAGAAGCCCAACATCCGAGCAGCATCTGCACCAAAGGTGAGCTCTCCAGCATCTCCACGATCTGCGTGGGGCCCCTCTGCACTTTGCAACTTGACGCACCTGCCCGGTCCCTGGCCCGTTGGCTAGTGGCCATTTTGGCAACCTAATTTGAAAACTACGATGCTGGTCTAGTTGCTCCAGACTGGCCCCTGCTTCCCTTCAAAGAAGCAGCCCCTCTGACCTTGCTGGTCAGAGTAATCAGCTTTCTTTGATTCCTGCAACCCCTGCTTTTGCCAAGGCTTGTTTGCTTCTGTTGAGTCGCCGACACCGCCGACAGCGAGAGCCTGCGTGGGACAGCTCGTGAACCGACTCCTCTACGTCGTCAACCTTCAGGAACCATGTGGCTACAGAGACAAGCTACACCTCTTTGCCTGTTTTGCACCCGACATCGCCTGGTACCTACCTGGTGCCACGCCGGTCACTGGCTAGTGACTGTGAACACTGTCCCCTCTGCTTTCAGGTCTTCTACAACTCCGATCCACCCTTGGATCCACCGCATCTCTTCTGGACCGACCGCCTGCAGCATCTTTGTCATCAGGCTCCATTGAACAGATAGACGAAACCTAACGCACTTCGAGATCTATGCACCTGCTTCCTGTGGGTGAGGTAAAGCTGGCACTCCGGTGCCCAAGTGTAGAGAAACATCTCTAGTGTCTGTGTTTTAAGTCTTAAGTTCGTAGTCCATCCAGAAGACCCTTCTAGCAGTAACTTTTGAACTATTACGCACCCATTGAAATCCTACGGGCGCCCGCGTGTAACTTTCCTCACTGCACACGCGACCCGTGGACCTCCTGGTCACTAACTAAAGTTAGCTCCTTGTAGGCCCAGCGATTCTAGAGGCCCTAGGCCTTTTTCCTTTCCTATTCGTGGTACTTATACCACTATTTTAGTATATGGTTTGAACGGCCACCAGGGCCTATCCATATAAAGTGCAACTTCTGTATATTGTAATACTTTCTTGTTTAACGATTTGTGCTCCTGTGCTCATAAAGAGTCTAGGGGATACTTTGAGTAATAAATACATATATATTTTGAATATATATCTGTGTGGTGTCCTTTCATTGGTATAAAGGGGGGTTACATATGGTAAAACAGCTTGCTTTACATGCCAAAACGAGTTTAGCCTGAAAGACTGCTTAGCCTACGCTACCACTAGGGCAGCTGGTCCGAAAAGGTTGACTTACAACCACACCATAAGGGTTGCTTGGCATGGTACAAGGTGGTCACTTTAACTAGTGAACATCATATACCAGGCCAACTTCTCACATTGGTGAGCAGCGGTTGGATTTGAGCTTGCTGTATTTTACCTCTGTAATCTCTGGTGAGTAGACAAAATATCGGAAATGTAATATCGATATACAAAAATATCGAAGTCAAAATATCGATGGAACAATATATCTCAGTAATTAATATCGATGTAAAAAATGTCGAGATTGTTATGTGTAGTAAAATATCGAGGTATAGTATATCGAAAGACATAATATCGTGTAGTAAAAATATTGAAAAAGGATAGTATTTTGTCATTTTGTGATTTGTTAAAAATTATTGTTTAGAAGTGTTAGAAAATGTTTATTTAAGTGTATTAAAAATAATATTTTTGTTTCTAATAATATAATATTTTTAATTTTGATAAATAATTTTAGGAGCGGGATGTTGGGTTTATAGGGGATAAGGGTGGGGAGTGTTTTAAAAATATATATTTGAAATAAAATATTGTAAAAATTTTTTGTACAATTTGAATTTAAATTTTGAACAAAATTGCAATATTTACATTTTAATTAGGAAAATATTTTTATTAGTGGGATGTTGTGTATATAGGGGTTAAGGGTGGGGAGTGTTTTGGAAATAAATATTAAATTAAAAATTTTATGATATAATTTTATAAATAAATTTAGGAATAAAATTGAAATTTAAAAATTTTAATAATAAATTTAATGTAATAAGTGGGAATTTGGGTTCATAGGGGATAAGGGTGGGTATTGTATTAGAAATAAATTTAATATAATATATTTAAAAAAAAAATGAAATTTCAAATTTGTTCTTAAAATTTAAATGTTAAATTTTTAATAATAAAATAAATGTAATAAGTGGGATTTTGGGGTTATAGGGGATAAGGGTGGGGATTGTTTTATAAATATATTTAAAATTTTATAAAAAATATAGCAATTTACATTTTGGTATTAAAATTTAAATTTAAATTTTTTTATAATAAAATAAATGTAATAAGTGGAATTTTGGGGTTATAGGGGATAAGGGTGGGGAGTGTTTTAGAAATATATTTAATATTTAATATTTTATAAAAAAAAATGGAAATTTCAAATTTGGTATTAAAATTAAAATTTAAAATTTTTAATAATAAAATAAATTTAATAAGTGGGATTTTGGGGTTATAGGGGATAAGGGTGGGGAGTGTTTTAGAAATATATTTAATATTTTATACAAAAATATAGAAATTTCAAATTTGGTATTAAAATTAAAATTAAATATTTTTAATAATAAATTAAATGTAATAAGTGGGATTTTGGGGTTATAGGGGATAAGGGTGGGGAGTGTTTTACAAATATATATAATATTTTATATTTAAAAAATAAAAATGGAAATTGCAATTTTGGTATTAAACGTTAAATTTAATAATTTTAATAATAAAATAAATGTAATAAGTGGGATTTAGGGGTTATAGGGGATAAGGGTGGGGAGTGTTTTAGAAATAGATAACAAATTTAATATTTATTAAAACAAATTTACATTTAGAAATGTTCTTTGAATAAAAATGTAACAATTTTAAGAAGATAATTAATTTAATAAGAGGGATGTAGGATTTATAGGGGATAAGGGTGGGTAGTGTTTAGAAATTAGTAATTAGTTTAAAAAAATCCAAAAAATATAGTAACCCTAATTCAATATAGATTGGAGTGGGAATAGTAAATTATTTATGGTCAGTGTCCAGCACCTACTCTAATTTATTATAGACTGGAGTGGGAATAGTAAATTATTTATGGTCAGTGTCCAGCATCTACTCTAATTTATTGTAGAATGGAGTGGGAATAGTAAATTATTTATGGTCAGTGTCAAGCACCTACTCTAATTTATTATAGACTGGAGTGGGAATAGTAAATTATTTATGGTCAGTGTCCAGCATCTACTTTAATTTATTATAGACTGGAGTGGGAATAGTAAATTATTTATGGTCAGTGTCCAGCACCTACTCTAATTTATTATAGACTGGAGAGGGAATAGTAAATTATTTATGGTCAGTGTCCAGCACCTACTCTAATTTATTGTAGAATGGAGTGGGAATAGTAAATTATTTATGGTCAGTGTCAAGCATCTACTCTAATTTATTATAGACTGGAGTGAGAATAGTAAATTATTTATGGCCAGTGTCCAGCACCTACTCTAATTTATTATAGACTGGAGTGGGAATAGTAAATTAGTTATGGTCACTGTCCAGCACCTACTCTAATTTATAATAGACTGGAGTGGAAATAGTAAATGATTTATGGTCACTGTCCAGCACCTACTCTAGTTTATTATAGACTGGAGTGGGAATAGTAAATTATTTATGGTCACTGTCCAGCACCTATTCTAATTTATTATAGACTGGAGTGGGAATAGTAAATTATTTTAGGTCACTGTCCAGCACCTACTTTAATTTATTATAGATGGGAGTGGGAATAGTAAATTGTTTATGTTTACTGAGCAGCAGCTACTGTATCCTATTGTACAGTGGAGTGGTAATAGGAAATTATTCATGTTTACTGGCCAGCATCTATCTACTACAATTTATTGTAGATTAGAGTGGAAATAGGTAATAGTTTATGTTTAGTGTTTTAAGTATTTATCTTGTTTTGTTATAGTTTGTAGTTATAATAGTATATAAATTGTGTATTATTTATTTAATTAATTTAAATAGCATTGGAAGTGTAGAAGTAGTTATTTTTACTTTGGAACATGTACTGTGATTATTGTTAAGTGCAGTGGTTCTAGTATATTTTGAGGTTTACTGTCTGGTATTTCATGAAATTAAATTACATTGATATAGCAATAGTAAAAATATATTTTAGTGTATATTAATTGTATTTTATTATTATATATTGGATTTGTACTAATTAATTCAATATTTATAGTTTAGGATAATAAATACATTTAAAGTTATAATGTGATATGTTTACTGATATATTTAATATTATTAGTAGGAAAAAAATATGAATATTTTGTATTGCAATAATGGGTAATGGCATTCTGTAATTTTAGTATATTTATTGATTTTTATTTTTGTAAAAACAATTTTTTCTATGTGTTAAATATTCATAATAGAAGGTAAATATTAATAATCAGAGAACCACAATTAATAAGATAAGAACATGGTATTTATTGTACATTTTCTAATTTTTTATTGTTTATTGATTTGAGTAAGATCATTCAGAAATATCATTATTTACATTGTAATTAAATTCAAACATATTGAATATAGGTCAGAACAAATGTTATGTACATTTACTATATTTTCTACCATTTTTTAATAAATTAAAATTAATATTAATAATGTTGTAGAATTTAGTGTTTTAAATTAAATTTAACATAGCAATAGGTTTTGTAAATCTTTATACAAAACATTTGGCAAATATTTTCATATATAAACATTTTAATATTTGTAGTACAAACATGTTATTCGTTTTTTATTAATATTAATATGTAAAATATTAATATTAATTTGTTTACAATGTTTTCAAAACAAACATATTTTTAACATAAATAAAATTTTAGCATTCATGCAAAATATTTGTAACAATTTTTCATACATTGTTTTGTAGTATTTTCTTTTTAGAAATTATAATAATAAATATTTTATATTTTGTAATATTTATTTTTATAATTTTACACATTAGGAACATTTGTTGACAATTTGTAGGTACATGAAAAAAATAGGTCTATTTTTGCTAAATAATATAAAATATTTGTGTGTGAATTTACTTTTTTACCTGATTTAATGAGGGTTTTTTGGTATAGTTAAATGTTTTATTATGTTTTGGGCACTCTATTTTGTAACCCGGTAATGTTGTTTTGGGTCATTTGGTTTGAAGGTAAGCTCGCGGTTGGGAGTTACTTCGCGTCCTGAAAGGTAAGGTTTGTTTTATATGTTTTAGATGGTTTAAAACTTTATTTTGAGCCTAGTTAGATAATGTTTAGTGTAGTTGTATATATATTAGTTATATTTGGAAATGTTATGTGTTAGAGTTGCGTGTTGTGTTTTTACGTGTTTTTAACGTTGTGTAGGCATGTTTTGAGAGTTAGGTTTAAGGTGTTTAATGTATATTTAGAACTGTTTTAAATCTAGTACTATTGTTAGTAAGTGTTTATGTGTTGTTTTATGTGGGTGGGAATGTATGTTGCTTTGTTTTTATACTTTCTTTTCTAGGTTCTTCGTTTCGGATGGAGTCGTTGTTTTTTTTTAAAGAAGTGTGTGTTCATTTTATTGAACAATATGTTTTTTACACTTCTTTAAATGTTTCGGTTTTCATGGATCGTTTTTTAATATTTTTAACTATTTTCGGGTTTTTCATGGTTTTTCGAAGGATATTTGGTGAATGGATTATGGATTTAATCGACAGTTGTATTTTTGCATTTTTTTGGGGGAACCTTTTTTTTTATGTTTGGATTGTGTAAGCAGGAAATGGATTTTTCCGAGTTTGGAATAAACTTGGTAAGTTAATTTATTATTATTTCTTGTGGGTGGGTATTGTTTAATATTATTGTTTATTTTTATTTTATTACAAATATTATTCACGTGTGTTAATATATTTTTGACAATATGTATAAATATGTTACACACAGTAATTATTTTTGTAATAAGATAAATATATTTTATGTGTTTGATATTATTGAAAATGAGTAATTAGTCATTTATTTGTATTGGTCTTTTAAAGAAGTGTTTTAGCTATGATGTTTAGGTATTCTAGGCCTTTGGTAGTAGGGTACAATTTTACTTGTTGCTCTAGATATTTATACATTTGTTTAGTTTGTTTTGAGGTTTTTGGAGTTAGCTGAGTTATGGATTGTTCCATTCGGAACTCTTGATAACTCTGTTCTTTTTGTAGGCATGATATAAATCTTTCTAGTGTTGGTTTTGTTCTGCCTGTTGATTGTAGGAAGGCGTTATGCCATCCTTCAACTGCGTTATTAGTTTTGGATTCTCCATTTAATGTGCTTCTATATACGTTCCACCAGGGAATTAAGAATTTAGGGTTTCTTCTGTGGCCAGATCTATGTAGTCTGCCTACCCATGTATCTTCGAAATAGTCCAATAGTGAACTTAGATTTTCTTCATTTTGTTTGTAGAAGGCGCTGTCTATTAAAATGTTGTAATGTTCTGTTACGTCTGTGTCAGGTACATAAGCTAGTGCTATGAGTTTTTTTATTTGATATGCAAAAGCTGAATTAGTTGCATATTCAATGCTTAGGGCTGATTTTTGCATGTGTCTCCATAGGCATTGATTAAAATGATAGTAACAGCCTTGTATGGAGGTATGGGGGTGTGTTTTTAATATAGTATTAATCATTGCATGTTTAAAATCTAGGATTATTTTTTGTGGGGAAAAGTTATTTGTTTTTTGTTTCATTGTATTTAATAGTTCAGTGTATGTGGAGTTATGTTTGTTTGGTAATAATGTGTAAATTAATGGTATATTGCAATTGTGATATAGGACATGTATTGTATATAGTTGGAAAAAGGGTTTGGGACATATGGTAAAAGTCCCATCCATCATCCAGTTCTGTGATTCTTGTAGTTTACAGAGATTATTAGCGGTTCCAAATATTATTTTTCTTTTGTCATTGTTTTTATTATCAAAAATGACAAATGGTTCTTTGTTTAAAGTTATACTTTGTTCTGGACTTAGAATAACTTCACTATATGTGTGAGGAATTGGGGTTGAAGTAGTAGTGGTTTTTTTAGTACGTGCTATAGTTCTTTTGAGTGAAGTTACAGATGGCATTTGTGTAGTAGCAGTTTTAGGAATTTTGGGAAGCTGCTCTTTTAAAATTACACTTGTAGGTTTTTGAGAACTTGTGCTAGCTTCCTTTATAGTTTCTAAAGCAGATCTGACTTCTATTTCAGTAATGTTTGGTGGGTGGTTATGTTCTCTAGTGTACAGTACTGTTGTTTGTCGTGTTGTAGCACGCCCATAGCACTTATTAGAGTAGTATTTAGTGCATTTCCAGTTAACTTTTAAACCATACACTTTTTCCTATGTGTAAGTGTGTCCCATATAGCATAGTAACATTTTTCCCTTCTGGCTTGTTATGAATTCAGCTCCTTCAGTCATTTTGATGTAGCTTTATCTATGAAAAATATATATTATAGTTATTATATATGCTGTTGTATTAATTTTCTGTAGAAAAAAAACAATATTTAGTTACTATATACTTACAAAGTTGGTTTTGATGTGTTTGAGTAGAATGCTTTTTATCCTTTATTTGTGGAATTTTCTTCTAGTATTTTCTTTCTCTGGAAAAGAAAAGTAAATGTGTTTTAATAATTGTTTCTATATTTTTATAGGGAATGGTTAGGGGATTTGTAATTGGGATTTAATTAGGGTGGTATTTTAATCTATTAGTTGATTTTTGGTTGTGAAATACTTACTTTTTAGTTGTATCTTTTTTGGTGCTGTTCTGTATTTTCTTAATTTCCTGTAGTGAAAACATGAAATAGAAAGAAGACATTTATTTATTTATAGTGTATGTATATTGTAATTACAATTTATTAGATTTGAGTCTTAATGAGTATAATATAATTAACTTACTTTTGATAGTTTTAAATATTTGCTCTATGTTGATTTCCTTATATCTGCAGTTGCAATCCAGTAGATTTTCTTCTTCATTCAATTTCGTTTTTTGGGTTCTGGACTGTGAATGAAGTTGAACTTCTTTTTATAGTGCTTCGGATGTTGTAATCTGTGATTTATTGGTTAGTTTGAATTAGGAGTGTTTTTCTTGGTTAGTTCGAATTTGTTTTTTTTTTATTCTGGTAGTTAGTTTCCTAATAAGGGAAACGCTAATTAGTCGTTTTGTGGTGTATTATTCTATATGTATTTTTCTAAACATTATATTATGTATTGTATGCATGAATTGATAAAGTATAATTTAATAATATAGTTGTTTAATGTAGGAAGGTTGTTAGTAATGTTTTAGTAAATAGTTAAATTTTTTAATCGATTTTTAAATGTAGTAAATATATAATAGTTTAATATTCATTTTGTGTAGAGTTAAAAGACATTATTTGGTGTTTATGTTGTTTGATTTTAGGTTTTAATTGAATGTTATATAGTCGATATTAGTAAAATGGAGATATTTTAGTGGTCGATATTTTAGTTTACGATATTTTGTAATGAAGTATATGTATGTTACTGAGCGTCGATATTTCAGGATTTCGATAACTGTGTTTGCGATATTTTGTGTACCTATATTTATGTAGTTCGATATTGTGTGTTCGATATTTTTGTAATGTTTTAAATAAGTATGTGATGTCGATAATAATGTGATCGATAATTTTGTATCGATATATTTGTAGGTCGATTTTTTGTCTTTCGATATTGTGTCAGTGATTCGTAATCTCTTTGTTACCAATTGAAAGATCATACAGGTACCTTTAGGTACATATAAAACAAGAATAGTTATCTACTTAAGTTCTACTGAACTTAGTTGTTGTAGAGCAAAGGGAGTAGCACACCCTGACTACAACTACTAGATAGGTTTAGTAGGAAAACCCAAGTGTAGGTAGTTGCAACACATCCACCCACACTTAAGAGCAATGGCTGGGGCAGAGGGGTCCAAAGTACCCATCTCTGCCAAGAGTGCCCCCAGAGGGCACCATCCATCTTTGCTACCCTAAACCAGAATGAGCTCAGGCAGTTGGCAAATATCAGGGGCCTTAAACAGCCCAGGAACCCTACCTCTGCTGAACTCAGAGAACTCTTACAGACTGATGAAGATAAGAGAGCTCTCAAGAAAGCTTCCCAGTTAGGCCCCTTAGGGACTGGAACAGGCGGCCCTCCTTCTGAAGATGCTACTGAAGCACCCCTTCCTAACAGTCGCCCCTTAGTTGAGAATCAGACTACAGATGATGAGGATCAGCATAGGGATGAGGATGACAAAGGGGGTGAGTCTGATAGTGGCAGTAGTTCTGATGGGAGAAATAGTCCAGTACCAAGTGTTATACTTGGCACAACTAACCTAAGGCTATTGGGGACTGACAATGGGTTCCCCCCATTGAATCTCCCCAGTGGACTTAACCAGGGGTTTGGGAGACAGAGGAATCACTCAGGTGACTCTAAAGCCTCTCATACCTCTAGAGGCTCTCAAGGTCACTCCAGAAGAAGGATGACCAGCCCTCAGAGGAGGGAGCATGAGGCCAGAATGCAGGAAGCTCAGTTAAGGATCAGGAAGCAGGCGCTAGAAGTAGCCCTGATGGAAGAGAAACTGATCAAGGCTAGGCAACCTGGAGAGAGTGGGTCTGTACCCACTGGTGGCAGCATTGTCCCCAAGGACAAAGATAGGGTCTTTGATAATAGGAACCTGTCCAAGGTTGTGCCCCCCTACAAAAGTGGGGATGACATCCACAAATGGATGACTGCTCTTGAGAGAGCCTGCAAAGTACAGCAGGTTCCTGAGGACCAGTGGGCAGCAATCTTATGGCTCTCCTTTGAAGGTAGAGGCAGAGATAGACTCCTCACTGTTAGAGAGGAGGATGTCAGAAACTACAGAGCCCTGAAGAGTGTCCTGGTTGATGGGTTAGGCTTAACCACTGAACAGTACAGGTTAATGTTCAGAGATACCCAGAAGACACAGACTCAGGACTGATCTGAATATATTGATTGTGCCACTAAGGCTTTGGAGGGTTGGTTGCTGGGAAGTAAGGTGTCTGATTATACAGGATTGTACAATTTGATGATGAGAGAACAGATTTTAAATAACTGTCAGAACCAGCAACTGCATCAACACTTGGTTGACTCAGATCTGACCTCTCCCCAAGAATTGGGAAAGAAGGCAGACAAATGGGTCAGAACCAGGGTTAAGCAAAAGAACCAGAACCAGGGCCAAGGGGGTGATCAGAAGAAAACAGACCAAAAGGGTGATCAGAAATCCAAAGACCAGAAGTCTTCAACAGGGCCCCAAACTAGTACTAATGAGGGTGGGTCCCAACAATCTAAAGGGAAGAAGAAAGAAGGTCCAAAGAAACCCTGGTGCAAATCTTGCAAGAATACAACTCACTGGACTAGTGATTGTAAGAAAGGTGGAGCCCCCAACTCTGTTGCCCCTAAGGCACCTGCTCCCAGTAGTACTGTTAGCAGTGTTGGTCCCCAGACAAAGGGTGTAGTGGGAATCACTATGGGAACTGAAGGGGATTCTGACTTAGACAGAACCCTTACACAGGCAGTCTTGATCTGTGATGGGGACATGGATTTGTCCCTGACTGTGAGCCCCAGTAACCTGGGCAAGTACAGACAGACTCCATTGATAAATACAAAAGTGGCTCAACCTACAGGGACACATGTGCCAGTGTCACTATGGTGACACCAGGCTTTGTGGATCCTGGACAGTACATGCCAGGTGAGAATTACCTGGTGACCAATGCCAGCAATACCACTACTTCTCATAGTGTGGCTATTGTTAACTTCTCATGGGGAGGGGTAACTGGCCTCAAAAGGGTTGTGGTTAGTGCAGACCTCCCAGTAGAATGTGTGTTGGGCAATGACCTAGAGAGTTCTCTATGGTCAGAAGTGGAGTACAGGACACATGCAGAGATGTTAGGTATATCACCACATGTCCTTGCTGTGACCATGTCACAGGCCAACAAGTGCCTTACTGAACCTCAGGTCTTGGATCCTGGAACAATGGACCAAGCACGTTCCAAGAAGAAGAACAGGAGGGTTAAGGCTGTGCCTTCCCCCCTGCCTCCAAGTGATGATCAGCCTTTCCAGGAATATGATCTAGAGAACCCTGAAGGAACTGTCCCTGAAGAGCTTGAACCTGACCAGGTTGAGTTTCTGGGGACAGGGGGGCCTTCCAGGGCTGACTTGAGGCAGGCTCAGTTATCCTGTCCCTCTCTTGAACCCCTCAGACAGCTGGCTGCTGCTGAGGCTGCTGGGAATGCTCAAGGTACCCATAAAGTGTATTGGGATGATGGGCTCCTTTATTCAGAGGCTAGAGACCCAAAACCTGGTGCAACCAGGAGGTTGGTTATACCTCTGCAATTTAGGGGCTTCCTTCTTACCTTGGCCCATGATATTCCTCTAGCAGGACACTTAGGCCAAAACAAGACTTGGGACAGGCTTGTCCCTCACTTTCACTGGCCTCACATGAATGAAGATACCAAGGAGTTTTGTCGCTCCTGTGTGACCTGCCAAGCCAGTGGCAAATCAGGTGGCACAACAAAGGCCCCCCTCATACCACTACCTGTGGTGGGGGTTCCCTTTGAAAGAGTGGGGATAGATATAGGGGGTCCCATGGATCCCCCCACTGCATCTGGGCACAGATTTATACTGGTGGTAGTGGATCATGCCACCAGGTACCCAGAGGCAATTCCCCTTAGGACCACAACAGCTCCTGTAGTGGCCAGGGCCCTACTGGGAGTATTCTCCAGAGTGGGGTTTCCTAAGGAGGTCATTTCTGACAAAGGTACCAACTTCATGTCAGGATACTTGACAGCTATGTGGAAGGAATGTGGTGTCAACTACAAGTTCACCACCCCTTATCACCCACAATGCAATGGGCTTGTTGAGAGATTCAACAAGACCCTAAAGGGTATGATCAAAGGATTACCTGAAAAGCTCAGGCGAAGATGGGACATCCTTCTATCCTGCCTTCTGTTTGCTTACAGAGAGGTCCCACAAAAAGGAGTTGGCTACAGCCCCTTTGAATTGTTGTTTGGGCACCCTGTAAGAGGCCCACTGTGTTTGGTGAAGGAAGGATGGGAGTTACCTCTCAAAAAGCCTAAGCAAGACATAGTGGACTATGTACTTGGTCTCCGCTCCAGGATGGCTGAGTATATGGAGAAGGCATCCAAAAACCTTGAGGCAAGCCAGGCCTTACAGAAAGCTTGGCATGACCAAAAGGCTGTCTTGGTTGAGTTTCAGCCAGGACAGAAGGTATGGGTGTTGGAGCCAGTGGCCCCAGCAGCACTCCAAGACAAATGGTCTGGACCCCATACAATCCTGGAAAAGAAGGGAGAGGTTACCTACTTGGTGGACCTAGGCACTCCCAGGAGTCCCCACAGGGTACTCCATGTTAACAGGTTAAAAGCATATGTTGACAGGGCAGACATGGGCTTGCTCATGGCTACAGATGAGGGACAGGAGGAAGAGAGTGACCCTCTCCCAGACCTGTTGTCTCAGAACCCTGAAGATGGTTCAGTTGAAGGAGTGACCCTTGGTGGCAACTTCACTGAGCATCAGCAGATTGAATGCAGACAGGTTCTACAATCATTTCAGCATATGTTCTCACTGATACCTAGTCAAACCGACTGGTGTACCCATGTGGTGGACACTGGTCACAGTCTTCCTGTAAAGAACAAACTTTACAGACAACCTGACCACGTCAGGGACGGTATAAAGGCTGAGGTACACAAAATGCTGGAACTAGGTGTTATTGAGCCCTCAGAAAGCCCCTGGGCTAGCCCAGTGGTTCTGGTCCCCAAACCTCACACCAAAGATGGCAAGAGAGAGATGAGGTTCTGTGTGGATTACAGAGGACTCAATGCTGTCACTAGGACAGATGCACATCCTATTCCAAGGGCAGATGAGCTCATAGATACACTGGCTTCTGCTAAGTTTTTGAGCACATTTGATTTGACAGCTGGCTATTGGCAAATCAGATTAGCTGAGGAGTCTAAGGCCAAAACAGCATTTTCAACCCCAGGTGGGCACTACCAAATTGTGGTGATGCCCTTTGGTCTGAAGAATGCACCTGCCACCTTCCAAAGGTTGGTGAATCAAGTCCTTACTGGGTTGGATGACTTTTGCACAGCATATCTTGATGACATTGCTGTCTTTAGCTCCACCTGGGAGGATCACCTGATCCACCTGAAGAAGGTACTTGAGGCTCTGCAAAAGGCAGGCCTCACTATCAAGTTCACTAAGTGCCAGACAGGGCAGAGTAAGGTTGTTTATTTGGGCCACCTTGTAGGTGGAGGCCAAGTTCAACCACTGGAGAGTAAGATACAATCCATCAAGGACTGGTCCCCTCCAACCACCCAGACTCAAGTTCGAGCTTTCTTGGGCTTGACTGAGTACTACAGGAAGTTTGTTAAGAACTATGGGTCCATTGTGACTCCTCTTAATGATCTGACATCCAAGAAGATGCCCAAAAAGGTTCAGTGGACAGTAAGCTGTCAAAAGGCATTTGATGACCTGAAGGAGGCCATGTGCTCTGCACCTATCCCGAAAAGTCCTGACTACTCCAAAGAGTTTATTGTCCAAACAGATGCTTCTGAGTTGGATGTGGGAGCTGTGCTGTCACAACTTAATGTAGATGGTCAAGACCAACCCATTGCTTTTATTAGCAGAAGGTTGACCCCCAGAGAGAAGAATTGGTCAGCTATTGAGAGGGAGGCCTTTGCTGTGGTGTGGGCCCTGAAGAAGCTGAGGCCATACTTGTTTGGCACTCACTTCAAGATTCAGACCGACCATAAGCCCCTCTTGTGGCTAAATCAGATGAAGGGTGAAAACCCCAAACTGCTTAGGTGGTCCATTTCCCTACAGGGGATGGACTTTACAGTGGAGCACCGGCCAGGTGCTGACCATGGGAATGCAGATGGTCTCTCCAGGTACTTCTACTTAGGACATGAAGACGAGACTGGTCAAGGCTAGTTTAATGTCCCCGCGTTTGGGGGGGGTTGTGTAGGAGAGTAGGGTCTGCTATCCTATGGTCACCCCAAATTTTTGCTTTTTGCTTCACTGGTTTTTGACATATTGAGGCTGTGGGCCTGCCAATCAGACCCCCAGCCTGCTGTTCTCTCTACTAAATTGAAACTATGCACTATAGGTGCATAACCCATTGGAACTAGATCACCCTGTGAGCCCCTGTACCAGTGTACACTAGGTACCCAGGGCATTGGTGTATCTAAGGCCTACCAGGGGCTGAAGCATGTATTGTGCCACCCCTGGACTGGCCTAACAAATTTGACACAACTGGCTGATCACTCAGCTGGGGTAAGTTGGTGTATCCACCTCTTACTTAGGTGTAGTATACCTATACCTAACCTTAAATGGAACACATGTTAACCTATAAGTCACTCCTATGGCAGGCCTTGACAATCCTGAAGGCAGAGTGCTTGGTTCCATGTGAGATGGTGCTCTGGCATGAGCTGAGCCCGTCTGCAGTGGTCGGAACAACTCCCTTCTACCGTTTCCAGATATCGTCATACCATATACTCTTAAGTGCATTATGAACCTCGCGGTTAAATGCTATCTTTGGTTTGGCTTTATCAAAACATGTTGAGTAAGGTGTCATACGAATTGGAATACTAACCCCTCGCAAATTCTGGCGACGGGGTTAGCATTCCACCCTTCTAGAGGGACACAACATGTACAGTACCTGAAACCCGGGTAAAATCAGACATGGCCTCAGCTCCACAAAATGGATGCTGCCACCACAGACACAAGTCTGCCCTCCTGCTGCTGGGAGTCCTTCCAGCTTGGGAGACGTGGACAAAGGGTTTCCTGCCAGGGGAGGTGCGTGCTCCACCCCAGACAGTATTTTGTGTATTGGTCAGGTAGGGCTTGAATAGAATCAGACATGCCTGAGGCTCACAAGGAGCCTTGGTGCATATGCCATTTCAAACCGGTCCTGGGGCACACCAGCCCCGGACCTGGGGCGAGCTGGACAAAGGATTGGGGGTGTAACCACCCCCTTCCTGGTCCCACCCTTAGGGAGGGACCTAGCAGGTAGTCCGGCCCCTAGAATCCGCTTAAAGGTAGGAGCTGTGTCCTAAGACTTCAGACATCCTGGAATCAACTTGAAACCAAGAAGAAGACGGGAACTTCGACATTCTGCTGCACAGAAGACAGAAGGAAATCTCCCCTATGGTCAGCGAGTGACCATCTTGCTAACGCAAGCACCATCCAGCAACTCAACGTCTGCTTTGCCGCCGCCTCCCGCCGGAGCCCGAGTCCAGAGACCAACAAGAACTGGACCTCCAGACTTCTCACAGCCCAATCCACAGTCCCTGCAAACAAGGAACCCATGGAGGCACCGAGACACGTGGAGCCAGCCATCTTGGAAAGACACTCGACAAGCTGCAAGCGCAACAACAGAGGCTCCCTCCGAGTTGTGCTTTGAGACCTGAAAAGCCCAACATCCGAGCAGCACCTGCACCAAAGGTGAGCCCTCCAGCATCTCCACGATCTGCGTGGGGCCCCTCTGCACTTTGCGACTCGATGCGCCTGCCCGGTCCCTGGCCCGTTGGCTAGTGGCCATTTTGGCGACCTAATTTGAAAACTACGATGCTGGTCTGGTTGCTCCAGACTTGCCCCTGCTTCCCTCCAAAGGAGCAGCCCCTCTGACCTTGCTGGTCAGAGTAATCAGCTTTCTTCGATTCCTGCAACCCCTACTTTTGCCAAGGCTTGTTTGCTTCTTTTGAATCGCCGACACCGCCGACAGCGAGAGCCTGCGTGGGACAGCTCGTGAACCGACTCCTGGACGTCGTCAACCTTCAGGAACCACGTGGCTACAGAGACAAGCTACACCTCTTTGCCTGTTTTGCACCAGACATCGCCTGGTACCTACCTGGTGCCACGCCGGTCACTGGCTAGTGACTGTGAACACTGTCCCCTCTGCTTTCAGGTCTTCTACAACTCTGATCCACCCATGGATCCACCGCATCTCTTCTGGACCGACCGCCTGCAGCATCTTTGTCATCAGGCTCCATTGAACAGATAGACGAAACCTGACGCACTTCGAGACCTATGCACCCGCTTCCTGTGGGTGAGGTAAAGCTGGCACTCCGGTGCCCTAGTGTAGAGCAACATCTCTAGTGTCTGTGTATTAAGTCTTAAGTTCGTAGTCCATCCAGAAGACCCTTCTAGCAGTAACTTTTGAACTATTACGCACCCATTGAAAACCTATGGGCGCCCGCGTGTAACTTTCCTCACTGCACACGCGACCCGTGGACCTCCTGGTCACTAACTAAAGTTAGCTCCTTGTAGGCCCAGCGATGCTAGAGGCCCTAGGCCTTTTTCCTTTCCTATTCGTGGTACTTATACCACTATTTTAGTATATGGTTTGAACGGCCACCAGGGCCTATCCATATAAAGTGCAACTTCTGTATATTGTAATACTTTCTTGTTTACCGATTTGTGCTCCTGTGCTCATAAAGTGTCTAGGGGATACTTTGAGTAATAAATACATATATATTTTGAATATATATCTGTGTGGTGTCCTTTCATTGGTATAAAGGGGGTTACATATGGTAAAACAGCTTGCTTTACATGCCAAAACGAGTTTAGCCTGAAAGACTGCTTAGCCTACGCTACCACTAGGGCAGCTGGTCCAAAAAGGTTGACTTACAACCACACCATAAGGGTTGCTTGGCATGGTACAAGGTGGTCTCTTTAACTAGTGAACATCATATACCAGGCCAACTTCTCACAATGGCGCAGACGGACTTGCCTTTGTGCCCATTTGGCGCACCAGTGGCACACCTGCTGCGCATGGCCGCACAGCGGCTGCCATTAAGTAGTGCTGCGGGGGGGCTGGACAGCTGGGAGGCGGGAAACGTGGTAAAGGACACTGGAGGGGGCGGGCTGCAAGGGATTGCAGCATCAACGAGGGGGAGGAAAGGGGAAAAGGAACTGTACAAAATCACAAAACCCAAATAAGGCAAAGAAAAAAGAACAAAGCCAAAGGTAGAAAGCAACGGGGAAGAGCAGAAAGAGGGACAGGAACAGCAGAAAAGAGAGACAGGAGGGAAGTCAAGCAGCAAAGCAGTGACTCTCTTCCACTGGACTAGCAACGATGAGGCGCAGGCAAGACCATGTGGGGGAAGGAGGGCCTCGAACACCTGACCTCAGGGTCAGAGGATCCAGCAGCAGCAGATAGCAGATGGAGACAGCAGCAGCAACTACCAGACGGCACTGCGCTGTGGGAAGAGCAAGTCCACTAAGGGATAATCCCCTGTACACCCAAAGCTCACTACCAGGGGGCAAGGAAAGGCAGCGCCATTTGGTTACCTCTTCAGGACTAACAGTGGTGAACTGATTCCATGTTTCCCAGTTCCCTAGCGTGTAACGGCGGATCAAGCTGCATACCCAAGGGCCTGGGCCCGAACCGGCCCCCTTGACACTGGCACCCGCTGCCAACAATGGCCAATCTCAGCAACTTGAGCCAGTTAGTAGAGTCCCCCACGAATCTTGTGTGGTGTCCTCGACAATGTGCGTCCTCCGCAGCGCAGAGATTGCTCAAGGCACAGTGTGCACCACCCACAGGTGCTAGGCCTGGGCCTGACACGACTCCCAGATCTCCCCCGTTCCCTGTCCCACCTTCTCTTCACCTGGACATTGACACCGGGGCTCAATCTATCGCGCTCTCTCTGAATCTGTAACTCAGCCAGCAGGAGCCTCAGCTGGGTGAAATTTCACAAGCTTGGGTTCAGCAGTCGCCGCCAGGTCCGCTGGGGAACCTCCAGATGCAGGTGCTGTAACAGGGCACCCTTGGGCATGAAGTTGCAGCGCTCCCCCCACAAAAGTCTGGCACAGCTCAGAGACCTCATCCTCCACAGCGTCCGGCCAGCGACACATCCTCCTGCCTGTGGTGCAGAGAGGCGCGGCCCACCATTGGCAATCTTCTGCATGCACCCCAGTGTAGTGGTGGCATGTGTTATGAAAAGCAGACCTTCCTACATCAGTGTGCAGTAGCACCTCTACCGATCACAGCTCCAAGGGGCGCCAGGCAGTCTTCTCACACAGGTCAGCAACGTGTCTCCATGCAACCTGCAGGATTACACCACCAGGTAAGGGCGATCGCCAATGCCTCAATTTCTACCACACCGACCCAAAGGCTTGGTCCCGACGCAGCCCGCCTCCACCATCAGGCCGCAGCAACTTCACAGCACCTCTATCTTTGGGTCTCAGACAAAGGCCCAGCGAGGGCTACAGGCCTTGGGGACCGTCCACGCTTCAAGGCTTCGGCTGCCATGAAGTTGCAAGCCAAGCGCAATAAAAAGTGATGCATTGTCCGCATTTATGCATTTCCTCTTCCCCTGGGATTCTGGCTGGTCATCCTGGCTGTTGGGGGGGTTCGGGGGGTGCTTATCTGAACTGAACTTGGCCCTGGCTGCTCCATTCTGCATTCCAATATATTTTTTTTTTGTCAATGGTGGTGGACTTATAGGCTATTTTTTACTCTAGAGGCAGAAAAGTGATGTTGAGCTGACTACTGTGAGTTTTTTTTGTCTCTATTTGGCGTTTTGTCACTTTTCTCTCGCTAGCGGCAACATTTTAAATGCCTTGACAATAGTGTTAGCGGAAGTTTTCACCACGGCTAGCGGATACAATCGCCATGTAGTGACGTATTGTAAATACATTGGTACCAAGGCGATAGTTTTTGGTGATACCCGGCGGTAAGAAAATTGCCGCTAACACTCGTTAGTGACAGCTCTTGTAAATATACCCCATATTCAAATAAAGTGGTGAAGCGTGTTGTCATTTTTAAAAATGAATGTTTATGTGCAGGAAGGGGGACCGTCCTGCACAGAAAAAATCATAGGCAATTTGCTGTTTCCATGTGAAAAACGAGGAGAACTAAAGCATTTCTCCTCAGTCCGCTTTTTTTATCACCAGGTTTTCCCTGATTTTAATTTTGCCGCTGCCTCCTATTTAAGTTGCTCTTGTAAATAGGGGGCAGTGTCAAAATCAATGGGTGTTGCGGTGGAACACCCACTACAGCACCCATTGCCCGCCCCTTTCACGCTAAGTTTACCATGAAAGTTGGCATTATTTATAGTCAGCATTAAGCCAAGAGGCATATTTACAAGAACTTAACGCCGCAGTAGCGTCCATTTTTAGATTCTACGGCAACTTTTTTTTATTGCCTTATTTACAAGCTGTCACTAACTGCAGTTAGCAGCACTTTTCCAGCCTAAACGTGAATTTTCAAGATCGCCACTTCTGTTAGCGGGGCATTACGAAAATGAGATGCAAGGTAGGTGTTCCAGTGAAAAAACTGCTGCGAAGCACACTTCGCAACATTTACAAGGAAATTCCAGTACGTCGATAACCCCCCAAAACTGCTGCTAACTCAAATTAGAGGCAGTTTTTTAAGACCTGAAAATAGCTGGTCTTAAAATTGGTGCAAACACTTGGGCCCGCATATAAGATGACTTGGTGCTTGACAGCGCTGTAAGGAATATTGCTACGCTGCCATGCGCCACTACGAAAGGTCAGGAATGGGCCCTATCAATAAGATAGGACTCATTTCTGGGCCCCATTCATGAAAAGTGTTGCATCACGGCGATAAACAGCTATTGGACACTTTTTTTTTGCGCCATCCTTGCAACACCATGGCTGCACCATATTTTCTGTACAGGGATCTATGTCACAATCAATGACATACGTCTGGAATCCTGACGCATCTGTCAGTGCTAAAGTCACGCATTGCTGCAGTTGTGTCGCAAGCATGACACAACAGCACCAATAAATGGGGCAAGCCTGTACCTATGGCACTACGTCACCCTTACGTCTGCCATGAGCCAGGCGTAGGTTTTTGACACAGTGGCGTCCAAGAATTATGGCAGTGAAATCTGACAGATTTCACTGCGCCACTCCTACGAGGCTTTGATGCGTGGGAATGAACACCCTGCATACATCATACCTGACGCAGGTATAATGTTGCACAAGGCTTTACAAGGTTACGCATATACCTAGATGCATCCCTTTGCAAAACGGCGCAACGTGGTGCAAAATTCACTCTGCAAGTATGTCAAGAAAATGACGTATCGGCGGTGTTAAACTATCGAAAGGGGCTCATGAATAAGCCCCCCTGTATTTTTCCCCTATGTTGACGCACAGTGACTGCCATGCGCCAACGCAGGCACCCTTGCGCCATGGTGCAAGGGTGACTGTGTTGCGGAGTTGGTTGATGTTGTTCAAGAAGGAACGCCTACCTGCACAAAACCTATCAATCCAGGGTATTTCCTCTTTCACTGTGTGCTGCAGAATGATGCACACATAGAAAAAGTGAAAAAAGAGCAAAATGAAAACATTTATACTTGTAGTGCCTCCCAATCGTCACCCTTAGGGTGGTATTAGATTCTGAGGCATTCTGAAGATTTACAGTTTTTCGTAAACCTGCGAATGCTTCAGATTCCAATGATTTGGCGTGGGAACGCCCACAACAATACCCGTTGAACCAGTGGCAGTATAGCGGAGGAGCATCGCCCCCTGCTTTTAAGCAGTGCGAGAAGAAGAAACATAAAAGCATTATATCTTTCTGCTATAACATTTTATGTTTGTGCTGCTTTGCCGGTGGGCGGGGCTGCTCTGCTCTCAGAGCAGGACAGGGCAGGAGTTGTTTACCCACTCCTAAGTACGCAATGACTGTTTGATCAGCCCTCTTGGGCCGCCAAAACCAATCCTGTTTACCCGTTCTCCATGTAGGCTGCATTACAGTCTGCATGGAGAACATGCTCTGGCCCCCATTCCCTGATTGAGCGTCAAACCAGGATGCTCAAATCCAATCACAACGCTGCATTGCAGGACCTGGCGGCAAGCTAAATTATATATTATTTTCTTTTAATTTATAATGCACAAACTCCCGCAATCAAGCCCCCCGCAACTCCTTGAAAACCCCATGCACTCACCCTCGTCTCGCCACCCGTGAGTCATGCTGGCCGCCACTGCATGGAACGCCCCTTTCACACTGTTTAATGCATGAAAGGGCACATATTGCTAAGTCCATGAAAAGCCATGTAAAGTGGTTTTGCGTGGCCTTGTAAAGATGCTGTGGCACATTGCGCAGTCAGAACGTAAAACACATGACGTCACAGCAGTGCAAGAGTGCCTCGAAGATAATCGAGGAACTTCCACAATTCATCCTTGGCAAGGTCAACGATGCCTTGGACTTCATGCCATTGCAGCTCGGAGCACCAAGGAGACCACCACCACTACGCCTGACATGCATCGCTCACCTGGACAACTGCTCCGTTCCCTTTGGGTGGCGACTGGACCTGATCCCCTCTAAGTGCTGACCTATGTAGACCAGAACTTCAGCAACAGGAAGCTGGAGACCAGGAATAGCCGAAAGCAAGAGACTCTCCAGAGCAGTCTGTAAGTGCGGAAGAAGGGGAGAAGCACAACCAGGAAACATTTAATTAAGATATCTGCCATGCAGCTCGTTCTGCCTCTCTTGTACAACCTGCTGCAGATTGGGGGTGACTTGTAGTTGTGGCGGGGATGCCTGCTCCTCCTACGCCTCCCAGTACAACTGGCTCCATGAATGACAGCTTGGTTGCGCAGACCCTTCACTCCCAGTCCGCAGCACCTGGCGACCAGTAGATTGCAGCCAGGTCCAGAACTGTTCAGCGGCGTCAATTATCTGCATGATAACAACTGAGATCACTCGCAGACTTTATGGGTAGAGGAGGGAGTATTTGATGCCCAACTCTCGGAGGCATCGCTTAACCACTAGAGACAAGCCCATTGCCTCTGCACCCCCGTGGCATAGTCAGAGAAGAAAATAACTGTGGCTTTATCCACTTTCACCTCCCCCAGCTTGCGTACCTCCCTCAGGCCAGCATCCCTATCACTATAGGAGGCGGAAGAGAAAGGGTCTAGGACCTTTCCCCGAAAGCGTGCAGCTCGCCGGCACTCGATGGGCCTGCTCCACAACAAGGAATTGGGAGAGTGCACCTGCTGGCAGTAGATTGTCTCAGTATATGCCACTTAATCAGCCCCTTCTGCTCCCTCAGGCAGACCAAGCACCCTCACGTAGTTATGCTGGGAGCGTCCATTCGCATTCTCCGCTGTTCTGTCCTGTGTCTTCACATGTGCCATTAGCTGCTACACATCCAAAGCTGCACTCAGAGTAACTGGAGGGACTTAGGCCAGTTCTTGCTCAATGTCATGTACCTTGTAAGTCAGCTTGTGATGATCTGTGCAGTCAGGAGTGAAGTCGACTGTGATTTTGTCTATGGGGCCCTCAAAGGAAGTGCCCGTTTGTTCGAGGGAGGTACCCGCTTAGAGTACAGAGTCTAGTTTGCAGTACAGGCTGTCCATTGTCACCTGCCCTGGTGTCCAACAATCCCCAGCGGCTCAGTTCACCGACACATAGGATTGGCACAATGTCAATGAGGCCCCCAAACACTTAGAGCGCACCAACAATGGATGCAAGCTAGCAAGATGGCAAGCTGCCAGAAGGGTCCAGGCTTCTCTGAGCCTGTGTTTGTGTGGTGAACCACTCCAGATAAATTATGAATTGGAGCTGTAAGGTCCTGTCGCGGCTAACTTCACCAGTCCATTAATCCACTGAAGCCCGGCTAATTGACTCCAGAGAGTGATGAACTACGTGGCATCCAGTTTTATTTTGCATTGTTTCCATGGGTTGGACTTGCAGTGAGTGCAATACAAGGTGCGCCGGGTCTTGCTCTGCTTCTGCTTGTATCTGTAATCCCGCAGCTCTGCTTCCAGTTGGTGATTCGTCTGTATTGGGTGGCCTTCGGAATATGGTTCGAGTGTTGAACCGCTGTGAAGTATGTGAAGAAAAGGCATAAGACATAAAGCGCACACAACTGAAGGCTGAAGGCCAAACCTCCTTCCACAGGACTCAATACTATTTAATTCACAGACTTTTCAGACTTTACACAGTTCCAATGTTAATTATTTATAACAAATCATTGTTGTTACTCATTGGTCTTAAACAGCTAACAACCATTGACAAAGGCAATCATACCTACAGGTTTTGGGTATATGTCAGGTGTGTTAAGTAGCTGGATACAATCACATCTCAGAGTGATACCAAAATACCGTTCGAGTGGCACTCTATGGGAATGACAGAAATGTATTTTGCATGTTCCCTTTTAGAGAGACCCCACTTTTTCTATCTCTTTTAAAGGCCTGTCTGCACATATTTCTAAATGACTGATTTCAGTCACAACTGTGGGTGCTTCCCGAAGACTGGTTAGAGCATGTTCTTCCAAAGTTGATGCCGCATGCAGTGCAAGGCACTGGGCAAGCACACACTTTAAAGGGCTGAAGCTTTTGCGCAGTACAATTTGCACATTACAGTAACTGTTAAACACATTATTTCAGTAAGTTATGGGGCAGTAGTTAAAGTGTTTAACATTTCAAGACTATACTTTTTGATTGCTTTATAAGCCTTGTTTCATTATTACTTAATTTGCTTTAAACTGCACAATTTGCCAATGTTTTTCCAATTTTTTCTCAGGAGGAGGACCCACCCTGTGCCCCACGTTTGTCCTTTTAGCTTGCTCACTTTGCTCGCTATAGAAAATTCATACCCAACTTCTATACCTCACCACTTTCAAATGTCACCAGACCCCACTGCAAGTCTAACCCATGGAAAAAACAAAACAAAACTGAATACCACGTAGTCCATCTGTCTCTAGAGTCAATCAGCAAAGGACACATGGACTGATGAAGTTGGCTGCGACAGGACTTTTCAGCTCTCATTCATAATTTATCCTAGGTGTTCGGACACAAACACAGGCGTAGAGCAATCCAGACCCTTCTGGCAGCTTGCCAGAAGGAATCATATCCATTGTCAGGTGTGACTTTGGTCACAGCGTTTTGTGCTCCTATCCACCTTCTGGTCCAACTCTGCTTTCCTTGTGCTTCTCTCTGCCTTGGGTTTGTGTCTATCTGGCAGGTGCAGATGGTCACAGTGGTGGTTCTGAGGTTTATAAACTCTGGGGTAGATTTATCATTATTTCACGCCACAAGGCAGCTTGCTGCTCTGTGTGAAAGGACTGGAATGCGCCACATTTTACATGGTACAGCGCATTCCTGTCCATTCATTGCCCTAGCACACAATGTGCTCCCTAGTGCCAATGCAGGCACCATGATGCTCTGGTGCCTCTCATCTAGTCCATGTGACCCAGCTGGGCCACCTTAGGTGTAGGTTTATTGATTACATCAAATCGGGGTGACCTTTCACCCCGAAGCCAGTGGCACTGCCAATATTGCATTTGCAATCTTCTCGCTTTTTGTTTATATATTTTTACTCATATTTACTCGTGTCTTTCTTCACTCTTTCACTCTTGGAACATCTTTTAGACCGCCATGCAAGGAAAGCAATTTTCTGGGTTTCTAATGTTAAGAATGGGCCATCCGAACCTCTAATTCAGAACACGTACAAGCGCTGTATTCATCAAAAGCAGTTTTATTAACCTAATGCATTTCGGGCCCTGGTGGGCCCTTCGTCAGGGGACACTGAAAATAACAATAAGACATACATTAAAATACATCCTCAATACTATATTTTGTTTATCACATTTAAAAAAACTCTGTCTTGTAAATTGTCCTTCATTTCACCTTAATTCATCACATGCAGTTCAAAAAAGGATCATTTTTGAAAAATTCATAATAATCCCCTACTATTACGAGTAACATTCTCTCTCCATCCTAGATTTCCCCCGTTTCAATATCTCTTACTTTTAGCTATTTAGACTGCTTCACTCCACCTCACCTCTTCACTTCCCCCTCGTTATTCAACCATGCTTTCCCTTTTCTACTCCCTATCTCATTCCTACCCTCGTCTGAACACTTTCCTTTCGTATTCATAGTTCTTATATCCCTTTCTCCCCTCTACACGTGACCGTGAATATATTTCATTCTCCATCCTGATTCCATACAATCAACCCGTGTTCGTACCTGCTAACTGACAACCATCCTTCTCTCTCCATCTCCACACGAATGAATCCTTGTCTTTAGCAACCGCCTTAATTTTAAACATGGTGTGCAGCCCACGTGACCCGTTTGTTTGGCACGTACTATCCTTGTCCAATCACCCGTTACTATCCCGTAACTACCGACAACACTTCATCTCCCACAATACCCTCAGCCATTACGTAAAGATATCGTGTTTCTACGCTGGTTCTGCATGTGTCTCTGCAAACATTTTAAAATCCTTTATAATCTTCGTTGTACGCTGATGATTTTACAAATGTATAATCTGACCAATATTATTACTGTTATTTCAATCTTAATCTGACTTCTTTAAAAAACAATACTTCATGAATACTGATATTACGCCTTGCACGAAAGTCACGTCATGTTTTCCAACAGTATTTTTCTTCTTTTTACTCTATTCTTTGTGGGTGCTAATCCAGTAGGGCATGTTTCCATGAACAACAAATTTAGGATGGATTGCACACCATTGTATTATCAAAATCTTCCTTCTTGTTCGTTGTAGCGTGCTTAGCCCAAACAACACGTTGTAACTTAATCACATCAAATCGGGGCGACATTTAAATGTGATAAACAAAATATAGTATTGAGGATGTATTTTAATGTATGTCTTATTGTTATTTTCAGTGCCCCCTGACGAAGGGCCCACCAGGGCCCGAAATGCATTGGGTTAATAAAACTGCTTTTGATGAATACAGCGCTTGTACGTGTTCTGAATTAGAGGTTCGGATGGCCCATTCTTAACATTAGAAACCCAGAAAATTGCTTTCCTTGCATGGTGGTCTAAAAGATGTTCCAAGAGTGAAAGAGTGAAGAAAGACACGAGTAAATATGAGTAAAAATATATAAACAAAAAGCGAGAAGATTGCAAATGCAATATTGGCAGTGCCACTGGCTTCGGGGTGAAAGGTCGCCCCGATTTGATGTGATTAAGTTACAACGTGTTGTTTGGGCTAAGCACGTCTCCAGTGAGAAAGCACGCTACAACGAACAAGAAGGAGGATTTTGATAATACAAAGGTGTGCAATCCATCCCAAATTTGTTGTAGGTTTATTGATTGCCAGTTAGTTGGGTTCATTGTTGTCAAGCGTGCCAAGGTCTGTTTCCCAGTTGGAGTGCAGCTTGCTCATAGGGTTTGGGGTATTGATTACCAGGAAGCGATATATGGTGGATATGCCCCCTTTGCTTAATGGGTCTAAAATTACTGTGCCTTTCAAGGGATTGAATTGCAGGGTATGCACTAAACAATCTCGTATTGGTGCAATCATGTGCCGTCGCTGAAGAAATCTAAAAACTGCGACTTATGTAATTGGAATTCATTGCACAAGTTTGTGAATGATTTCAAGCATTCTCCCCACCAAATGTTGTTTAGTTTGGAAATCCCAGTGTGGTCCCAGGCCCTGAATTCAGGGAACATCTTTGCTGATGGAAGCAATTATCCCTGCCACAGGTGGGTCTCAAGCGTGAGATGTTTATACCAAAAAATGTGCAATAGCACTTTCCGTCTCGCCAGGAAGTGGTTTAGGGTTTCGGGCTGGTATAGGAGGTGTGAGGGTTAGTGTCAAGAAATATTCCAGTTCCCACAGGTAGGTCAGATTATCTCTGTCCCCAAAGATCCAATCGTCTATGATTGTGAGGTGGACGTCGCAATAGTAAATTTGGATATCCACCATGCCCAATTCGCCTTCATGGATGGCTTGGGTACATTTGGTCCAAGATGCCCTCGTTTGTTTGCACGATCATAAGTATTTCCGCCTGATCGCTATCAGTTTGTCAAAGAAGGATCGTGCTATAATCTGTGGAAATTACATATAAGAATATGGGAAGGGTGATCATTTTGAATAGCGCTATCTTACCCGTTATAGAAGAGGACGCATTGGGAAGCCGGGAAGTCAGGCATTGGGCGATGGGCTGGTGCCTCGGATTCACCTGTGGGCCATTTATTAGGGTCTCTGTGAACCGGCCCACAGAGATTAGGGCCTGATTTAGAGATTGACATATGGGATACACTGTCACAAATGTGACGGATATCCCTCCGCCGTATTACAAATCCGTTATTTTCTATGGCACTTGTAATACGGTGGACGGGATGAATATCTCACCCGCCAAACTAAATCTGGCACTTACTGTCTTCCCCAGTCATGCCAAAACACTGTAATGTTACACCAGAATCATGGTCACTCCCCTGCCATGCTGCCAAACAGGCTGGGGGCCAGGTGTTGTTCTGGGCCATAGGGCATTCTTACCCCGGCCCCTTACCTTGTGTGGCCAGCCCGGCCCAGAAAGCCTGGCCATCACTTTAAGGCTATGGTGGGTGACGGGAATGTGGGAGTATTCTGGGGTCTCGCAGGGGGCCATTTCACCTAAGCACACCTGGAGGAGGAGCAGCAGAAGCCGGGCTCTTTTCTTGACCAGGTCATACCCTGAGTAGGAGAAAAGGCCTCTCTTTGAGATCACCTTTCCCAGAGAAAAAAACATAGCTGTAGCGTTATGGTCGCAAAGCTGCTGACGTTGAAACTGGGTATGTATATTTGAGTTCTGGCATCAGCCCAGCATCCATTGATGCTGGGCAAATCACTTAATCTCCCTACCTAAAGTAAAAATGAATTTAATTTTCTGCAATGCAGCTGGTACTCATGGTAAATGCTACATTGCCTTTGGGCCAAGGCCTAAATTGGGATGTATGATGTTACAACGCATGCTTTTACAACGCATGCTGTTACAACGAATTTTTTACAATGCAAATGCTGTGACAACGCAAGTCTTTACAACGCAAGTCTTTACATCGACTTGCAGTAGATGGCGTGCTAACCTTAAAAAAGGGTAATTTACTATTCTAACTCCAGTCCACGTTGCAGTAGGGAAGGTGTTTGGATAGTAAACTACACTATTTTTAATGTTAGCACGCCATCTAGTGCAATTCGATGTAAAGACTTGCGTTGTAATGGCATGCGTTGTCACAGCATTTGCGTTGTAACAGTTTCGTTGTAATGGCAGTGCGTTGTAAAAGTTGCGTTGTAATGGTTGTTCACCCCTAAATTGTGATCCCAATCCAACCCTGATTGTAAATAGGGCAAGAGTGGTATTCGTAGAGTTGAGTCATTAAGGGTATAATGTTGAGGTTCCATACTGGTTGAGGGTGCAATGCTATGTGAATTCCTAAGTACTTAAAGCTGCCTGTTTGTTCCTGGAGATGGGGATGCCATGACATTTCATCTTCCAACTGGTGAAGTGGTGCCAGGAGCAAATTGTTCGAGTTTAAAGTCAGGGCTGCCACGTCACAGGAGAAGCGCAGTATTTGCATCATGTGGGATCTAGTTATTTTGTGGAATTGCAAGAAGAAAAGCAACGTGTCTGCGGGAAGATGACTTCCTCCAGTTGTTCTGCCTATCTGATGCCCTCCACCAAAGCATCTATCTTGATCCACTCGGCCAAGGGTTCGATCGCTAGAGCAAACAAAAGGAGGGACAGCGGGCAACACTGACTGGTGACCCACTCGATCAGGAAGTAGTCCGAAGGAGTTCTATTGATCCTGATTTGTGCCCAGAGTGACAAGTGTGGGATTTTAATATGTATCATGAAACAAGGGCCAAAGTTCATTTTAGGAATGACTTGCAGTAGGAACCTACAGTCTGTGGAATGAAAGGCCTTCTCAAAGAGGAGTAAGAGAAGTGTGGTGGCCCCACAGTTTGGGGGAGATTTACTAAAATGTCACGCAGCGCAGTCCCCCATGAGGCTGCGCTGCATTGCGAGACAGGGACGGAGCAGGAGAGCGCCATATCTTCAAAGATATGGCTCTCTCCTCCCCTCTCTCTTGCGCCGGCGCTGATTACAGCTGCCCTGCGCCATGCACACACCTTAGCGCTGCAGCGCTGGGGTGTGTGCATGAGTCTAGCATAGGTTTTGTACAGGAAGGGTACCCTTCCTCTAATAAAAACTATGCTAGACAAAAAGGAAAGCTTTTCCCAATTTGTATGCGTGCTGCACAGTGCAGCACGCATGCAAAGTCGGAAAAGGAAGGAGAAATTAAAGCATTTTTCCTTCCTTGCACCTAGTTGAAATGGGTGCTGTTTTCTCACGCTAAACCCAATCTACTGTTTTTAGTAAATTGGGTTTAGAGTGAGAAACCTGGGGTGGTTGCATGGGAATGCCCATGCCCCACCCTAGATACGCCCCCATGGCGCAAAGTAACGCAAAGCAGTGCAATGTGCTGCTTCGCATTACTTATATCCAGTGCTAAACAAGTTTAGTGCTGGAAAGTAAATTACAACAAAACAAATTGCATCGTTTTGCGTCACGTTTGTGATGCAAACGCGGCAGAAAAGCTTAGTAAATCTCCCCCTTAGTGTTTTCTCGCCAGGATTGGATGCAGTCTTCAGGGACAACGTTAAGTGCTGCATCTGGGACTAAAACCATTCTGGTCTTGATGCACATAGAATGTGATGACCGTGGCCAGCCTATTTGCAAGTATCTTCACAAGAAAAATGTAGGGGCATATTTACGGAAATGGTGGTGCAGGGCAACAAGTTACCAAGGTACGCTGCCCTGCACCACAGTTAAAGGGGAGGAATGTACCGTATTTATACAATACGGTCCATTCCTGTCCTTTCCCCCTGCTCTGGTGCAGTTTCTGCAGTCTGGCACCAACGCAGTCACCCTTGCACCACGGTGCATGGGTGTCTGTGTTGTAGTCAGGATTGTTTCTGAGCAGGAAGGGGAACCTTCCTCCATAAAAACCAATCCATATAGGTGTTTTCCTCTTTCTATGTGTGCGTCAGAATGCGGCACACTTAGAATGAAGAAAAACTAGGAGAAATACAGATATTTCTGCTTGTTACGCCTCACCTGGGGATACGTAAGGGTTTGGCGCAAACCCAGTTGTAAATGGTCTTATAAATCTGGGGATGCGTCAAAATCAATAGTGATGTGTGGGAACACACACCGCAATGCCCCTGGAACACCTCCCTAGCACAGAGTAAGGCAACGCAGCGTTTTGTGCTGCCTTGCCTTACTCTATATCGATGAGGCCATTCAAAGCCACGCAAAGTGGCTTTGTGTGGCCTCATATTTGATCTGTTTATTAGTTTTGTATTTAATATAATATGCATGTTAGACTGTCCTATACACACAATATCCGCACATGGCACGTGATGCAAAAACAGAATAGTTGTCTGTAGGAGGCTGGCTTTGTATATTGTGCACACTAATTCAAGTGACGCACCCGGCACTAATCCAGTCAACACTTATGGTGATTTTAGTGGTTTCGATAACCCTAGAAAGCTCTCAGAGTGGTAGCTGTTGAGAGCAGCCTTCAGGTTCATCTTGAAGGAATGTAAAGCAGCTTGATTTACCACATGTAATCAACAGTGTAGATTAGATGAAAAAGAACCACACAGTGTTTTAAAATAAGTCTATTTATCACACAACCCAATTATCTTCTATGGGCAATGTCGCGGTTGGAAATTTAAGGATTAGAGACACTTTTAATCGAGTCAGGACCAAACCCTTTTGGACTTAAGAAGTTCTAGGGCTAGCACCCATGAGAGCACCGGAGTACTTGAGTTACCTCACCCAAGGAAGCCGGTGCATAGGTGTCTTTTGGTGTCGGGTCGTGTCGTCGATTTCAATGGAAGCCTGCAAAGAACTGCTGCTGCCGTGAAGAGGAGAAGTGTCCGAAGATATCCAAGCCTGGATCTGGGATGGAAGGAACCTGAAAGAGGACAGAGTCTGGGTCACTAGCCAGTGACCAAGGGCAGGATGGACCAATGCCCACAGATGTCGGGGGCTTCAGGTGAGTTGATGGGTGTCTTGACTCTTCAGCCACGAGGTCCAGGAGGCGTCGACAAAGTCCACGAGCCGGATTCGAGCTGTCCCATAAAGTCTGTTGAGTGCTGCGGTGTCGGCGACCAAAATTCACCCAACAAGCCTTGGCAACGGCAAGTCACTGGAATTCAGAGAAAGGACTGCGTGCAGACCAGCAAGGTCTGAGGGACTCACCCAGCAAGGATAAGTCAGGGCACATCTGGAGCAACCAGGAAAGCCCAAGTAGAAGAGGAGTGGCATTCGTGGGGACCTGCTAGCCAACAGGCTAGTGATCGCGAAGGAGCCTGTCGTACTTTAATCTTCGGGACCGCGTAGGGGACAAGGCCCTACCCCTGTCTATCTTGGTATTAGCGAACCGCAAATGGTAAATGCGGCATGTACGAGTGCTTTACTCGTCGTTCTAGCCCTGAGTGCACTGCGTACACGTTATCCTGCTGCACTACGCGGGTTCCATTTTGGAAGCAGTGGCCATCTTGTCATTGCCCTCACATAGGCTATAATGGAGCAAATACGGGCCTCACAGTACATGTGCTTTCCCGTGACTTCTTGGTGACCTGGGCAGCTGGCTCTGCTGCCCCGGGTCAAACTGGTCTCACGAGCTCCCCTTCCTCCATCCACCTGTGATTAGCATCAGGGCTCGACCCATCATAAAACCCTTCTCATCCTACACAAACCCCCGGCTAATCTCTTCCACACCTGCTTGTTCCTGCTTTACGACTTGTTTCCCAAAACAGGAGATGCTCATGTTTATTGGGGGGTCTGCCTACATCTAACGTGGGATCGCAACCTTATTGTGTAAATCATTGTGAGTTGGCCGAACTGGAATGTGGGATGGTCATCATGACTCTGCCTTTTCTTTGTAATGTACACTCTTATATTGCTGTTTCATAAAACTCAGGAATGTATGCTTGAGGCCGAAAAAGGCCTATTTAAGATGTAGTCCGTTCCTATGATTTTCAGCAGTCTCCTGAGAACATACACGCTGTTGTACTTCTAGGATATCTGTCATTGGTCTGCAGCCAATAAACGATTCTTTGACTTCACCTAGAAGACTCTGTGTTTCTGTAGGTCCGGAACAGGGTGAAACCCAGAAGTCATAGGGTGTGTGCCCCTGCACCGCTGGGTCTAAAATACCCAGTACTTCAGTTTGGCGCCCAACTCGGGCCGATTTCAGCGGTACCAGTCCAAGCCAGAGGTTCGTGAGGAGCTTCGTGTGGAAATTCCGGAGGAAGGCCGCCACTTCATCGACCCCTGCATGTCGACGTGGTCCGAAAGTCTTTTCTGCGAGGTTCTCCGCGTCCCGACGGCTACGAAGGACTGCTGCCCTGATTAATCGACCTGTTTTGGACCCTTGACGAGTTTGAGAGAGCGAAACAATCGAGAGAGTCTTCTGGTGACGTCATCGATCAGCAATATTCAGTTAAGTATAAGTGGAGCGTCTCCCATTGGTTTTGGTATCCCTCGGGATCGTTTGGTTTGATTTGGTAATTGGTGATTTGGTGTTTGCAAACCCCAAAACCAGAGGACTCGTGTATTCACGAGACTATCGTAATCGATAATCCTTTGACGTTTGGATCTAGACTAGTGAGCGAAGATGCCTGGTTCTGGACTATTTGGTAGATTATTCTGTTTGGGTTGTGGAAAAGATTTCCGGCTAGAGGAATCATGTCCGGGTCCTCCGGTTGGAACTCCAACTTATGAGCTCTATGTAAAACATGGCGTGGGCCCCATTGCATATAACGAAGTATGGATCCACTACACTAGGAAAGACGGTGTTTTAAAATGGCCCCAAAATGGTAGTTTCGATACCGATATTCTAGATAATTTGGAAATTAAATTGTTTAAGAAGAAAGCCCGGCCGGCGATGTTTGACTCTTTCCGCTTATGGCGAAAGGAAGCCAAACAGAAAGAAATTAAGCTAGCGAAAAAGAATAAAAGAGAGAGAGGTATGTCAGTAATGCAAGCAGCTGTACAATTTAAAGACAATGAGGAGGAGCAGATGAGTGAGCAATTGCACAGGCAGCGTAAGTTAGGGATCGACAAATGTTACCCGGCTTTACCACACTCTAAGCAGAATGAGTCCGAGGACAAGGAGAAAGATCACCTGATGTCACACTTGCTGAGTTCGCCACCCCCATATGCGCAAAATGCCACGGCACCTCCTCAGCTTGTGAATATGCCACCTCCAGTTAATATATTGCAGGCTTTGCCGCAACCACCAGCTGCCGCACAGCCGGCTTTTATTAATGTACCGCAGCCCTCTCAAGGGCCGCCAGTTGTGCTTCCAACTGCCCCCGCACTTCCTGTGACTTTGTCTAATTCAGCAGCTGCCTCTCCCAACACTTTTTCTTGCACCACTTCAGTACCTGTTTCTACATCCTCTTTTCTTCCCTCTGTTTTTCCCCCTGTTTCTGCCTCAGCTTCTCCTTCAGCGCGACAGCGTTTAGCTAATGTGGTTACTTCATTAATGTCGCCTCTCTTTGAATTGTCTGGTGCGACTCCTGGTTTGCAGCGTAAGCAACTGCGTAGTCAGTTGCCTACCCCTGACGAGGAGAACGTAATAGACAGCATGGCGCGCAGATGGATTGTTTTCCCTTCATTGTATGATGTGGAATCAGTGGTTAATGTCTTCCATCAGTGGGATGCCCCGAAGCAGAGATATGTGTTTGAAAAAATGTGCGAAATTCTCTGTGAGGAATTGGAGGATAGTGGTAGAAATCCGAGGCCACAAGAATTGTGTAGAGTGAGGTTCGATTTTGGAGCTGGTATGATTGTGGACCGTGATATAGATAAAGCAGTTGCGGTTGTATTGTCCTTCAGGAATGATGATTGTCAACAGTCATTGTTCGAACAGGATGTCCTTGTGGGGAAAAAGGAAAAAGCGCGACAATACCCCATGAGAGAAGTTCCCCCGGTGTGGAAGGAAGCGGTTGCAGCTGTTGGTAATAACCCCGCTGTGGCAGCACATTTCCAGCGTGTTTGGGTGCATGTTCCATGGAAGCGTTCTGAGGTGTTAGCGCTTAAGCAGTCCTTACCTGATCCCCGTAAAAACCCAGCAGGTTATTATAAAGAGTTGTCACAGACGGCAGGGTCATGTGTTATGAATCTGGCTGACATAGACATGTTGTTTGGTAATGTTGTTCCACAGCCCCTATGGGGGTCGATCCGTAATGCGGATCATGATGCAGAACTAGGGGATACATGGGTTAACATTATTGCTGCTGATGCAAGACAAACTGGTGGCGCGAAACCTGAGCCTTTAGTAGCTGAACTGCCTGGTAGAATCATCACGTATATGAAGACACTAATGCCTGCAATGCGCGTAAATTGGGACAAGTTATCTGCATGCAAGCAGAAAAAGGATGAGACAGTGTCAGACTTCTTTACTAGGTTTGAAGAGACGTTTATTGACCACAGTGGGCAGGATATGAGTACTGAGGGTGGCCAACGGTTATTTGTGGATAAGTTTGTGCAGAATTTACTTCCTGACCTGTGTAAAAAGTTGAAAGATTCGGAGAGTTCTTGGGCTGTTTCCTCTTCAGCACAAATACTGGCTACTGCACAGTATTATGAAAACAGAGATAAAGACGAGAAAGATAGAACAGAGAAGAAAACGAAGGAATTAAAGACAAAGGTCCTTTTACAGCAGGCCTATCCACCACGTGGAGGTCAGAATAATTATAGGCAGCCCCCAGGTGTCTATCACCAGCCACAACAGTTTCAGAACAATCAGCAAATGAACGGGTATTATCAGCCACGTGTCCCTGTAGGTCCCAACCAATGTTCATACTGCAAGGAGGAAGGTCATTTTAAATATAGTTGCCCTAAATTAATGCAGCGGAATGGTAATATGTATGGCGCAAGAGGTAGAGGTGGTCAGCAAGCTCCTAGAGGTAGAGGGCGTGGAAGTGTTCCCCAGAACGCGCGTCCTCTGCCGCCTCAAAATACCATTAATAGCTTTGATCAGCAAGCTAACGCGACTGGTAATACGGCCCAGTATTACACTAATGATTATTATGCAGAGGATGGCGATGCAGAGAATAATGATTACTAGGACAGCCGTAGACAGAGAGAGGGAGTTGTTTCAGTGCCAGTGGATCAGAGCGGACCGTATGTTGAGGTGACTACAGCAAATGTAACGGAGCCTTTCCTGCTAGACACTGGTGCTGCAAAGAGTTCAATCATGCATTCCAAACTCCCTGGCGCACATTTGTCTGGCGATATAAATGTTTCAGTAGGTTTTTCTGGCGCCCCGGTTAGGAACCCGATTTCTAGTCCCATGTCACTTTCTGTTGGACCTTGCGAGCTGAAAGCACCCCTGATCCTGACAACAGGTTGTGGTGAGAATTTGCTGGGATTGGATTTGTTAAAAAGATTGTATGCTACATTGTATTGTTCTCCTTCGGGAGTACAACTTACATTAGGCAAGAAAGTGATTTCCCCGATGTATTTGTCCAAAAATACGATGCCACCTGAACTGTCATCCCTTCCGGATGCCCTGTGGGCTACTGGTCCCAATGATGTGGGTCTCTTGGAGATACTGCCATACGTGGTGACTTTAAAAGCTAATGTCAGACTGCCACGTATTCCCCAGTACAAAATCTCTAATGAAGGCCAGAAAGCATTGTTAGACATTGTTCACGACTTCATTAATAAGGGTGTGATTGAAGAAACAAGAGGCAACGTTTGCAATAGTCCGATTTTACCTGTCTTAAAACGAACGGACCCTTCACAGCCACCTGTTTACAGATTTGTGATTGACCTTAGAGAGGTTAATAAGATTGTTGTGCCACAGTTTCCAGTTGTCCCTGATATAACTGCCTTATTAACGATGATTCCAGCCTCGGCTGCATGGTTTTCAGTGATCGATTTGAAGAATGCTTTCTTTAGCATCCCAATTGCAGAGGAGAGCAGAGACATTTTTGGCTTCAGTCTGGGAGGCCGAAGCTTCCGTTTCAAACGCGCTCCCCAGGGCTACTGTGAGAGTCCATCTATATACAGTCAAGCTTTGAAAGCGCAGCTTGATGCACTTTTTTTGCCTAGTGGCGCTATCCTGATTCAGTACGTGGACGATTTACTAATCGCTGCGGATACTGAAAAGATCTGTAAAGAGGCTGCATTGTCACTGTTGCGTCATTTATCTGCTTTCCATCACAAGGTGTCTCTCTCTAAGCTGCAATATTGTCGACAAGAAGTGACCTATTTAGGTCATCTCTTATCGAAGGAGGGAGGAGACTGACCCCAGAGAGAATTCAAGCCATTGCACAGTTGAGTGTGCCAAAAACACAGAGAGAAGTACGTGCCTTCTTGGGCATTACCTCATACTGTAGGCATTGGATCCCTAGCTTCTCCTTGCTGGCGAAACCTTTGTTAGCCTTAACATGCAAAGACACACCGAATCCTATCCCATGGTCTGAAGAGTGCCAGAAAAGTTTTGTGGAATTGCGCAATGCATTATGTTCAGCTCCTGTGTTGGGTACTCCTGACTACAGTAAGCCTTTTACGTTGTATGTCCATGAGAAAGATGGATGTGCGTTGTCAGTGTTAACACAGCCTTTTGGCGACAGACCGCGCCCATGCGCATATTTTTCATCCACCTTGGACCCTGTAGCAAGGGCATTGCCAAGCTGTCTGAGAGCGACAGCTGCTGCAGCGATGTCTATCCGACAATCTGCTGGTTTGGTAATGGACAACACATTGATCGTTATGGTTCCACATGCTGTAGACACATTATTGAATAGAACCAAGACACAACACCTGACTAGTGCACGCTTATCGGGCTACGAGCTCACACTGTTAGCGAATCACATTCACATAAAAAGATGCAATACGCTGAATCCAGCTACGTTGTTGCCGATTCCAGCAGACTCAGATGAGATTGAGCAACATGACTGCCTGTTCAGAACGGAAGAAGAGACGAAAGGAAGAGTGGATCTGAAAGATACCCCCCTGACTGAGTGTGATGGTACCTTATGGGTAGATGGTTCATGCTTTAAGCTCCCTAATGGTGACACGACTGCTGCATATGCTATCACGACTTTACAAACGGTTGTGGAAACTGCACGAGTGCCACATAATTCGGCCCAAGCTGCAGAGTTAATCGCCCTCACGAGAGCATGCGTGTTGTCTGAAGGAATGAGAGTGAATATATATACAGATAGCCAGTACGCCTTTGGCGTGGCTCACAATTTTGGACGACTGTGGAAAGAGCATGGGTTCCTGACGTCACATGGAGCTAAAATTCAGAATGGCAAGTTGGTGAATGATCTACTGGAGTCACTGACCCTACCGTTGCAAGTTGCGATCATGAAATGCAGTGCGCACAGGAAAGTTACAGACGATGTTGGTCGTGGGAATGCGTTTGCTGATGAGACCGCGAGAGAAACGGCACAGAATGTGAAGACTAGAATGTATGTTGCAGGCCCCGCAAGATGGGTTAATGATGTAGGAATGTGTGAGAACACAATAGAGAGTGTGAAGTCGCTTCAGGCTGAAGCCACGGAGGAAGAGTTGAGCAAGTGGAGAGAGAGTATGGGTAAGTTGGATGAGAATGGTTGCTGGATTGATCTGACAGAACATAGACGATGGTTGTTGCCTGACGCATATGTGCTTCCAGTAGTTACTATGGCGCATGGAATGGCACATATCAGTACGAAAGGTATCTGTAAGTTGTTGGCTCCAGTATGGCAGAATGCTGGGATTCCCAGGTGTGCAGAGAATGTGGTCAAGAATTGTATGATATGTTTGAAGTATAACCCTGGTAGGGGAACCCCAACTCCAGCCGGTCACTTTGCACCCCCATCATGTCCATTCGAAGTTTTGCAGCTGGACTTCATTCACATGGAAAGATGCAACAACCTGAAATATGTACTAGTGGTTGTTTGTGCTTTCTCAAAATGGTTAGAGGCTTACCCTCTAAAAGATAACACTGCCCTGTCCACGGCCAAAGCCCTCGTGAAAGAGTTCTTCCCCAGGTTTGGAATGCCGAGAATGGTATGGTGTGATAATGGGAGTGAATTTGTGGGTAAAGTAATGAAGAATGTATGTGAAGGATTAGGCATCCAGCAGAAATTCCACGCTGCAAATCACCCCCAATCAGCTGGATTAGTAGAGCGCTACAATGGAGCCTTAAAGCTCAAGTTGGCCAAAATTCAGGCGAGCACTGGTCTTAAATGGCCTGATGCCCTGCCTCTAGCACTCCTGTCCACCAGAATGACGATACACTCACGAGTGGGACTTAGTCCCTACGAGGTGGTCTTTGGCCGCCCGGCTAATGTATGGGGTGTGCCAAGGCCCACGAAATTTAGTGAACTAGAGCATCCAGTGCTGCTTGATTACCTGTATGATTTGACTGTTAAACTGCGCATTTTGCACCAACAGGTACATGATACTCTCCCTCAAGCCTCTGAAACTCCTGGACACCCTATCAACCCTGGTACATGGGTCCTGGTCCGGAACTTCCAGCGCAAGAGCAACGACGAGCCCCGCTGGCTTGGCCCTCATCTTGTTCTATTGTCGACAAGATCAGCAGTGCGAGTAAAAGGGAAGAAGCACTGGATTCATGGTACCCATTGCAAGGTAGTCCCCTTGCCTTTGCCATATGACCAGTGGGTCAAGGAGGGTATCGCCGACTCTGAGACAGACACTGTACCCCGTTTCATACCCTTCAGTGATGCACGCCTAAGAGACACAGTTTCAGACCAAGAAAGTGACAATATTCTGCAGGAAGCTGTGCCACCATCGAATCGACTGGACACCACTCAGCCTGAACTTTTGTTTCGAGACCAAACAACACCTGGCCGTCTCCGTTATAACTTGAGACCTAGGCCCATGGACAAATAAAGATTTCCTTATTATTTCCTTTTTGACATTTTTTACTCTCCCATCTGAAAGACTTTCTTGATTTTTTGTTTTTCGAACCACCATCCGGGTTCTGCCACAGGGTCGCGGTGCCAAGACTTTGGGGTACAGGCCGAAGACGTTAGGTCAACGGTTCTGGTTGGTCTAGGGCGTTTCCTTGGACTGACAGGCGTACTCCTCAGCAGAAGAAACTCACCCGCCGCGAGCGGCCCGAGTAGAGGATGGAGTTTTTTAAGATGGAGAGACCGATTGAGGAAACGAACTTTAAAGCCAGGATGTGTAGAATTGTGAAAAGTAAATGTTTTGTCTTTTTGTGCCTTTTTACACTGTGTAGTATCATGATGTTCATTGTAGGACTTGTGTTTTTCTCTGTTCAAAGGCCCATTGCACCTACCGAACAGCCTACACCTCTTTCTACTGCTTCCTCTCACTCTTTTCACCCTTTGCCTGAGCACGAACAGACCAGACGATCGGAGTTCGTAAATAACTCGTTTATCCAGCTCTTACACCAGCACCAACTAGTAGTGAATACGACCAATTGCTGGGTCTGTGGGCTAATGCCACGCACCATTAACAAGGGTATTCCCTACCTGGTGCTACCGTATAGCTCAAATGGATCATCATGGGCATTCCAGACCATGTTTCTCTATGCTCTGGAGACGTACTCCCCCCGCCAACCGCGTTCCATCAGACCCATAACCAATAATAAGGCTTTGATGAAAGGAGTTGCCGATATGAGTAGAGATATTGATGCATACTCATCCATTCCCAAAGAAGAGCTGAGACCTTATGTAGGATGGAACGCGACGGGGTATAGTATTAGTCTGGGTGAAAAACAGCGACAAATCTCATCTCCAATCTGGGTCGTACCCCACATGGGTCGGTTCTGCTTACAGGGTAATGGTCAGAACCCTAGGGCTCAACTGGGTAGAAGTGACTGTACTGAAACGTACACTTTCCCGTCACAGTTCTCCCCTGCGTTTTTAGCTGCCAAGGGCACCTATTTCATCTGTAATGATCGAGCATATACATGGTTGCCCCCTGATTTCTCGGGCACATGTTATATTGCGAATCTGCTACCGCCTACATTTACTGCCGCCTCTGATTATCACAAGACGAGAGTTGTGAGAGGTGTGATAAGTAAGGAGGACACTGCCGGTCAGGAAGCAGGAGACTTCTTCTTGGGTTTCCTGCCGTTTTGGGGACCTATGGTCAATAGTAGGAACCTGAGACAACTGACACGTGTGGTTGAATCCACCATAAATGTAACGGCTGGTGCCCTTAGTAATCTGACAGCTGAGCTCCAAGCGGACCGCCTTATGACTTTACAGAACCGCATGGTCCTAGACGTTATTCTTGCAGACCGCGGTGGGGTATGCAAGGTTATCCAATCCAGTTGCTGCATTTTCATACCAGATAACGCTCCAACGGTGTATCAAGCCATCTCCAAACTCCATAAAATATCTGAAGCCATACACGTGGATAAGGGAGACTGGTCACTGGTGGGATGGTTCTGGGAACTGATATCTGCCTGGGGTTGGAAAGTTCTGATGGTCATTGGAATGATTTTAGCCATTCTTTTCCTGTTCTGTCTGTGCATACAGTGTGCTCCTGCGATGTGTGTCCTCTGTGCTACCTTGTGTGTAAGGAAGCCTGTATCGAGAGACGAGCTAAGTAATAGGATGATGCTACAGCAACATCTCCATGACTTTGCAGACATTGACCTAGACTCGGATTGAGATGAGTATAGTGATTGCCTATGTAAGGGCAAAAGGAGGGTCTGTCGTACTTTAATCTTCGGGACCGCGTAGGGGACAAGGCCCTACCCCTGTCTATCTTGGTATTAGCGAACCGCAAATGGTAAATGCGGCATGTACGAGTGCTTTACTCGTCGTTCTAGCCCTGAGTGCACTGGGTACACGTTATCCTGCTGCACTACGCGGGTTCCATTTTGGAAGCAGTGGCCACTTGTCATTGCCCTCACATAGGCTATAATGGAGCAAATACGGGCCTCACAGTACATGTGCTTTCCCGTGACTTCTTGGTGACCTGGGCAGCTGGCTCTGCTGCCCCGGGTCAAACTGGTCTCACGAGCTCCCCTTCCTCCATCCACCTGTGATTAGCATCAGGGCTCGACCCATCATAAAACCCTTCTCATCCTACACAAACCCCCGGCTAATCTCTTCCACACCTGCTTGTTCCTGCTTTACGACTTGTTTCCCAAAACAGGAGATGCTCATGTTTATTGGGGGGTCTGCCTACATCTAACGTGGGATCGCAACCTTATTGTGTAAATCATTGTGAGTTGGCCGAACTGGAATGTGGGATGGTCATCATGACTCTGCCTTTTCTTTGTAATGTACACTCTTATATTGCCGTTTCATAAAACTCAGGAATGTATGCTTGAGGCCGAAAAAGGCCTATTTAAGATGTAGTCCGTTCCTATGATTTTCAGCAGTCTCCTGAGAACATACACGCTGTTGTACTTCTAGGATATCTGTCATTGGTCTGCAGCCAATAAACGATTCTTTGACTTCACCTAGAAGACTCTGTGTTTCTGTAGGTCCGGAACAGGGTGAAACCCAGAAGTCATAGGGTGTGTGCCCCTGCACCGCTGGGTCTAAAATACCCAGTACTTCAAGCCTCAAGCGGTCGCACTTGAAACTGGCCCACGGGTCACTCGTGTTGTGGAGGCCAGCAGTCTTCGGTGCAGAAGGTGCTCAAGGCTGGGGCTACTCGGAGCCCAAAGCACAACTTCGAGAAAGCCCAAGAAGATGCTGTTGCTGCAAAAGATCACAGTGTCCAGGGGTCAAGGTTCCACATCACCCACGATGACCACGGGCCTCAGCTTTGCTGTGGATTCAGGGTCACCTCGGGGAAGTCTGGAAATCCACGTTTGGTGATGCATAGACTTCAGCGTCCGGCGGGAGCTTCAGCGATGCAGACTGATCAGTTGCTTCTTTGGTGCCTGCCAAGCAGGGGAGTCACTCCTTGACCCCAAGGGAGATTTCTTCCGTCTTCTAGTCAAAACAGAAAGTCAAAGGTCCAGGATATATGATGCAGAGTTTCCTTCCAGGGTAATCTAAAGTCCTAGGGACTGGATTCCTATATTTGCACTAAGTTTAGGGGATGGACCCATATATGGGTGGGTTTGGAAAGAGGGGTGGTTACACCCATTTCCTTTGTTCAGTTTCGCACCAGAGCAGGGGCAGGTAGCCCCTGCAACCGGTTTGAACTGGACTATGCACAGGGACACCAAATGTGCCCCAAGTGCAGGACTTCAAAGCACCAGAGATTTCTCCCACCCAGCCCCAATACACATCTGCTTGTCTGGGGAGGTGGTTACACCTCCCTTCGACAGGAAACCTACTGTCCAGGCCTCCCCTGCCAGAGTTTTGGTCAGCAGCAGGAGGCCAGACCCGTGTCTGTGGCATAGGCATCCATTTTGTGATGCCGGGGCTCAGGAAAGTCCTACCGGGTTTGACCAGTGTGAGCATGTCTCTCCCTCTAGAAGGGTGGAATGCTACCTCCGCCGCCAGAACTGGCGGGGGGGGGGTGTAGTATTCCAAAGTGTTTGACATCAAACACGACATGTTTTGATGCAGCCATTCTAAAGTTAGCATTTACTGCGAGGTTAGAATGTACTTAAGAGTATATGGTATGGCTGTATCACAGAACAGCCATAAGGAAGGATTTCCGAAAGCTGCAGAGGGGCTCAGCTCATGCTTGGGCACCCTCTCAAACAAAACCAAGCACTCTGCCTTCAGGATTGTCAAGGCCTGCCATAGGAGTGACTTATAGGTGTATATGTGTCTGTATATATATGTGGATATAGTTAGCCTATACCACTGTAAGGGGTGCAAGCACGCCCTTAACCAGGCTGCAGTAGCAGACCTGTGGTGCCATTTTGGAGCGCTTCCCAGGGGTGGCATAATACATGCTTCAGCCCCTGGTAGGCTACTGAGGTACCTATGCCCTACGTACATAGTATACCATATACTAGGGGCTTATAAGCCACTCCAGAATCCAATTAGATATATACCTAATGTACATGCAAACCATTTTAGAGAGGAAGCAGCTAGGCTGTGGTCCTGATTAGCAGGGCCACAGCCAGACCAAGGTCGAAAAACAGTGAAACACCAGCAAAAAGTGGGGGTACCCATGTGAAGCAGATCCTACTCTCCTACACAGCCCTCCCTCCCCAAACACAGGGACATTAAACTAAATTTGACCAGTTGAGTCTTCATGTTCTAAGTGGATATACCTAGAGAGTCCATCTGCATTGGCATGGTTACTCCCAGGTCTATGTTCCACTGTGAAGTCCATCCCCTGTAGGGAAATGGACCACCTAAGCAGTTTGGGGTTTTCACCCTTCATTTGTTTTAGCCATAAGAGTGGCTTATGGTCTGTCTGAACAAGTAAGTGAGTACCAAACAAGTATGGCCTCAACTTTGTCAGAGCCCAAACTACAGCAAAGGCCTCCCTCTCAATGGCTGACCAATGTTTCTCTCTGGGGTCAGCCTTCTGCTTACGAAAGCTACTGGCTGATCCTGACCATCATTCAATTGTGACAATACAGCCCCTACCCCCAATTCAGATGCATCTGTTTGGACAATGAACCTCTTGGAGTAGTCAGGACTCTGCAGAATGGGAGCAGTGGACATATCCTGCTTCAGGTCATCAAATGCCTTTTGACAGCTAGCTGTCCACTGAACCGTTTTGGGCATTTTTTTAGACGTTAAATCATTCAAGGGTGTCACTATTGATCCATACCTTTTGACAAATCTCCTATAGAACCCAGTCAGGCCTAAGAAGGCTCTCACCTGAGTCTGGGTAGTTGGAGCAACCCATTCCATTATGGTCTGGATTGTGCTCTGCAATGGTTGAACCTGGCCTCCACCTACAAGGTGGCCCAGGCACACAACCTGGCTCTGCCCCATCAGGCACTTATTAGCCTTGATAGTTAGGCCTGCTTTTTGTAGGGCCTCAAAAACATTCCTCAGGTGGACCAGGTGATCCTGCCAGGTGGAGCTAAAGACAGCAATATCATCTAGATATGCTGCACTAAAGTCTTCCAGGCCTGTAAGGACTTAATTCACCAACCTTTGGAAAGTGGCAGGTGCATTCTTCAAACCAAAGGGCATTACCACAGATTGATAGTGCCCACTAGGGGTAGAAAATGCTGTCTTTGGCTTTGCATCATCAGCTAGTCTGATCTGCCATTAGCCAGCTGTCAAGTCAAATGTGCTTAGAAACTTGGCTGAGGCCAAAGTATCTATTAGCTCATCTGCCCTGAGGATGGGATGGGCATCAGTCCTAGTGACTGCATTGAGACCCCTGTAGTCTACACAAAACCTCATTTCTCTCTTGCCATCTGTGGTGTGAGGTTTAGGTACCAGGACTACTGGACTAGCCCAAGGGCTAACTGAGGGTTCAATCAGTCCCAAATCCAACATCTTTTGGACTTCTGTCCTTATACAGTCTCTGGCATGGTCAGGTTGCCTGTAGATCTTATTCTTCACAGGTAGACTGTCCCCAGTGTCCACTTCATGAGTGCACCAGGCGGTCTGACTTGGAGTCAGTGAAAACATATGTCTAAACTGGCTGAGAAGGTTTCTGCAGTCAGTTTGCTGCTGGGCAGTGAGGCTGCCTGCCAAGGCTACACCATCAACTGACCCATCATCAGGGTTCTGAGAAAGCAGGTCAGGGAGTGGATCACTCTCTTCCTCCTGTCCTTCATCAGTAGACATGAGCAAGCCCATGTCTGCCCTATCAACATATGGTTTAAGTCTGTTCACATGAAGTACCCTATGGGGACTACTAGGGGTTCCAAGGTCTACCAAGTAGGTAACCTCCCCTTTTTGCTCAACAATTATATGGGGGCCACTCCATTTGTCCTGGAGGGCTGCTGGGGCCACAGGCTCCAACATCCACACTTTCTGTCCTGGCTGATAAACAGTCAGTACAGCCTTTTGGTCATATCAGGCTTTTTGCAGTTCCTGGCTAGCCTCAAGGTTTTTGTTTGCCTTTTTCATGTACTCAGCCATCCTGGAGTGGAGACCAAGTACATAGTCCACTATGTCTTGCTTTGAGGGCTTGAGAGGTAACTCCCATCCTTCCTTCGCTAAACACAATGGACCCCTGACAGGGTGTCCAAACAAAAGTTCAAATGGGCTGGAACCAACCCGCTTTTGAGGCACCTCCCTGTATGAAAATAAAAGGCAGGGCAAGAGCAGGTCCCATTTTCGCTTAAGCTTCTCTGGGAGTCCTTTAATCATGCCCTTTAAGGGTTTGTTGAATCTCTCAACTAAACCATTGCATTGTGGGTGATAGGGTGTGGTGAACGTGTAGTTCACTCCACACTCCTTCCACATAGCAGTCAAGTAACTAGACATGAAGTTTGCACCCCTGTCAGATACTACCTCCTTAGGAAAGCCTATTCTTGAGAACACACTCAGGAGAGCTCTTGCCACTACAGGGGCTGTAGTGGTCCTTAGGTGAATTGCCTCTGGTTACCTGGTGGCATACTCCACCACCGCCAGTATAAATCGGTGCCCAGATGCTGTTTGGGGATCCATGGGACCAACAATGACAATCCCTACTCTTTCAGAGGGCACCCCCACCACAGGTAGTGGTATCAGGGGGGCCTTTGTAGTGCCACTGGCTTGGCAGGTTACACAGGAGCTACAAAACTCCTTTGTGTCTTCAGACATGTGAGGCCAGTGAAAGTGAGGAACAATTCTGTCCCATGTCTTGTTCTGGCCTTGGTGTCCTGCTAGGTGAATATCATGGGCTAATGTCAATAGGAAATCCCTACACTTCAGAGGTATAACCAACCTCCTGGATGCACCAGGCTTGGGGTCTCTACTCTCTGAGTATAGGAGTCCATCATCCCAATAAACGTTATGGGTGCCACTAGCATTCCCAGCAGCTTCTTCAGCAGCTTGCTGTCTGAGGGTTTCAAGAGAGGGGCAGGTTTTCTGCTCTTGGCTCATATCAGATCTGGAAGGGCCCCCTGTCACCAAGAACTCAACCTGGTTAGGTTCAATCTCCTCTGGGACAGTTCCTTCTTCAGGCTCAAGATCATCTCCCTGAGGAGACTGATCAGCAAAGTTTAACACTTATAAGATAAAGCAGCAAGGTTATACATGAGTGCACAGCCTGGACCTGTCACTTAGCAGTAGTGAGAGTATTGCCCACCTCAAATGGCCAGCTGCTTAAACGACCATAAATAAAGCATATATACACAAGTATGAGAGGCAACACAAAACTAAATACACTGTATTAATACAGTATGAAAACTGAGTGCTGAGTCCACACAAGGATTGAATGATTCAAATGTTCTTTATTCCAAGATGTGGTACAACCATATTCGCAGCCAACGCGTTTCGCCCAAATATGGGCTTCTTCAAGGCAAGGTTTATAGAACGTAGATGCACATCAAGATATTCGCAAATGTAACAAAGATAGCTGGACCCAATATTGAGTCTTGCTAAATAAGTAGCCAGTGAGCAATGGATTTACGTCTGGTGTAGTATGTCGGTTACGACCGTTGGTAACCGTTCCAACACGACGGGATTCACGGCGAAACGGGCCTCCACTGGAATTAACGCATTGGGATAATCAAAATCTGATTAGCCAGAGCTTCTTGAGAATTATTTTTGACATACTACACCAGACCACGACAGATGCCTGGATTCCTATACTTATACTAAGTTTAGGGGATGGACTAACTATAAGGCCCACCTATGGGTGGGTTTGGAAAGAGGGGTGGTTACACCCATTTCCTTTGTCCAGTTTCGCGCCAGAGCAGGGGCAGGTAGCCCCTGCAACCAGTTTGAACTGGACTATGCACAGGGACACCAAATGTGCCCCCAGTGCAGGACTTCAAAGCACCAGAGAGTGCTCTCGCCCAGCCCCAATACACATCTTGTCTGGGGAGGTGGTTACACCTTCCTTCGACAGGAAACCTATTGTCCAGGCCTCTCCTGCCAGAGTTTCGGTCAGCAGCAGGAGGCCAGACCCGTGTCTGTGGCAGAGGCATCAATTTTGTGATGCCAGGGCTCAGGAAAGTCCTACCGTGTTTGACCAGTGTGAAAGTGACTCTCCCTCTAGAAACGTGGAATGCTACCCCCGCCGCCAGATCTGGTGGGGGGGTAGTATTCCAAAGCGTTTGACATCAAACACGACATGTTTTGATGCAGCCGTTCCAAAGTTAGCATTTACCGCGAGTATATGGTATGGCTGTATCACAGAACATGAATAACAATTTGGGGCGACATACGCCCCAATCCAAAGGCACAGCACTCTGGTCCTCGAATCCTCAGTTAATGTTGAAACCAATTAATCATATTTTGTGACATGTAATCACTTGTTTGCACAATTTTTCCTCTTAACTCCCGTTTAATCCACAAGCGCAGTATCATGCCAATTTTCCAGATTTCTAATGCCATTGATGTGCCCATCCGGGCCTCTTTGCAATAACACGTACTGACGCATTTTATTCATCCAAAGGCAGCTTTTATTAAAATACCCAATGCATTTCGGGCTACTGGGGCCCTTCGTCAGGGATCACTACAAGTAATGATAAACACACATATGAACTGAACAATCATTTTCTAATACACAAAGTTCTGCTTATATTAATCAGAGCAGTACTAGCTGTAAATTTCAAAAAGCTGGGGAGGTAAACAAGTACGAAAGAATCAGGCAGAGGGTTGTGTGTTTAAGAAAGAAGTATTTCAAGCGGAGCCAATGGTAGAATAATGTGGTGGTCTTTAAATTTAGAACTGAAAGGATTAGTCTGAATGTTGCCAGAGGCTTAGCAATAAAAGTTGGGGAACGTAAGTTGCAGTGTATGGACAGAGTCAGCACAGCAAGCAGGGAGTGATCAGCTTGGGTTAAGTGATTCGTATTCAGTTTAATTAATATAAGCAGAACTTTGTGTATTAGAAAATGATTGTGCAATTAATATGTGTGTTTATCATTACTTGTAGTGACCCCTGACGAAGGGCCCCAGTAGCCCGAAATGCATTGGGTATTTTAATAAAAGCTGCCTTTGGATGAATAAAATGCGTCAGTACTTGTTATTGCAAAGAGGCCCGGATGGGCACATCAATCGCATTAGAAATCTGGAAAATTGGCATGATACTGCGCCTGTGGATTAAACGGGAGTTAAGAGGAAAAATTGTGCAAGCAAGTGATTACATGTCATAAAATATGATTAATTGGTTTCAACATTAACTGAGGATTCGAGGACCAGAGTGCTGTGCCTTTGGATTGGGTCGTATGTCGCCCCAAATTGTTATTCATGTTATCGCAAGTGCCAATGGGCAAGGCACCTTTTTCCAAGGAGCACGCAACAATGCATCATGAGGATTATTTCAATTAATACTACGTGAATAGGTGTGCATTCCCTTTTCTGTACATGTATCACAGAACAGCCATAAGGAAGGATTTCCGAAAGCTGCAGAGGGGCTCAGCTCATGCTTGGGCACCCTCTCACACAAAACCAAGCACTCTGCCGTCAGGATTGTCAAGGCCTGCCATAGGAGTGACTTATAGGTTTATATGTGTCTGTATATATATGTGGCTATAGGAAGCCTATACCACTGTAAGGGGTGCAAGCACGCCCTTACCCAGGCTGCAGTAGCAGACCTGTGGTGCCATTTTGGAGTGCTTCCCAGGGGTGGCATAATACATGCTTCAGCCCCTGATAGGCCTCTGAGGTACCTATGCCCTAGGTACATAGTATGCCATATACTAGGGGCTTATAAGGCACTCCAGAATCCAATTAGATATGTACCTAATGTACATGCAAACCATTTTAGAGAGGAAGCAGCTAGGCTGTGGTCCTGATTAGCAGGGCCACAGCCAGACTAAGGTTGAAAAACAGTGAAACACCAGCAAAATGTGGGGGTACCCATGTGAAGCAGATCCTACTCTCCTACATCCAGGAACTCCACAGAGGCTGTGTGCAGAATGGAAACACAGCCGCTTGCCCAATGGAAGTCAAAGAGAAGTCGCAGTTGCAGTTTTAAAGAGGAAGGACCCTTGCCAGAGGACCCTGAAAAACCCTTCGGAAGACAGAAGGTTGGAGAGCCACCACAACTGTGGATGCCACAGGAACCAGATTACCTGCACCAGGGAATCCGGGTGCGTAGGGGTGATTCATGAAGTGAAGAACCTGCAAGCTGAGGGGACAGAGTCTATGCCACTTGACCAGGAGGCACGGAAGCGCAATACCCACCGATGTCGGGAGGTTGAGAAGAGAGGACAGAGACCTTATCGCTGCATGTGAGGACCAGGCGACGCTAAGGAAGACCAGGAGCCATGCACGAGCTGCCCCATGTCAGGTGTCAGTGTCTAGGTTGTCGGTGTCCAGGTGGTTGGTGTCCGAGGGGAGCACCAACAAGCATTGGTAGCCGCAACTGGCGTGGAGAGGGAAAGGATGCTGATGTTGGGACCAGCAAGGTCAAAGGAAGTCACCAAGTGCAGGAGAGTCAGAGCGGGCCCCGAGTCAGAGGAGCCGTCTGAAGCACAAGAAGGCCCTCAGAAGGACCCACAGGCTGAAGGCACAGGAGTCGCAAGAGGACCTCAGGCAGCTTACCAAAGATGGAGGCCCACTGTGCAGAGGATGCAGTGAAGACACGGATCTTCAGAAAATGAGGTGCTGGAGCTTCTTGTAGCCCGAAGATCTTTGGAGTGCAGACAAGCCTTGGCAACAGCAAGTCAACACAGTGCACAGGGGTTTAGCCCCAGTGGCTCTGACGAGGGATACTGTCCTCAAAATGGCTGAGAAGACAGGTCAGGATCTAGGGAGCTGCAGAACCACCAATGTGTTGCTGGGCCTCGGGAAAAATCAGTGGGACGTCAGGGGCAGCAGACCGGTCAGTTTTGTTGCGAATGCAGGGGAGTGACTCCTTCAATCCAAGATAGAATACTTTGGATGTCCTTGATGCCTTCTGGAGACCCAGGATGAAGCAAAGAAACAGACAACTTGAGGAACAGCAAGAGTGGAGGTAGCTGGAGTCTAACTTGATGCAGTCTCGGTACCAGGTGAAGTCCAACCAAGTCCCAGTGTCGAGATGGTCGAACATTGTCTTGGTTTCAGATGTGAGTCTTGTTCTGCGACACATCTAAGGACCCACTCACAGGGGGGCCCTTATGTTCCCTAGGGAAAGGGTTGGATAACTCTGGCCACCTCTTAGAGGAAGGGCTGGACAGAGAGGAGGATTCTTCCCTATCCTTTGTCCAGTTGTGCGCCAGAGCTGGAACCAAGGGTTTCTGAACTGGCTCAAACCGGAGTATGCAAGGATGGCACCAAATGTGCCCTTCAAAGCAGTCTGGTGGCGCTGGCAAGCGCCCCCACCCCAGCCCAGTACACTAAGTCCTGTCTGGGAGGTAGTCACACCTCCCTGTGACAGTAAACCTATTGTTCTACCTTAGCCTGCTCGAGCTCAACTCAGCAGCTTGAGGGCAGAATCGTGTCCGTAGTCGGGAGCAGCAGTAGCTTTCTGGCAGACACTGAAAGGCTGTTACCGAGAGTACAGGGGTTACTCAAAGGGAGCCCCCCCAGAACATGGGATCATACTTCCAGCAATGGAATCAGTGTTGGAACATGATTCCAATATGGTTGATACCAAATATGAACATGTTTGGTGCAGCCACATTATAGTTAGACATTGCGTAATGACTGATGTCCACTATATATCTTAAAATGTCTGACTGCACTTACAAAGCCTGAAGAATCAAATTTGGGGTTTGTAGCGGTGTCCTGCTCATGCAGGGGCATCCTAACACTTGTAATCAAGCACCCTCCCCTCAGGACTGAAGAGCCTGCCATAGGGGTTACTTATCGGTGTTAAGTGCAGTGACCTCAAGAAAACATATATCTGTCGTGAGTGGTGCAAGCACCAGCTCACACAGGCTGCAATGAAAGTCCTGTAGTCACAGTTTAAGTGGCCTCTCATGGGTGGCAAAATACATGCTGCAGACCATGGGAGACCCCTGGTGTACCTATGCCCTCGGTACCACAGTACTTATACTAGGGACGTATAAGGGTACACCAGTACGTGTTAAGTGCAGTGACCTCAGATATAAAGAAACGTATATCTGTCGTGAGTGGTGCAAGCACCAGCTCACACAGGCTGCATTGAAAGGCCTGTAGTCACAGTTTAAGTGGATTCTCACGGGTGACAAAATACATGCTGCAGACCATGGAAGACCCCTGGTGTACCTATGCCCTGGGTGTCTTAGTACCATATACTAGGGACTTATAAGGGTACACCAGTAGCCAATAGTGGAGGTACCAAAGTACTTACCAGAGACAATTTAGGGGAGAGAACACACATGCTGGCGTCCTGATTAGCAGGGACCGAGAACGCTACGTCAAAAACACACTGACACCCGGCACAAAGTGGGGGTACCCATGAAAGCAGATACTACTTTCCTACATTGTCTTTTCGCAATCTAGACATAGTGACATGTGAAATGATATGAGTAGACATATGTAAAGTTGCGTAGTGATGCATAGTGCACATGGTGCCAATACACGTCACTAAAATCAGCTAACATAATTGGGATATCAAATCACAAAGTAAAGCAGCATATTCAATATCCATCAAACAGCCATATTATAGAAAAAGAACAATTGTAACAGCCATGAATAGAAAAGCAATTGCTGGAGCAGAGTTTTCTTTTAGAAAATTCAAGGGCTTTTGAAGCTCTGGCATGTCTATGCGTTTTATTAATTTATTAATAATTAACAATTAATTATTTGTCTTGTGCAAGTGTGATTTTACTAATCAATCCGTTTGTTCTAACATAAGAGAAAGTTACACGAGGGTTAGCTTATTTGTGCTGTTTCTGTTTTAATAATAACGTGCAAGTTTTCATGTTTAAACGTTGCTATGTGCTGTTTATTTTAAGCACAAAACGCTGTCTGAATTAATGCTTTTTTATGTTGCAAAAGCTAGATAAATACATACACATAAGGGTATTAGTGGGGTTAACACTGTTTAATCATTATGCTGTAGTAACGTTTATTTTGTCTCTTTAATTAAGATGGTCTATTGTGGCCTATGAAGGCCTTAACCGAGTTAACTGAAGCCTGGCTGTGGCATATTCTGTGATGTGGCATGGGAGACCCCTGCTGGAAAAAGGTCGAAGACAACTGACCATGGTCCTTGTTGTAAAACTTTCCATGAGGACATCAGCAGTTTGGAGGATCTCCAAAAGAAATGGAACGTCCTTGGTAATCTCTGAGAGACAAAGGAGCCTTGCAGAAAACTTGTGAACTGTGGCTCGATTGCCGAGGAGAGACGGAACTGTTTAAATACATTGTAGTTTTTGGTTCCTGTTCCGTAGTTTTATATTTTGTGAACTTTCCTGAGCGAAGATTTTCAGATGTAGCAATGATACATTTCTTCCTTCTCGCTTTGCTTAGTGATTCAGCGGATGCTGAATAATTTTATGTGTGTTTCCATTGTAATTTTCACTATAAGAATGTTAGCTTAGGGAGGGCTTTCCCACTTGCCATTTTACCTTTGCCGCGTGAACTTGCGTTGCTGAGGATCGATGCTGAGGACTTCGTCTTGAGAGACTTTACCGAGAGACTTGTCCTGACCCGTTCTGACACTTAGTTAGAATAGGTAACTATGAGAAATGATTTATTCTGATTGATTTTTCTTTGACTAATTTTTAGATAAAGCAATATAACTTTTAAACATGGTGTTGAATTTTCTTTCTTGTCAATTATTGGGTTTATATTTTTGATCATTATTGTATATGTTGTATAGATTATATAGAGTATGTTTAAGGACAATCACTATAATTAGGTCCTATCGTCCTCGATATAGATGCAGGGTGGTTTAGGAGTTTTCTTCCCACAGGTTTATTGCTGGTAGAGTATTTGAGCGTATGTTAGTGAAATGGGCCCTAGCGTATGATGAATGTATGTGCGTGTAACTGTGAGATTACTCTATCCGTGGTAGTGGGCATATTTTGGACACCCTGATCTCTATCAATTTCTCTGGTAGCAGAGGATGGTTATAGATGGTTGTCTTGATCTGATAAGATAAGATTGCTTGTATATTAGCTTATTGATTATTGATTTTATTTTGATGATATTGGTATATGTACTAATACTATATGTTGGAGTCGTCATGTTGAGTTATATGTAGTGCTTCTGGAATTTGGAAGCTGGTAGCAGTTCCGTAGTAGAGCAGAGGAAGGTATATGCTGCTCTAGGGAAAGACGGGATTGTAAGGAATAACGTGTGACAATTGAAGTTGCGCGTACACATTGTCTGGGTTCGGAATCAGTGACATTATTGTATGTTACTATTAGAATATTTCTGGTATATAAGGAGTGTGTATCGTAGTGAAGGTTATCTTTGAAACTCTGGTCTTAAGTCCCAGGGATCCGTAAGGATTTCCGTTAAAGCTTATTGCGGGAGGAGTAATAGGTATTCTCTGAGCTTGTTTGAGGAACTGGGCAGAGGTAAGCTGCTTAGTTAATGTGAGTTATAATTCTGTAGTGGGACAGATTGTGTGCTGGTTTCGGGAAGCAGGATTCTGTGTGCATGTACTATATTTTTCTCGTATGAATGTGCGTGAATGTATATACATTAATTGATTGTAAGACTCTTTGGATAAGTCCTAGAGGAAACAGTTATGAGATGTATGAAAGTTTGTTGACTCTTGAGAAATAGTCTCTTTTTACTATTCTGTGGTTAGCGAAGCAGACAATGGAGATGTTTTTATGTTGGAACTAATAGATTTTGTAGAAATTTTGACACGAAGTCTACTGAGAGTTTTTGTAAAGGAGGGGTAGACGAGTGACAGGAGACAGGAGACAGAGAAGTCCGCGCTCTGATTGGATAGTGGATCAGAATAGGGTTCGCGCTAGGATTGGTGCGTTAGTGTGAGTCGCGCAGGGATTGGAAGAGCTGTTTAGTGACGTAGACGCTCCAGGATTGGTGCGTTAGCGGGAATCGAGCTTTTCAACCTAACCTCGTATTGTATATTTATAATACGGAAAGAGTAGAGAGTTTTGGTAAGCGCTAAAATGTATTACCAAGAAGATAAAAAGAAAAAAACATTCTTTGGAAAAGTTAAAGAATGGTTTAGCAAGGATAAAGAGGTTAAAACGAGAGAGGGTGAGTTGCTACCTCCAGCGAAAACACCTGCATCCTTTATGGCTGCGAAATATGGATTACATACCTGTATATGGTTGCAGAATTGGGTTAGGTATACTAAAGAAGATGGTGTTCTAGCATTTCCAGAACATGGTTCATTTAATTTGGCCGTGTTGAGTAATTTACGGGAAAAGATGTTATGCTTAGACCCGAAGCCAATACCTACACAGTTCGAGGCTTTAGTGGAATGGGAAGAGGAAGTACATAATCGAGAAAGACAAAGATCTGGAGGTCAGTACAGACACATGTTTGGGAGAAGATATGATCGTGAGACTCATCATGATCGAATGAAAAGATGGCGAGATGCTAGTATGTCAGAGGGATTATATCCTATGAGAACAGTTGAAGAAGGAGCAGTTGGAGTTAATGAATATGATGATGAAGTCTTAAATGACATGATTTACAAGAGACCACCTCCATATAGACCAGAGCCAGATGAGAGTACACCAGTTGTTTCTCCGATAAGAGATACAGTCTGTATTATTGAAAAAGAAAAAGTGACACCTGAATCAAGAGGTAGTAGTTCTTTCAGGGAGAAAGAGAATCGAGGTAGTGAGGAAAATGCCAGACAATTAGCAAAGACGACAACAGAACTGACTGAGAAAATTAGGGAGTTAACGAAAAATCTGGAAGCTGTTACGGTGCCTGTAACTATAGGTCCGGTTATGCCTATGTTTGACAAGCAGAAAACAGGTGAAAATGGACTGGTGATTCCATATGTTTGGAATGATTTGACAAATTCAGTTGGTCCTTCAGGAGATTCAGATAAAAGAACAGGGAAAAGTGACCTGAGACAAACCAGACATGACACATGTAGTGAACTATTGGATGCTAGTGAACCTAGTTGTTCAGGGATGCCAATTTTAGAACCGCAGAAAAAAGTGGTTCCAGTGAGAAAAACTGCTGAAATAACAGTTGATGATTTGAATGATTGGATGAAGGTTCTTCAGAAAAAGGATAAGGATTCACAAGTTATTGATGTGGTTAAGTTAGGTATAGAATTAGAAGAGCTTGTGACAGGAACAGTTCCAACAGAAATCCTGAAGAGTCATCATGATGGTGAATTGATGTTTATGTGTAAAAGCATAACATGGAGAGCAAGGAATACGCATGATAGACTAAGAGCGATAGCAAATGAGCAGGGAGTTGACATTGATAAAGTAAAGGCTTTGCAGAAAACCTACAGGATGGATTTCACAGAAAAAGATATAGAAAATTTGAATACTTCTGGTAGAACAGGACAGATTAAAGAAATGGTGGCATTATTGCGAAGATGGGGTGATGTAGAAAAGTGGAAGGATAGGTGGTATAAGAAAAGAGAGGAATCTGAAGATAGAACAACGTATTCAGCATTTCCAGTGAGAGAAAAAGAGAAACCAGTGGAGCATTATCCCATGAGAGAAATACCTGGAGGAGGATATGTACATGTTCCATGGACCAGACAGGATATTTTATCATTTACGAATGATTTCCCTCGATTGAGAGAAAAGCCCGTCGAGTGGTATAGGCAGGTAGACAGGTTTGTGAAATTGTCAAAAGTGCTGTGGGTTGACCTGAATAGTCTGTTTGATATAATTGTTCCAGCAGACTTGTGGACTGAGTGTAAAATAGTTGTGAGTTGGCCTACTGAGGAATATCCAAGAGATCCAAGAACAGGGGCACCAGATCCAGAAGTAATGAGGAAGTATGATCAGGTGATGGTATACCTGAAGAGTAAAGTACCTCCAAAAGAGACAGACTGGGTTAAAATAGATCGAACACAACAGGAAGCAAAAGAATCAGTTCATGCTTTTTACGAAAGGCTGATACAGGCTTTTAAACAATTCAGTGGAGATGAACACCTGGGTGACAAGGATTTGAGTCATTTTGTATACAGATTTGTATATGGTTTAAGACCTGAAATTGGTGAGAGAATTCGTGAACACACAGTGGATTGGCAGAGTAAGAAAGTAGATGAGATTCTGAGACATGCAAAATATTTCAGTGATGAAATTGAAGCAAAACAAAGAAAGCTAAAAGAGAAAGCGATGTGGGCACAAGTGAAAGTTGCAGAAAGACAGGAAGCACAGTTGGTGGAACAGGCAAATAATCCAGGAAATAATGCAGGGAATAGACCGAGATTTGCAGGAAAAGGAAAGGGAAGTCTTGAGGAAGCAAAGAAAAAGTTCTCGTGTCACAACTGTGGCCAACTGGGACATTGGAGATCTGAATGTCCTAATCCACCATTAGTGAATAATGAGGGTAAATCCTTAAATCAACAGGTGCAGAATGAAGGAAATAACCAGCAGCAACAGCAACAGAAAGTTGTGAGACAGCAGAGTCAAGAGCCAAAACCGCCCTTGCCGCAGAATAGAGGGGTACAAAAGTACAATCAGGACTCGGGATTCTTCAATGATGAGCAGGTAAACAAACAAAGACGTTCTAACAAAGTACAACAGTACTTGTTAAAGAGTGAAGGGAGTGAGTCTGAGGGTGATTATTGACGGTGCCGAAGAGAGGAGGAAGAGTGCATACTTGGTGCAACTCTAGAAATAGACCAGGCAGGACCATTTGTGGATGGGAAAATAAATGAGGAGAGTGTTACTTTTTTGGTAGACACAGGTGCGACAAGATCAACTGTCAGGTCAACAGATGTTAGAAATCTTCCTCTCTCGGATGAAGCGATCCAAGTAGTTGGTGTAGCCAATACACAAATCAGAACACGTCTTACTGAACCAGTAAGAGTACAGATAGGGAAATTTTCAGATATGCACAGATTTATTGTCTGTGACACGAGTCCAGTGAACCTGTTAGGTAGGGACCTATTGTGTAAGATTAATTGCACAATTTTCTGTACACCAGATGGAATAGCTTTTGAGACACAAGATGATGATGTTTTCTACCGGATGACTCTAGAAAATAGAGAAAGTGAGTTAATTGGTGCATTTGCTGTGTTCAATCCGGAGGATTTGCCTCAAGTGCTGAGAGACACAGTGAAAAGAGCAGTTTGGGATTTTACAGGAGAGGATGTGGGATTAATGAATAATGTAGATCCAGTGAAAATTGCAGTGAAAGAGGGAATTACATATCCTAACATTCCTCAGTACAAAATGACACCAGAAATAATTGAAGGGATAACTCCTATAATTGAGAAAATGATTCAGCAAGGAGTTCTGAGAGAACTATTGAGTAGTCCGTGTAATTCACCGATAATGGGACTGAAAAAGCCCAACGGCAAATTCAGGATCGTGCAAGATCTGAGAAAAGTTAATCAAATTGTGGTGGCATGTTGTCCTATTGTGCCAAATCCATCAGTGATTCTGTATCAAATTCCACATGATGCTGAGTGGTATACAGTGATTGATTTGTGTCATGCGTTCTATTCAATTCCATTGCATCATGATAGCCAGCCGATTTTTGCATTTAGGTTTGGCCAGCGTATTTTAGCATGGTGTCGTATCCCACAGGGGTATACGGAGAGTCCTTCGATATTCAATCAGTTATTGAAAAGATCGTTGGAAAGTTTGATCATGCCTGAGAATTCAGTGTTAGTGCAGTATATTGATGACCTACTTGTGGCATCAAAGACACGTGAAGCTTGTGAAGTGGATACCATAGCTTTACTGAATCATCTGGCAGATGGAGGGTTAAAGGTATCTCCAGCCAAATTGCAATTTTGCAAGAAAGAGGTGCATTATCTTGGACACAATATTGAAAAAGGTCTGAGAAAAGTGACTACTGACAGGATCAGAATAATCAGAGAAATGAAAGCTCCAAAAACCCAGAGAGAAGTGAGAATGTTCCTGGGTATGGTGGGATATTGTCGTCAGTGGATAATTAATTTTTCCCTGATAGCAAAGCCACTGATTAAATTGACAAAAAGTGAAATGACAGATCCATTGGATCTGGATGCAGAACAATAGGCAGCATTTGAAGAGCTCAAAAGTAAAATGTGTGAGGCTCCAGCTTTGGGTATGCCAGACTATGAAAAGGAGTTCGAACTGTACTGCAGTGAGAGAAATGGATGTGCACTTTCAGTGTTAATCCAGAAACATGGACAATTGAGAAGGCCTATTGCGTACTTCTCATCGACACTTGACCCTGTAGCTGTGGGTTTACCAGGTTGTCTAAAATCTGTGGCTGCAACATGCAGAAGCCTGGAACAGAGTGAGGGAATCATAATGGGGTATCCTGTAAGGGTATTCGTACCTCACAATGTGGCAATTCTTTTGACAAGAAGCAGAACTCAGTACATGTCACATAGTCGGTTGACTAAGTACGAAAAGGTGATTCTGGGAGCATCAAATGTGACTCTTGAGAGATGTGTGAATGTGAATCCAGCGACACTATTGCCGGATATTGAAAATGTGGGTATAAAGATGGAAGATGATCATGATTGTTTGGATGTGCTTGAGTACTGTACAAAACCGAGACCAGACATAAGGGATATTCCCTTACCTGAGAATGATCATGTGTTGTTTGTGGATGGATCATGCCTGAGGAATGATAATGGTGTGCTATGTGCAGCATATGCAGTGTGCAAAGTTTCAGAGGTCATGGAAGCATCACCATTGAAAGGAGTGAAATCTGCGCAAGTTGCTGAATTGGTGGCATTGACAAAAGCTTGTGAGATTGGGAAAGATTTGAGGACAACTGTGTTGACTGATAGTCAGTACGGATTTGGAGTGGTGCATGACTTTGGCCAGCTTTGGCTACAAAGAGGTTTCTTGACATCGGGTGGAACTCCGATAAAGAATGCTGAATTGATTGGAAAATTGCTTGAGGCGATACAGCTGCCTAAGGAGTTAGCGGTTGTAAAATGTGCTGCCCATGGTCCAGGGGATGATTTTATAACGGTTGGAAACCGTTATGCGAATGATGTGGCACAATATTGTGCCAAGACAAATCAATCGATTAATAGGGAAAGAGAGGGAGAAATGTCTTTCCTTTCTGTGATGTTTACTAATGTCCTAGAAACGTGGGATGAAGTGAAGCAGTTACAAGATGAGGCAGGAGAAGAAGAGAAACAAGATTGGATTAAGGCAGGATGTGCTCCAAGAGAAACAGACCATGTTTGGGTCTACAGAGATGGCAGACCAGTGATGCCAAACTCAATTTTGTCGTCAATGGCAAGGATGTATCATGGCCAGGGACATCTGGGGAGGGATGCGATGGTAAGGTCGTTTAAACAAACCTGGTACAATGCAAAGTTCAGGACAATTGCAGAGAGCATCTGTCAAAGGTGTTTAATTTGTCAGCAATTTAACACTGGGAAAAAGACAGTGGTGAGTCTGGGGACAATTGGCAGAGAAGGAGGTCCTTTTACAAGAATGCAAATTGATTTCATTGAAATGCCCCAGGTGAACAGACTGAGATATGTTCTAGTGGTAGTCTGTTTGTTTTCAAGGTGGGTGGAAGCTTACCCGACTAGAAGAAATGATGGATTAACAGTGGCAAAGTTACTGTTAAGGGAGTTGATTCCTAGGTACGGATTTCCAGTTACAGTTGAGTCTGACAGAGGTAGACACTTCCAAAATGAACTCATAGGTTTGATTTGTGAAGCATTGAAAATACAGCAGAAGCTACATTGTGCATACCGACCAGAGGCTTCTGGTGTGGTTGAGCAGATCAATGGCACAATCAAGAATAGGATTGGAAAGATGTGTTTAGCCACTGGCATGAAATGGCCAGATGTTTTGCCTCTAGTTCTGATGACTATGAGATCTACTCCAGATAGAACTACAGGTTTGAGCCCGCATGAGATAATTATGGGACGTGCAATGCGCCATGCATTCGTGCCTGTAAATAAATTGGTGACAATAACTGATGACATGATTTTAGATTACTGTAAAGGCCTGGCTGACGCAGTTCATTCTGTGTTTCACCAGGTTGGAGAAGAAGCTACCACACTTGAGAAGAAGCAAGCCCATGATCTGAGTCCAGGAGACTGGGTGAGGATTAAAGTTCACAGAAGGAGAAATTGCTTGATTCCAAGGTGGGGAAGGCCGAGACAAGTTATTCTGACTACAACGACTGCAGTAAAGTGTGCTGGAGTGAAGCACTGGGTACATGCAAGTCATACTCTGAGAGTTCCAAATCCAAAAGAAGGGACTGGTAAAGGGTATTTTGAAGAGTCAGATTCCAGTGATGGTGAAGATACTGAAGATACAGAATCAGTGAGAAAAGAAGCAGAGAGAGCTTCAAGAGAATCACTGCGAGTATCAGAAAGAAGATCAGATTCTGTTAAAGAGCCTGAAGTTTCAAGTAGCAGTGGAGGAAAAAGAAAAGAAAAAAGAAATCACACAGAGACTACTCCTGAATCAGAAGAGGAGGAGATTGAAGAACCACTTGAGATTATTCTTGAGGAAACAGGGTCAGAAGAAGATAGAGAGGGACAGATTGCGGAAGACCCCCGAGGAGGTGTAGGGAACATTGATGAGGAGCTAGGTGAAGGGACAAGTAGACAGCAAGAAGATTGCGTGCCGGAGACCCGAGGAGGGACAGAAGTAGGGAAGTCTCAAATAGTGGTGAAAGAATCTGTGAAAGAAAAGAAAACTGCTAAGAAACGAAAGCAAAAGGCAATTGAAACAGAATCGGATGATGAAAATGAACAAACAGAGGGTCGAGTTCTGAGAAAGAGAACTTCGATTGGAGAAAGGAGTGTTAAAGAACTAAGACCGAAAAAGGTTGTGAAAGGAGATCGTTGGCCTAACAACCGAGTTAAAAGGGTGAGATACAGAGTATTAAGAGCAAATTCATCAAAAGCTGAACAAGTGAATGAAATATCGAGTCAAAGTTCAAAGGCTGAAGGGAAAGAATCAAAAGAATTGAAAGAACCAGAAGAAGTCAAAAGAGTGAGAAAACCTAACCAAAAGTATAGGTCGCCGGAATGGATGTATGTGACACTGCCTGAAGGTGAAGAGGGGGAAAGTCAAGGAAATCCAGAGGAGACCGTACAAGGAGTGGTTGAGGAAGATACTGGTGAAATCCTGAAAGTACTCTTGACTGACATTGGAGAAGAGTCAGATACTGAGGATTTGGATTTGAGTGTTGGAGATCTGATACAATTTGATGTTGAAGAAATTGGAGTGAAAAATGATGAGTATCCAAACTGAGTAAAAGAAGGATTCACTTGGACTGAGTGAACAGAAAGATCATTTGAAGAAGCTGAGGAGTTTGGAACAAACGTTGAAAATTTGAAAAGTTCTAATTTCAGTAGTGGAGTAGTAGAGGTTAAAGCAAAATAGTAAAATGGCTAACATAGAGAATAATCAAAATAGATGTGCCTTCTTTAAAAGGTGGTGTAGGATGTGCTGCTGCTGTACTGGATTATTAATGCTTCTATGGGGTGTTTTAGTTTTATTAGTTACTTTTAAGGTTGAATTTGGGATGGACACAGAAAATATGACTAATATAGAAAAGAATTCATAAAAAGTAGTTCCAATTAGAAGTAGTAGTTACATACACAAAGATAGGTCAATTAATAATTTTTCTAGTAATGTTTTTTCTAAACTGTTGTATGAATATGTGAAGACAATGGAAGTAAGGGATTGCTATGTCTGCATGCAGTTACCTGCATCCGTTTCAGAGGGTGTTACTTATCACCATTTACCAGCTACATATGGTATTTCTTGTAGTATTTTAAGTAGTGTTTTTTATTTGTTAGGGAAAATAGATTATAAGATGTCTAACAGAGATAGTATTTTTGGGCACTTGCCAATGAACAAAGAGTTGAATCCAGCTAAAGAAGCTAACACTTTTGGTGAGATTTTTATTGAAGAAAAAGGATTAACATTAGATTACATTTTTAAGAATAATTTACCTTGCAGTCTGAAAGAAGAGGAGAAAGCTTTCCTGGATTTGGTAGAGGAAAGGAGAGTGAACATGCATGAGAAAGCGGGAGAATATGAAGTGAGTGAGACAATTTGGGACATTGAGATGGGAAAAGAGTTGAGAAATGGGGCTAGTCCAACTTTAGCTCTAGATGCACCGCAGAAGGGTAAACTATGCATTATCAGAAGGAAATCCCAATATGATACATATTTCGTGGGGACTAGTGAGTGCCATGATACATACTTCGTTGCGACAGGTTGGGGTTTTAGAGGTGGAGAAGATACAATTTTTCCAGGAGTGTACTATGTGTGTGGGAACAAGGCTTATTACAAGTTGCCTGACCATTGGTATGGCACGTGTTATGTGGGCCTGGTTTTTCCTAAGATTTTTCATACAGATAAAATAAGAGATGTAGAAGATATTAATTTATTAACACGCTTTAAGAGAGAAACTTGGTCTGAAATTGTGGGTGACATTTTTGGGGTTTTGATTCCAGCAGTGGGAATTTCTTTAAATGCTTATGGAATTCGGAAACTGTCCACAGTGGTTGATCGCTTATCGACGAATACCGCAGGAGGGTTTCTTTTGGTGAATACGGAATTAAGTGCCGTACGTGCCATGTCTATGCGAAATCGACTTGCCCTTGATATTTTATTGGCCAAGGAGGGTGGAGTTTGTGGAATATTGAAAGTTCAACATTGTTGCACTTACATTCCTGACGAAAGTAAAGACCTGAAGGTCTATATCAAAAATATTACTGATTTGCATGAAGAATTAGTACCACTTGAAGTTGGGAGTTTGTGGACTAAAATAGCTAATAAGATGATAGCTGTTAAGGATTTTATTGCAAAAATAGGTAGTACTATTATAGGTAGAATATTGTTTCCTTTGTCTGGTATAATTGTTGCTTTACTGATACTAAGATTGGTGTGTGTGTGTTGTAAAAACAGGAGAGGGAAAGAGAAATTGAAAAATGAAAAGAAAAATAAGAATTTGAAAATTTCGAAAAGCGAACCACAAGAGATTGAATTAGAAGAATTGAGGGAGAGTGTTTATTTAGAGACAAAGAGAGATGATGAAAGAGTGACTGGTGTGTAATGTTGTGTAAGGGGAAAGACATTTCTGATTTCTCCTAAAATGGGACTAAATTTTCACTAATTTTTTTTTGGGTTTATTTGGTGATAAAATCACCAAAGGGGGGATTGCTGGAGCAGAGTTTTCTTTTAGAAAATTCAAGGGCTTTTGAAGCTCTGGCATGTCTATGCGTTTTATTAATTTATTAATAATTAACAATTAATTATTTGTCTTGTGCAAGTGTGATTTTACTAATCAATCCGTTTGTTCTAACATAAGAGAAAGTTACACGAGGGTTAGCTTATTTGTGCTGTTTCTGTTTTAATAATAACGTGCAAGTTTTCATGTTTAAACGTTGCTATGTGCTGTTTATTTTAAGCACAAAACGCTGTCTGAATTAATGCTTTTTTATGTTGCAAAAGCTAGATAAATACATACACATAAGGGTATTAGTGGGGTTAACACTGTTTAATCATTATGCTGTAGTAACGTTTATTTTGTCTCTTTAATTAAGATGGTCTATTGTGGCCTATGAAGGCCTTAACCGAGTTAACTGAAGCCTGGCTGTGGCATATTCTGTGATGTGGCAAGGGAGACCCCTGCTGGAAAAAGGTCGAAGACAACTGACCATGGTCCTTGTTGTAAAACTTTCCATGAGGACATCAGCAGTTTGGAGGATCTCCAAAAGAAATGGAACGTCCTTGGTAATCTCTGAGAGACAAAGGAGCCTTGCAGAAAACTTGTGAACTGTGGCTCGATTGCCGAGGAGAGACGGAACTGTTTCAATACATTGTAGTTTTTGGTTCCTGTTCCGTAGTTTTATATTTTGTGAACTTTCCTGAGCGAAGATTTTCAGATGTAGCAATGATACATTTCTTCCTTCTCGCTTTGCTTAGTGATTCAGCGGATGCTGAATAATTTTATGTGTGTTTCCATTGTAATTTTCACTATAAGAATGTTAGCTTAGGGAGGGCTTTCCCACTTGCCATTTTACCTTTGCCGCGTGAACTTGCGTTGCTGAGGATCGATGCTGAGGACTTCGTCTTGAGAGACTTTACCGAGAGACTTGTCCTGACCCGTTCTGACACTTAGTTAGAATAGGTAACTATGAGAAATGATTTATTCTGATTGATTTTTCTTTGACTAATTTTTAGATAAAGCAATATAACTTTTAAACATGGTGTTGAATTTTCTTTCTTGTCAATTATTGGGTTTATATTTTTGATCATTATTGTATATGTTGTATAGATTATATAGAGTATGTTTAAGGACAATCACTATAATTAGGTCCTATCGTCCTCGATATAGATGCAGGGTGGTTTAGGAGTTTTCTTCCCACAGGTTTATTGCTGGTAGAGTATTTGAGCGTATGTTAGTGAAATAGGCCCTAGCGTATGATGAATGTATGTGCGTGTAACTGTGAGATTACTCTATCCGTGGTAGTGGGCATATTTTGGACACCCTGATCTCTATCACAATCCAAATTCTCTATATTTTCACCTTCTGGCTCCAGCATGGTATGGTTTTATGTCTCAAAGCACAACAGTGCACATGGAAAGGCCTATAGACTCAGAGGTGGTGCGCGGGGCCTCCCTCCTCTCCCCAACTCAATTAGTGGCATTGCTCGTAAGCGGCACACCATCAGGCAAGGAGGTCTGAAGGCCAAGCAAAATAGTATCCCAGTTAGCTGAGAGTGGATATTTCCGGAGGTCCAGATTGTCTTCTCTATGAAGCACAATGGTCTCCGATTTGGCCCAACTGATAATAGAATGTGACCCGGCCTGCCACGTCGGAGGCTCAGGTGAATTTCACCGGTGGGTAGAGGCGCTTAGCCATCAATAACCCCGGATCCAAAACCCAATATCCATGACCCATTGACCCGGCCTATATGGCCAATGCCAACAGCTCAATAGCCAAGGAAAAGGAGAGAGAGGAAAGTGGACAACCCTGCCGAGTGCACCTGCGTATATGTACCTGGTGGGAGATCAGGGTTCCTGTGCAGCCCCTCACCGGTGGCGATGTGTACAGTAGGCGCCCATACCAAGGAAGTGGGTCCCTATGCCGTATCGTGGCAGTACTGCAAAAGAGAAAGGGCCACTCCAGCGAATCAAAGGCCTTCTCTGGGTCCAGAACCAAGCAGCCAGAACAAGGCTAGGCACACGGAGCGTAAGCAAGGAGCTGGAAAAGACGCCTCCGATTTAATGATATATTGCAGGCTAGCACAAACCAGTTTTCATCCAGGTGTATTAGCACAGGGACCAGGAGCACCAGATGATCTGTCAAAAGTTTGGGTAATATTTCATAGTCTGTGTTGAGCAACTCTAGTGGCCTGTAGGAGCCAAGTAGAGCAGGGTCCCTGTCATGTTTGGAACGGGACACCAGCAGGGCATCACAAAAAGACATCGGAAGGCGAGAAGGCAAAAGGGCCTCATTGAACATGGTCAGCAAGTGGGGAGCCAACTGGTCAGCACATGCTTTGTATTTCAGCCAGCAGTCCATCAGGACCCGGTGACTTACCTGTGGCCAGTGCGCGGATAGCTTCCTTTACTTCAAATGGAGTGATAGAGGCATCGAGCTCCAAGCATTGGTCAGGGTCTGTACGTAAGAAGGGGAGAGTGGAAAATAATGTGTCTTCTTCGGCACTGTCAGCAGTAAGTGCCGATTGACATAGCTTGCTGTAGTGCTCGGTGAGCTCATCATGGATCTCCCATTGTGGGTCGAGCATGCAATAGCTAATTGGTCAAAAATTGTCACGTTTGGCTGCTCCTATCAGATCAGCCATGTCAGGAGGGAGCCCGATTTGTCGGCCGGTGCATGAGCTTTGGCAGAATGAGCCGCACACTACGAAGGGGAGATGTGCCATGGGCGTTACGGTAGGTGTGCCCACGTAACACTCATGGCACTTGACACATTCCCTGATTTACAACAAGCTGTAAATCTGTGAATGCATCAAAAGCCTACGCATCCCCAGGGGAAGCGTAGGGGAGCCACAACGAGGTGAAAAAACATTATTTCTCCTACTTTTTCCACTTTCTGTGTGCTGAATTCAGCAGCACACATAGAAAGAGGATATCACCTCCATGGATTGTTTTTGTGCAGGAAGGTTTCTCTTCTTGCACAAAAACAATCATCCCTACAATGTGGACAACTTTGCACCATGGTGTAATGGTGGCTGCGTTGGCGCATGGCTGCCATTTGAGCGCCACCACAGTAACGGAGCACAGGAATGTGTCATATCTTATTGATACGGCGTATTCCTGCCTTTTTCTTCTGACGTAGGGAAGCGCAGAAGGAAGGCCTGTGGTGCTGCCTTACACCAAAAGTTTGTAAACGAGACCCTAACTAACTACCATTTCTGCCTGGGTAACGATCCCATCGCCTGCACTTGCATACCAAGTGGTCGGCATGATTTGTGTAGCAGCATTGCCCCCTCCTTAACCAGAGGTGAAGCCTGCATGGTAAACTCAGTTGTAACTGTATCAGCCTAGGAATTTATAGTTCATATCCCTCAAGTGAGCCTCTTTTAGGAATACGACATCTAGGATGCTTTGCCTAAAAAATTACATAACTGCGCCCCTCTTGACTGGTTTTGAGCCCATTGAAATTCTACAACAGGATTGTGTGCTTAATGGGATATGGTGTCCTATCTTGCCTAGCCATTGGGCAGGGGTATTAGGGTAGCGAACATCTGTCTTGCCTACCTTAAACTGAAACAGCATCCAACATTAACAGAATGCTGCTTGTCCCACCCAACTATAACTGCACAGTTCTACCCCAGAAGCATCTGTTGCCCAAGGTCAACCGAAACACAAAAAACCAAAAACAATGCTAATATGCGTCCACATGTAATAACCCATAGTTCCAGCTAGAACCCAATGCAGCAAGGGGGCATGTAGTTTAATTCAGCATACCATGCTAATCACTGTGTCCTGCCTTTTAAACTGCAGCTCCATCTGTCCCGCAGCTCACTGTGCTAGCATTTGTATGGTGGCCTCTGGGAAGGAATGTTCTCACAGGGTGTGAGATATGGCTTACAGTATCACTTAGTCTGAAGTTTGAGGATTCGTCATGTTTCGGGTTATGAGTGCTTCCCCGTATGATGATTGGGCCAAAGATCTAAATATATGGTAGTGGCCATCTCTGGGCTCCTCCACCATTTTGTTGGATTCGGACAGCAGGTCTACCTCAGCCGATTCCTTAGGTCCATTCCACACTCTCCATGGCAGGAGCCCATTCTTCCACATTTTCTTTCACTCCATGGTGGGAGAGACAGCGGGAGTCCTTTCCTGACAATTGGGGACGTTTATTATTTTATCCAGTGCTTTAAATGGGCCCTCACCAGTGCTGAGTACCGGCACTTCTGAGATTTATCACTCTTAGTACCGGCACTTCTCTACTGCCGAGGAGAGTACCGGTACTCATGAAACGCTGGTGCTGGTGGCCTATCTCTGACAGCCAAGGCACTACTGTAGACCTGAGTCGAGCACCTGCAGAAAATTAAGCATGGGCTCATTTGCATACCGTCCAGGTGTTCTCCATCATGCTGAGTTGCAAACACAGACATCGAGGCAGCCTGGTCACAGCGTAATTAAGAAAGCCGTGGAAGGTAACCAGGTTCAAATGGCTTTAATCCCACCTGATTCTTTTGTTAAGTGTCTGCTTATGTTTGACTGCTTGCCTGCGTGCTTGCCTGTGATTGTTTTTGTGTGAGAGAAAAACGAGAGAAAGGGGGAGAGAATAGAGACACTCTTGGAAGTTTTATTAAAGGAAATGTGTGGAATGCTTTGTGTGTGCATGTCTGCTTGTTTCTTTCTGTCACTCGAGAATATATAGAAGTGTGTCAAGCAATTGACAGTTTTGATGTTGCAAATATTACAAAACAAGGAAATGTTAAAATAGTGCCGCGTTTGGCCTTCGTTTTTGTGTAATGAGTAAACAAACCTGCTTTGTTTATTGTAAGACATTTCTTATGTGTTTTGTTATGTGCGGCAAGTAGTATAGAAGTCAATAAGTATCGACTTGTCTTGCCATAAGCCCCGCCTCCAAGCCCCGCCCACTCACCACATTTAAATGAGTACCTGCACTATTTTCCCCCCATTTAAAGCACTGATTCTATCCCAGTTCCAGACAGACCAAAATCACAGGAGTTTGAAAGAAATGAGATTTACCATTGTGGAGAACTTTCGAACGGACCGGGAAGACCAGCATAGATGTGAAGTTCATGGTTTTATGTTTGGCCTCAGAAAGATCTGCATTGTTTTTGTATTTTTATAATGTAGTCAGTAAAGATCATGGTAGACCCTGGGTGGGGAGTCTTGCTGTCTGGGATTGTGGGCTCTCTCCACTACAAAGCACTAAGACACGTACTCCTTCGGCTCCCAGGACAAGAGACATGTTGTGATATATTGGGTTGGTTGCAATCCCTCTCTCCCTTCAGGTATTCCAACTATCTGCACTTTATTCCGCCTGGAGGCACAACGAGGAGAAATATCTTTATTTCTCCTCGTTTTTCCTTTTTCGATGTGTGCTGCATTCTGAGGCACACATAGAAATAGGAAAACACCTCTTGTGAGTGTTTTTGTGCAGGAATGTGCCACTGGCATATTTATAAGGCAACATAAAGCAACGTTACGTAACTTTTCATGGCCTTATAAATATATGCCCCTTTCACGCACCAAACTGTGTGAAAGGGGCCTTCCATGGGTGTTGCTGAGGGCGCTCCCAACAACATCCATGACTTTTTCTCACTTCCCCAGATTTGCGAGAAATTGTAAGTCTGAGGCAGTGCCAAAAACTTACGCCTCCCCAGGGAAGACGTAAGGGAGGCACAATCGCAACATCCATTGATTTTGACACTGCCCCATATTTACAAGGGTGGCGTAAATATGGGACTGCGCAAGAATTAAGACGAGGGAAAACCTGGTTTTACCTTGGAGTAACGAACAGAGAAATGTTTAATCTCTCCTCGTTTTTGCTGTTTACATTTGTGCTACGTTGTTCAGCAGACATAGAAACATCAAAATGTCATTGACTGTTTATGTGCAGGAAGGTGTCCCTTCCTCCACACAACCACTCATTTAAAAAAATAAAAAAATTGTTGTGCTACTTCTATGGTGTGCTGCATTAGGCAGCACATATAGAAATTAGAAAACGTCATTTAAAGATTGTTTATGTGCAGGAAGGGCCTTAATTATGAGGACTTGCGACACGATTGTGCCACAGTTGCATCACTTTTTGGGACGCACCAGTGGTGTAAAAAATATGCCATGTTGCACCCTATTTAAAAAGTGATTCATCTAAGTAGATGCGTCACCTTGTAAAGCCCTATGCTACATTATAACTGCGCCAGGTATAATGTATGCAGGGTGGGCATCCCCTCGTAAAAGGCAGCATAGAAGTTATGCCACTGCATCAGTGGCGTCACTTTTGCAAGACACTCTAGCAATGCGTCATTACTGGGCCTACAAATACATTAGAAATACTGACGTATCTGTAACTCCTTCAGACATGAAGCGCCGTACATAAAATACAGCACATCCTTCGTGTCGCAAGGAGGGCGCAGTGAAAACTGTTGCACCGCTGTTTCCCCGCAGCAATGCGACAGTTTTCGTAAATGAGCCCCAAACAATCTTCCCCTGCAACGCAGACACCCTTGAACTATGGTGCAAGGGTGCCTGCGTTTGCTTGTAAGAAAGTCTGATGGTTAAAGTGCGTCTACGACAACCTGAATGTAAGAAAGTCATTGATGGTTCACCCTTACGACCCGCCGTGAATAGGCCCTTCGTAACAAACCATTCGTAGCTCAAGTATACCACCGTCGGATCAAGAAATAAACGAGAAACATAGTAAAACTTTCTGTATGCTCCCTCTCTCTCTCTCTACCTTATTTTCTTTCCCGCCCCCTTTCACCCTTTCCCTTCCTCCTACTGTGACAGTGGATAGGGGTGAACACCCGAACATACGTAAACCAGATATGTACCGCAACCAACACGGCCAGTTTGGGCTACTAGCCTGCAACAATAAAGACACGTTATATGTTATACAATTTTTTTTTAATTAAAATATATTTAAAAAAAAAAAAGTTAATCTACGACAATCTGAATGTAAAATAATCATTGATGGTTCAAGTACATTTATGACAATCAACTTATATGATAACGGTTCTAGAATACAAAGCATTTGTACCACTTCAATGTTCCCTAAGGCTTAACATATACTTGTTTCTACATATGGCGCGGGTAACCAAGCGCTACGTTAATCATGTTTCAATCATTCATTTGTTATGACACACACACTCATTTATGTAAATACATTCTTTTCAGATCTTCGCATTGGCAAAGATCTTCTAAAAATTTCGTTACTTGTCATCAACCACCACACAAAGTGCGACTGACTCCAAAGAACGACAGACGAACGATTTTCATATACACTGAAAGACAGTTTCTCCTTGACTACGGTATAATTCAGACACTTATGAATGTTAGAGCGTCAAACTGTCCGGTATGTAAACCGAAAGTTGGAGAGAAAAAGCACGTACATGTTGTGCAGAAAACTACTAGAATAAACTCTAGTTAACAAGAAGTGCATTTTGTTTTGGGTTTTGGTCGTGTATGTATGTGCAATGCATTGTGGGCAGGCGGATGTTCTTTCAGGTTCTCTCGCCCTGATTGCTGGTAAACCGTCTGAAGAGCGTCGCTTAAGGCGTGGTATTGCACCCCTGGTGTCTATTCAAAGAGGTGCCTGGTTGCCTTGATGAGGGACCCCTAGTGACATGTATCAACAAGAGATGTGTAGTTCCTACAGGACGGGAAGTCGAAGGGGAATAAAGTATTCCAATCCAGACTTTAACCTAGTGAAAGTAAGTGCACAAGGGAAGGGAATCCCTTCAGGGTGGAACTAAAACCCTCACACACCCAGCAAGCTAGGTGTCATGCTTCATCATCTGGGTTCTGCTCCTCGTCGGGTCGGCGGTGCAATACCCGACGGGCACCCATACAGGGGCTCTTTGTCGGAGATCTTTTGTTCCCTGCCGTATGGTGCATGCGTGTGAGGGCCCGGGAGTGTAGATGTAAGTGATTTAAAAAAAGGTTGGTTAATCTGAAAAAGAAGTTTATTGGCTCAGTCAACCACCTAATTAAATTGTGCTTCCAACCAGAACCTTGCTGTGCTGCTTGTTATAACCGTTTTTTACCTTGCCCTACCTTGTCTTACGTCATGTATTTATTAATTGACTAGGAAACTGGTAGGAATCCAGTACAATTTACAATCTGGAGTATATTAAATTGATCACCACTTTACTAAACCAGTGGTGTTCGACTAACCTTTGTGATATAATGCCTTACAGTTGCCAAGGGTGGCTTTGGGTTCATATTTCTTCCATTTTTTCTTTCCCTAGGTGACCCCCTTCTAAATCAATACATAAGGTAGGGGCGCCTATTAAGGGTTGACCAACATATTAGTTCTCACCCTTGTTTTTCTCACCACACTGTAGATAGTTTTTTCGAGCACACCTCACTTTAGTATTATAGGTCCTGACGAAGCGCCACGAGATCCTTCTGACTAACTGGGCGCGAAACATGTTGACCAGAAGAGTCGAGCGTAGCTAGCCACTCATCTGTTGTGAGCATATATAGCTTTTACGCCACTCACCCCCTTTTTAATTAGGTGGTTGACTGAGCCAATAAACTTCTTTTTCAGATTAACCAACCTTTTTTTAAATCACTTACATCTACACTCCCGGGCCCTCACACGCATGCACCATACGGCAGGGAACAAAAGATCTCCGACAAAGAGCCCCTGTATGGGTGCCCGTCGGGTATTGCACCGCCGACCCGACGAGGAGCAGAACCCAGATGATGAAGCATGACACCTAGCTTGCTGGGTGTGTGAGGGTTTTAGTTCCACCCTGAAGGGATTCCCTTCCCTTGTGCACTTACTTTCACTAGGTTAAAGTCTGGATTGGAATACTTTATTCCCCTTCGACTTCCCGTCCTGTAGGAACTACACATCTCTTGTTGATACAGTTACTTAGGGCCTATGTGTAGGACCTCTATAAAAATAGCCCACCTTTCACTCTCCTTCCCTTTGTTGAACATATCTAGCGCGGGAGTCCCCCGCAGGAGTTTGTTTTCAAGGTTACCTATAGTGCTATCTGGCTCTAAGAGGACCATCTGTCCCTCCAATAACTATGGAAGGGGAACTAGGCATCAGCTATGGTGAAGACGCCGTATCTGATATTTTAAGAACACCATCACTTTTAGTTACCGACAGCAGCATAGCTTCAGGTTCCCAGTCGGATGACTGGACGAATTTAACAACTTTGAAAAAAGAATGGTTAAAAATAACCATACATGGGGCCATGATGACTGAGTACCTTAGGGCCAACATCGCCCCTAATGGTCTCATCGTCAATTTAGTACCCCGTCTATTCCTGGATGATCCACTGTTCAAGAAAGAGTGGTCCCTGGTGTCGTGGAAATGCACCAGGGACTTACTAGTACTTATCATAGGGACAGCCAAGAGGTTGGCCGATTGCATCCTCACACGCATTCAAGATCTTGAAAGCACGATGAAACCTGTCACTCAATCTGCTATTTTTAAAACTAAACTAGCAGAGATTAATCAGGAGATTGCTGAAAGTAGGGAGTTTTTGTTAAAACAAAAAATAACGAAACTACAGAAAGACATCACCAGATTTGACAAGGAGAGAGTATTTCCTTACCTGAAAGCAGACTATACTTCCAACAAGACAGACTATTCAAGTGATGAAGAATCTAACCACAGCAGAAGAGGTTCATCTAGTGGATCTAGTACAGGGAGTTGGAACAACAGAAATCAGAGAAAGACCAACACACGGTCATATCAAAACCAAGGTGGTCCCATGTTCCCTGTCCCCCCTCAACCTCCGTTTTGGCAATATCCCATGTTTCCTCAGTACCCGCCACAATTCTATCCTGGTAACAACCCGAAACCTTTTTTAGGCAGAGGCTGGGGCAGAGGAAGAGGGCGAAGGCGAGGACAACAGCAAACTACCACCCATGTTCAGTGGCAAGATCAACCCCAACCGCAGCCACAAATGGAAACTCGGAGCAGAAGGAGGGGCCAGAGGGATTAGTTATCAACCTTTCCCATAGACCCCTCAGTAACACAGAGGAGGATGTAATAAAGAAAGGTCTGGGCTTCGTACCTACTCCTAGAGTAGATAAATTTGAATTGATCTGCGAGGTCCAGAATTTCTTTCGAAAAATACGCCTCAAGGCATTTTTTCAGGACGAACCGGCTACTGAACCTAGTGACACTGGCCTACATAAAGCTTCCACCTTTACCCCGACAAACAGCATGATTCCCTCGGAGGTCCTCACCTTCGAGAAGGCTGTACTAAAAGACCTGGACAAAATACAGAGTAGAACCACTGTGTACAACAACTTTACTTGCAAAGAAAGGGATGCGGCCAGAATACTAGCAGCTGATACGACTATCACCATCAAACAGGCGGATAAGGGAGGGGCGACAGTTATCCAGTCTACTAGTGATTATGAAACAGAATGTCTACGCCAACTTGGCGATAGGAAATATTACACACCTATTGACACCGATCCCACGCCAAGATTAAGTTTAACAATAGCTAGTAAGATCTTGGAGGCCGAAGCCAATGGCTGGATCACGAAAAAAGAAGCAGACTTTCTTATCACTACCAAACCTGTCGTACCATATTTCTACACACTACCTAAGGTACATAAAGGCATCACCCCTGTCCCCGGCAGACCAATTGTCTCCGGAATTGGTTCCCTCTTGGAACCTCTATCTAAATTCTGTGATTACTTCCTACAACCCTTGGTTAAAGAGACACCTTCTTACGTCAGGGACACAACTGACATTTTGAATATTATTGAGGGAATACAGAACACCGAAAACGTTGACTTCCTAGTGACCCTTGATGTAGAGGCTCTCTACACCAACATCCCGCAACAAGCTACTCTGACGGTGATAGAGGCGGCCCTACAGAAAAGGGAATGGACATCTCCCACTCCCATAACATTTATCATGGATCTGGCAACATTAGCTCTTACTGAGAACTATTTTGCATTTAAAGACAACCTTTACCATCAGTCCCAAGGTACTTCAATGGGGAGTACCTTTGCCCCCAGTGTGGCCTGCCTGTATATGGCAGCGTTTGAAGAGACAGTAATAATGAACGTGGACAACCCCTTTGGGCCTAACCTAACCCTGTGGAAAAGATACATCGATGATGTCATGATTCTATGGAAAGGGGATTTAACAACCTGTCACGAATTCTGTGAATGGATCAACACCAAAAATCAGTTTTTGAAATTCACTAGTCATATCTCTGACTCAGATATCCCCTTCCTGGATTTAAACATCAGATTGACACCCACAGGTTTAAGCACTACTCTCTACAGAAAACCCACTGATAAGAACAGTTTACTCCTCTATAACAGTCATCACCCCAAAGCCCTGCGCGATAATTTGCCGTTTGGCCAATTCCTTCGACTCAGGAGAAATTGTAGTTCTGTCACAGACTACAAAATTGAGGCCAACATCCTCTCAGGGAACTTGACTCAAAGAGGCTACCCTCCCCGAGTGATTTACAACTCAATGAAGCGAGCAAGAAATAACAACCGTGAGGCACTTTTGGAAGTAAGACCAAAAGACACCAGAGAGATCATCACATGTGTCACATCCTTCACACCAGAGTCCAACAACCTCAAAAAAGTGATAAAGAAACACTGGGGAATACTATCCGCAGGTACACTTATGATTCCCCCACCACGGTTCGCTTTTAAGAGGACCAACAATTTGAAGGACACTCTGATACACACGAGACCGAAGAAACAAATAAGTCCAGCACATAACACCCTCTGGAACCTTCCCCCTGTACAGGGGCATTACACTTGCGGAGGATGCTCCTGCTGCGGGCAAACCATTGTGGCAAAATCTATTCGCCTCACTGACTCTTTCGAATGGGCCCTCAAAAGACATACAAATTGTAATTCCACTAACTGTGTCTATTTACTAATCTGCCCATGTGGCCTCCACTATATAGGGATGACGACACGAGCTGTGAAAACACGCATCACCGAACATAAAAGCAACATCAGATGTGGTAAAACCACCACGAAACTTTACAGTCATTATCTTGCATGCAAACACAGCCCGACTGATCTACGTTGGATTGTCCTTGAAAGCCAGCCTGTCATGTCTCAACATGCCCTACTCAGGCTAGAACAACGTTGGGTACATCGCCTCTCGTTGGATAGACTTGGCCTCAACGATGATATACCTTGGTCAATGATATCTAATCGATAGGAGGCTTTTCTGCCGATAAAGCTGAGGGGGTAGGATAATACATACACCACCCTATGTTCCTACTGATACTTGGTCTTCGACATTGACCCACCTCTGTACGACGAACCAGGGGTCTAATATTCAGTGACCATATTACTGATTGATGCGGGCATCACACTATATATATTCATTATATATATTTTTATTTTCTGCTCATGACTTTTTTAGATTATCAACCATCTTGGTTTTACAGACTAACACCATTACATCATGGCCCCCGATTTTGGTCTCCTAACTCACCATGTAGGGTATGAACCACCTACTAATAACAGTATCTGTGGGGTTCTTGTTTGAGATACGTCCGTCATTTACAGCATACACACATGACTATCGTCTTTCACATGAGGGGCATTTATTTTAATCCCATAACGTGGTATGTACCACTTTTTGCCGATTACTACGTGGCGACCATGAAGAATGACTTTCTTTATTTCAGTATGATATACATCTTATTTACTTCGTATTGTCACAGACGCATCCACGCCACGGGCAATTATACCGGTTCCAGTACATGGTACGCTCCACATTTTTTGCCCGTTACAACATGGCGCCCACGACACAAGACCTTTCCAAACCCGGCATGATGTACATTCATTCATCTCCCATTGCTACAGACGCATCTACGCCATACTATTCCAAACAATTGGCCAACCAGAATTGTTACCAAGACAGTGGTTGGTCCGTTTTCAATCACGTGTTAGGCTCACAACCTTTCCTGGCCTGAATAAATTAAAGCGTCACCGACCCACTATCCAGCTTCCGGGTTCGGCGACGCGGGCAGGTTGAATTACCTCCAGGGGATGTTTGTTTAGTAAGTACACCTCGGCGCGCGGTTTGGAGGGTGGATTCCTAATACCTGAGTCTATCTGGGGCGCTTTAGACACATGTAGTACATCCGCACTTATTTTCGGATCACTGTCCACCATCGGTACGCGTCTGAATATCTCGCATGTGACCACTTCGACACGCCCAATTACACAGGGTTCGGTTGCGAAGAAATGCTAAATCTAAATTCAGGCTCACACAGAGTTAGAATCGTCCACTTCGATTCACTACTTTTGATCGTAGCCTTTTGTTTTGAACCAATCGGGAATAGCACATCTCTGTCCCACCCCCGGTTAACTGCACCTGGTCAACCACATTACAGATCAGAGTACTATTGTACACGAGAGGTGTCACACGCTCAAATTAATATGTTCTCGTGATACTTAGGATGGAGATCTCTCTCCTGTGACTTTGTGGTTGTGATATCTTTCTATGCCTCTACCTTTCCCCATAACACCATTATACTTTAGGGAACGAATGTGTTTCTCCCCCTGTGGACGCGCCATGCACCTGATGATGAGCTTTTTATAACATGATATGGTGAGTCCATGCATAACCATGACTTTTTTCTATAATTTAACAAGGGTTGTGCTTCCAACCAGAACCTTGCTGTGCTGCTTGTTATAACCGTTTTTTACCTTGCCCTACCTTGTCTTACGTCATGTATTTATTAATTGACTAGGAAACTGGTAGGAATCCAGTACAATTTACAATCTGGAGTATATTAAATTGATCACCACTTTACTAAACCAGTGGTGTTCGACTAACCTTTGTGATATAATGCCTTACAGTTGCCAAGGGTGGCTTTGGGTTCATATTTCTTCCATTTTTTCTTTCCCTAGGTGACCCCCTTCTAAATCAATACATAAGGTAGGGGCGCCTATTAAGGGTTGACCAACATATTAGTTCTCACCCTTGTTTTTCTCACCACACTGTAGATAGTTTTTTCGAGCACACCTCACTTTAGTATTATAGGTCCTGACGAAGCGCCACGAGATCCTTCTGACTAACTGGGCGCGAAACATGTTGACCAGAAGAGTCGAGCGTAGCTAGCCACTCATCTGTTGTGAGCATATATAGCTTTTACGCCACTCACCCCCTTTTTAATTAGGTGGTTGACTGAGCCAATAAACTTCTTTTTCAGATTAACCAACCTTTTTTTAAATCACTTACATCTACACTCCCGGGCCCTCACACGCATGCACCATACGGCAGGGAACAAAAGATCTCCGACAAAGAGCCCCTGTATGGGTGCCCGTCGGGTATTGCACCGCCGACCCGACGAGGAGCAGAACCCAGATGATGAAGCATGACACCTAGCTTGCTGGGTGTGTGAGGGTTTTAGTTCCACCCTGAAGGGATTCCCTTCCCTTGTGCACTTACTTTCACTAGGTTAAAGTCTGGATTGGAATACTTTATTCCCCTTCGACTTCCCGTCCTGTAGGAACTACACATCTCTTGTTGATACAGTTACTTAGGGCCTATGTGTAGGACCTCTATAAAAATAGCCCACCTTTCACTCTCCTTCCCTTTGTTGAACATATCTAGCGCGGGAGTCCCCCGCAGGAGTTTGTTTTCAAGGTTACCTATAGTGCTATCTGGCTCTAAGAGGACCATCTGTCCCTCCAATAACTATGGAAGGGGAACTAGGCATCAGCTATGGTGAAGACGCCGTATCTGATATTTTAAGAACACCATCACTTTTAGTTACCGACAGCAGCATAGCTTCAGGTTCCCAGTCGGATGACTGGACGAATTTAACAACTTTGAAAAAAGAATGGTTAAAAATAACCATACATGGGGCCATGATGACTGAGTACCTTAGGGCCAACATCGCCCCTAATGGTCTCATCGTCAATTTAGTACCCCGTCTATTCCTGGATGATCCACTGTTCAAGAAAGAGTGGTCCCTGGTGTCGTGGAAATGCACCAGGGACTTACTAGTACTTATCATAGGGACAGCCAAGAGGTTGGCCGATTGCATCCTCACACGCATTCAAGATCTTGAAAGCACGATGAAACCTGTCACTCAATCTGCTATTTTTAAAACTAAACTAGCAGAGATTAATCAGGAGATTGCTGAAAGTAGGGAGTTTTTGTTAAAACAAAAAATAACGAAACTACAGAAAGACATCACCAGATTTGACAAGGAGAGAGTATTTCCTTACCTGAAAGCAGACTATACTTCCAACAAGACAGACTATTCAAGTGATGAAGAATCTAACCACAGCAGAAGAGGTTCATCTAGTGGATCTAGTACAGGGAGTTGGAACAACAGAAATCAGAGAAAGACCAACACACGGTCATATCAAAACCAAGGTGGTCCCATGTTCCCTGTCCCCCCTCAACCTCCGTTTTGGCAATATCCCATGTTTCCTCAGTACCCGCCACAATTCTATCCTGGTAACAACCCGAAACCTTTTTTAGGCAGAGGCTGGGGCAGAGGAAGAGGGCGAAGGCGAGGACAACAGCAAACTACCACCCATGTTCAGTGGCAAGATCAACCCCAACCGCAGCCACAAATGGAAACTCGGAGCAGAAGGAGGGGCCAGAGGGATTAGTTATCAACCTTTCCCATAGACCCCTCAGTAACACAGAGGAGGATGTAATAAAGAAAGGTCTGGGCTTCGTACCTACTCCTAGAGTAGATAAATTTGAATTGATCTGCGAGGTCCAGAATTTCTTTCGAAAAATACGCCTCAAGGCATTTTTTCAGGACGAACCGGCTACTGAACCTAGTGACACTGGCCTACATAAAGCTTCCACCTTTACCCCGACAAACAGCATGATTCCCTCGGAGGTCCTCACCTTCGAGAAGGCTGTACTAAAAGACCTGGACAAAATACAGAGTAGAACCACTGTGTACAACAACTTTACTTGCAAAGAAAGGGATGCGGCCAGAATACTAGCAGCTGATACGACTATCACCATCAAACAGGCGGATAAGGGAGGGGCGACAGTTATCCAGTCTACTAGTGATTATGAAACAGAATGTCTACGCCAACTTGGCGATAGGAAATATTACACACCTATTGACACCGATCCCACGCCAAGATTAAGTTTAACAATAGCTAGTAAGATCTTGGAGGCCGAAGCCAATGGCTGGATCACGAAAAAAGAAGCAGACTTTCTTATCACTACCAAACCTGTCGTACCATATTTCTACACACTACCTAAGGTACATAAAGGCATCACCCCTGTCCCCGGCAGACCAATTGTCTCCGGAATTGGTTCCCTCTTGGAACCTCTATCTAAATTCTGTGATTACTTCCTACAACCCTTGGTTAAAGAGACACCTTCTTACGTCAGGGACACAACTGACATTTTGAATATTATTGAGGGAATACAGAACACCGAAAACGTTGACTTCCTAGTGACCCTTGATGTAGAGGCTCTCTACACCAACATCCCGCAACAAGCTACTCTGACGGTGATAGAGGCGGCCCTACAGAAAAGGGAATGGACATCTCCCACTCCCATAACATTTATCATGGATCTGGCAACATTAGCTCTTACTGCGAACTATTTTGCATTTAAAGACAACCTTTACCATCAGTCCCAAGGTACTTCAATGGGGAGTACCTTTGCCCCCAGTGTGGCCTGCCTGTATATGGCAGCGTTTGAAGAGACAGTAATAATGAACGTGGACAACCCCTTTGGGCCTAACCTAACCCTGTGGAAAAGATACATCGATGATGTCATGATTCTATGGAAAGGGGATTTAACAACCTGTCACGAATTCTGTGAATGGATCAACACCAAAAATCAGTTTTTGAAATTCACTAGTCATATCTCTGACTCAGATATCCCCTTCCTGGATTTAAACATCAGATTGACACCCACAGGTTTAAGCACTACTCTCTACAGAAAACCCACTGATAAGAACAGTTTACTCCTCTATAACAGTCATCACCCCAAAGCCCTGCGCGATAATTTGCCGTTTGGCCAATTCCTTCGACTCAGGAGAAATTGTAGTTCTGTCACAGACTACAAAATTGAGGCCAACATCCTCTCAGGGAACTTGACTCAAAGAGGCTACCCTCCCCGAGTGATTTACAACTCAATGAAGCGAGCAAGAAATAACAACCGTGAGGCACTTTTGGAAGTAAGACCAAAAGACACCAGAGAGATCATCACATGTGTCACATCCTTCACACCAGAGTCCAACAACCTCAAAAAAGTGATAAAGAAACACTGGGGAATACTATCCGCAGGTACACTTATGATTCCCCCACCACGGTTCGCTTTTAAGAGGACCAACAATTTGAAGGACACTCTGATACACACGAGACCGAAGAAACAAATAAGTCCAGCACATAACACCCTCTGGAACCTTCCCCCTGTACAGGGGCATTACACTTGCGGAGGATGCTCCTGCTGCGGGCAAACCATTGTGGCAAAATCTATTCGCCTCACTGACTCTTTCGAATGGGCCCTCAAAAGACATACAAATTGTAATTCCACGAACTGTGTCTATTTACTAATCTGCCCATGTGGCCTCCACTATATAGGGATGACGACACGAGCTGTGAAAACACGCATCACCGAACATAAAAGCAACATCAGATGTGGTAAAACCACCACGAAACTTTACAGTCATTATCTTGCATGCAAACACAGCCCGACTGATCTACGTTGGATTGTCCTTGAAAGCCAGCCTGTCATGTCTCAACATGCCCTACTCAGGCTAGAACAACGTTGGGTACATCGCCTCTCGTTGGATAGACTTGGCCTCAACGATGATATACCTTGGTCAATGATATCTAATCGATAGGAGGCTTTTCTGCCGATAAAGCTGAGGGGGTAGGATAATACATACACCACCCTATGTTCCTACTGATACTTGGTCTTCGACATTGACCCACCTCTGTACGACGAACCAGGGGTCTAATATTCAGTGACCATATTACTGATTGATGCGGGCATCACACTATATATATTCATTATATATATTTTTATTTTCTGCTCATGACTTTTTTAGATTATCAACCATCTTGGTTTTACAGACTAACACCATTACATCATGGCCCCCGATTTTGGTCTCCTAACTCACCATGTAGGGTATGAACCACCTACTAATAACAGTATCTGTGGGGTTCTTGTTTGAGATACGTCCGTCATTTACAGCATACACACATGACTATCGTCTTTCACATGAGGGGCATTTATTTTAATCCCATAACGTGGTATGTACCACTTTTTGCCGATTACTACGTGGCGACCATGAAGAATGACTTTCTTTATTTCAGTATGATATACATCTTATTTACTTCGTATTGTCACAGACGCATCCACGCCACGGGCAATTATACCGGTTCCAGTACATGGTACGCTCCACATTTTTTGCCCGTTACAACATGGCGCCCACGACACAAGACCTTTCCAAACCCGGCATGATGTACATTCATTCATCTCCCATTGCTACAGACGCATCTACGCCATACTATTCCAAACAATTGGCCAACCAGAATTGTTACCAAGACAGTGGTTGGTCCGTTTTCAATCACGTGTTAGGCTCACAACCTTTCCTGGCCTGAATAAATTAAAGCGTCACCGACCCACTAACCAGCTTCCGGGTTCGGCGACGCGGGCAGGTTGAATTACCTCCAGGGGATGTTTGTTTAGTAAGTACACCTCGGCGCGCGGTTTGGAGGGTGGATTCCTAATACCTGAGTCTATCTGGGGCGCTTTAGACACATGTAGTACATCCGCACTTATTTTCGGATCACTGTCCACCATCGGTACGCGTCTGAATATCTCGCATGTGACCACTTCGACACGCCCAATTACACAGGGTTCGGTTGCGAAGAAATGCTAAATCTAAATTCAGGCTCACACAGAGTTAGAATCGTCCACTTCGATTCACTACTTTTGATCGTAGCCTTTTGTTTTGAACCAATCGGGAATAGCACATCTCTGTCCCACCCCCGGTTAACTGCACCTGGTCAACCACATTACAGATCAGAGTACTATTGTACACGAGAGGTGTCACACGCTCAAATTAATATGTTCTCGTGATACTTAGGATGGAGATCTCTCTCCTGTGACTTTGTGGTTGTGATATCTTTCTATGCCTCTACCTTTCCCCATAACACCATTATACTTTAGGGAACGAATGTGTTTCTCCCCCTGTGGACGCGCCATGCACCTGATGATGAGCTTTTTATAACATGATATGGTGAGTCCATGCATAACCATGACTTTTTTCTATAATTTAACAAGGGTTGTGCTTCCAACCAGAACCTTGCTGTGCTGCTTGTTATAACCGTTTTTTACCTTGCCCTACCTTGTCTTACGTCATGTATTTATTAATTGACTAGGAAACTGGTAGGAATCCAGTACAATTTACAATCTGGAGTATATTAAATTGATCACCACTTTACTAAACCAGTGGTGTTCGACTAACCTTTGTGATATAATGCCTTACAGTTGCCAAGGGTGGCTTTGGGTTCATATTTCTTCCATTTTTTCTTTCCCTAGGTGACCCCCTTCTAAATCAATACATAAGGTAGGGGCGCCTATTAAGGGTTGACCAACATATTAGTTCTCACCCTTGTTTTTCTCACCACACTGTAGATAGTTTTTTCGAGCACACCTCACTTTAGTATTATAGGTCCTGACGAAGCGCCACGAGATCCTTCTGACTAACTGGGCGCGAAACATGTTGACCAGAAGAGTCGAGCGTAGCTAGCCACTCATCTGTTGTGAGCATATATAGCTTTTACGCCACTCACCCCCTTTTTAATTAGGTGGTTGACTGAGCCAATAAACTTCTTTTTCAGATTAACCAACCTTTTTTTAAATCACTTACATCTACACTCCCGGGCCCTCACACGCATGCACCATACGGCAGGGAACAAAAGATCTCCGACAAAGAGCCCCTGTATGGGTGCCCGTCGGGTATTGCACCGCCGACCCGACGAGGAGCAGAACCCAGATGATGAAGCATGACACCTAGCTTGCTGGGTGTGTGAGGGTTTTAGTTCCACCCTGAAGGGATTCCCTTCCCTTGTGCACTTACTTTCACTAGGTTAAAGTCTGGATTGGAATACTTTATTCCCCTTCGACTTCCCGTCCTGTAGGAACTACACATCTCTTGTTGATACAGTTACTTAGGGCCTATGTGTAGGACCTCTATAAAAATAGCCCACCTTTCACTCTCCTTCCCTTTGTTGAACAAACACCCCTAGTGACATACCATGGTACTGCACCCCTGCTGTCTATACAGTGTGGTGCCTGGCTGACTTGATTAGAGACGCCCAGTGATGACCCCTGGTACTGCATCCTGGTATATTGTAACGATGCTATCCAACCCTACTTTCGCTGGACCGAAGTGCAGCAGTGAGCGTTGAGTTATTCGTGCTGGGCTGTTAAAGGTCAGATTTCATCCCGTATTTTGATTTTACATCAAGGCCCGGAGGCCAATATTGTAATGTAGCGCTGAGCCAGCGGACACCAGGACCGCCTCGGCCAGGGAGGCGTGAACGGGGCGGGATCAGGGAGGGGACAAGGGGATGCCCACGAAAAGGAGAATAGAATAGAGTAGGCAAGGAACGAAGCAAGTTGCATGAATAAAGATATCATGAACCTCACCTCGTGTCTGAGTCCTGCATACGAAGACACTACAACTGGCGACGAGGGTGGCAACGAAGCGCGTGGTATGTGCCCTGGTGTCAGCAGCTGCCTGGAGGAGCTGCGCGAGCGTGGAACGCTCAGGTTGGAGGATTCACGTGGCGCGAGTCGGGAGCCTACCTCGACCGCGTTTGAATAATCGGGCTGCGACGCGGGTGCCCACCCCGGTCGCTTATGCAGCACTGACCGCTGTAGCGGCACCAGCGAGCCCCGACGCCGATGTGGCGAAACCGGAACATGTGAGGGTAGCCGAGGTGCCCCCCCAGTTGAGAAACAGCGTGGAGGTCCCGCGCTCCCGGTAAAGCGACGACGATCTGGGAGCCCACCCCAGTCGCGCGCTGACTGTGCCGAAGTGGCAGAACGTGGGAGGGTCACCTGAGGTGCCCCCCCCCGGCGGAGCTACTGCGTGGAGGTCCTGTGCTCCTGTGTAAGCGTCGACGATCTGGGAGCCCACCCCAGTCGCGCGCTGCCTGCGTCTGAAGACTGCCGGTGAGTGCCTTCCTTATATTGGCACATGTGGAGTTATTCTGGACTGGCTAGGATGCTGTAGTCGGCGTGTGGAGACCGAGCATCGAGGGGTGTGTGTGAACGGGGCGGCCATCTTTAAGTCAGACGCCCAGACGTGGGACCCGTGCTCACTACGCCACTGGAGTCAAGCTATCCTGGCTGATGACGGCTGATAGCCAGAAACCGGTCCTAGGATGCTTGATTCCGGTCCAGGGAAGACATGGCTTGGCAGTTCGGGCTGGACTGTTCCCATGAGGCACAGGGTCAAGACTGATTTGCATATGGCCATGTCTAAACTGGGGTGGTGTAGTGGGCAAAAGAACGATGGATTTAACCCAGATCTCTTGACTGGGGGAGAATGTCTGCATTGTCAGCATTCCGTCCATCACTTGTTTGTTGTAACGCTTTTCGCCCTAAGTGGGATGGGTATTCCCAGACGTGGGACCCGTGCTCACTACGCCACTGGAGTCAAGCTATCCTGGCTGATGACGGCTGATAGCCAGAAACCGGTCCTAGGATGCTTGATTCCGGTCCAGGGAAGACATGGCTTGGCAGTTCGGGCTGGACTGTTCCCATGAGGCACAGGGTCAAGACTGATTTGCATATGGCCATGTCTAAACTGGGGTGGTGTAGTGGGCAAAAGAACGATGGATTTAACCCAGATCTCTTGACTGGGGGAGAATGTCTGCATTGTCAGCATTCCGTCCATCACTTGTTTGTTGTAACGCTTTTCGCCCTAAGTGGGATGGGTATTCCCAGACGTGGGACCCGTGCTCACTACGCCACTGGAGTCAAGCTATCCTGGCTGATGACGGCTGATAGCCAGAAACCGGTCCTAGGATGCTTGATTCCGGTCCAGGGAAGACATGGCTTGGCAGTTCGGGCTGGACTGTTCCCATGAGGCACAGGGTCAAGACTGATTTGCATATGGCCATGTCTAAACTGGGGTGGTGTAGTGGGCAAAAGAACGATGGATTTAACCCAGATCTCTTGACTGGGGGAGAATGTCTGCATTGTCAGCATTCCGTCCATCACTTGTTTGTTGTAACGCTTTTCGCCCTAAGTGGGATGGGTATTCCCAGACGTGGGACCCGTGCTCACTACGCCACTGGAGTCAAGCTATCCTGGCTGATGACGGCTGATAGCCAGAAACCGGTCCTAGGATGCTTGATTCCGGTCCAGGGAAGACATGGCTTGGCAGTTCGGGCTGGACTGTTCCCATGAGGCACAGGGTCAAGACTGATTTGCATATGGCCATGTCTAAACTGGGGTGGTGTAGTGGACAAAAGAATGATGGATTTAACCCAGATCTCTTGACTGGGGGAGAATGTCTGCATTGTCAGCATTCCGTCCATCACTTGTTTGTTGTAACGCTTTTCACCCTAAGTGGGATGGGTATTCCCAGACGTGGGACCCGTGCTCACTACGCCACTGGAGTCAAGCTATCCTGGCTGATGACGGCTGATAGCCAGAAACCGGTCCTAGGATGCTTGATTCCGGTCCAGGGAAGACATGGCTTGGCAGTTCGGGCTGGACTGTTCCCATGAGGCACAGGGTCAAGACTGATTTGCATATGGCCATGTCTAAACTGGGGTGGTGTAGTGGGCAAAAGAACAATGGATTTAACCCAGATCTCTTGACTGGGGGAGAATGTCTGCATTGTCAGCATTCCGTCCATCACTTGTTTGTTGTAGCACTGACCGCTGTAGCGGCACCAGCGAGCCCCGACGCCGATGTGGCAAAACCGGAACGTGTGAGGGTAGCCGAGGTGCCCCCCCAGTTGAGAAACAGCGTGGAGGTCCCGCGCTCCCGGTAAAGCGACGACGATCTGGGAGCCCACCCCAGTCGCGCGCTGACTGTGCCGAAGTGGCAGAACATGGGAGGGTCGTCTGAGGTGCCCCCCCCCCCCCCCGGCGGAGCTACTGCGTGGAGGTCCTGTGCTCCTGTGTAAGCGTCGACGATCTGGGAGCCCACCCCAGTCGCGCGCTGCCTGCGTCTGAAGACTGCCGGTGAGTGCCTTCCTTATATTGGCACATGTGGAGTTATTCTGGACTGGCTAGGATGCTGTAGCCGGCGTGTGGAGACCGAGCATCGAGGGGTGTGTGTGAACGGGGCGGCCATCTTTAAGTCAGGCGCCTGCACCAATCTCCTGCGAGAACACCCCAGCGGCCATTTTAGAGTCAGGCAAAAGCTGGGACTTGGCAATAAGCATTGCTTCATGCACCTGGAAGCACTGAAAATCATCAAACATTGGTAAAAACAAAGGAAAGAGCCTCAAAGCCATCAAGCATTGGCAAATGTAACAAAACAAATCTGAATGTCATCAAGTAATTACAACTACGACTAAAGGAAAAAAATAAAAAGGGGAGTCAAATTACTCAAGCCTTGGCAAGCTCAACGGACAGTGTGTTGTAATTTTGACGACAACGTACTAATCTCAACTAAAGGGTTGGGTTCTCACCATGTCTACGTCACCAGTTCGCCCATCTGGGTCAACGTCGGCCACCGCTGGGCAGATGGGAATGCTCGGAGTGTCATTTCTGCGCCCACCCGAACCGCTGGTCCTCGAAACAGGCGGAGGCATGGGTCTCCGGTGGAAAGAATGGCTCGAGGACTTCGAAGACTTTATGAAAGGGTCGCAAGTGACGGATCCTGGTCAACAGCTAATAGCATTACGCAACCTAATAGGCAAAGACGCTGGGCAAATAATAAAGGAACTACCCGCCGCCGAAGCGGCGTCTTACACAGATGTGTGCGTAGCACTCAACAGGAAATTTCTGCACAAAAGAAATATCGATTATGAGAGATACACATTTAATCTTGCTGCTTAAGAAAAAGATGAGCCCATGTGCACATTTATCACCCGCCTTCGACGTTTGGAACGTTATTGCGAATTTGACTCCTTCTCGACCGAGGATGCCCTTCGCCTGAGGGTCATTGAAGGGTGTCAGTCCGAATCGCTGAGACGGAAAGTGCTGAAGAAGAGTTACTCACTGGATGAAATCGAAGAGATGACGCGTGTGCATGATCAAGCGGAAGAACATGCCAAAAGAATGGAAGCTGGGAGAGGTGAGAAGCGCGAGCAAGCCTTCAGACTTCAATCTCACAACGGACGGAGACGCTCTCCGGCGAAATCTAGGTCGTTGAGGGCCAAGAGGGAACAACAGCCAGTGCGTCGGCGACATCGTAGCTCCAGTCGAAACAACAGACGGAGAGAACGGCATCTCAAGTGCTATCGCTGTGGATATGACTTTCCTCACACGGATGGATGCCCCGCCATGGGTCAGGAGTGCCGGAAGTGCGGAGGGGAGAATCATTTCGAAAATGTCTGCGGAAATCTCAGGAGAAATACGACGAGAGATCAGGAAAGGGCATCTCGATCAGCAGGCACGCGACATCAAGCCAAAGCAGTACGGGATCGCCGGGATTCTTCAACGGGCTCCTCTCGCTCTAGCTGTCAATCTTGCAAAAGCTATAGACCTCGGCACACGTCATCTCAAGACTCCAGGTCACTATCGCCCATCTCACAAGATAGTGATGAGTATGTCTGCATGGTAGCTGATCCTGACCGACTCAAAAGATATCCCCGGCTCAGCATACAAGTCGGAATGCACCGGACGAAGTTTGTCATGGACAGCGGAGCTTCCCTAAACTACATGCCAGTGGCAGAATACCAGCGAATCAAGCCGCTTCCACCATTGAGCCCTGCCCATGTGACAGTATACACATGGATGTCGAGAAAGCCACTCCCATGTCTGGGGAAGTTCTCAACGTAGCTCACATACAGAGATCGGACTGTTCCTGCGTACATCCACGTTATTGAAGGGCCGGAAGCCGACTGCCTCCTGAGTCTTCCAATTGCGGAACGGTTACACCTGGTGGACATCCTGTACCGCGTGGATGATGAACTTGACGTGATATGGAAATTTCCAAAGTTGTTCACTGGCCTGGGAAAGATGGCTTGCTGCCAAATTCGACTACACATCAATGAACAGGTAGCTCCCATAGCGCAACATCATCGACGGATTCCTTTTCATCTTCAACATGCAGTTGAACAGGAGCTACAAGATCTGCTTGATGCGGACATCATTGAACGAACAGATGGACCTACACCATGGGTTTCCCCTGTGGTCGTAGTACCAAAGAGGGGTGAACCTGACAAAGTCAGGTTGTGCGTTGACATGAGGTCGCCCAACACAGCCATTGAGCGAGAGAGGCACCCAGGGCCGTACATAAGCGACATGATCGCGTCACTTAATGGAGCCAAGATATTCTCCAAACTAGATCTTAATAAAGGGTACCATCAACTAGAACTACATGAGAAGTCGCAATACATAACAACTTTTTCCACTCACGTTGGCCTCTTTCGCTACAAACGACTTAGCTTTGGCGTATCCTCCGCGGCGGAAATCTTCCAAGAGGCCATCAGGAAGACGATTCATCATATTCCTAATGCCCTCAACTACAGTGATGACATCCTGGTATATGGGTCCAACACACAAGAATATGGCACTGCTGTGGAGCGAGTCTGCCATGCATTAATGGAAGCCAATCTCACCTTAAACAAAACTAAGTGTGAGTTCCACAAGTCCACGTTGAAGTTCTTTGGCCACATCTTCTCCCAAGCGGGAATGAGACCGGACCCAGAGAAAGTGGCGGCGCTGAATGACACCCCCAGCCCCCGAGATGTAGGGGATGTTCGGTCCTTCTTAGGGATGGCCAGCTACTGTGCTCGCTATATCCAAAACTACGCAACAATCAGCTATCCCCTGAGACAGCTCACAAAACAAGGTCACCCATTCCAGTGGTCAGCAGGGTGTGAACAAGCCTTCAATGAAATCAAGGCAGCCGTGGACTCAGCCGCCAACATGGCGAACTTTGATCAAAAAAAGAAAACAGTGATTACGGTAGATGCCAGTCCGGTGGGGCTGGGAGCAATTCTCGCCCAATACGAATCGGAAGGTGACCAAAGGCACATAATCGCTTACGCGAGCAGGAGTCTGACGGAGGCAGAGAAAGCGTACTCACAACCCGAAAAGGAAAGCTTGGCTGTTGTCTGGGCCTGTGAGCACTTTCACATCTTTGTATATGGAAAACACTTTACGTTAATTACCGATCATCAGGCCCTCATCACCATCTTTGGCAATCCATGGGCCAAAATGCCACCAAGAATAGAACGCTGGGGCCTTCGCCTACAAGAGTACACATATACGATTGTGCACAAGCCGGGAAAAGCGGAAAATCCTGCTGACTACATGTCAAGGCACCCCAAAGTAACAACAAAGTGCAGATCATCTGTAGCAGAAGAATATATATGCTTTGTGGTGGACCAAGCACGGCCGCCCGCGGTCCCGTTAGAAGCCATCATAGACGCCACTCTTGAAGATGCTACTCTGCTAGAAGTGAAGCGACAAACGCAGAACAATGAGTGGAGACATCTAGATGCTGACGACTCAAACAGCGCGGTCGACAAAAATGAACTTGCAGCCTTCAAACACGTGAAGGAGGAACTGTCAGTAGCCACAAACGGACTACTGTTACGGGACAATAGGATAGCCATCCCCAGACATCTACGCCAGGGCGTCATCAATCTAGCTCATGAAGGCCACCGAGGCATCGTGGCCACCAAGAGAGCTCTGAGGGAAAGAGTGTGGTTCCCGGTTCTCGACCAAATGGTGGAGAACACACTGAAAGACTGTCCCCAATGCCAACTGGTCAGTAGACCCGATCCTCCCGCACCACTACAAATGTCCCGATTACCGGAGGGTGTGTGGCAGCAAGTTGCCGTAGACTTCTTTGGACCACTTAAGTCGGGACAATATATCCTGGCTATCATGGACGAATACTCTCGTTTCCCTATTGCACAAATCATCTCATCAACCAGAGCGTCAAGCACAATACCTGTGCTGGATGAAGTGTTTGCTGCATGGGGTATCCCCAAAACAGTGAAAATGGACAATGGGCCCCCGTTCAACAGTCAGGACTTTGCAGACTTCGCCAAAGACCTCAATTTCAAACATCGCAAAATCACACCTCTGTGGCCACAAGCCAACGGAATGATCGAGAGATTCATGTCCACGCTAAAGAAAGCCATTCAACAAGCAGAAGCGTGCGCCATAAGACATTCAGAAAGTGTTAAATGAAGTCCTGCGGGCTTACAGGAACACGCCTCACTCCACAACGGGCAAATGTCCCGCCACACTAATGTTGGGCCGGTCCGTGCGCACTCGGATACAGATGGTTGATTGGACTGATAAAGCAGTGTGTCAAGATTCTGATACTGATGACATTTCTCACACGGACCAACTCAGGAAAGAGAAAATGAAGACGTATGCGGATCATCGCAGGCGAGCTGCCCCGTCTGGGATTCAGGAAGGTGACTGGGTCTTGGTGAAACAGGAACAGCAAAAGAAGACTGACTGTCGCTTTAGCGAGACTCCACTGGTGGTTGTCAAACAAAAGGGGACTATGATCACTGCCGAGTCAGATGATAAGAGAATGACCAGGAATGTGGCGCACTTTCAGAAGTGTAGCCCCAAAGTCAAAGAGTTTCTCGATGGTCCCATCAGAGGGGAAACTAGTCCAAGTGAAACTGAGATCAGCGCTCTGCCACCGAGAGTGGCCCCTAATGGAGGAGACCCTGATCGTCCTGAAGTCAATGTTCGCCCCCGCCGGCACATCAAGAAGCCGAGTCGCCTGATCGAAGAACTGTAACTATGGTGACAATATTTGGGTATACATACAAAGGGAAATGATGAGTGTTTCAATTTTGTTAAGAAAGGGGGATGTAATGTAGCGCTGAGCCAGCGGACACCAGGACCGCCTCGGCCAGGGAGGCGTGGACGGGGCGGGATCAGGGATGGGACAAGGGAATGCCCGCAAAAAGGAGAATAGAATAGAGTAGGCAAGGAATGAAGCAAGTTGCATGAATAAAGATATCATGAACCTCACCTCGTGTCTGAGTCCTGCATACGAAGACACTACAAATATTATGCATCATCCCTTTTATTGCTCCCCAGACAGCAGCAACAAACAAGCAATAGAATCAGAACACTTTCAGCTTCTAGAACACTGAACATGCATGTAGAACTGGCATCCATCTTCCTCTTTTGTTGCTGTTCAGTGATCAGATAAGTCACACTTTTGTCCCCTTGTATAAGATTAATTAGTCTAGAAATATTTATAATGTATTTAAAAGGGTATATTTATTAAGCTAATATTTAATTAATTAGAATACATAACTGTATCATTTAGATTTGTTGCACGAGGATTGTGTGAAGATTTGACGGCTTTAGCGTCGTTTGCTGTTGCGAGCACATTTAGAGGGTATGAGTTTTGAAATAAAGGAAAGTATGGTTTGGCATAAGTATTAGGAAGTTTGGCGGGTATGGAAAATAGCGTTTTTGGGCTTGTTTGAGTTACCTTGGCAACGCGGCTGGACGTTTGTGGCCAAGCGCGAGGCAACGAGTGTTCGATCCTCGAGCGCAGATGGAGTTTGTGTCTCGAGGCGTTCTAATCTCTAGCGCGAGGAAGGCGCGCGCAGCATAGAGAAGGAAAACTTGACCTTGACCTGGTCTCAGGCCAGGACGCTCCCCCCACCGCCCTGGCCTTCCCTGCTGGTGCTGTGTCCTCTGGCTGCTGCCCCTCGCTGCTGCTGGGAGTTCGAGGCCCTCCTCCACCCACAGGCTCCCGCCTGCGCCTCATCCCTGGTGGCCCAGTGGTGGGCGGTAAGTATTCGGTCTGATCTGCTGCCTGTTTCCCGTATTTGTATTGTATTTGTTGCCTGTTTTCTCTGTGCGCTGGATTAGTGACTGTTTCCTGTATTTGTGTTATATCTGTTGTGAGAAGTTGGCCTGGTATATGATGTTCACTATTTAAAGTGACCACCTTGTACCATGCCAAGCAATCCTTTATGGTGTGGTTGTAAGTCAACCTTTTCGGACCAGCTGCCCTAGTGGTAGCGTAGGCTAAGCAGTCTTTCAGGCTAAACTCGTTTTGGCATGTAAAGCAAGCTGTTTTACCATAAGTAACCCCCCTTTATACCAATGAAAGGACACCACACAGATATATATTCAAAATATATATGTATTTATTACTCAAAGTATCCCCTAGACTCTTTATGAGCACAGGAGCATAAATCGGTAAACAAGGAAGTATCACAATATACAGAAGTTGCACTTTATATGGATAGGCCCTGGTGGCTGATCAAACCATATACTAAAATAGTGGTATAAGTACCACGAATAGAAAAGGGAAAAGGCCTAGGGCCTCTAGAATCGCTGGGCCTACAAGGAGCTAACTTCAGTTAGTGACCAGGAGGTCCACGGGTCGCGTGTGCAGTGCGGAAAGCCACGCGCGGGCTCCCATAGGTTTTCAATGGGTGCGTAAAAGTTACAAAGTTACTGCTAGAAGGGTCTTCCGGATGGACTATGAACTCAAGACTTGAAACACAGACACTAGAGATGTTACTCTACACTTGGGCACCGGAGTGCCAGCTTTACCTCACCCACAGGAAGCGGGTGCATAGGTCTCGAAGTGCGTCGGGTTTCGTCTATCTGTTCAATGGAGCCTGATGACACAGTTGCTGCAGGCGGTCGGTCCAGAAGAGATGCGGTGGATCCAAGGGTGGATCGGAGTTGTAGAAGACCTGAAAGCAGAGGGGACAGTGTTCACAGTCACTAGCCAGTGACCAGCGTGGCACCAGGTGGGTACCAGGCGATGTCGGGTGCAAACAGGTGGAAAGGTGTAGCTTGTCTCTGCAGCCACGTGGTCCCTGAAGGTCGACGATGTCCAGGAGTCGGTTCACGAGCTCTCCCACGCAGGCTCTCGCTGTCGGCCGTGTCGGCGACTCGATGGAAGCAAACAAGCCTTGGCAAAAGCAAAGGTCGCAGGAATCAAAGAAAGCTGTTGGCTCTGACCAGCAAGGTCAGAGGGGCTGCTCCTTTGGAGGGGAGCAAGGGCCAGTCTGGAGCAACCAGACCAGTATTGTAATTTTCAAAGAAGGTTGCCAAGATGGCCACTAGCCAATGGGCCAGTAACCGGTTAGGCGCATCGAGAGGCAAAGTGCAGAGGGGCGCCACGCAGATCGTGGAGATGCTGGAGGGCTCACCTTTGGTGCAGATGCTGCTCGGATGTTGGGCTTCTCAGGACCCAAAGCACAACTTAGAGGGAGCCTCTGTTGTTGTGCTTGCAGCTTGTCGTGGTCTTTTCAAGATGGCTGGCTCCACGTGTCTCGGTGCCTCCACGGGTTCCTTCTTTTCAGGGACTGTGGATCGGGCTGTGAGAGGTCTGGAGGTCCAGTTCTTGTTGGTCTCTGGGCTCGGGCTCCGGCGGGAGGCGGCGGCAAAGCAGACATCGAGTAGCTGGTTGGTGCTTGCGTTAGCAAGATGGTCACTCCCTGACCATAGGGGAGATTTCCTTCTGTCCTCTGTGCAGCAGAGCGTCGAAGTTCCCGTCTTCTTCTTGTGGTTAAGTTGATTCCAGGATGTCTGAAGTCTTAGGACACAGCTCCTACCTTTAAACGGATTCTAGGGGCCGGACTACCTGCTAGGTCCCTCCCTAAGGGTGGGACCAGGAAGGGGGGTGGTTACACCCCCAATCCTTTGTCCAGCTCGCCCCAGGCCCGGGACTGGTGTGCCCCAGGACCGGTTTGAACTGGCATATGCACCGAGGCTCCTTGTGAGCCTCAGGCATGTCTGATTCTATTCAGCCCTACCTGACCAATACACAAAATCCTGTCTGGGGTGGTGCTCGCACCTCCCCTGGCAGGAAACCCTTTGTCCACGTCTCCCAAGCTGGAAGGACTCCCAGCAGCAGGAGGGCAGACTTGTGTCTGTGGTGGCAGCGTCCATTTTGTGGAGCTGAGGCTATGTCTGATTTTACCCGGGTTTCAGGTACTGTACATGTAGTGTCCCTCTAGAAGGGTGGAATGCTAACCCCGTCGCCAGAATTGGCGAGGGGTTAGTATTCCAATTCATATGATACCTTACTCGACATGTTTTGATAAAGCCAAACTAAAGATAGCATTTAACCGCGAGGTTCATAATGCACTTAAGAGTATATGGTATGACGATCTCTGGAAACGGTAGAAGGAAGTTGTTCCGACCACTGCAGACGGGCTCAGCTCATGCCAGAGCATCATCTCACATGGAACCAAGCACTCTGCCTTCAGGATTGTCAAGGCCTGCCATAGGAGTGGCTGATAGGTTACCATGTGTTCCATTTAAGGTTAGGTATAGGCATACTACACCTAAGTAAGAGGTGGTTACACCAAATTACCCCAGCTGAGTGATCAGCCAGTGGTGTCAAATTTGTTAGGCCAGTCCAGGGGTGGCACAATACATGCTTCAGCCCCTGGTAGGCCTTAGATACACCAATGCCCTGGGTACCTAGTGTACACTGGTACAGGGGCTCACAGGGTGATCTAGTTCCAATGGGTTATGCACCTATAGTGCATAGTCTCAATTTAGTAGAGAGAACAGCAGGCTGGGGGTCTGATTGGCAGGCCCACAGCCTCAATATGTCAAAAACCAGTGAAGCAAAAAGCAAAAATTTGGGGTGACCATAGGATAGCAGACCCTACTCTCCTACACAACACCCCCCCCCCCAAACGTAGGGACATTAAACTAGCCTTGACCAGTCTCGTCTTCATGTCCTAAGTGGAAGTACCTGGAGAGACCATCTGCATTCCCATGGTCAGTACCTGGCCGGTGCTCCACTGTAAAGTCCATCCCCTGTAGGGAAATGGACCACCTAAGCAGTTTGGGGTTTTCACCCTTCATCTGATTTAGCCACAAGAGGGGCTTATGGTCGGTCTGAATCTTGAAGTGAGGGCCAAACAAGTATGGCCTCAGCTTCTTCAGGGCCCATACCACAACAAAGGCCTCCCTCTCAATAGCTGACCAATTCTTCTCTCTGGGGGTCAACCTTCTGCTAATAAAAGCAATGGGTTGGTCTTGACCATCTACATTAAGTTGTGACAGCACAGCTCCCACACCCAACTCAGAAGCATCTGTTTGGACAATAAACTCTTTGGAGTAGTCAGGACTTTTCAGGATAGGTGCAGAGCACATGGCCTCCTTCAGGTCATCAAATGCCTTTTGACAGCTTACTGTCCACTAAACCTTTTTGGGCATCTTCTTGGATGTCAGATCATTAAGAGGAGTCACAATGGACCCATAGTTCTTAACAAACTTCCTGTAGTACCCAGTCAAGCCCAAGAAAGCTTGAACTTGAGTCTGGGTGGTTGGAGGGGACCAGTCCTTGATGGATTGTATCTTACACTCCAGTGGTTGAACTTGGCCTCCACCTACAAGGTGTCCCAAATACACAACCTTACTCTGCCCTATCTGGCACTTAGTAGCCTTGATAGTGAGGCCTGCCTTTTGCAGACCCTCAAGAGCCTTCTTCAGGTGGATCAGGTGATCCTCCCAGGTGGAGCTAAAGACAGCAATGTCATCAAGATTTGCTGCACAAAAGTCATCCAACCCAGTAAGGACTTAATTCACCAACCTTTGGAAGGTGGCAGGTGCATTCTTCAGACCAAAGGGCATCACCACAAACTGGTAGTGCCCACCTGGGGTTGAGAATGCTGTTTTGGCCTTAGACTCCTCAGCTAATCTGATTTGCCAATAGCCAGCTGTCAAATCAAATGTGCTCAAAAACTTAGCAGAAGCCAGTTTATCTATGAGCTCATCTGCCCTTGGAATAGGATGTGCATCTGTCCTAGTGACAGCATTGAGTCCTCTGTAATCCACACAGAACCTCATCTCTCTCTTGCCATCTTTGGTGTGAGGTTTGGGGACCAGAACCACTGGGCTAGCCCAGGGACTCTCTGAGGGCTCAATAACACCCAGTTCCAGCATTTTGTGTACCTCAGCCTTTATACAGTCCCTGACGTGGTCAGGTTGTCTGTAAAGTTTGTTCTTTACAGGTATACTGTCACCAGTGTCCACCACATGGGTACACCATTCAGTTTGACTAGGTATCAGTGAGAACATATGCTGAAATGATTGTAGAACATGTCTACATTCAATCTGCTGATGCCCAGTGAGGTTGCCACCAAGGGTCACTCCTTCAACTGAACCATCCTCAGGGTTCTGAGACAACAGGTCTGGGAGAGGGTCACTCTCTTCCTCCTGTCCCTCATCTGTAGCCATGAGCAAGCCCATGTCTGCCCTGTCAACATATGCTTTAACCTGTTAACATGGAGTACCCTGTGGGGACTCCTGGGAGTGCCTAGGTCCACCAAGTAGGTAACCTCTCCCTTCTTTTCCAGGATTGTATGGGGTCCAGACCATTTGTCTTGGAGTGCTGCTGGGGCCACTGGCTCCAACACCCATACCTTCTGTCCTGGCTGAAACTCAACCAAGACAGCCTTTTGGTCATGCCAAGCTTTCTGTAAGGCCTGGCTTGCCTCAAGGTTTTTGGATGCCTTCTCCATATACTCAGCCATCCTGGAGCGGAGACCAAGTACATAGTCCACTATGTCTTGCTTATGCTTTTTGAGAGGTAACTCCCATCCTTCCTTCACCAAACACAGTGGGCCTCTTACAGGGTGCCCAAACAACAATTCAAAGGGGCTGTAACCAACTCCTTTTTGTGGGACCTCTCTGTAAGCAAACAGAAGGCAGGGTATCAGGATGTCCCATCTTCGCCTGAGCTTCTCAGGTAATCCTTTGATCCTACCCTTTAGGGTCTTGTTGAACCTCTCAACAAGCCCATTGCATTGTGGGTGATAAGGGGTGGTGAACTTGTAGTTGACACCACATTCCTTCCACATAGCTGTCAAATATCCTGACATAAAGTTGGTACCTCTGTCAGAAAGGACCTCCTTAGGAAACCCCACTCTGGAGAATACTCCCAGTAGGGCCCTGGCCACAACAGGAGCTGTTGTGGTCCTAAGGGGAATTGCCTCTGGATACCTGGTGGCATGATCCACTACCACCAGTATAAATCTGTGCCCAGATGCAGTGGGGGGATCCATGGGACCCACTATATCTGTCCCCACTCTTTCAAAGGGAACCCCCACCACAGGTAGTGGTATGAGGGGGGCCTTTGTTGTGCCACCTGATTTGCCACTGGCTTGGCAGGTTGCACAGGAGCGACAAAACTCCTTGGTATCTTCATTCATGTGAGGCCAGTGAAAGTGAGGGACAAGCCTGTCCCAAGTCTTGTTCTGGCCTAAGTGTCCTGCTAGAGGAATATCATGGGCCAAGGTAAGAAGGAAGCCCCTAAATTGCAGAGGTATAACCAACCTCCTGGTTGCACCAGGTTTTGGGTCTCTAGCCTCTGAATAAAGGAGCCCATCATCCCAATACACTTTATGGGTACCTTGAGCATTCCCAGCAGCCAGCTGTCTGAGGGGTTCAAGAGAGGGACGAGATAACTGAGCCTGCCTCAAGTCAGCCCTGGAAGTTCCCCCTGTCCCCAGAAACTCAACCTGATCAGGTTCAAGCTCTTCAGGGACAGTTCCTTCAGGGTCTCTAGATCATCTTCCTGGGAAGGCTGATCATCACTTTGAGGCAGGGGGGAAGGCACAGCCTTAACCCTCCTGTTCTTCTTCTTGGAAGGTGCTTGGTCCATTCTTCCAGGATCCAAGACCTGATTTTCAGTAAGGCACTTTTTGGCCTCTGACCTGGTCACAGCAAGGACATGTGGTGATATACCTAACATATCTGCATGTGTCCTGTACTCCACTTCAGACCATAGAGAACTCTCTAGGTCATTGCCCAACAAACATTCTACTGGGAGGTCTGCACTAACCACAACCCTTTTGAGGCCAGTTACCCCTCCCCATGAGAAGTTAACAATAGCCACACTATGAGAAGTAGTGGTATTGCTGGCATTGGTCACCAGGTAATTCTCACCTGGTATGTACTGTCCAGGATCCACAAAGCCTGGTGTCACCATAGTGACACTGGCACATGTGTCCCTGTAGGCTTGAGCCACTTTTGCATTAATCAATGGAGTCTGTCTGTACTTGCCCAGGTTACTGGGGCTCACAGTCAGGGACAAATCCATGTCCCCATCACAGATCAAGACTGCCTGTGTAAGGGTTCTGTCTAGGTCAGAATCTCCTTCAGTTCCCATAGTGATTCCCACTACACCCTTTGTCTGGGGACCAACACTGCTAACAGTACTACTGGGAGCAGGCGCCTTAGGGGCAACAGTGTTGGGGGCTCCACCCTTCTTACAATCACTAGTCCAGTGAGTTGTATTCTTGCAAGATTTGGACCAGGGTTTCTTTGGACCTTCTTTCTTCTTCCCTTTAGATTGTTGGGACCCACCCTCATTAGTACTAGTTTGGGGCCCTGTTGAAGACTTCTGGTCTTTGGATTTCTGATCACCCTTTTGGTCTGTTTTCTTCTGATCACCCCCTTGGCCCTGGTTCTGGTTATTTTGCTTTACCCTGGTTCTGACCCATTTGTCTGCCTTCTTTCCCAATTCTTGGGGAGAGGTCAGATCTGAGTCAACCAAGTGTTGATGCAGTTGCTGGTTCTGACAGTTATTTAAAATCTGTTCTCTCATCATCAAATTGTACAATCCTGTATAATCAGACACCTTACTTACCAGCAACCAACCCTCCAAAGCCTTAGTGGCACATTCAATATATTCAGACCAGTCCTGAGTCTGTGTTTTCTGGGTATCTCTGAACATTAACCTGTACTGCTCAGTGGTTAAGCCTAACCCATCAACCAGGACACTCTTCAGGGCTCTGTAGTTTCTGACATCCTCTTCTCTAACAGTGAGGAGTCTATCTCTGCCTCTACCTTCAAAGGAGAGCCATAAGATTGCTGCCCACTGGTCCTCAGGAACCTGCTGCACTTTGCAGGCTCTCTCAAGAGCAGTCATCCACTTGTGGATATCATCCCCACTTTTGTAGGGGGGCACAACCTTGGACAGGTTCCTATTATCAAAGACCCTATCTTTGTCCTTTGGGACAATGCTGCCACCAGTGGGTATAGACCCACTCTCTTTAGGTTGCCTAGCCTTGAGCAGTTTTTCTTCCATCAGGGCTACTTCTAGCTCCTGCTTCCTGATCCTCAGCTGAGCTTCCTGCATTCTGGCCTCATGCTCCCTCCTCTGAGGGCTGGTCATTCTCCTTCTGGAGTGACCTTGAGAGCCTCTAGAGGCATGAGAGGCATTAGATTCACCTGAGTGATTCCTCTGTCTCCCAAGCCCCTGGTTAAGTCCACTGGGGAGATTAAATGGGGGGAACCCATTGTCATTCCCCAATAGTCTTAAGTTAGCTGTGCCAAGTATAACACTTGGCACTGGACTATTTCTCCCATCTGAACTACTGCTACTGTCAGACTCACCCCCTTTGTCATCCTTGTCCCTATGCTGATCCTCATCATCTAAGGGGTGTCTATTAGGAAGGGGTGCTTCAGTGGCATCTTCAGAAGGAGGGCCTCCTGTTCCAGTCCCTGAGGGGCCTAACTGGGAAGCTTTCTTGAGAGCTCTCCGATCTTCATCAGCTTGTAAGAGTTCTCTGAGTTCAGCAGAGGTAGGGTTCCTGGGCTGTTTAAGGCCCCTGGAATTAGCCAACTGCCTGAGCTCATTCTGACTTAGGGTAGCAAAGATGGATGGTGCCCTCTGGGGGTCACTCTCGACAGAGATGGGTACCTCGGACCCCTCTGCTCCAGCCATTGCTCTTAAGTGTGGGTGGATGTGTTGCAACTACCTACACTTGGGTTTTCCTACTAAACCTATCTAGTAGTTGTAGTCAGGGTGTGCTACTCCCTTTGCTCTACAACAACTAAGTTCAGTAGAACTTAAGTATATAACTATTCTTGATTTATATGTACCTAAAGGTACCTGTATGATCTTTCAATTGGTAGCAAAGAGATTACAGAGGTAAAACACAGCAAGCTCAAATCCAACCGCTGCTCACCAATGTGAGAAGTTGGCCTGGTATATGATGTTCACTAGTTAAAGTGACCACCTTGTACCATGCCAAGCAATCCTTTATGGTGTGGTTGTAAGTCAACCTTTTCGGACCAGCTGCCCTAGTGGTAGCGTAGGCTAAGCAGTCTTTCAGGCTAAACTCGTTTTGGCATGTAAAGCAAGCTGTTTTACCATAAGTAACCCCCCTTTATACCAATGAAAGGACACCACACAGATATATATTCAAAATATATATGTATTTATTACTCAAAGTATCCCCTAGACTCTTTATGAGCACAGGAGCACAAATCGTTAAACAAGGAAGTATCACAATATACAGAAGTTGCACTTTATATGGATAGGCCCTGGTGGCCGATCAAACCATATAATAAAATAGTGGTATAAGTACCACGAATAGAAAAGGGAAAAGGCCTAGGGCCTCTAGAATCGCTGGGCCTACAAGGAGCTAACTTCAGTTAGTGACCAGGAGGTCCACGGGTCGCGTGTGCAGTGCGGAAAGTCACACGCGGGCTCCCATAGGTTTTCAATGGGTGCGTAAAAGTTACAAAGTTACTGCTAGAAGGGTCTTCCGGATGGACTATGAACTCAAGACTTGAAACACAGACACTAGAGATGTTACTCTACACTTGGGCACCGGAGTGCCAGCTTTACCTCACCCACAGGAAGCGGGTGCATAGGTCTCGAAGTGCGTCGGGTTTCGTCTATCTGTTCAATGGAGCCTGATGACACAGTTGCTGCAGGCGGTCGGTCCAGAAGAGATGCGGTGGATCCAAGGGTGGATCAGAGTTGTAGAAGACCTGAAAGCAGAGGGGACAGTGTTCACAGTCACTAGCCAGTGACCAGCGTGGCACTAGGCGGGTACCAGGCGATGTCGGGTGCAAACAGGTGGAAAGGTGTAGCTTGTCTCTGCAGCCACGTAGTCCCTGAAGATTGACGACGTCCAGGATTCGGTTTACGAGCTGTCCCATGCAGGCTCTCGCTGTCAGCGGTGTCGGCGACTCGATGGAAGCAAACAAGCCTTGGCAAAAGCAAAGGTCGCAGGAATCAAAGAAAGCTGTTGGCTCTGACCAGCAAGGTCAGAGGGGCTGCTCCTTTGGAGGGGAGCAAGGGCCAGTCTGGAGCAACCAGACCAGCATTGTAATTTTCAAAGTAGGGCGCCAAGATGGCCACTAGCCAACGGGCCAGTAACCGGTTAGGCGCGTTGAGAGGCAAAGTGCAGAGGGGCCCCACGCAGATCGTGGAGATGCTGGAGGGCTCACCTTTGGTGCAGATGCTGCTCGGATGTTGGGCTTCTCAGGACCCAAAGCACAACTTGGAGGGAGCCTCTGTTGTCGCGCTTGCAGCTTGTCGTGGTCTTTTCAAGATGGCTGGCTCCACGTGTCTCGGTGCCTCCACGGGTTCCTTCTTTTCAGGGACTGTGGATCGGGCTGTGAGAGGTCTGGAGGTCCAGTTCTTGTCGGTCTCTGGGCTCGGGCTCCGGCGGGAGGCAGCGGCAAAGCAGACATCGAGTAGCTGGTTGGTGCTTGCGTTAGCAAGATGGTCACTCCCTGACCATAGGGGAGATTTCCTTCTGTGCTCTGTGCAGCAGAGCGTCGAAGTTCCCGTCTTCTTCTTGTGGTTAAGTTTATTCCAGGATGTCTGAAGTCTTAGGACACAGCTCCTACCTTTAAACGGATTCTAGGGGCCAGACTACCTGCTAGGTCCCTCCCTAAGGGTGGGACCAGGAAGGGGGGTGGTTACACCCCCAATCCTTTGTCCAGCTCGCCCCAGGCCCGGGACTGGTGTGCCCCAGGACCGGTTTGAACTGGCATATGCACCGAGGCTCCTTGTGAGCCTCAGGCATGTCTGATTCTATTCAGCCCTACCTGACCAATACACAAAATCCTGTCTGGGGTGGTGCTCGCACCTCCCCTGGCAGGAAACCCTTTGTCCACGTCTCCCAAGCTGGAAGGACTCCCAGCAGCAGGAGGGCAGACTTGTGTCTGTGGTGGCAGCGTCCATTTTGTGGAGCTGAGGCTATGTCTGATTTTACCCGGGTTTCAGGTACTGTACATGTCGTGTCCCTCTAGAAGGGTGGAATGCTAACCCCGTCGCCAGAATTGGCGAGGGGTTAGTATTCCAATTCGTATGACACCTTACTCGACATGTTTTGATAAAGCCAAACCAAAGATAGCATTTAACCACGAGGTTCATAATGCACTTAAGAGTATATGGTATGACGATATCTGGAAACGGTAGAAGGAAGTTGTTCCGACCACTGCAGACGGGCTCAGCTCATGCCAGAGCATCATCTCACATGGAACCAAGCACTCTGCCTTCAGGATTGTCAAGGTCTGCCATAGGAGTGGCTGATAGGTTACCATGTGTTCCATTTAAGGTTAGGTATAGGCATACTACACCTAAGTAAGAGGTGGTTACACCAACTTACCCCAGCTGAGTGATCAGCCAGTTGTGTCAAATTTGTTAGGCCAGTCCAGGGGTGGCACAATACATGCTTCAGCCCCTGGTAGGCCTTAGATACACCAATGCCCTGGGTACCTAGTGTACACTGGTACGGGGGCTCACAGGGTGATCTAGTTCCAATGGGTTATGCACCTATAGTGCATAGTGTCAATTTAGTAGAGAGAACAGAAGGCTGGGGGTCTGATTGGCAGGCCCACAGCCTCAATATGTCAAAAACCAGTGAAGCAAAAAGCAAAAATTTGGGGTGACCATAGGATAGCAGACCCTACTCTCCTACATCTGTTGCCTGTTTTCTCTGTGCGCAGCTTTAGTGACTGTTTCCCGTATTTTTATTGTATTTGTTGCCTGTATTTGTTGCCTGTTTCCTTTCTGCTGTGCTCCCCGCATTCCTTTCCCGCCGCTGCGTCCCCTGCGGCCCCGACCCTCCTCTCCCATTCTCTTCCCGCCACCCGCCTCCCAGCTGCTCCTCCCTCCCTCCACCCCTTCTTAATGCAGGACGCTGCGCGGCGAGGGTGCGAACCTTGACCTGCTCTCAGGCCAGGACGCTCCCCCCACCGCCCCAGCGTTCCCTGCTGGTGCTGTGTCCTCTGGCTGCTGCCCCTTGCTGCTGCTGGGAGTTCGAGGCTCTCCTCCACCTGCAGGTTCCCGCCTGCGCCTCATCCCTGGTGACCCAGTGGTGGGCGGTAAGTATTCGGTCTGATCTGCTGCCTGTTTCCCGTATTTGTATTGTATTTGTTGCCTGTTTTCTCTGTGCGCTGCTTTAGTGACTGTTTCTCGTATTTGTATTGTATTTGTAGCCTGTTTACTCTGTGCGCTGCCTTAGTGACTGTTTCTCGTATTTGTATTATATCTGTTGCCTGTTTTCTCTGTGCGCTGCTTTAGTGACTGTTTCCCATATTTTTATTGTATTTGTTGCCTGTTTCCTTTCTGCTGTGCTCCCCGCATTCCTTTCCCGCCGCTGCGTCCCCTGCGTCCCCGCCCCCTCCTCACCCACTCGCTTCCCACCACCCGGCGCCCAGCTGCTCCTCCCTCCCTCCACCCCTTCTTAATGCAGGACGCTGCGTGGCCGCGCAGCGGGAACGCCGCTGGCGCGCCAGAGGCAAGCCCATCTGCGTCCGTCCGCACCTGGACTGCGCCCGCGCCAGAAACCCTGAACCCCGCGCACCCCACTGCACCATACCCAGCCTCAGCTACGACGCCGACTCTCTCCACGCTCTCAACACCGGCCAAGAACAACGCTGCAACCAGGCCGCCCCGAAACGCACCCACGGACCCTTTACCTGCCGCAGCTGCAGCTTCACCTGCTACAGAACCACCAAACCATCAAGGACCAGACCCAACCACCTCCGCTGCATACTCCTCAACACCCGCTCTGCACGCAGACACGCCATCGAGCTCTGGGACCTGCTCGACGCCACTGCCCCGGACGTAGCCTTCCTGACCAAGACGTGGTGGAACGACTCCTCTGCACCAGACATCGCCATTGCCATCCCCGACGGCTACAAGATCACCCGCAGGGACCGCGCCAACGGCATCGGAGGAGGAATTGCCATCGTCCACAAGTCCACCCTCAAGGTCACCACCCACGCAGACGACACCCTCAACGCCGCCGAACACCTGCACTTCCGGATCTGCACCGACCTCAACACCACCCTCAGAGGAACGCTCATCTACAGACCCCACGGACCCCGGGCCCAGTTCAGCGACTCCATCGCTGACCTTGTCAGCACCCACGCACTCGCATCCACGGACTACATCCTCCTCGGGGACCTAAACTTCCACCTTGAGAACAACAACGACGTCAACTCCACCATGCTGATCGGCAACCTCGCCAACCTCGGCCTCAGATAACTCGTCACTGCACCCACCCACGCCGCCGGCCACACGCTGGGCGCTGTCTTCTCCACAAGCACCCACGTCACCTTCAACCACACCACCGAATCCCACTGGACAGACCACCGCTGAATTCACTTCACCTTCAAACAAGCATTGGAAATGCAATAGGTCTCGCATTTGTTTGAGTTAGAGCTATTTGGCATTGTAAATGGCAATGTTTTTCCCTGTGTATTATGGAGTGTATGCATGTGGTGTATAGTGGTAATATGTGGGCTGTATTGTATTAGTTGTACTATTGTGTGGAATTGTGTGGAGTGGATTTGTGTAGTGGAAAAATGTGGCATTGTGTACTGTGGACATATGTGGATAGTAATGAAATGATAGTCAGTGTACAGGAATTATGTAGAGTGAGTTTGTGTGTTATGGAATTTATTATGTGGAATGGTATTCCGTGTTGTGGAGTGGCATGTTGTGGATTTGAATTATGTGGTGTGCTATTAAATTAACAGTCGCAGATTGACAGAAAGCGGCAGACAGAGATATGTGCAAATACTGATGCAGTTAGGGAGACTGGAACGTCATCAGATAGAAGTCAGAAAAGACGTGGGGCATACAAAGCATATTTCAACCATTACATTAAAAAAAGATAATTTAGACTGTGTGCATGTTTATTTTATCACAACGAACCAAAGCGCTGGTAAAACCATGCAGAGAACAAAACTAACCTACCTCCAAACCCTTATATTAGGGACATTTGTTATCAGTGTTAGGGTGGGATAGGCAAGTTAGCAAAAAACACTAAATAAAACGTAGGGAAAAAACGAGTAGGAAGTCTTACAGATAGTTTATTTCTACCATATGGCTTGCACAAAGGTCTTCTCAAGTCTCACGATTATTTAAAAAAAAAAAAATACCCTCAACTTAAAGAAACACACAGATGTCCCGGGGTTGATGTTGTTTTTGACAGGAACTAGACACATCGAGATGAAGCGACAACCCCTTTGTTAATTTAAGGCACGGTCTTCGGCATAATTTTGCTGCCTTGGTGATGTGCGGAAATAGCCAACATAAAAATGTTATGGGTTATACCCCAAAAACTCCAAATAATTTCCAAATACTAGAGAAACTGCTGGTGGATACATTAACTCTGGACCAGCATTTATAGGACAGTCACAAAAAAGTTTAACATCAGAGCCTCGTATCTGGGGTCTAACCACTGCAACCTTAGTTTAACAAGCATTTGCAATGCAATAGGTCTCGCATTATAAAAGTGTGAGCAGCTGGCATTGCTAATAATAATGCAACACTAGCTATTGGCTTTGTAAATGATAAATAAATGCCATTATGTGTTTGTTTTATAAAATAGATTAAAAAAGGCATTGTCATGAACAATGGCAGTAGCTTAAACTTTTGCAAATGCGAGACCTATTGCATTGCAAATGCTTGTTCATGCGGCTCCCATGAGTTATTCGGTAATACTGAATTAAATCCATACAGGAGGCTCCGTCACGATTAACGCACTACGGATGGTTACTACAAATGACCCTGTAGAAGGCCTAATGTCCATGGAATGGCAAGACTAGGGTTTACAGGTACGATCATCTCGATGGACACCCCAATAATGGCGTCAGCAAGCTGTTATCGATAAAGTACCCACCACACATGAGGGAGGGGTTGCGCTGCCGTCCACTGGAGCGCTGGGGGGCATCCACTAAGAGCACTGCACCTATAAACCACAGTCGTACCTTTCGATAAGGTTCTGGTTTCCACGCGCCGTGGCGCTGAACTGCGAAGCCTGGAATGGGCTGACTTGAACGCGCATGATAAAAGCTTCGTCGTAGCAAGGGAGATAAACCGATGCCACTCGCCTCAAGCCTCGAGGAAGCGCTCTTCTGTGAAACACGTGTCGGCTGTAGGAGTAAATATATATTAATACAACGGTACTCTCTGGACTCGGGTATTTATCATCAAAGAAAAACGGGGTGATTCTGTGGACCACGCTGGATTGTGCACTGTTATTTGAGGTGGTTTGACGTATGCCCAAACCATATTGGACTTGCTAATAACTAATGCTTTGTTTACTTCGTATTATAATGGTGTCCTGTTCATGTCTCTTGAATACATTGGAACCCATACCAGCGATCTGCTGCCCTGGTCATTGGCTAGTGTTCGCAATGCATCCTGGGATCAGCAGTCACCACTGCAGGCCCTCGGGGGAGCCGTACATACGGGCTCTCCTTGGGACAAAGGGCAAAAGCCCCTGACCCGAGCTGGAGGCTGGCTAATTGGAGAGAGCTGCTGGGTGTGGGAGGATCTCCCCTCCCCCACACTGATGTAAATGCAACCCCCCACTTCCCATCCATTGTTGGTGGACGGGGGGCCCCTGACAGTGCGCCGCGGGGACCCTCTGTCCCGAGAGGAGGAAGGGCTGGCAGGCTGACTACAGAGCTTCCAACGTGTAGTCTTTCAGACATGGGGGGCGAGGTGCTTCCCTGCTCCAAGCTCTCTCTGCACCACGCCCCATAACTCAATAAAATGCATTCTGGAGTGATTAGCCGCAGAAGCCCTCCTGGCCAGGCCTGCTCCCAAGGGGCGAGCAGGGGCTGTGGGCAGGCAGCGAGTGCTTGGAAATATAAGGTCTTGCTGCAGAACATACCGGGCTCGGAGATTTTAACAGAGATATCAGGGCACCTGCAGTACACAGTAGGAAATCTATGCGATGTAAACGTTAGCCCGTGAGCGACCTGCTGGAAATACCAGCTGACCAGTTACAGATGGTTCCATGTGGGTCGGGTGTTGAGCCATGCCACCAGATTCTGTTGGAACGTGAAAGTGAAATCAAAAGTGACTATTTCCAAAGTATTTGAATAGCTGTTGTGAAAAGTGGAATCAGTGAAAAACATCTGCACAGTTCCCACTGGTTCAACACAAAAGACACGCCAGCCCCCAGCTGATGCTTGTCCTGAATTTTTACTTTCACAGTCCTGAATTTGCAACAGTGCAAGGGGGTCACCCTAGCTGTTCGAAGCAGCCATAACAGCAGGGGTGACAAGCCAATGCCGAGCAATAGGTCTCGCATTAGCGACATTTTAAGCTATTGGCATTGTAAATGACAATGCCTTTTATTTCTCTGTTTTTAAAACCAACACATAGATAAAAGGTTTGTCATTTACAATGCCAGTAGCTCAAAGTCTCGCAAATGAGAGACCTATTGCATTGCAAATGCTTGTTTAAAGCCCTCCCAAGAATGTGTGTAGACCACAAACATACTAGGATACCAAAACACAAAACAGGTACTGAAAACGAACAAATAAATGTACTGATTTTAAAAACCATTTAAAATGTTCATTTCTTTCATGTTTACTCAAGATCACACAGGGCTTTCTTTAATACATCACAGAGTTACCACCTCAAGGTGAGAGGACTGGAACAAAACTCTGCTGCAAGAATGTAGCAGCCAGGCTGCTTGGCGCTTCAATCTCAAAGATGTTATCTTGTGCAATAAAGAATTCTGAAATGACAAAGGTAAGCACTGTAAACTGCCCCAGATCACCATATGTGAAAGTGACGCCAAGACTCAAATGGTTGTTTTGTACTTTAAAATCGCTGTGGTTTGTGAAAAAAAGAACATCAGCATGCACTTTTTTTTCCGTCTGTGGTTTTCAGTTCCGGTACCTCTTTGCCCTGCAACACCTTCACAAATAAGGGTAATATGCAATGCTACTCAGCCTATTCTCGCGAGAACTACGCATCAAACGACCACGATCCAAGTAAAATGTGTCACGACATGGGCACTGGAGAAACGTCTGTAATTAAATCTTTCGGAGTATTGAAAGGGCGTGGTCAAAATAAAACGTGCGCACCTTTAATTTGAAAACAATGCTTACTATTCAGCATGCACTTTTTTTTCCGTCTGTGGTTTTCAGTTCCGGTACCTCTTTGCCCTGCAACGCCTTCACAAATAAGGGTAATATGCAATGCTACTCAGCCTATTCTCGCGAGAACTACGCATCAAACGACCACGATCCAAGTAAAATGTGTCACGACATGGCCACTGGAGAAACGTCTGTAATTAAATCTTTCGGAGTATTGAAAGGGCGTGGTCAAAATAAAACGTGCGCACCTTTAATTTGAAAACAATGCTTACTATTCAGCATGCACTTTTTTTTCCGTCTGTGGTTTTCAGTTCCGGTACCTCTTTGCCCTGCAACACCTTCACAAATAAGGGTAATATGCAATGCTACTCAGCCTATTCTCGCGAGAACTACGCATCAAACGACCACGATCCAAGTAAAATGTGTCACGACATGGCCACTGGAGAAACGTCTGTAATTAAATCTTTCGGAGTATTGAAAGGCGTGGTCAAAATAAAACGTGCGCAACTTTAATTTGAAAACAATGCTTACTATTTAAAAACGGACAGAGTACTGAGGAGTGAAAGGGTTCTTACAACCAAGGTGGCTAGAGCCATGAAAAAGCAGCACAAATGGGTGCTGGTGTATTTTCTCCACTTTCATGATTCTTTTTAAAACGTGAGCTCAGTTTAAGAACTCGGATTAACTATCTCTCGGGGATAAAGTACTTTATGAATAAGCAATTGAATACATTGGCATGGAAAAGTGCATGTCTAAATTCACCGAGGCGCAGTTTGTCTTACGTTTCTAGTGCGCTGGTCAATTGGCATTAGAAACAGACACACTAAGCAAACTTATTTAGAAAGCATGCTGGATTTGGAATCGTCGTGAAATAACGGAGAAATAAGATGCAACTGGATAACAAGCACGCACTGAAGTTGACGAGGAGGGAGTGGGAGGGGGAGTGGGGGCGGGCACAGTGCAAATGGTGTGCACTTTGAAGTCCTCAGTGGCCGCGCGGCTCACTGACGGACATCAAAGGGGCCACGAAGTGATCAGGCAGTGCTTTTCAGGCTGCCAAATGGTGCGCGCGCCCGGGGCACATGCACTGTATTTGGAGGCCTGAAAAGCACTGTTTGCACTTCCAAAACTCGCTTACTATAAGTCTCACCAGAGTAGCGCTAAAGCGCTGTCTCAGACGAGACCTAAAAATGAAAATCGATACTCTATTTCACAGGCAGACATGAAGTTTGTAAAAAACTGAAAGACCCTACAATTAACCAAGCACACGCGTTAAGCGCCAACAAACGGCACTTTAATGGGATTGTTCTTTTCAAGCCATAAATACTTTCTTAATCATGAACACGTCAGTTTGCTTTTAAAAAAAGGAACCGCAAAACGTATGACGCGCCGTTTTAGTTTGGTTCCACGATAACATGCAGTGTCAAACCTACCCTGGTATCAGAAATGCCATCTTCATCCTCGTCGCTAGAGAAATCAGTTGCCCTCTGCTCCAGAGGAACATATTTCATGTACATTTGCAAATAAACGTCTTTCTTTTGATCACCTTCTGGCATGGGCACATGGCGCGCAATTAACTGATTCCTTCATTTCTCTTTGGTGAAGTGTGCAGGGTTTTCTATGTACACTGGCATAGCTGCAATATAATTAAGAGGCACCGAGACCAGTATCTGATTCTAGCACCGCTCCATGAAATCTCTACCCCTACAAAGGGTGAAATGCTGCCTGTGGTGTAATGTATACCGCTGCACTGGAGCATTTATGCCTTCTAAAGTAGAGGCATGTATCGAATAAGCAAGCAGGAAGAAACTTAACTGGCTGCCATTTAGTGTTACAGTGAGGCAAAGAAGATGTTTTTCTTTTGGACACCTGTACTAGAATAAGCAAAAATGTTTTTCTACAAGTTAAACAGTCCCGATTTGTCACAAATATCGCGACACCACTCTTCAGTCCTCTACAGCCAATCTCTTTGCAACACCCAACTGTGCGTGTCTTGATGGCTGAGCTTTGTTTCTTCTCGCTACCGGAGCACGGATGTACCTTCCTCCAGTCTTAGAGCAGACAGATAATGCGTGGGTACAACTTGGTAATGCACCATAATGCCTTTGAGCTGCGTCACCCTCAGAGGCAGGAGGCGGTAAACGGGAAGAGATTTAATTGCACCCCGAACCACCGCAGTTTCCTGTAACCCGGCCAGACGGGGCCTTTAAGAGAATGTTCTTTAAAAGGTGGACATTGTTGGGGGAGGAGCATTTTTAGGTGGCAGCAATTTTTTTTTTAAAAGTGCTTCGCCCAGTACGTGTGTAGCTGCCAATGGCCATGTTAAAACAAGGCGCTCACGAATTCAGTTGCTGCTGTTATTTCAAACGGGAGGGAACTGCGAGCAGCAACCTCGGAGCGAAAGGTGGTGGTGGGGGCAGGCTCTAGTGTTGTGACGGGGTCAGGCTGCAAATAATATTAAAGCATGGCGCTTGTTGTAAAATCGGCACCGCATTAATTTATATTTGAGCATTTTAGGTGGAACAGCAATCGGGAAAAAAGCGCTTTACCCAGTACGTGCGTGACTGCTAGTGCGAAAGTGAAAGCATTTTTGAGCCAGAACTTTGTGTTTGCAGTTAATTGATTCGGTTTCCTCACACATGAGTTACCGTTACCCAGCTGCGTGAATGTGAAAGCATTTGTGGATGCAGGGCAGAGAGGGGCAAGAGAGCACGGACAGCGGGAGGGAGGAAAGCATTGCCTGTAGTGCGTTCAGGGCAGTAACAGAGAGCCTGGGGGCTGCGGCTCGGACGCGGTGGGGGCTGCAGAACAGATGTCCACGAGGCCCTCGGTGAACCCTATGCGAGACCTACAAAACAACAAAGTAGTCCCTACATCAAAAGATATCACCCTGCAGTGTACGTCTACTGTAGTTGGTCGATGCTGCTTCCTGCAGAAACGAAAGAAAACGGAAGTGACGGATGGGACCACTAGCCAACAATGAGCGAGGTAAGAATAGCAATGCCAGATTGGACCAATGGCAAGCGAGAAAACAAAAAGAAATGCAATGGGTGGAGTTTCGCTGGTATTACAAATTACTTAATGCCTCGGAGAGGCAGCGCATGCGCTGCCTTTTGCGAGACCTAAAAACCAACCACGCACCACCGCACCCAACAGCTGCCTCGCCGCGGCTGGAGCAAAGTCATCGAAGACCAGCTGCTCACCACCCTCTCCCAGAACCCACCCACCGACCCCACCAACCCAGACACCGCAGCCTGCAACCTCAGACAGTGGATCGATTACTGTGCCAACACCCTCGCCCCACTGAAGAAACCCTCCAACAGCCACGCCAGCAAGAGAGCCACCTGGTTCACAGACGAGCTCCTGGCCTCCAAGCGCGCATGCCGGAAACTGGAGAAGAAATGGCTCCACGAACGTACACCGGACAACCACGCAGCCAACAAGGACGCCACCCGCAGACACCACCACCTCATCAGATCAGCCAAGAGGTCCTCCTTCAAAGACCGCCTGGATAACAATGCACACGACAGCAAAGAGCTCTTCCGCATCGTTAAAGAACTATCCAACCCCAGCGCCAACACCAACGGCATCCAGCCCTCACAGGAACTGTGCGACTCACTGGCCATCTTCTTCCCCCGCAAGATCGCTGACATCCACGACAGTTTCAACACCACGACCGTCCCGACCACGCCAGACTCCACCCCTCCTCCCAACACCAACAACGCCAACCGCCTTACCTCCTGGTCCAACGTCAGCGACGACGAGACACGCAAGGTCATGAACTCCATCCACTCAGGATCTCCGACAGACCCATGCCCACACCACATATTCAACAAGGCAGACGCAGCCATCGCCCCCAACTATGGAAGGTCATCAACATCTCCTTCGAAACAGCGACATTCCCGGAAAGCTGGAAGCACGCCAAAATCAATGCCTTCCTCAAGAAGCCCAAGGCGGACCCCAAGGACCTCAAGAACTTCCGGCCCATCTCACTGCTCCCGTTCCCGGTGAAGGTCATCGAGAAAATCGTCAACATCCAACTGACCCGCCACCTCGAAGACAACAACATACTGGACCCGTCCCAATCCGGAATCAGACGAAACCACAGCACCGAGACTGCCCTCATCGCCGCCACAGAAGACATCAGGCGCCAATTAGACAACGGCGAAACATCAGCCCTCATCCTCCTGGACCTCTTGGCCGCCTTCGACGCGGTCTGCCATTGCACTCTAAAAACACGCCTCCAAGAAGCCGGTATCCAAGAGAAGGCCCTCGACTGGGCCACATCCTTCCTCTCCGACAGATCCCAGAGCGCCCGCCTCCCACCCTTCCGATCCAAAGCCTCCGACATCATCTGCGGCGTCCCCCAGGGCTCCTCCCTCAGCCCAACGCTGTTCAACATCTACATGGCCCCCCTCGCACAAGTGGCCCGCCACCACAACCTCAACATCATCTCCTACGCCGACGACACTCAGCTCATCCTCTCCCTCACCAAGGACCCTCGCACCACCAAAACCAACATCCACGACGGAATGAAGGCCATCGCCGACTGGATGAGGAGCAGCTGGCTGAAACTGAACTCGGACAAGACGGAGGTCCTCATCCTCGGACCCAACCCCTCGGCCTGGGACGACTCCTGGTGGCCAACCACTCTCGGGACAGCACCGACACCCACCGACCATGCACGCAATCTAGGATTCATCCTCGACTCCTTCCTCTCCATGTCCAAACAGGTCAACGCCGTCTCCTCCTCCTGCTACAACACCCTCCACACGCTTCACAGGATCTACAAGCGAAACTCCCCCCGCCCCCCTCTCAGCGCATTGAGACCCTCACGGGTGAGTAGCGTGCTTTACAAATACCATGATTGATTGATTGATTGGCGTGCGTAGGGCGGCCATTTTTGATGATTGGGAATAGCTTTAATATGTTAAGGGGGCATTGAAGAGGAAATATTTTGAGAAAAGAAATACGAAGTCTGTCTGAACGCGAGTCAGTTTCTGACAGACTTCGGTCGAAAGTTCAGCAGGAGGTCGTGTATTTGAATTGAAGTGAGCAGCTAAGGGAAAGAATTTGAAAATTAAGGTTAGGGTTAGAAAAAAGGAAAGGAGTATATAAAGGATTTATGAACTAGTTTGTTGGAAGGTTTTTAGAGGAAATCTATAAGTTGGTTTTGTTGGAAAGTCAAAAAAAAAATGGAAGGTGTTGAAGGAAACATTGAGGAGAGAATGAAGAGCTACATGGAAAAAATGTTTGGGGAGATGTCGGCTTCAATTGATAAAAAAAGAGAGAATACCATGGAGAAAGGTATGTTAAGAAGACAAAGATCAGGGGAAGATGAGAATTTCTGGACCACTGAGGAGATTGATGTGGTTGCAGGAGGTTCTACTCAAGGGAGGAAGAAAGCACAAAAAAGGAAAATGATTGAGTCATTAAAAAAAGGGAAAGAACGTAAGGTTCTGAAAGGAATCGCTACAAAGACGAAGGAGAGCGCAAAAAGGGCGCACAAAAATAAACATACTACTGTTGCTTGTGATTCAACATCGTCAAGTGGTGATGTTGAGCTTACTTGTAGTTCAGGTATCGAAGATTCAGATGTGGAGGTGATACAGCGCGGAATTTCAAATCCTCCCTTCGTCACAGACCAAATATCACACTAACACATTCACTCAATGCATTCATTGGTGGGGCCCATAACACCAACACAAACACTTCATTCATCCTTGATCTGCTCTTACGGGAGGGATGAGTGTTCCAAACACTGACATGAAAAGAATACCTTATCACCTAAAGGAAATTTATTTACATAACCATACACTAAATATCCTTAGTCCAGCACATCTTAAACCTGAACCTCGAGAAATTCCTTCCACTTGGTCGATGGATCAAATTAGTTGAGTTGGAGAAGTGATTTTAATCCTCTTTAATTTACATTCAAATCTTAATCTATTCCCTTTCAATAAATAACCCAACACATTTGCTTGTTAATCCATTATATTGTTTATCTAATTAATGCAAGAATTTAGTTCCATCTAGTAAATGTATTAATTATCACACAAATCACAGAACATTATATTTACCTATTCCGGCTATCGTTCGTCCTCTAAGTCAGCAGCTTTAGTCGTCAGCACGCTACAGTCCCAAAGTTCAAGTCATGGACCAGAAACTTGCAAATATCGATCAATGCCCATAGAATGTTCGGAAATCTGTAGTTCATCAGGAAATTGGGCAGCAATTCAGTCCGTCAAAGATTCAGGGAAAACAGCTGTCCTGCAGTGTCACCGTCCTCTCCGTCAGCATAACGTCAGGAAAAAAAGAAAAGGTTCTGCGCAACTCACTACTCTACCATCATTTATAATAAAATTAACGTCAAAATGTAACATTTGCTTAGTTTGGGATCTTCTGATTGGTTGGTTAAGATCGTCCGTTTCAGTTTCCCAAAGTCTATGATGTCACACCGTCAGGCATGATCCATCTGATTATTAAAATTGTCCATTGTCAAAGCTCTTGGCAGAAGTCCAGTCGTGACCTTGTTCGGGTACATAGAGTGTAGGATATCTTGAGGCCACTGGTACAGGAGCTTGGGACATGGGCACTCGGTCTGAAACCTCGTGGAATGGTAGCTGTTTCGTCGCGTGTGTCGGTCGGCCATTTTGTCTTAGGCCCAATCGGTCAACTTAAGCGAAACAAACACAAAAAGCAATTAAAACATGGAAATAACGAATAAAATGTTTAACCCTCACTAATTCCCCTATGTGTATGTAATTATCTAGCATAATAGCGACATTTAAAGCGGTTATATTCACCCAATGATGTCATCTGGTGCAACTTACAATTACATAGTTGATTAGCAACCCGCACACCTTTTTGTTCAATGTTCTATTCAATTAATCCTTTTGGGGTGCAAACCTGGAGAGTGCCCTGTCCCATGGCACGGAAGGAATATAGCATACGTGGCCGCAATAGGGGTGGAGTTAGTTGATATTTAAATGGGGTTGGTGAAACTGACTTTTCAAACAGGCAGTATCCATGTCAGCCGCTCTATACGATAAATTAAGATTTTTTAAGGTAGGCAACGCCGGGTGCGGCATTGTGGAGGTGTTGTATGCTTTACATTTTGACCCTTAATCGTGTCGCAACATGATTTCATTATTATTTCTCTGCATTGTTATTTTATTTGTATTATGGGGGGTAGTATTCAGTATACAATCAAATGGGACGATTGTGTTTCGATATTATATTCATCACAGTGTTTTTGCTATTGAATTGGTTAACGGTTTAGACTTTGTTAGACTTTATTAATTTAAAAATCATTTGAAATTGTGCTTTTTCAAGGTCATTTTGACTTGTGGTCTCTTCCATGTTTTACAGTTACCCCTGACGAAGGGCGAGAAGCCCGAAATGCATTGGGTCAAATTACTTCATGGTTAATGGATTCTTTCGACATGCTGTAACTAAGGCTATTCAGCATATTACATGCATTTGAAAATCGAAATGACCAACTTCACATGCAAAAGATTTCAATAAAATGTGGATAAATCGAATGAACTTTAGTTGAACGATGATTTTTTCATCTACTACGTGGTGTCGCAACCTGGGACTGATACGCAATTGTGCATCAGCATCATGCAACTTACAATTACGTCACAAAATCAACATATATCATGCAATATTATATTTTTCTAGTATTAGTATGCGTACGTATATTAGTTTACAAATTAATGTGTAATTCATACATTAGTATGGTTGATTAAGTATCACTCAGAACGCATTAATATTATTACAATTAATAGATTATTCTAATTAGTATGAACATGCAGAAATGGGGGGGGGTATACAACATTTTGTACTACCCGCTCCATCAATCCCCCCTTTGGTGATTATATCACCACACCATCAAAATTTTGTATTTCTTTTATGGAGTTTCAAAGTGATTTCTTGCTTTTATTCATAACTCAGTTTCCCCTGTCTCTTCTCTTTTCACTGACTTATACATACTCTCCTTAACTTCCTCTAATTCTATTTCTTCAAATTCTCTCTCTTGTTTCTTATCTTTTCTCCTTAAATTTTCTGACTTTTATTCTTTTTTCAACAGATACACCCTAATCTTATTATTAATACTATGAAAATCACACAGGTTAATGGAAATAAAATTTTACCTAAAAATATACTACCTAAATTTATTAAGAAAGCTGATATATTCTTTCCATTTTTTTCCCAAACACCTTCAACCTCCAGTGGTGCAATTTCGTCATGCAATTCAGTTATACTTTTAATGTAAATTTTCAAATCTTTACTTTCATCTGGAATGTAAGTACAACAATGTTGAACTTTCAGCATTCCACAGACTCCACCCTCTTTTGCCAATAATATATCAAGCGCAAGTCGATTTTGCATGACCATGGCATGCATGGCAACCATTTCAGTATTCACAATAAAAATCCTCCAGCGGTGCTTGTTGACAAGCGATCCACTACTGTTGAAAGCCTTCTAATTTTGTTTGCATTCAGAGATATTCCCACTGCTGGTATCAATGCTCCAAAGATGTCACCCACAATTTCTGACCAAGATTCTCTCTTACTACGTGCTAAATAACTACCTAAACTATGTACACCATCTTCTCCTCTATCCATATAAAAAATCTTCAGAAAAACCAGACCTACATAACATGTGCCATACTAATGGTCTGGCAAACGATAATATGCCCTGTTCCCACAAATGAAATATAACCCAGGAAAAACTGGATCTTTTCCACCTTTAAATCCCCATCCACCCATGATTCGGTATGTATCATGGCACTCACTATTACCTACAAAATAATTATCATATGCAGTTTGATTCCTTCTAATACACAATTTACCTTTCTGAGGCCAATCTAAAGCCATAGTTGGACTAGCTTCACCTTCAAGTGTTTTTCCATTTCTACATCCCAGGACTGTCTTCTCCACCTTTCCTTCAGATGCCTTTCTTTGCATTTTCAGTCTCCTTTCTTCAACCATATCTAAAAATGTATTTTCCTCTTTCTTTAAACTGCAAGTCAAATTGTTTTTAAATATATATTCTAATGTTTGTTCTTTAGTCTCTAAGAAAAATTCACCTAATACCTTTGCAGGTTTTACCTTGTTTAGCTTGTTAATTGATGGTACTTGTGAAAATATGTTATCTACATCTGAAAAATAATACTCTAATTCCCCTGTTTGATAAAATAAACTAGCTATTACACTACATGTTATTCCATAAGTTACTGGAAGGTGTTGATAAGTCACTCCTTCCGATACAGAAGCAGGTAACTGCATACAAACGTAGCAGTCCCTTACGTCCATTGTCTTTACATATTCATACAACAATTTCAAAAACACATTATTAGAAAAATCGGTTATAGACCTGTCTTTATGTAAATAGTTTTTATCTATTCTAGTCAGAACTACCTTTTGAATCTTTTCTATATGAGTTTTGTTTTCACTATGTCCTTCTATTGTATCTATAGTAACCTTAAATGAGATCAGGAGAGCAAGTATGCTCCACAGAAGCATTAGCAATCCTGTACAACAATAACACATTTTACACCATCTTCTCAAAAATATACATATCTTTCTACTATCTGTGTTTGCCATTTTTGTTAAAATGGACAGTGTCTTTTGACTTAGCCTCTTCTACTTCACAACTAGTTTGTCTAACCCAAGGCTCTCAGCACCTACTTGGTTCTATCAGTTTTTGTCTTTTTCCGTATTTTATTATCTTTCCATTAGCAACTTTCTGGTCTCATTCAGTTTGGCATCTCATCATCTTTCACTTTTCCCTCATGATCTGAATACAGAATGTCCTGAACATCCGCTTCTTCTCCAATATCGGACAAGATAACTGTCAGGATTTCCGATTCTTCATCCTCCTCAACCACTTCTGGTACAAGCACCTCTGGATTTCCTTGGCTATCCGCCTCTTCTTTTACTTCAGGCAGGGCCACATACGTCCATTCTGGTGACTTATACTTCTGGTTTGGTTTTCTTGTTCTTTTGCTTTCTTTAATTACAATGGTTTCTTCGCCTTTTGATTTCTCCTGACTCGTCACTTCATTTACCTGTTCAGCCCTTGGTGAATTTACTCGTGTCAGTCGATATCGCAATCTTTTTATTTTATTCGGCCAAACGTCGTCTTTTGCTGCTCTTTTCAATTTACTTCCTTTATCATTCTTTTCAGTTCTCCAAGCTCTCTTTCTTAGAACTCGACCTTCAGGTACTTTATCTTAGCTTTCCTCTGACTCTGTTTCAACTTGCTTTTTACTCTCAACAGCTTCTTTTTCCACCACTTCTTTTGTTTTCCCTACTTCTGTCCCTCCTCGTATCTCCGGCACGCAATCTTCCTGCTGACTACTTGTCCCTACTTCTAACTGGATGTTGGAATTCCCTACACCTCCTCGGGGGTCTTCAGCAGTAATCTTTCCCTCTCTCTCTGTATCTGGCACCTGTTCATCTAAATGTGTTATTTCAGGTGGAATTTCTCTCAATCTTTCATCTGGAACTTCTCTTTCAGTAATTTCTTATATTGTCTCTTCACTGTCTTTTTCTTTGTCTTTCCCTTGTCTTTTTGTAGAACATTGAGTTCCTTGTTCAGTCTCTGAATCTGAGCTGGTATCAGAAATGTATAACCTTCTTCTCAGGGAAATACTTCTGGGGACAAATGTTAGACTTGGTTTTGATTCCCCCCTTTCAGGGTTTTCTTTTGCTTTTGGCTCTCCGTCATCCGATTCAGTACTGGATTCTGATTCATCAAAATACTCCTTTTCTGTGCTATCCACTGGATTTGGAATTCTCAATATATGACTTGCATGAATCCAGTTTTTCAGTCCAGCACACTTTACAGCTGTTGTTGTGGTCAAGATGACATGTCGTGGTTTTCCCCACCTTGGTACCAAACAGTTTCTTCTTCTGTGTATTTTTATTCTCACCCAGTCCCCTGGGCTCAGATCATGGGCTTGCTTCTTTTCGAGGGTGGTGGCATCCGCTCCAACCTGATGAAACACTGCGTCAGCCAGGCTTTTACAGTATTCCAACACCATGTCATCAGTTATAGTCATCAGCTTGGTGACTGGTATGAACACATGTCGCATCGCCCGTCCCATGATAATTTTATGGGGGCTCAACCCTGTAGTTCTGTCTGAAATTGATCTAATAGTCATGAGTACCAGAGGCAAGACATCAGGCCATTTCATACCTGTGGCTAAACACATTTTCCCTATCCTGTTTTTGATAGTACAATTCATCTGTTCCACCACACCAGAAGCTTCTGGGCGGTAGGCACAATGTAGTTTTTGCCGTACATTCAATGCTTCACAAATCAATTTTATGGTCTCATTATGAAAATGTCCTCCTCGGTCTGATTCAATTGTTACTGGGAATCCGAATCTAGGAATAAATTCCCTCAAAAGTAATTTTGCCACTGTCATTCCATAATTTCTTCTTGTTGGGAATGCTTCTACCCATCTAGAAAACAGACAGATCATAACTAGAACATACCTCAACCTGTTACAGGGAGGCATCTCAATGAAATCCACTTGCATTCTGGTAAAATGCCCTCCTTCTTGACCTATTGTTCCTAGGCTCACTACTGTCTTTCTTCCAGGATTGTATTGCTGACATATTAGGCATCTCTGACAAAGACTTTCTGCTACAAGTCTGAATTTTGCATTGTACCAGGTCTGCTTAAATGACCTGATCATAGCATCTCTCCCTATGTGTCCCTGACCATTATACATCCGTGCTGTGGCAGACATCATGCTATCAGGCATAACTGGTCTTCCATCCCGATAGACCCACACATGATCCTTCTCTCTTGGTGCACATCCTGCTTTTACCCACTGCTTCATTTCCTCATCTCCTGCTTCTTCCTGCAATTGTCTCACTTCTTCCCAGGAACCCACAATATTAGTAAACATCAAAGAACAAGAAATCACTTCCTTCTCCTTGGCCCGGTTTATGGAATTCTGATTACGTGCACTGTATTGAGCCATGTCGTTGGCATATTTATTGCCAGTGGCGATGTAATCACCACTTTGACTGTGGGCAGCACACTTCACAACAGCCAATTGCCTAGGCAGCTGTATCGCCTCAAGCAATTTTCCAACCACTTCAGCATTCTTAATGGGAGTTCCGCTTGATGTCAAAAAGCCTCTCTGCAGCCATATTTGACCGAAGTTGTGTACGACTCCAAAACCATACTGGCTGGCAGTTATCACAGTCACTCTCACATTTTTCCCAATCTTGCATGCTGTAGTCAAAGCAACAAGTTCAGCTATTTGGGTCGATTTTACTCCTTTCAGGTAGGACGCTTCCATCACTGCTGCAACTGTGCATACCACATATGCTGCACTCAATACTCCATCATCTGTTCTCAAACAAGACCCATCAACAACCATGACAAAATCACTTTCTGGTAAAGGTACATCTTTTATGTCAGGTCGTGGTTTTGTACAGAAATCGAGTACATCCAGACAGTCGTGATCTGCTTCATCTCTGACTTCTACATTCTCAGCATCAAGCAGCAATGTTGAAGGATTCACATTCAAACATCTCACAAGACTTACATTTGTTGCACCTAATATGACTTTCTCATACTTAGTCAGCCGACTGTGTGTCATATACTGAGTACGACTCCTTGTTAAAAGGATTGCCACATCATGAGATACAAACACTTTCACAGGATATCCCATTACAATTCCTTCACTCTGTTCCAAACTCCGGCAGGTAGCAGCCACTGCTTTCAAACACCCTGGTAGGGCTACAGCTACTGGGTCCAGCATTGATGAGAAATATGCAATTGGTCTCCTCAGTTTTCCATGCTTCTGTATTAGAACAGAGAGTGCACATCCATTCCTCTCACTGCAGTACAACTCAAACTCTTTCTCATAATCAGGCATACCTAATGCAGGTGCTTCACACAACCCATCTCTCACTCGTTTAAAAGCTGCCAATTCTTCTTTGTTCAAATCAATGGGATCTCTCACATCACTTCTTGTCAATCGTACCAGAGGTTTTGCAATCAACGAAAAATTGCTGATCCACTGACGACAGTATCCAACCATTCCAAGAAACATTCTCACCTCTCTTTGGGTCATGGGTACTCTCATTCCTTTTATGATCCTGATTCTGTCTATTGTTATATTTCTCAGTCCCTTTTCGATATTGTGGCCTAAATATTGTACTTCTTTCTTGCTAAATTGTAATTTTGATGGTGACACTTTAAGTACTCCATCTGCCAGATGATTCAGCAAGGCTATAGTGTCTATCTCACAAGCTTTACGGGTTTTTCGACGCCACAAGAAGGTCGTCGATGTATTGAACTAACACTGACTTTTCGGGCATTTCTAGACTTTCCAAAGATTTCTTCAATAGCTGATTAAATATTGAGGGGCTTTCTGTATACCCCTGTGGAATTCGGCACCAAACCAAAATACGTTCGCCAAAACAAAATGCAAATCTGCTGACTGTCATGATGCAATGGGATGGAAAAGAAAGCATGGCATAGATCAATCACTGTATACTATTCTGCATCATGGGGAATCTGATACAAAATCACAGATGGATTTGGTACAATAGGACAGCAAGACACAACAATTTTGTTTATCTTTCTCAGATCTTGTACTATCCTGAACTTCCCATTAGGCTTTTTCAGTCCCATAATCGGTGAATTACATGGACTACTCATTGTTTCTCTCAGAATGCCTTGTTTTCTCATTTTTTCAATCACAGGAGTAACTCCTTCAATTATTTCAAGTGTCAATTTATATTGAGGCGCGTGTGTAACAAGAGGGAGAGAGAGGACTAGAAAGTTAGTCCATGTCCCCGAGGGATTTATATGTGATTAAACAAAGAAGACTAGCTTAAGTTGACCAAGGTGATGCAGTACTCAAAGTAGTTCTGTCACAGACACCTTGTAGGTGTATTCATGAAGCCCTCACCCACCAACCTAGTTGGTGGCATGCTTCATCATCGGGCCTACCCAGTGACACCTAGTATGTCCCGGGTGTGCTACGACGCCTGATTACAGCGGAGCTGGTATATTGCTGAGAGTGCAGTGAGGTTGGGTGAATTGTGATTTAAAACGGCTTGGTGGTGGTCCCGCCGTCGTCCTACCGGAGGACGACGGCGGGACAACAGGTACAAGGCAGGCACTGACCAGAAAGACTGGTCATCCCCTTACCGCTTCCCTCCAGGAAACCTTGGCTAATAACCCAAAGCGTATGCATGAGAAGGGAATCCCCCTCTCACACATAGAAAAACGCCTTAGTGAGTGTATCACATAGTCTGTACCACAACACTAAGTCTGTTTTATTTTCACCACACCCTTTTAAAAACGGTCCTGAGGAAAGCCAGAATACTCTAAGGCACTGGCTGAAACATGTCAACCATCTGAAGGACGCAGGGGGCAGTAACTCTCCACCCTTACACGTCCTGTAGCCTTACTTTTAACCGCTGGTGTCGGCCCAGTTATTAAAATTTAATTTACCCTTGGGTACTGGGACCACCACCAAGCCGTTTTAAATCACAATTCACCCAACCTCACTGCACTCTCAGCAATATACCAGCTCCGCTGTAATCAGGCGTCGTAGCACACCCGGGACATACTAGGTGGCACTGGGTGGGCCCGATGATGAAGCATGCCACCAACTAGGTTGGTGGGTGAGGGCTTCATGAATACACCTACAAGGTGTCTGTGACAGAACTACTTTGAGTACTGCATCACCTTGGTCAACTTAAGCTAGTCCAATTTATATTGAGGGACATTTGGATAGCGTAACCTTCCTTCACTGTTATTTTTACTGGATCTACATTTCTCATTAATCCCACATCTTCTCCTGTGAAATCCCAAACTTCCGCTTTTATAGACTGTTTCAATTCTTTAGGTAATTCATCAGGGTTAAATACAGCATAGGTTTCAGGAACCTCATTTTCCCTGTTTGCCAGAGTCATTTTATACAACACATCTTCATCCGGGGTCTCAAAGTCTATCCCATCAGGGGTACAGAATATAGTGCAATTCATCTTACACAGCAAATCCCTACCTAATAAATTCACAGGACTGGTATCGCACACGACAAAGCAGTGCATTTCCGAAAATTTCCCTATGCTAACTTTCACTGGCTCTGTAAGATAAGTTTTAATCTGTCTGTTGGATACACCAACTACTTGGATTGTTTCATCCGAGAGAGGAAAGTTCTTAACATCACCTGATCTGACAGTTGATCGAGTAGCACCAGTATCAACTAGGAAAGTAATACTTTCATTATTTATCTTCCCATCTACAAATGGGCCTGTCTGGTCTACTTCTAGAGTTGCGCCAAGTACGCACTCTTCTTCCTCCCTTCGGCACCGTCAATAACCCTCTTCTGAATCACTCTCATCGCGTTGCAGCCAATACTGCAAAACAGCGCTAGCGCGTGGCAGCTTATTTACCTGTTCTTCGTTGTAGAATCCTGTTTTGTTACTATATTTCTGGGAGTTTTTGCTCTGTGGAAAAGGTGGTTTTGGCACCTGATTCTGTTGGTTACAACCTGCTGCTGTCGCTGCGGTTGACCACTCACCTCATTCTGCACCTGTGGATTCAATGATGCATTTTCATTGTTAGTACTTGGGGGAAATTTACACTCGGATTTCCAATGCCCTATTCTACAGCAATTGTGACATGGGAATTTCTTTTTAGCTTCTTCTATATTAAAATTTCCCTTACCTTTCCCAGGAATGAACTTTTGTCTAGGGCCAGTATTATTTGCTTTTTCCGCTCATTGAGCTTCCCGCCTCTCTGCTACCGTTAGTTGTGCCCACATAGCGTTTTCTTTTAATTTTCGCTGTTTTGCTTCAATCTCATCACTGAAATATTTTGCATGTCTCAATACTATGTCTATTTTCTTATTTTGCCAGTCTACAGTATGTTGTTTTATCATTTCACTAATCTCTGGACGTAGACCATATACAAATCTGTATACAAAATGACTTAAATCCTTTTTACTCAAATGTTCATCACCACTGAACTGTTTAAAGGCTAAAATCAGCCTTTCGTAATATGCATGTACTGACTCTTTGCTTTCCTGATGTGTTCTCTCAATTTTCACCCAATCTGTCTCTTTAGGAGGTACTTTGTTTTTCAGAAAGGCAATAACCTGTTCATATTTCTTCATTACCTCGGGATCAGGAGCTCCGGTTTTTGGATCTCTAGGGTATTCCTGAGTTGGCCAATTGATCATTAACTTGCACTCTGTCCATAAATCTGCTGGTACTATTATGTCAAATAGACTATTCAGATTAATCCATAATACTTTAGACAACTTCACAAATCTGTCCACTTGCCTATACCACTCGACAGGCTTTTCGCGGGGAAATCATTTGTAAAAGACAGAATATCCTGTCTTGTCCATGGAACATGCACATATCCTCCTCCTGGAATTTCTCTCATGGGGCAGTCTATTACTACTTTTTATTTTTCTCTTACAGGGAATGCTGCAAGCATTTTATCTGGGGCATCATCTCGTTTTCGGTACCACCTGCTTCTCACATCACTTCTTGTCAATCGTACCAGAGGTTTTGCAATCAACGAAAAATTGCTGATCCACTGACGACAGTATCCAACCATTCCAAGAAACATTCTCACCTATCTTTGGGTCATGGGTACTCTCATTCCTTTTATAATCCTGATTCTGTCTATTGTTATCTTTCTCAGTCCCTTTTCGATATTGTGGCCTAAATATTGTACTTCTTTTTTGCAAAACTGTCATTTTGATGGTGACACTTTAAGTCCTCCATCTGCCAGATGATTCAGCAAGGCTATAGTGTCTATCTCACAAGCTTTACGGGTTTTCGATGCCACAAGAAGGTCATTGATGTATTGAACTAACATTGAATTTTCTGGCATTTCTAGACTTTCCAAAGATTTCTTCAATAGCTGATTAAATATTGAGGGGCTTTCTGTATACCCCTGTGGAATTCGGCACCAAACCAAAATACGTTTGCCAAAACGAAATGCAAAAATCTGCTGACTGTCATGATGCAATGGGATGGAAAAGAAAGCATGGCATAGATCAATCACTGTATACTATTCTGCATCATGGGGAATCTGATACAAAATCACAGATGGATTCGGTACAATAGGACAGCAAGACACAACAATTTTGTTTATCTTTCTCAGATCTTGTACTATCCTGAACTTCCCATTAGGCTTTTTCAGTCCCATAATCGGTGAATTACATGGACTACTCATTATTTCTCTCAGAATGCCTTGTTTTCTCATTTTCTCAATCACAGGAGTAACTCCTTCAATTATTTCAGGTGTCAATTTATATTGAGGGACATTTGGATAGCTTAACCTTCCTTCACTGTTATTTTTACTGGATCTACATTTCTCATTAATCCCACATCTTCTCCTGTGAAATCCCAAATTTCCGCTTTTATAGACTGTTTCAATTCTTTAGGTAATTCATCAGGGTTAAATACAGCATAGGTTTCAGGAACCTCATTTTCCCTGTTTGCCATTGTCGTTTTATAGAACACATCTTCATCCGGGGTCTCAAAGGCTATCCCATCAGGGGTACAGAATATAGTGCAATTCATCTTAAACAGCAAATCCCTACCTAATAAATTCACAGGACTGGTATCGCACACGACAAAGCGGTGCATTTCGGAAAAATTCCCTATACTAACTTTCACTGGCTCTGTAAAATAAGTTAATCTGTCTGTTGGATACACCAACTACTTGGATCGTTTCATCCGAGAGAGGAAGGTTCTTAACATCACCTGATCTGACAGTTGATCGAGTAGCACCAGTATCAACTAGGAAAGTAATACTTTCATTATTTATCTTCCCATCTACAAATGGGCCTGTCTGGTCTACTTCTAGAGTTGCGCCAAGTACGCACTCTTCTTCCTCCCTTCGGCACCGTCAATAACCCTCTTCTGAATCACTCTCATCGCGTTGCAGCCAATACTGCGAAACAGCGCTAGCACGTGGCAGCTTATTTACCTGTTCTTCGTTGTAGAATCCTGTTTTGTTACTATATTTCTGGGAGTTCTTGCTCTGTGGAAAAAGTGGTTTTTCAAAAAGGCAATAACCTGTTCATATTTCTTCATTACCTCGGGATCAGGAGCTCCGGTTTTTGGATCTCTAGGGAATTCCTGAGTTGGCCAATTGATCATTAACTTGCACTCTGTCCATAAATCTGCTGGTACTATTATGTCAAATAGACTATTCAGATCAATCCATAATACTTTAGACAACTTCACAAATCTGTCCACTAGCCTATACCACTCGACGGGCTTTTCGCGGGGAAATCATTTGTAAAAGACAGAATATCCTGTCTTGTCCATGGAACATGCACATATCCTCCTCCTGGAATTTCTCTCATGGGGCAGTCTATTACTACTTTTTCTTTTTCTCTTACAGTGAATGCTGCAAGCATTTTATCTGGGGCATCATCTCGTTTTCGGTACCACCTGCTTCTTCATTTATCCACGTCTCCCCATTTTCTCAACAAAATAATTATTTCCTTAATCTGACTTATCCGTCCTGTGGTGTTCAAATTTTCAATATCTTTTTCAGTGAAATCTATTAGATATGGTTTTTGTAAAGCTTTTACCTTTTCACTATCTATACCCATTTCATTTGCTACTTCTTCTAGCCTTTCATGCAGAGTTTTCGCTCTCCATGTTACACTTTTGCACAAAAATAGTAATTCTTCATCCTGATAAGTTTTTAATTTGTCTGTGGGGATAGTTCCTACTATTAACTCTTCCAGTACCATTCGTAATTTGGCCACATCTATTGATTGGGATTCTTTGTCTTTTCTCTGCAAGCTTCTTAACCATTCACTTAATTCTTCGGTAGATGGACCTACTGGTTTCTCTACATTACCTTGTTCTGAATCCTCTTGTATCTCTAATATTGACTCCACTGTCGTTGTATGTCTTTCTGCTAAATTCTGACCTATAAATGGGTTACTTGAAATATTTGGTTCAATCATACTCATTGTCTGTCGCCATGGATGTTCATTCTGGCTCTGTTTTGGCTTCTCAGCCTGTTTATTGCTATTATAAGGAACTGTTAAACAATGTTCGCTATCTTTCTGTTTATCAAAAATAGGTATCACAGGGCCTATCGTTACTGGAACAGTCACAGCTTCTAGATTTTTAGTCAATTCTCTTATCTTCTCAGTTAATTCTAATGTTGCTTTTGCTAATTCTGCCGAATTTTCACCATTTACCTTACTATCTGACTTTCTCTCTACCTCTCTAATGGAATTATTTTTCTCTAAATCTTGGGACACTGGTTCTGACTTAATGATTCGTACAGTCTCTCTCATTGGGGCACTTGGCCTCAACATTTCTGGTTCTGGTTGATACGGAGGTGGATTTTTATAAAACATGTCATCAAGAACATCATCCTCTGATTCATTCACTCCATGCCCTCTTGATTCAACATTTTTTCTTTTTTCTGTGCATTTTCTACCTCCAATTTCTTCTGCAGTTCTTATGGGAAATAGACCTTCAGTCATACTCGCATTCCGCCACCTTACTCATTCTGTCATCATGATTCTCATGTCCATATAATCTACCAAACATGTACCTATATCGTTCGCCACTCCTCTGTCTCTCTCGGTCATGTATCTCATCTTCCCATTCTGTCAATGCTTCAAATTGTGTTGGTCTAGGTCTCGGTTCTAGATTCATCATTTTCTATCTCAAATTTCTCAAAACTGCTAAATTAAATGAACCATGCTCTGGAAATGCCAAGACTCCGTCGTTCTTGGTATATTTTACCCAATTGTCTAACCAAATACAAGTATGATATCCATATTTCGCAACCATAAAGGATGCGGGGGTTTTCGGTGGAGGAAGTAATTGTCCTTCCCTAGTCACAATCGGTTTGTCCTTCTTGAACCACTTCTTAATTTTCCCAAAACAGGACTTTTTCTCCTTTGCTGGTGGATCGTAATACATATTTTCTGTCTTTCGTGTATCGCTAGTCTCTCCTTACGACTGTACTGTTGTTTTTAACCAATCGTAGTGCGACTCACACTAACGCACCAACCAGAAGCGTCTATGACACTTCTGCAATTCCCCAATCCCAGCGCGACTCACACTAACGCACCAATCTGGAGCGTCTACGTCACCCTGTAATTCTCCACTCCTAACGCGGCGTACACTAACGCACCAATCAGGAGCGTCTACGTTTCTAACCGACTGGACAATCCCAGGGCGATCTTTCTGACGTCAGCAGCCGCTACTCTTACTCCTGCTTCTACTGACCCCTCCTTTACAAAACTCTCTCGGTAAGCTTTTTACGTTTTTCAAATTTACAAATCTATTAGTAACAACACAAAAACACCACTATTGTCCGCTTCGCTAACCAAAGAATGGCAAAAGACCTTTTTCACAAGAATTCCGTCTTTCCCAAGAGCAGCGCTTACCTCTGCCCTACTACGGAATCTTTACTACCGTTGATAAAGTAGCACATCCCTCTACCATACCCTTCTAGCAAGCATTAGATAACTGTTTCTCCAGAATTAAGACACCTAGTTGGAGACCCTATGCTCCTGAGAAATAAAACCAGAGTTTCACAATTAACCGGTATGCCTTTTCATTCACGCACTTTCACACATAAATTGTAGTACATTCACACAGAATTCTGTCTTTCCCGAGAGCAGCGAACAGTCTGCCCTACCACAGAATTATAACATTCGTTAACAAAATAGAACTTCCCTCTACTTTGTCCTTCTAACAAGCTTAGAGAACACCTGCTACCTTTCCAGCGATAAGCGTTATCACAGTACCTTCTGGCCTCCTGGCACCTAAGACCAAAATTTCACAGGTAACCTTCGCTATCATACATACTTCTCTCATACAGAAAATGTCTCTAATGGCAACACATGATGATGCTACCGAATCGAACCCAGACAATGCATCGTGCAACTTCAATCGTTACACGTTTCCCCTGTGTACCTACAGGGCAACAACAATTCCGTCTTTCCTGAGAGCAGCGCTTACCTCTGCTCTACTACGGAACTGTTACAAACTTCTGACTTCCTACATCCCAGAAGCCGTGCAGACAACATAAAACTTGATGCGACTCAACATAGAGTGTTAATACATAAACCGCTACCAATCAATAATCAGTATCAATAAGCAATGTACAAGCAATAATCACCTAAACCAAAACAATAAAAACCATCATCCTGCTACAAGAAAAACTGATGCAGCGCGGAATTTCAAATCCTCCCTCATCACAGACCAAATATCACACTAACACATTCACTCAATGCATTCATTGGTGGGCCCATAACACCAACACTCACACTTCATTCATCCTTGATCTGCTCTTACGGGAGCGATGAGTGTTCCAAACGCTGACATGAAAGGAATACCTTATCACCTAAAGGAAATTTATTTACATAACCATACACTAAATATCCTTAGTCCAGCACATCTTAAAACTGAACCTCAAGATATTCCTTCCACTTGGTCGATAGATCAAATTAGTTGAGTTGGAGAAGTGATTTTAATCCTCTTTAATTTACATTCAAATATTAATCTATTCCCTTTCAATAAATAACCCAACACATTTGCTTGTTAATCCATTATATTGTTTATCTAATTAATGCAAGAATTTAGTTCCATCTAGTAAATTTATTAATTATCACACAAATCACAGAACATTATATTTACCTATTCCGGCTATCGTTCGTCCTCTAAGTCAGCAGCTTTAGTCGTCAGCACGCTACAGTCCCAAAGTTCAAGTCATGGACCAGAAACTTGCAAATATCGATCAATGCCCATAGAATGTTCGGAAATCTGTAGTTCATCAGGAAATTGGGCAGCAATTCAGTCCGTCAAAGATTCAGGGAAAACAGCTGTCCTGCAGTGTCACCGTCCTCTCCGTCAGCATAACGTCAGGAAAAAAAGAAAAGGTTCTGTGCAACTCTCTACTCTACCATCATTTATAATAAAATTAACGTCAAAATGTAACATTTGCTTAGTTTGGGATCTTCTGATTGGCTGGTTAAGATCGTCCGTTTCGGTTTCCCAAAGTCTATGATGTCACACCGTCAGGCATGATCCATCCGGTTATTAAAATTGTCCATTGTCAAAGCTCTTGGCAGAAGTCCAGTCGTGACCTTGTTCGGGTACATAGAGTGTAGGTCATCTTAAGGCCACTGGTACAGGAGCTTGGGACATGGGCACTCGGTCTGAAACCTCGTGGAATGGTAGCTGTCTCGTCGCGTGTGTCGGTCGGCCATTTTGTCTTAGGCCCAATCGGTCAACTTAAGCGAAACAAACACAAAAAGCAATTAAAACATGGAAATAACGAATAAAATGTTTAACCCTCACTAATTCCCCTATGTGTATGTAATTATCTAGCATAATAGCGACATTTAAAGCGTTTATATTCACCCAATGATGTCATCTGGTGCAACTTACAATTACGTCACAAAAGCAACATATATCATGCAATATTCTATTTTTCTAGTATTAGTATGCGTACGTATATTAGTTTACAAATTATTTTAGCCATGCAAAATGCAAATCCCATGTGTAATTCATACATTAGTATGGTTGATTAAGTATCACTCAAAATGAATTAATATTGTTACAAGTAATAGATTATTCTAATTAGTATGAACAAGCAGAAATGGGGGGGTATACAACATTTTGTACTACCCGCTCCATCAATCCCCCCTTTGGTGATTATATCACCACACCATCAAAATTTTGTATATCTTTTATGGAGTTTCAAAGTGATTTCTTGCTTTTATTCATAACTCAGTTTCCCCTGTCTCTTCTCTTTTCGCTGACTTATACATACTCTCCTTAACTTCCTCTAATTCTATTTCTTCAAATTCTCTCTCTTGTTTCTTATCTTTTCTCCTTAAATTTTCTGACTTTTATTCTTTTTTCAACAGATGCACCCTAATCTTATTATTAAAACTATGAAAATCACACACGTTAATGGAAATAAAACTTTACCTAAAAATATACTACCTAAATTTATTAAGAAAGCTGATATTTTCTTTCCAATTTTTTCCCAAACACTTTCAACCTCCAGTGGTGCAATTTCATCATGCAATTCAGTTATATTTTTAATATAAATTTTCAAATCTTTACTTTCGTCTGGAATGTAAGTACAACAATGTTGAACTTTCAGCATTCCACAGACTCCACCCTCTTTTGCCAATAATATATCAAGGGCAAGTCGATTTTGCATGACCATGGCACGCATGGCAACCATTTCACTGTTCACCAATAAAAATCCTCCAGCGGTCCTTGTTGACAAGCGATCCACTACTGTTGAAAGCCTTCTAATTTTGTTTGCATTCAGAGATATTCCCACTGCTGGTATCAATGCTCCAAAGATGTCACCCACAATTTCTGACCATGATTCTCTCTTACTACGTGCTAAATAACTACCTAAACTATGTACACCATCTTCTCCTCTATCCATATAAAAAATCTTCGGAAAAACCAGACCTACATAACATGTGCCATACCAATGGTCTGGCAAACGATAATATGCCCTGTTCCCGCAAATGAAATATAACCCAGGAAAAACTGGATCTTTTCCACCTTTAAATCCCCATCCACCCATGATTCGGTATGTATCATGGCACTCACTATTACCTACAAAACAATTATCATATGCAGTTTGATTCCTTCTAATACACAATTTCCCTTTCTGAGGCCAATCTAAAGCCATAGTTGGACTAGCTTCACCTTTCAAGTGTTTTTCCATTTCTACATCCCAGACTGTCTTCTCCACCTTTCCTTCAGATGCCTTTCTTTGCATTTTCAGTCTCCTTTCTTCAACCATATCTAAAAATGTATTTTCCTCTTTCTTTAAACTGCAAGTCAAATTGTTTTTAAATATATATTCTAATGTTAGTTCTTTAGTCTCTAAGAAAAATTCACCTAATACCTTTGCAGGTTTTACCTTGTTTAGCTTGTTAATTGATGGTACTTGTGAAAATATGTTATCTACATCTGAAAAATAATACTCTAATTTCCCTGTTTGATAAAATAAACTAGCTATTACACTACATGTTATTCCATAAGTTACTGGAAGGTGTTGATAAGTCACTCCCTCCGATACAGAAGCAGGTAACTGCATACAAACGTAGCAGTCCCTTACGTCCATTGTCTTTACATATTCATACAACAATTTCGAAAACACATTATTAGAAAAATCGGTTATAGACCTGTCTTTATGTAAATAGTTTTTATCTATTCTAGTCAGAACTACCTTTTGAATCTTTTCTATATTAGTTTTGTTTTCACTATGTCCTTCTATTGTATCTATAGTAACCTTAAATGAGATCAGGAGAGCAAGTATGCTCCACAGAAGCATTAGTAATCCAGTACAACAATAACGCATTTTACACCATCTTCTCAAAAATATACATCTACCCTTTCTACTATCTGTGTTTGCCATTTTTTTTAAAATGGACAGTGTCTTTTGACTTAGCCTCTTCTACTTCACAACTAGTTTGTCTAACCCAAGGCTCTAAGCACCTACTTGGTTCTATCAGTTTTTGTGTTTTTCCGTATTTTATTATCTTTCCATTAGCAACTTTCTGGTCTCATTTAGTTTGGCATCTCATCATCTTTCACTTATCCCTCATGAGCTGAATACAGAATGTCCTGAACATCCGCTTCTTCTCCAACATCGGACAAGATAACTCTCAGGATTTCCGATTCTTCATCCTCCTCAACCACTTCTGGTACAAGCACCTCTGGATTTCCTTGGCTATCCGCCTCTTCTTTTACTTCAGGCAGGGCCACATACGTCCATTCTGTTGACTTATACTTCTGGTTTGGTTTTCTTGTTCTTTTGCTTTCTTTAATTACAATGGTTTCTTCGTCTTTTGATTTCTCCTGACTCGTCACTTCATTTACCTGTTCAGCCCTTGGTGAATTTACTTGTGTCAGTCGATATCGCAATCTTTTTATTTTATTCGTCCAAACGTCGTCTTCTGCTGCTCTTTTCAATTTACTTCCTTTATCATTCTTTTCAGTTCTCCAAGCTCTCATTCTTAGAACTCGACCTTCAGGTACTTTATCTTATCTTTCCTCTGACTCTGTTTCAACTTGCTTTTTACTCTCAACAGCTTCTTTTTCCACCACTTCTTTTGTTTTCCCTACTTCTGTCCCTCCTCGTATCTCCGGCACGCAATCTTCCTGCTGACTACTTGTCCCTACTTCTAACTGGATGTTGGAGTTCCCTACACCTCCTCGGGGGTCTTCAGCAGTAATCTTCCCCTCTCTCTCTGTATCTGGCACCTGTCCATCTAAATGTGTTATTTCAGGTGGAATTTCTCTCAATCTTTCATCTGGAACTTCTCTTTCAGTAATTTCTTTTATTGTCTCTTCACTGTCTTTTTCTTTGTTTTTCCCTTGTCTTTTTGTAGAACATTGAGTTCCTTGTTCAGTCTCTGAATCTGAGCTGGTATCAGAAATGTATAACCTTCTTCTCAGGGAAATACTTCTGGGGACAAATGTTAGACTTGGTTTTGATTCCCCCCTTTCAGGGTTTTCTTTTGTTTTTGGCTCTCCGTCATCCGATTCAGTACTGGATTCTGATTCATCAAAATACTCCTTTTCTGTGCTATCCACTGGATTTGGAATTCTCAATGTATGATTTGCATGAATCCAGTTTTTCAGTCCAGCACACTTTACAGCTGTTGTTGTGGTCTAGATGACTTGTCGTGGTTTTCCCCACCTTGGTACCAAACAGTTTCTTCTTCTGTGTATTTTTATTCTCACCCAGTCCCCTGGGCTCAGATCATGGGCTTGCTTCTTTTCGAGGGTGGTGGCATCCGCTCCAACCTAATGATACACTGTTCAGCCAGGCTTTTACAGTATTCCAACACCATGTCATCAGTTATAGTCATCAGCTTGGTGACTAGTATGAACACATGTCGCATCGCCCGTCCCATGATAATTTCATGGGGGCTCAACCCTGTAGTTCTGTCTGGAATTGATCTAATAGTCATGAGTACCAGAGGCAAGACATCAGGCCATTTCATACCTGTGGCTAAACACATTTTCCCTATCCTGTTTTTGATAGTACCATTCATCAGTTCCACCACACCAGAAGCTTCTGGGCGGTAGGCACAATGTAGTTTTTGCCGTACATTCAATGCTTCACAAATCAATTTTAAGGTCTCATTATGGAAATGTCCTCTTCAGTCTGAATCAATTGTTACTGGCAATCCGAATCTAGGAATAAATTCCCTCAAAAGTAATTTAGCCACTGTCATTCCATAATTGCTTCTTGTTTGGAAAGCTTCTACCCATCTAGAAAACATATTAGGCATCTCTGACAAAGACTTTCTGCTACAAGTCTGAATTTTGCATTGTACCAGGTCTGCTTAAATGACCTGATCATAGCATCTCTCCCTATGTGTCCCTGACCATGATACATCCGTGCCGTGGCAGACATCATGCTATCAGGCATAACTGGTCTTCCATCTCGATAGACCCACACATGATCCTTCTCTCTTAGTGCACATCCTGCTTTTACCCACTGCTTCATTTCCTCATCTCTTGCTTCTTCTTGTAATTGTCTCACTTCTTCTCAGGTACCCACAATGTTAGTAAACATCAAAGAACAAGAAATCACTTCCTTCTCCTTGGCCCGGTTTATGGAATTCTGATTACGTGCGCAGTATTGAGCCATGTCGTTGGCATATTTATTGCCAGTGGCGATGTAATCACCACTTTGACTGTGGGCAGCACACTTCACAACAGCCAATTGCCTAGGCAGCTGTATCGCCTCAAGCAATTTTCCAACCACTTCAGCATTCTTAATGGGAGTTCCACTTGATGTCAAAAACTCTCTCTGCAGCCATATTTGACCGAAGTTGTGTACGACTCCAAAACCATACTGGCTGGCAGTTTTCACAGTCACTTTCACATTTTTCCCAATCTTGCATGCTGTAGTCAAAGCAACAAGTTCAGCTATTTGGGTCGATTTTACTTCTTTCAGGTAGGACACTTCCATCACTGCTGCAACTGTGCATACCGCATATGCTGCACTCAACACTCCATCATCTGTTCTCAAACAAGACCCATCTACAAACATGACAAAATCACTTTCTGGTAAAGGTACATCTTTTATGTCAGGTTGTGGTTTTGTACAGAAATCGAGTACATCCAGACAGTCGTGATCTGCTTCATCTCTGACTTCTACATTCTCAGCATCAAGCAGCAATGTTGAAGGATTCACATTCAAACATCTCACAAGACTTACATTCGTTGCACCTAATATGACTTTCTCATACTTAGTCAGCCGACTGTGTGTCATATACTGAGTACGACTCCTTGTTAAAAGGAGTGCCACATCATGAGGTACAAACACTTTCACAGGATATCCCATTACAATTCCTTCACTCTGCTCCAAACTCCGGCAGGTAGCAGCCACTGCTTTCAAACACCCTGGTAGGGCTACAGCTACTGGGTCCAGCATTGATGAGAAATATGCAATTGGTCTCCTCAGTTTTCCATGCTTCTGTATTAGAACAGAGAGTGCACATCCATTCCTCTCACTGCAGTGCAACTCAAACTCTTTCTCATAATCAGGCCTACCTAATGCAGGTGCTTCACACAACCCATCTCTCACTCGTTTAAAAGCTGCCAATTCTTCTTTGTTCAAATCAATGGGATCTCTCACATCACTTCTTGTCAATCGTACCAGAGGTTTTGCAATCAACAAAAAATTGCTGATCCACTGACGACAGTATCCAACCATTCCAAGAAACATTCTCACCTCTCTTTGGGTCATGGGTACTCTCATTCCTTTTATGATCCTGATTCTGTCTATTGTTATCTTTCTCAGTCCCTTTTCGATATTGTGGCCTAAATATTGTACTTCTTTCTTGCAAAATTGTAATTTTGATGGTGACACTTTAAGTCCTCCATCTGCCAGATGATTCAGCAAGGCTATAGTGTCTATCTCACAAGCTTTACGGGTTTTCGACGCCACAAGAAGGTCGTCGATGTATTGAACTAACACTGAATTTTCGGCATTTCTAGACTTTCCAAAGATTTCTTCAATAGCTGATTAAATATTGAGGGGCTTTCTGTATACCCCTGTGGAATTCGGCACCAAACCAAAATACGTTCGCCAAAACGAAATGCAAATCTGCTGACTGTCATGATGCAATGGGATGGAAAAGAAAGCATGGCATAGATCAATCACTGTATACTATTCTGCATCATGGGGAATCTGATACAAAATCCCAGATGGATTTGGTACAATAGGACAGCAAGACACAACAATTTTGTTTATCTTTCTCAGATCTTGTACTATCCTGAACTTCCCATTAGGATTTTTCAGTCCCATAATCGGTGAATTACATGGAATACTCATTATTTCTCTCAGAATGCCTTGTTTTCTCATTTTTTCAATCACAGGAGTAACTCCTTCAATTATTTCAAGTGTCAATTTATATTGAGGGACATTTGGATAGCTTAACCTTCCTTCACTGTTATTTTTGCTGGATCTACATTTCTCATTAATCCCACATCTTCTCCTGTGAAATCCCAAACTTCCGCTTTTACAGACTGTTTCAATTCTTTAGGTAATTCATCAGGGTTAAATACAGCATAGGTTTCAGGAACCTTATTTTCCCTGTTTGCCATTGTCATTTTAAACAACACATCTTCATCGGGGTCTCAAAGGCTATCCCATCAGTGGTACAGAATATAGTGCAATTCATCTTACACAGAAAACCCCTACCTTATAAATTCACAGGACTGGTATCGCACACGACAAAGCAGTGCATTTCAGAAAATTTCCCTATGCTAACTTTCACTGGCTCTGTAAGATAAGTTTTAATCTGTCTGTTGGATACACCAACTACTTGGATCGTTTCATCCGAGAGAGGAAGGTTCTTAACATCACCTGATCTGACAGTTGATCGAGTAGCACCAGTATCAACTAGGAAAGTAATACTTTCATTATTTATCTTCCCATCTACAAATGGGCCTGTCTGGTCTACTTCTAGAGTTGCGCCAAGTACGCACTCTTCTTCCTCCCTTCGGCACCGTCAATAACCCTCTTCTGAATCACTCTCATCGTGTTGCGGCCAATACTGCGAAACAGCGCTAGCGCGTGGCAGCTTATTTACCTGTTCTTCGTTGAAGAATCCTGCTTTGTTACTATATTTCTGGGAGTTTTTGCTCTGTGGAAAAGGTGGTTTTGGCACCTGATTCTGTTGGGTTACAACCTGCTGCTGTCGCTGCGGTTGACCACTCACCTCATTCTGCACCTGTGGATTCAATGATGCATTTTCATTGTTAGTACTTGGGGGAAATTTACACTCGGATTTCCAATGCCCTATTCTACAGCAATTGTGACATGGGAATTTCTTTTTAGCTTCTTCTATATTAAAATTTCCCTTACCTTTCCCAGGAATGAACTTTTGTCTAGGGCCAGTATGATTTGCTTGTTCCGCTAATTGAGCTTCCTGCCTCTCTGCTACCTTTAGTTGTGCCCACATAGCCTTTTCTTTTAATTTTTGCTGTTTTGCTTCAATCTCATCACTGAAATATTTTGCATGTCTCAATACTATGTCTATTTTCTTATTTTGCCAGTCTACAGTATGTTGTTTTATCATTTCACTAACCTCTGGACGTAGACCATATACAAATCTGTATACAAAATGACTTAAATCCTTTTTACTCAAATGTTCATCACCACTGAACTGTTTAAAGGCTAAAATCAGCCTTTCGTAATATGCATGTACTGAGTCTTTGCTTTCCTGATGTGTTCTCTCAATTTTCACCCAATCTGTCTCTTTAGGAGGTACTTTGTTTTTCAGAAAGGCAATAACCTGTTCATATTTCTTCATTACCTCGGGATCAGGAGCTCCGGTTTTTGGATCTCTAGGGTATTCCTGAGTTGGCCAATTGATCATTAACTTGCACTCTGTCCATAAATCTGCTGGTACTATTATGTCAAATAGACTATTCAGATTAATCCATAATACTTTAGACAACTTCACAAATCTGTCCACTTGCCTATACCACTCGACAGGCTTTTCGCGGGGAAATCATTTGTAAAAGACAGAATATCCTGTCTTGTCCATGGAACATGCACATATCCTCCTCCTGGAATTTCTCTCATGGGGCAGTCTATTACTACTTTTTCTTTTTCTCTTACAGGGAATGCTGCAAGCATTTTATCTGGGGCATCATCTCGTTTTCGGTACCACCTGCTTCTTCATTTATCCACGTCTCCCCGTTTTCTCAACAAGATAATTATTTCCTTAATCTGACTTATCCGTCCTGTGGTGTTCAAATTTTCAATATCTTTTTCAGTGATATGTATTAGATATGGTTTTTGTAAAGCTTTTACCTTTTCAATATCTATACCCATTTCATTTGCTACTTCTTCTAGCCTTTCGTGCAGATTTTTCGCTCTCCATGTTACACTTTTGCACAAAAATAGTAATTCTTCATCCTGATAAGTTTTTAATTTCTCTGTGGGGATAGTTCCTACTATTAACTCTTCCAGTACCATTCATAATTTGGCCACATCTATTGATTGGGATTCTTTGTCTTTTCTCTGCAAGCTTCTCAACCATTCACTTAATTCTTCGGTAGATGGACCTACTGGTTTCTCTACATTACCTTGTTCTGAATCCTCTTGTATCTCTAATATTGACTCCACTGTCGTTGTATGTCTTTCTGCTAAATTCTGGCCTATAAATGGGTTACTTGAAATATTTGGTTCAATCATACTCATTGTCTGTCTCCATGGATTTTCATTCTGGCTCTGTTTTGGCTTCTCAGCCTGTTTATTGCTATTATAAGGAACTGTTAAACAATGTTCGCTATCTTTCTGTTTATCAAAAATAGGTATCACAGGGCCTATCCTTACTGGAACAGTCACAGCTTCTAGATTTGTAGTCAATTCTCTTATCTTCTCAGTTAATTCTAATGTTGCTTTTGCTAATTCTGCCGAATTTTCACCATTTACCTTACTATCTGACTTTCTCTCTCCCTTTCTAATGGAATTATTTTTCTCTAAATCTTGGGACACTGGTTCTGACTTAATGATTCGTAAAGTCTCTCTCATTGGGGCACTTGGCCTCAACATTTCTGGTTCTGGTTGATATGGAGGTGGATTTTTATAAAACATGTCATCAAGAACATCATCCTCCGATTCATTCACTCCATGCCCTCTTGATTCAACATTATTTCTTTTTTCTGTGCATTTTCTACCTCCAATTTCTTCTGCAGTTCTTATGGGAAATAGACCTTCAGTCATACTCGCATTCCGCCACCTTACTCATTCTGTCATCATGATTCTCATGTCCATATAATCTACCAAACATGTACCTATATCTTTCGCCACTCCTCTGTCTCTCTCGGTCATGTATCTCATCTTCCCATTCTGTCAATGCTTCAAATTGTGTTGGTCTAGGTCTCGGTTCTATATTCATCATTTTCTCTCTCAAATTTCTCAAAACTGCTAAATTAAATGAATCATGCTCTGGAAATGCCAAGACTCTGTCGTTCTTGGTATATTTTACCCAATTGTCTAACCAAATATAAGTATGATATCCATATTTCGCAACCATAAAGGATGCGGGGGTTTTCGGTGGAGGAAGTAATTGTCCTTCCCTAGTCACAATCGGTTTGTCCTTCTTGAACCACTTCTTAATTTTCCCAAACCAGGACTTTTTCTCCTTTGCTGGTGGATCGTAATACATATTTTCTGTCTTTTGTGTATCGCTAGTCTCTCCTTACGACTGTACTGTTGTTTTTAACCAATCGTAGCGCGACTCACACTAAGGCACCAACCAGAAGCGTCTATGACACTTTTGCAATTCCCCAATCCCAGCGCGACTGACACTAACGCACCAATCCGGAGCGTCTACGTCACCCTGTAATTCTCCACTCCTAACGCGGCGTACACTAACGCACCAATCAGGAGCGTCTACGTTTCTAACCGACTGGACAATCCCAGCGCGATCTTTCTGACGTCAGCAGCCGCTACTCTTACTCCTGCTTCTACTGACACCTCCTTTACAAAACTCTCTCGGTAAGCTTTTTACGTTTTTCAAATTCACAAATCTATTAGTAACAAAACAAAAACACCACCATTGTCCGCTTCGCTAACCAAAGAATAGCAAAAGACCTTTTTCACAAGAATTCCGTCTTTCCCAAGAGCAGCGCTTCCCTCTGCCCTACTACGGAATCTTTACTACCGTTGATAAAGTAGCACATCCCTCTACCATACCCTCCTAGCAAGCATTAGATAACTGTTTCTCCAGAATTAAGACACCTAGTTGGAGACCCTATGCTCCTGAGAAATAAAACCAGAGTTTCACAATTAACCGGTATGCCTTTTCATTCACGCACTTTCACACATAAATTGTAGTACATTCACACAGAATTCTGTCTTTCCCGAGAGCAGCGAACAGTCTGCCCTACTACAGAATTATAACACTCGTTAACAAAATAGAACTTCCCTCTACTTTGTCCTTCTAACAAGCTTAGAGAACACCTGCTACCTTTCCAGCGATAAGCGTTATCAGAGTACCTTCTGGCCTCCTGGCACCTAAGACCAAAATTTCACAGGTAACCTTCGCTATCATACATACTTCTCTCATACAGAAAATGTCTCTAATGGCAACACATGACGATGCTACCGAATCGAACCCAGACAATGCGTCGTGCAACTTCAATCGTTACACGTTTCCCATGTGTACCTACAGGGCAACAACAATTCCGTCTTTCCTGAGAGCAGCGCTTACCTCTGCTCTACTACGGAACTGTTACAAACTTCTGACTTCCTACATCCCAGTAGCCGTGCAGACAACATAAAACTCGATGCGACTCAACATAGAGTGTTAATACATAAACCACTACCAATCAATAATCAATATCAATAAGCAATGTACAAGCAATAATCACCTAAACCAAAACAATAAAAACCATCATCCTGCTACAAGAAAAACTGATGCAGCGCGGAATTTCAAATCCTCCCTTCATCACACACCAAATATCACACTAACACATTCACTCAATGCATTCATTGGTGGGGCCCATAACACCAACACTCACACTTCATTCATCCTTGATCTGCTCTTACGGGAGAGATGAGTGTACCAAACGCTGACATGAAAGGAATACCTTATCACCTAAAGGAAATTTATTTACATAACCATACACTAAATATCCTTATTCCAGCACATCTTAAACCTGAACCTCAAGATATTCCTTCCACTTGGTTGATAGATCAAATTAGTTGAGTTGGAGAAGTGATTTTAATCCTCTTTAATTTACATTCAAATCTTAATCTATTCCCTTTCAATAAATAACCCAACACATTTGCTTGTTAATCCATTATATTGTTTATCTAATTAATGCAAGAATTTAGTTCCATCTAGTAAATTTATTAATTATCACACAGATCACAGAACTTTATATTTACCTATTCCGGCTATCGTTCGTCCTCTAAGTTAGCAGCTTTAGTCGTCAGCACGCTACAGTCCCAAAGTTCAAGTCATGGACCAGAAACTTGCAAATATCGATCAATGCCCATAGAATGTTCGGAAATCTGTAGTTCATCAGGAAATTGGGCAGCAATTCAGTCCGTCAAAGATTCAGGGAAAACAGCTGTCCTGCAGTGTCACCGTCCTCTCCGTCAGCATAACGTCAGGAAAAAAAGAAAAGGTTCTGCGCAACTCACTACTCTACCATCATTTATAATAAAATTAACGTCAAAATGTAACATTTGCTTAGTTTGGGATCTTCTGATTGGTTGGTTAAGATCGTCCGTTTCGGTTTCCCAAAGTCTATGATGTCAGACTGTCAGGCATGATCCATCCGGTTATTAAAATTGTCCATTGTCAAAGCTCTTGGCAGAAGTCCAGTCGTGACCTTGTTCGGGTACATAGAGTGTAGGTCATCTTAAGGCCACTGGTACAGGAGCTTGGGACATGGGCACTCGGTCTGAAACCTCGTGGAATGGTAGCTGTCTCGTTGCGTGTGTCGGTCGGCCATTTTGTCTTAGGCCCAATCGGTCAACTTAAGCGAAACAAACACAAAAAGCAATTAAAACATGGAAATAACGAATAAAATGTTTAACCCTCACTAATTCCCCTATGTGTCTGTAATTATCTAGCATAACAGGGACATTTAAAGCGTTTATATTCACCCAATGATGTCATCTGGTGCAACTTACAATTACGTCACAAAAGCAACATATATCATGCAATATTCCATTTTTCTAGTATTAGTATGCGTACGTATATTAGTTTACAAATTATTTTAGCCATGCAAAATGCAAATCCCATGTGTAAATCATACATTAGTAAGGTTGATTAAGTATCACTCAAAACGCATTAATATTATTACAATTAATAGATTATTCTAATTAGTATGAACATGCAGAAATGGGAGGGGTATACAAAATGTTGTACTACCCACTCCATCACAGGATTTTCCCCTTAACAGGAGAAAGATAAAAGAGAGAGAAATTAAATTGGAAGATAATGAGATTGTGGATCCTCAGGGTGAGGATATGTTTGACCCTCTTTTAATACAACATCCTCTTTCTCCGCAGTGGGCTCCGGTGGAGCACGTTGCAAAGTACGTGAGATTTTGGATAAGGAGGGAGATACCAAAAGAGGTCAGGACTAGAATGGGAAGTGAGTGTCCTAGACCTAGTCTGGAGAGCAAGGTTGCGTATACTCCAGAACTTGCGTCATATTTATAATATGACGCATCATTTGGCAACGAAGGACAGATACGTCAGCATAACTGACGTATCTGTCGGCGCAAAAAGTTGCGCATTGCTGGAGTTGTGTCGGAAGCCTGACGCAACTCCAGCAATGTTCCTTTCAGATGGGGCAAGCCCCATGTGAAAGGGCCTGTGTCACCCTTACGCCTGCCATGAGGCAGGCGTAAGGTTTTGACGCATTGGCGTCCTAGAAGTGACGCAGCGAAATCTCATAGATTTCGCTGCGCCACTCCTACGACCCTTTCTTACGGTGGTACGCCCACCCTGCATACATTATAAATGGCGCAGGTATAATGTAGCGCAGGGGTTTACGAAGTGACGCATCTACATAGATGCGTCACTTTGTAAATATGGCGCATCATGGTGCATGTTTTACGCCACTGGTGCGTCACAAAAAGTGACGCACCGGTGGTGCAAAAGTGACGCAGAGGCTCATAAATGAGCCCCTTGATATGTGCGAGGAAGCACATTCTAATAATACTGGAGTTGATGTGGCAGAAATGCGACAATGGGTCCAAAGAGCCATATGTCTTTTGGGGAACGCAAATACGGCAATTTGCATTGAGAGGAGAAAGTCAATTCTCTTTAAAATTGACCCAAAATTGGCGGACTTAGCGGATAAGGAACCTGGAGAGCGTAGTGAGGGCTTGTTCTTTGAAGATTAGTTCGTCAAGGATATGTCTCGTTATGTCAATACTTTTAGCTCTCTTGAGAAAGCACAAAAGGACATAAGGAGAGTTTTTGGAGTGGCCGGGCGAATGCGGGGTCGATTCCCCGGCCATGGACAAGCTTTTACTAGAGGGAACTTAAGAAGAAGAGGAAGACCCAATGGTACTGGTTATGGATCCAATTTCTACGAATCAAGAGGGGGACAGGGAACTTTCTTCCCTCAGAGACAGCGAAGCAGGGCCAGGGGAATGCGTTCAGAGAGGCGGACAAGAGGTGCCTCAGGTAAGATGCTTACATGGCCCTTTTTCTATCCAAATAAAGTTGGGCGGCAGACTAGCCCAGTTTGTTTCGAGATGGAAAGAGATTACAAAGGATCCATGGCTATTGGAAACGGTTTCAGGTTACAGAATAGATTTCTTGCAGACGCCAGTACAGGTGAGAGCTCCGAATATTTTGAGATTCTCAGTGGAGATGGAGGATTTGGTGACGAAGGAGATAGAGGAATTAGAGAAAAAATGAGCTATAGAAGAGGCAAGGATTGTAAAGGGAGGCTTTATAAGCAACATATTTCTGGTGGAAAAAAAGGAGAAAGGTATGCGCCCAGTGATAAATTTGAGAGAATTGAACGATTGGGTAACGTACAATCATTTCAAGATGGAGGCGATTCATATGTTGAGGGATCTTTTAAGGAAAGGAGATTGGTTGACAAGATTGGATTTGAAGGATGCCTATTTGACTATTCCAATGTGCAAGGAACAGAGGGACTTCCTGCAATTCAGGTGGAAAGGAACGTTATGGAGGTTCAGGAGTCTCCCTTTTGGGTTGACATCGGCCCCTTGGTGCTTTACGAAGGTGATGCGTCTAGTGACAGCTTGGTTGAGATCAAGGGGAATACGTTTAATAGTGTATCTGGACGACTTTTTGATCATGGCGGAGGAGAGGAATTTAGCAAAGGAACAGACGGAGTTTGCAGTGAAATTAATAGAGGATCTAGGATTTGTAGTGAACAAAGAGAAGTCTTGTGTGGAGCCTCGGCAGATGATTCAATTTTTAGGTTTTCAGATACAGACGTTGGATTGTGTGTTGAGGTTACCTATGATGAAGGTGAAGAAAATAAGGAAGGAGGTGAAAAGAGCAATGAATTCAAAATGGATTACATTGAGACAGTTAGCTCGGTTGCTGGGTCTATTGTCAGCATCGTTTCAAGTGATTTTTCCGGCCCCTCTACATTACAGGGCATTGCAGAGATTGAAGGGTCTTCACTTGAGGAGAGGGGCAAAGTATTCTCAGAAAATGTTGTTGAATCAAGAGTCGAAGGAAGAATTGAATTGGTGGTTGATGAATCTAGAGGCATGGAACGGCAGGGCAATTTTCGGAGAGGTTCCGGAAGTAGAGATAGAGTTGGATGCGAGTCTTCACGGTTGGGGAGCACGATGTGGTCTGGTATCGACAGGAGGAAAGTGGTCAAAGGAGGAGAAAGAGATGCATATAAATTGTCTGGAGCTTCTTGCAGGTTCATTTGCAATAAAAGTTTCATGAGGGATCAGGTGAAGTGTTGTGTGCTATTGAAGGTGGACAATTTGTCGGCTGTAAGGTACATGAACAAATTAGGAGGACCTCGGTCGAAGGGGTTAGCGGACTTGGCGAAGGAATTTTGGACATTTTGCTTAGAGAAGGAAATTGTGGTTCAAGCTCAATATATTCCGGGTCTGTGCAACGTAGAAGCGGATTGGTTTTCAAGATATTTCAGAGATGTGAGCAATTGGAAGCTACAGAGGGGGGTCTTTTTGAGTTTGGAGAAGAGATGGGGTCCATTTCAGGTGGATCTTTTTGCGGACAGACTGAGTTGTCAGATGAAGGAGTTTTACAGTTGGAGACCGGATCCGGAGGCAAACGGAATAGATGCTTTTCTCCAGGATTGGAGAGTAGGAAGAAATTATGTTTTTCCCCCATTCTCATTGATTCAGAGGACTCTGATGAAAATCAGGAGAGAGAAAGCAGAGATGGTAATTTTGACGCCTTTCTGGAGAGCTCAGGTGTGGTTTCCAGATATGATGCATTTGTTGATAGAGGATCCGGTGTTGTTACCATATTTAAGTGAGATCATTCTGGACCCAGAGGGGAATGTTCACGATTTAGTTGTGAGGAGTCAGTTAAGGTTTGTGGCGTGGTTGATTTCAGGAGAATTTGGCAAGTGCATGGATTATCGAAGGAGGCTGAGGATCTTATCGCTGAATCATGGTCAAAGGGGACGACAAAAGTTTATAGATCAGCTTGGAGAAGATGGTCTGATTGGTGTGTCAAGAGGAATTTGGATTCCGTATCAGCTCGTGTAGTGGAGGTGGTTAATTATTTGTCGGGATTGTATAAGTTCGCATTGACCTACAATACTGTGAATATTAGCAGATCTGCGATTTCAGCAGGGCATATTTTGGTGGATGGTTTGCCAGTAGGGCAAAATGTGTTGATTAAAAGGTTAGTTAAGAGTGTAAGGATGGTTTTACCTCCCAAGGCAAAGTATGGTGTTCTTTGGGATGTTTCTTTGGTTTTTAAGGAGTTGGATAGTTGGGGTAGTAATACGTCTTTGGATATTAATTTCTTATCTTGGAAGATGGCTATGCTTCTTTGTTTGGTTTCTTGTAGAAGAGTTTCTGATGTTAGAGCCTTGGAGGTGGATTCTAGGTGTTATCAGCCAGAGGGTGTGTGCTTTGAGTTAAGGAAAATAACGAAGACCGTGTCTAGGACAATATTTTATCCTCATTTGGAGGGAAATGATAACTTGTGTGTGGTACAGTGTTTGAGAGAATATGAAAGGAGGACTTTAGTTTTGAGGCAAGGAGGTTGTTCACAACTTTTAATTTCTTATAAGAAACCTTTTAAGCCTGTGTCATCGGCTACATTGGCTAGGTGGGTGAGAGAGGTGATGTTGAGGGCAGGAGTAGAAATTAGTATTTTTGGAGCTCATTCTGTTAGAGGGACTATGGCAACCAAGGCGTTTATGAGAGGGTTTAGTTTAGGTGGGATTATGAAGGCTGCAGATTGGAGGAATGAATCTACGTTTAAGAGGTTCTATTTTAAGCCTGTGGAAAATGTGTTGGATAGAGTTTTAGATGAACTTTGAACATGCATAATATTGGCCTCCGGGCCTTGATGTAAAATGCAGATTTTCCACATTTAGAAATGGGTAGAAAATCATGATTTTAATAAAGGCACGGAGGCTAATATTATCCCTCCACTGTTCCCTCCCAATTTTATTAATGGTTTGCTTTTTATTATGCAGGTTAAATAAGAAGAATTTGTCAATGCAGAAGTTTGAAGTCCTTATCAAAGAAGGGATGAAGTTTTGTTTTTAATATGAGACTTTGGATTTTATGTTTTATTCGCAGCACCCAAAGAGGAAGATGGCTGCCAGTTCTACGTGTTTATGCATGTTCAGTGTTCTAGAAGCTGAAAGTGTTCTGATTCTACTGCTTGTTTGTTGCTGCTGTCTGGGGAGCAATAAAAGGGATGATGCATAATATTAGCCTCCGTGTCTTTATTAAAACCATGATTTTCTACCCATTTCTAAATGTGGAAAATCTGCATTTACTGGTCGGTACAAAAATAAGCAAAATCACTTAAGGGACCTTAACGCTGCCGTAGCGTAAATGTTTGGACGTTACAGCAGCTTTTTTATGGCCTTATTTACAAAGTGCTGCTAGCTGCAGTTAGCTGCACTTTTCAAGCGTAAACGTTAATTTTCAAGATGGCCACTTCTGTTAGTGAGACTTAACGAAGATGAGATGCAAGGTAGGTATTCTTGTGCAAAAACTGCCACTAACCCCACTTCGCGATATTTACAATGAAATTTCCGTCCAGCAATGACCCTCAAAACTGCAGCTAAGTCCAGTTAGAGGCAGTTTTTTTAAGACCAGAAAATAGCTGGTCTTAAAAGTGGTGCAAACACTTGGGGCCTCATTTCAGCAGGTTTTGGTGCTGTACAGCGCTGCAAGGAATGTTGTTGCGCTGCCCTGCGACAAAACAAAAAGGGCAAGAATGTGCACTATCAATAAGATAGGACACATTCCCGGGCCTCATTCATGAAAAGTGTGGCATCGCTGCGACAAAGCAGCGTTGCAACACTTTTCACTGCGCCCTTTTTGTGACACCATGGATGCGCTGTATTCACTGCATGGCGCTCGATGTTGCAAGTAGCGACATATATGTCTGGATACCAGACGTATCTGTTAGAGCTAAAGTCACGCATTGCTGCAGTTGTGCCACAAGCATGACGCAACTCCAGCAATGCATAGGACCAGCCTATCCCTCTGGCAGTGCGTCACCCTTAAGCCTGCCATTGAGGAAGTGTAAGGTTCTGACGCAGTGGCGTCCTAGAACTGTCACAGTGAAATCTGATGGATTTCACTGCGCCACTCCCAAGAGGCTTTGTTGGGTGGGAATGCACATCCTGCATACATCATACCTGACGCAGGTATAACGTGTACAGGGCTTTACACAATGTCATGCATATACCTAGATGTGTCACATTGTAAATACAGCGCATCATGGTACAAGATATGCCCTGCAAGTACGTCAAGAAAATGACCCACCATAGGGGTTAAACTGTGAGAAGGGGCTCATGAATAAGCCCCCGTGTCTTTTTCCCGTACGTTGGCGTACAATGCCTGCCATGCGCCAACGCAGGCACCCTTGCAAGGGTGACTCTCTTGCGGAGTTAATTGATGTTGTGGCTCCATCTCTTCTTGAGACGTCTGCAGGTGCATCTTGACTTGTGGAGGGCGGGAGGGAACCAGTTGGCCTCCTAGGAGTGTTTTTTGCCTGGATGTTCTTGAGGGGTACCAGGGTGTCGGTACAGTTAGAGATCCATCGGTGGAGGTTGTCTGCTGTGGCGTTGGTGTCTGTAAGCGTTGGCGGAGTGGTGGTGCTGAGGGAATTGTCAAGAACTTCTTCTGTGGCCTTGATCCAGCTGCGACGGGGAGGGGGCAATGATGGCGATGGTGTATGGTGTGCGTGGTGAAGGCATGATATATACAGTGATGGACTGTCCAAGAGAGTTTGGTGGTGTGGCTGTAGCTGAATGTTCCTCCTGGCGGAGAAGACGGGGACGAGCGTGTGTCTGGATATGTGGGTTGGTGCGGTGACTATCTGCTTGAATCCGATGTTGTGAGGATCTCCAGGAGGGTGGTGGTGTTCTAGTCACTGGGGTTGTCCAGGTGGAAGATGAGGTCTCAGAGCGGGATGTAGTTGGTGGATTTGAGAGCCTGGGGTGCAATGACGTTGCAATAGCACCTGTGAATTGGGGGTCATGGGCCGGGGGGCCTGTAGATGCGGGTGCGTGCTAAGGGGCTGTTGGGCTTAGTCTGGATCTGGAAGTGGAGGTGTTCCATGGTCGCCGTTGGGTCAATAGAGTGCATGGTCAGTCAGAGTGTGCTTTTGTAGACAATGGCAATGCCTCCTCCTTGGCGGTCGGGGTGGTCCTTGCGTGTGATGTTGTAGCCGTCAGGGATGGCGATGTCTGGTCTGGAGCAGAGATTGGTACAGGTTTACGTGGAGAAGGTGATGTCTGAAGAGTTGACGTTGAGGAGGTCCCAGATTTCTGAGGCGTGTTTATGGAGGTACAGGGTTTAGGGCGAGGATGGTGCTGGCGTCATAGCAGTGGAGTGTCTGGGAGGCACGTTACCTGGCTCTGGACGCGGTCCATGCGATGACGACTGTAGGAGAGTAGGGTCTGCTATCCTATGGTCACCCCAAATTTTTGCTTTTTGCTTCACTGGTTTTTGACATATTGAGGCTGTGGGCCTGCCAATCAGACCCCCAGCCTGCTGTTCTCTCTACTAAATTAACACTATGCACTATAGGTGCATAACCCATTGGAACTAGATCACTCTGTGAGCCCCTGTACCAGTGTACACTAGGTACCCAGGGCATTGGTGTATCTAAGGCCTACCAGGGGCCGAAGCATGTATTGTGCCACCCCTGGACTGGCCTAACAAATTTGACACAACTGGCTGATCACTCAGCTGGGGTAAGTTGGTGTATCCACCTCTTACTTAGGTGTAGTATACCTATACCTAACCCTAAATGGAACACATGTTAACCTATAAGTCACTCCTATGGCAGGCCTTGACAATCCTGAAGGCAGAGTGCTTGGTTCCATGTGAGATGGTGCTCTGGCATGAGCTGAGCCCGTCTGCAGTGGTCGGAACAACTCCCTTCTACCGTTTCCAGATATCGTCATACCATATACTCTTAAGTGCATTATGAACCGCGCGGTTAAATGCTAGCTTTGGTTTGGCTTTATCAAAACATGTCGAGTAAGGTGTCATACGAATTGGAATACTAACCCCTCGCCAATTCTGGCGACGGGGTTAGCATTCCACCCTTCTAGAGGGACACGACATGTACAGAACCTGAAACCCGGGTAAAATCAGACATGGCCTCAGCTCCACAAAATGGATGCTGCCACCACAGACACAAGTCTGCCCTCCTGCTGCTGGGAGTCCTTCCAGCTTGGGAGACGTGGACAAAGGGTTTTCTGCCAGGGGAGGTGCGTGCACCACCCCAGACAGGATTTTGTGTATTGGTCAGGTAGGGCTTGAATAGAATCAGACATGCCTGAGGCTCACAAGGAGCCTCGGTGCATATGCCAGTTCAAACCGGTCCTGGGGCACACCAGCCCCGGACCTGGGGCGAGCTGGACAAAGGAATTGGGGGTGTAACCACCCCCTTCCTGGTCCCATCCTTAGGGAGGGACCTAGCAGGTAGTCCGGCCCCTAGAATCCGCTTAAAGGTAGGAGCTGTGTCCTAAGACTTCAGACATCCTGGAATCAACTTGAAACCAAGAAGAAGACGGGAACTTCGACATTCTGCTGCACAGAGGACAGAAGGAAATCTCCCCTATGGTCAGGGAGTGACCATCTTGCTAACGCAAGCACCATCCAGCAACTCAACATCTGCTTTGCCGCCGCCTCCCGCCGGAGCCCGAGTCCAGAGACCAACAAGAACTGGACCTCCAGACTTCTCACAGCCCGATCCACAGTCCCTGCAAAGAAGGAACCCGTGGAGGCACCGAGACACGTGGAGCCAGCCATCTTGGAAAGACACTCGACAAGCTGCAAGCTCAACAACAGAGGCTCCCTCCGAGTTGTGCTTTGGGTCCTGAAAAGCCCAACATCCGAGCAGCATCTGCACCAAAGGTGAGCCCTCCAGCATCTCCACGATCTGCGTGGGGCCCCTCTGCACTTTGCGACTCGACGCGCCTGCCCGGTCCCTGGCCCGTTAGCTAGTGGCCATTTTGGCGACCTAATTTGAAAACTACGATGCTGGTCTGGTTGCTCCAGACTTGCCCCTGCTTCCCTCTAAAGGAGCAGCCCCTCTGACCTTGCTGGTCAGAGTAATCAGCTTTCTTCGATTCCTGCAACCCCTGCTTTTGCCAAGGCTGTTTGCTTCTTTTGAGTCGTCGACACCGCCGACAGCGAGAGCCTGCGTGGGACAGCTCGTGAACCGACTCCTGGACGTCGTCGACCTTCAGGAACCAGGTGGCTACAGAGACAAGCTACACCTCTTTGCCTGTTTTGCACCCGACATCGCCTGGTACCTACCTGGTGCCACGCCGGTCACTGGCTAGTGACTGTGAACACTGTCCCCTCTGCTTTCAGGTCTTCTACAACTCAGATCCACCCTTGGATCCACCGCATCTCTTCTGGACCGACCGCCTGCAGCATCTTTGTCATCAGGCTCCATTGAATAGATAGACGAAACCCGACGCACTTCGAGACCTATGCACCCGCTTCCTGTGGGTAAAGCTGGCACTCCGGTGCCCAAGTGTAGAGAAACATCTCTAGTGTCTGTGTTTTAAGTCTTAAGTTCGTAGTCCATCCAGAAGACCCTTCTAGCAGTAACTTTTGAACTATTATGCACCCATTGAAAACCTATGGGCGCCCGCGTGTAACTTTCCTCACTGCACACGCGACCCGTGGACCTCCTGGTCACTAACTAAAGTTAGCTCCTTGTAGGCCCAGTGATGCTAGAGGCCCTAGGCCTTTTTCCTTTCCTATTCGTGGTCCTTATACCACTATTTTAGTATATGGTTTGAACGGCCACCAGGGCCTATCCATATAAAGTGCAACTTCTGTATATTGTAATACTTTCTTGTTTACCGATTTGTGCTCCTGTGCTCATAAAGTGTCTAGGGGATACTTTGAGTAATAAATACATATATATTTTGAATATATATCTGTGTGGTGTCCTTTCATTGGTATAAAGGGGGTTACATATGGTAAAACAGCTTGCTTTACATGCCAAAACGAGTTTAGCCTGAAAGACTGCTTAGCCTACGCTACCACTAGGGCAGCTGGTCCGAAAAGGTTGACTTACAACCACACCATAAGGGTTGCTTGGCATGGTACAAGGTGGTCACTTTAACTAGTGAACATCATATACCAGGGCAACTTCTCACAACGGCGCAGACGGACTTGCCTTTGTGCCCATTTGGCGCACCAGTGGCACACCTGCTGCGCATGGCCGCACAGCGGCTGCCATTAAGTAGTGCTGCGGGGGGGCTGGACAGCTGGGAGGTGGGAAACGTGGTAAAGGACACTGGAGGGGGCAGGCTGCAAGGGATTGCAGCATCAACGAGGGAGAGGAAAGGTGAAAAGGAACTGTACAAAATCACAAAACCCAAACAAGGCAAAGAAAAAAGAACAAAGCCAAAGGTAGAAAGCAACGGGGAAGAGCAGAAAGAGGGACAGGAACAGCAGAAAAGAGAGACAGGAGGGAAGTCAAGCAGCAAAGCAGTGACTCTCTTCCACTGGACTAGCAACGATGAGGCGCAGGCAAGACCATGTGGGGGAAGGAGGGCCTCGAACACCTGACCTCAGGGTCAGAGGATCCAGCAGCAGCAGATAGCAGATGGACACAGCCGCAGCAGCTACCAGACGGCACTGCGCTGTGGGAAGAGTAAGTCCACTAAGGGATAATCCCCTGTACACCCAAAAGCTCACTACCAGGGGGCAAGGAAAGGCAGCACCATTTGGTTACCTCTTCAGGACTAACAGTGGTGAACTGATTCCATGTTCCCCAGTTCCCTAGCGTGTAACGGCGGATCAAGCTGCATACCCAAGGGCCTGGGCACGAACCGGCCCCCTTGACACTGGCACCCGCTTCCAACAATGGCCAATCTCAGCAACTTGAGCCAGTTAGTAGAGTCCCCCACCAATCTTGTGTGGTGTCCTCGACTATGCGCGTCCTCCGCAGTGCAGAGATTGCTCAAGGCACAGTGTGCACCACCCACAGGTGCTAGGCCTGGGCCTGACACGACTCCCAGATCTCCCCCGCTCCCTGTCCCACCTTCTCTTCACCTGGACATCGACACCGGGGCTCAATCTATCGCGCTCTCTCTGAATCTGTAACTCAGCCAGCAGGAGCCTCAGCCGGGTGAAATTTCACAAGCTTGGGTTCAGCAGTCGCCGCCAGGTCCACTGGGGAACCTCCAGATGCAGGTGCTGTAACAGGGCACCCTTGGGCATGAAGTTGCAGCGCTCCCCCCACAAAAGTCTGGTACAGCTCAGAGACCTCATCCTCCACAGCATCCGGCCAGCGACACATCCTCCTGCCTGTGGTGCAGAGAGGCGCGGCCCACCATCGGCAATCTCCTGCATGCACCCCAGTGTAGTGGTGGCATGTGTTATGAAAAGCAGACCTTCCTACATCAGTGCGCAGGAGCACCTCTACTGATCACAGCTCCAAGGGGCGCCAGGCGGTCTTCTCACACAGGTCAGCCACGTGTCTCCATGCAACCTGCAGGATTACACCACCAGGTAAGGGCGATCGCCAATGCCTCAATTTCTACCACACCGACCCAAAGGCTTGGTCCCGACGCGGCCCGCCTCCACCATCAGGCCGCAGCAACTTCACAGCACCTCTATCTTTGGGTCTCAGACAAAGGCCCAGCGAGGGCTACAGGCCTTGGGGACCGTCCACGCTTCAAGGCTTCGGCTGCCATGAAGTTGCAAGCCAAGCGCAATGAAAAGTGATGCATTGTCCGCATTTATGCATTTCCTCTTCCCCTGGGACTCTGGCTGGTCATCCTGGCTGTTGGGGGGTTGGGGGGGGTGCTTATCTGAACTGAACTTGGCCCTGGCTGCTCCATTCTGCATTCCAATATATATTTTTTTTTTGTCAATGGTGGTGGACTTATAGGCTATTTTTTACTCTAGAGGCAGAAAAGTGATGTTGAGCTGACTACTGTGAGTTTTTTTTGTCTCTATTTGGCCTTTTGTCACTTTTCTCTCGCTAGCTGCAACATTTTAAATGCCTTGACACTAGTGTTAGCGGCAGTTTTCACCACGGCTAGCGGATACTATCGCCATGTAGTGACGTATTGTAAATACATTGGTACCAAGGCAATAGTTTTCGGTGATACCTGGCGGTAAGAAAATTGCCGCTAACACTATCAATCAATCAAATGATCTTTATTCGGATATGTTAGAAACATCCATAAAAGTACATAAAAATTATTTCATATATTCACAAACAAAAGTGCAGAGTCAAAGTGTAAATGTGCAAAGGATACTTCAAAAGCTAACAGGCCAGGTCCAGTTTGTTCACATCAGAGGCTCAATAAATACATCTTTAAAATTTATAAAAAGATCATCCCAATGAGTAATTAAAAAGTTAAAATATATGTTCAACAAGTTAATGACGTACACCTAAAGAACAGGAATGCAACATACAAATAATATACAAGCCGTTATACAAAAGTCTAAAATAATGGGCATAATTCAAATCGTATTCATTGAGGCACGGGAGCGGACAGCAGTTTGGAGAAAATGACTGACTCTATAGATTACATCCTCGTTGCTTAGTGTCCGCAAAGTTCTAAAGGCCTCTTTAAAGTCTGTCAGGGCATTGACTTTAAAATAAGGGATGAGAAAATATTTAGTATATTTTTTATAAAAGCCACACAACAGTGTAAAATGCATCAAACTTTGCTTGCCACCTTGGTTACATGGGCAGGGTAAATCTCTTAAGTTATGGGAATAACCCAGGGGGAAACAAAGTAAATTTACCACGCTCCCATCCCTGAATCTAAACAACAGGCTCCTATTCCATCTGCCCATTACCTTACACAAATAACCTTGGGGTTTAGTAGATGGCCTAGTGCAATGTTCTTGTATGTGTAGGTACCCAAGGATGGCTGGCTTTCTAAATTCAATATTTTCTCTATTTATTCGATATAAGTCGAATAAGGCCCTTTTCACTATAAGCTTGTGTGATGAGTTTATTGTGTCAGGTGCTGAAAAAAGATGCCCCATTTCTACGCTTTCTAAGCTCACCTGTACCGCTTTAAGCCAAGGGATTTGATTTACCCGCTCACATTTTAAGCAATCTGAAATTATATCGCGGGTCAATGAGGCAGCTTGGTTACGCCAGATTTTTAACCAGAATAGAGCGGGTCTTGATTTTATAAAATCCTCTATGTAGGGGAGGTTCAATTCTCTGTGGCATACGTATGACGGAGCCGAGAAGACTCCCCCCAGTACCTTCCTACAGAACTTATTTTCTTCTACCTGAAGGTTGGTTCAGCTCGAGTATCCCCACACCTCGGCGCCGTACGTTCCTGTAGGGACGCACTGGGTTTTATAGATTTGTAGTAAAGATAAGGTGACCTCGGCGTGCCTTGGTTGGCGTAAAGTAATCAAAGAATTAATGGCTTTACCCAGTTTATTCCTCCCTCTGGCAACATGTGGTTGCCAGGATCCAAAATCAGAGAACAACAGGCCCAAATAAGGGAAGGTGCAAGTGCTGTCTAGGATGTTATTCCCTGCCATTATATGTCGAATTTTATGTTTCTTTGGCCCACAGGACATTATATAAGATTTTTTAAAATTTGTGCATAAGTCCAGGTCGGCCATAAAAGAAACAAAGCCTGAAATTAAAGTGCGAAGTGCATTAGGTGTACGGCCTATGAGTACCGCATCGTCGGCATAAAGAAGTACGGGTAAAGGATTGCCATTGACGAGCGGGACATCAGTGGTTAGTTTATCTATTGATGAGCTTAATTCATTTATGTATAAAATAAAAAGTAGGGGAGCCAGGACGCAACCCTGTCTTACACCCCTACCAATTAAAATCTCGTCCGAAACCTCACCATCATTATTGATGCGAACACGGGCCTTTAAATCTCTGTGTAGATAAGCCAGAAATTGGACCAGAGATTCATCTAAACCATAGCTCAGCAAAGCAGTCCATAAACGTGATCGGTTGACAAAGTCGAAAGCAGAGCTTAAATCCATAAAACCTAAATAAAGTGGGGATTTTTTTGCTCTGATATATTTATCTAAAACCAGGTTTAGGTTCAAGCACTGCTCAACCGTCCCTACGTTATTTCTAAAGCCTAGCTGGCAAGGGTGTAAGATTTTGTTTTCCTCAGCCCAAGTGCTGATCTTATTAAAAATGACCCTGCCCAAAATCTTCAATGTATTGTCAATCAATGATATTGGGCGATAACAGCCAGGGTCGAGTCTATCGCCTTTTTTAAAAATAGGGACGATTGTACTATTTGACCAGGTATCGGGCAATGAGGTAATGGACAAGTTATTAAAAACATTACACAGTAATGGGGACCATAGGTCGGGCTCTGATTTTATTAAATCGATGGATACTCCGTCAGGCCCAGGCGCCTTATTTCCTGCGCTCTGGGAAATTGCATCCTCCACTTCTGTTATTAAAATGTTTGGAAGCTTAAAAGGTTGACGGTTTTCAGTGGGAGGAGTCGGTGACAAATAAATATTAGTGAAGTGCTTCACCCATACATCCCCTGATATACTGCAATTTGTGGGGGTAATATTGGAACCAAACGTTTTCAGGTTTTTAACCTCTTTCCAAAACCCAGCAGCATCCTTTGTTGCTGCAGTGCGTACGAGTGATTCCCAATGGGTTTTTAATAGCTCTTCAGATCGTCTTCTTAGGGTACGTTTATAATTGATCCTCAGGGACCTCACCAATATTTGGTTGGGTGGATCGACTTTTAGGGCAGCTCTCAAATCTCTGTTTGCTCTAGAACAGGAGTTATCGAACCATCTGGGGTTAGTATCAAAGTTGATTTTAACTGGCTTGGATATCTCCTTTTTTATGGTCCTACACAACTCCGTAAATGCTTCAATGATCGCGTGATCTGGGCGTTCAAAAGATAAACAGGTGAGTACTAATCTTGGTTCGGATTTGATGACTCGGGCTAACACCCCCTTATTGTCAATCCCCTTCCAAACCACCCTAAGTTTGTCTGTCGATGCGACTAGGTTTTTTGCCCCTATTTCTATCCGGTTCACCCTCTTAAGGGGGAGTTTCAGAGTGGATAGAATCGGGTGATGGTCACTGTGTACAGACCTAACTACTTTGGCCTCTAATAAAAGGTCCACAAGTGCGGAGGTCACGAATACATAATCAATTGTGGATGCCCTCCCATGTCCGACATAAGTGGCCACGGGACATTTATTTTCCATGGTGTTAGCCTTTTCCATAACATTAATTAAGTCCCTTGTGGCCAGATGGTTGGATAATTCTTTGCCTCTTTTACAAGGAGGGGTTTGTCGGTGAATGTGTGCGTTAAAGTCTCCTCCTACACATATCCCATCAAGTTTCCCAAATTTTTGTCCCTCTAAAATCTCGTCGATAAAATTAAACAACCTAATAAAATTCATATTGGGATGTGTTTTAAAATCATTGTTATAAAAATTTATTAAACATATTCTGACGCTACTGATGTGGAGCAGAGCCTGGAAGTTCCTATCGTGTGTTGCCAATGGTTCAATTTTGATATCTGCGCCTATTTTAACCCATATGGATAGTCCCCCACTTGGTCTACCTAACGCAGGAATTGGTGCGGTTTGATTAAAACAACAGTATCCATCAAAAAACAGAGGAGTGGTGCACCAGGTTTCCTGAAACATCAGGATATCAATTTTAGAGACCCAGTCCACCCAATCCCCATTTGTTACTTTAGTATTTAAACCTGCTATGTTCCAGCTCAGGATTGTCAGGTTATTGGTAGATGTTACCGAGGGGGGAACATAACACCTATCCTTGACCGCCTTAGAGGCATTAGCAGTCGTTTTAATTGGATGCAAGGGTAGATCCCCTGCTGGGTCAAGTATATTAGATTGATTTCTACCCAGTGGGTCAAAGGAGATGGTTGATGGTCAGTCCAGAGTACCCAAGTCAGACAATGCACTATATCTGTTGTGTAGGGGAAAAGGTAATAAAGAAGGGCTAGGTAATCTATGATGCGGTCTATAAAAATAGCCCAATTGCAGAGAAATTATATCACTCGGAAGGGGGAAGCGCATGTTAGTACTGCCAAGGATATATTTAACTATAGAGGGATTTCTAAAGTTAATGACAATACAATCCCCTTCTATATTCTTGGGTGATGGCCCAACCCAACTCACCCGTCTAGTGGTTAGAATTTCTCTCATGATGTTGGGGCCTACTCCTTTGTGTTTACATAGCCAGTCTGTGCATTTGTTGTTTAGTTGCATCCATGATTCGCTCTGCCCCTCTCTTAACTGTGGTACGCCTGCCAAAATTATTACATAGGGGCAGGCGTCGGGGGGCAGATGGAGGACAGGCCCTGGATGCATTGTTGGCCTAATAGCAGATGTATGGCCCTTATCTAATCCAATGGGAGCAGAAGCCTTCCTCCCGGTGGATAACAAAGTGGGGGCATCATTTGGCATATTACTAGCCTGACTGGTATAGCGTATCGGTTCTGCCTTCTTCCCTAAAGATGACAAAGTGGAAGCATCATTTGTCATATTGCTGACCTGACTAATATGTGGTGTTGATTCTATAGCTTTGTTAACACCTCTGGGCAAGGTACTAGGGGTGGTCGTTTTATTAGGAGCATTTTGTCTTTCAATCAGAGTGCCCCTATTTGCAACTTCTAGATCTTTAATGAAGCGCTCACCCCTTGTTAAGTCAAGACTAATAGCCCCCTTCCTTTTTGCATCTTCGTTTTTGATCATAGTTTCAATACGATCTAGTCTTTTAAAAATATTATTAAACTGTTTGATCATTTGAGATTCTAGCTGTTTAAAAATGGTGTCCACAATGGTTTCCATAAAATTAGCATTTGACTTGTTATGTGTGGAACTTTCACTCACTGGATCAGTCTGTGTGCAAATGCAGTTTATACCATCTCTGGGGGGTGTAGTATTCAACAGTCCTTCAGCCAAATGTGTTTGTTCAGTCCTGGCGTTACTACCCTCTGTTGTTTTTTGTTTCCCTCTAGTCCACATGCTCTGTGGTGTGGGTTGATCCTTGTTGCATGTGGCTGGTTTCCTTTTATTAGTTGACTGTTTTATTGGGCCTTTTTTCCTTGTCCCTCCAGTGGGTTTAGTTTTCGAGGGTGCCTGGGGAATAGGGACATATTCAGTAACGTCGAGCTGAGAATCAAGGATGATAGTATCACCTTCCTCCTCGGGGGTGATAGTAGGTGGATGACACATGTTGGGCTTGGTGACTATCACCGTTGGAGATAGGGGTATGGTGTGTTCTGTACTGGAGTCCCCAGGCTCCGGGTGTGTACGTAAAAGGCCCAGTGACATCCGTCTCTCGGTGCTCGCGATTTCATTTGCGACCATATTAAAGGCATTATCCAGCATGCTTTCTAATGATGAAGGAATAATAGGATGTGCCATTATCGATTTGCCGGTTTGATTTACAGGGCACCTCCCACTGACAGGCATTTTTTCGTTTCTCTCACCTGGTAATCCCCGTGAAGGCAGCTTAGATGGGTGGCCCGCCCGACCACTGTTGACCTCTGAGGGCCTCAGAGGGCCCGCCCTTTGCCCGGGCTTAGCCCCGCGCCGACCCGCGCGCGATCCCGCGTCGCGGGGGCTCTCGCTGGCTTTATGCGCCTTCAGCGCGCTCTGCTTGCGTGGGCGGGTTCCTCCCGCAAGGGTTGCTGGGAGCAGTAGTCTCCCTGCTCACAGCGGCCGTGTGGGTGGGAGATACGGCGGCGGCAGGGAGACGCTGTGGTATGCAGGTGTGGGCGTCCTCACAGAGAGCAGGTAGGCTGCGTGGCAGGTAGCGGCAGACTGGAACAGTGACCCCCGCTCTGCCGGGGCTCTCGCTGGCTTTATGCGCCTTCAGCGCGCTCTGCTTGCGTGGGCGGGTTCCTCCCGCAAGGGTTGCTGGGAGCAGTAGTCTCCCTGCTCACAGCGGCCGTGTGGGTGGGAGATACGGCGGCGGCAGGGAGATGCTGTGGTATGCAGGTGTGGGCGTCCTCACAGAGAGCAGGTAGGCTGCGTGGCAGGTAGCGGCAGACGTGGGGCTCACTGACTTGGAACATCACCACTTGGGGCCCTAGTTAGTGACAGCTCTTGTAAATATACCCCATATTCAAATAAAGTGGTGAAGCGTGTTGTCATTTTTAAAAATGAATGTTTATGTGCAGGAAGGGGGACCGTCCTGCACAGAAACAATCATAGGCAATTTGCTGTTTCCATGTGAAAAACGAGGAGAACTAAAGCATTTCTCCTCAGTCCGCTTTTTTTAAGACCAGGTTTTCCCTGATTTTAATTTTGCCGCTGCCTCCTATTTAAGTTGCTCTTGTAAATAGGGGGCAGTGTCAAAATCAATGGGTGTTGCGGTGGAACGCCCACCACAGCACCCATTGCCCGCCCTTTTCACGCTAAGTTTACCATGAAAGTTGGCATTATTTATAGTCAGCATTAAGCCACGAGGCATATTTACAAGAACTTAACGCCGCAGTAGCGTCCATTTTTAGATTCTACGGCAGCTTTTTTTTATTGCCTTATTTACAAGCTGTCACAAACTGCAGTTAGCAGCACTTTTCCAGCCTAAACGTGAATTTTCAAGATCGCCACTTCTGTTAGCGGGGCATTACGAAAATGAGATGCAAGGTAGGTGTTCCAGTGAAAAAACTGCTGAGAAGCACACTTCGCAACATTTACAAGGAAATTCCAGTACGTCGATAACCCCCCCAAACTGCTGCTAACTCAAATTAGAGGCAGTTTTTTAAGACCTGAAAATAGCTGGTCTTAAAATTGGTGCAAACACTTGGGCCCGCATATAAGATGACTTGGTGCTTGACAGCGCTGTAAGGAATATTGCTACGCTGCCATGCGCCACTACGAAAGGTCAGGAATGGGCCCTATCAATAAGATAGGACTCATTTCTGGGCCCCATTCATGAAAAGTGTTGCATCACTGCGATAAACAGCTATTGGACACTTTTTTTTTTTGCGCCATTCTTGCAACACCATGGCTGCACCATATTTTCTGTACAGGGATCTATGTCACAATCAATGACATACGTCTGGAATCCTGACGCATCTGTCAGTGCTAAAGTCACGCATTGCTGCAGTTGTGTCGCAAGCATGACACAACAGCACCAATAAATGGGGCAAGCCTGTACCTATGGCACTACGTCACCCTTACGTCTGCCATGAGCCAGGCGTAGGTTTTTGACACAGTGGCGTCCAAGAATTATGGCAGTGAAATCTGACAGATTTCACTGCGCCACTCCTACGAGGCTTTGATGCATGGGAATGAACACCCTGCATACATCATACCTGACGCAGGTATAATGTTGCACAAGGCTTTACAAGGTTACGCATATACCTAGATGCATCACTTTGCAAAACGGCGCAACGTGGTGCAAAATTCACTCTGCAAGTATGTCAAGAAAATGACGTACCGGCGGTGTTAAACTATCGAAAGGGGCTCATGAATAAGCCCCTATGTATTTTTCCCCTATGTTGACGCACAGTGACTGCCATGCGCCAACGCAGGCACCCTTGCGCCATGGTGCAAGGGTGACTGTGTTGCGGAGTTGGTTGATGTTGTTCAAGAAGGAACACCTACCTGCACAAAACCTATCAATCCAGGGTATTTCCTCTTTCACTGTGTGCTGCAGAATGATGCACACATAGAAAAAGTGAAAAAAGAGCAAAATGAAAACATTTATACTTGTAGTGCCTCTCAATCGTCACCCTTGGGGTGGTAGTAGATTCTGACGCATTCTGAAGGTTTACAGTTGTTCGTAAACCTCTGAATGCTTCAGATTCCAATGATTTGGCGTGGGAACGCCCACAACAATACCCATTGAATCAGTGGCAGTATAGCGGAGGAGCATCGCCCCCTGCTTTCAAGCACTGCGAGAAGAAGAAACATAAAAGCATTATATCTTTCTGCTATAACATTTTATGTTTGTGCTGCTTTGCGGGTGGGCGCGGCTGCTCTGCTCTCAGAGCAGGACAGGGCAGGAGTTGTTTACCCACTCCTAAGTACGCAATGACTGTTTGATCAGCCCTCTTGGGCCTCCAAAACCAATCCTGTTTACCCGTTCTTCATGTAGGCTGCATTACAGTCTGCATGGAGAACATGCTCTGGCCCCCATTCCCTGATTGAGCGTCAAACCAGGATGCTCACATCCAATCACAACACTGCATGCAGGACCTGGCGGCAAGCTAAATTATATATTATTTTTTTTAAATTTATAATGCACAAACTCCCGCAATCAAGCCCCCCGCAACTCCTTGAAAACCCCATGCACTCACCCTCGCCTCGCCACCCGTGAGTCATGCTGGCCGCCACTGCATGGAACGCCCCTTTCACACTGTTTAATGCATGAAAGGGCACATATTGCTAAGTCCATGAAAAGCCATGTAAAGTGGTTTTGCGTGGCCTTGTAAAGATGCTGTGGCACATTGCGCAGTCAGAACGTAAAACACATGACGTCACAGCAGTGCAAGAGTGCCTCGAAGATAATCGAGGAACTTCCACAATTCATCCTTGGCAAGGTCAACGATGCCTTGGACTTCATGCCATTGCAGCTCGGAGCACCAAGGAGACCACCACCACTACGCCTGACATGCATCGCTCACCTGGACAACTGCTCCGTTCCCTTTGGGTGGCGACTGGACCTGATCGCCTCTAAGTGCTGACCTATGTAGACCAGAACTTCAGCAACAGGAAGCTGGAGACCAGGAACAGCCGAAAGCAAGAGACTCTCCAGAGCAGTCTCTAAGTGCGGAAGAAGGGGAGAAGCACAACCAGGAAACATTTAATTAAGATATCTGCCATGCAGCTCGTTCTGCCTCTCTTGTACAACCTGCTGCAGATTGGGGGTGACTTGTAGTTGTGGCGGGGATGCCTGCTCCTCCTACGCCTCCCAGTACAACTGGCTCCATGAATGACAGCTTGGTTGCGCAGACCCTTCACTCCCAGTCCGCAGCACCTGGCGACCAGTAGATTGCAGCCAGGTCCAGAACTGTTCAGCGGCGTCAATTATCTGCATGATAACAACTGAGATCACTCGCAGACTACGGGTAGAGGAGGGAGTATTTGATGCCCAACTCTCGGAGGCATCGCTTAACCACTAGAGGCAAGCCCACTGCCTCTGCACCCCCGTGGCATAGTCAGAGAAGAAAATAACTGTGGCTTTATCCACTTTCACCTCCCCCAGCTTGCGTACCTCCCTCAGGCCAGCATCACTATCACTATAGGAGGCGGAAGAGAAAGGGTCTAGGACCTTTCCCCGAAAGCGTGCAGCTCGCCGGCACTCGATGGGCCTGCTCCACAACAAGGAATTGGGAGAGTGCACCTGCTGGCAGTAGATTGTCTCAGCATATGCCACTTAATCAGCCCCTTCTGCTCCCTCAGGCAGACCAAGCACCCTCACGTTGTTATGCTGGGAGCGTCCATCCGCATTCTCCGCTGTTCTGTCCTGTGTCTTCACATGTGCCATTAGCTGCTACACATCCAAAGCTGCACTCAGAGTAACTGGAGGGACTTAGGCCAGTTCTTGCTCAATGTCATGTACCTTGTAAGTCAGCTTGTGATGATCTGTGCAGTCAGGAGTGAAGTCGACTGTGATTTTGTCTATGGGGCCCTCAAAGGAAGTGCCCGTTTGTTCGAGGGAGGTACCCCCTTAGAGTACAGAGTCTAGTTTGCAGTACAGGCTGTCCATTGTCACCTGCCCTGGTGTCCAACAATCCCCAGCGGCTCAGTTCACCGACACATAGGATTGGCACAATGACAATGAGGCCCCCAAACACTTAGAGCGCACCAACAATGGATGCAAGCTAGCAAGATGGCAAGCTGCCAGAAGGGTCCAGGCTTCTCTGAGCCTGTGTTTGTGTGGTGAACCACTCCAGATAAATTATGAATTGGAGCTGTAAGGTCCTGTCGCAGCTAACTTCACCAGTCCATTCATCCACTGAAGCCCGGCTAATTGACTCCAGAGAGTGATGGACTACGTGGTATCCAGTTTTGCTTTGCATTGTTTCCATGGGTTGGACTTGCAGTGAGTGCAATACAGGGTGCGCATGGTCTTGCTCTGCTTCTGCTTGTATCTGTATTCCCACAGCTCTGCTTCCAGGTGGTGATTCGTCTGTATTGGGTGGCCTTCGGAATTTGGTTCGAGTGTTGAACCGCTGTGAAGTATGTGAAGAAAAGGCATAAGACATAAAGCGCACACAACTGAAGGCTGAAGGCCAAACCTCCTTCCACAGGACTCAATACTATTTAATTCACAGACTTTTCAGACTTTACACAGTTCGAATGTTAATTATTTATAACAAATCATTGTTGTTACTCATTGGTCTTAAACAGCTAACAACCATTGACAAAGGCAATCATACCTACAGGTTTTGGGTATATGTCAGGTGTGTTAAGTAGCTGGATACAATCACATCTCAGAGTGATACCAAAATACCATTCGAGTGGCACTCTATGGGAATGACAGAAATGTATTTTGCATGTTCCCTTTTAGAGAGACCCCACTTTTTCCATCTCTTTTAAAGGCCTGTCTGCACATATTTCTAAATGACTGATTTCAGTCACAACTGTGGGTGCTTCCCGAAGACTGGTTAGAGCATGTTCTTCCAAAGTTGATGCCGCATGCAGTGCAAGGCACTGGGCAAGCACACACTTTAAAGGGCTGAAGCTTTTGCGCAGTACAATTTGCACATTACAGTAACTGTTAAACACATTATTTCAGTAAGTTATGGGGCAGTAGTTAAAGTGTTTAACATTTCAAGACTATACTTTTTGATTGCTTTATAAGCCTTGTTTCATTATTACTTCATTTGCTTTCAACTGCACAATTTGCCAATGTTTTTCCAATTTTTTCTCAGGAGGAGGACCCACCCTGTGCCCCACGTTTGTCCTTTTAGCTTGCTCACTTTGCTCGCTATAGAAAATTCATACCCAACTTCTATACCTCACCACTTTCAAATGTCACCAGACCCCACTGCAAGTCTAACCCATGGAAAAAACAAAACAAAACTGAATACCACGTAGTCCATCTGTCTCTAGAGTCAATCAGCAGAGGACACATGGACTGATGAAGTTGGCTGCGACAGGACTTTTCAGCTCTCATTCATAATTTATCCTGGGTGTTCGGACACAAACACAGGCGTAGAGCAATCCAGACCCTTCTGGCAGCTTGCCAGAAGGAATCATATCCATTGTCAGGTGTGACTTTGGTCACAGCGTTTTGTGCTCCTATCCACCTTCTGGTCCAACTCTGCTTTCCTTGTGCTTCTCTCTGCCTTGGGTTTGTGTCTATCTGGCAGGTGCAGATGGTCACAGTGGTGGTTCTGAGGTTTATAAACTCTGGGGTAGATTTATCATTATTTCACGCCACAAGGCAGCTTGCTGCTCTGTGTGAAAGGACTGGAATGTGCCACATTTCACATGGTACAGCGCATTCCTGTCCATTCATTGCGCTATCACACAATGTGCTCCCTAGTGCCAATGCAGGCACCATGATGCTCTGGTGCCTCTCATCTAGTCCATGTGACCCAGCTGGGCCACCTTAGGTGTAGGTTTATTGATTACATCAAATCGGGGCGACCTTTCACCCCGAAGCCAGTGGCACTGCCAATATTGCATTTGCAATCTTCTCGCTTTTTGTTTATATATTTTTACTCATATTTACTCGTGTCTTTCTTCACTCTTTCACTCTTGGAACATCTTTTAGACCGCCATGCAAGGAAAGCAATTTTCTGGGTTTCTAATGTTAAGAATGGGCCATCCGAACCTCTAATTCAGAACACGTACAAGCGCTGTATTCATCAAAAGCAGTTTTATTAACCCAATGCATTTCGGGCCCTGGTGGGCCCTTCGTCAGGGGACACTGAAAATAACAATAAGACATACATTAAAATACATCCTCAATACTATATTTTGTTTATCATATTTAAAAAACTCAGTCTTGTAAATTGTCCTTCATTTCACCTTAATTCATCACATGCAGTTCAAAAAAGGATCATTTTTGAAAAATTCATAATAATCCCCTACTATTACGAGTAACATTCTGTCTCCATCCTAGATTTCCCCCGTTTCAATATCTCTTACGTTTAGCTATTTAGACTGCTTCACCCCACCTCACCTCTTCACTTCCCCCTCGTTATTCAACCATGCTTTCCCTTTTCTACTCCCTATCTCATTCCTACCCTCGTCTGAACACCTTACTTTCGTATTCATAGTTCTTATATCCCTTTCTCCCCTCTACACGTGACCGTGAATATATTTCATTCTCCATCCTGATTCCATACAATCAACCCGTGTTCGTACCTGCTAACTGACAACCATCCTTCTCTCTCCATCTCCACACGAATGAATCCTTGTCTTTAGCAACCGCCTTAATTTTAAACATGGTGTGCAGCCCACGTGACCCGTTTGTTTGGCACGTACTATCCTTGTCCAATCACCCGTTACTATCCCGTAACTACCGACAACACTTCATCTCCCACAATACCCTCAGCCATTACGTAAAGATATCGTGTTTCTACGCTGGTTCTGCATGTGTCTCTGCAAACATTTTAAAATCCTTTATAATCTTCGTTGTACGCTGATGATTTTACAAATGTATAATCTGACCAATATTATTACTGTTATTTCAATCTTAATCTGACTTCTTTAAAAAACAATACTTCATAAATACTGATATTCCGCCTTGCACGAAAGTCACGTCATGTTTTCCAACAGTATTTTTCTTCTTTTTACTCTGTTCTTTGTGGGTGCTAATCCAGTAGGGCATGTTTCCATGAACAACAAATTTGGGATGGATTGCACACCTTTGTATTATCAAAATCTTCCTTCTTGTTCGTTGTAGCGTGCTTAGCCCAAACAACACGTTGTAACTTAATCACATCAAATCGGGGCGACATTTAAATGTGATAAACAAAATATAGTATTGAGGATGTATTTTAATGTATGTCTTATTGTTATTTTCAGTGTCCCCTGACGAAGGGCCCACCAGGGCCCGAAATGCATTGGGTTAATAAAACTGCTTTTGATGAATACAGCGCTTGTACGTGTTCTGAATTAGAGGTTCGGATGGCCCATTCTTAACATTAGAAACCCAGAAAATTGCTTTCCTTGCATGGTGGTCTAAAAAATGTTCCAAGAGTGAAAGAGTGAAGAAAGACACGAGTAAATATGAGTAAAAATATATAAATAAAAAGCGAGAAGATTGCAAATGCAATATTGGCAGTGCAACTGGCTTCGGGGTGAAAGGTCGCCCCGATTTGATGTGATTAAGTTACAACGTGTTGTTTGGGCTAAGCACGTCTCCAGTGAGGAAGCACGCTACAACGAACAAGAAGGAAGATTTTGATAATACAAAGGTGTGCAATCCATCCCAAATTTGTTGTAGGTTTATTGATTGCCAGTTAGTTGGGTTCATTGTTGTCAAGCGTGCCAAGGTCTGTTTCCCAGTTGGAGTGCAGCTTGCTCATAGTGTTTGGGTTATTGATTACCAGGAAGCGATATATGGTGGATATGCCCCCTTTGCTTAATGGGTCTAAAATTACTGTGCCTTTCAAGGGATTGAATTGCAGGGTATGCACTAAACAATCTCGTATTGGTGCAATCATGTGCCGCAGCTGAAGAAATCTAAAAACTGCGACTTATGTAATTAGAATTCATTGCACAAGTTTGTGAATGATTTCAAGCATTCTCCCCACCAAATGTTGTTTAGTTTGGAAATCCAAGTGTGGTCCCAGTGTGGTTCCTGGCCCTGAATTCAGGGGACATCTTTGCTGATGGAAGCAATTATCCCTGCCACAGGTGGGTCTCAAGCGTGGGATGTTTATACCAAAGAACGTGCAATAGCACTTTCCGTCTCGCCAGGAAGTGGTTTAGGGTTTTGGGCTGGTATAGGAGGTGTGAGGGTTAGTGTCAAGAAATATTCCAGTTCCCACAGGTAGGTCAGATTATCTCTGTCCCCAAAGATCCAATCGTCTATGATTGTGAGGTGGACGTCGCAATAGTAAATTTGGATATCCACCATGCCCAATTCGCCTTCATGGATGGCTTGGGTACATTTGATCCATGATGCCCTCGTTTGTTTGCACGATCATAAGTATTTCCGCCTGATCGCTATCAGTTTGTCAAAGAAGGATCGTGCTATAATCTGTGGAAATTACATATAAGAATATGGGAAGGGTGATCATTTTGAATAGCGCTATCTTACCCGTTATAGAAGAGGACGCATTGGGGAGCCGAGGAGTCAGGCATTGGGCGATGGGCTGGTGCCTCTGAGTCACCTGTGGGCCAATTTTTAGGGTCTCTGTGAACTGGCCCACAGAGATTAGGGCCTTATATAGAGATTGACATATGGGATACACTGTCACAAAAGTGACGGATATCCGTCCGCCGTATTACAAATCCGTTATATTCTATGGCACTTGTAATACGGTGGACGGGATGAATATCTCACCCGCCAAACTAAATCAGGCACTTACTGTCTTCCCCAGTCATGCCAAAACACTGTAAAGTGACGCCAGAATCATGGACACTCCCCTGCCATACTGCCAAACAGAGACTGGGGGCCAGGTGTTGTTCTGGGCTATAGGGCATTCTTACCCCGGCCCCTTACCTCATGTGGCCAGCCCGGCCCAGAAAGCCTGGCCATCACTTTAAGGCTATGGTGGGTGACGGGAATGTGGGAGTATTCTGGGGCATCGCAGGGGGACATTTCACCTAAGCACACCTGGAGGAGGAGCAGCAGAAGCCGGGCTCTTTTCTTGACCAGGTCATACCCTGAGTAAGAGAAAAGGCCTCTCTTTGAGGTCACCATTCCCTGAGAAAAAAACATAGCTGTAGCATTATGGTCGCAAAGCTGCTGACGTTGAAACTGGGTATGTATATTTGAGTTCTGGCATCAGCCCAGCATCCATTGATGCTGGGCAAATCACTTAATCTCCCTACCTAAAGTAAAAATGAATTTAATTTTCTGCAATGCAGCTGGTACTCGTGGTAAATGCTACATTGCCTTTGGGCCAAGGCCTAAATTGTGATCCCAATCCAACCCTGATTGTACATAGGGCAAGAGTGGTATTCGTAGAGTTGAGTCATTAAGGGTATAATGTTGAGGTTCCATACTGGTTGAGGGTGCAATGCTATGTGAATTCCTAAGTACTTAAAGCTGCCTGTTTGTTCCTGGAGATGGGGATGCCATGACATTTCATCTTCCAACTGAAGTGGTGCCAGGAGCAAATTGTTCGAGTTTACAGTCAGGGCTGCCACGTCACAGGAGAAGCGCAGTATTTGCATCATGTGGGATCTAGTTATTTTGTGGAATTGCAAGAAGAAAAGCACAGTGTCTGCAGGAAGATGACTTCCTCCAGTTGTTCTGCCCATCTGAAGCCCTCCACCAAAGCCTCTATCTTGATCCACTCGGCCAAGGGTTCGATCGCTAGAGCAAACAAAAGGAGGGACAGCGGGCAACACTGACTGGTGACCCACTCGATCAGGAAGTAGTCCGAAGGAGTTCTATTGATCCTGATTTGTGCCCAGAGTGACAAGTGTGGGATTTTAATATGTATCATGAAACAAGGGCCAAAGTTCATTTTAGGAATGACTTGCAGTAGGAACCTACAGTCTGTGGAATTAAAGGCCTTCTCAAAGAGGAGTAAGAGAAGTGTGGTGGCCCCACAGTTTGGGTGAGATTTACTAAAATGTCACGCAGCGCAGTACCCCATGAGGCTGCGCTGCATTGCGAGACAGGGACGGAGCAGGAGAGCGCTATATCTTCAAAGATATGGCTCTCTTCTCCCCTCTCTCTTGCAGCGCTAGGGTGTGTGCATGAGTCTAGCATAGGTTTTGTACAGGAAGGGTGGACAAAAAGGAAAGCTTTTCCCAATTTGTATGCGTGCTGCACAGTGCAGCACACATGCAAAGTCGGAAAAGGAAGGAGAAATTAAAGCATTTTTCCTTCCTTGCACTTAGTTGAAATGGGTGCAGTTTTCTCATGCTAAACCCAATCTACTGTTTTTAGTAAATTGGGTTTTTAGAGTGAGAAACCTTGGGTGGTTGTATGGGAATGCCCATGCCCCACCCTTGATACGCCCCCATGGCGCAAAGTAACGCAAAGCAGTGCAATGCGCTGCTTCGCATTACTTATTTCCAGTGCTAAACAAGTTTAGTGCTGGAAAGTAAATTACCAAAAAAAAATTGCATCGTTTTGCGTCACTTTTGTGATGCAAACACGGCCGTAAAGCTTAGTAAATCTCCCCCGTGGTATTTTCTCGCCAGGATTAGATGCAGTCTTCAGAGACAACGTTAAGTGCTGCGTCTGGGCATAAAACCATTCTGGTCTTGATGCACATACAATGTGATGACCATGACCAGCCTCTTTGAAAGTATCTTCACAAGAAAAATGTAGGGGCATATTTACGGAAATGGTGGAGCAGGGCAGCAAGTTACCAAGGTACGCTGCCCTGCACCACAGAGAAAGGGGAGAAATGTACCGTATTTATACAATACGGTGCATTCCTGTCCTTTCCCCCTGCTCTGGTGCAGTTTCTGCAGTCTGGCACCAACGCAGTCACCCTTGCACCACGGTGCATGGGTGTCTGTGTTGTAGTCAGGATTGTTTCTGAGCAGGAAGGGGAACCTTCCTCCATAAAAACCAATCCATATAGGTATTTTCCTCTTTCTATGTGTGCGTCAGAATGCGGCACACTTAGAATGAAGAAAAACTAGGAGAAATACAGATATTTCTGCTTGTTACGCCTCACCTGGGGAGACGTAAGGGTTTGGCGCAAACCCAGTTGTAAATGGTCTTATAAATCTGGGGATGCGTCAAAATCAATAGTGATGTGTGGGAACACACACCGCAATGCCCCTGGAACACCTCCCTAGCGCAGAGTAAGGGAATGCAGCGTTTTGTGCCGCCTTGCCTTACTCTATATCGATGAGGCCATTCAAAGCCACGCAAAGTGGCTTTGTGTGGCTTCATATTTGATCTGTTTATTAGTTTTGTATTTAATATAACATGCATGTTAGACTGTCCTATATACACAATATCCGCACATGGCACGTGATGCAAAAACAGAATAGTTGTCTGTAGGAGGCTGGCTTTGTATATTGTGCACACTAATTCAAGTGATGCACCCGGCACTAATCTAGTCAACACTTATGGTGATTTTAGTGGTCTTTGATAACCTCAGAAAGCTCTCAGAGTGGTAGCTGTTGAGAGCAGCCTTCAGGTTTATCTTGAAGGAATGTAAAGCAGCTTGATTTACCACATGTAATCAACAGTGTAGATTAGATGAAAAAGAACCACACAGTGTTTTAAAATAAGTCTATGTATCACACAACCCAATTATCTTCTATGGGCAATGTCGCGGTTGGAAATTTAAGGATTAGAGACACTTTTAATCGAGTCAGGACCAAACCCTTTTGGACTTAAGAAGTTCTAGGGCTAGCACCCATGAGAGCACCAGAGTACTTGAGTTACCTCACCAAAGGAAGCCGGGTGCATAGGTGTCTTTTGGTGTCGGGTCGCGTCGTCGATTTCAATGGAAGCCTGCAAAGAACTGCTGCTGCCGTGAAGAGGAGAAGTGTCCGAAGATATCCAAGCCTGGATCTGGGATGGAAGGAACCTGAAATAGGACAGAGTCTGGGTCACTAGCCAGTGACCAAGGGCAGGATGGACCAATGCCCACAGATGTCGGGGGCTTCAGGTGAGTTGATGGGTGTCTTGACTCTTCAGCCACGAGGTCCAGGAGGTGTCGACAAAGTCCACGAGCCGGATTCGAGCTGTCCCATAAAGTCTGTTGAGTGCTGCGGTGTCGGCGACCAAAATTCACCCAACAAGCCTTGGCAACGGCAAGTCACTGGAATTCAGAGAAAGGACTGCGTGCAGACCAGCAAGGTCTGAGGGACTCACCCAGCAAGGATAAGTCAGGGCACATCTGGAGCAACCAGGAAAGCCCAAGTAGAAGAGGAGTGGCATTCGTGGGGACCTGCTAGCCAACAGGCTAGTGATCGCGAAGGAGCCTCAAGCGGTCGCACTTGAAACTGGCCCACGGGTCACTCGTGTTGTGGAGGCCAGCAGTCTTCGGTGCAGAAGGTGCTCAAGGCTGGGGCTACTCGGAGCCCAAAGCACAACTTCGAGAAAGCCCAAGAAGATGCTGTTGTTGCAAAAGTTCACAGTGTCCAGGGGTCAAGGTTCCACATCACCCACGATGACCACGGGCCTCAGCTTTGCTGTGGATTCAGGGTCACCTCGGGGAAGTCTGGAAATCCACGTTTGGTGATGCAAAGACTTCAGCGTCCGGCGGGACATTCAGCGATGCAGACCGATCAGTTGCTTCTTTGGTGCCTGCCAAGCAGGGGAGTCACTCCTTGACCCCAAGGGAGATTTCTTCCGTCTTCTAGTCGAAACAGAAAGTCAAAGGTCCAGGATATATGATGCAGAGTTTCCTTCCAGGGTAATCTAAAGTCCTAGGGACTGGATTCCTATATTTGCACTAAGTTTAGGGGATGGACCCATATATGGGTGGGTTTGGAAAGAGGGGTGGTTACACGCATTTCCTTTGTCCAGTTTCGCACCAGAGCAGGGGCAGGTAGCCCCTGCAACCGGTTTGAACTGGACTATGCACAGGGACACCAAATGTGCCCCCAGTGCAGGACTTCAAAGCACCAGAGATTTCTCCCACCCAGCCCCAATACACATCTGCTTGTCTGGGGAGGTGGTTACACCTCCCTTCGACAGGAAACCTACTGTCCAGGCCTCCCCTGCCAGAGTTTTGGTCAGCAGCAGGAGGCCAGACCCGTGTCTGTGGCATAGGCATCCATTTTGTGATGCCGGGGCTCAGGAAAGTCCTACCGGGTTTGACCAGTGTGAGCATGTCTCTCCCTCTAGAAGGGTGGAATGCTACCCCCGCCGCCAGAACTGGCGGGGGGGTGTAGTATTCCAAAGTGTTTGACATCAAACACGACATGTTTTGATGCAGCCATTCTACAGTTAGCATTTACTGCGAGGTTAGAATGCACTTAAGAGTATATGGTATGGCTGTATCACAGAACAGCCATACGGAAGGATTTCCGAAAGCTGCAGAGGGGCTCAGCTCATGCTTGGGCACCCTCTCAAACAAAACCAAGCACTCTGCCTTCAGGATTGTCAAGGCCTGCCATAGGAGTGACTTATAGGTGTATATGTGGGTGTATATATATGTGGATATAGGTAGCCTATACCAATGTAAGGGGTGCAAGCACGCCCTTAACCAGGCTGCAGTAGCAGACCTGTGGTGCCATTTTGGAGCGCTTCCCAGGGGTGGCATAATACATGCTTCAGCCCCTGGTAGGCTTCTAAGGTACCTATGCCCTACGTACATAGTATACCATATACTAGGGGCTTATAAGCCACTCCAGAATCTAATTAGATATGTACCTAATGTACATGCAAACCATTTTAGAGAGGAAGCAGCTAGGCTGTGGTCCTGATTAGCAGGGCCACAGCCAGACTAAGGTCGAAAAACAGTGAAACACCAGCAAAAAGTGGGGGTACCCATGTGAAGCAGATCCTACTCTCCTACACAGCCCTCCCTCCCCAAACACAGGGACATTAAACTAAACTTGACCAGTTGAGTCTTCATGTTCTAAGTGGATATACCTAGAGAGTCCATCTGCATTGGCATGGTTACTCCCAGGTCTATGTTCCACTGTGAAGTCCATCCCCTGTAGGGAAATGGACCACCTAAGCAGTTTGGGGTTTTCACCCTTCATTTGTTTTAGCCATAAGAGTGGCTTATGGTCTGTCTGAACAAGGAAGTGAGTACCAAACAAGTATGGCCTCAACTTTGTCAGAGCCCAAACTACAGCAAAGGCCTCCCTCTCAATGGCTGACCAATGTTTCTCTCTAGGGGTCAGCCTTCTGCTTATGAAAGCTACTGGCTGATCCTGACCATCATTCAATTGTGACAATACAGCCCCTACCCCCAATTCAGATGCATCTGTTTTGACAATGAACCTCTTGGAGTAGTCAGGACTCTGCAGAATGGGAGCAGTGGACATATCCTGCTTCAGGTCATCAAATGCCTTTTGACAGCTAGCTGTCCACTGAACCGTTTTGGGCATTTTTTTAGACGTTAAGTCATTCAAGGGTGTCACTATTGATCCATACCTTTTGACAAATCTCCTATAGAACCCAGTCAGGCCTAAGAAGGCTCTCACCTGAGTCTGGGTAGTTGGAGCAACCCATTCCATTATGGTCTGGATTGTGCTCTGCAATGGTTGAATCTGGCCTCCACCTACAAGGTGGCCCAGGCACACAACCTGGCTCTGCCCTATCAGGCACTTATTAGCCTTGAAAGTTAGGCCTGCTTTTTGTAGGGCCTCAAAAACATTCCTCAGGTGGACCAGGTGATCCTGCCAGGTGGAGCTAAAGACAGCAATATCATCTAGATATGCTGCTCTAAAGTCTTCCACGCCTGTAAGGACTTAATTCACCAACCTTTGGAAAGTGGCAGGTGCATTCTTCAAACCAAAGGGCATTACCACAAATTGATAGTGCCCAGTAGGGGTAGAAAATGCTGTCTTTGGCTTTTCATCATCAGCTAGTCTGATCTGCCATTAGTCAGCTGTCAGGTCAAATGTGCTTAGAAACTTGGCTGAGGCCAAAGTATCTATTAGCTCATCTGCCCTGAGGATGGGATGGGCATCAGTCCTAGTGACTGCATTGAGACCCCTGTAGTCTACACAAAACCTCATTTCTCTCTTGCCATCTGTGGTGTGAGGTTTAGGTACCAGGACTACTGGACTAGCCCAAGGGCTAACTGAGGGATCAATCACTCCCAAATCCAACATCTTTTGGACTTCTGTCCTTATACAGTCTCTGACATGGTCAGGTTGCCTGTAGATCTTATTCTTCACAGGTAGACTGTCCCCAGTGTCCACTTCATGAGTGCACCAGGCGGTCTGACTTGGAGTCAGTGAAAACATATGTCTAAACTGGCTGAGAAGGTTTCTGCAGTCAGTTTGCTGCTGGGCAGTGAGGCTGCCTGCCAAGGCTACACTATCAACTGACCCATCAGCAGGGTTCTGAGAAAGCAGGTTAGGGAGTGGATCACTCTCTTCCTCCTGTCCTTCATCAGTAGACATGAGCAAGCCCATGTCTGCCCTATCAACATATGGTTTAAGTCTGTTGACATGAAGTACCCTATGGGGACTACTAGGGGTTCCAAGGTCTACCAAGTAGGTAACCTCCCCTTTTTGCTCAACAATTATATGGGGGCCACTCCATTTGTCCTGGAGGGCTGCTGGGGCCACAGGCTCCAACACCCACACTTTCTGTCCTGGCTGATAAACAGTCAGTACAGCCTTTTGGTCATATCAGGCTTTTTGCAGTTCCTGGCTAGCCTCAAGGTTTTTGTTTGCCTTTTTCATGTGCTCAGCCATCCTGGAGCGGAGACCAAGTACATAGTCCACTATGTCTTGCTTTGGAGGCTTGAGAGGTAACTCCCATCCTTCCTTCGCCAAACACAATGGACCCCTGACAGGGTGTCCAAACAAAAGTTCAAATGGGCTGTAACCAACCCGCTTTTGAGGCACCTCCCTGTATGAAAATAAAAGGCAGGGCAAGAGCAGGTCCCATTTTCGCTTAAGCTTCCCTGGGAGTCCTTTAATCATGCCCTTTAAGGGTTTGTTGAATCTCTCAACTAAACCATTGCATTGTGGGTGATAGGGTGTGGTGAACTTGTAGTTCACTCCACACTCCTTCCACATAGCAGTCAAGTAACTAGACATGAAGTTTGCACCCCTGTCAGATACTACCTCCTTAGGAAAGCCTATTCTTGAGAACACACTCAGGAGAGCTCTTGCCACTACAGGGGCTGTAGTGGTCCTTAGGGGAATTGCCTCTGAGTACCTGGTGGCATGATCCACCACCGCCAGTATAAATCAGTGCCCAGATGCTGTTTGGGGATCCATGGGACCAACAATGACAATCCCTACTCTTTCAGAGGGCACCCCCACCACAGGTAGTGGTATCAGGGGGGCCTTTGTAGTGCCACCTGCTTTGCCACTGGCTTGGCAGGTTACACAGGAGCTACAAAACTCCTTTGTGTCTTCAGACATGTGAGGCCAGTGAAAGTGAGGAACAATTCTGTCCCATGTCTTGTTCTGGCCTTGGTGTCCTGCTAGGGGAATATCATGGGCTAATGTCAATAGGAAATCCCTACACTTCAGAGGTATAACTAACCTCCTGGATGCACCAGGCTTGGGGTCTCTACTCTCTGAGTATAGGAGTCCATCATCCCAATAAACGTTATGGGTGCCACTAGCATTCCCAGCAGCTTCTTCAGCAGCTTGCTGTCTGAGGGTTTCAAGAGAGGGGCAGGTTTTCTGCTCCTGGCTCAGATCAGATCTGGAAGGGCCCCCTGTCACCAAGAACTCAACCTGGTTAGGTTCAAGCTCCTCTGGGACAGTTCCTTCTTCAGGCTCAAGATCATCTCCCTGAGGAGACTGATCAGCAAAGTTTAACACTTATAAGATAAAGCAGCAAGGTTATACATGAGTGCACAGCCTGGACCTGTCACTTAGCAGTAGTGAGAGTATTGCCCACCTCAAATGGCCAGCTGCTTAAACGACCATAAATAAAGCATATATACACAAGTATGAGAGGCAATACAAAACTAAATACACTGTATTAATACAGTATGAAAACTGAGTGCTGAGCCCACACAAGGATTGAATGATTCAAATGTTCTTTATTTCAAGATGTGGTACAACCATATTCGCAGCCAACGCGTTTCGCCCAAATATGGGCTTCTTCAAGGCAAGGTTTATAGAACGTAGATGCACATCAAGATATTCGCAAATGTAACAAAGAAAGCTGGACCCAATATTGAGTCTTGCTAAATAAGTAGCCAGTGAGCAATGGATTTACGTCTGGTGTAGTATGTCGGTTACGACCGTTGGTAACCGTTCCAACACGACGGGATTCACGGCGCCACGGACCTCCACTGGAATTAACGCATTGGGATAATCAAAATCTGATTAGCCAGAGCTTCTTGAGAATTATTTTTGAGATACTACACCAGACCACGACAGATGCCTGGATTCCTATACTTATACTAAGTTTAGGGGATGGACTAACTCTAAGGCCCACCTATGGGTGGGTTTGGAAAGAGGGGTGGTTACACCCATTTCCTTTGTCCAGTTTTGCGCCAGAGCAGGGGCAGGTAGCCCCTGCAACCGGTTTGAACTGGACTATGCACAGGGACACCAAATGTGCCCCCAGTGCAGGACTTCAAAGCACCAGAGATTTCTCCCACCCAGCCCCAATACACATCTGCTTGTCTGGGGAGGTGGTTACACCTCCCTTCGACAGGAAACCTACTGTCCAGGCCTCCCCTGCCAGAGTTTTGGTCAGCAGCAGGAGGCCAGAGGCATCAATTTTGTGATGCCAGGGCTCAGGAAAGTCCTACCGGGTTTGACCAGTGTGAAAGTGTCTCTCCCTCTAGAAAGGTGGAATGCTACCCCCGCCGCCAGATCTGGTGGGGGGTAGTATTCCAAAGCGTTTGACATCAAACACAACATGTTTTGATGCAGCCGTTCCAAAGTTAGCATTTACCGCGAGTATATGGTATGGCTGTATCACAGAACATGAATAACAATTTGGGGCGACATACGCCCCAATCCAAAGGCACAGCACTCTGGTCCTCGAATCCTCAGTTAATGTTGAAACCAATTAATCATATTTTGTGACATGTAATCACTTGCTTGCACAATTTTTCCTCTTAACTCCCGTTTAATCCACAGGCGCAGTATCATGCCAATTTTCCAGATTTCTAATGCGATTGATGTGCCCATCCGGGCCTCTTTGCAATAACACGTACTGACGCATTTTATTCATCCAAAGGCAGCTTTTATTAAAATACCCAATGCATTTCGGGCTACTGGGGCCCTTCGTCAGGGATCACTACAAGTAATGATAAACACACATATTAACTGCACAATCATTTTCTAATACACAAAGTTCTGCTTATATTAATTAAACTGAATACGAATCACTTAACCCAAGCTGATCACTCCCTGCTTGCTGTGCTGACTCTGTCCATACACTGCAACTTACGTTCCCCAACTTTTATTGCTAAGCCTCTGGCAACATTCAGACTAATCCTTTCAGTTCTAAATTTAAAGACCACCACATTATTCTACCATTGGCTCCGCTTGAAATACTTCTTTGTTAAACACACAAGCCTGTGCCTGATTCTTTCGTACTTGTTTACCTCCCCTTGTTAACGTTGTTGTTCAACCTTCGTATTTAAACTGGCTGTGATGTTGCAATCCCTCCCATATTCAACGCCAATTGAATGATGCCTACGTGAATAGTAAAATAATACACCAGCAAAATGTGGGGGTACCCATGTGAAGCAGATCCTACTCTCCTACATCCAGGAACTCCACGGAGGCTGTGTGCAGACTGGAAACACAGCCGCTTGCCCAATGAAAGTCAAAGAGAAGTCGCAGTTGCAGTTTTAAAGATGAAGGACCCTTGCCAGAGGACCCTGAAAAACCCTTTGGAAGACAGAAGGTTGGAGAGCCACCACAACTGTGGATGCCACAGGAACCAGATTACGTGCACCAGGGAATCCGGGTGTGTAGGGGTGATTCATGAAGTGAAGAACCTGCAAGCTGAGGGGACAGAGTCTATGCCACTTGACCAGGAGGCACGGAAGCGCAATACCCACCGATGTCGGGAGGTTGAGAAGAGAGGACAGAGACCTTATCGCTGCATGTGAGGACGAGGCGACGCTAAGGAAGACCAGGAGCCATGCACGAGCTGCCCCATGTCAGGTGTCAGTGTCTAGGTGGTCGGTGTCCAGGTGGTTGGTGTCCGAGGGGAGCACCAACAAGCATTGGTAGCCGCAACTGGCGTGGAGAGGGAAAGGATGCTGATGTTGGGACCAGCAAGGTCAAAGGAAGTCACCAAGTGCAGGAGAGTCAGAGCGGGCCCTGAGTCAGAGGAGCCGTCTGAAGCACAAGAAGGCCCTCAGGAGGACCCACAGGCTGAAGGCACAGGAGTCGCAAGAGGACCTCAGGCAGCTTACCAAAGATGGAGGCCCACTGTGCAGAGGATGCAGTGAAGACACGGATCTTCAGAAAATGAGGTGCTGGAGCTTCTTGGAGCCCGAAGATCTTTGGAGTGCAGACAAGCCTTGGCAACAGCAAGTCAACACAGTGCACAGGGGTTTAGCCCCAGTGGCTCTGACGAGGGATACTGTCCTCAAAATGGCTGAGAAGACAGGTCAGGATCTAGGGAGCTGAAGAACCACCAATGTGTTGCTGGGCCTCGGGAAAAATCAGTGGGACGTCAGGGGCAGCAGACCGGTCAGTTTTGTTGCGAATGCAGGGGAGTGACTCCTTCAATCCAAGATAGAATACTTTGGATGTCCTTGATGCCTTCTGGAGACCCAGGATGAAGCAAAGAAACAGACAACTTGAGGAACAGCAAGAGTGGAGGTAGCTGGAGTCTAACTTGATGCAGTCTCGGTACCAGGTGAAGTCCAACCAGGTCCCAGTGTCGAGATGGTCGAACATTGTCTTGGTTTCAGATGTGAGTCTTGTTCTGCGACACATCTAAGGACCCACTCACAGGGGGGCCCTTATGTTCCCTAGGGAAAGGGTTGGATAACTCTGGCCACCTCTTAGAGGAAGGGCTGGACAGAGAGGAGGATTCTTCCCTATCCTTTGTCCAGTTGTGCGCCAGAGCTGGAACCAAGGGTTTCTGAACTGGCTCAAACCGGAGTATGCAAGGATGGCACTAAATGTGCCCTTCAAAGCAGTCTGGTGGCGCAGGCAAGCGCCCCCACCCCAGCCCAGTACACTAAGTCCTGTCTGGGAGGTAGTCACACCTCCCTGTGACAGTAAACCTATTGTTCTACCTTAGTCTGCTCGAGCTCAACTCAGCAGCTTGAGGGCAGAATCGTGTCCGTAGTCGGGAGCAGCAGTAGCTTTCTGGCAGACACTGAAAGGCTGTTACCGAGAGTACAGGGGTTACTCAAAGGGAGCCCCCCCCCAGAACATGGGATCATACTTCCAGCAATGGAATCAGTGTTGGAATATGATTCCAATATGGTTGATACCAAATATGAACATGTTTGGTGCAGCCACATTATAGTTAGACATTGCGTAATGACTGATGTATCTATATATCTTAAAATGTCTGACTGCACTTACAAAGCCTGAAGAATCAAATTTGGGGTTTGTAGCGGTGTCCTGCTCATGCAGGGGCATCCTAACACTTGTAATCAAGCACCCTCCTCTCAGGACTGAAGAGCCTGCCATAGGGGTTACTTATCGGTGTTAAGTGCAGTGACCTCAAGAAAACATATATCTGTCGTGAGTGGTGCAAGCACCAGCTCACACAGGCTGCAATGAAAGTCCTGTAGTCACAGTTTAAGTGGCCTCTCATGGGTGGCAAAATACATGCTGCAGACCATGGGAGACCCCTGGTGTACCTATGCCCTCGGTACCACAGTACATATACTAGGGACGTATAAGGGTACACCAGTACGTGTTAAGTGCAGTGACCTCAGATATAAAGAAACGTATATCTGTCGTGAGTGGTGCAAGCACCAGCTCACACAGGCTGCATTGAAAGGCCTGTAGTCACAGTTTAAGTGGATTCTCACGGGTGACAAAACACATGCTGCAGACCATGGAAGACCCCTGGAGTACCTATGCCCTGGGTGTCTTAGTACCATATACTAGGGACTTATAAGGGTACACCAGTAGCCAATAGTGGAGGTACCAAAGTACTTACCAGAGACAATTTAGGGGAGAGAACACACATGATGGGGTCCTGATTAGCAGGGACCGAGCACGCTACGTCAAAAACACACTGACACCAGGCACAAAGTGGGGGTACCCATGAAAGCAGATACTACTTTCCTACATTGTCTTTTCGCAATCTAGACATAGTGACATGTGAAATGATATGAGTAGACATATGTAAAGTTGCGTAGTGATGCATAGTGCACATGGTGCCAAGACACGTCACTAAAATCAGCTAACATAATTGGGATATCAAATCACGAAGTAAAGCAGCATATTCAATATCCATCAAACAGCCATATTATAGAAAAAGAACAATTGTGACAGCCATGAATAGCAAAGCAATCCAAATTCTCTATATTTTCACCTTCTGGCTCCAGCATGGTATGGTTTTATATCTCAAAGCACAACAGTGCACATGGAAAGGCCTATAGACTCAGAGGTGGTGCGCGGGGCCTCCCTCCTCTCCCCAACTCAATCGTTGGCATTGCTCGTAAGTGGTAAACCATCAGGCAAGGAGGTCTGAAGGCCAAGAAAAATAGTATCCCAGTTAGCTGAGAGGGGATATTTCCGGAGGCCCAGATTGTCTTCTCTATGAAGCACAATGCTCTCCGATTTGGCCCAACTGATAATAGAATGTGACCAGGCCTGGCACGTCGGAGGCTCAGGTGAATTTCACCAGTGGGTAGAGGGGCTTAGCCATCAATAACCCCGGATCCAAAACCCAATATCCATGACCCATTGACCCGGCCTATATGGCCAATGCCAACAGCTCAATAGCCAAGGAAAAGGAGAGAGAGGAAAGTGGACAACCCTGCCGAGTGCACCTGCGTATATGTACCTGGTGGGAGATCAGGGTTCCTGTGCAGCCCCTCACCGGTGGCGATGTGTACAGTAGGCGCCCATACCAAGGAAGTGGGTCCCTATGCCGTATCGTGGCAGTACTGCAAAAGAGAAAGGGCCACTCCAGCGAATCAAAGGCCTTCTCAGGGTCCAGAACCAAGCAGCCAGAACAAGGCTAGGCACACGGAGCGTAAACAAGGAGCTGGAAAAGACGCCTCCGATTTAATGATATATTGCAGGCTAGCACAAACCAGTTTTCATCCAGGTGTATTAGCACAGGGACCAGGGGCACCAGATGATCTGTCAAAAGTTTGGGTAATATTTCATAGTCTGTGTTGAGCAACTCTAGTGGCCCGTAGGAGCCAAGGTGAGCAGGGTCCCTGTCTGGTTTGGAACGGGACACCAGCAGGGCATCACAAAAAGACATCGGAAGGCGAGAAGGCAAAAGGGCCTCATTGAACATGGTCAGCAAGTGGGGAGCCAACTGGTCAGCACATGCTTTGTATTTCAGCCAGCAGTCCATCAGGACCCGGTGACTTACCTGTGGCCAGTGCGCGGATAGCTTCCTTTACTTCAAATGGAGTGATAGAGGCATCGAGCTCCAAGCATTGGTCAGGGTCTGTACGTAAGAAGGGGAGAGTGGAAAATAATGTGTCTTCTTCGGCACTGTCAGCAGTAAGTGCCGATTGACATAGCTTGCTGTAGTGCTCGGTGAGCTCATCATGGATCTCCCATTGTGGGTCGAGCATGCAATAGCTAATTGGTCAAAAATTGTCACGTTTGGCTGCTCCTATCAGATCAGCCATGCCAGGAGGGAGCCCGAATTGTCGGCCGGTGCATGAGCTTTGGCAGAATGAGCCGCACACTACGAAGGGGAGATGTGCCATGGGCGTTACTGTAGGTGTGCCCACGTAACACTCATGGCATTTGACACATTCCCTGATTTACAACAAGCTGTAAATCTGTGAATGCATCAAAAGCCCACGCATCCCCAGGGGAAGCGTAGGGGAGCCACAACAAGGTGAAAAAACATAATTTCTCCTACTTTTTCCACTTTCTATGTGTGCTGAATTCAGCAGCACACATAGAAAGAGGATATCACCTCCATGGATTGTTTTTGTGCAGGAAGGTTTCTCTTCTTACACAAAAACAATCATCCCTACAATGAGGACAACTTTGCACCATGGTGTAATGGTGCCTGCGTTGGCGCATGGCTGCCATTTGAGCTCCACCGCAGTAACGGAGCACAGGAATGTGTCATATCTTATTGATACGCGTATTCCTGCCTTTTTCTTCTGACGTAGGTAAGCGCAGAAGGAAGGCCTGTGGTGCTGCCTTACTCCAAAAGTTTGTAAACGAGGCCCTAACTAACTACCATTTCTGCCTGGGTAACGATCCCATCGCCTGCACTTGCATACCAAGTGGTCGGCATGATTTGTGTAGCAGCATTGCCCCCTCCTTAACCCGAGGTGAAGCCTGCATGGTAAACTCAGTTGTAACTGTATCAGCCTAGGAATTTATAGTTCGTATCCCTCAAGTGAGCCTCTTTTAGGAATACGACATCTAGGATGCTTTGCCTAAAAAATTACATAACTGCGTCAACTCTTGACTGTTATTGAGCCCATTGACATTCTACAACAGGATTGTGTGCTTAATGGGATATGGTGTCCTATCTTGCCTAGCCATTGGGCAGGGGTATTAGGGTAGCGAACACCTGTCTTGCCTACCTTAAACTGAAACAGCATCCAACAATAACAGAATGCTGCTTGTCCCACCCAACTCTAACTGCACAGTTCTACCCCAGAAGCATCTGTTGCCCAAGGTCAACCGAAACACAAAAAAACAAAAACAATGCTAATATGCGGCCACATGTAATAACCCATAGTTCCAGCTAGAACCCAATGCAGCAAGGGGGCATGTAGTTTAATTCAGCGTACCATGCCAATCACTGTGTCCTGCCTTTTAAAATGCAGCTCCATCTGTCCCGCAGCTCACTGTGCTAGCATTTGTATGGTGGCCTCTGGGAAGGAAAGTTCTCACAGGGTGTGAGATATGGCTTACAGTATCACTTAGTCTGAAGTTTGAGGATTCGTCATGTTTCGGGTTATGAGTGCTTCCCCGTATGATGATTGGGCCAAAGATCTAAATGTATGGTAGTGGCCATCTCTGGGCTCCTCCACCATTTTGTTGGATTCGGACAGCAGGTCTACCTCAGCCGATTCCTTAGGCCCATTCCACACTCTCTATGGCAGGAGCCCATTCTTCCACATTTTCTTTCACTCTATGGTGGGAGAGACAGCGGGAGTCCTTTCCTGACAATTGGGGACGTTTATTATTTTATCCAGTGCTTTAAATGGGCCCTCACCGGTGCTGAGTACCGGCACTTCTGAGATTTATCACTCTTAGTACTGGCACTTCTCTACTGCCGAGGAGAGTACCGGTACTCATGAAACGCTGGTGCTGGTGGCCTATCTCTGACAGCCAAGGCACTTCTGTAGACCTGAGCCGAGCCCCTGCTGAATAATTAAGCGTGGGCTCATTTGCATACCATCCAGGTGTTCTCCATCATGCTGAGTTGCAAACACAGACATCGAGGCAGCCTGGTCACAGCGTAATTAAGAAAGCCGTGGAAGGTAACGAGGTTCAAATGGCTTTAATCCCACCTGATTCTTTTGTTAAGTGTCTGCTTATGTTTGACTGCTTGCCTGAGTGCTTGCCTGTGATTGTTTTTGTGTGAGAGAAAAACAAGAGAAAGGGGGAGAGAATAGAGACACTCTTGGAAGTTTTATTAAAGGAAATGTGTGGAATGCTTTGTGTGTGCATGTCTGCTTGTTTCTTTCTGTCACCCGAAAATATATAGAATTGTGTCAAGCAATAGACAGTTTTGATGTTGCAAATATTACAAAACAAGGAAATGTTAAAATAGTGCCGCGCTTGGCCTTCGTTTTTGTGTAATGAGTAAACAAACCTGCTTTGTTTATTGTAAGACATTTCTTATGTGTTTTGTTATGTGCGGCAAGTAGTATAGAAGTTAATAAGTATCGGCTTGTCTTGCCATAAGCCCCGCCTCCAAGCCCCGCCCACTCACCACATTTAAATGAGTACCTGCACTATTTTCCCCCCATTTAAAGCACTGATTCTATCCCAGTTCCAGACAGACCAAAATCACAGGAGTTTGAAAGAAATTAGATTTACCATTGTGGAGAACTTTTGAACGGACCGGGAAGACCAGCATAGATGTGAAGTTCATGGTTTTATGTTTGGCCTCAGAAAGATCTGCATTGTTTTTTATTTTTATAATGTAGTCAGTAAAGATCATGGTAGACCCTGGGTGGGGAGTCTTGCTGTCTGGGATTGTGGGCTCTCTCCACTACAAAGCACTAAGACACGTACTCCTTCGGCTCCCAGGACAAGAGACATGTTGTGATATATTGGGTTGGTTGCAATCCCTCTCTCCCTTCAGGTATTCCAACTATCTGCACTTTATTCCGCCTGGAGGCACAACGAGGAGAAATATCTTTATTTCTCCTCGTTTTTCCTTTTTCGATGTGTGCTGCATTCTGAGGCACACATAGAAATAGGAAAACACCTCTTGTGAGTGTTTTTGTGCAGGAATGTGCCACTGGCATATTTATAAGGCAACATAAAGCAACGTTACGTAACTTTTCATGGCCTTATAAATATATGCCCCTTTCACGCACCAAACTGTGTGAAAGGGGCATTCCATGGGTGTTGCTGAGGGCGCTCCCAACAACATCCATGACTTTTTCTCACTTCCCCAGATTTGCGAGAAATCGTAAGTCTGAGGCAGTGCCAAAAACTTACGCCTCCCCAGGGGAGACGTAAGGGAGGCACAATCGCAACATCCATTGATTTTGACACTGCCCCATATTTACAAGGGTGGCGTAAATATGGGACTGCGCAAGAATTAAGACGAGGGAAAACCTGGTCTTACCCTGGAGTAACGAACAGAGAAATGTTTAATTTCTCCTCGTTTTTGCTGTTTACATTTGTGCTATGTTGTTCAGCAGACATAGAAACATCAAAATGTCATTGACTGTTTATGTGCAGGAAGGTGTCCCTTCCTCCACACAACCACTCATTTAAAAAAATAAAAAAATTGTTTTGCTACTTCTATGGTGTGCTGCATTAGGCAGCACATATAGAAATTAGAAAACGTCATTTAAAGATTGTTTATGTGCAGCAAGGGCCTTAATTATGAGGACTTGCGACACGATTGTGCCACAGTTGCATCACTTTTTGTGACGCACCAGTGGTGTAAAAAATATGCCATGTTGCACCCTATTTAAAGTCTAAGTAGATGCGTCACCTTGTAAAGCCCTATGCTACATTATAACTGCGCCAGGTATAATGTATGCAGGGTGGGCATCCCCTCGTAAAAGGCAGCGTAGAAGTTACGCCACTGCATCAGTGGCGTCACTTTTGCGAGACACTCTAGCAATGCGTCATTACAGGGCCTACAAATACATTAGAAATACTGACGTATCTGTAACTCCTTCAGACATGAAGCGCCGTACATAAAATACAGCACATCCTTCGTGTCGCAAGGAGGGCGCAGTGAAAACTGTTGCACCGCTGTTTTCCCGCAGCAATGCGGCAGTTTTCGTAAATGAGCCCCAAACAATCTTCTCCTGCAACGCAGACACCCTTGCACTATGGTGCAAGGGTGCCTGCGTTTGCTTGTAAGAAAGTCTGATGGTTAAAGTGCGTCTACGACAACCTGAATGTAAGAAAGTCATTGATGGTTAACCCTTACGACCCGCCGTGAATAGGCCCTTCGTAACAAACCATTCGTAGCTCAAGTATACCACCGTCGGATCAAGAAATAAACGAGAAACATAGTAAAACTTCCTGTATGCTACCTCTCTCTCTCTACCTTATTTTCTTTCCCGCCCCCTTTCACCCTTTCCCTTCCTCCTACTGTGACAGTGGAAAGGGGGAACACCCGAACATACATAAACCAGATATGTACCGCAACCAACACGGCCAGTTTGGGCTACTAGCCTGCAACAATAAAGACACAGTATATGTTATACAATTTTTTTTAATTAAAATATATTTAAAAAAAAAAGAAAGTTAATTCTTATATGATAACGGTTCTAAAATAAAAAGCATTTGAACCACTTCAATGTACACTAAGGTTTAACATGTATTTGTTTCTACATGTAGCGCGGGTAACCAAGCGCTATGTAAATCATGTTTCAATCGTTTATTTGTTATAATATACACACTCATTTATGTTAATACATTCTTTTCAGATCTTCGCATTGGCAAAGATCTTTCAAAAATTTCGTTACTTGTCATCAGCCACCACACGAAGTGCGACTGACTCCAAAGAACGACAAAAGAACGTTTTTCATTCACAGCTGAAGACAGTTTCTCCTTTAGTACGCTATAATTCAGACACCTATGAATATTAGAGCGGCGACTTTTCCGGTATGTAAACCGAACGTTGGAGAGAAAAATCACGTACATGTTGTGCAGAAAACTCTAGAATAAACTCTAGTTAACAAGAAGTGCATTTTGTTTTGGGTTTTGGTCGTGTATGTATGTGCAATGCATTGTGGGCAGGCGGATGTTCTTTCAGGTTCTCTCGCCCTCATTGCTGGTAAACCGTCTGAAGAGCGTCGCTTAAGGCAAAACAATAAATAAAACAGGCACGCCCATTTTACTAACCTTTATCTTGCTGCAGCCATAGGCTGTCCACATACAGCGTGGAGTCTGACTGGACTAAGACCTGTAGTAGCAGCCTCCACCCTGCAACACCCCCCCCATGTATGTTACAGTGTGGTGCCTGGCTGATGTGATTAGGGTCGCCCCAGTGACGACCCGTGGTATTGCACCCCTGGTGTCTATTCAAAGAGGTGCCTGGTTGCCTTGATGAGGGACCCCTAGTGACATACCATGGTACTGCACCCCTGCTGTCTAAACAGTGTGGCGCCTGGGTGACTTGGATTAGAGACGCCCAGTGATGACCCCTGGTACTGCATCCTGGTATATTGTAACGATGCTATCCAACCCTACTTTCGCTGGACCGAAGTGCAGCAGTGAGTGTTGAGTTATTCGTGCTGGGCTGTTAAAGGTCAGATTTCATCCCGTATTTTGATTTTACATCAAGGCCCGGAGGCCAATATTGTAATGTAGCGCTGAGCCAGCGGACACCAGGACCGCCTCGGCCAGGGAGGCGTGGACGGGGCGGGATCAGGGAGGGGACAAGGGGATGCCCACGAAAAGGAGAATAGAATAGAGTAGGCAAGGAACGAAGCAAGTTGCATGAATAAAGATATCATGAACCTCACCTCGTGTCTGAGTCCTGCATACGAAGACACTACAACTGGCGACGAGGGTGGCAACGAAGCGCGTGGTATGTGCCCTGGTGTCAGCAGCTGCCTGGAGGAGCTGCACGAGCGTGGAACGCTCAGGTTGGAGGATTCACGTGGCGCGAGTCGGGAGCCTACCCCGACCGCGTTTGAATAATCGGGCTGCGACGCGGGTGCCCACCCCGGTCGCTTATGCAGCACTGACCGCTGTAGCGGCACCAGCGAGCCCCGACGCCGATGTGGCGAAACCGGAACGTGTGAGGGTAGCCGAGGTGCCCCCCCGGTTGAGAAACAGCGTGGAGGTCCCGCGCTCCTGGTAAAGCGACGACGATCTGGGAGCCCACCCCAGTCGCGCGCTGACTGTGCCGAAGTGGCAGAATGTGGGAGGGTCGTCTGAGGTGCCCCCCCCCTGGCGGAGCTACTGCGTGGAGGTCCTGTGCTCCTGTGTAAGCGTCGACGATCTGGGAGCCCACCCCAGTCGCGCGCTGCCTGCGTCTGAAGACTGCCGGTGAGTGCCTTCCTTATATTGGCACGTGTGGAGTTATTCTGGACTGCCTAGGATGCTGTAGCCGGCGTGTGGAGACCGAGCATCGAGGGGTGTGTGTGAACGGGGCGGCCATCTTTAAGTCAGGCGCCTGCACCAATCCCCTGCGAGAACACCCCAGCGGCCATTTTGGAGTCAGGCAAAAGCTGGGACTTGGCAATAAGCATTGCTTCATGCACCTGGAAGCACTGAAAATCATCAAACATTGGTAAAAACAAAAGAAAGAGCCTCAAACAAATCTGAATGTCATCAAGTAATTACAACTACGACTAAAGGAAAAAAATAAAAAGGGGAGTCAAATTACTCAAGCCTTGGCAAGCTCAACGGACAGTGTGTTGTAATTTTGACGACAACGTACTAATCTCCCCTAAAGGGTTGGGTTCTCACCATGTCTACGTCACCAGTTCGCCCATCTGGGTCAACGTCGGCCACCGCTGGGCAGATGGGAATGCTCGGAGTGTCATTTCTGCGCCCACCCGAACCGCTGGTCCTCGAAACAGGCGGAGGCATGGGTCTCCGGTGGAAAGAATGGCTCGAGGACTTCGAAGACTTTATGAAAGGGTCGCAAGTGACGGATCCTGGTCAACAGCTAATAGCATTACGCAACCTAATAGGCAAAGACGCTGGGCAAATAATAAAGGAACTACCCGCCGCCGACGCGGCGTCTTACACAGATGTGTGCGTAGCACTCAACAGGAAATTTCTGCACAAAAGAAATATCGATTATGAGAGATACACATTTAATCTTGCTGCTTAAGAAAAAGATGAGCCCATGTGCACATTTATCACCCGCCTTCGACGTTTGGAACGTTATTGCGAATTTGACTCCTTCTCGACCGAGGATGCCCTTCGCCTGAGGGTCATTGAAGGGTGTCAGTCCGAATCGCTGAGACGGAAACTGCTGAAGAAGAGTTGCTCACTGGATGAAATCGAAGAGATGACGCGTGTGCATGATCAAGCGGAAGAACATGCCAAAAGAATGGAAGCTGGGAGAGGTGAGAAGCGCGAGCAAGCCGCCTTCAGACTTCAATCTCACAACGGACGGAGACGCTCTCCGGCGAAATCTAGGTTGTCGAGGGCCAAGAGGGAACAACAGCCAGTGCGTCGGCGACATCGTAGCTCCAGTCGAAACAACAGACGGAGAGAACGGCATCTCAAGTGCTATCGCTGTGGATATGACTTTCCTCACACGGATGGATGCCCCGCCATGGGTCAGGAGTGCCGGAAGTGCGGAGGGGAGAATCATTTCGAAAATGTCTGCGGAAATCTCAGGAGAAATACGCCGAGAGATCAGGAAAGGGCATCTCGATCAGCAGGCACGCGACATCAAGCCAAAGCAGTACGGGATCGCCGGGATTCTTCAACGGGCTCCTCTCGCTCTAGCTGTCAATCTTGCAAAAGCTATAGACCTCGGCACACGTCATCTCAAGACTCCAGGTCACTATCGCCCATCTCACAAGATAGTGATGAGTATGTCTGCATGGTAGCTGATCCTGACCGACTCAAAAGATATCCCCGGCTCAGCATACAAGTCGGAATGCACCGGACGAAGTTTGTCATGGACAGCGGAGCTTCCCTAAACTACATGCCAGTGGCAGAATACCAGCGAATCAAGCCGCTTCCACCATTGAGCCCTGCCCATGTGACAGTATACACATGGATGTCGAGAAAGCCACTCCCATGTCTGGGGAAGTTCTCAACGTAGCTCACATACAGAGATCGGACTGTTCCTGCGTACATCCACGTTATTGAAGGGCCGGAAGCCGACTGCCTCCTGAGTCTTCCAACTGCGGAACGGTTACGCCTGGTGGACATCCTGTACCGCGTGGATGATGAACTTGACGTGATACGGAAATTTCCAAAGTTGTTCACTGGCCTGGGAAAGATGGCTCGCTGCCAAATTCGACTACACATCAATGAACAGGTAGCTCCCATAGCGCAACATCATCCACGGATTCCTTTTCATCTTCAACATGCAGTTGAACAGGAGCTACAAGATCTGCTTGATGCGGACATCATTGAACGAACAGATGGACCTACACCATGGGTTTCCCCTGTGGTCGTAGTACCAAAGAGGGGTGAACCTGACAAAGTCAGGTTGTGCGTTGACATGAGGGCGCCCAACACAGCCATTGAGCGAGAGAGGCACCCAGGGCCGCACATCAGCGACATGATCGCGTCACTTAATGGAGCCAAGATATTCTCCAAACTAGATCTTAATAAAGGGTACCATCAACTAGAACTACATGAGAAGTCGTGATACATAACAACTTTTTCCACTCACGTTGGCCTCTTTCGCTACAAACGACTTAGCTTTGGCGTATCCTCCGCGGCGGAAATCTTCCAAGAGTCCATCAGGAAGACGATTCATCATATTCCTAATGCCCTCAACTACAGTGATGACATCCTGGTATATGGGTCCAACACACAAGAATATGACACTGCTGTGGAGCGAGTCTGCCATGCATTAATGGAAGCCAATCTCACCTTAAACAAAACTAAGTGTGAGTTCCACAAGTCCACGTTGAAGTTCTTTGGCCACATCTTCTCCCAAGCGGGAATGAGACCGGACCCAGAGAAAGTGGCGGCGCTGAATGACACCCCCAGCCCCCGAGATGTAGGGGACGTTCGGTCCTTCTTAGGGATGGCCAGCTACTGTGCTCGCTATATCCAAAACTACGCAACAATCAGCTATCCCCTGAGACAGCTCACAAAACAAGGTCACCCATTCCAGTGTTCAGCAGGGTGTGAACAAGCCTTCAATGAAATCAAGGCAGCCGTGGACTCAGCCGCCAACATGGCGTACTTTGATCAAAAAAAGAAAACAGTGATTACGGTAGATGCCAGTCCGGTGGGGCTGGGAGCAATTCTCGCCCAATACGAATCGGAAGGTGACCAAAGGCACATAATCGCTTACGTGAGCAGGAGTCTGACGGAGGCAGAGAAAGCGTACTCACAACCCGAAAAGGAAAGCTTGGCTGTTGTCTGGGCCTGTGAGCACTTTCACATCTTTGTATATGGAAAACACTTTACGTTAATTACCGATCATCAGGCCCTCATCACCATCTTTGGCAATCCACGGGCCAAAATGCCACCAAGAATAGAACGCTGGGGCCTTCGCCCACAAGAGTACACATATACGATTGTGCACAAGCCGGGAAAAGCGGAAAATCCTGCTGACTACATGTCAAGGCACCCCAAAGTAACAACAAAGTGCAGATCATCTGTAGCAGAAGAATATATATGCTTTGTGGTGGACCAAGCCCGGCGGCCCGCGGTCCCGTTAGAAGCCATCATAGACGCCACTCTTGAAGATGCTACTCTGCTAGAAGTGAAGCGACGAACGCAGAACAATGAGTGGAGACATCTAGATGCTGACGACTCAAACAGCGCGGTCGACAAAAATGAACTTGCAGCCTTCAAACACGTGAAGGAGGAACTGTCAGTAGCCACAAACGGACTACTGTTACGGGACAATAGAATAGTCATCCCAAGACATCTACGCCAGGGCGTCATCAATCTAGCTCATGAAGGCCACCGAGGCATCGTGGCCACCAAGAGAGCTCTGAGGGAAAGAGTGTGGTTCCCGGTTCTCGACCAAATGGTAGAGAACACACTGAAAGACTGTCCCCAATGCCAACTGGTCAGTAGACCCGATCCTCCCGCACCACTACAAATGTCCCGATTACCAGAGGGTGTGTGGCAGCAAGTTGCCGTAGACTTCTTTGGACCATTTAAGTCGGGACAATATATCCTGGCTATCATGAACGAATACTCTCGTTTCCCTTTTGCACAAATCATCTCATCAACCAGGGCGTCAAGCACAATACCTGTGCTGGATGAAGTGTTTGCTGCATGGGGTATCCCCAAAACAGTGAAAACGGACAATGGGCCCCCGTTCAACAGTCAGGACTTTGCAGACTTCGCCAAAGACCTCAATTTCAAACATCGCAAAATCACACCTCTGTGGCCGCAAGCCAACGGAATGATCGAGAGATTCATGTCCACCCTAAAGAAAGCCATTCAACAAGCAGAAGCGTGCGCCATAAGACATTCAGAAAGTGTTAAATGAAGTCCTGCGGGCTTACAGGAACACGCCTTACTCCACGACGGGCAAATGTCCCGCCACGCTAATGTTGGGCCGGTCCGTGCGCACTCGGATACAGATGGTTGATTGGACTGATAAAGCAGTGTGTCAAGATTCTAATACTGATGACATTTCTCACACGGACCAACTCAGGAAAGAGAAAATGAAGACGTATGCGGATCATCGCAGGCGAGCTGCCCCGTCTGGGATTCAGGAAGGTGACTGGGTCTTGGTGAAACAGGAACAGCAAAAGAAGACTGACTGTCGCTTTAGCGAGACTCCACTGGTGGTTGTCAAACAAAAGGGGACTATGATCACTGCCGAGTCAGATGATAAGAGAATGACCAGGAATGTGGCGCACTTTCAGAAGTGTAGCCCCAAAGTCAAAGAGTTTCTCGATGGTCCCATCAGAGAGGAAACTAGTCCAAGTGAAACTGAGATCAGCGCTCTGCCACCGAGAGTGGCCCCTAATGGAGGAGACCCTGATCGTCCTGAAGTCAATGTTCGCCCCCGCCGGCACATCAAGACGCCGAGTCGCCTGATCGAAGAACTGTAACTATGGTGACAATATTTGGGTATACATACAAAGGGAAATGATGAGTGTTTCAATTTTGTTAAGAAAGGGGGAGATGTAATGTAGCGCTGAGCCAGCGGACACCAGGACCGCCTCGGCCAGGGAGGCGTGGACGGGGCGGGATCAGGGATGGGACAAGGGAATGCCAGCAAAAAGGAGAATAGAATAGAGTAGGCAAGGAATGAAGCAAGTTGCATGAATAAAGATATCATGAACCTCACCTCGTGTCTGAGTCCTGCATACAAAGACACTACAAATATTATGCATCATCCCTTTTATTGCTCCCCAGACAGCAGCAACAAACAAGCAATAGAATCAGAACACTTTCAGCTTCTAGAACACTGAACATGCATGTGGAACTGGCAGCGATCTTCCTCTTTTGTTGCTGTTCAGTGATCAGATAAGTCACACTTTTGTCCCCTTGTATAAGATTAATTAGTCTAGAAATATTTATAATTTATTTAAAAGGGTATATTTATTAAGCTAATATTGAATTAATTAGAATACATAACTATCATTTAGATTTGTTGCACGAGGATTGTGTGAAGATTTGACGGCTTTAGCGTCGTTTGCTGTTGCGAGCACATTTAGAGGGTATGAGTTTTGAAATAAAGGAAAGTATGGTTTGGCATAAGTATTAGGAAGTTTGGCGGGTATGGAAAATAGCGTTTTTGGGCTTGTTTGAGTTACCTTGGCAACGCGGCTGGACGTTTGTGGCCAAGCGCGAGGCAACGAGTGTTCGATCCTCGAGCGCAGATGGAGTTTGTGTCTCGAGGCGTTCGAATCTCTAGCGCGAGGAAGGCGCGCGCAGCATAGAGAAGGAAAACTTGACCTTGACCTGGTCTCAGGCCAGGACGCTCCCCCCACCGCCCTGGCGTTCCCTGCTGGTGCTGTGTCCTCTGGCTGCTGCCCCTCGCTGCTGCTGGGAGTTCGAGGCCCTCCTCCACCCGCAGGCTCCCGCCTGCGCCTCATCCCTGGTGGCCCAGTGGTGGGCGGTAAGTATTCGGTCTGATCTGCTGCCTGTTTCCCGTATTTGTATTGTATTTGTTGCCCTGTTTTCTCTGTGCGCTGCTTTAGTGACTGTTTCCCGTATTTGTATTGTATTTGTTGTCAGTTTTCTCTGTGCGCTGGATTAGTGACTGTTTCCTGTATTTGTGTTATATCTGTTGTGAGAAGTAGGCCTGGTATATGATGTTCAATAGTTAAAGTGACCACCTTGTACCATGCCAAGCAATCCTTTATGGTGTGGTTGTAAGTCAACCTTTTCAGACCAGCTGCCCTAGTGGTAGCGTAGGCTAAGCAGTCTTTCAGGCTAAACTCGTTTTGGCATGTAAAGCAAGCTGTTTTACCATAAGTAACCCCCCTTTATACCAATGAAAGGACACAACACAGATATATATTCAAAATATATATGTATTTATTACTCAAAGTATCCCCTAGACTCTTTATGAGCACAGGAGCACAAATAGTTAAACAAGGAAGTATCACAATATACAGAAGTTGCACTTTATATGGATAGGCCCTGGTGGCCGATCAAACCATATACTAAAATAGTGGTATAAGTACCACGAATAGAAAAGGGAAAAGGCCTAGGGCCTCCAGAATCGCTGGGCCTACAAGGAGCTAACTTCAGTTAGTGACCAGGAGGTCCACGGGTCGCGTGTGCAGTGCGGAAAGTCACACGCGGGCTCCCATAGGTTTTCAATGGGTGCGTAAAAGTTACAAAGTTACTGCTAGAAGGGTCTTCCGGATGGACTATGAACTCAAGACTTGAAACACAGACACTAGAGATGTTACTCTACACTTGGGCACCGGAGTGCCAGCTTTACCTCACCCACAGGAAGCGGGTGCATAGGTCTCGAAGTGCGTCGGGTTTCGTCTATCTGTTCAATGGAGCCTGATGACACAGTTGCTGCAGGCGGTCGGTCCAGAAGAGATGCGGTGGATCCAAGGGTGGATCGGAGTTGTAGAAGACCTGAAAGCAGAGGGGACAGTGTTCACAGTCACTAGCCAGTGACCAGCGTGGCACCAGGTGGGTACCAGGCGATGTCGGGTGCAAACAGGTGGGAAGGTGTAGCTTGTCTCTGCAGCCACGTGGTCCCTGAAGGTCGACGACATCCAGGAGTCGGTTCACGAGCTGTCCCACGCAAGCTCTCGCTGTCGGCGACTCCATGGAAGCAAACAAGCCTTGGCAAAAGCAAAGGTCGCAAGAAAGCTGTTGGCTCTGACCAGCAAGGTCAGAGGGGCTGCTCCTTTGGAGGGGAGCAAGGGCCAGTTTGGAGCAACCAGACCAGCATTGTAATTTTCAAAGTAGGGCGCCAAGATGGCCACTAGCCAACGGGCCAGTAACCGTTTAGGCGCGTCGAGAGGCAAAGTGCAGAGGGGCCCCACGCAGATCGTGGAGATGCTGAAGGGCTCACCTTTGGTGCAGATGCTGCTCGGATGTTGGGCTTCTCAGGACCCAAAGCACAACTTGGAGGGAGCCTCTGTTGTCGCGCTTGCAGCTTGTCGTGGTCTTTTCAAGATGGCTGGCTCCACGTGTCTCAGTGCCTCCACGGGTTCCTTCTTTTCAGGGACTGTGGATCGGGCTGTGAGAGGTCTGGAGGTCCAGTTCTTGTCAGTCTCTGGGCTCGGGCTCCGGCGGCGGCAAAGCAGACATCGAGTAGCTGGTTGGTGCTTACGTTAGCAAGATGGTCACTCCCTGACCATAGGGGAGATTTCCTTCTGTCCTCTGTGCAGCAGAGAGTTGAAGTTCCCGTCTTCTTCTTGTGGTTAAGTTGATTCCAGGATGTCTGAAGTCTTAGGACACAGCTCCTACCTTTAAACGGATTCTAGGGGCCGGACTACCTGCTAGGTCCCTCCCTCAGGGTGGGACCAGGAAGGGGGGTGGTTACACCCCCAATCCTTTGTCCAGCTCGCCCCAGGCCCGGGACTGGTGTGCCCCAGGACCGGTTTGAACTGGCATATGCACCGAGGCTCCTTGTGAGCCTCAGGCATGTCTGATTCAGCCCTACCTGACCAATACACAAAATCCTGTCTGGGGTGGTGCTCGCACCTCCCCTGGCAGGAAACCCTTTGTCCACGTCTCCCAAGCTGGAAGGACTCCCAGCAGCAGGAGGGCAGACTTGTGTCTGTGGTGGCAGCGTCCATTTTGTGGAGCTGAGGCTATGTCTGATTTTACCCGGGTTTCAGGTACTGTACATGTCGTGTCCCTCTAGAAGGGTGGAATGCTAACCCCGTCGCCAGAATTGACGAGGGGTTAGTATTCCAATTCGTATGACACCTTACTCGACATGTTTTGATAAAGCCAAACCAAAGATAGCATTTAACCACGAGGTTCATAATGCACTTAAGAGTATATGGTATGACGATATCTGGAAACGGTAGTTGTTCCGACCACTGCAGACGGGCTCAGCTCATGCCAGAGCATCATCTCACATGGAACCAAGCACTCTGCCTTCAGGATTGTCAAGGCCTGCCATAGGAGTGGCTGATAGGTTACCATGTGTTCCATTTAAGGTTAGGTATAGGCATACTACACCTAAGTAAGAGGTGGTTACACCAACTTACCCCAGCTGAGTGATCAGCCAGTTGTGTCAAATTTGTTAGGCCAGTCCAGGGGTGGCACAATACATGCTTCAGCCCCTGGTAGGCCTTAGATACACCAATGCCCTGGGTACCTAGTGTACACTGGTACAGGGGCTCACAGGGTGATCTAGTTCCAATGGGTTATGCACCTATAGTGCGTAGTGTCAATTTAGTAGAGAGAACAAAAGGCTGGGGGTCTGATTGGCAGGCCCACAGCCTCAATATGTCAAAAACCAGTGAAGCAAAAAGCAAAAATTTGGGGTGACCATAGGATAGCAGACCCTACTCTCCTACATCTGTTGCCTGTTTTCTCTGTGCGCAGCTTTAGTGACTGTTTCCCGTATTTTTATTGTATTTGTTGCCTGTATTTGTTGCCTGTTTCCTTTCTGCTGTGCTCCCCGCATTCCTTTCCCGCCGCTGCGTCCCCTGCGGCCCCGCCCCCTCCTCTCCCATTCGCTTCCCGCCACCCGCCTCCCAGCTGCTTCTCCCTCCCTCCACCCCTTCTTAATGCAGGACGCTGCGCGGCGAGGGTGCGAACCTTGACCTGCTCTCAGGCCAGTGTCGTAAATAAAGTATTACGCACTCATAATTTCTCTATGTATCAATATGATCATGCATAAAGCAAGAGGCTGAGTCTGTGGTATCAGGTTCAAAAGGGCTTTATTCCAATAACTCGAGTTATAGGGAGAATAGTTCCATCACCACAAGGGATCAGGAAGGGTCTTCTGATCAGAATTCTCAAAATATTCTCAGAATATTCTCAAACTTTATATACATTTTAATAACATACGTAAGCAGGAGTGCTTCAGGCGGAGCAAGAGAGAATGAGATAAGAGCATGTGGGTGTGTAGGTAGGCGTGAAGGTGGGCGTCCATGTGGGCGTCCACGTGATGATCATTGGTGAATGTCATAGGTGGGTGGATGCCTAGGATCAGCTGGAATTCTACTGGAACTTTGCCTTACTTGTGCTCAACTCGAGCATGACGTGTAACTGACGTGGGGAAGGGTTGCTGTGCAACCGGGGAGTCTGGAAGTGAGGCCTTCAGTGTCAGGACGACCAGCACATATTGTATTATCTGATATCTGAAGTCTGGAGCAGGGACTGATTTGTGACATAGGTTGCCCATCACCAAGAGCCAATGTGGCATCTATTTCTTCATTTACTGCATAGGCCTTACATGGGGGCTATGGGCTTTTCACTGACATGAGCTTTGCAATCACATGAAAAGAGACAGAAAGGCTAGGCTCTCTCCTTTGCAGACGGGTCGTGTTTATTCCTCCTTCTCCAGGCAGGAATGTGGTTCAGTAGGAGTAAGCAGATAATCGTGCTCAATACTGTCTCGGCACCTCGGACAGGGCCCCTTTGGCTGAGGCCCAAGTGTGCAAGGCCAAGGATACGCAGCTGCAGCTTTCAGAGCGTCTGAGGCCTGAAACCTCTTTTCGGCTCTGGCTGAGCCACAAACATGGGTTTTCATGAAAATGCAGGAAAACATGATGCAAAACGTGTAGGCCTCAGTGCAGATTTGTCGTTTCTCTCATGGGAGACTGGATGATGGCAGGCCACGTTATAGCATAAGCATCATGATAGACAGGCCATGGAGGGAAAGTGCATAGGATACATGCATGTGTACATAAATGACGGGGAACACACGGGGACACATAGGCCTCATAATTTTTATTTCCTCACCAGGACGCTCCCCCCACCGCCCCAGCGTTCCCTGCTGGTGCTGTGTCCTCTGGCTGCTGCCCCTTGCTGCTGCTGGGAGTTCGAGGCTCTCCTCCACCTGCAGGCTCCCGCCTGCGCCTCATCCCTGGTGGCCCAGTGGTGGGCGGTAAGTATTCGGTCTGATCTGCTGCCTGTTTCCCGTATTTGTATTGTATTTGTTGCCTGTTTTCTCTGTGCGCTGCTTTAGTGACTGTTTCTCGTATTTGTATTGTATTTGTTGCCTGTTTACTCTGTGCGCTGCCTTAGTGACTGTTTCCCGTATTTGTATTATATCTGTTGCCTGTTTTCTCTGTGCGCTGCTTTAGTGACTGTTTCCCATATTTTTATTGTATTTGTTGCCTGTTTCCTTTCTGCTGTGCTCCCCGCATTCCTTTCCCGCCGCTGCGTCCCCTGCGTCCCTGCCCCCTCCTCTCCCATTCGCTTCCCACCACCCGGCGCCCAGCTGCTCCTCCCTCCCTCCACCCCTTCTTAATGCAGGACGCTGCGTGGCCACGCAGCGGGAACGCCGCTGGCGCGCCAGAGGCAAGCCCATCTGCGTCCGTCCGCACCTGGACTGCGCCCCGCGCCAGAAACCCTGGACCCCGCGCACCCCACTGCACCATACCCGGCCTCAGCTACGACACCGACTCTCTCCACGCTCTCAACACCGGCCAAGAACAACGCTGCAACCAGGCTGCCCCGAAACGCACCCACGGACCCTTTACCTGCCGCAGCTGCAGCTTCACCTGCTACAGAACCACCAAACCATCAAGGACCAGACCCAACCACCTCCGCTGCATACTCCTAAACACCCGCTCTGCACGCAGACACGCCATCGAGCTCTGGGACCTGCTCGACGCCACTGCCCCGGACGTAGCCTTCCTGACCAAGACGTGGTGGAACGACTCCTCTGCACCAGACATCGCCATTGCCATCCCAGACGGCTAAAAGATCACCCGCAGGGACCGCGCCAACGGCATCGGAGGAGGAATTGCCATCGTCCACAAGTCCACCCTCAAGGTCACCACCCACGCAGACGACACCCTCAACGCCGCCGAACACCTGCACTTCCGGATCCGCACCGACCTCAACACCACCCTCAGAGGAACGCTCATCTACAGACCCCACGGACCCCGGGCCCAGTTCAGCGACTCCATTGCTGACCTTGTCAGCACCCACGCACTCGCCTCCACGGACTACATCCTCCTCGGGGACCTGAACTTCCACTTTGAGAACAACAACGACGTCAACTCCACCACGCTGATCGGCAACCTCGGCCTCAGACAACTCGTCACTGCACCCACCCACGCCGCCGGCCACACGCTGGACGCTGTCTTCTCCATAAGCACCCACGTCACCTTCAACCACACCACCGAATCCCACTGGACCGACCACCGCTGAATTCACTTCACCTTCAAAAAACCAACCACGCACCACCGCACCCAACAGTTGCCTCGCCGCGGCTGGAGCAAAGTCATCGAAGACCAGCTGCTCACCACCCTCTCCCAGAACCCACCCACCGACCCCACCAACCCAGACGCCGCAGCCTGCAACCTCAGACAGTGGATCGACGACTGTGCCAACACCCTCGCCCCACTGAAGAAACCCTCCAACAGCCACACCAGCAAGAGAGCCACCTGGTTCACAGACGAGCTCCTGGCCTCCAAGCGCGCATGCCGGAAACTGGAGAAGAAATGGCTCCACGAACGTACACCGGACAACCACGCAGCCAACAAGGACACCACCCGCAGACACCAACACCTCATCAGATCAGCCAAGAGGTCCTCCTTCAAAGACCGCCTGGATAACAATGCACACGACAGCAAAGAGCTCTTCCGCATCGTTAAAGAACTATCCAACCCCAGCACCAACACCAACGGCATCCAGCCCTCACAGGAACTGTGCGACTCACTGGCCATCTTCTTCCCCCGCAAGATCGCTGACATCCACAACAGTTTCAACACCACGACCGACCCGACCACGCCAGACTCCACCCCTCCTCCCAACACCAACAACGCCAACCGCCTTACCTCCTGGTCCAACGTCAGCGACGACGAGACACGCAAGGTCATGAACTCCATCCACTCAGGATCTCCGACAGACCCATGCCCACACCACATATTCAACAAGGCAGACGCAGCCATCGCCCCCAACTACGGAAGGTCATCAACATCTCCTTCGAAACAGCGACATTCCCGGAAAGCTGGAAGCACGCCAAAATCAATGCCCTCCTCAAGAAGCCCAAGGCGGACCCTAAGGACCTCAAGAACTTCCGGCCCATCTCCCTGCTCCCGTTCCCGGCGAAGGTCATCGAGAAAATCGTCAACATGCAACTGACCCGCCACCTCGAAGACAACAACATACTGGACCCGTCCCAATCCGGATTCAGACGAAACCACAGCACCGAGACTGCCCTCATCGCCGCCACAGAAGACATCAGGCGCCAATTAGACAACGGCGAAACATCAGCCCTCATCCTCCTGGACCTCTTGGCCGCCTTCGACGTGGTCTGCCATCGCACTCTAAAAACACGCCTCCAAGAAGCCGGTATCCAAGAGAAGGCCCTCGACTGGGCTACATCCTTCCTCTCCGACAGATCCCAGAGCGTCCGCCTCCCACCCTTCCGATCCAAAGCCTCCGACATCATCTGCGGCGTCCCCCAGGGCTCCTCCCTCAGCCCAACGCTGTTCAACATCTACATGGCCCCCCTCGCACAAGTGGCCCGCCACCACAACCTCAACATCATCTCCTACGCCGACGACACTCAGCTCATCCTCTCCCTCACCAAGGACCCTCGCACCGCCAAAACCAACATCCACGATGGAATGAAGGCCATCACCGACTGGATGAGGAGCAGCTGGCTGAAACTGAACTCGGACAAGACGGAGGTCCTCATCCTCGGACCCAACCCCTCGGCCTGGGACGACTCCTGGTGGCCGACCACTCTCGGGACAGCACCGACACCCACCGACCATGCACGCAATCTAGGATTCATCCTCGACTCCTTCCTCTGCATGTCCAAACAGGTCAACGCCGTCTCCTCCTCCTGCTACAACAACCTCCACACGCTTCGCAGGATCTACAAGTGGATCCCGACCGAAACAAGAAGAACGGTGACACAGGCCCTCATCAGCAGCAGGCTGGACTACGGCAACGCACTCTATGCCGGAATACCAGCCAAACACCTACGACGACTACAGCACATCCAAAATGCCTCCGCCCGACTGATCGTCAACATCCCCCGCCACAGCCACATCACCCCCCAGCTGACAACCCTACTCTGGCTCCCCGTCGACAAGAGGATCACCTTCAAACTCCTCACCCACGCACACAAAGCACTCCACAACACCGGACCAGCCTACCTAAACAGGTGACTCAGCTTCCACACCGCCACCCGCCAACTCCCCTCCACCAGCGTCGCACTCGCCGCCGTCCCCCGCATCCAACGAACAACCTCCGGCAGCAGATCCTTCTCCTACCTCGCCGCCAAGATCTGGAACACCCTACCTACCCAAATACGGCAGACCGAAGACATACTCACCTTCAGAAGACTCCTCAAGACCTGGCTCTTCGAGCAGTAGCGAAACTCCCCCCCCCCCTCCCCCTCTCAGCGCCTTGAGACCCTCACGGGTGAGTAGCGTGCTTTACAAATACCATGATTGATTGATTGATTGGCGTGCGTAGGGCGGCCATTTTTGATGATTGGGAATAGCTTTATTATGTTAAGGGCGCATTGAAGAGGACATATTTTGGGAAAAGAAATACGAAGTCTGTCTGAACGCGAGTAAGTTTCTGACAGACTTCGGTCGAAAGTTCAGCAGGAGGTCGTGTATTTGAATTGAAGTGAGCAGCTACGGGAAAGAATTTGAAAATTAAGGTTAGGGTTAGAAAAAAGGAAAGGAGTATATAAAGGATTTATGAACTAGTTTGTTGGAAGGTTTTTAGAGGAAATCTATAAGTTGGTTTTGTTGGAAAGTCATAAAAAAAATGGAAGGTGTTGAAGGAAACACTGAGGAGAGAATGAAGAGCTACATGGAAAAAATGTTTGGGGAGATGTCGGCTTCAATTGATAAAAAAAGAGAGAATACCATGGAGAAAGGTATGTTAAGAAGACAAAGATCAGGGGAAGATGAGAATTTCTGGACCACTGAGGAGATTGATGTGGTTACAGAAGGTTCTAATCAAGGGAGGAAGAAAGCACAAAAAAGAAAAATGATTGAGTCATTAAAAAAAGGGAAAGAACGTAAGGTTCTGAAAGGAATCGCTACAAAGGCGAAGGAGAGCGCAAAAAGGGCGCAAAAAAATAAACATACTACTGTTGCTTGTGATTCAACATCGTCAAGTGGTGATGTTGAGCTTACTTGTAGTTCAGGTATCGAAGATTCAGATGTGGAGGTGATACAGCGCGGAATTTCAAATCCTCCCTTCGTCACAGACCAAATATCACACTAACACATTCACTCAATGCTTTCATTGGTGGGGCCTATAACACCAACACAAACACTTTATCATCCTTGATCTGCTCTTACGGGAGGGATGAGTGTTCCAAACACTGACATGAAAGGAATACCTTATCACCTAAAGGAAATTTATTTACATAACCATACACTAATTATCCTTAGTCCAGCACATCTTAAACCTGAACCTCGAGATATTCCTTCCACTTGGTCGATGGATCAAATTAGTTGAGTTGGAGAAGTGATTTTAATCCTCTTTAATTTACATTCAAATCTTGATCTATTCCCTTTCAATAAATAACCCAACACATTTGCTTGTTAATCCATTATATTGTTTATCTAATTAATGCAAGAATTTAGTTCCATCTAGTAAATGTATTAATTATCACACAAATCACAGAACATTATATTTACCTATTCCGGCTATCGTTCGTCCTCTAAGTCAGCAGCTTTAGTCGTCAGCACGCTACAGTCCCAAAGTTCAAGTCATGGACGAGAAACTTGCAAATATCGATCAATGCCCATAGAATGTTCGGAAATCTGGAGTTCATCAGGAAATTGGGCAGCAATTCAGTCCGTCAAAGATTCAGGGAAAACAGCTGTCCTGCAGTGTCACCGTCCTCTCCGTCAGCATAACGTCAGGAAAAAAAGAAAAGGTTCTGCGCAACTCACTACTCTACCATCATTTATAATAAAATTAACGTCAAAATGTAACATTTGCTTAGTTTGGGATCTTCTGATTGGTTGGTTAAGATCGTCCGTTTCAGTTTCCCAAAGTCTATGATGTCACACCGTCAGGCATGATCCATCTGATTATTAAAATTGTCCATTGTCAAAGCTCTTGGCAGAAGTTCAGTCGTGACCTTGTTCGGGTACATAGAGTGTAGGTCATCTTGAGGCCACTGGTACAGGAGCTTGGGACATGGGCACTCGGTCTGAAACCTCGTGGAATGGTAGCTGTTCCGTCGCGTGTGTCGGTCGGCCATTTTGTCTTAGGCCCAATCGGTCAACTTAAGCAAAACAAACACAAAAAGCAATTAAAACATGGAAATAACTAATAAAATGTTTAACCCTCACTAATTCCCCTATGTGTATGTAATTATCTAGCATAATAGCGACATTTAAAGCGTTTATATTCACCCAATGATGTCATCTGGTGCAACTTACAATTACATAGTTGATTAGCAACCCGCACACCTTTTTGTTCAATGTTCTATTCAATTAATCCTTTTGGGGTGCAAACCTGGAGAGTGCCCTGTCCCATGGCACGAAGGAATATAGCATACGTGGCCGCAATAGGGGTGGAGTTAGTTGATATTTAAATGGGGTTGGTGAAACTGACTTTTCAAACAGGCAGTATCCATGTCAGCCGCTCTATACGATAAATTAAGATTTTTTAAGGTAGGCAACGACGGGTGCGGCATTGTGGAGGTGTTGGATGCTTTACATTTTGACCCTTAATCGTGTCGCAACATGATTTCATTATTATTTCTCTGCATTGTTATTTTATTTGTATTGTGGGGGGTAGTATTCAGTATACAATCAAATGGGACGATTGTGTTTCGATATTATATTCATCACAGTGTTTTTGCTATTGAATTGGTTAACGGTTTAGACTTTGATAGACTTTATTAATTTAAAAATCATTTGAAATTGTGCTTTTTCGAGGTCATTTTGACTTGTGGTCTCTTCCATGTTTTACAGTTACCCCTGACGAAGGGCGAGAAGCCCGAAATGCATTGGGTCAAATTACTTCATGATTAATGGATTCTTTCGACATGCTGTAACTAAGGCTATTCAGCATATTACATGCATTTGAAAATCGAAATGACCAACTTCACATGCAAAAGATTTCAATAAAATGTGGATAAATCGAATGAACTTTAGTTGAACGATGATTTTTTCATCTACTACGTGGTGTCGCAACCTGGGACTGATACGCAATTGTGCATCAGCATCATGCAACTTACAATTACGTCACAAAATCAACATATATCATGCAATATTATATTTTTCTAGTATTAGTATGCGTACGTATATTACTTTACAAATTAATGTGTAATTCATACATTAGTATGGTTGATTAAGTATCACTCAGAACGCATTAATATTATTACAATTAATAGATTATTCTAATTAGTATGAACATGCAGAAATGGGGGGGGGTATACAACATTTTGTACTACCCGCTCCATCAATCCCCCCTTTGGTGATTATATCACCACACCATCAAAATTTTGTATTTCTTTTATGGAGTTTCAAAGTGATTTCTTGCTTTTATTCATAACTCAGTTTCCCCTGTCTCTTCTCTTTTCGCTGACTTATACATACTCTCCTTAACTTCCTCTAATTCTATTTCTTCAAATTCTCTCTCTTGTTTCTTATCTTTTCTCCTTAAATTGTCTGACTTTTATTCTTTTATCGACAGATACACCCTAATCTTATTATTAATACTATGAAAATCACACAGGTTAATGGAAATAAAATTTTACCTAAAAATATACTACCTAAATTTATTAAGAAAGCTGATATTTTCTTTCCAATTTTTTCCCAAACACCTTCAACCTCCAGTGGTGCAATTTTGTCATGCAATTCAGTTATACTTTTAATGTAAATTTTCAAATCTTTACTTTCGTCTGGAATGTAAGTACAACAATGTTGAACTTTCAGCATTCCACAGACTCCACCCTCTTTTGCCAATAATATATCAAGGGCAAGTCGATTTTGCATGACCATGGCAAGCATGGCAACCATTTCAGTGTTCACCAATAAAAATCCTACAGCGGTGCTTGTTGACAAGCGATCCACTACTGTTGAAAGCCTTCTAATTTTGTTTGCATTTAGAGATATTCCCACTGCTGGTATCAATGCTCCAAAGATGTCACCCATAATTTCTGACCAAGATTCTCTCTTACTACGTGCTAAATACCTACCTAAACTATGTACACCATCTTCTCCTCTATCCATATAAAAAATCTTCGGAAAAACCAGACCTACATAACATGTGCCATACTAATGGTCTGGCAAACGATAATATGCCCTGTTCCCGCAAATGAAATATAACCCAGGAAAAACTGGATCTTTTCCACCTTTAAATCCCCATCCACCCATGATTCGGTATGTATCATGGCACTCACTATTACCTACAAAATAATTATCATATGCAGTTTGATTCCTTCTAATACACAATTTACCTTTCTGAGGCCAATCTAAAGCCATAGTTGGACTAGCTTCACCTTTCAAGTGTTTTTCCATTTCTACATCCCAGACTGTCTTCTCCACCTTTCCTTCAGATGCCTTTCTTTGCATTTTCAGTCTCCTTTCTTCAACCATATCTAAAAATGTATTTTCCTCTTTCTTTAAACTGCAAGTCAAATTGTTTTTAAATATATATTCTAATGTTAGTTCTTTAGTCTCTAAGAAAAATTCACCTAATACCTTTGCAGGTTTTACCTTGTTTAGCTTGTTAATTGATGGTACTTGTGAAAATATGTTATCTTCATCTGAAAAATAATACTCTAATTCCCCTGTTTGATCAAATAAACTAGCTATTACACTACATGTTATTCCATAAGTTACTGGAAGGTGTTGATAAGTCACTCCCTCCGATACAGAAGCAGGTAACTGCATACAAACGTAGCAGTCCCTTACGTCCATTGTCTTTACATATTCATACAACAATTTCGAAAACACATTATTAGAAAAATCGGTTATAGACCTGTCTTTATGTAAATAGTTTTTATCTATTCTAGTCAGAACTACCTTTTGAATCTTTTCTATATGAGTTTTGTTTTCACTATGTCCTTCTATTGTATCTATAGTAACCTTAAATGAGATCAGGAGAGCAAGTATGCTCCACAGAAGCATTAGCAATCCTGTACAACAATAACACATTTTACACCATCTTCTCAAAAATATACATATACCCTTTCTACTATCTGTGTTTGCCATTTTTGTTAAAATGGACAGTGTCTTTTGACTTAGCCTCTTCTACTTCACAACTAGTTTGTCTAACCCAAGGCTCTAAGCACCTACTTGGTTCTATCAGTTTTTGTCTTTTTCCGTATTTTATTATCTTTCCATTAGCAACTTTCTGGTCTCATTCAGTTTGGCATCTCATCATCTTTTACTTTTCCCTCATGATCTGAATACAGAATGTCCTGAACATCCGCTTCTTCTCCAATATCGGACAAGATAACTGTCAGGATTTCCGATTCTTCATCTTCCTCAACCACTTCTGGTACAAGCACCTCTGGATTTCCTTGGCTATCCGCCTCTTCTTTTACTTCAGGCAGGGCCACATACGTCCATTCTGGTGACTTATACTTCTGGTTTGGTTTTCTTGTTCTTTTGCTTTCTTTAATTACAATGGTTTCTTCGTCTTTTGATTTCTCCTGACTCGTCACTTCATTTACCTGTTCAGCCCTTGGTGAATTTACTCGTGTCAGTCGATATCGCAATCTTTTTATTTTATTCGGCCAAACGTCGTCTTTTGCTGCTCTTTTCAATTTACTTCCTTTATCATTCTTTTCAGTTCTCCAAGCTCTCTTTCTTAGAACTCGACCTTCAGGTACTTTATCTTAGCTTTCCTCTGACTCTGTTTCAACTTGCTTTTTACTCTGAACAGCTTCTTTTTCCACCACTTCTTTTGTTTTCCCTACTTCTGTTCCTCCTCGTATCTCCGGCACGCAATCTTCCTGCTGACTACTTGTCCCTACTTCTAACTGGATGTTGGAGTTCCCTACACCTCCTCGGGGGTCTTCAGCAGTAATCTTCCCCTCTCTCTCTGTATCTGGCACCTGTCCATCTAAATGTGTTATTTCAGGTGGAATTTCTCTCAATCTTTCATCTGGAACTTCTTTCAGTAATTTCTTTTATTGTCTCTTCACTGTCTTTTTCTTTGTCTTTCCCTTGTCTTTTTCTAGAACATTGAGTTCCTTGTTCAGTCTCTGAATCTGAGCTGGTATCAGAAATGTATAACCTTCTTCTCAGGGAAATACTTCTGGGGACAAATGTTAGACTTGGTTTTGATTCCCCCCTTTCAGGGTTTTCTTTTGTTTTTGGCTCTCCGTCATCCGATTCAGTACTGGATTCTGATTCATCAAAATACTCCTTTTCTGTGCTATCCGCTGGATCTGGAATTCTCAATATATGACTTGCATGAATCCAGTTTTTCAGTCCAGCACACTTTACAGCTGTTGTTGTGGTCAAGATGACATGTCGTGGTTTTCCCCACCTTGGTACCAAACAGTTTCTTCTTCTGTGTATTTTTATTCTCACCCAGTCCCCTGGGCTCAGATCATGGGCTTGCTTCTTTTCGAGGGTGGTGGCATCCGCTCCAACCTAATGAAACACTGTGTCAGCCAGGCTTTTACAGTATTCCAACACCATGTCATCAGTTATAGTCATCAGCTTGGTGACTAGTATGAACACATGTCGCATCGCCCGTCCCATGATAATTTCATGGGGGCTCAACCCTGTAGTTCTGTCTGGAATTGATCTAATAGTCATGAGTACCAGAGGCAAGACATCAGGCCATTTCATACCTGTGGCTAAACACATTTTCCCTATCCTGTTTTTGATAGTACCATTCATCAGTTCCACCACACCAGAAGCTTCTGGGCGGTAGGCACAATGTAGTTTTTGCCGTACATTCAATGCTTCACAAATCAATTTTATGGTCTCATTATGGAAATGTCCTCTTCGGTCTGAATCAATTGTTACTGGCAATCCGAATCTAGGAATAAATTCCCTCAAAAGTAATTTAGCCACTGTCATTCCATAATTGCTTCTTGTTGGGAAAGCTTCTACCCATCTAGAAAACATATTAGGCATCTCTGACAAAGACTTTCTGCTACAAGTCTGAATTTTGCATTGTACCAGGTCTGCTTAAATGACCTGATCATAGCATCTCTCCCTATGTGTCCCTGACCATGATACATCCGTGCCGTGGCAGACATCATGCTATCAGGCATAACTGGTCTTCCATCTCGATAGACCCACACATGATCCTTCTCTCTTGGTGCACATCCTGCTTTTACCCACTGCTTCATTTCCTCATCTCCTGCTTCTTCCTGTAATTGTCTCACTTCTTCTCAGGTACCTGTGGTAAATAAAATTCCTTTACCTGGACTGAATTTGATACGGAATCATAATAAGATAGCTCAGTAAAATGAGAGGCAGAATCCGTGATATTAGAGGTTCGGAATGGGCTTTATTCCAGTGATCGATTATAATCGGATGCTCCAAGTTCCATCACCACGGGGGTTCAGGAAGTGAAGTACATACTTTATTGACAAGAAGTAACTTTTATAGTACATACATTACAATGAAGCGAATGCAGTAGGCGTAACAATTGATAAGGAAATTGACGTTTTACCTGCGTAACCGAAAATGGGTGTAATAAGGAGTAAAAAGGAACATAATTGGTTATGATGTCATACATAGGTGGATCTATAAGATAATACTTGGCATAGATGCGCGCGCAGCAACATGACGTGTAATTGACGTGTAACTAGGGGGTGAAGGGGACTTGACATTAGCTCTACATGTGGAGACGAAAAGTCTGGGGGGTCAAGTCAACCTAATCCCAAATCATATCTAACATCCTATGTTTAAAGAACTATGTTATCCACAAAAGAAGGACTCTCGGACAGAATCTATTCTATACTGACTGTGCGTGCGTGTACAAGCGTCTAAGTGTCTACACTGAATGCGAGGGGGTAGGAATTATTCCATGGTAACAGGGCTATGAATTACTTGCATGAGGACAGAGAAGCCGGGCCTTTTGCTTGGTAACTGGAAGAATGTTTACTTAAACTACTAGGCAGGAATGCATCGGCTGAGGGGGAAGCAGATAATTCGAAGGTGAAATACAGTTCTTGGCAGAGAATAGGCTAATGTCAGGCTTCGTGAGCCGCGCAGAGAATGAGACAAAGTTCATGGTCACAGATGCAGGCTCAGACTGAAGGTTTCAGAGGCAGAAGGCAAGAGGAGTTTGATGACAGAATCAGGGCCTACTTGCCTGGACTGTAAAATGGCATAAGTGAACCATATAAAGCCGGTGGCCTTTCATATTTAGGAATGGAATATCCGGCCTATTCATGGCGGATCTGACAGAGGACATGTTGACGGTGGACGCACATGTATTTGCGTCTTCATAACTGGAACTGGAGGGAACATACATGTACTTGTGACATGCACATAGAACCGTTGGGGTCCAAGATAGGGGACATAACTGACCAGAAAAATCCATATTTCCACATTCCCTCCTTGTCCCCTACTTGCCCGTTAAGAGATATCAATCTTCATCAATCCATTGATCTGTTCAGATAGCATCATTTGTTCTTCTTTCTTCTTCCGTGACGAATGAAATCTTGATGGTGGAATACACGATGTGGTACACAGACCACAGATCGCTGGTCCACATTGTAGACATAGACAGCAACTGAATAGTATGAGAAGGCCAATACCTAGGAAGGATAAAACTCTCCATCCCCAGGCTGATATCACATTCCAAAACCAACCGGACCAAGTCCAAGTGCCTGGGTTCTGGTGTATCTGGTTTACAATCTTATGAAGGCGAGTGATGGCTTTATATACAGATGGCGAATTTTCTGGTATGAATACGCAGCAGCTTGATCCGATGACCCTACAAGCTCCGCCCCTATCAGCCAGGGTGACGTCAAGGACAAGACGATTTTGAAGCACAACAATCCGCATAGCAGACTGCTCTTCCGTTAAATTGCCTAAGGCGGAAATAGTCTCATTCACTACTGCTTCAAGGGTTCTAGTTAATCTACGTATCAGCTTACTATTAGTAACAGTACCTATATAGGGAAAGATGCCTTTATTAAAATCTACATACTTGTCCCATGCCGTCTCAGTGTAATCGACAATGGGGAGATCTCTCCGCTCTCTGTTGTGTACCAAATGAATATTTCTGTAATAATCAGGAGGAGCTAGGAAAACAGGTGGCAAAAGGAATGCAATGTAGCAGGTACCATCCCAATCTAGAGGTAGACGCATATATGCAGTCTGACCACATACAAAGTAGGAGTGGCGAGAAGCTCTAAATGAAGATTTGCCTTGATCACTGAATTCTACTATAGTAGTGCATTTACTATGGCCCATATGTATGGAACCAACCTTTCTTACACACAATTCACCCTTCGCTGGGAATACTGACATGGTGGGTAAGACTAGTTCAATTTCGGATACGACATTTAGAATCATGAGGTTAGGTGTAAAATTACCTAATCCATATACTTCATTTTCTAGATCAGTTCCTGTTCTTTTAGGGCGACCCTCCTTGTCAGGGTAGCAGACCTTGAGTAAAACTAGGTTCAGGTTTCCCCATACCCAATGATCTTGGTAAACTGCTGTGTCTGAGTCTATGGAATTAATTAAACTAAACCATGCTCCACAGGAGCCATTATGTGTAAATGGATGTGGAAAGAAAGGCAGGACTCCTTCATAATTCTGATAGGGAGGGAGTCGGCCACACACCCAACAATTGGTGGCATTACTAGTCTGATGGGAATGATGTAACATACTAATGAAAGTGTTATTGCGCAGCGCAAGTCTATAAGACAATTCATGCGGAGGTAAGTCACTAAAAGAATGTTCAGCAGTAACATTATAAACATGTCTAGAAATAGGGTAATATATGTGCAACAATATACTTGTAATAATTATTAAAAGACTCAATAAAAACAGAATTAATAATGTCACTATGCAGTGGCTACGCAGTGATTTACAATACGCCTGTCGTTTCAACATTTTCCGGGTATTTTCTCTACTCAGGTCCAAGGGATACATGTCAGAGACAATTCAACCGCTTCACCTTGGAGAGGACTTAAACAATCAAATTGCTCGACTTGTTGGGCCTAAGCTTTAGTTTGTAGTTTTCAGAGTCATTCTGTTCAACAAAAGGAAGTTTTGAATCAGTCTGTGAGGGAGTGCAGGGCACAATGTCTATATCCGAGGATAGTCCATGAAATTTCTTGATATGACTTGAATGAATCCAGCCCTTGCGGCCCTCGATCTTCACGGCTGTCCTTGTGGTGAGCAGAACCAACTTGGGTGTCTTCCACCTGGGCTCCAGCTGAGTCTTCCGGTCGAAATTTCTCACAAATACAAAATCACCCGGAACAACGTCATGGGGTTTCACCTCAGTGTTGTCGGGAAAGGCTGCAGCTACCTGTGAACGACAAGATTGTAGTGCAGACATCAAGGAAGCCAAGTAATCTGTCAGCATATTACAGTCAATATCAGTTATTTTGCGTGGCATAGGCGTCCCCCACATATTCGGTGGTCTGCCGAAGATCACCTCATACGGGGATAGCCCTGTTCGAGAGTGTGCTACCATTCTCATGTAAAAGAGTGCAACTGGTAACGCTACTACCCAGTCGACACCTTTCTCTCTGCATATTTTGGACATTCTGATTTTCAGTATCTGGTTATGTCTTTCTACGAGACCTGCTGCCTCGGGGTGTCGGACACAGTGGAATTTCCACTGATATCCTAACAGAAGTGAGACGTGTTTCATTAATTCGGATGAGAACGGCTGGCCGTTATCTGAGTGAACAACACGTGGTAAACCGTATCGTGGGAAGAATTCTCGAACCAACTGTTTGGCAGTAGTCGGGGCAGTGTAATCTGAAACCGGGTATGCCTCTGTCCAACGGGACAAAGCGCAGACAACTACAAGAACATATTTGAATCCTCGACATCGTTCCATCTGGATATAGTCCATCTGGAGTACTTCAAAAGGGTGATTAGGAGGATGAAATCCACCCTGTTCTACGGGAACGCTTTTTCCTGGGTTAAACTGACAACAGATCATACAGGTACGGACCTTTTGTTTGGCTGCTGCTCGTAAATGTTTATTGAACCAAATGTGTTGAATGCTGTCTAGCATAGCTTTTTCTCCTAGATGTGCTGGACTATGTATAGTGTTAATTATAACTTGGAGCATTGAATCAGGAAGGAACCATACAGACTTTTCCTTCATCATCCATCCTTGGTCCGTTTGGATCCCTCCTAATTCAGTCCATTTCTTTATTTCGTCTGGTGTAGCATGTGACTGTATGTCAATTACGTCAAGAGTAGGATCTTTAACTGTCATACAATGTGTCGGTGTCGGGACTATTGTCTTTGTCATGTCGGGGGTTTGAGTTTGAGCAGTCTGTTTAGCTGTTCTGTCGGCTAGATCATTGCCTTGGGAAATGATATCAGTAACCTTCGTATGAGCCTTACATTTCATAATTGATATTGCAGTGGGTAGATGTATTGCATCTAATAAGGCATGAATGAGGGGTCCGTGCTGAATGTGGGCACCGTGAGAAGTTAAATAACCTCTCTCTCGCCACAGCACGCCGAAGTCATGTACAACTCCGAATGCATAACGTGAATCAGTGTATATGTTGACTTTTTTATTCGTGGCTTCAATACAGGCTTGTGTCAGAGCGATGAGCTCTGCGGCTTGAGCTGACAAAGTATTTATACGATTAGTTTCAATGACTTCAGTATCTGTTGTGACTGCGTAAGCGGCCACTAACTCTCCTGTACTTGTTCTCATACATGAACCATCTACATACAATGTCAGGTCTGGATCTGACAATGGGACATCGGTTAAGTCTTGTCTGGGTTTCGTCGTTATCGTAATAACTTCAATACAATCATGAGCTAGTGGGTCTGTTCCGATTACGGGTAAAAGTGTGGCAGGATTCAATGTGTTACAGCGTCTGATTTCTATATGTGGCTGAAACAATGTAAGTTCGTATCCTGTAAGTCGCGCTATAGTCAAGTGTTGTGTTTGCGTTCTATTCACAAGAACCTCTACTGCATGTGGTACTTGAACTGTCAATGGATGTCCTAACACTATGGCATCGCTTTGTCTGATTGCTAAAGCTGTCGCTGCCACTGATTTCAGGCATGCAGGTAAAGCCTGAGCTACGGGATCTAATGTACTAGAAAAATAAGCACATGGTTTGTGTGCTCCTGCTTGTTCCTGTGTGAGTACTGACAAGGCAGTACCTTCGCGTTCTGTAACAAAGAGTGTAAACTGTTTTCTGTAACATAGCGTTGCTAAAACGGGTGCTTGACATAAAGCTTTCTTTAGGCTTTCAAAAGCTTGTGTGTGTTCCTGAGTCCAAGGGAGAACAGTCGGTGTGGCTGCCTCCTGTGTGGTTAACTGAATGAGTGGTTTTGCTAGACATAAGCACCATAAGCACATGGTTTGTGTGCTCCTGCTTGTTCCTGTGTGAGTACTGACAAGGCAGTACCTTCGCGTTCTGTAACAAAGAGTGTAAACTGTTTTCTGTAACATGGCGTTGCTAAAACGGGTGCTTGACATAAAGCTTTCTTTAGGCTTTCAAAAGCTTGTGTGTGTTCCTGAGTCCAAGGGAGAACAGTCGGTGTGGCTGCCTCCTGTGTGGTTAACTGAATGAGTGGTTTTGCTAGAAATGCGTACTGAGGGATCCACTGCCTGCAATATGACGTGAGGCCTATGAAAGCTCGTACTTCCTTTTGTGTCTTGGGTATTGGCATGTTAGCTATTAACTGAATGCGGTCGGGTGTAAGCTGCCTTCCCTCCTTGGACAGCGAGTGTCCAAGATAAATAACTCGCTGGACACAGAATTGCAGCTTAGAAGGGGACACCTTGTGCCCCTTTTCGGCTAGAAATTGTAAAACTGTCAGTGATGCTGTTTCACATTCCGGTTCGCTTCTCGCGGTGATCAGCAGATCATCGACGTATTGAAGCAAGGCAGTGTTAACTGGCATGTGGATACTGTCAAGTTCTCGTTTCAGTGCTTGGCTATAGATGCTGGGGCTTTCTGTAAATCCTTGAGGTGCGCGTGAGAATTTAAAGCTACGCCCATTTAAACTAAATCCGAACAAATATTGACTTTCCGGATCTATTGGGACGCTGAAAAAGGCATTCTTGAGATCAATTACAGTAAAGAATGTTGCTTCGGAATCAATAGCTGTCAATAATGACGAGATATCTGGGACCACAGGAAATTGTGGCACAATGCATTTGTTTAACTCGCGCAGGTCAATAACCAATCGATATACTGGCGGGGCTGTAGGATCTGTTCGTTTAAGAACCGGAATTATCGGTGAATTACATACATTGGAGTCTGTTTCTACAACTACTCCTTGGGCAATTAGCTCGTCAATGATTTGTAGTAAAGCCACTACAGCATCTGGTGGTAACTTGTATTGTCGCATTCGTGGTAGCACCACTCCTGCCTTTAGTGTGACTCGATATGGTGTAATATTCATGCAACCAACATCAGTAGGGCCTTGTGCCCATAGATGTGTAGGTAAAGTCTGCAGTCGGGGATCCATGTCTCTAGACACATAGTGACCTTTAAAATCACGTAAAAACAACCTTACTCCTTCCGGAGAACAACATATTATGGCTCCTAGGGCTTTCAACGTTTTTATTCCTAACAAGTTTTCTGGACATGATTTAGTAAGCAATAAATCTGTAGTTCGGGTCAGAGGTCCTATCGTAAGTGGAAGAGGCTGTGATACTTCATTAACAATAGGTTTTCCTGAAAAACCAAGGGAAATATTCTGAGAGCCTGAGAGGGGTGCCCCTGGAACTTCACTACGTTTTATAGTTGTTCGACTTGCCCCTGTATCGAGTAAAAATTTTCTATCTTGACCTAATAATTCACTATGTACATAAGGTCCTTCTTGATCTACAGGAATCTCGATAAGGGGTAAGTCAACTTCCCTCTCTAGGCTAGTTCATGCGTAACGCTGATACTCAGGATATTCATACTGTGCAGTCTGATACATTTGTCGTGTTGTTGTCTGTGTGGCAGCAACAGGCAACGGTGGTGCAGCTGGCACAAACTGTATTGGCTGTTGTGCGGCTGGCATGGCCTGGGCATGCTGCATAGCTCCTTGTTCATTCTGATCTTGTCTGAGTGGCCGTGATCTTTCTTGTGTTTTACCTATGGCGATATTATGTTTTAAAACTGGACAATCGTGTACGTAATGACCTGGCTTTTTACAATAATTGCATGTCCCTTTTACAGGTCCTGCTGAATCGGAATGTGTCATACCCTTTTTATGTCCTTCAGCTGGAACTGTCTGGGAAACTAGCATTTTCATTTTTGTGTCTTTCATGCGTCTGTGTTCATGTTCTTGTTCCTCTCTAATTCTATTGTGATGGTACTGTAACATTTGTAACATTTGTGATGGGGTGTTACCTTGCCAGGTACTCTCGAATTTTAATACTCTGTTCTTTACTGGGGGCAGGGCATTTTCTACTAATTTTGTTACAAACAGATGCGGGTATGATTCGCTACTTGCTTTTATGCCACTATTTATACCAAAACATTTCTCGAATCGGGCATAGTAATCACTAGTGTCTTCATCTTGCTTCTGTTTACAGGCTGAAATTGTACCCCAATCTTCCTTTTTCGTAGTTAATAAACGTGGCAGTACCTGTACTAGTAGACCTGGTAGTGCTTTAGTTTTGTCCCCAAGCCCCGAACCTGGACCTCGGGCCTTTTCTTCTGCTTCTAATGCTGACCATTCTATCTTTTGGTCTCCTACCTCCCACTCTTTTTCCTTGAGTTTCTCATAAATGCCAGCAGGCATCAACACCTTTAATATTGTCATAATGTCGGGGTAGGTATACTCTCCCATGAGTAACATGTCTTTAATTTCTCGGTGAAAACCCGCTGGATCTTTGTCATGACTGGGTACCACTTTCTTCATTTGTAACAGTTCTATTTTTGATATGGGCGTATATACAAATACGCGCCTAAACTCGTTGTCCTCGCCTTTTATTGGGTGCACTTCTCGTAAGGGATTCTGTCTGTCCATGTGATACGTGGTTCTTTCCTTGCCGGGCAATGAGACATGCTCTGAGCATACAAAAAGAATATACTGCTTTCTTGATTCTAGAATTTCTTTAATTAATTTAGTACCTGGACCTCTCCATTTATTCATAAGCAATTCAGTCAATATGTCAGGTAAGGGACCAGGGTCCGAATGCTGACTCCGATATAGTATAATGAGTTGTTGAATCATATAAATCCCAGCTAACCTCTGTTCATCTGGGGTGAGATTCAAAAATGTGCGTACTACTGTATCGTCACTATATTTTCCTGGACTGTCCACCCAATGGACAGCTGCCCTGGCTAAATCTTGTTCATCCATAGAATCGAGAAAATGATAACCCCTTCGTTCTCGGAGTAGTTTGTCGGCGGTTTGGAACGAATGCTCGTTAGACCTTATATTAATTATAGGTATTTGGAAATTCCTGTTATTATCTGGACATATCGGACGTATTGAGTCAGTATGACATCTAGTCTGATCCCTATTACAAGATCTTCCTCTACCTACATAGGCTATGGTGTCCGACTGTTCTGCGGGCAGTCCTGACCCTTCTTCCTCGCTTTGTTCGAACTCGTCTGCCTCTAATCTCTCTTCGTGTAGGCGTTCTATTTCTTTACGGATCTTTCGGCACATGGCTATTATACAATTTTGCTTATCGTGTCTCCCTTCTGATATATTCTGGCTCCATCTTGTAAGAATTTGCATTGCATCCGGGTCTACCCCCGGTCGGTCTTGATTTCTGATCACACAGTTTATGAGGAAACGTAACAGTTCCCCCTGTATCTCTACTTTCTGGTATTCCATAGCTCTGTTAATACATTCTGGATCTCGCCCTGTTTGGACAAAATGATATATTTTATCTAGATGCGCAGTCATTCCTGGTAACTTCGCTAAATACACTGCGGCTCGTCTGATACGCAATGATGCCAGGATCATTTCGTCCTCTTTACCGGGTACCGGGTCATATCTACAATCTATAAGAAGTTCCTTAAGCGCACGGTCACTTACGAATTTGGGTGTACGTGAATGCGCTGACTCTTGAAAAGTAAGTTTATTTATTCTAGGTGGCGTAGAAAAAATATTGGTAGCACCTCCCGTGGCCCCATCTGGGGCGTCGGGTGTGAAAGGATTCGTCGAACGTGACACAGCAACTATAGGTGTGGACACAGCTATAGAAGTACCTGTAGGAACAGATGCAGAAACAGATGTGCTTGCCGGAACTTGTGACTCGATTTGTTGCTGTAGGGATACGGGTGCTGGATCTTGGCGTTGGACCTCCCTGGTATGCGGTCTATGTGGGGCGGAATTAGCATACTCGGGAGCTGCATCATCTAAATATGAGGAAAGAAAAACATCTTCTGCGGTTCTAGGATGCCCCTTAGGATGTACCTTGATTGGGAATAATGGGGGTGGCAAGTCTTTCGGTATCTCTGGAGTAGCCTTAGGTAATCCTTCGGCTAGAAGGGGATACATACCATTCATGAGGGCATTTCTTTGTCTATCTACTTGTTCTGATTTCACTCGGATACCTTCCTCAATTAATAGATTTTCTCGAACTTTGTTTGAACTTTCTTTACTCTTCTCTTCCTGTCTACGTGCTTTTTCCGTACGTCTATGAGATTCTTTACGCCATAACTCAACGGCGTCTTTCTGTGACTGTCTGACTTTCCTTTTCCATAACTCTTCCTCGACTTTCATGATGCATTCTGCATCCCAGGTCCCCGCTGCGGGCCACCTCTGACTTTCTGGTAATCCCTTGGTGTAGTCTACCCATAAATCAAGAAATAATATAGCGTCTAAGCCATGTTTGTGATACATGAAGTGCCCTGGAGTATCCCTAGGAGGAATAGGGACGGCTTCTTCGAGTACCCCTTTTCTAGTAGTGATCTGTCTTAATTTCGAAAAGAGCGGCATATTGACAACTGATCCGATACTTAATCTTGAACACACTTAATACAAAAGCACACTAATGAACAACCATTCATACCACAATATGCAGGACGTTTAACGCATTAAACATTAAACATTAAACATTTTTAACCTTTAAAATAAACAACAATGATGATCGTCTGCATAACTGATCACCAAGTATAATTCTTTGACAATAACTAGATACTTCGGAATACTTGATATACTGCTAAACAGTACAGATACACTGCTAAAACAGTGCAGACCGGATTTGTGTACCCAAACCCGTCTTGACCGGCACAACCTATGTGCACGTCAGAAATGCCTCCCCAGTAATGGTACTCACCGGGTAGCTTCGGAAACAGAAGGCCTCGGTAACTTGAACTTGAACCGGACTGGACTCGACTCGACTCGTCGGAAACTGGGCTTGACTTCGAACTGGTGGGTCTCTGTATACCTCGGATCTTGCTCTCTCAGCTAGGCTCTGGTCGGGATACTTCGCACTTCTCACCGCCTCGTCTGGGTGTTGATCGCAGTCTCAGTCGCCCCCGCTTGACCGGAGGGAGATACAGGAAATCCTGCTGGTACGCGTAATTGTCCGTCCAGCTGTGGCAGGAGACCGGGCCTGCAACTCACCGCCGGCGCGTGAGATGAGAAAGTGTCCCTGTTCGGGCGCCATCATGTGGTAAATAAAATTCCTTTACCTGGACTGAATTTGATACGGAATCATAATAAAATAGCTCAGTAAAATGAGAGGCAGAATCCGTGATATTAGAGGTTCGGAATGGGCTTTATTCCAGTGATCGATTATAATCGGATGCTCCAAGTTCCATCACCACGGGGGTTCAGGAAGTGAAGTACATACTTTATTGACAAGAAGTAACTTTTATAGTACATACATTACAATGAAGCGAATGCAGTAGGCGTAACAATTGATAAGGAAATTGACGTTTTACCTGCGTAACCGAAAATGGGTGTAATAAGGAGTAAAAAGGAACATAATTGGTTATGATGTCATACATAGGTGGATCTATAAGATAATACTTGGCATAGATGCGCGCGCAGCAACATGACGTGTAATTGACGTGTAACTAGGGGGTGAAGGGGACTTGACATTAGCTCTACATGTGGAGACGAAAAGTCTGGGGGGTCAAGTCAACCTAATCCCAAATCATATCTAACATCCTATGTTTAAAGAACTATGTTATCCACAAAAGAAGGACTCTCGGACAGAATCTATTCTATACTGACTGTGCGTGCGTGTACAAGCGTCTAAGTGTCTACACTGAATGCGAGGGGGTAGGAATTATTCCATGGTAACAGGGCTATGAATTACTTGCATGAGGACAGAGAAGCCGGGCCTTTTGCTTGGTAACTGGAAGAATGTTTACTTAAACTACTAGGCAGGAATGCATCGGCTGAGGGGGAAGCAGATAATTCGAAGGTGAAATACAGTTCTTGGCAGAGAATAGGCTGATGTCAGGCTTCGTGAGCCGCGCAGAGAATGAGACAAAGTTCATGGTCACAGATGCAGGCTCAGACTGAAGGTTTCAGAGGCAGAAGGCAAGAGGAGTTTGATGACAGAATCAGGGCCTACTTGCCTGGACTGTAAAATGGCATAAGTGAACCATATAAAGCCGGTGGCCTTTCATATTTAGGAATGGAATATCCGGCCTATTCATGGCGGATCTGACAGAGGACATGTTGACGGTGGACGCACATGTATTTGCGTCTTCATAACTGGAACTGGAGGGAACATACATGTACTTGTGACATGCACATAGAACCGTTGGGGTCCAAGATAGGGGACATAACTGACCAGAAAAATCCATATTTCCACATACCCACAATGTTAGTAAACATCAAAGAACAAGAAATCACTTCCTTCTCCTTGGCCCGGTTTATGGAATTCTGATTACGTGCGCAGTATTGAGCCATGTCGTTGGCATATTTATTGCCAGTGGCGATGTAATCACCACTTTGACTGTGGGCAGCACACTTCACAACAGCCAATTGCCTAGGCAGCTGTATCGCCTCAAGCAAGTTTCCAACCACTTCAGCATTCTTAATGGGAGTTCCACTTGATGTCAAAAACCCTCTCTGCAGCCATATTTGACCGAAGTTGTGTACGACTCCAAAACCATACTGGCTGGCAGTTATCACAGTCACTTTCACATTTTTCCCAATCTTGCATGCTGTAGTCAAAGCAACAAGTTCAGCTATTTGGGTCGATTTTACTCCTTTCAGGTAGGACACTTCCATCACTGCTGCAACTGTGCATACCGCATATGCTGCACTCAACACTCCATCATCTGTTCTCAAACAAGACCCATCTACAAACATGACAAAATCACTTTCTGGTAAAGGTACATCTTTCATGTCAGGTCGTGGTTTTGTACAGAAATCGAGTACATCCAGACAGTCGTGATCTGCTTCATCTCTGACTTCTACATTCTCAGCATCAAGCAGCAATGTTGAAGGATTCACATTCAAACATCTCACAAGACTTACATTCGTTGCACCTAATATGACTTTCTCATACTTAGTCAGCCGACTGTGTGTCATATACTGAGTACGACTCCTTGTTAAAAGGAGTGCCACATCATGAGGTACAAACACTTTCACAGGATATCCCATTACAATTCCTTCACTCTGCCCCAAACTCCGGCAGGTAGCAGCCACTGCTTTCAAACACCCTGGTAGGGCTACAGCTACTGGGTCCAGCATTGATGAGAAATATGCAATTGGTCTCCTCAGTTTTCCATGCTTCTGTATTAGAACAGAGAGTGCACATCCATTCCTCTCACTGCAGTACAACTCAAACTCTTTCTCATAATCAGGCATACCTAATGCAGGTGCTTCACACAACCCATCTCTCACTCGTTTAAAAGCTGCCAATTCTTCTTTGTTCAAATCAATGGGATCTCTCACATCACTTCTTGTCAATCGTACCAGAGGTTTTGCAATCAACGAAAAATTGCTGATCCACTGACGACAGTATCCAACCATTCCAAGAAACATTCTCACCTCTCTTTGGGTCATGGGTACTCTCATTCCTTTTATGATCCTGATTCTGTCTATTGTTATCTTTCTCAGTCCCTTTTCGATATTGTGGCCTAAATATTGTACTTCTTTCTTGCAAAATTGTAATTTTGATGGTGACACTTTAAGTCCTCCATCTGCCAGATGATTCAGCAAGGCTATAGTGTCTATCTCACAAGCTTTACGGGTTTTCGACGCCACAAGAAGGTCGTCGATGTATTGAACTAACACTGAATTTTCGGGCATTTCTAGACTTTCCAAAGATTTCTTCAATAGCTGATTAAATATTGAGGGGCTTTCTGTATACCCCTGTGGAATTCGGCACCAAACCAAAATACGTTCGCCAAAACAAAATGCAAATCTGCTGACTGTCATGATGCAATGGGATGGAAAAGAAAGCATGGCATAGATCAATCACTGTATACTATTCTGCATCATGGGGAATCTGATACAAAATCCCAGATGGATTTGGTACAATAGGACAGCAAGACACAACAATTTTGTTTATCTTTCTCAGATCTTGTACTATCCTGAACTTCCCATTAGGCTTTTTCAGTCCCATAATCGGTGAATTACATGGAATACTCATTATTTCTCTCAGAATGCCTTGTTTTCTCATTTTTTCAATCACAGGAGTAACTCCTTCAATTATTTCAAGTGTCAATTTATATTGAGGGACATTTGGATAGCTTAACCTTCCTTCACTGTTATTTTTGCTGGATCTACATTTCTCATTAATCCCACATCTTCTCCTTGTGAAATCCCAAACTTCCGCTTTTACAGACTGTTTCAATTCTTTAGGTAATTCATCAGGGTTAAATACAGCATAGGTTTCAGGAACCTTATTTTCCCTGTTTGCCATTGTCATTTTATACAACACATCTTCATCGGGGTCTCAAAGGCTATCCCATCAGTGGTACAGAATATAGTGCAATTCATCTTACACAGAAAACCCCTACCTTATAAATTCACAGGACTGGTATCGCACACGACAAAGCAGTGCATTTCGGAAAATTTCCCTATAATAACTTTCACTGGCTCTGTAAGAAAAGTTTTAATCTGTCTGTTGGATACACCAACTACTTGGATCGTTTCATCCGAGAGAGGAAGGTTCTTAACATCACCTGATCTGACAGTTGATCGAGTAGCACCAGTATCAACTCGGAAAGCAATACTTTCATTATTTATCTTCCCATCTACAAATGGGCCTGTCTGGTCTACTTCTAGAGTTGCGCCAAGTACGCACTCTTCTTCCTCCCTTCGGCACCGTCAATAACCCTCTTCTGAATCACTCTCATCGTGTTGCAGCCAATACTGCGAAACAGCGCTAGCGCGTGGCAGCTTATTTACCTGTTCTTCGTTGTAGAATCCTGCTTTGTTACTATATTTCTGGGAGTTTTTGCTCTGTGGAAAAGGTGGTTTTGGCACCTGATTCTGTTGGGTTACAACCTGCTGCTGTCGCTGCGGTTGACCACTCACCTCATTCTGCACCTGTGGATTCAATGATGCATTTTCATTGTTAGTACTTGGGGGAAATTTACACTCGGATTTCCAATGCCCTATTCTACAGCAATTGTGACATGGGAATTTCTTTTTAGATTCTTCTATATTAAAATTTCCCTTACCTTTCCCAGGAATGAACTTTTGTCTAGGGCCAGTATTATTTGCTTGTTCCGCTAATTGAGCTTCCTGCCTCTCTGCTACCTTTAGTTGTGCCCACATAGCCTTTTCTTTTAATTTTTGCTGTTTTGCTTCAATCTCATCACTGAAATATTTTGCATGTCTCAATACTATGTCTATTTTCTTATTTTGCCAGTCTACAGTATGTTGTTTTATCATTTCACTAACCTCTGGACGTAGACCATATACAAATCTGTATACAAAATAACTTAAATCCTTTTTACTCAAATGTTCATCACCACTGAACTGTTTAAAGTCTAAAATCAGCCTTTCGTAATATGCATGTACTGAGTCTTTGCTTTCCTGATGTGTTCTCTCAATTTTCACCCAATCTGTCTCTTTAGGAGGTACTTTGTTTTTCAGAAAGGCAATAACCTGTTCATATTTCTTCATTACCTCGGGATCAGGAGCTCCGGTTTTTGGATCTCTAGGGTATTCCTGAGTTGGCCAATTGATCATTAACTTGCACTCTGTCCATAAATCTGCTGGTACTATTATGTCAAATAGACTATTCAGATTAATCCATAATACTTTAGACAACTTCACAAATCTGTCCACTTGCCTATACCACTCGACAGGCTTTTCGCGGGGAAATCATTTGTAAAAGACAGATTATCCTGTCTTGTCCATGGAACATGCACATATCCTCCTCCTGGAATTTCTCTCATGGGGCAGTCTATTACTACTTTTTATTTTTCTCTTACAGGGAATGCTGCAAGCATTTTATCTGGGGCATCATCTCATTTTCGGTACCACCTGCTTCTCACATCACTTCTTGTCAATCGTACCAGAGGTTTTGCAATCAACGAAAAATTGCTGATCCACTGACGACAGTATCCAACCATTCCAAGAAACATTCTCACCTATCTTTGGGTCATGGGTACTCTCATTCCTTTTATGATCCTGATTCTGTCTATTGTTATCTTTCTCAGTCCCTTTTCGATATTGTGGCCTAAATATTGTACTTCTTTTTTGCAAAACTGTAATTTTGATGGTGACACTTTAAGTCCTCCATCTGCCAGATGATTCAGCAAGGCTATAGTGTCTATCTCACAAGCTTTACGGGTTTTCGATGCCACAAGAAGGTCATTGATGTATTGAACTAACATTGAATTTTCGGGCATTTCTAGACTTTCCAAAGATTTCTTCAATAGCTGATTAAATATTGAGGGGCTTTCTGTATACCCCTGTGGAATTCGGCACCAAACCAAAATACGTTTGCCAAAACGAAATGCAAAAATCTGCTGACTGTCATGATGCAATGGGATGGAAAAGAAAGCATGGCATAGATCAATCACTGTATACTATTCTGCATCATGGGGAATCTGATACAAAATCACAGATGGATTCGGTACAATAGGACAGCAAGACACAACAATTTTGTTTATCTTTCTCAGATCTTGTACTATCCTGAACTTCCCATTAGGCTTTTTCAGTCCCATAATCGGTGAATTACATGGACTACTCATTATTTCTCTCAGAATGCCTTGTTTTCTCATTTTCTCAATCACAGGAGTAACTCCTTCAATTATTTCAGGTGTCAATTTATATTGAGGGACATTTGGATAGCTTGACCTTCCTTCACTGTTATTTTTACTGGATCTACATTTCTCATTAATCCCACATCTTCTCCTGTGAAATCCCAAACTTCCGCTTTTATAGACTGTTTCAATTCTTTAGGTAATTCATCAGGGTTAAATACAGCATAGGTTTCAGCAACCTCATTTTCCCTGTTTGCCATTGTTGTTTTATACAACACATCTTCATCCAGGGTCTCAAAGGCTATCCCATCAGGGGTACAGAATATAGTGCAATTCATCTTAAACAGCAAATCCCTACCTAATAAATTCACAGGACTGGTATCGCACACGACAAAGCGGTGCATTTCGGAAAATTTCCCTATGCTAACTTGCACTGGCTCTGTAAGATAAGTTTTAATCTGTCTGTTGGATACACCAACTACTTGGATCGTTTCATCCGAGAGAGGAAGGTTCTTAACATCACCTGATCTGACAGTTGATCGAGTAGCACCAGTATCAACTAGGAAAGCAATACTTTCATTATTTATCTTCCCATCTACAAATGGGCCTGTCTGGTCTACTTCTAGAGTTGCGCCAAGTACGCACTCTTCTTCCTCCCTTCGGCACCGTCAATAACCCTCTTCTGAATCACTCTCATCGCGTTGCAGCCAATACTGCGAAACAGCGCTAGCGCGTGGCAGCTTATTTACCTGTTCTTCGTTGAAGAATCCTGCTTTGTTACTATATTTCTGGGAGTTTTTGCTCTGTGGAAAAGGTGGTTTTGGCACCTGATTCTGTTGGGTTACAACCTGCTGCTGTCGCTGCGGTTGACCACTCACCTCATTCTGCACCTGTGGATTCAATGATGCATTTTCATTGTTAGTACTTGGGGGAAATTTACACTCGGATTTCCAATGCCCTATTCTACAGCAATTGTGACATGGGAATTTCTTTTTAGCTTCTTCTATATTAAAATTTCCCTTACCTTTCCCAGGAATGAACTTTTGTCTAGGGCCAGTATTATTTGCTTGTTCCGCTAATTGAGCTTCCTGCCTCTCTGCTACCTTTAGTTGTGCCCACATAGCCTTTTCTTTTAATTTTTGCTGTTTTGCTTCAATCTCATCACTGAAATATTTTGCATGTCTCAATACTATGTCTATTTTCTTATTTTGCCAGTCTACAGTATGTTGTTTTATCATTTCACTAACCTCTGGACGTAGACCATATACAAATCTGTATACAAAATAACTTAAATCCTTTTTACTCAAATGTTCATCACCACTGAACTGTTTAAAGTCTAAAATCAGCCTTTCGTAATATGCATGTACTGAGTCTTTGCTTTCCTGATGTGTTCTCTCAATTTTCACCCAATCTGTCTCTTTAGGAGGTACTTTGTTTTTCAGAAAGGCAATAACCTGTTCATATTTCTTCATTACCTCGGGATCAGGAGCTCCGGTTTTTGGATCTCTAGGGTATTCCTGAGTTGGCCAATTGATCATTAACTTGCACTCTGTCCATAAATCTGCTGGTACTATTATGTCAAATAGACTATTCAGATTAATCCATAATACTTTAGACAACTTCACAAATCTGTCCACTTGCCTATACCACTCGACAGGCTTTTCGCGGGGAAATCATTTGTAAAAGACAGAATATCCTGTCTTGTCCATGGAACATGCACATATCCTCCTCCTGGAATTTCTCTCATGGGGTAGTCTATTACTACTTTTTCTTTTTCTCTTACAGGGAATGCTGCAAGCATTTTATCTGGGGCATCATCTCGTTTTCGGTACCACCTGCTTCTTCATTTATCCACGTCTCCCCGTTTTCTCAACAAGATAATTATTTCCTTAATCTGACTTATCCGTCCTGTGGTGTTCAAATTTTCAATATCTTTTTCAGTGAAATGTATTAGATATGGTTGTTGTAAAGCTTTTACCTTTTCAATATCTATACCCATTTCATTTGCTACTTCTTCTAGCCTTTCGTGCAGATTTTTCGCTCTCCGTGTTACACTTTTGCACAAAAATAGTAATTCTTCATCCTGATAAGTTTTTAATTTCTCTGTGGGGATAGTTCCTACTATTAACTCTTCCAGTACCATTCGTAATTTGGCCACATCTATTGATTGGGATTCTTTGTCTTTTCTCTGCAAGCTTCTCAACCATTCACTTAATTCTTCGGTAGATGGACCTACTGGTTTCTCTACATTACCTTGTTCTGAATCCTCTTGTATCTCTAATATTGACTCCACTGTCGTTGTATGTCTTTCTGCTAAATTCTGGCCTATAAATGGGTTACTTGAAATATTTGGTTCAATCATACTCATTGTCTGTCTCCATGGATTTTCATTCTGGCTCTGTTTTGGCTTCTCAGCCTGTTTATTGCTATTATAAGGAACTGTTAAAAAATGTTCGCTATCTTTCTGTTTATCAAAAATAGGTATCACAGGGCCTATCCTTACTGGAACAGTCACAGCTTCTAGATTTGTAGTCAATTCTCTTATCTTCTCAGTTAATTCTAATGTTGCTTTTGCTAATTCTGCCGAATTTTCACCATTTACCTTACTATCTGACTTTCTCTCTACCTCGCTAATGGAATTATTTTTCTCTAAATCTTGGGACACTGGTTCTGACTTAATGATTCGTAAAGTCTCTCTCATTGGGGCACTTGGCCTCAACATTTCTGGTTCTGGTTGATACGGAGGTGGATTTTTATAAAACATGTCATCAAGAACATCATCCTCCGATTCATTCACTCCATGCCCTCTTGATTCAACATAATTTCTTTTTTCTGTGCATTTTCTACCTCCAAATCCTTCTGCAGTTCTTATGGGAAATAGACCTTCAGTCATACTCGCATTCCGCCACCTTACTCATTCTGTCATCATGATTCTCATGTCCATATAATCTACCAAACATGTACCTATATCTTTCGCCACTCCTCTGTCTCTCTCGGTCATGTATCTCATCTTCCCATTCTGTCAATGCTTCAAATTGTGTTGGTCTAGGTCTCGGTTCTAGATTCATCATTTTCTCTCAAATTTCTCAAAACTGCTAAATTAAATGAATCATGCTCTGGAAATGCCAAGACTCTGTCGTTCTTGGTATATTTTACCCAATTGTCTAACCAAATATAAGTATGATATCCATATTTCGCAACCATAAAGGATGCGGGGGTTTTCGGTGGAGGAAGTAATTGTCCTTCCCTAGTCACAATCGGTTTGTTCTTCTTGAACCACTTCTTAATTTTCCCAAACCAGGACTTTTTCTCCTTTGCTGGTGGATCGTAATACATATTTTCTGTCTTTTGTGTATCGCTAGTCTCTTCTTACGACTGTACTGTTGTTTTTAACCAATCGTAGCGCGACTCACACTAAGGCACCAACCAAAAGCGTCTATGACACTTTTGCAATTCCCCAATCCCAGCGCGACTCACACTAACGCACCAATCCGGAGCGTCTACGTCACCCTGTAATTCTCCACTCCTAACGCGGCGTACACTAACGCACCAATCAGGAGCGTCTACGTTTCTAACCGACTGGACAATCCCAGCGCGATCTTTCTGACGTCAGCAGCCGCTACTCTTACTCCTGCTTCTACTGACGCCTCCTTTACAAAACTCTCTCGGTAAGCTTTTTACGTTTTTCAAATTTACAAATCTATTAGTAACAAAACAAAAACACCACCATTGTCCGCTTCGCTAACCAAAGAATAGCAAAAGACCTTTTTCACAAGAATTCCGTCTTTCCCAAGAGCAGCGCTTCCCTCTGCCCTACTACTGAATCTTTACTACCGTTGATAAAGTAGCACATCCCTCTACCATACCCTCCTAGCAAGCATTAGATAACTGTTTCTCCAGAATTAAGACACCTAGTTGGAGACCCTATGCTCCTGAGAAATAAAACCAGAGTTTCACAATTAACCGGTATGCCTTTTCATTCACGCACTTTCACACATAAATTGTAGTACATTCACACAGAATTCTGTCTTTCCCGAGAGCAGCGAACAGTCTGCCCTACTACAGAATTATAACACTCGTTAACAAAATAGAACTTCCCTCTACTTTGTCCTTTTAACAAGCTTAGAGAACACCTGCTACCTTTCCAGCGATAAGCGTTATCAGAGTACCTTCTGGCCTCCTGGCACCTAAGACCAAAATTTCACAGGTAACCTTCGCTATCATACATACTTCTCTCATACAGAAAATGTCTCTAATGGCAACACATGACGATGCTACCGAATCGAACCCAGACAATGCGTCGTGCAACTTCAATCGTTACACGTTTCCCATGTGTACCTACAGGGCAACAACAATTCCGTCTTTCCTGAGAGCAGCGCATACCTCTGCTCTACTACGGAACTGTTACAAACTTCTGACTTCCTACATCCCAGAAGCCGTGCAGACAACATAAAACTCGATGCGACTCAACATAGAGTGTTAATACATAAACCACTACCAATCAATAATCAATATCAATAAGCAATGTACAAGCAATAATCACCTAAACCAAAACAATAAAAACCATCATCCTGCTACAAGAAAAACTGATGCAGCGCGGAATTTCAAATCCTCCCTTCATCACACACCAAATATCACACTAACACATTCACTCAATGCATTCATTGGTGGGGCCCATAACACCAACACTCACACTTCATTCATCCTTGATCTGCTCTTACAGGAGAGATGAGTGTACCAAACGCTGACATGAAAGGAATACCTTATCACCTAAAGGAAATTTATTTACATAACCATACACTAAATATCCTTATTCCAGCACATCTTAAACCTGAACCTCAAGATATTCCTTCCACTTGGTTGATAGATCAAATTAGTTGAGTTGGAGAAGTGATTTTAATCCTCTTTAATTTACATTCAAATCTTAATCTATTCCCTTTCAATAAATAACCCAACACATTTGCTTGTTAATCCATTATATTGTTTATCTAATTATTGCAAGTATTTAGTTCCATCTAGTAAATTTATTAATTATCACACAAATCACAGAACTTTATATTTACCTATTCCGGCTATCGTTCGTCCTCTAAGTCAGCAGCTTTAGTCGTCAGCACGCTACAGTCCGAAAGTTGAAGTCATGGACCAGAAACTTGCAAATATCGATCAATGCCCATAGAATGTTCGGAAATCTGTAGCTCATCAGGAAATTGGGCAGCAATTCAGTCCGTCAAAGATTCAGGGAAAACAGCTGTCCTGCAGTGTCACCGTCCTCTCCGTCAGCATAACGTCAGGAAAAAAAGAAAAGGTTCTGCGCAACTCACTACTCTACCATCATTTATAATAAAATTAACGTCAAAATGTAACATTTGCTTAGTTTGGGATCTTCTGATTGGTTGGTTAAGATCGTCCGTTTCGGTTTCCCAAAGTCTATGATGTCAGACTGTCAGGCATGATCCATCCGGTTATTAAAATTGTCCATTGTCAAAGCTCTTGGCAGAAGTCCAGTCGTGACCTTGTTCGGGTACATAGAGTGTAGGTCATCTTAAGGCCACTGGTACAGGAGCTTAGGACATGGGCACTCGGTCTGAAACCTCGTGGAATGGTAGCTGTCTCGTTGCGTGTGTCGGTCGGCCATTTTGTCTTAGGCCCAATCGGTCAACTTAAGCGAAACAAACACAAAAAGCAATTAAAACATGAAAATAACGAATAAAATGTTTAACCCTCACTAATTCCCCTATGTGTCTGTAATTATCTAGCATAACAGCGACATTTAAAGCGTTTATATTCACCCAATGATGTCATCTGGTGCAACTTACAATTACGTCACAAAAGCAACATATATCATGCAATATTCCATTTTTCTAGTATTAGTATGCGTACGTATATTAGTTTACAAATTATTTTAGCCATGCAAAATGCAAATCCCATGTGTAAATCATACATTAGTAAGGTTGATTAAGTATCACTCAAAACGCATTAATATTATTACAATTAATAGATTATTCTAATTAGTATGAACATGCAGAAATGGGAGGTGTATACAAAATGTTGTACTACCCGCTCCATCACAGGATTTTCCACTTAACAGAAGAAAGATAAAAGAGAGAGAAATTAAATTGGAAGATAATGAGATTGTGGATCCTCAGGGTGAGGATATGTTTGACCCTCTTTTAATACAACATCCTCTTTCTCCGCAGTGGGCTCCGGTGGAGCACGTTGCAAAGTACGTGAGATTTTGGATAAGGAGGGAGATACCAAAAGAGGTCAGGACTAGAATGGGAAGTGAGTGTCCTAGACCTAGTCTGGAGAGCAAGGTTGCGTATACTCCAGAACTTGCGTCATATTTATAATATGACGCATCATTTGGCAACGAAGGACAGATACGTCAGCATAACTGACGTATCTGTCGGCGCAAAAAGTTGCGCATTGCTGGAGTTGTGTCGGAAGCCTGACGCAACTCCAGCAATGTTCCTTTCACATGGGGCAAGCCCCATGTGAAAGGGCCTGCTTCACCCTTACACCTGCCATGAGGCAGGCATAAGGTTTTGACGCATTGGCGTCCTAGAAGTGACGCAGCGAAATCTCATAGATTTCGCTGCGCTACTCCTACGACTCTTTCTTACGGGGGTACGCCCACCCTGCATACATTATACCTGGCGCAGGTAAAATGTAGCGCAGGGGTTTACGAAGTGACGCATCTACATAGATGCGTTACTTCGTAAATATGGCGCATCATGGTGCATGTTTTACGCCACTGGTGCGTCACAAAAAGTGACACACCGGTGGCGCAAAAGTGACGCAGGGGCTCATAAATGAGCCCCTTGATATGTGCGAAGAAGCACATTCTAATAACACTGGAGTTGATGTGGCAGAAATGCGACAATGGGTCCAAAGAGCCATATGTCTTTTGGGGAACGCAAATATGGCAAATATGGCAATTTGCATTGAGAGGAGAAAGTCAATTCTCTTTAAAATTTACCCAAAATTGGCGGACTTAGCGAATAAGGAACCTGGAGAGCGTAGTGAGGGCTTGTTCTTTGGAGACGAGTTTGTCAAAGATATGTCTCGTTATGTCAATATTTTTAGCTCTCTTGAGAAAGCACAAAAGGACATAAGGAGAGTTTTTGGAGTGGCCAGGCGGTTGCGGGGTGGATTCCCCGGCCGAGGACAAGCTTTTACTAGAGGGAACTTAAGAAAAGGAGGAAGACCCAATGGTACTGGTTATGGATCCAATTTCTACGAATCAAGAGGGGGACAGGGAACTTTCTTCCCTCAGAGACAGCGAAGCAGGGCCAGAGGAATGCGTTCAGAGAGCCGGACAAGAGGTGCCTCAGGTAAGATGCTTACAAGGCCCTTTTTCTATCCAAATAAAGTTGGGCGGCAGACTAGCCCAGTTTGTTTCGAGATGGAAAGAGATTACAAAGGATCCATGGCTATTGGAAACGGTTTCAGGTTACAGAATAGATTTCTTGCAGACGCCAGTACAGGTGAGAGCTCCGAATATTTTGAGATTCTCTGTGGAGATGGAGGATTTGGTGACGAAGGAGATAGAGGAATTAGAGAAAAAAGGAGCTATAGAAGAGGCAAGGATTGTAAAGGGAGGCTTTATAAGCAACATATTTCTGGTGGAAAAAAAGGAGAAAGGTATGCGTCCAGTGATAAATTTGAGAGAATTGAACGATTGGGTAACGTACAATCATTTCAAGATGGAGGGGATTCATATGTTGAGGGATCTTTTAAGGAAAGGAGATTGGTTGACAAGATTGGATTTGAAGGATGCCTATTTGACTATTCCAATGTGCAAGGAACAGAGGGACTTCTTGCAATTCAGGTGGAAAGGAAGGTTAGGGAGGTTCAGGAGTCTCCCTTTTGGGTTGACATCGTCCCCTTGGTGCTTTACGAAGGTGATGCGTCTAGTGGCAGCTTGGCTGAGATCAAGGGGAATATGTTTAATAGTGTATCTGGACGACTTTTTGATCATGGCGGAGGAGAGCAATTTAGTAAAGGGACAGACGGAGTTTGCAGTGAAAGTAATAGAGGATCTAGGCTTTGTAGTGAACAAAGAGAAGTCTTGTGTGGAGCCTCAGCAGATGATTCATTTTTTAGGTTTTCAGATACAGACGTTGGATTGTGTGTTGAGGTTACCTATGATGAAGGTGAAGAAAATAAGGAAGGAGGTGAAAAGAGCAATGAATTCAAAATGGATTACATTGAGACAGTTAGCTCGGTTGCTGGGTCTATTGTCAGCATCGTTTCAAGTGATTTTTCCGGCCCCTCTACATTACAGGGCATTGCAGAGATTGAAGAGTCTTCACTTGAGGAGAGGGGCAAAGTATTCTCAGAAAATTTTGTTGAATCAAGAGTCGAAGGAAGAATTGAATTGGTGGTTGATGAATCTAGAGGCATGGAACGGCAGGGCAATTTTCGGAGAGGTTCCGGAAGTAGAGATAGAGTCGGATGCGAGTCTTCACGGTTGGGGAGCACGATGTGGTCTGGTGTCGACAGGAGGAAAGTGGTCAAAGGAGGAGAAAGAGATGCATATAAATTGTCTGGAGCTTCTTGCAGGTTCATTTGCAATAAAAAGTTTCATGAGGGATCAGGTGAAGTGTTGTGTGCTATTGAAGGTGGACAATTTGTCGGCTGTAAGGTACATGAACAAATTAGGAGGACCTCGGTCGAAGGGGTTAGCGGACTTGGCGAAGGAATTTTGGACATTTTGCTTAGAGAAGGAAATTGTGGTTCAAGCTCAATATATTCCGGGTCTGTGCAACGTAGAAGCGGATTGGTTTTCAAGATATCTCAGAGATGTGAGCAATTGGAAGCTACAGAGGGGGGTCTTTTTGAGTTTGGAGAAGAGATGGGGTCCATTTCAGGTGGATCCTTTTGCGGACAGACTGAGTTGTCAGATGAAGGATTTTTACAGTTGGAGACGGATCCGGAGGCAAAAGGAATAGATGCTTTTGTCCAGGATTGGAGAGTAGGAAGAAATTATGTTTTTCCCCCATTCTCATTGATTCAGAGGACTCTGATGAAAATCAGGAGAGAGAAAGCAGAGATGGTAATTTTGACGCCTTTCTGGAGAGCTCAGGTGTGGTTTCCAGATATGATGGATTTGTTGATAGAGGATCCGGTGTTGTTACCAGATTTAAGTGAGATCTTTCTGGACCCAGAGGGGAATGTTCACGATTTAGTTCTGAGGAGTCAGTTAAGGTTGGTGGCGTGGTTGATTTCAGGAGAATTTGGCAAGTGCATGGATTATCAAAGGAGGCTGAGGATCTTATCGCTGAATCATGATCAAAGGGGACGACAAAAGTTTATAGATCAGCTTGGAGAAGATGGTCTGATTGGTGTGCCAAGAGAAATTTGGATTCCGTATCAGCTCGTTTAGTGGAGGTGGTTAATTATTTGTCGGGATTGTATAAGTTCGGATTGACCTACAATACTGTGAATGTTAGCAGATCTGCGATTTCAGCAGGGCATATTTTGGTGGATGGTTTGCCAGTAGGGCAAAATGTGTTGATTAAAAGGTTAGTTAAGAGTGTAAGGATGGTTTTACCTCCCAAGACAAAGTATGGTGTTCTTTGGGATGTTTATTTGGTTTTGAAGGAGTTGGATAGTTGGGATAGTAATACGTCTTTGGATATTAATTTCTTATCTTGGAAGATGGCTAGAGCCTTGGAGGTGGATTCTAGGTGTTATCAGCCAGAGGGTGTGTGCTTTGAGTTAAGGAAAAGAACAAAGACCATGTCTAGGACAATATTTTATCCTCATTTGTAGGGAAATGATAACTTGTGTGTGGTACAGTGTTTGAGAGAATATGAAAGGAGGACTTTAGTTTTGAGGCAAGGAGGTTGTTCACAACTTTTAATTTCTTATAAGAAACCTTTTAAGCCTGTGTCATCAGCTACATTGGCTAGGTGGGTGAGAGAGGTGATGTTGAGGGCAGGAGTAGATATTAGTATTTTTGGAGCTCTTTCTGTTAGAGGGGCTATGGCAACCAAGGCGTTTATGAGAGGTTTTAGTTTAGGTGGGATTAGGAAGGCTGCAGATTGGAGTAATGAATCTACGTTTAAGAAGTTCTATTTTAAACCTGTGGAAAATGTGTTGGATAGAGGTTTAGATGAACTTTGAACATGCATAATATTGGCCTCCGGGCCTTGATGTGAAATGCAGATTTTCCACATTTAGAAATGGGTAGAAAATCATGATCTTAATAAAGGCACGGAGGCTAATATTATCCCTCCACTGTTCCCTCCCAATTTTATTAATGGTTTGTTTTTTATTATGCAGGTTAAAGAAGAAGAATTTGTCAATGCAGAAGTTTGAAGTCGTTATCAAAGAAGGGATGAAGTTTTGTTTTTAATTAGAGATTTTGGATTTTATGTTTTATTCGCAGCACCCAAAGAGGAAGATGGCTGCCAGTTCTACGTGTTTATGCATGTTCAGTGTTCTAGAAGCTGAAAGTTTTCTGATTCTATTGCTTGTTAGTTGCTGCTGTTTGGGGAGCAATAAAAGGGATGATGCGTAATATTAGCCTCCGTGTCTTTATTAAAATCATGATTTTCTACCCATTTATAAATGTGGAAACTCTGCATTTACTAGTCGGTACAAAAATAAGCAAAATCACTTAAGTGACCTTAACGCTGCCGTAGCGTAAATGTTTGGACGTTACTGCAGCTTTTTTTATGGCCTTATTTACAAAGTGCTGCTAGCTGCAATTAGCTGCACTTTTCAAGCGTAAGCATTAATTTTCAAGTTGGCCATTTCTGATAGTGGGACTTAACGAAGATGAGATGCAAGGTAGGTATTCTTGTGCAAAAACTGCCACTAACCCCACTTCGCGATATTTACAATGAAATTTCCGTTCGGCGATAAACCTCCAAAACTGCAGCTAAGTCCAGTTAGAGGCAGTTTTTTTAAGACCAGAAAATAGCTGGTCTTAAAATTGGTGAAAACACTTGGGGCCTCATTTCAGCAGGTTTTGGTGCTGTACAGCGCTGCAAGGAATGTTGTTGCGCTGCCCTGCGACAAAACAAAAGGGCAAGAATGTGCACTATCAATAAGATAGGACACATTCCCGGGCCTCATTCATGAAAAGTGTGGCATCGCTGCTACAAAGCAGCGTTGCAACACTTTTCACTGCACGGCGCTCGATGTTGCAAGTAGTGACATATATGTCTGGAATCCAGACGTATCTGTTAGAGCTAAAGTCACGCATTGCTGCAGTTGTGCCACAAGCATGACGCAACTCCAGCAATGCATAGGACCAGCCTATCCCTATGGCAGTGCTTCACCCTTAAGCATGCTGTTGAGCAAGTGTATGGTTCTGACGCAGTGGCGTCCTAGAATTGACACAGTGAAATCTGATGGATTTCACTGCGCCACTCCCAAGAGGCTTTGTTGGGTGGGAATGCACACCCTGCATACATCATACCTGACGCAGGTATAACGTGCACAGGGCTTTACAATGTCATGCATATACCTAGATGTGTCACATTGTAAATACAGCGCCACATGGTACAAGATTCACCCTGCAAGTACTTCAAGAAAATGACCCACCGTAAGGGTTAAACTGTGAGAAGGGGCTCATGAATAAGCCCCCTTGTCTTTTTCCCGTACGTTGGCGTACAATGCCTGCCATGCGCCAACGCAGGCACCCTTGCAAGGGTGACTCTCTTGCGGAGTTAATTGATTTGTGGCTCCATCTCTTCTTGAGACGTCTGCAGGTGCATCTTGACTTGTGGAGGGCGGGAGGGAACCAGTTGGCCTCCTAGGAGTGTTTTTTGCCTGGATGTTCTTGAGGGGTATCAGGGTGTCGGTACAATTAGAGATCCATCGGTGGAGGTTGTCTGCTGTGGCGTTGGTGTCTGTAAGCGTTGGCGGAGTGGTGGTGCTGAGGGAATTGTCAAGAACTTCTTCTGTGGCCTTGATCAAGCTGCGACGGGGAGGGGGCAATGATGGCGATGGTGTATGGTGTGCGTGGTGAAGGCATGATATATACAATGATGGACTGTCCAAGAGAGTTTGGTGGTGTGGCTGTAGTTGAATGATCTTCCTGGCGGAGAAGACGGGGACGAGCGTGTTTCTGGATATGTGGGTTGGTGCGGTGACTATCTGCTTGAATCCGATGTTGTGAGGATCTCCAGGAGGGTGGTGGTGTTCTAGTCACTGGGGTTGTCCAGGTGGAAGATGAGGTCTCAGAGCGGGATGTAGTTGGTGGATTTGAGAGCCTGGGGTGCGATGACGTCTACAATAGCATCTGTGAATAGGGGATCATGGGCGGGTGCGTGCTAAGGGGCTGTTGGGCTTGGTCCGGATCTGGAAGTGGAGGTGTTCCATGGTCGCCGTTGGGCCAATAGAGTGCATGGTCAGTCAGAGTGTGCTTTTGTAGACAATGGAAATGCCTCCTCCTTGGCGGTCGGGGTGGTCCTTGCGTGTGATGTTGTAGCCGTCAGGGATGACGATGTCTGGTCTGGAGTAGAGGTTGGTACAGGTTTACGTGGAGAAGGTGATGTCTGAAGAGTTGACGTTGAGGAGGTCCCAGATTCCCGAGGTGTGTTTATGGAGGTACCACACGCTGAAGGGGATGCAGTTGAGCCGGTCAGTTGCGCTGTTATTCTGCTAGGCGGTGAGTGTCGCAGGTGTATTTTCAGTTTCGGCAGGCGAAGGGTTCAAGGGTATTCTTCGGTGATGCTAGATGGCAGGCGGCTTGGCGTACAGGGTTTAGGGCGAGGGTGGTGCTGGCGTCATAGCAGTGGAGTGTCCGGGAGGCACGGTCCCTGGCACTGGACGCGGTCCATGTGTTGACGGCGCAGACGGACTTGCCTTGGTGCCCATTTGGCACACCAGTAGCACACCTGCTGCGCATGGCCGTACAGCGGCTGCCATTAAGTAGTGCTGCGGGGGGCTGGACAGCTGGGAGGCAGGAAACGTGGTAAAGGACACTGGAGGGGGCGGGCTGCAAGGGATTGCAGCATCAACGAGGGAGAGGAAAGGGGAAAAGGAATTGTACAAAATCACAAAAGCCAAACAAGGCAAAGAAAAAAGAAGAACAAAGCCTAAGGTAGAAAGCAACGGGGAAGAGCAGAAAGAGGGACAGGAACAGCAGAAAAGAGAGACAGGAGGGAAGTCAAGCAGCAAAGCAGTGACTCTATTCCACTGGACTAGCAACGATGAGGCGCAGGCAAGACCATGTGGGGGAAGGAGGGCCTCGAACACCTGACCTCAGGGTCAGAGGATCCAGCAGCAGCAGATAGCAGATGGAGACAGCAGCAGCAGCTACCAGACGGCACTGCGCTGTGGGCAGAGCAAGTCCACTAAGGGATAATCCCCTTTACACCCAAAAGCTCACTACCAGGGGGCAAGGAAAGGCAGCACCATTTAGTTACCTCTTCAGGTCTAACAGTGGTGAACTGATTCCATGTTCCCCAGTTCCCTAGCGTGTGACGGCGGATCAAGCTGCATACCCAAGGGCCTGGGCCCGAACCGGCCCCCTTGACACTGGCACCCGCTGCCAATAATGGCCAATCTCAGCAACTTGAGCCAGTTAGTAGAGTCCCCCACCAATCTTGTGTGGTGTCCTCGACAATGCGCGTCCTCCGCAGCGCAGAGATTGCTCAGGGCACAATGTGCACCACCCACAAGTGCTAGGCCTGGGCCTAACACGACTCCCAGATCTCCCCCGCTCCCTGTCCCACCTTCTCTTCACCTGGACATCGACACCAGGGCTCAATCTATCGCGCTCTCTCTGAATCTGTAACTCAGCCAGCAGGAGCCTCAGCCGGGTGAAATTTCACAAGCTTGGGTACAGCAGTCGCCGCCAGGTCCGCTGGGAAACCTCCAGATGCAGGTGCTGTAACAGGGCAACCTTGGGCATGAAGTTGCAGCGCTCCCCCACAAAAGTCTGGCACAGCTCAGAGACCTCACCCTCCACAGCGTCCGGCCAGCGACACATCCTCCTGCCTGTGGTGCAGAGAGGCGCGGCCCACCATTGGCAATCTACTGCATGCACCCCAGTGTAGTAGTGGCATGTGTTATGAAAAGCAGACCTTCCTATATCAGTGCGCAGGAGCACCTCTACCGATCACAGCTCCAAGGGGCGCCAGACGGTCTTCTCACACAGGTCAGCAACGTGTCTCCATGCGACCTGCAGGATTTCACCACCAGGTAAGGGCGATCGCCAATGCCTCAATTTCTACCACACCGACCCAAAGGCTTGGTCCCGACGCGGCCCGCCTCCACCATCAGGCCGCAGCAACTTCACAGCACCTCTATCTCCGGGTCTCAGACAAAGGCCCAGCGAGGGCTACAGGCCTTGGGGACCGTCCACGCTTCAAGGCTTCGGCTGCCATGAAGTTGCAAGCCAAGCGCAATGAAAAGTGATGCATTGTCCGCATTTATGCATTTCCTCTTCCCCTGGGACTCTGGCTGGTCATCCTGGCTGTCGGGGGGGTTAGGGGGTTGCTTACCTGTACTGAGCTTGGCCCTGGCTGCTCCATTCTGCATTCCAATATATATATTTTTTTTGTCAATGGTGGTGGACGTATAGGCTATTTTTTACTCTAGAGGCAGAAAAGTGATGTTGAGCTGACTACTGTGAGTTTTTTTGTCTCTATTTGGCCTTTTGTCACTTTTCTCTCGCTAGCTGCAACATTTTAAATGCCTTGACACTAGTGTTAGCGGTAGTTTTCACCACGGCTAGCTGATACTATCGCCATGTAGTGACGTATTGTAAATACATTGGTACCAAGGCGATAGTTTTCGGTGATACCCGGCGGTAAGAAAATTGCCGCTAACACTAGTTAGTGACAGCTCTTGTAAATATACACCATATTCAAATAAAGCGGTGAAGCCTGTTGTCATTTTTAAAAATGATTGTTTATGTGCAGGAAGGGGGACGGTCCTGCACAGAAAGAAATCATAGGCAATTTGCTGTTTCCATGTGACAAACGAGAACTAAAGCATTTCTCCTCAGTCCGCTTTTTTTAAGACCAGGTTTTCCCTGATTTTAATTTTGACGCTGCCTCCTTTTTAAGTTGCTCTTGTAAATAGGGGGCAGTGTCAAAATCAATGGGTGTTGCGGTGGAACGCCCACCACAGCACCCATTGCCCGCCCTTTTCACGCTAAGTTTACCATGAAAGTTGGCATTATTTATAGTCAGCATTAAGCCACGAGGCATATTTACAAGAACTTAACGCCGCAGTAGCGTCAATTTTTAGACATTATGGCAGCTTTTTTTTATTGCCTTATTTACAAGCTGTCGCTAACTGCAGTTAGCAGCACTTTTCCAGCCTAAACGTGAATTTTCAAGATCGCCACTTCTGTTAGCGGGGCATTACGAAAATGAGATGCAAGGTAGGTGTTCTAGTGAAAAAACTGCTGCGAAGCACACTTCGCAACATTTACAAGGAAATTCTAGTACGTCGATAACCCCCCAAAACTGCTGCTAACTCAAATTAAAGACAGTTTTTTAAGACCTGAAAATAGTTGGTCTTAAAATTGGTGCAAACACATGGGCCTGCATATAAGATGACTTGGTGCTTGACAGCGCTGTAAGGAATATTGCTACGCTGCCATGCGCCACTACGAAAGGTCAGGAATGGGCCCTATCAATAAGATAGGACTCATTTCTGGGCCCCATTCATGAAAAGTGTTGCATCACTGTGATAAACAACTATTGGACACTTTTCATTGCGCCCTCCTTGCGACACCATGACTGCACCATATTTTCTGTATAGGGCTCCATGTCACTATCAATGACATACGTCTGGAATCCTGACGCATCTGTCAGTGCTAAAGTCACGCATTGCTGCAGTTGTGTCGCAAGCATGACACAACACCACCAATAAATGGGGCAAGCCTATCCCTATGGCACAACGTCACCCTTACGTCTGCCATGAGCCAGGCGTAGGTTTTTGACACAGTGGCGTCCAAGAATTATCGCAATGAAATCTGATAGATTTCACTGCGCCACTCCTACGAGGCTTTGTTGCGTGGGAATGAACGCCCTGCATACATCATACCTGACGCAGGTATAATGTTGCACAAGGCTTTACAAGGTTACGCATATACCTAGATGCATCACTTTGCAAAATGGCGCAACGTGGTGCAAAATTAACTCTGCAAGTATGTCAAGAAAATGACGTACCGGCGGTGTTAAACTATCGAAAGGGGCTCATGAATAAGCCCCCCTGTATTTTTCCCCTATGTTGACGCGCAGTGACTGGCATGCGCCAACGCAGGCACCCTTGCGCCATGGTGCAAGGGTGACTGTGTTGCGGAGTTGGTTGATGTTGTTCAGGAAGGGACACCTACCTGCACAAAACCTATCAATCCATGGTATTTCCTCTTTCACTGTGTGCTGCAGAATGTTGCACACATGGAAAAAGTGAAAAAAGAGCAAAATGAAAACATTTATACTTGTAGTGCCTCCCAATCGTCACCCTTGGGGTGGTAGTAGATTCTGAGGCATTCTGAAGGTTTACAGTTTTTCGTAATACTGTGAATGCTTCAGATTCCAATGATTTGGCGTGGGAACGCCCACAACAATACCCATTGAACCAGTGGCAGTATAGCGGAGGAGCGTCGCCCTCTGCTTTCAAGCAGTGCGAGAAGAAGAAACATAAAAGCATAATATCTTTCAGTTATAACATTTTATGTTTGTGCTGCTTTGCAGGTGGGCGGGGCTGCTCCGTTCTCAGAGTAGGACAGGGCAGGAGTGGTTTGCTCACTCCTAAGTACGCAATGACTGTTTGATCAGCCCTCTTGGGCCGCCAAAACCAATCATGTTTACCCGTTCTCCATGTAGGCTGCATTACAGTGTGCATGGAGAACATGCTCTGGCCCCCATTCCCTGATTGAGCGTCAAACCAGGATGCTCAAATCCAATCACAAAGCTGCATTGCAGGACCTGGCGGCAAGCTAAATTATATATTATTTTTTTAAATTTATAATGCACCACCTCCCGCAATCGAGCCGCCCCTGCAACTCCCTGAAAACCCCATGCACCCACCCTCGCCTTACCACCCGTGAGCCATGCTGGCCGCCACTGCATGGAACGCCCCTTTCACACTGTTTAATGCATGAAAGGGCACATATTTCTAAGTCCATGAAAAGCCATGTGAAATGGCTTTGCGTGGCCTTGTAAAGATGCTGTGGCACATCAGAACGTAAAACACATGACGTCACAGCATTGCAAGAGTGCCTCGAGGATAATCGAGGAACTCCCACAATTCATCCTTGGCAAGGTCAACAATGCCTTGGACTTCATGCCATTGAAGCTCGGAGCACCAAGGAGACCACCACCACCACTATGCCTGACATGCATCGCTTACCTGGACAACTGCTCCATTCCCTTTGGGTGGCGACTGGACCTGATCCCCTCTAAGTGCTGACCTAGGAAGCCAGAACTTCAGCAACATGAAGCTGGAAACCAGGAACAGCCGAAAGCAAAAGACTCTCCGAGCAGTCTGTAAGTGCGGAAGAAGGAGAGACGCACAACCAGGAAACATTTAATTAGGATATCTGCCATGCAGCTCCTTCTGCCTCTCTTGTACAACCTGCTGCAGATTGGGGATGACTTGTAGTTGCGTGGAGATGCCTGCTTCTCCTACGCCTCCCAGTACAACTGGCTCCATGAATGACAGCTTGTTTGCGCAGACCCTTCACTCCCAGTCTGCAGCACCTGGCGACCAGTAGATTGCAGCCAGGTCCAGAACTGTTCAGCGGCGTCAATTATTTGCATGATTACAACTGAGATCACTCGCAGACTTTACGGGTAGAGGAGGGAGTATTTGATGCCCAACTCTCTGAGGCATCGCTTAACCACTAGAGACAAGCCGACTGCCTCTGCACCCCCGTGGCATAGTCAGAGAAGAAAATAACTGTGGCGTTATCCACTTTCACCTCCCCCAGCTTGCGTACCTCCCTCAGGCCAGCATCACGATCACTGTAGGAGGCGGAAGAGAAAGGGTCTAGGATCTGTCCCCGAAAGCGTGCAGCTCGCGGCACTCGAGGGGCCTGCTCCACAACAAGGAATTGGGAGAGTGCACCTGCTGGCAGTAGATGATGCAACCTTGTCTCAGTACATGCCACTTAATGAGCCCCTTCTGCTCCCTCGGGCAGACCAAGCACCCTCACGTCGTTATGCTGGGAGCGTCCATCCGCATTCTCCACTGTTCTGTCCTGTGTCTTCACATGTGCCATTAGCTGCTACACATCCAAAGCTGCACTCAGAGTAACTGGAGGGACTTTGGCCAGTTCTTGCTCAATGTCATGTACCTTTTAAGTCAGCTTGTGATGATCTGTGCAGTCAGGAGTGAAGTCGACTGTGATTTTGTCTATGGGGCCCTCAAAGGAAGTGCCCGTTTGTTCGAGGGGGTTCCCGCTTAGAGTACAGAGTCTAGTTTGCAGTCCAGGCTGTCCATTGTCACCTGCCCTGGTGGCCAGCGATCCCCAGTGGCTCAGTTCACCTACACAAAGGATCGGCAAGATGTCAATGAGGCCCCCATCTGCAGACGGGCCATCGTTGCACCAGACTCACAGGCACTATATATGACATGCGGTACAGTGCAGTGTGGCCAGCCGGGCCCTCTCCTCCAGTCAGGTGTATTCTACCCATGAATCTTTGTTCAGGCGGCACTGATGAAAATCCCCCGTACACCCAAGAGCTCACTACCAGGGGGCGACGAAAGGCAGCACCACCCGGCCACCTACTGTGATCTAACTGTGGTAACTAGATTCTGTGTTCCTAAGTGAGTGATGGCCAATCAAGAGGCGCACCCAAGGTCCTGAACCGACCCCCATGCTGGCACCTGCTGCAAGAAATGGCCGATATCAGCAACTAGAGCCAGTTAGTGGAGTCCCCCACCAGTCTTGTGCAGTGCCCTTGGTAATGTTGGTAAGCCACAGTTCAGGGATTGCTCAGGGCACGATGTGCGCCACCATTGGCCCAACATTGGCAATCTCCTCTGTGCACCCCGGTGTAGTGGTGGCTCGTGTTATGCAATGCAGACCTCCCTACTTCGGTGCGAAGGAGCGCCTCTACTGATCACAGCTCCAAGGGGCACCAGGTGGTCTTCTCACTCAGGTCAGCAACGTGTCTCCATGCGACCTGCCAAACTTCATCACCAGGTAAGGACGATCGCCAACGCCTCAATGCGTAGTGCCACAGCCCACATCTTTGGACCCGACGCGGCCCGTCTCCATTGTCAGCGACTCCCCGCACCGCCGCCTCCCACTCCGGGTCTCAGATGCAAGCCCAGCGAGACCTCTGGTCCCAGCACACTGTCCGCGCCTCCAGGCATCGGCTGCCATGATGTCGCAAGAATGGCGCTCAGAAAAGTGCTGCACCACTTTCATAAATGTGGCCCAGATTCTGCATTTCCTGTTCCCCTGGGACTCTGGCTGGTCCCCCTGGCTGTTCGGGGGTTTGGGAGGGTTGGGTTGTAGACCTGTGCTGAACTTGACCCTGGCTGCTCCATTCTGCATTCCATTGTTTTTCTTTTCTTTTTTCATTAGAGGCTATTTTGCCTCTTGAGACTGAAAAGTGACGTTGGGCTGACTAAAATGAACTTTGTTTTGCAGCTAATTGGCCTTTCGTCGCTTTTCTCTTGCTAGCATCAATTGTTTTATCACCTTGATCCTAGTGTTAGATGCAGTTTTTGCCGCGGCTAGCTGGTAATATAATGATGTAGCGACGTATTATAAATATGTTGCTAACAAGGCAATGGTTTCAGCGATAGACCGCGTAAAAAGAAATTGCAGCTAACTACCACAAAAACTGGTTAGCACCAATTCTTGTAAATATACCCCAAGTGGCTTAACGCTGCCTTGTAGATAAGGCAAAGCTCCTATCGCCATCAAAACGTCACTGAAAGTGACGTTGTGGTGGCGATAGGGTCTTGTATATATGTCTCAAAATCTGGTATTTATATCCTTTATCTTTACATACTTCAAACAGTAAATATAAATAGAAAGTAATTTTAAATGGTTTCAAAGATTCCGTTAATGAACAGACCCATGGCTAATGAGTACAGTAATAAACAAAGAAAAGTCATATTACAAATAAATACGAAAGGCTTTATTTACAAGAAAGGGCCGCAGCGTGGCACAGCAAGCCCTTAGGCTGCCCCGTGCCACTTTCAAAGCACAGGGATGCGTCACATCTACAACAATATGACTCATCCCTGTGCTTTACCCTGCGCTGACGCACAACTGGCTGCCATGCACCGACACAGGCACCCTTGTGCCATGGTGCAAGGGCGCCTGCATTGCGGGGAGACTGTCTTTGTGAAGGAAGGGACACCTTCCTGCACAAAAATAATCACAAGAGGTGATTTCCTCTTTCTATGTGTGCTGCAGAATGCACCACGTGTGAAAACATTTCTCCTCATTGAAATTAAAAAAGATTTCCTTGTTGCGCCTCCCTTTCCCCTGTCGCATTTCCAGGTTTACGATTTCTCATGAATCTGGAAATGCAGCAGAAGCCATGGGTGTTGAATGGGAACACCCACAGCAACACCCATGGCTAGCTCCTCTCACGCAAAGTACTGTATGTAAAGGGGCCGTATTTACATGGACACAAAAAGCCATGTGTAGGAGAGTAGGATCTGCTTCACATGGGTACCCCCACTTTTTGCTGGTGTTTCACTGTTTTTCGACCTTAGTCTGGCTGTGGCCCTGCTAATCATGACCACAGCCTAGCTGCTTCCGCTCTAAAATGGTTTCCATGTACATTAGGTACATATCTAATTGGATTCTGGAGTGCCTTATAAACCCCTAGTATATGGTATACTATGTACCTAGGGCATAGGTCCCTCAGAGGCCTACCAGCGGCTGCAGCATATATTATGCCACCCCTGGGAAGCACTCCAAAATGGCACCACAGATCTGCTACTGCAGCCTGGGTAAGGGTGTGCTTGCACCCCTTACAGAGGTATAGGCTAACTATATCCACACTGATATACAAACACATATAAACCTATAAGCCACTCCTATGGCAGGCCTTGACAATCCTGAAGGCAGAGTGCTTGGTTTTATGTGAGAGGGTGCCCAAGCATGAGCTGAGCCTCTCTGCAGCTTTCGGAAATACTTCCTTATGGCTGTTCTGTGATACAGCCATACCATATACTCTTAAGTGCATTATAACCTCGCGGTAAATGCTAACTTTGGAATGGCTGCATCAAAACATGTTGTGTTTGGTGTCAAACGCTTTGGAATACTACCCCCCGCCAGATCTGGCGGGGGGTAGTATTCCACCCTTCTAGAGGGAAAGACATGTCCACACTGGTCTAACCCGGTAGGACTTTCTTGAGCCCTGGCATCACAAAATGGATGCCTCTGCCACAGACACGGGTCTGGCCTCCTGCTGCTGACCGAAACTCCGGCAGGGGAGGCCTGGACAATAGGTTTCCTGTCAAAGGGAGGTGTAACCACCTCCCCAGACAGGCAGATGTGTATTGGGGCTGGGCGGGAGCACTCTCTGGTGCTTTGAAGTCCTGCACTGGGGGCACATTTGGTGTCCCTGTGCATAGTCCAGTTCAAACCGGTTGCAGGGGCTACCTGCCCCTGCTCTGGCGCGAAACTGGACAAAGGAAATGGGTGCAACCACCCCTCTTTCAAGGCCCACCCATAGGTGGGGCCTTAGAGATAGTCCATCCCCTAAACTTACTATAAGTATAGGAATCCAGTCCCTAGGACTTTAGATTACCCTGGACGAAACTCTGCTACAGATATCCTGTACCTTCGACGTTCTATCCTGACTAGAAGACTGAAGTAATCTCCTTTGGGGTCAAGGAGTGACTCCCCTGCTTGGCAGGCACCAAAGAAGCAACTGACCGGTCTGCATCGCTGAAGCTCCCGCCGGACGCTGAAGTCTTTGCATCACCAGAGGAGGATTTTCCAGAATTCCCCGAGGCTACCCTGAGACCACAGCAAAGCTGAGGCTCGTGGCTATCGTGGGTGATGTAGAACCGTGACCCCTGCAGCAACACTATCTTCCTGGTCCTCCTCGAAGTTGTGCTTTGGGCTCCTAGTAGCCCCAGCCTAGAGTTCCTCCTGCACCGAAGATTGTTGGCCTCCACTCCACGAGTGACCCGTGGGCCAGCTTCAAGTGCGTCTGCTCGAGGCTCCTTCGCAATCACTAGCCCGTTGGCTAGCAGGTCCCCACGAAGGCAACTCCTTTTCTGCTTGGGCTTTCCTGGTTGCTCCAGATGTGCCCTGACTTACCAATGCTGGGTGAGTCCCTCAGACCTTGCTGGTCTGCACCGAAGTCCTTTCTCTAAACTCCAGTGACTTGCCGTTGCCAAGGCTTGTTGGGTCCATTCTGGTTGCCGACACAGCAGCACTTGACAGACTTCATTGGACAGCTTGAATCCAGCTCGTGGACTTCATCGACGCCACCTGGACCTCGTGGCTGAAGAGTCAAGACACCTGAAGCACCTGACATCTATGGGCATTGGTCCATTCTGCCCTTGGTCACTGGCTAGTGACCCAGACTCTGTCCCCTCTGCTTTCAGGTTCCTTCCATCCCAGATCCAGGCTTGGATCTCTTCGGACACTTCTCCTCTTCACGGCAGCAGCAGTTCTTTGCAGGCTCCCATTGAAATCGACGACGCGACCCAACACCAAAAGACACCTATGCACCCGGCTTCCCTGGTTGAGGTAACTCGAGTACTCCAGTGCTCTCGTGGGTGCTAGCCCTAGAACCTCTTAAGTCCAAAAGGGTTTGGTCCTGACTTGATTAGAAGTGTCCCTAATCTTAAAATTTCCAACCGCGACATTGGTCATTGAAGATAACGGGAACCCGCGGTTGTGTTTTCACACTGCATACTGTCCCCGTGGGTCCCCTGTGTCACTACCTTGGGTGGTCCCTTGGGGTCCCAGCACTTCGAAAGGCTATAGGCCTAGTGTCTATTCCAGTCGTGGTTCTTATACCACTTTTTTGGTATATGGTTTGGTACGCCCCTAGGGCCCAAACGTGTATTTGTGCAATTACTGATAATTGCTGACTTGTAAACTAAGTACTTCAAACTCTAGTCTCATAAAGAGACTAGAGGGGTGTGTTTTGTCTTAAATACATATATTTTGAATATATACATGGTGTGGTTGTCTTTTCATTTGATCATTCAAGAGATGATAGACTGGTCAAACAAGCTGCTTTACATACCTTCAAGACTTAGCCTGAAGGCTGCTCTCCAAAGCTACCACTAGGATAGCTTTCAATATAGGTTGTCTTTAACCTATCACCATAAGGGGTTGTTTGGACTGATACAAGGTGCCCACTAGAACTAGTGGACAGCATATATCAGGCCACCTTCTCACACCATGCAGCATGGCTTTACCTGTCCTTGTAAATATGGGGCAGCAAGAGGCGCCACCGTTGCGTGACAAAAAAGTAAAGCACTGGCAGCACAAGGGGCTTGTAAATATGCCACATAGATTTTCTTTACAGTCCTATTTAGGATCACGACTCGGCTTTTGCTGACTTAAAATAACAACAAATGGTATGGGCATATTTACGAGAAAATGTTGGAGCACGGAGCAGCGTTAAATTTGGCAGCTCCATGCTCTGACATTTTCAAAACGCTGGGTTGTGCCATATTCACAAGAACAGGGAGCATCCCTGTGTTTTACAGAGCGCTGGTGCTAAATGTAGATGACTAGTGCCAACACAGACACCCTTGCACCATACTGCAAGCGTGCCTGCATTACATGAAATGATTATTTGGCCCTTATTTACGGGAAAGTAACCAAGCCCAATGCCACAAGCCGTTTGGCTGCGCCGTGCTGCGTTACTTTCAGAGCACAGAGATCCGTCATATTTACATCAATATGATGGATCCCTGTGCTGGCGCACAATTGGCTGCCATGTGCCAACGCAGGTAACCTTGCACCATGGTGCAAGGGTGCTTGCATTGTTGGGTTGACTGTTTTAGTGCAGGAAGAGACTCAAGACGTGTTTTCCTCTGTCCATATGTATGCAGTGCTCCTAGAAAGAGGTAAAAACAAGAAGAAATAAAAGCCTTTCTTCTCATGGAGCCTTCTTATGCCTCCCCGGGGAGGCATAGGATTCTGATGCATTCCCAGGTTTTCGAAACCTTGTAAATCTTGGAAAGCAGTAGAATCCATGGGTGTTGCGTGGACAAATGCTGCATGATAAGGGGATGTATTTACAAGAACACCAAAAGCCATGCAGGGTGGCTTTACACGTCCTTCTAAATATGGAGCACCAATTTGTGCTGCCGGTGTGTCACAAAAAGTGATGCACCGGCAGCGCAAGGGGCTTGTAAATATGCCCCGTATGTGCAGGAAGGTGTGCAAGGTGTCCCTTCCTGCAGATAAACAATCAATAATGGCGATTTGTTACTTCTGGTTGTATGATAGAGGCTCGACTGGATACACCCGCTGCCTCTACCACGCAGCCTAAACCCCAAATGCATCTTACCCACGCATTCCTTTACCACGCATGCCTTTACTACGTAATTTCATGGAAAAGGCATGAATGGTAAAGGGGTATGTGTGGCTAAGGTCGCGACCCCCCTCCCTCCTCCATTCCCGTCCTGAGGTCCAAATACCCATACCCTGTCCCAACCCCCATGCTATCCCTAACCCTTAAACACTACCTCAACCCTCTCCCACCCCCATGCGCTGTCCCTACAACTACCTACTGCTTCTGCCCTTAGCCAAACCCTATTTAAAAAAACGATCTGACCCCCCAGCCCTAAAAACTACCTCGCCCTCCCCTAAACCCTAAAAACTACCCTGGCTACCTACTCCCATCCCCCTGCGCTGAGGCCTAAAACCCTGTCCCTTAACCCTGTCCCATAACCTGACCCAACACAGTCCTGACCCAGTCCTAAAATCTACCCTACCCTCCACCTAGACCTAAAAACTACCCGAGTACCCATTCCCCTCCCCCTGCGGTCTAATATCCTAACCCCTAATTAAAAAACTACCAACCCTCCCCCAGCACTGAAAACTACCCCTAATCCCCCAGCCCTGAACATGACACCGATCCCACCAGCCCTGAAAACTAGCCCGAATCCTTTCCAGCCCTGAAAACTACCTCCAACCCCCCAGCTCTGAAAGCTAGCCCAAACCCCCCAGACCAGAAAATTACCCCCTAATCCCTCAGCCCTGAAAACTACCCCTGACCCCCAACCCAGAAAAAGTTCCGACCCACCCCAGCCCACAAAACAACCCCGAATGCCCCCCGACGCCCCAGCCCAGAACACTATCCTGACCAACCCCCAGCCCAGAAAACTATCCCAAACCATGCCCAGCACAGAAAACTACCTGACCCCGACCCCCCAGCCCAGAAAACTACCCCAAACCTGCAGCCTAGGAAACTACCCCGACCACCAGGCCCACAAAACTACCCCTGACCCACCCCAGCCCACAAAACTACAGTGACCCCCCAGCCGATAAAACTACCCATAGCCCAGAAAACTACAGACCAGCCCCACTTACCTCACTGCAAATCTTTTCCTGCGAGGTCTTCCTGCTTCCGTCCCCAGCAGCCAGCAGCTAGACCGAGCATTGCCTTAAGATCCCAGTGTTCCGACTGTTTCCCCTGGACAGCACACATAAAAGTAGAAAATCACCATTATTTAATGATTGTTTGTGTGCAGGAAGCGAGACCTTCCTGCACATAAAGAATAATGAATGGAATTTTACTCTTTGTATGTGTGTCGTACAATGCAGCACACATAGAAAAAGCAAAAAAACGAGAAGAAATAAAAGTATTTCTCCTCGTTACACTATTCTAACGCCTTCTATTGCAAGGTGGTAGTTTGTAGCGCTGCCTCAGATTTACGCCTCCTTGCAAATCTGGGGCAGTGTCAAAAGCAATGGGTGAACACCCACAGCAAAACCCATTGCACGCCCCTTTCACACTAAGTGATGCATGTAAAGGAGCCCTATTTACAAGGTAGAATAAGCCACAAAAAGTGGCTTAACATAGCTTTGTAAATATGGAGAAGGGATCGCCACCAGAACGTCGCTAAAAGTGACATTCTGCTGGCGAAATCCGTTTGTAAATATGCCCCAAATTGCGCCACCTCAAGGTGAGAGCAGAAATGCTCCATATCTTTGAAAATATGGAGCATTTCTGCCTTCTCCCTTTCACCCAACGCAGTGCAGAAACTTCCTTTGCTGCGCCGTATATAGTCCTGCTTGCCACGTCATGCAGCAGCACCTCTCGTAGGGCAGACATAACAGCCAGGGCCTTCTCTAGGGCGGTGCGATCAGTGCCACCGCTGACTTGGGGTGGGGGCATAATCTTTCCAAGTATATTATCATTTAAAAAGCACCTGCTGGCAAGTTCCTGGCCTCCAGCAATTCTCAGGCATCAATTAAAATTCCAAGATAACCCTGGTGATTAATCGTCTTCCTGGAAAGAGGTTGGAGGTTTGTCTAGTGGAGGTTTTGACTCATCCTAAAGTAGCACAGAGGGTTAAAATGCCTGCTGCTAAGAACTTGTACAATACAGATAACAAAGTGAATATAATGTAAATAGGTCAGTAGGCTACTGCTTCTGTACGAGAGCTCCTTTTGTACCTTGTCCTTTATAAGTCAAAATCCTAATATAGAACATTGAGCTATTAACTGCCATCAAAGAGATGCATGCAAACTGCAAGGAATATGTTAGATATATGTTATGTTATGTTATGTTAGTTGCATTTTAATGCGCACAGCTGCTCCAGCGAAGGAGCGTCCTGGCGCAGGGAAAGGTAAACACAACACAACACTAGGTCCGGTAACAAAAAGCAAACAATAAAAGCTAAAAACAATTAAAACAGGAAGGTTTTCAGGGCCCTGCGGAAAGACATTAGATCATTCGAAAGGCGGATTTCCAAGGGGAGCGCATTCCAGAGGGTTGCGGCTTTCACGCGGAAGGAGCGACCCCCCATCCGACTAAGTCTGAAACGGGGGACGACCACCAAGGACTGTCCAAGGGATCGTAGTGAGCGGGTAGGAACTAGGAACATAGGGAGAGATCAGTGTATTGAGTATTCCGGGTGCCAACTCTCTCAGAATTTTAAAAACCAGGCAGAGAGCCTTGAATTGGATACGCTTGCATATCGGGAGCCAGTGCAAGGACCGCAGGGTGTTAGAGGTAGGGCAGGTTCGAGGCAGACCTACCACCGCCCTAGCCGCCGCATTCTGGACTCGTTGTAAACGAAGAATCTCGGCTTGGTTCGCTCCTAATAGGAGAGAACTGGCGTAATCCAACCGCGAGATGATCATTGCTTGAATGACCAGCTGTCTTGTAGGAGCATCGAAGAATCGCAGCAGGGGTCTTAGCCCGCGTAATACTCCAAAACAGCAGGCCGCCACTCTCTTTGTATGAGTCACAAAGCTTAGCGTGTGGTCAAGCCATACTCCGAGATTCCTGAGTTCCAGGACAGGGGCCGGCGCTGATCCCAGCTCTGGAGGCCACCATTCGTCCCCCCAGTGGTCCGCTTCCCTTCCAACGATCATCACCTCTGTTTTTGACGCGTTCAGCTGGAGACAGTTGTTATTCATCCAGCTGGCCACCTCTCTCAGTCCACTTCGGAACCTGAGGGCATCCTGCTTGGCATCCCCGCTGATCGTAACCGCCAACTGAGTGTCGTCAGCATAGGAGACCATAGTAAGGCCCCATTGCCTGACGACCTCAGCCAGCGGCTGCACGTACAGATTAAAAAGCGTGGGACTCAGCGAGGAGCCCTGAGGAACCCCCAGGTCCAAAGGATGGTACTTGGACTGAAAAGGAGGGGTGGCAACGCAGAAGGAGCGATCACTGAGGAAGGAGCGGAACCACTGCAGAGCTGAACCACAAATGCCAATGTCCTGCAGGCGGTGTAGCAAGATGCGATGGGAGACAGTGTCAAAGGCGGCGCTCAGGTCTAGTAAAATAAGCGCTGCCGTTTGACCTGCATCGAGCACACTTCACAAATGCTCAACCATTGCCAGAAGGGCCGTCTCAGTGCTGTGGCCAGCACGAAACCCATTCTGCGTGGGATCCAGGACATTCACAAGGGTCATATGCTCCGTGAGGGCCCGATTTACATGGGCCTCCATAACCTTGGCCGGCCAAGGGAGCAAAGATATAGGGCGGTAGTTTTCAGGTCTCGATGGATCCAAAGATGTTTTTTTTAGGATCGGGGAAACCACCGCTTGCTTCCATTTGGCAGGGACCAGGCCAGAGGTTAGGGAGAGGTTAATCAGGGAGCACACTGCTGTGCGTCCCTGAAAAGCAACGTCCCTGAAAAGAGCAGATCTTACCGGGTCTGCAGGCGATCCAGACTTGACTCGCAGGGCCCACTTTGCGAACTCCTCATTGGAGATGGTAGGAAGGGAGTGCAGCGATGGACAGCTGCTAGAGCCGCTCCAGGGAATCACAGGAGTTTTTTGCCCAGTCTTTCATCATCCTAATCTTGCAAAGAGGGTTTATTTGGGTAGAAAACAATTCTTACTATTAAAGAGAACCCCTAACAATGATGTTCTGTATTAAATTCTGAATTTGAGCTTTTCCAGAATAATGACTCTTAAACTAAATTGCCTATTTATGCTGGTTGCGTTCGAATACCACTGGTAAGCAGGAACACTGCCCTTAAACAGGAGAAGGAAAGAGACTGCTACCATTAATGGGGCAGACAGAACACCTCCAGAGGATGCACTGCTACTGAAAGGCTGTGCAACATGGTTCCAAGTTCCGCAGAGCTCTAAAAACTCACCTTTTCGCTCAGTACTGATGTAACCTCCCTGTTCTGGCCACTTCATACTTCTTACTCAGCGCGGGGACACGCCGGGGCGCGTAACCATGCGCTTTACAAAATTCCATAATAAAATAATAATGGTTGCACCATCAGAAAGGCGCCATAGCCTGGACTGCCTCCACCAGCCATACTACAAAGCTGCGTGAAAGAGGAGATGTGCCACTAGCCCTCCCTCTTGCTCCACAGACCACCTAGAGAGACGTCAACAGCACAAGCAACACTAACAAAACTACAGCCATGGAAAGTTCAAAGAGACACTGCCAAACAGGGGACAGTATCATGTCTGTAACACTTACTAGGGGCCCAGGCAAAATAGAGTGACACAGCTGCAATGCTACTCAGCCAAGGGCAGACGGCAGCAGCCGGCCCCAGAAACCTCCAGGTACAGTCTGACACCACAGAGGGAGAAGCCCAGCATGAAGCTGAACCAAAAGCATTGCCAGAGAGCACACAGACAGTGTTTGGTTACACGCCAATGACGCTGTGCCATCGAAGCACCACAATACCAGACTGTCCCCACTGGCCTGCAACACAGAAAAACATGCCATAAGCCTGGCAAAGCCCCTTGCCCCCGAAATACAGAGAGAAGAGGCGGAACTGACCAGCGAAAGAAAGACAAGTGATCCTACCCCACCCCCACTCCACGAACGAGGGGAGGCATCAAAGGAAGACACCCGGATCATGAGGTGCAAGAAACCGAGTGTCAGCCGTTAAAGAGACTGAGAACGCCAGAGACACCCAGGTACGGTCTGACAAGCAAGAAAAAGAGACGGCTACAGCAGCAGGGCACCACCAGAGAGTGGGCTCCGGAGAAGAGGCAGACGAGTAGATGATCCTAGAAGCGAAAAGAAGGATAGCACTCCAACCCTGCGACAAACGGGAGGAGGCATCACAGGAGGACACCCAGTGCACAAGTTGCAATCCACCCAGTGCCACCCACTGAAGAGACTGAGGGGCAAATTTATCATAGTTTTGCATCACACTTGCAGCAAATGAGATTTATCAGGCCATGCAAGACCACCTTGCATGGCCCTGAGAGGCTTGATACATCTGGAGTAATGCAAGATACCACAAGTCACTGCCTTGCATTACTCAGGGACGCGTTCTATGGGTGGAGCGTGGGTGTTCCCATCGCATCCACCCCATGGACCTTGGCGCATTCCCATATTTACCAGCACTGGTAAACCTGGGAATGCGTTACAATGCGACGCCTTCCCAGGGGGTGGCACAATGAGAAAAAAAATCTTTATTTCTCCTCGTGGTTTCCTCTTTCAAGAGTGCTGCCCTCTGCAGCACACTTGGAAAGAGGAGAAAGCCTCTGATGATTGTTTTTTGTGCAGGAAGATCCTTCCTGCACAATAATAGTCCTGCCTGCACTGCAATGCAGGCACCATGCTGCATGGGTGCCAGCATTGGTGCTAGGCAGCACATTGTATGCCAACGCAAGGAAAGGATAGGAATGTGCCATATCATATTAAATGCGGCACATTCGAGCCTTTTCACACAGTGCAGCAAGATTGCTTGCCCCTGAGTTTATAATCCTCAGAACCACCACTGTGACCATCCATGCCTGCCAGACATGAACGCCAGGTAGGGGGATGCACAAGGAAAGCAGAGTTGGACCAGAAGGTGGACAGAAGCACACAACGCCGTGCCTGAGGTCCAAACACTTGGAGCGCACCAACAATGGATGCAAGCTAGCAAGATGGCAAGCTGCCAGAAGGGTCCAGGCTTCTCTGAACCTGTGTTTGTGTTGTGAACCACTCCAGATAAATTATGAATTGGAGCTGTAAGGTCCTGTCGCAGCTAACTTCACCAGTCCATTCATCCACTGAAGCCCGGCTAATTGACTCCAGAGAGTGATGGACTACGTGGTATCCAGTTGTATTTTGCATTGTTTCCATGGTTGGACTTGCAGTGAGTGCAATACAAGGTGTGCCGGGTCTTGCTCTGCTTCTGCTTGTATCTGTAATCCCGCAGCTCTGCTTCCAGTTGGTGATTCGTCTGTATTGGGTGGCCTTCGGAATATGGTTCGAGTGTTGAACCGCTGTGAAGTATGTGAAGAAAAGGCATAAGACATAAAGCGCACATAACTGAAGGCTGAAGGCCAAACCTCCTTCCACAGGACTCAATACTATTCAATTCACAGACTTTTCAGAATTTACACATTTCCAATGTTAATTATTTACAACAAATCATTGTTGTTACTCATTGGTCTTAACCTCTTCAGTGCCCCGCCCTTTCCACGCCCTGTGCCGGGCGTTTCATTAGCGGGCGGGGTTCATGACGAGATAGTCTCGTCATGGGCACAGCGCAACCGCGCTCCATGACGAGACTATCTCGTCATGGGCACTGAAGGGGTTAAACAGCTAACAACCTCGACCTCAGGGTAGGTCGCCCCCCCTCCTCTACAGCGCCACCAGTGCTCACCTGCCTTTGCCTGCTGCCTTGCTACCTTGTCCGCTGCTCTCTCCGTATTGCCGTTGTTGCTCCTTGTCTGCCTGCTGACCCCTCTTCCTCCGTGTATCCCGTGTGAGTGCCAAAAGCGCCGTTACTGTTATTGCTATTGCTGCCTGGTAACCCTTCTTTCTCCGTGTATCCCGTGTGAGTGCCCAAAGCGCCGTTACTGTTATTGTTTTGCTGCCTGGTGACCCCTCTTCCTCCGTGTACCCTGTGTGAGTGCCCCCAGAGCGCCTCTTCTTTTGCCTTGTTTTTCCGCTTTTTCGCATGTTTTTTCGTCCTTTCTGGGCCTCGTCGTTTTCTGGCCTTGCCGCCTGTTTTTCCCGCCGCTTCTCCCTAGTCCCGCCTACCCTCCCGCCACCCGCCTCCCAGCTGACCCCTCCTCTCCGGCTACCCATATATGGCGGCCGCTGCGAGGCAGAGGTAGCGACCCTTGACCTCAGGGTAGGTCGCTCCCCCTCCTCTACAGCGCCACCAGTGCTCACCTGCCTTTGCCTGCTGCCTTGCTACCTTGTCCGCTGCTCTCTCCGTATTGCCGTTGTTGCTCCTTGTCTGCCTGCTGACCCCTCTTCCTCTGTGTATCCCGTGTGAGTGCCAAAAGCGCCGTTACTGTTATTGCTATTGCTGCCTGGTAACCCTTCTTCCTCCGTGTATCCTGTGTGAGTGCCCAAAGCACCGTTACTGTTATTGTTTTGCTGCCTGGGGACCCCTCTTCCTCCGTGTACCCTGTGTGAGTGCCCCCAGAGCGCCTCTTCTTTTGCCTTGTTTTTCCGCTTTTTCGCCTGTTTTTTCGTCCTTTCTGGGCCTCGTCGTTTTCTGGCCTTGCCGCCTGTTTTTCCCGCCGCTTCTCCCTAGCCCCGCCTACCCTCCCGCCACCCGCCTCCCAGCTGACCCCTCCTCCCCGGCTACCCATATATGGCGGCCGCTGCGAGGCAGAGGTAGCGACCCTTGACCTCAGGGTAGGTCGCTCCCCCTCCTCTACAGCACCACCAGTGCTCACCTGCCTTTGCCTGCTGCCTTGCTACCTTGTCCGCTGCTCTCTCCGTATTGCCGTTGTTGCTCCTTGTCTGCCTGCTGACTCCTCTTCCTCCGTGTATCCCGTGTGAGTGCCAAAAGCGCCGTTACTGTTATTGCTATTGCTGCCTGGTAACCCTTCTTCCTCCGTGTATCCCGTGTGAGTGCCCAAAGCGCCATTACTGTTATTGTTTTGCTGCCTGGTGACCCCTCTTCCTCCGTGTACCCTGTGTGAGTGCCCCCAGAGCGCCTCTTCTTTTGCCTTGTTTTTCCGCTTTTTCGCCTGTTTTTTCGTCCTTTCTGGGCCTCGTCGTTTTCTGGCCTTGCCGCCCGTTTTTCCCGCCGCTTCTCCCTAGCCCCGCCTACCCTCCCGCCACCCGCCTCCCAGCTGACCCTCCTCCCCGGCTACCCATATATGGTGGCCGCTGCGAGGCCGCGCAGCGGACTCGTGCAGCGGGTGCGCCGCGGAAGCGCCGAAGGCGCACCTAAGGCAAGCCCGTCTGCACCCATCCGCGCCTGGACCGCGCACAGCGCCACAACCCCTGGCCCCCACGACCTCCACCCCCCCGCCTGACCTACGACACCGCCACCCTCACCGCCCTCAACCCCGGCCGCACGCCGGGCTGCTGCCGCGCCACCCTGAAGCGGAAACACGGACCCTTCACCTGCCGCAACTGCCGTTTCACCTGCCTACAAACACACATCGCACCCAACAAGAACGACTCCCCCGGAAACAACCTCCACTGAATCCTGATCAACACCCGATCCGTCCACAGGCACGCCATCGAGCTATGGAACCTCATCGACTCAACAAACCCGGACATCGCCTTCCTCACCGAGACCTGGATGAACCCCTCCTCGGCACCCGACATCGCCATAGCCATCCCCAACGGCTACAAAATCATCAGGAAAGACCGCACCAACCGCACCGGAGGAGGCATCGCCATCGCCCACAAGAGCTCCATCCGCATCTCGACCTACTCCGATGACTCACTCCCCGACGCCGAACACCTCCACTTCTCAATCCACAGCGATCCCAAGACCACCCTCAGAGGCTCCCTCATATACAGACCACCAGGACCACGCACAAAGTTCAGTGAAGACATCGCAGACTTCGTCAGCCCACACGCACTCCAGTCCACAGACTACATCCTCCTAGGGGACCTCAACTTTCACCTGGAGAACCACACCGACAACAACACCACCACCCTACTGGACAACCTAGCCAACCTCGGACTCAAACAACTGGTCAACACACCTACCCACCTCGCCGGACACACGCTCGACCCCATCTTCTCCTCCAGCAAACACATCTCCTTCAACCACACCACCAAACTCTCCTGGACAGACCACAGCTGTGTCCACTTCAGCTTCAAGAAAACCAACGTACACCACCACGCCCAGCAACCACCAAGAAGACAATGGAATCGAATCACCACCGAACAACTCACAGCAACCCTCTCTCAAAACCCACCCACCAGCACTACAGACCCCAACGAAGCCGCCAACAACCTCACGAGCTGGATCTCAGACTGCGCCAACCTCCTGGCCCCCCTGAAGACCCAAACAAACAAACACAGCCACAAGAAAAACTCCTGGTTCACCCCCACCCTCAAGGACTCCAAAAAAGAATGCCGCACCCTCGAGAAGACCTGGCGCCTCAACCAGACCGACGAGAACATGTCTGCTCTCAAGACCGCCACCCGCAAACACCACCAACTCCTCCGCGCCGCACGAAAATCAGCCTTCCAGAACAGACTAGACAACAACGCCCACAACAGCAAGGAACTATTTAGCATCGTCAAAGAGCTCTCCAACCCCGACGCCCAAAACAACTCCATCCCCCCCTCACAGGACCTCTGCGACTCCCTCGCAGCTTTCTTCCACCACAAGATCACCGACATCTACAACAGCTTCACCACAACCAACACGAACCCACCACCGGAACCCGCCAACGACAACACCACCATCGACACCTGGAACCCAACCACCACCGAGGAAACCACCCGCATCATGAACTCCATCCACTCAGGATCACCATCCGACCCCTGCCCGCACCACATTTTCAACAAAGCCGACAACATCATCGCACCCCACCTCCGAGACGTCATCAACACATCTTTCACCACCGCCACCTTCCCGGAGAACTGGAAACACGCCGAACTCAACGCCCTCCTAAAGAAACCAACAGCAGACCCCACCGAACTCAAAAACTTCCGGCCCATCTCGCTCCTACCGTTCCCCGCCAAAGTGATTGAAAAAATCGTCAACGCTCAACTCACCACCGCCCTGGAAGCCAACTACTCACTCGACCCCTCACAGTTCGGCTTCAGAGCTAACCACAGCACCGAGACCGCCCTCATCCCAGCCATGGACGACATCAGATCTCTGACCGACATACTCCTGGACCTCTCCGCAGCCTTCAACACGGTCTGTCACCGTACCCTGATACATCGCCTCAGCAACACCGGCATCAGAGGCGAGGCCTTGGATTGGATCATCTCCTTCCTCTCCGGAAGAACTCAGAGAGTCCGCCTCCCCCCCCTTCAGATCCACAGCTACGGAGATCATCTGCGGCGTCCCCCAAGGATCCTCTCTCAGCCCCACCCTCTTCAACATCTACATGACTCCCCTGGCGAACATCGCACGAAAACACGGACTCAACCTCATATCCTATGCCGACGACACCCAGCTCATCCTATCCCTCACCAACAACCCCACCGGAGCAAGAACCAGACTACACGAAGGCATTAAGGAAGTGGCGAACTGGATGACAGACAGCCGGCTCATCCTCGGCCCTACACCCACCGCCTGGGACGACTCCTGGTGGCCCCCCGCCCTAGGCAGCACTCTCCAACCCACCGACCACGCACGCAACCTCGGCTTCATCCTGGACTCATTCCTCTCCATGACCAGACAGGTCAACTCGGTGACCTCGGCGAACTTCAACACCCTCCGCATGCTCTGCAAGATCTTCCGCTGGATCCCCACCGACACCAGGAAGACCGTCACCCACGCCCTCGTCACCAGCCACATGAACTACGGAAACACTCTGTACGCCGGCATCACCACCAAACTGCAGAGAAAACTCCAACGAATCCAGAACGCGCCCGCACGACTCATCCTGAACATACCTCGCCACCACCACATCTCCGGACACCTGATGAAACTCCACTGGCTTCCAGTCAACAAGAGGATCACCTTCAGACTCCTCACCCACGCACACAAAGCCCTGCACAATCTCGGACCAAAACTCATCAACAACAGAGTCTCCTTCTACACTCCTCCTCGCACCCTACGCTCAACCGGACAAGCCCTGGCTGGCGTACCTCGCATCCGCAAAACCACCGCCGGAGGCAAGTCCTTCTCCTACCTAGCAGCGAAGACCTGGAACTCTCTTCCCAGCCACCTCCGCGCCACACAGGACCACCTCTCCTTCAGAAGGCAGCTCAAGACCTGGCTCTTCGAGAACTGATCTCCCCCCCCCCCCAGCACCTTGAGACCCTCACGGGTGAGTAGCGCGCTTTATAAATGCAAATGATTGATTGATTGAATCATACCTACAGGTTTTGGGTATATGTCAGTTGTGTTAAGTAGCTGGATACAATCACATCTCAGAGTGATACCAAAATACCGTTCGAGTGGCACTCTATGGGAATGACAGAAATGTATTTTGCATGCTCCCTTTTAGAGAGACCCCACTTTTTTCATCTCTTTTAAAGGCCTGTCTGCACATATTTCTATATGACTGATTTCAGTCAGCAGCTGTAGGTGCTTCCCAAAGACTGGTTAGAGCATGTTTTTCCAAAGTTAATTCCGCATGCAGTGCAAGGCACTGGGCAAGCTCATACTTAAGGGGCTGAAACTTTTGAGCAGTACAATTTGCACATTACAGTAACTATTAAACACATTATTTCAGTAGGTTATGGGGCAGTATTTAAAGTGTTTAACATTTCAAGACTATACGTTTCCTCTGCTTTATAAGCCTTGTTTCATTATTACTTCATTTGCTTTAAACTGCTCAATTTGCCAATGTTTTTTCAATTCTTTCTCAAGAGGAGCACCCACCCTGTGCCCCACGTTTGTCCATTTAGCTTGCTCACTTCGCTCGCTATAGAAAATTCATACCCAACTTCTCTGCCCACCACTTTCAAATGTCACCAGCCCCCACTGCAAGTCTAACCCATGGAAAAAAAAACCTGAATACCACATAGTCCATCTGTCTCTAGAGTCAATCAGCAGGGGACGCATGGACTGATGAAGTTGGCTGCGACAGGACCTTTCAGCTCTCATTCATAATTTATCCTGTGTGTTCGGACACAAACACAGGCTTAGAGCAATCCAGACCCTTCTGGCAGCTTGCCAGAAGGAATCATATCCATTGTCAGGTGCAATTCCACGGTCACAGCGTTTTGTGCTCCTATCCACCTTCTGGTCCAACTCTGCTTTAGTTGTGCTTCCCTCTGCCTTGGGTTTGTGTCTATCTGGCAGGTGCAGATGGTCACAGTGGTGGTTCTGAGGTTTATAAACTCTGTGGAAGATTTATCATTATTTCACGCCACAAGGCAGCTTGCTGCTCTGTGTGAATGGACTGGAATGCGCCACATTTTACATGGTACAGCGCATTCCTGTCCATTCATTGCGCTAGCACACAATGTGCTCCCTAGTGCCAATGCAGGCATCATGATGCTCTGGTGCCTCTCATCTAGTCCATGTGACCCAGCTGGGCCACCTTAGGTGTAGGTTTATTGATTGCCAGTTAGTTGGGTTCATTGTTGTCAAGCGTGCCAGGGTCTGTTTCCCAGTTGGAGTGCAGCTTGCTCATAGAGTTTGGGGTATTGATTAACAGGAAGCGGTATATGGTGGATATGCCCCCTGTGCTTAATGGGTCTAAAATTACTGTGCCTTCCAAGGGATTGAATTGAAGGGGATGCACCAAACAATCTCGTATTGGTGCAATCATGTGCCGCAGCTGAAGAAGTCTAAAAACTGCGACTTTTGTAATTGGAATTCATTGCACAAGTTTGTGAATGATTTGAAGCGTTCTCCCCACCAAATGTTGTTTAGTTTGGAAATCCCAGTGTGGCCCCAGTGTGGTCCCTGGCCCTGAATTCAGGGGACATCTTTGCTGATGGAAGCAATTATCCCTGCCACAGGTGGGTCTCAAGCGTGGGATGTTTATACCAGAGAATGTGCAGTAGCACTTTCTGTCTCACCAGGAGGTGGTTTAGGGTCTTGGGTTGGTATAGGAGGTGTGAGGGTTAGTGTCAAGAAATATTCCAGTTCCCGCAGGTAGGCCGGATTATCTCTGTCCCCAAAGATCCAATCGTCTATGATTGTGAGGTGGACGTCGCAGTAGTACATTTGGAATATCCATCATGCCCAATTCGCCTTCATAGATGGCTTGGGTACATTTGATCCAAGATGCCCTCGTTTGTTTGCACAATCATAAGTATTTCCGCCTGTTGGCTTTCAGTTTGTCAAAGAAGGATAGTGCTATAATCTGTGGAAAAGACATATAAGAATATGGGAAGGGTGATCATTTTGAATAGCGCTATCTTACCCGTTATAGAAGAAGACGCATTGGGAAGCCGGGGAGTCAGGCATTGGGCGATGGGCTGGTACCTCGGAGTCACCTGTGGGCCAATTTTTTGGGTCTCTGTGAACCGGCCCACAGATATTAGGGCTTTATTTAGAGATTGACATATAGGATACACTGTTACAATTGTGACGGATATCCGTCCGCCGTATTACAAATCCGTTATATTCTATGGCACTTGTAATAAGATGGACGGATGAATATCTCACCCGCCAAACAAAATCAGTCACTTACTGTCTTCCCCAGTCATGCCAAAACACTGTAAAGTGACGCCAGAATCATAGGCACTCCCCTGCCATGCTGCCAAACAGAGACTGGGGGCCAGGTGTTGTTCTGGGCCATAGGGCATTCTTATCCCGGCCCCTTACCTTGTGTGGCCAGCCCGGCCCAGAAAGCCTGGCCATCACTTTAAGGCCATAGTGGGTGACAGGAATGTGGGAGTATTCTGGTTGCCTCGCAGGGGGGCCATTCTCACCTAAGCACACCTGGAGGAGGAGCAGAAGCCGGGCTCTTTTCTTGACCAGGTCATACCCTGAGTAAGAGAAAAGGCCTCTCTCTGAGGTCACCTTTCCCTGAGAAAAAAACATAGACTGTAGCGTTATGGTCGCAAAGCTGCTGACGTTGAAACTGGGTATGTTTGAGTTCTGGCATCAGCTCAACATCAATTGATGCTGGGCAAATCACTTAGGGGCATATCAACAACAACCGGCGATAATTATCGCTGAGCGCACTTAGCGCTCGGATAATTATCGCCGGCTAGCGCCGATTTTTATCGCTGAGATAGCGTGCTATTAGCAACGCTTATCTCATCAGCGATAAAAATCCTAGCGCTAACTGGCTAACGTGAGATTATCGCTGGAAACCCAGCGATAATCTCACGTTAGCTAGTTGTTAGGGACTCAAAAACTTAGCCATGATATCCACCTTTCATAGGATATCATGGCTAAGTCAGTCCTGAAGCAGGTGTTAGGAAAGTAGCGATAACAGGTGTGCTTCCTAGCGTGGGGCTTGATTATAGGAGAAATGTCGCTTAGCGACATTTCTCCTATCGTGTCAGGTCAGGAACGCCCACTTTGCATCTCATTAGAGATGCAAAGCTGGGCGTTAGAAATCCCCACGCTAAAGCAAGGTTTCACGCGTTAGCGTGACCTTGCTAATATAGCGATAACATTATCGCCGCTTTTCGGCCGAAAATGGCCGCTAAAGCGGCGATAATTTATTATCGCCTCATTGTAAATATGCCCCTTATTCTCCCTACCTAAAGTAAAAATGAATTTAATTTTGTGCAATGCAGCTGGTGCTCGTGGTAAATGCTAAATTGCCTTTGGGCCAAGGCCTAAATTGTGATCCCAATCCGACCCTGATTGTAGATAGGGAAAGAGTGGTATTCATAGAGTTGAGTCATTAATGGTATAATGTTGAGGTTCCATACTTGTTGAGGGTGCAATGCTATGTGAATTCCTAAGTACTTAAAGCTGCCTGTTTGTACCTGGAGTTGGGGCTGCCATGACATTTCATCTTCCAACTGGTGAATTTGTGCCAGGAGCAAATTGTTCGAGTTTACAGTCAGGGCTGCCACGTCACAGGAGAAGCGCAGTATTTGCATCATGTGGGATCCAGTTATTTTGTGGAATTGCAAGAAGAAAAGCACAGTGTCTGCAGGAAGATGACTTCCTCCAGTTGGTCCACCCATCTGAAGCCCTCCACCAAAGCCTCTATCTTGATCCACTCGGCCAAGGGTTTGATCGCTAGTGCAAACAAAAGGAGGGACAGCGGGCAACACTGACTGGTGACCCACTCGTTCAGGAAGTAGTCCGAGTGACAAGTGTGGGATTTTAATATGTATCATGAAACAAGGGCCAAAGTTCATTTTAGGAAGGACTTGCAGTAGGAACCTACAGTCTGTGGAATTAAAGGCCTTCTCAAAGAGGAGTAAGAGAAGTGTGGTGGCCCCACAGTTTGGGGGAGATTTACTAAAATGTCACGCAGCGCAGTCCCCCATGAGGCTGCGCTGCATTGCGCGACAGGGACGGAGCAGGAGAACGCCATATCTTCAAAGATATGGCTCTCTCCTCTCCTCTCTCTTGCAGCACTAGGGTGTGTGCATGAGTCTAGCATAGGTTTTGTACAGGAAGGGTACCCTTCCTGTACTAAAAACTATGCTAGACAAAAAGGAAAGCTTTTCCCAATTTGTATGCGTGCTGCACAGTGCAGCACGCATGCAAAGTCGGAATAGGAAGGAGAAATTAAAGCATTTTTCCTTCCTTGCACCTAGTTGAAATGGGCGCAGTTTTCTCACGCTAAACCCAATCTACAGTTTTTAGTAAATTTGGTTTAGTGTGAGAAATCTTGGGTGGTTGCATGGGAATGCCCATGCCCCAACCTTGGTACGCCCCCATGGTGCAAAGTTATGCGAACCAGTGCAATGCGCTGCTGCGCATTACTTCTTCGTTATTTCCAGTGCTAAACAAGTTTAGCGCTGGAAAGTAAATTACAAAAAAAAATTGCATCGTTTTGCATCACGTTTGTGATGCAAATGCAGCAGAAAAGCTTAGTCAATCTCCCCCTTGGTGTTTTCCCGCCAGGATTAGATGCAGTCTTCAGGGACAATGTTAAGTGCTGCGTCTGGGCATAAAACGATTCTGGTCTTGATGCACATACAATGTGATGACCGTGGCCAGCCTATTTGCAAGTATCTTCACAAGAAATGTATGGCATATTTACGGAAATGGTGGTGCAGGGCAGCAAGTTACCAAGGTACGCTGCCCTGCACCACAGGGAAAGGGCAGGAATGTACCGTACTTATACAATACGGTGCATTCCTGTCCTTTCCCCCTGCTCTGGTGAAGTTTTTGCAGTCCAGAGCAAACACAGGCACCCTTGCACCACGGTGCATGGGTGTCTGTGTTGTAGGCAGCATTGTTTCTGTGCAGGAAGGTGAACCTTCCTCCATAAAACCAATCCATATAGGTGTTTTCCTCTTTCTATGTGTGCGACAGAATGCGGCACACATAGAATGAAGAAAAACTAGGATAAATAAAGATATTTCTGCTTGTTACGCCTCACCTGGGGAAACGTAAGGGTTTGGCGCAAACCCAGTTATAAATGGTCTTGTAAATCTGGGGATGCGTCAAAATCAATGGGTGTTGTGTGGGAACACCCACCGCAATGCCCATGGAACACCTTCCTAGCACAGAGTAAGGCAATGCAGCGTTTTGTGCTGCCTTGCCTTACTCTATATCGATGAGGCCATTCAAAGCCACGCAAAGTGGCTTTGTGTGGCCTCATATTTGATCTGTTTATTAGTTTTGTATTTAATATAATATGCATGTTAGACTGCCCTATACACACAATATCCACACAGGGCACGTGATGCAAAAACAGAATAGTTGTCTGTAGGAGGCTGGCTTAGTATATTGTGCACACTAATTCAAGTGATGCACCCGGCACTAATCCAGGCAACACTTACGGTGATTTTAGTGGTCTTTGATAGCCCTAGAAAGCTCTCAGAGTGGTAGCTGTTGAGAGCAGCCTTCAGGTTTATCTTGAAGGAATGTAAAGCAGCTTGATTTACCACATGTAATCAACAGTGTAGATTAGATGAAAAAGAACCACACAGTGTTTTAAAATAAGTCTATTTATCACACAACTGAATCACTCACTAACACATTGGTATATCTCCTACACGGAGATATCATTACACAAGAATACTTCAAAATAATCAGGTAAGTAGCACAATTATTTACTGTTCTCTATGGGGAGCCCAAACCATATTCTAAGAAAGTGGAATGAGAACTGTAAAGGAGAACAGGACCAGGATACCCAGAGGAGCTGGGGACACATGGAACTACCCAAGGTAAGTACCCAGGAACTCCACGGAGGCTGTGTGCAGGATGGAAACACAGCCGCTTGCCCAATGGAAGTCAAACAGAAGTCGCGGTTGCAGTTTTAAAGAGGAAGGGCCCTTGCCAGGACCCTGAAGAAACCCTTTGGAAGTCAGAAGGTTGGAAAGCCACCACAACTGTGGATGCCACAGGAACCAGATTACCTGCACCAGGGAAGACGGGTGCATAGGGGTGATTCATGAAGTGAAGAACCTGCAAGCTGAGGGGACAGAGTCTATGCCACTTGAAGATGACGAGGAGTGAGGTAATTCAGTTTTAACTCAATTTTGTAATCTGTCGCCATTTTGTTGCCCTCACTCAGGCAGCTTGGTAAACCGAGTGTTTTTGCCCTTTGTACTGCGACGTGTCAAATAACCTTCTGCCTCTGTTTACGAGACTGATGTCAGGGACTGGCTGAGTCCACTAATCCTCGTCTGGTTTGACTAAACCCTGTCTCAACTGTCTGTCGGTTCACACCATTCTTTCCTGACTTTATCTTATCTTCTGCCTTCGCTATTCTCTACTTGTATTCTCTCATTTCACAACTGTCCTCCAAAGCATACAAATATGTCCTGCCACCTGCAAGTTGAGTTGTAGACACTACCACTGATTAACTTGTGGGGAGGGGTGACAAAAACAGTTGGAAGAGAGGTTTATTTGGGTTACTTGATATCTTGTTTTCAAACTTTTCTCATTGGTTATATCTTGTTTTCAAACTCTTCTCATTGGATAATCATGTATGCATTGGGAGTGTTCTTGGTGAATCTATGCGCTATAAAAGATTGTGCGCCACGGAGTAAAGTGGCAGTCTCCTAAGAACATACTGAGTGTACTTCTGGGACAACTGTACTTAGCTGCAGCTAATAGACCTGATCTTCTACGCTCAACAGAATGTCCTGTGTCTCTGTTCAACAAAGCAGGTGAACTCAGGAGATTAAGGCGTGCCCTGCGCCGCCAGGCCCATAAGGCCCTGGTTCTTCAGGAGGCACGGAAGCGCAATACCCACCGATGTCGAGAGGTTGAGAAGATAGGATGCAAACCTTGTCACTGCATGTAAGGACCAGACAACCCTAAGGAAGACCAGGAGCCATGCACAAGCTGTTCCATGTCAGATGTCAGTGTCTAGGTGGTCGGTGTCCAGGTGGCTGGTGTCCAAGGGGAGCACCAACAAGCCTTGGTAGCCGCAACTGGCGTGGAGAGGGAAAAGATGCTGATGTTGGGACCAGCAAGGTCCAAGGGAGTCACCAAGTGCAGAAGAGTCAGAGCAGGCCCCGAGTAAGCAGGGGAGCCCACTGAAGCACAAGAAGACCCTCAGAAGGACCCCCAGGCTGAAGGCACAGGAGTCGCAAGAGGACCTCAGGCAGCTTACCAAAGATGGAGGCCCACTGTGAAGAGGATGCAGTGAAGACACTGATCTTCAGAAAATGAGGTGCTGGAGGCTGGAGCTTCTTGTAGCCCGAAGATCTTTGGAGTGCAGAGCCAACAAGCCTTGGCAACAGCAAGTCAACACAGTGCACAGGGGTTTAGCCCCAGTGGCTCCGACGAGGGATACTGTCCTCAAAATGGCTGAGAAGACAGGTCAGGATCTAGGGAGCTGCAGAACCACCACATGTGTTGCTGGGCCTTGGCAAGTCAGTGGGATGTCAGGAGCAGCAGACCGGTCAGTTTTGTTGCGAATGCAGGGGAGTGACTCCTTCACTCCAAGGTAGAATACTTCTAATGTCCTTGATGCCTTCTGGAGACCCTGGATGAAGCAAAGAAATAGACAACTTGAGGAACAGCAAGAGTAGAAGCAGCAGGAGTCTTACTTGATGCAGTCTCGGTACCAGGCGAAGTTCAACCAAGTCCCAGTGTCCAGAGGGTCGAATATTGTCGGTTTCAGAGGTGAGTCTTGTTCCGTGACACATCTAAGGACCCACTCACAGGGGTGCCTTTATGTACCCTATGGAAAGGGTTAAAATGACTATGGGCACCTCTTAGAGGAAGGGCTGGACAGAGAGGATGATGCTCCCCTATCCTTTGTCCAGTTTCGCCCCAGAGCTGGAACCAAGGGTTCCTGAACAGGCTCAAACCGGAGTATGCAAGGATGGCACCAAATGAGCCCTTCAAAGCAGTCTGGTGGAGCTGGCAAGTTCCCTCACCCCAGCCCAGTACACTAAGTCCTGTCTGGGAGGTAGTCACAACTCCATGTGTCAGGAAACCTACTGTTCTACCTTACCCTGCTCGAGTTCAGCTCAGCAGCTTGAGGGCAGAATCGTGTCTGTGGTCGGCAGCAGCAGTAGCTTTCTGGCAGACACTGAAAGGCTGTTACTGGGAGTACAGGGCTTACCCAAAGGGAGCCCCCCAGTACATGGGATCATACTTTCAGCAATGGAATCAGTGTTGGGATATGATTCCAACATGGTTGTAGGAGAGTAGGATCTGCACTTACGTTGCCCCCACTTTTTTTCTGATGTTAACACTGGTTGCTGGCTATAGTGTGGCTGGGACCCTGCTAATCAGGGCCCCTGCCTCTCTGTTCTCTCTAAACAACTTGGAGTGCATATTAGATGCACTAGTGATTGGTTACTGTGGTACCTTATGAGCCCCTACTATATGGTACCTTAGGTACCAAGGGCATAGATATTTCACAGGCCTACCAGGGCCTGAAGCATGTATTATGCCACCCCGGGAAGCAGACTAAATCTGACACCACAGGCCTGCTACTGCAGCCTGGGTGAGGTAGTGTTAGCACTCCTCACTGAGATATAGGTTCCCTATATCTTACCTTACACACACATATAAACCTATCAGTCACCCCTAAGTCAGGCCCTATCAATCCTGAGGGCAGGGTGCTTGGTTTCCATGTGAGGGGGTGCCTCTGCCTGAGCAGGGCCCCTCTGCAGCCCTCAGAGTCTATTCTCTGTGGCTGTTTGTGGATGCGGTTAAACCATATACTCTTAAGTGCATTATAACTTCGCGGTAAATGCTAACTCTGGGATGGCTGCATCAAAACATGTTGTGTTTGGTGTCAAATGCTTTGGAATCATACCCCCACACCAGTAACTGGTGTGGGAGTATGATCCCACCCTTATAGAGGGATAGACATGTACCTACTGTGGAAACATGGTAGAATCCTGAAAGAGCCCTGGCATCACAAAATGGATGCCACCAGCACAGACACTGGGCTGCCCTTCTGCTGCTGACTGATACTCGCAGTGGAGGAGGCCCAACATTAGGCATCCTGTCACCGGGAGGTGTGACCACCTTCCAGACAGGATTTAGTGTATTGGGGTTGGGTGGGTGAACTCCTAGAGTGCTTTGAAGTCCTGCACTGCGGGAGCAGTAGGCTCCTCTGTGCACATGCCAGCTCAAACCGGTTCAGGGGCTACCTGCCCCTGTTCTGGCATGAAACTGGACAAAGAGAAGTGGGTGTAGCCACCCACTCCCCTGACCCTCCCATAGGTGGGGGCATAGAGCTAGACCTTCCCTTCCTTGTAGTATAAGTTAGGGAACCCTTGCCATTGCAAACTAGATATCCCTGGATGACGCTCTGAAGAAGAATCCTGGACCTTCGATGTTCCACTACCTCTGGAAATCTGAAGAATCTCCCTTGGAGTCAAGGAGTGACTCCCCTGCTTGGCAGGCACCAAAACTTTGAATCAACGGTTGCAAACATTCCCGCTCTTGCCAAAGTCCGAAGTCCCTGCAGCCCTGAAAGTGGATTTCCTGATTTTTTCAAGGCCATTGTGAGTCCCCAGCGAAGCTGAGGCAAGTGGACCCCACAAGTGATGAGGACCAGCAATAAATGGGTACCGTGCACTATTTTCGAGTGCAATCCCTTCACGACGTTCTATGAACTTGTGCATTGGACCACATGTGGTCCAAGCCTCCAGCAGGATTTCTACTGAAGACCAGAGGCCTACCTTGTCTCGAGTGACCGTGGGCTCCTGTGAAGTGAATCCTCCCAAGGCATCTTTGCAATCCCTTGCCGGTTGGCTTGTGGGTTCCCAGAAGACTTTTCTACAGAACCAAAGGGCTTCCCTGATTGCTCCAGGCCTGCCCTGACTTACCCTTGCTGGGTGAGTCCCTCAGACCTTGCTGGTCTGCACCGCTGACTTTTTACTCTTTCCACAAGACTTGCTATTACCAAGGCTTGTTGGCTCCAATCTGGTCACCAATACCACAGTAAGCTGCAGACTTTGTGGGACACGTCGAATCCAGCTCTTGGTTGTCATCGATACCTCCTGGACCTTGTGGCTGAAGAGTTAAGACACCCGTGATCACCTGAAACCACCCGACGACTGTGGGCATCCATCTTCCTGGGCCCGGGTCACTGACAAGTGACTTTGAACACTGTCTCCTCTGCTTTCAGGTCTTCTTTCTTCTGAATCCAGCCTTGGATTTCACCGGACACTTCTCCCGTTTTCACAAGCAGCAAGACTTCTTTGGCTCCCATTGAAAACGACGCCGCAACCCGACACCAAAAGACACCTATGCACCCGGCTTCCCTGGGTGAGGTAACTCCTGCACTACAGTGCTCCTGTGTGTGTTGGCTCTAGAACTACTTACCCTGTAAGTGACTTGCTTGTAGACTCTCCCGAAGTATCCTAAAACTTTAAAATTCCAACCGCGACTTGCTCCATTGAAGTCTATTGGGATCCGCGGCTGTGTTCTCACACTGCATGCGTCTCCCGTGGGTCCTTTACTTACCTGCCTTGGGTGGATTAGTGAGGCCCCAGTGCTTCTGAAGGCCCTAGGCCTTGTCCCTTCGCAAGTCGTTCTTCTTATACCTCTTTTTTAGTATATGGTCTGGTAGACCCCTAGGGCCCCAGCCATATAAGAGCTTAATTTCTTGTGAAACATTGATTTGTGCATATGTTCCTGACTTCTATTCTCATAAAGAGATTAGTAGAGTGTGTTAGAAATAAATACATATATATTTTATATATATACCTATGTGGTGTCTTTTCATTTGATAATTCAAGAGATTATAAGGTAAAACAAGCTGCTTTATATTCCGCTAGAGAATTAGCTTGAAGGCTGCTCTCCACAGCTACCACTAGGATAGCTTTCTTTAAAAGGTTGTCTTAAACCTATCTACTGTAAGAGTCGAATTGTACTGATGCAAGGTGGCCACTTTAACTAGTGACCAGCATATGCCAGACCAACTTCTCACAATGGTTGATACCAAATATGACCAGGTTCAGTGTAGCCACCGTATAGTTAGACATTGCGTAATGACTGATGTCCACTATATATCTTAAAATGTCTGACTGCACTTACAAAGCCTGGAGAATCAATTTTGGGGTTTGTAGAGGTGTCCTGTTCTTGCAGGGGCATCCTCACACTTGTAACCAAGCCCCCTCCCCGCAGGACTGAAGAGCCTGCCATAGGGGTTACTTTTAGGTATTAAGTGCAGTGACCTCAGATATAACAAAACTTATATCTGTCGTGAGTGGTGCAAGCACCAGCTCACACAGGCTGCATTGAAAGGCCTGTAGTCACAGTTTAAGTGGCCTCTCATGGGTGGCAAAATACATGCTGCAGCCCATGGGATCCCCCTGGTGCACCTATGCCCTGGGTACCTCAGTACCATATACTAGGGACTTATAAGGGTACACCAGTAGCCAATAGTGGAGGTACCAAAGTACTTACCAGAGACAACTTAGGGGAGAGAACACAGATGCTGGGGTCCTGATTAGTAGGGACCCAGCAGGCTAAATCAAAAACACACTGAAACCAGGCACAGAGTGGGGGTACCCATGAAAGCAGATCCTAGTTTCCTACATTGTTTTTTCGCAATCTAGACATAGTGACATGTGAAATGATATGAGTAGACATATGTAAAGTTGCGCAGTCATTCATAGTACACATGGTGCCAATACACATCACCAAAAACAGCCAACATAATTGGGATATCAAATCACAAAGTAAAGGAGCATATTCAATATCCATCAGACAGCCATAGTATAGAAAAAGAACCATTGTAACTGCCATGAATAGGAAAGTAATCCAAATTCTCTATGTTTTCACCATCTGGCTCCAGCATGGTATGGTTTTATGTCTCAAAGCACAACAGTGCACATAGAAAAGCCTATAGACTCAGAGGTGGTGCAGGGGCCCCCTCCCCTCTGCAACTCAATCATTGGCATCTCTCGTAAGCGCTGAACCATCAGGTAGGGAGGTCTGAAGGCCAAGCAAAATAGTATCCCAGTTAGCTGAGAGTGGATATTTCCGGAGGCCCAGATTGTCTTCTCTATGAAGCGCAACGCTCTCCTATTTGGCCCAACTGATAATAGAATGTGACCCGGCCTGGCACGTCGGTGCCTCAGGTGATTTCCACCAGTGGGTAGGGGTGCTTAGCCATCATTAACCCCAGATCCAATACCCAATGTCCATGACCCTTTGACACTATATGGACAATTCCAACAGCTCAATATAGCCAAGGAAAAGAAGAGAGGGGAAAGTGGACAACCCTGCCTAGTGCACCTGTGTATATGTACCTGCTGGGGGATCAGTGGTTCCTGTGTAGACCCTCACCAGTGGCGATGTCTAAAGCAGGCACACCATACCAAGGATGCGGGTCCCTATGCCGTATCGTGACAGTACTGCAAAGAGAAAGGGCCACTCCAGCGAATTAAAGGCCTTCTCAGGGTCCAGAACCAAGAACCCGGAACAAGGGTAGGCACATGGAGCGTAAGCAAGGACCTGGAAAAGATGCCTCCGATTTAATTATATATTGCAGGGTGGCACAAACCAATTTTGATCCGGGTGTATTAGCACAGTGTTGGACCTAACGTCCTTGAGGTAGCTTGGCTCAGGTCAAAAGGCTTTTATCCCAATATGGCATATCGTGTTTGCATCACACCCACCTCACACCTTAACGCCACACCACTTAAAAATTACACTACACCGGATAATTATAAAGTTTCCCAGAAGTCTTTATCTTTCCTTCTCAAACGTGGTTACTCAGGTTCACATTTCAGGGTAAAACATTTCATTGCATTTAATTTGACAGTACCATTCCCTTCTTTACTTTTGTACAGCCGCTACTTAAGCACCCTCTTAGATTCCCATCCTGCCTTGACTCAGGAGCGCTAAGTTAAATCCTCCCAGAGAGCGCTCCGCATAACATTTACATATTCCACAATTTCAGAAAATCATTTAGTCTACACGGTGTTCTTCTGACAGATGGTTTCCCTAACGGCTATACTTTCTGACTCTTATACTGTCACCAATAATCAATCTATTACATTTAGGTGCTAAGCTGGAGATTTACTCTGCTGCTGGCAATCAATCGGTTACATCTAGGCAGTTTACATGTAGATTACTTTATCACTAGAAATTAATCCATTACATTGAAGCATTATACATGAACTTTTGCTGTTACTGAAGATTAAACTGCTATTTCCAGCGCTATGCTTGCGATTCCTACTACGTAGACTTCAGTCTCACGTGTGGTTATGACAATGTACCGGTATTTATAACCTCGAACCCGGCTTCCCCAGGGACCGGCAATTGGGTCTAAAAGGACATCATCTGTCCGTAAATGCGTACTCTCATGTGCTCTCCTGTGCTCTCCCGTGCTCTCCCGTGCTCTCCCCCCTTCTTTCTATGCCCAGCTTACTGTTTCCTCTGTGTCCTCCTCTCACGAAGTTCAGCAGAAACTGGAGTCGAGTTCCCACCTCTTCGGGGCAGACGGGGCTCACCGCGCTGGCAAGAAGATCTCTTAAAGGGGGAAGGCGAAAAACAGGGCACACCCACCGACCACTTTCCCCAAGGACTACCCTGCTGGTGGGTCTCCTCCGCTGGTGGAAGCCTCGCTCCTCCGCTCCCCACAGCCTGCTGGTCTCACTCCCTAGCGGACTCGGCAGGCCAGGCGCTGTCTCGATTCACCTCCGTGTTCTCAGTTCAGCGCTCCCGCAGCCGCCAGTAGCAGCGCGGCTTGCGGGGGCGCGGCCTCCTCTCTCAGCTGGCAACAGCGGGGCGGCGCTTCGGCGTCTGCCCCGCTCACGTGACTCTAAGACGGCGGCTTCAATGCCGGATCCACCCCGCACTTCCTGGATACGAGTCTCTCCTCAGCCGACTGACGCGATGCCTGCCAGCGTACACCAAGGGGTCCCGTCACCTCCTCAGACCTCCCGGCGATCTCAGGCCTCTCCCTGGGGCCACAGGCAACCCCACGGACCCGGTATTGCGGCGGTGAGCGTTCCAGGTAGGGCTCAGGCAGGGGGGGGGGCAGAAATTAAGGGAGCCGGGCTCACATGAAGCTGGTGAGAAGGCCCTCGAGTCTCTGCATTCTTGGGCACGATTACCTCCACTACAGCCAGGGACGGTGGCCAGACGCTAGGGCCAAATGGGTTCAGAATCGCAGACAACACCAGGAATAAGGCCAAGGTAGTCCCGGACGGCGATTCTTCCCCTAGTCCTCCTTCAGGATTTCTGTCCACACTGAGGGCCCCGATGTAACGATGACCCCCAGAATCATCGGCGGTATTCAGGGACCGGTCAGCAGGTTGAAGAGGGTGATGTCAGCTGATGAGGGAAGTCGCGCAGACCCTAAGACCTGTCAATTCCCTATCTAGCGCAGCCACCTCTCCACTCAGGTGCCTTATTCCTGTCTACCTCACAGTTCACCTAAGTCCTAAAATGGCCGCCCCACCCTCACCTCTATTTATCACCTGGGGCCTGACTGGCCAGAGTGGCCCAGAAGGTTCCGGAACCTCTCATGGCAGTCTATGGCCCAGGTGCTGAGGTGACAGTTGGAACCACCATTTTGTGAGACTAACCTCCCTCTTCCTGTTTCTTCAGTGAAGCACCTTGCGCCTCTCCCTCCGCTAGTGAGAATGAGGCACCCAGAGCCTCTACATCAACACCAAGGAAAAAAAAGTTAGTAGACAGAGAAAAAAAAAAATGAGAGGGTAAAGGGAGAAAAAGAAAAATATAAATGAGGAGGGAACAGCCAAAGGGCTGACAGGTCTAACACACAGGGACCAGGGGCACCAGATGATCTGTCAAAAGTTTGGCCAATATTTTATAGTCTGAGTTGAGCAACTCTAGAGGCCTGTAGTGTGGAAACTAGCTGAAATGGCTAATAGCATCAGATAAAGCCATTTTGTTTTTGGCAGCCATTTTAGTTAGCCATGTGCTCGCCATGTGCTTTCTCCCTCTTCACTATTGCCTGCCCTTGTATTCTGCTTGTATCTTTTGTTACAGTTAACTCCTTCAGCACTGAGCCAGAGCCTTGCACATGTTCAGAAAGACCTGTAGCTGCCAGAATGCACCTGCTCTTAGAGAACTGTCAGGCTATTTTAACTGATGTCAGCAATATTGTAACCCCTCCCACTCTGCTGACTAAGCGATTCTCATGTATCCTTATATGTAACTAGCTATTCATGTGCACACTTGTACTGCCTCTTTTTGAGTCTCCCTGCATGCTCAGCGGTAAATACAGTATAAAAGACCTCTGATCTCTGTACTCTTTGGACTGCCTCATTACAGTGGCCTGAGGGTACCTCATGTGAGGTTAATAAACTTGTTATTTTGATATTCCAGCTTCCGTGCCAATCTCTTCTATGTTGGTTTAAGGACCAGTGCATCAGTGAACCCCTAAAAAGTTTTTTTTTTCTACAGTAGGAGCCAAGAAGAGCAGGGTCCCTGTCTGGTTTGGGACGGGACGCCAGCAGGGCGTCACAAAAAGACATCGGAAGGCGAGAAGGCAAAAGGGCCTCATTGAACATGGTCAGCAAGTGGGGAGCCAACTGGTCAGCACATGCTTTGTATTTCAGCCAGCAGTCCATCAGGACCCGGTGACTTGCCTGTGGCCAGTGCGCGGATGGCTTCCTTTACTTCAAATGGAGTGATGGGGGCATCGAGCTCCAAGCATTGGTCAGGGCCTGTACTTAAGAAGGGGAAAGTGGAACAGAATGCTTCTACTTCGGCACCGTCAGCAGTAAGTGCCGATTGATATAGCTTGCTGTAGTGCTCGGTGAGCTCATCATGGATCTCCCGTTATGTGTAGAGAATGCAATAGCTAATTGGGTGACAATTGGGAGGTTTGGCTGCTCTTATCAGATCAGCCATGACAGGAGGGAGCCCGATTTGTGGGCCGGTGCATGAGCTTTGGCAGAATGATTCGCACACTCGATGGGAGATGTGCCATGGGCATTACAGTGGGTGTGCCCACGTAACACCCATGGCATTTGACACATTCCCTGATTTACAACAAGCTGTAAATCTTGAAATGCATCAAAAGCCTACGCATCCCCAGGGGAAGCGTAGCGGAGCCAAAACTTGGTGAAAAAACATTATTTCTCCTACTTTTTTCCTCTTTCTATGTGTGCTGAATTCAGCAGCACACATAGAAAGAGGATATCACCTCCATGGATTGTTTGTGCAGGAATATTTCTCGTCTCGCACAAAACCAATCATCCCTACAATACGGACAACTTTGCACCATGCTGCAATTGGTGCCTGCGTTGGTGCATGGCAGCCATTTGAGCGCCAGCGCAGTAACAGAGCACAGGAATGCTCCGCATCTTATTGATACGGCGCAATCCTGCCTTTTTCTTTTGACGTAGGGCAGCACAGTAGGAAGACCTGTGGTGCTGCCCTACGCCAAACGTTTGTAAATGAGGCCACCAGTAACTACCATTTCTGCTTGGGTAACGATCCCATCGCCTGCACTTGCATACCAAGTATTCGGCATGATTTGTGTAGCAGCATTGCCCCCTCCTTAAACCCGAGGTGAAGCCTGCATGGTAAACTCAGTTGTAACTGTATCAGCCTAGGAATTTATAGTTCGTATCCCTCAAGTGGGTCTCTTTTAGGAATACGACATCTAGAAAGCGACGCCTAACTAATTCCATAACTGCGCCCCTCTTGAGCCCATTGACATTCTGCAACAGGATTGTGTGCTTCATGGGATATGGTGTCCTATCTTGCCTAGCCATTGGGCAGGGGTATTAGGGTAGCAAACATCTGTCTTGCCTACCTTAAACTGAAACAGCATCCAACACTAACAGAAAACTGCTTGTCCCACCCAACTATAACTGCACAGTTCTACCCCAGAAGCATCTGTTGCCCAAGGGCAACCGAAACACAAAAAAACAAAAACAATGCTAATATGCGACCACATGTAATAACCCATAGTTCCAGCTGGAGCCCAATGCAGCAAGGGGGCATGTAGTTTAATTCAGCGTACCATGCCAATCACTGTGTCCTGCCTTTTAAAATGCAGCTCCATCTGTCCCGCAGCTCAATGTGCTAGCATTTGTACGGTGGCCTCTGGAAAGGAAAGTTCTCACAGGGTGTGAGATATGGCTTACATTATCACTTCATCTGAAGTTTGAGGATTCGTCATGTTTCGGGTTATGAGTGCTTCCCCGTATGATGATTGGACCAAACATCTAAATGTATGGTAGTGGCCATCTCTGGGCTCCTCCACCATTTTGTTGGATTCGGACAGAAAGTCTAACTCAACCCGATTCCTTAGGCCCATTCCACACTCTCCATGGCAGGAGCCCATTCTTCCACATTTTCTTTCACTCCATGGTGGGAGAGACAGCGGGAGCCCTTCCCTGACAATTGGGGGTGTTTATTATTCTATCCCAGTTTCAAGCCAGTTCCAAACACTCTTAGGAGTGTGAAAGAAATTAGATCTACCATAGATGTGAAGTTCATGGTTTTATGTTTGGCCTCAGAAAGATCTGCATTGTTTTTGTATTTTTATAATGTAGTCAGTAAAGATCATGGTAGACTCTGGGTGGGGAGTCGTGCTGTCTGGAATTGTTGGCTCTCTCCACTACAAAGCACTAAGACAGGTACTCCTTCGGCTCCCAGGACAGGAGGCATGTTGAGATATATTGGGTTGGTTGCAATCCCTCTCTCCCTTTTGGTATTACAACTATCTGCACATTATTCCACCTGAAGGCACAACGAGCAGAAATATTTCTACTCGTTTCTCCTTTTTCTGTGTGTGCTCCATTCTGCAGCACACATAGAAATTGTAAAACTCCTCTTGTGATTGTTTTTGTGCAGGAATGTGCCACTGGCATATTTATAAGGCCATGTAAAGCAACGTTAAGTGGCTTTTCATGGCCTTATAAATATATGCCACTTTCATGCAGCAAACTGTGTGAAAGAGGCGTTCCATGGGTGTTTCTGGGGGCGTTCCCAACAACATCTATGACTTTTTGACACTGCTCCGGATTTAAGAGCAATCATAAGTCTGAGGCAGCACCACAAATTTAGGCGTAAGGGAGGCACAACCAAAACATCCATTGATTTTGACGCTGCCCCATATTTAAAAGGGTGGCGTAAATGAGGTGCAGCGCCAAAATTAAGACGAGGGAAAACCTGATCTTATCCTGGCGCAATGAGGAGAAATGCTTAATTTCTCATTGTTTTTGCTGTTTCCATGTGTGCTGTGTTCTGGAGTACACATGGAAATAGCAAAACACCATTGATTGTTTATGTGCAGGAAGGTGTCCCTTGCACATAAACAATCATTTAAAAAAATTACGTTTTGCAACTTCTACGTGTGCTGTATTAGGCTGCTCACAAAGAAGTTACAAAACGCCATGTAAAGATTCCCCTGCAACGCAGACACCCTTGCACTATGGTGCACGAGTGCCTGCATTGGCACTGGGCAGATAAATTTAGCGCCAGCGCAGGTGGAAACAGAGGGCTGCGCCTATTGTTGTTAATATGGTGCAGCCCTGAGTTTTAGAAGTGACAGAGTGCGTTGTTAAGCCAAGGAGGCTAACGCTGTACTCCACCACTGCTATTGTAAATATGCCGCATTGATTTTGGCGCTGCCCCATATTTACAAGGGTGGCGTAAATATGAGGCAGCACCAAAATTAAGACCAGGGAAAACCTGGGAGCAGGTTTACAATGAAAGTGACTCAGTGCATTCTGAAAGCCATTTGGCTGCGCCGCACTGAGTCACTTTCAAAGCACAGAGATGCAACATATTTACAACAATATGTTGTGTCTCTTTGCTTTCCCCTGTGCTGGCGCACAAACTACAGCCATAGCCGGCGCAGGCACCTTTGCACCATGGTGCAAGGATGCCTGCGTCATGGGAAGACAATCACTACAGGCATTTTCCTCTTTCAATGCGTGCTGTAGAACGCATTGAAAGAGGAAAAAACGAGGAGAAATGAAAACATTTCTCCTCGTTGCACCTTTCTACGCCTCCCCTGGGGAGGCGTAGCATTCACACGCATTTCCAGATTTACGATTTCTCGTAAATCTGGAACTGTGTCTGGCTCTATGGGTGTTTTGTGGGAACACCCACAGCAACACCCAAGGAACGCCCCTTCCACGCAAAGTGCTGCATGTAAAGAGGCCATATTTACGAGGACAGGAAAAGTCAAGCATGGTGGCTTTTCCTGTCCTTGTAAATATGGAGCAGTAAAATGTGCCACCAGTACGTCACAAAAAGTGACGTACTGGTGGTGCAGGTGGCTTATAAATCTTCCCCCTGGTCTTACCCTGGTGAAACAAGGAGAAATGCTTTATTTCTCCTCGTTTTTGCTTGTTCTATGTATGCTGTAATGTGCAGCACACATAGAAACAGCAAAACGCCATTGATTGTTTATGTTCAAGATGGCATCCCTTCCTTCACATAAACAATCTTTAAAAAAAAATGACAAGTTGCAACTTCTATGTGTGCTGCTCAATGCAGCACACATAGAAGTTACAAAACGCCATTTCAGATTGTTTATGTGCAGTAAGGGACACCTTCCTGCACATAAACCATCACTACTCTAGGCTGCTAAATTTAGCACCATGCAGTGAGAAACACACGGCTGCACTGTATTCTTGTAAATACGGTGCAGCCCTGCGTTTCAGAAGTGGCGGAACGCGGTGTTAAGCCAACAAGGCTAACACCGCGCTCCGTCACTTCTTTTGTAAATATGCCCGAAGTGTCATAGCTAATGCAAGACCTAAGATAGCATAACACAATGTGGCAAAAATATTTTTAAACGTCTGGTTCTTTTGTAAAGCACTTTAATGCCAATGGCCAAAGGTCATGGTGTATAACACTGCGAAAATGTAAAGTGGTGGCGGTAGCAGTCCAGGCATAGGCTCATCATAGGAACAGACATTTGCGGGTCTGTCCTTCTTTGGAGCCCAATATGGACTGCAGGGCCATGCCACTTCAGTTCCGCCCCATGCTCTTGATGAGGGCCCCCCTTGCTTTCCCACTTCGCCCCTCTGCGTACGAATATGTGCACCAAAATTCCCATGGGGGGCATATTTACAAGCCTCTGTCACCACCACAACGTCAATTTTCAAGGCGTTGTGGAGGCGATCGGGACTTCGCCTTATTTGCAAGGCAGCGTTAAGCCACTGAAAGTAGCTTAACGCTGCCTTGTAAATACGACACCCTTTTACGCTCTACTTAGCGTGAAAGGGGAGGGCAATGGGTGTTGCAGTTGGCGTTCCACCGCAACACCCATTGATTTTAACGCTGCCCCATATTTACAAGGCTGGCGTAAATATGGGGCAGCGCAAAAATTAAGACCAGGGAAAACATGGTCTTACCCAGGCGCAACAAGGATAAATGTTTAATTTCTCCTTGTTTTTGCTGTTTAATGTGTGCTGCGTTGTGCAGCACACATGGGAACAGCAAAACGCCATTGACTGTTTATGTGCAGGAAGGTGTCCATTCCTGCACATAAACAATAATTAAAAAAATATATATGTTTTGCTAATTCTATGTGTACTGCATTAAGCAGCACATATAGAATTACAAGACCCCATTTAAAAATTGTTTGTGCAGGAAGGGACACCTTCCTGCACATAAAGGGCCTTTTTTATGAGGCCTTGCAACACTTTTGTGCCGCCATTGCGTCACTTTTTGTGACGCACCGGCGCCTTAAAAATATGCCATGTTGCACCCTATTTACAAAGTGATGCATCTAAGCAGATGCGTCACCTTGTAAAGCCCTATGCTACATTATACCTGCGTCAGGTATAATGTATGCAGGGTGGGCATTCCCCCCTGTAAAAAGCCATGTAGAAGTGTCATAGTGAAATCTATCAGATTTTACTGCGCCACTTCTAGGACGCCACTGCATCAAAATCTTACCCCTGGCTCACAGCAGGCGTAAGACTGACGCAGGCATTTAACATGGATATTTCCCATGTGTAATGGCACATTGCACGAGTTGCGTCACTTTTGCGACACACTCCAGCAATGGGTCATTACTGCGCCTACAAATACATCAGAAATACTGACGTATCTGTAACTCCTTGCGACATGGAGCGCCGTGCATTAAACACGGCGCATCCTTCGTGTCGCAAGGAGGGCGCAGTGAAAACTGTTGCGTCGCTGTTTTCATGCAGCAATGCAAGCCACATTTTTCATAAATGAGGCCCAAACAATCTTCCCCTGCAAAGTAGACACCCTTGCACTATGGTGCAAGCGTGCCTGTGTTGCAGGGAGGAAGCTAAATTAAGCGCCAGCGCAGGGGGAAACGCAGGGCTACACCATATTGTTGTGAATATGGTGCAGCCCTGAGTTTCAGAAGGGGTGGAGCGCGGCGTTAAGCCAAGAAGGCTAACGCTGTGCACCATCACTTCTTTGTGAATATGCCCCCATGTGCACTGTGAGAGCGATGCTGAGGTGACGCTACATCATGTAATATCATATTCATCTTAAAATTTCGCAATCTCCAATTTAATTCTAATTTTTGTAAAAACCTGTGACAGTTTAGTACGGATTTACTGATTTTCCCAACAGATTTTCTGCATTAGTTTCTGGCTAAGAACCTGTTCAACTTGCATGAAGAAGAGATCTGTTCTGATGACTGCCATCAAGATTACACGAGCACCAAAGGCTGCAGTTCCACTGATGGCCAAAGGGGGTCTCTGTGTGTACTTTCACTTCCACCCAAGCTTCATGTCCTCTAGTTCTTTATTGATACTTACACTTCTTTTTATGTGCATTGAGTATGATGCTATTAGCTTAGACCAGCACTAGGGCTGACACTTAGGCCCAGATTCATACGGGCTTTTCATTATCCTTGTGTCGGGCAAGGTAACACATTGAACATGCAAAGGCTTCAGTAATATTTAAAAAGTCACACAAGGGGCAATTTGCTCCACCTTGCGTAGCTATGTAAAGAAATGTAAAGCAACGCAGCTGCCTGCCCTCTGTTAACGTTACATTTCAAGCTGGGCAGCGTTCCATGGGTGGGGCATGGGCGTTCCCATGCATCCACCCATGGATTTTGGCGCATTCCCAGATTTTCTACAGCTAGTACACCCGGGAATGCATCAAACTGCTACACCTTCCCCCGAGAGGTGTAACAAGTGAAAATATCTATAAATATCTGTCTGTAGCGCACAGAAAAACATAGAAAAATGGCTCTAAGAATTATTACTGATCACCTCCTGCTCAAAAACAACCTTGTCTGTAACTCAGGCACACTTGCACTATGATGCAAGGGAGACTGCGTTGGCGCTAGGCTGCACACAGTGCGCCATCGCAAGGCGAGAGCAGAAATGCTCTATAGCATTGTAAATATGGAGCATTTCTGCTCTCTCCGCTTTATGCAACGCAGATCAGCAGCTTTGCTTGCTGCCCTGCATTGCGTGAATGATTAGTCAATGGGACCCCTTAGTTCTGGGCATTGATACAATCCACAGACATAGACTGAGGTCTGTATGTCACTGGCCTGCCTGTTTAGGAGTTATCTTTTCAAGAAAGCAAAAAGAACGTTCACAATTACTGTAGCTTCACACGCAGGCCCTGATTACGAGTGGGTTGTTTATTTCTGAGCCCTGGGTGCCGCCCTGGTTGCACAGGGGTCCGAATTAGTTGGTATTTACTGCATCCAGTAATTACTGAGAGGGATATTTACTAACTTTTTACACAATGCTGGGCAGTGAGTAAATTTGCTACGCTGCGTTCAATGAAAGGGTGACAGCAGGGTCAATTTCTGCTGTCTCCAAATGCCAACGCAGGCACCCTTGCGCCATGCTGCCTCCCCGCTCTAACGCAAAGTAACACAAGGCAGCGCTACATGCTTCTTTGTGTTACTTTTGGGGAAAATCCCATGCAAAGCCACGCAAATCTGATTTACGCAGCTTTGTAAATCACACATAACATTTTGCGCCGTGGCTGCACCAAAAAATGCGGTACATCCATGGCTCAAAATGTTAGTAAGTATGGGCCTGAGTGCGTTGCATAACTCACCCTTTTTTTAATTCTGGCAGGTCAAACCTGCCAGAATTAAACTGGGAAAGCGTTTTTGAGCGTACCATGCAGAGTTAGTTTCAATAAGAGCCAAAATCCATGTGACTCCCCGGAAACTTGTAATATGGGATATTTATCACACCTGATAGATAACGTACCCAGGAAATTGTTTTCTCTGGTGCCATAAAGAGCACCTGGCAAACGCGTAATCAGGGCCACTTGTCTATTGGTAATTAAATATTAAGGGTCACACTATTATATCATAAAATACAGCAAGGGAGTGTGCTGTGCTGCGCTGCGTAAAAGGGAGTGGGCAGAAATGCTCCAAATTTACAAACATATGGAGCCTTTCTGCTTTTTCCTTGCCCTGCCTAGTGTCAGACGGGCACCCTTGCACCGCGACGCAGACAGGATAAAGAGGTTTTTTCCTCTTTCATTGTGTGCTGCAGAATGCACCACGCATAGGGGGAAAGAAAGAGGAGAAAAAGATCTGGGAGACGCTCTGATTTGCCGATTTGACGCAATCCCAGGTTTGCATTCGGACTTGCGTCAAATCCATTGGTGGATGCACAGGGACACTCATGCTTCACGCATGGGACGTCTCCCAGCTTGATATAGAATGTAGCGCAGCGCCAGCGACTGCCTTGCATTAGATTTATTTACAAAGTGCCTCGTGCGTGGCTTTGTAAATCTGACTTGAGGAAAGGAGACGCAAGGACATCACAAATCCATAATCAATCAGCCCCGAGCCTTATGGTGAAACAACTGCAGTCTGGTTATATTATTTATTTGGCGCTTTTGAGTCGGGTTTTCTAGTGCTTCCTGCAGCTTCAAAGCACTAGGTTTAGGTGGAAGTAGCAATGCCACATGTGGTATTTCATGCGGTGACTCCTGGCTCTTTCACTCACTTCAAAGATGAAAGGCAGGTTTGATGGCGCTGAAATTCTCTCCCCCACAAGCTCTGCAACAGATGCGACACTAGTGAGCTATGAAAGCCCTTGCGTCACCTCCGGCCAGATGAAATAGAATCTTCTACGACCGCCTGCTTGTAAGAAAGTCTTTGATGGTTAAAGTGCGTCTACGACAACATGACTGTAAGAAAGTCTTTGATGGTTAAAGTGCATCTATGACAACATGATTGTAAGAAAGTCTTTGATGGTTAAAGTCAGTGGTCGAAGTGGGCGGGATCGGCAGGCACAGCATGCCCCTATTTCTTTAATTTTCTAGGTTCCATTCCCCAACGTCTTTTTTTTTTTAAACATGCGTCCCATGACACCAGAAATCATGAAGGCCTACAGATAAGGCTCTGCGTTCAGGGATGGGTGGGGTGGGCAGAAAAGGAAGAGGACTCTGGGGCTCATTAACAAGCCCCTTGCGTCACTTTTGCATCATTTTTAACATGGAAAAAGTGACCGACAGGTCAGAGGGGCTTGTAAATAAGCCCCTCTGTCTTTGCCTTCTTGTCCAGAAAAGACTAGGACAGTGTCCACTTCTGCTCTGCCGCGCCCTCTTTTTCCCTCTCTTTCTGTCTCGCTCCTCATCACTCACTGAAAACCGAGACTTCAAGAAAAAGGTATGACCCTGTCTTTCCTCCTTTCCTTTATTTGCTTCCCTGTGAAATGGATCAAAAAAGAAAACATTTTTGCTGGAAACGTCGTCTTTTTCTGATATTTTTCAATTTCAAAGTGCAGCCTCGGGATGGAGAGAAATAAAACATTCAAAATATGAAACATAAATAAATAATTAAAACAAGACAGAGTGGTCGCAAAGTAGCCAGATTAGTTTTATACACACCCAAACACATTAGCGCCACTTTACAGTGTTTGCCTGTGAAGCGCTACTTTTATGTTCCCATCTCTCTTTAAAGTACTTAGGGGCATATCATCAAGGCGGAACTGTGAAATTATTGCTGCTTTTGCGTCTGTTTTCGGGCGAAAAGCGGCGATAATTTCATCGCCTTATCAGCAAAGACACGCTATCACATGTTTTGCTGACTTAGCGCCCCTTACAACAACGCCCAGCTTTGCATCGCTAATGAGATGCAAAGTGGCCGTTCCTTCCGAAAATAACTAGCTAACCGACATTTCTCCAATTATCAATCGGCACGCTAACAAGCATAGCGATAAGAAAAGTAGCGCTAACCGCGGTTATCGCTACTTTCCTTACGCGTGCTTTTAGTTTGACTTAGCCATGATATCCAATGGAAGGTGGATATCATGGTTAAGTATGCCCTGCCCTATCAAAAACGTAGCGCCAAACGTTGTGCGATTATCGCTGGAATCCCGGCGATAATTGGCAGCTAACTCAGGTATTTTTATCGCTCTGGAGATAAGCGTCGCTGATAGCGCGCTATCTCCGCGATAAAAACAAGCGATAGCCGGCGATAATTATCCTAGCACTAAGTGCGCTTAGTGATAATTATCGCCGGTTGTTGATGATATGCCCCCTTGGGACATATTATCAAGGGCCTATTGCCACTTTAGCGGCACTTTTTGGACGCTAAAGCGGCGATAATTTTATCTCACTATTAGCAAGCTGCAGCAAACGGGCTTTAGCGTGAGTTTTTGGGCGATAGCAGCCCGTTTTTTTATCTCAAAGCATGTTAGCGATATTTATCGCTAATTACATGCAAAGTAGGCGTTCCAGTGCAAAAAGGCACGCTAACACACTACTCCATATTATCAAGGGGCTCCTTGAAATTCTGAAGAACGTAAACACTGGCTCTAACAGCAGTTAGAGCCAGTTACTTAAGACCAGAAAATAGCTGGTCTTAAAAATGGTGATAAAACTTTGGCCCATATCTTTGAAGGTTTTGGCGCTGGCCAGCGCTGCAAGCAATGTTGCAGCGCTGCCCTGCGACAAAACTACAGTGCAGGAATGCGCACAATCAATAGGATAGTGTGCATACCTGTGCCCCAGTCATGAAAAGTGTTGCTGCGCAGCGACAAGACAGCGTTGCAAAACTTCTCACTACGCCCTTCTTGCGACAGCATGGATGCGTTGTAATCACTGGACAGCGCTCCATGATGCAAGTAATGACAGATACATCAGGAATCCTGAAGTATCTACTGGCGCTATAGTCAAGCATTGCTGCAGTCGTGTCACAACTATGACGCAACTCCAGCAATGCATGGGGCCAGCCTATCCCTGTGGCACTGCCTCACCCTCATGCCTGCCATCAGGCAGGCGGAAGGTACTGATGCAGTGCTGTTCAGGAGGGGTGCCCTAATGTCGGCTCCGTTGGAGATCCATCGGTGGTGGTTGCGCGCTGCGGTGTCATCGTTTGGAAGCATTGGTGGAGGGTTGGTGCGGAGGGAGTTGACGAGATGTTCTTCGCTGGCCTTGATCCAGCTGCGGAGGGGTGCGATGATGGCGGTGGCTTCCGGTGGGCAAGGTGAAGACGTGATGTTCCTAATGATGGTCGATCCAGGAGAGTCTGGTGTTATGGCTGTAGTTGAAGTAGCCGCTGGCGGAGGTGACGTGTTCGACCGTGTGTCCTGTTGAGGTGACTTGCTGCTTGCGTCTGATGCCGGTGACCTTCCCCGGGAGTGGGTTGTGCTCTGGTCACTGGGGTTGTCCAGGTGGAACTTGAGTACACAGAGTCGGATGTCGTTTGTGGATGGGAGACTCTGGGGTGCAATGAGGTCTACAATGGCATTGGAGAATGGGGGGGCATGGCCCGGGGGCCTGCACATGAGGGTGCAACAGAGGATGTTCTTGGGCTTGGTCCGGATCTGGAAGTTGTCGTTGTCCATGGTCACCCTTGGCACATTAGAGTGTGTTGTCAGTCGGTGTGTGCCTCTGTAGGTGACGGCAATGCCTCCTCCTTGATGGTCGGGGTGTTCCTTGCGGGTGATACTGCAGTTGTCAGTGATGGTGAAGGCGATGTCCGGCATGGAGCAGAGGTTGGTCCTGGCAGGCGAGTTGGCGTCCAGGGTTGATGGCGAGAAGGGTGCTGGCGTTGTAGTGGTAGAGTGTCCAAGAGGAATGCTCCTTGGTGCTGAGTGCGGTCCATGGGCAGACGGACGCAAACTGCATAGCCTTTGGCTTGCCTTTGGCACGGGAGCCGACCATTACAACGCAAGCAGTACATTGTTAACAACGCAACTCTGACAACACGGGTGCCTTAACATCGCATTTGATCACAATGCTTTGTGAGGTCAGTAATGGGGTAAATTAAAGTTTCTCATGTGTATATGGCTTTAGGGTGAATTTTGAAAATGTACGTTTTTTTGGCAGCAAAATATGAAAAATGGGGTGAATTTTGGGGTAAAATATGAAAAATTGGGTGTTTTTTGTGGTAAAATATGAAAAATGCGGTGTTTATTGGGGTAAAATATGACAAATGGGGTGAATTTTGGGGTAAAATATGAAAAACGGGATGTGCATTTGTCTGAAATGTGATTTTTGTGTGTGTTTTGGGGACTCAAAAAAGGAATTCCACGGTTCACGGTTGGGTTTGTGGTGCAAAGGTCAGTTTTGGATTGCCCTCACTGAAGTGGGAACAGTGATCTTTATGTATCCGCTATACAACACCCACTCTACTGTTGCAATGTGGCTAGTATCAGTATGCATTGGAATGAAATGCGAGGTGATGGCATGCTTTGCAACAACGTATGTGCCTTTGGCACACGAGTGGTACTCCCGCTGTGCATCGGCGCACAGCAGCCAACATTGAGACGTGCGGGGGGACTGGACAGCTGTGAGGTGGGAAACTCCGGAAATAACACTAGATGGTGTGTGGACACGGGGATGTGTGTGTGAGCGCGTGTTGTTAAAAATGTATTGAGGGAAGTCTTGCCGAGTCCGGTGTCTTTGGAGTTCCTGCTCTCCTGCGTCTGCTTCCAGGAAAAGGAAGTAGGCAGCCAGGCTCCCTCCCCTGAGGCAATCACAATGCTGTGCTGCAACGGTGGGATTGGTAATCGGCAACGGGACAAGTCATGCAGTCAGGGGCCAGAGGAGAGCCATATTCTCCATACAGGCTTTAATGCAGCCTGCATTGCGAACAGGGAAGTGCGTATGACTGCTTTGGGCGGCCTGAGTGGGCCGACCAAACAGTCATTGCGCAAGTGAGTGGCATGCCAATCTGCCCATGCCCTGCTCTATGTTTGGAGCAGTCCTACCACCCTTCCACCCCCTGAGGATACAGTGCATGATTACATCAGTTAGTTGTTCCTTGTTTTTAACTTTTGATGTTTTTTTTGGGCTTCTCGGAGCCCGTACTACCTGCTTCCCGCCGCTGCTGCCCCTGTGGCCCCGTACCCCTGTCCTCACCCATTACTGCCTCCCAGCTGATCATTCCTTTCCCCTCCCCTCCTAAATGGTGGACGCTGTACGGTTGCGCAGCCGACGTGCACAGCTGGCGCGCAGAAGGCACGCCTAAGCCAAGCCCATCTGCGCCCGTCCGCGACCCACCCGCGAACCAGCGCAAGGAACCCTGGATCTCAGGCCCCCCACTGCTACAGCACAGCCACCCTCCACGAACTCAACCCCAGAAAAGTCAGAGACTGCCACCAGGCCTCACCAAACACAACCACCACCTCAGACTCCAACACAGCCGAAGCCAGCACCGGCGACATCCTAAGATGCATCCTCCTCAACGTGCTCTCTGTGCACAAACACGCCATGGAAATCTGTAACCTACTCAACTCTCTCTCGCCTGACAACAACTTCTTCCAACGCCTCCTCCGCCCCCAAAAATCAACACCACCATCCCGGACGGATACAAAATCCAGCGGAAGGACTGCCCCAACCACCCGGGAGGGGGCCTCACCATCGCCCACAAGAGCACCCCCCACTTCAACACCGCCAGCGAAACCTTCCCGTCTGCCGAACACCTGCACTTCCAGATTCAGACCAGCCACAACTTCACATTCTGAGGAACCCTCGTCTACAGACCCCCTGGCCCCCGGACACCCTTCGCGACCACCATCACCGACTTCATCGCACCCCATGCCATCACCTCAATGAACGACATACTGATTGGAGACCTGAACTTCCACCTCGACAACCCCAGTGACCCCAACTCCACCATCCTTCATGACAACCTTGCCAACATCGGACTCAAACAACTCGTCACCACACAGACCCACAGAGCAGGCAACACATTCAACTCCATCTTTGCGGTAGGAAACAGCGTTCACTTCAGCCACACAAAGCAAACGCCATGGACTGACCTCCACTGCGTACACTTCTCGTTGACAAACACAAGGCACCCAAACCAGCCGCACGCACACCTGAGCGGAACTGGAACAAGGTAACCGACGAGCAACTCAACTCCACCCTCACCCGAGACAACCACACCTGGGCACCCAACACCAATATCACAGCCAGAGAACTCCACACTTGGATCTCCAACAGCGCTTACAAGCTCGCCCCGCTATGCAACCCCAACAAACAGCACCCCAGGAAAGCTGCCTGGTTCACAACCGATCTCCAAGAAACAAGACGCACCTGCAGACACCTGGAGGAGAACTCGAGAAACACCAAGACACCCAAAATCTACACCACCTACAAGGATGCCATGATGGACTATCACAACCAAATCAGGACCACCAAGAGGGACTTCATCCACAACAAACTCCTTGAAAACTCCATCAACTCCAAGCAACTCTTCAGTGTCATTCATGAATTCAACAACCCAATCAGCAAAGTAACAGACATCACCCAATCCCAAGACCTCTGCGATAAGCGTGGAACCTACTTCCTCCTCAAGATCAAAATACTCTATGACAACTTCACAGGACATCCAGCAGATGCCACAGCCAGCCCACCTCCCCCCAGACACACCAGCCAGCCCACCATCTCCACCTGGACGCCGATCACAGCCGAAGACACCGCCTCGACCATGGAAAGGCATCCACTCAGGGACCCCCACTGACACCTGCCCTCCTCACATCTACCACAGAGCCGCGTCTGCCATCGCACACGAACTACAACACACCATCAACACCACCTTCAAAACAGGCACCTTCCCAGACAACTGGAAGCGCACAGAAGTCAGACCCCTGCTCAAGAATCCCACAGCTGACCCCACCGGCCTCAAGAACTACTGGCCCATCACGCTCCTCCCCTTCGCAGCCAAAGTTGCAGAGTAAATAGTCAACAGGGAACTGACACGATTCATTGAAGATAACCCCATCCTCGACCCGTCCCAATCCGGATTGCGAAGCAACCACAGCAACGAGGCCACCCTACTCGCCGCCACAGTCGACATCCGCACCCTCCTGGACCAAAGACACTCCGCAGCCCTCATCCTACTCGACCTTTTAGAAGCTTTCAACACCGTCTCCCAACGCACACTAGTCGCCAGACAACACGACGCCGGCATACAAGGAACTGCCCAAGACTGGATCCGATCATTCCTCACCGGAAGAAGCCAAAGGATCAGACTGTCGCCCTTCTTCTCTGATCCCACGTAAATCACCAGTGGAGTCCCACAGTGGTCATCTCTGAGCCCAACCCTCTTAAACATCTACATGGCCCCCTCGCCACCATCGTCTGACAACACGGCCTCAACATCGTATCCTACGCTGATGACACCCAGCTCATCCTCTCCCTCACCAAAGACCCCACCACCACCAGACTCAACTACCAGAAAGGAATGCAGGACGTTGCAGTCTGGATGACCAACAGCTGCCTGAAGCTCAACGCCGAGAAGACAGAAGTCTTCATCTTTGGAACCACCCCTTCAGCATGGGACAACACCTGGTGGCCGCCGCCCTTGGAAGCCCACCTACCCCCTCGGACCAGACCAAGAACCTCGGCATCGTACTTGCCTCATCCCTCTCCATGAACCAACAGTTCTAGGGAGTCACCTCCAGCTGCTTCAACACCCTCCGCATCCTCCGCAAGACCTGCAAATGGATCCACCCTGAGTCAAGGAAGACAGTCACCCATGCATTCATCACCAGCAAACTGGACTATAGAAACGCCCTCTATGCCGGCATCAACAAGTCTCTCCTCCGCAAACTCCAGACATTACAGAACACTGCCGCCAGACTTGTCCGCGGCATCGTCCGGCATGAACACATCAGCCAACATCTACGTAGACTCCACTGGCTCCCCGTGGAGAAGAGTCACCTTCAAAATCCTCACTCACACCTACAAATGCCTACACGACAACGTAACCAAATACCTCAATGACAGAATCAACTTCCACGTACCCAAAAGGAACCTCCGATCTTCCAACCTCGCACTGGCCGAAACCCCACGCATCCACAGAGCCAGAGCAGGTGGAAGTTCCTTCTCCCACATTGCATCCAAGACCTGGAACGAGCTACCGGAAGGCATCAGAGGTGCCCCCTCCCCGAAGATCTTCAGGTAGACCCTCAAGACCTGGCTCTTTCGCTAACATATCTGCCCCCCCCCTCAGTGCCGTGAGACCCTCAGGGGGTGTGTAGTGTGCTTACAATTCCCCTGATTGATTGATTTATTGATTGAGTTATCATCATGTGATGATTGTTCCTCTTCTGCACTGCTTGAGGTGGTGGGGCAACGCTCTTCCGCCATAGCGGATAGAGACGCCACTGGGGGTGCATCATCTACGTGTGAAAGACATGAGCGACTCACCCCCCGGCCCTCCTGTGCTATGCGTCCCACCTTCTCCTTACCTGGACATTGACCCCGTGGCGCAATCCACTGCACTCTCTCCAAATCTGTGACTCAGCCAGCAGGAGCCTAAGCCAGGTGTGCTTTCACTGGGCTGGGTACAGCAGTCACCATGTAGTCCACTGGTGGACCTCCCGATGCAGTTGATGCAGCAGGGCTCCCTTAGGCATGTAGTTGCAGCGCTCAGACCACACAAGTTCAGCATAGCACAGGGGCCTAACCCTCCGCAGCGTATGGCCAGCCCAACATCATCCGGCCTGTGATGCAAGGAGACGGCACCCACCATTGGTAATCCCCTCCATGCACCCTGGTGTAGTGGTGGATTGTAGGATGTGATGCAGACCTCAATACTTTGGTGCGCAGGATCACCTCTAGCATTGACTGCACCAAGGTGCGCAATGCGGGCTTCTCACACAGGTCAGCAATGTGTCTCCATGTGACCTGCCAGAATTCACCACCAGGTACGGCCGATCGTCGTGCATCAATGTCTCCCGTCACTGCTCATCAACTCTACAGCTCCTTTACATCCCACTCCAGGCTCCAGACGCAGGTCCCGCGGGGCATCCAGGCTCCAGAAGCAGGTCCAGCGAGGCACTCAGGCTCCAGACGCAGGTCCAGCGAGGCATCCAGGCTCCAGACGCAGCAAGGCATCCAGGCTCCAGACGCAGGTCCAGCGAGGCATCCAGGCTCCAGACGCAGGTCCATCGAGGCATCCAGGTTACAGATGCAGGTCCAGCGGGTCATCAAGCTATAGGCACAGGGCCAGCGAGGCATCCAGGCCCCAGACGCAGGTCCAGCGGGGCATCCAGGCTCCAGATGCAGGTCCAGCGAGGCATCCAGGCTCCAGACGCAGGTCCAGCGAGGCATCCATGTTACAGATGCAGGTCCAGCGGGGCATCCATGCTCCAGACGCAGGTCCAGCGGGGCCTCCAGGCTCCAGACGCAGGTCCAGCGAGGCATCCAGGCTCCAGACGCAGGTACAGCGGGGCATCCAGGCTCCAGACGCAGGTACAGCGGGGCAACCAGGCTCCAGATGCAGGTACAGCGGGGCAACCAGGCTCCATACGCAGGTCCAACGAGGCATCAAGGCTCCAGGCGCAGCTCCAGCAAGGCATACAGACTCCAGATGAAGGTCCAGCGGGGCATCCAGGCTCCAGGCGCAAGTCCAGCAGGCATCCAGGCTACAGAGGCAGATCCAGCAGGGCATCCAGGCTCCAGGCGCAGGTCCAGCGAGGCATTCAGGCTTCAGACGCCGGTCCAGCGGGTCATCCAGGCTCCAGACGCAGGTCCAGGGGGGCATCCAGGCTCCCGACGCAGGTCCAGTGTGGCTACAGATGCAGGTCCAGCTTGTCATCAAGGCTCTCATCCTGGCCATCCTGGATGTTGGATGCCTTGAGGGGGTTGTTGATGAGTGCTTTTCTATGCAAGGTGGACTGATAGGCCACACTTGGTGCCTAGCGTGCGTTTTTTTATCGCTAAGGGCTTATCGCTAGATTCCACCCGCTATCGCCGGTTTTCCTATCGCCATTGGCCTGATGTTAGCGACAGTTTTCGCTGCTGATCCCTGAAACTATCGCCTGTTAGCGACGTGTTGGTAATACGTCGCTAACAAGGCGATAACTTTCAGGGATAGATGGCGATAAAAAACTGCCGCTAACTAGCGTTAGCGATAGTTATCGCCACTCCTTGATAATATCCCCCATTTTTTTTCCCTGGGTGGGAAAGTGCACCATTCCTGGAGGTACTGAAATACCTGCTTGATGGGTGAATTGGAAAACAAAATGGAGGCTGTGTGTTCACGGATGTGATCTTTTTACCATACTGCTTACAATATTGTAAGGATATAAGCAATGGGCGTTAAAAAGGGTCACTTCTGGCCCCTATAGTCATGGCATTAACGTTTCAGGTAAAAGCACTCACTGATTTCTGAATAATTAGAGTAAAAGCGTTAAGGTAAGCATGTTGTTCCTGCTTACATTTCACCTACTTTTCTCAATCTAGCTCCCTATGAGAGTTTGCTTTTTCCAGGATGTTTTGTTTTTTTCTTTAGGTAGCATAATGCTCTTGCCTAGTGCGCATTTCAAATTTAGTCGTATCCAGGTGTTGATAGCAGGGGACAATTGGGTTGTAGTTGAAGGCAGTGCGAGTTTTTCTCAGTGGGGCAGTATGGTGTTCAGGGGGGGAGAGGATGTGGCACCATGGTAAGAACTGCCGAATTTGGAAGTGGGGAACCAGGTTCAGCCTTCATGACCAGTCCCCCAGACCACTTTCCTGAGGGAGTGTATTCCCATGCTAGACCTTAGAAGGCCCCTCGAGACCTTAGAAGCCCTGTGTCCTAGCACCAGCAGGTGGACCCAAGCGATGGCAAGTGTGGGTTAACCTTGAAGGTCTGTCCACCTCAATCCATGCTGAAGTTCACCTTCAGTCTTGCAGGTAGGCCTATGAAGGCCTACCTGCAAGACTGAATGCTATCCAACGCTTTTCCTACAGTTGCACTCACTGGAGTGGGAATAGTAAATTTTACCCTCCCGCTATCCAATGCTTTCCCTACTGTTGCACTCTGGAGTGGGAATAGTAATTTTTACCCCTACGCTATCCAACTCGTTCCCAAATGTTGCACTCTTTGGAGTGGGAATAGTAATTTTTACCCCTACGCTATCCAATGCTTTCCCTAATATTGCACTCTATGGAGTGGGAATAGTCATTTTTACCCTCCCGCTTTCCAACGCTTTCCCTACTGTTGCACTCTCTGGAGTGGGAATAGTAAATTTTACCCTCCCGCTATCCAACGCTTTCCCTACTATTGCACTTACTGGAGTGGTAATAGTACATTTTACCCGCCCGCTATCCTACACAAAAAATATTGAATATTTTAAAATAATATTACGTTAATATATGTATAAATTTCTTTTTTTTTACTTACAATAATTATTTATTAATGTTAAAGTTATTTAAGTTTTTTTAAGTATGTTTCAGTTAATTATATGTATTATTTCATTAATTTTACATTACTTTTAAGACATTTAAAAAATTCGATATTTTGACTAACTATATTTTTTACAACGATATTTTGGATTCGATATTTTTGTACTTACCCGTTTGGAGATAGACATTCGATATTTTGGCATTCTATATTTTTCCTTCTATATTTTGGTAGTTCGATATTCTTCTTCTCGATATTATGTTAGTGATCCCTATGAAGCAGCACACCATAGAGTGACAGTGACTCTGTCACTGAGGTCACAGGACCCTTGAGCAGGGTGGCTCTAGGGCAGTGTGACCGCACCAGGCGCTGACTCCGGGTGGGGGCGTGTTTGCAAGTATTATATGGTTTTAAAAGCACTTGCTGCCTTCTCCCTGGCCCCCAGCAATTTTCTGCAACAATACACATGTCATGATAACTCTGGTGATTAATGTTCTTAGTAGAGAGAGATGGTGTTTTGTCTAGGGGAAGTTTTGACTCATGGAAAGAAAGCGCAGAGGGTTAATATGCCTTCTGCTAAGAACATGCACCACGCAGATCGCAAGGTGCAAATAATGTAAATAGATCAGTGGGTTACTGCTTTTGTCAGAGATAGTTAATAAGACAAAATCCTAACATAGAACAGTGAGATCTTAACTGTCATCTAAGAGCTGAATGCAAAATGCAAGGTATAAATTAGAGCGTAATGGTTTTTTCCCAAGTCTTTGATTATCCTATTGTTGCAAAAAAAGGGATCATTTGGATAGAAATCAATTTGTGTGGTGCAAAGTGCTCTCACGCCCTACACTGGTATTAGTGGCACTGCAAATGTTCTGATATTTTATTGTTAGGAAGATTTACACATGCTAACAGTCCCTGCAAAGATGTTTCCTTATTAGTACCAGTGTAACATACAAATGCAACAGTGAGAAAGGTGACCAGTCAACCTTTGCAAAGGGCCCTTCACTTCACAGCAGCACAAGTTGATCCATTTGAGCTACAAACAATTTAGGTGTAGATTCCGATCCTGGAGAAACCGGGTACGAATCGTCGGACGGAGCGTTTTCTCCGTCCGACTCGTACCCGGTAAAAAGACCGTACAAACATGCAAGTACGAATCGTACCGAAACACCATTTCCGTACAATTCGGAAAAAACACAGACCGACGAAAAACTACAAACGAATGTGATCCGGGACAGCGCATACGCGACATTCGTACGGAGGTAGGCAGCTTTTTACGTACCAGCAAGTACGATTCGTACCGACAGCACTCCGGACGGCAATATTTCTACGGCACCCAAAAAGTGCCGGAAAAGCGAAGTACGCCGCGAAGCGTGAGGAAAAGGGGGCCCGGTACGCGCCGAACACCCCCGCAGCCCCCCGTATGTACGCGCCGTACCCCCAGCCCCCGCAGATGTACAGAGCGTACCCCCAGCCCCCGCGGATGTACGGAGCGTACCCCCAGCCCCCGCGGATGTATGGAGCATACCCCCACCCCCGTATGTACGGAGCGTACCCCCACCCCCGTATGTACGGAGCGTACCCCCACCCCCGTATGGGGTCCGCTCCGTACATACAGGGTGGGGGTACGCTCCGTACATCCGCGGGGGCTAGGGGTACGCTCCGTACATCCACGGGGGGCTGGGGGTATGGCGCGTACACACGGGGGGGCTGGGGGTACGGCGCATACATACGGGGGGCTGGGGGTGATGTTCGGCGCGTACCGGGCACCTGTTTGGACGTCTCCATGGTTGCTATAGGAGTTCGCTCCGGACGGACTTTTTTCCATACGGTTGTACAATCGGACGGACGGCACGGATCATACTTGCGCGCTCGGACTTCAGTTTTCCGATTCGTACGTAAAACTGTCCGGGGACGTGTCGGACACTTTTCCCGACCCGAGGACGTGTCGGGGAATTTACCCAATGCGATTCGTATGGACTTTTTCACATATGAATCATACTTGCCAGTTTGTACGGGACTTGTACGATTCGTACGGAAAAAAATCCAGATACGATTCATACGGGGAATATTTTTCCAAGATCGGAATCTGCACCTTATTAGTTAAATCGTCAGATTATGCAGCAGATGATGTAGTATGTGGCAAATATGGCAGAGCCATAATTATGTGGAAAACATTTGCAAACTAAGATATTTTTTGCCTTTCATGTCTGACCTGCTCTTATTGAAAAAGGGAGGAGAAGTGCTGTTGACAGAAAAGCCATGGCTCGGAGACAAATTGATTGCGATTCCACTTTTAAGTGTATTTTTGATGTTTTGTGATTGGAAACATTTTCCACTTTGTGAATTTATTTTAATGTCAATAACTCATATTAAAACTTAATTAAACATGTGTATCCATTGGGTGAATTAAATAGAGTAATACGCTGTAACCGATTAGTAAAATGGGAAACAATTACTAACAAGCATTTTAAATGCAATAGGTCTTGCATTTGCTTACGTTAGAGCTATTGCCGTTGTAAATGGTGTTGCATTTGCAAGAGTTTAAGCATCTAGTATTTTAAATGACAATGCCTTTTATTTATAGTTTAAAACCGAAAACCTAAATAAAAGGCATTGTTATTTACTATGCCAATAGCTCAAATTCGCGTAAATGCGAGATCTATTGCATTGCAAATGCTTGTTAAGTAATGACAACAGGGAGGAGTGCTCAGTGGGTTGAATATTTGAGCAGGAACAAGTCGATCTGCAGGTCACAAGTTTGAATGCCTGTAGGACAGACTCTGCTGTACATTCTTCTAATGGAGAAGAATGTTTAACCGTTGGAGCAGTTCGTCCAGAAACTATGGGGCATATTATCAAGACAGGCGATACAATTATCGCCGCTTTAGCGGCAGAAAACTGCCGCTAAAACGGCGATAATGGGCTTGATAATATGTGTAGGAGAGTAGGGTCTGCAATCCTATGATCACCCAGATTTTTTGCTTTTGCTTCATTGGTTTACGACTTTCCCCGGCTGTGGGCCTGCCAATCAGACCCACAGCCTAGCTGTTCTCTCTCGAAATTAACACACATGTACATTAGGTGCATCCACTAATTGGAACTGGGCCGCCTTGTCAGTCCCTGTCTCAGCATACCACAGGTATCCAGGGCATCGGTGTACCCAGGGCCTACCAGGGGCTGCAGCATGTATTATGCCACCCCTGGAATGGCCGCCCAAATCTGACACAACTGGCTGCACGACAGCTGGGGCCACGTGGTGTAATCACCCGTTGCTGTAGGTGTAGTATTCCTACACCTAACCCTAAAATGGACACATGGATTCCTATCAGTCACTCCTATGGCAGGCCTTATCAATCCTGAAGGCAGAGTGCGGGGAGTCATGTGGGATGGTGCTCTGGCGTGAGCTGAGCCCGTCGACGGCTTGCGGAACCAAGTCCTAATAGCCGTTCCATGGTGACGCGGGCCAACTATATTAAATGCATTATAATCCTTGTGGTTATTTGCTAACTCTGGCATCGCATCACCTACACATGTCGAGTAAGGTGTCATACGAATTGGAATACGAACCCCTCGCTAGTTCTGGCGACGGGGTTAGCATTCCCCCCTTCTAGAGGGGCACGACATGGAAGTAACCCTGAACCCCGGTTAAAAGTTGACTCAAGCCTCAGCATCACAAAATGGATGCTGCCACCAGACACAAGTCTGACCTCCTGCTGCTGGGAGACCTTCCAGCGAAGGGAGTTTGGACAAAGGGTTTCCTGTCGAGGGCGGTGTTAGCACCATCCCAGACAGGGTTTGTGTATTCCAGGTAGGCAGGGCTGAAAGGAAGGTGATCGCAAGTGGCACCCCGGTGCTCACTGTGCATAGCCCGGCTCAGACCAGTTTCGGGGGCACACCAGCCCCTGAGCTGGCGCGAAGCCGGACAAAGGATAGGGGTGTAACCACCCCCCTCCTGGCTCCACCCATAGGTAGAACCTAGTCACGGGCCAACCCCTTTTTCTTAGAATAAAGGTAGGAGCGAGTCCCCTTCCCAAATTGGATAATCAGATAATCGGATAACTCCGAATCACGAACCACTTTCCACGAAAGGAACTCTTGACTATTTCTGAAGACTCTCCCTTGTGGCTAAGGAGTAGCCACCCTGCACCAGCAGGCACCACCTAAGCGCTTGCGGTTTGCTGTAAGTCTCTCCTACGGATCAAGACTGCCCAGCTCGACGAGACCCGAGTCCCTGCCATCTCTGACCTTTTACCTACCTCATCAGCCCAGCTGAGAGTCATAGGTGTGACGAGACCTGCGGGACCGGCCATCTTCAGAACCTGCACGACGCTTATCTAGCACGCCCACCGAGGGACCCTCGAGTGAGTGCACCTAGGGTTTGAGAAGCCCTAACCCTGAGCAGCTCCAGCATCGAAGTCTGCCTCCCCAGCATCCCCGAGATCTGCGTGGGGGCCCTTCCGCTCCTTGCTGTTCACCGCGTTGTTCGACCACTTGCCGACCGGCTTGTGGCCCTCTACACGACGCACCACGATTGTTTCATCACTAGTCTGGTTGCTCCAGACTGGCTCTTGCTCCCCTCCAACAGAGGAGTACCACGGACTCTCCTAGTCCACTCCAGACGCCATCTTGACTCCACCACGTGGGCTTGCCACTGCCAAGATCCGCTGCCCCATTCCTGGGCCCAGCATCATCGACAGCAGACACCTTCGTGGGACAGCTCGCCCTCCATCCTGGTCGCCGCCGCGCCTCCTGGTCCGAGGAACAGCCGAGTCCGACGTCATCCACTCACCTGGTCGAGGTGACTTCAGCCGGTACCCTCCTGGTACCCACACGATCGCTGGCTAGCGGTTGAGAACTGAGTCCCCTCTGCTTTCAGGTTTCCTTTATCACCGATCCAGGCTTGGATCTCGCTGAATATCGACACTGGTCGCCTGCCAGCAACTCTTCTTTCAGGCTCCTGAGACTACAACGAGGACTTCCGACATCTTGCCGAACCTTCTACAGCCGCAGCCTCTGGGCTAGGTAACACGAGCATTTCGGTGCTCCATCGCAGGTTCGCTTTACAAGTGTCCAGTTCCTTTTTCGTTTAAGTCCCCCTGATCGGATCACTCCGGAATCAGTAACTTTAGACTTTCTAACCTCTCCCCTTCCACTTGCAGTGTAATGGTTTCGTGCCCTCGGGCATTTGTGTAAATTGTGCAACCAGAAGTATTTTCCTAAGAGTTTCGTATTGTGCTTAGCTCCCTGACTCATAAAGAGCCAGGGTAGTCTTGTTATAAATAAATATCCTTTATTTTCATAACAACTTGTGTGGTGTCCTTTCACTTGGTGTTCAAGGGGTATATGTGATGGTGAACAGCTGGCTTAACACGCCCTCTAGAGTTTAGCCTAAGACTGCTCGTATCCACGCTACTAGGATAGCTGGTCTATAAGGTTGACTTACAACCAATCATCAATAAGGGTCGTTTGGAATGATACACAGTGATCACTAGAATAGTGAGCACTACATATCAGGCCAACTTCTCACATTGGTGAGCAGCGGTTGGGATTTGAGCTTGCTGTTGTTTTACCACACACGTATCCTAAGAATATCGCAGTGAAAGATCACATAAGTACCCAGGTACATATAACTTAACTTAGAATACTCCGAGTTCTACTGAACCGGCTGTTGTAGTGTAACAGGGCTTAGCACACCCTGACTACAACTCTTAGCAAGGGACCAGTAGGTAAACACATAGTGTAGGTAGGTGCATCACTTACACCTCACTAGACAAGCATGTCGGTCCACGGAGAGTCCTCGCAGACTCCCTTAGTGGTCAGTGACCCTCCACAGGTCGTGTCACGATATGCAACTCTTAGCTTCAAGGAGATGAGACAACTGTGTGCCTCCAGGAAGCTAAACCAGGGTTCTAACCCTACCATCGCAATTCTGATAGGTCTCTTAGAGGCGTACGATGCTAGGAGGTCCTCTAACACAGGTCCCCCCAGTGCAGATGGGAACATGCCTCCCTTAGAGGGAACCCTCGGTGACCCCGACCTCGACCTCCACACAGAGGAGGAGGACGAGGACGAGTTATCGGGAGACGAGGCAGACAAAGGTCCAGTGGTAGTCAGCAGGCTTACAAGGACCAACTTAAGCAGGCATGAGAATGGAACTGGGGGAGACCCTGGCCCACGATCAAGCAGGCTTAACCTTGGGAACGGACGAGCTAGGTCTCTCTCCAGAGGCTCCGGCAGATCGGTTCATACACATGTCTCTCAGGCATCTTCTCAGAGAGGGATGACGTCCCCCCAGAGAAGGGAGCATGAAGCGAAGATGAGGGAAGTCAATCTGAGGATCGAGCGGGAAGAACTTGCCCTCGCCAAAGAAAGACTTGCCCTGGCCCGAGAGCAGAAATTAAGTGGGTTAGATCCCACTGGTGGCAGCATTCTCCATAGAGAGAAAGACAGGGGTATAGACACTAGACACCTGAGTAAAATAGTGCCCCCCTTTAAACAAGGGGATGACATCCACAAGTGGATAACTGCCTTGGAGAGGGCCTGCACTGTCCAGTGCGTCCCCCCAAGTCAGTGGGCAGCTATACTGTGGCTTTCCTTTGAAGGTAAAGGAAGGGACAAGCTCCTCACTACTAGAGCTGAGGATGCTAACAACTACCAAGTCCTGAAGAACACACTGATTGACGGGTTCGGCCTAACCACGGAACAGTACCGGGTGCTGTTCCGGGACACCCAGAAAACTCAGTCTCAGGATTGGACTGACTTTGTTGATTGTGCCACTAAGGCTTTGGAAGGCTGGTTACTGGGTAGCAAGGTTACTGATTACACAGGATTGTACAATCTTATCATGCGAGAACAGATTTTAAACAACTGTCAGAACCAATTGTTGCATCAGCACCTTGTCGACTCGGATCTGACCTCTCCCCAAGAATTGGGAAAGAAGGCAGACAGATGGGTCAGAACAAGGGTCAAGCAGAACCAGAATCAGAACCAGGGTGGTCAGAAGAAAGCAGACCAGAAGGGTAGTAACAAGAACGAACAAAATGACCAGAAGTCTTCGACAGGTCCCCAACAAACCAAAGAGGGTGGGGGTCAGGCTTCACACAAGAAGAAGACTCAAGAAGGCCAGTCAAAAAGGTGGTGCCAATACTGTAAAAGTAAGACTCACTGGTTTAGTGAGTGCACCAAGAAAGGAGGGCAAACTCCTACCACTGCAGCCCCTAAGGCACCTGCACCCCCTAGTACAGTCAGCAGTGGTAGTGCGCCTCCCAAGGCATTAGTTGGGTTAACCTTGGGAACCGAGGGGAGTGACGACTTAGTCGGCACGCTCACTCAGGCCGTCCTTGTCTGTACAGGGGATATGGATATGTCCCCTGATGCCAGTCCCAATACTTTGGGCAAATACAGACAGACACCTTTGATCAATGGAAAAGTGGCTCAGGCCTACAGGGACACTTGTGCCAGTGTCACCATGGTGACGCCTAACTTTGTGGACCCTGGACAGATCATGCTAGGTACCAGTTACCTAGTGACCAATGCCAGCAACGTCACTACCAATCACAGTATGGCAGTTGTTGATTTCTCCTGGGGAGGGGTAAGTGGCCCGAAAAAGGTTGTGGTTAGTTCAGACCTCCCCGTAGAATGTCTGTTGGGCAATGATTTGGAAACGTCACAATGGTCAGAAGTGGAGCAGAGGACTCACATGGAAATGTTAGGCTTGCCAGCACATGTCCTTGCTGTGACCAGGTCACAGGCCAAAAGATGCCCCACTGAACAGGTGCTGGATCCTGGAAGAACGGACCAGACACCTTCCAAGAAAAGGAGCAGTAAGGGTAAGGCTTCGCCTTCCCCCTTGCCCCAGGTCGTGGATCAAGTCTCCGAGGAGGCTGACCTTAAAGAACTGAGGGAAACTGAGCCGCAAGAGCTTGAACCTGGTCAGGTTGAGTTTCTGGGCTCAGGGGGACCCTCCAGGGAAGACCTGGGGAAGGCACAGTTAGACTGCCCCTCACTTGAACCCCTCAGACAGCAGGCTGCTGCTGAGGCTGCAGGGAACGCCACAGGTACCCACAAAGTGTACTGGGACGATGGACTCCTGTACTCTGAGGCAAGAGACCCCAAACCTGGTGCGACCAGGAGGCTGGTCATCCCCTTGTCTCTGAGAGGTTTCCTTCTCACCTTGGCCCACGAGATTCCCCTTGCAGGTCACTTAGGCCAGAATAAGACTTGGGACAGGATTGTTCCACACTTTCACTGGCCCCACATGTCCGAAGATACGAAGGAGTTTTGCCGCTCCTGTGTCACTTGCCAAGCCAGTGGTAAGTCAGGTGGCACGACAAAGGCCCCCCTCATACCACTACCGGTGGTGGGGGTACCCTTTGAACGAGTGGGGATCGACATTGTCGGACCAATGGAACCCCAGACAGCATCAGGGCACAAGTTTATACTGGTGGTGGTGGACCACGCCACCAGGTATCCTGAAGCTATTCCCCTTAGGACCACTACAGCACCTGTGGTGGCACGGGCCCTACTTGGAGTGTTCTCCAGAGTGGGCTTCCCTAAGGGGGTCGTCTCAGACAGAGGTGCAAACTTCATGTCGGGATATCTGACTGCTATGTGGAAGGAATGTGGTGTCAACTACAAATTCACCACACCCTATCACCCACAATGCAATGGGCTTGTTGAGAGATTCAACAGGACCCTAAAAGGGATGATTCACGGACTACCTGAAAAGCTTCGGCGGAGATGGGATGTCCTAATACCCTGCCTCTTGTTCGCCTACAGAGAGGTCCCGCAGAAGGGGGTTGGCTACAGCCCTTTTGAGCTTCTGTTCGGACATCCTGTAAGGGGACCCCTTTGTTTGGTAAAGGAAGGATGGGAGAGACCTCTCAGAAAGCCGGCATCGAACATTGTGGACTATGTACTCGGTCTCCGCTCGCGGATGGCGGAGTACATGGAAAAGGCGTCTAAAAACCTTGAGGCGAGCCAAGAATTACAGAAAGCTTGGCACGACCAAAAGGCTGTCCTGACTGTGTACCAGCCTGGACAGAAGGTGTGGGTGCTGGAGCCAGTGGCCCCAGCAGCACTCAAAGACAAATGGTCTGGGCCCCACACGATCATTGAGCAAAAGGGAGAGGTCACCTACCTGGTAGACCTGGGAACTCCCCGGAGCCCCCACAGGGTGCTCCATGTAAACAGGCTCAAGGCATATGTCGACAGGGAGGGCATGGGCTTGCTCATGGCCACAGATGAGGGACAGGAGGAGGAGAGCGACCCTCTCCCGGACCTGCTCTCTCAGAACCCTGACGATGGATCAGTAGATGGTGTTGTCTTTTGTGGCAGCCTCTCTGGACATCAACAAAAGGATTGTAAACAGGTTCTTCAATCCTTTCGACATATGTTCTCTCTGACACCCAGTCAGACCAATTGGTGTACCCATGAGGTCGACACTGGGGACAGTCTACCCGTAAAGAGTAAAATCTATCGGCAACCTGATCACGTCAGAGACTGCATCAAGACGGAGGTGCAGAAAATGTTGGAGCTGGGAGTCATTGAACCCTCGGACAGCCCCTGGGCTAGTCCCGTAGTGCTCGTGCCGAAACCTCACACCCAGGGCGGTAAGAAAGAGATGAGGTTTTGCGTGGACTACAGAGGTCTCAATGCAGTCACTAAGACTGACGCCCACCCGATACCAAGAGCAGACGAACTTATCGACCGGTTGGCCTCGGCCAACTACTTAAGTACGTTTGACCTGACAGCTGGGTATTGGCAAATCAGGTTAGCTGAGGAGGCCAAGCCCAAAACCGCATTTTCTACCCCGGGTGGGCATTATCAGTTCGTGGTAATGCCCTTTGGTTTGAAAAATGCACCTGCCACCTTCCAAAGGCTGGTGAATCGAGTTCTCACTGGGTTGGACGACTTCTGTGCGGCGTATCTGGACGATATCGCTGTCTTTAGCTCCACCTGGGAGGATCACCTGGTCCACCTAAGGAAAGTGTTAGAGGCCCTGCAGAAGGCAGGCCTCACTATCAAGGCCACCAAGTGCCAGATAGGGCAGACACAGGTTGTATACCTGGGCCACCTTGTAGGAGGGGGTCAGGTTCAACCGTTGGAGAGCAAAATACAGGCCATCCAGGACTGGGCTCCTCCAACTACCCAGACTCAGGTTCGAGCTTTCTTGGGCCTGACTGGTTATTACCGGAAATTTGTCAGAAATTATGGATCCATTGTGACCCCGCTAAACGACCTGACAAGTAAAAAGATGCCAAAAAAAGTTCAGTGGACAGCAAGCTGTCAGAAGGCATTCGATGACCTAAAGCAGGCCATGTGCACAGCACCTATCCTAAAGAGTCCAGACTACTCCAAACCATTCATTGTCCAAACAGACGCTTCGGAGCTGGGTGTGGGAGCTGTTCTATCGCAACTGAATTTTGATGGTCATGACCAGCCCATAGCTTTTATTAGCAGGAGGCTGACCCCCAGAGAGAAGAATTGGTCAGCTATTGAGAGGGAGGCCTTTGCTGTGGTTTGGGCCCTGAAGAAGTTGAGGCCATACTTGTTTGGCACTCACTTCAAGATTCAGACCGACCATAAGCCCCTCTTGTGGCTAAATCAAATGAAGGGTGAAAACCCCAAACTACTTAGGTGGTCCATTTCCCTACAGGGGATGGACTTCACAGTGGAGCATAGACCTGGCACTGATCATGGCAATGCAGATGGGCTCTCCAGGTATTTCCACTTAGAGCAAGAAGACTCACCTGGTCAAGGTTAGCTTATTGTCCCAAAGTTTGGGGGGGGTCATGTAGGAGAGTAGGGTCTGCAATCCTATGATCACCCAGATTTTTTGCTTTTGCTTCATTGGTTTACGACTTTCCCCGGCTGTGGGCCTGCCAATCAGACCCACAGCCTAGCTGTTCTCTCTCGAAATTAACACACATGTACATTAGGTGCATCCACTAATTGGAACTGGGCCGCCTTGTCAGTCCCTGTCTCAGCATACCACAGGTATCCAGGGCATCGGTGTACCCAGGGCCTACCAGGGGCTGCAGCATGTATTATGCCACCCCTGGAATGGCCGCCCAAATCTGACACAACTGGCTGCACGACAGCTGGGGCCACGTGGTGTAATCACCCGTTGCTGTAGGTGTAGTATTCCTACACCTAACCCTAAAATGGACACATGGATTCCTATCAGTCACTCCTATGGCAGGCCTTATCAATCCTGAAGGCAGAGTGCGGGGAGTCATGTGGGATGGTGCTCTGGCGCGAGCTGAGCCCGTCGACGGCTTGCGGAACCAAGTCCTAATAGCCGTTCCATGGTGACGCGGGCCAACTATATTAAATGCATTATAATCCTTGTGGTTATTTGCTAACTCTGGCATCGCATCACCTACACATGTCGAGTAAGGTGTCATACGAATTGGAATACGAACCCCTCGCTAGTTCTGGCGACGGGGTTAGCATTCCCCCCTTCTAGAGGGGCACGACATGGAAGTAACCCTGAACCCCGGTTAAAAGTTGACTCAAGCCTCAGCATCACAAAATGGATGCTGCCACCAGACACAAGTCTGACCTCCTGCTGCTGGGAGACCTTCCAGCGAAGGGAGTTTGGACAAAGGGTTTCCTGTCGAGGGCGGTGTTAGCACCATCCCAGACAGGGTTTGTGTATTCCAGGTAGGCAGGGCTGAAAGGAAGGTGATCGCAAGTGGCACCCCGGTGCTCACTGTGCATAGCCCGGCTCAGACCAGTTTCGGGGGCACACCAGCCCCTAAGCTGGCGCGAAGCCGGACAAAGGATAGGGGTGTAACCACCCCCCTCCTGGCTCCACCCATAGGTAGAACCTAGTCACGGGCCAACCCCTTTTTCTTAGAATAAAGGTAGGAGCGAGTCCCCTTCCCAAATTGGATAATCAGATAATCGGATAACTCCGAATCACGAACCACTTTCCACGAAAGGAACTCTTGACTATTTCTGAAGACTCTCCCTTGTGGCTAAGGAGTAGCCACCCTGCACCAGCAGGCACCACCTAAGCGCTTGCGGTTTGCTGTAAGTCTCTCCTACGGATCAAGACTGCCCAGCTCGACGAGACCCGAGTCCCTGCCATCTCTGACCTTTTACCTACCTCATCAGCCCAGCTGAGAGTCGTAGGTGTGACGAGACCTGCGGGACCGGCCATCTTCAGAACCTGCACGACGCTTATCTAGCACGCCCACCGAGGGACCCTCGAGTGAGTGCACCTAGGGTTTGAGAAGCCCTAACCCTGAGCAGCTCCAGCATCGAAGTCTGCCTCCCCAGCATCCCCGAGATCTGCGTGGGGGCCCTTCCGCTCCTTGCTGTTCACCGCGTTGTTCGACCACTTGCCGACCGGCTTGTGGCCCTCTTCACGACGCACCACGATTGTTTCATCACTAGTCTGGTTGCTCCAGACTGGCTCTTGCTCCCCTCCAACAGAGGAGTACCACGGACTCTCCTAGTCCACTCCAGACGCCATCTTGACTCCACCACGTGGGCTTGCCACTGCCAAGATCCGCTGCCCCATTCCTGGGCCCAGCATCATCGACAGCAGACACCTTCGTGGGACAGCTCGCCCTCCATCCTGGTCGCCGCCGCGCCTCCTGGTCCGAGGAACAGCCGAGTCCGACGTCATCCACTCACCTGGTCGAGGTGACTTCAGCCGGTACCCTCCTGGTACCCACACGATCGCTGGCTAGCGGTTGAGAACTGAGTCCCCTCTGCTTTCAGGTTTCCTTTATCACCGATCCAGGCTTGGATCTCGCTGAATATCGACACTGGTCGCCTGCCAGCAACTCTTCTTTCAGGCTCCTGAGACTACAACTAGGACTTCCGACATCTTGCCGAACCTTCTACAGCCGCAGCCTCTGGGCTAGGTAACACGAGCATTTCGGTGCTCCATCGCAGGTTCGCTTTACAAGTGTCCAGTTCCTTTTTCGTTTAAGTCCCCCTGATCGGATCACTCCGGAATCAGTAACTTTAGACTTTCTAACCTCTCCCCTTCCACCTGCAGTGTAATGGTTTCGTGCCCTCGGGCATTTGTGTAAATTGTGCAACCAGAAGTATTTTCCTAAGAGTTTCGTATTGTGCTTAGCTCCCTGACTCATAAAGGGTAGTCTTGTTATAAATAAATATCCTTTATTTTCATAACAACTTGTGTGGTGTCCTTTCACTTGGTGTTCAAGGGGTATATGTGATGGTGAACAGCTGGCTTAACACGCCCTCTAGAGTTTAGCCTAAGACTGCTCGTATCCACGCTACTAGGATAGCTGGTCTATAAGGTTGACTTACAACCAATCATCAATAAGGGTCGTTTGGAATGATACACAGTGATCACTAGAATAGTGAGCACTACATATCAGGCCAACTTCTCACAATATGCTCTATGGAATTCCAATTAAAGCTCAGGTTAGATGTCCTTCACATCTAACATGGGCTTCAATTGGAATTCCATAGAGCATATTATCAAGCCCATTATCGCCATTTTAGCGGCAGTTTTCTGCCGCTAAAACGGCGATAATTTTATCGCCTGTCTTGATAATATGCCCCTATACTTTTTTAAAAGCAAGATTGGAGCAGTCAATGGTTTAAGGACCATAGGAGGTACTTCTTTCCCTCTATAAGCAACCAAAGTAGGGAATTAATTACTAAACTTAAGATACACGGACAACTACATTATCTTCGGAAGACTGCAAGAGTTGCCTCTTTCCTTCATAAACCCCATACTAAAACACTAATGTACATAATATGCCTGTGTATATAAATATTTATGATTCTACGCCTCTAGATTTGTATTTCTTTAAATACCCTGGTATTTGTAATAAGCAAACTAATCCCCCCTGAGGGTCTCAAGGCGCTGGGGGCCGTTTTGGAGATTAAGCAACCTATGGACAAATACTGCAAGAAAAAGCCAATTATGCGACACAATAGTATTACTTATTTAGTACTGTTTACATATTACACAACTTGTGCAAAGATTTCACCTTATTGGTAGCAGATGAACAGCCAAACACAGCAGTAATCAACTGAAAGGTGACCAGCAAACCATTGCGATGGGGTTTCCCCGTGCAGGACCGATACTGCCATGTTTAGTAACTCGACCAGTGCCAGCTAGAAAAATGTTTTGTTTAAATACGCAGATAATGCAGTTGATGGTTTATTATCTATCATTACAAAAAGAGGGTTGTTTACAATAGTAGATTTATCCGTGTAGAGAACTTTTCTTTGTAATGTGAATATGCCCGGGTTCTACTATGGGATATAGGCGTCCCCATTGTATAGGCAGTGATGATTAATTATGTGGCAAAGCCATACTAATGCAGAACGCCGCAGGACCGCATCATCCAAGTGGCCCTGCATACAGGCACTAAGCAGACAACCATTAACCCACACCCTACTAACCATGCGAAACAGCAGCTTCATACTACAAACCAAAGCACCGTGAGCCACAATTAGATATACGGGGGCTACATAAATACTACAATAGAATGCTCCAGTGAGAAAAAAGAGTTTCTGTCACCTTAAAAGGATGCACTTATCAGGTCAACCAGCCACACCTTGTAGAGGTGAACAGACAAGCTGAGGAATAGCCCAATCGCATTTTGTACGGTAATTGCACTAGGCACTTTCTGCAACGAAGGGATTGTTGGCGGTCAAGATCCTGGCCAAAAATTTGTAATGCAAGCACCCACGCCTCACCTGGCCGTCCCCCTTGGTGACCAATATATCATTTATAGAGTGCACTGGCCTGCCTTCTGAACGGGTCTCTCCCATTACTTCGGTGTAAGCCTAGAAATGAACTGGCCTCAAGCACTTATCTATAGTTAAATGGTGCCAGTAACAGCTCAGATGTGTAAAGGTCCATGTATTCTATAGGATTGGAAGCAATGGGCATTACCAGATGTAATCGCAGCTGACCCTAGTGCTTCGATTCCAAGAAAAAGGAATTGTTTACATAGAGTGGAGATACCGAGTAAGAGCAGACCAGTTACAAATATATATATTTTTTTAAATGCTGCACCTTTTATAAGGTCCAAATCACAGGGATGCGTAGACTCCGCGTTTCATCCAGAAGTGAATACGGTTTACTGCTAAGGCAATGGAGAGCCTAGAGCGCGCTGTAGATAATTAATAATACTTTGACATGCCCTAATCTCCTGAGCTCTTAACGGCGCACGTCTTCTTGTGATCCTATCTGCTCCCTTCGCACTAATGGAGACGCTTACTTAAGTCAGGCGCCTTTGCAGGTACGCTGACTGTGGAAGAGGCCTAGTCAGCTTTCCATCCTTCCGAGGTCGGTAAAATGAGTACCATTAAATTGGTTAACATTAACCCCTGCAATTTACAGCGATTATAAAATGCGTAAATACAGCAAGAGGGGCAAAATAAAAAAACTAAGGGGCATATTATCAACGGCAAGCGATAATTATCGCTGGCCGTACATACCGATAGAAATATTATCGCCGGCCATCACTGAATATTATCACCATGACAACGCTATATTTACAACACAGTGCGCTATTGCAATAATATTTCTGCGATAGCGGTGTTTTCAATGGAACATCGCTGGTTTTCCAGCGATGTTCCATTGAAAACAGCGATAACATTGCTGATACGACGCTTTGGTCCTATCAGCATAATCCATCTCCCATTAAAAGTATGCCTTAGTCAGGAATTTAACAGACGTTAAATTCCTGAGTTAAGGCACCTCCTTGTTAATATCGCAAAGCTGCCGTCACGATATTAACATGTGTTGTTTTCACAGCCACGCCTTCTTTGCATCTCATTAGCGATTCGAGGCGAGGCTGTGAAAAAACGGTCTTTACATCAAGAAAACACACGCTACCGTGTCCTTGATGATATTGCAATATAATTATCGCCGTTTTTCGCCCAAAAACGAACGCTAAAGCGGCGATAATTATATCGCCAGCCCTTGCTAATATGCCCCTAAATCCAACAGCTTCTTTCTGTATGCCCAGCGCCCCAGAGGTTCAATGAAAAACAATCTCGGCCGCTCCCACCTCTTATCTCTAAGGCCGGGGGTGGGGTCATCAACAGCACACCGACCACTGAAGGAGCATTGTTATGGCAACGCTCCGGCTTAACATACCCAGCACTGTTTAAACTCAACACAAGACAAACGTTATGACTGTCGACAGAGCTGTGCAACCACCATCACAAAAGCAGAGAACAAGTTTACAGTGTGGAAAAAAAACGTCTGAAATTAAAAAAAAACTGCTTGTTAAAGAAACGCACATAAAACTAATAATTATGCTCCTGAAATGACGCAAAGCCCGAGTGCATTAATCATTAAAGGGAAGGGGCCGTATTTACAGAACCCATTGTCTGCCCAGAGAACACTTGTCTTGAGTACAGCGGCTGCCAGGTTGTATTAGCTGGATAAAAAGGTCAACGTAAAAGGCAAACATTTTTTACCCCTTTTCGCGGCCGCCATTATTTAATGTGTACAAAAAAATGTTTTCGACGAGCTGTGCAGCCCGTCCCACTAGTGGTGGGTGTGAAAGTAAAAGTGCTGATGTCCGCCTTGGAGATTACACATTATAGGAGCTTGATATCAGTGCATGGCCATCTACCAAGAGGTCTCTCGGTGTGGCGCTGTGCACGTCTGTCTGCACTCGCTTTCCTGAAGAGCTGTTGCATGTGCAGTCTCAGGCATGCTGTGAGTCCGCCGTGCAAAACCCCACTTCTGAGAAAAATACATATCTTCCAGAATGTCAGTTAGAGATAAGCCGAGACAGAAGGAAAGCCGGCAAGTGCACTGCACACTATAGTTTCATTCAACGTACTCCAACCTTGCAGTGCCAGCCACCGGGTGATTGAGAGTTTGTTTACCGCCGCCTCCTGAGTCCTGCAGAGTCCGGGCCGCTGCAACTGCACTCTCCGCCTCGGGGGCAATTAAATTTGTGTTGGGGTCACATTGATTGGAACACTGATTTTTAACAGCTGAGCCTAACACGGCTGGCGGCCGTTGCAAGCACTCAGGCAGCGCTGTGAGCGTTGTGATTGCCACACCACAAACTAGTCAGCTGCCCCCCCACAACAAGCTTCGGCACTGCAGCAGGAGAAAAGAGGAGATCAAAGAGAGAACGATACTGCATGCGATATAAAGAGAGAAAGTTAGAGACCGGGGGAAGAGATCTCATGCAATATACAAAACTGCAAAAATAAAACAAGACGAGAAAACGAAAGTAGCACTTCATTGGCTAGCTCTGTAAATCGGCGCTAATGTGTAATGTGACACCAGGTCGGAGTAGTGTGCTTTAAGGGGAGTGTCGGAAATGGTTCTAATGAAGATGAGGAGTGAACGTACGCACGAAGTACGTCAAGGTTCACAGCAAACAAGGTACACAGCCTTGTAACTTGACCCAAAACAGATGGCAGGCTGTGCGCGCTGCTGAAGCAGCTGACTTTGGAGCTGGAGAACAGGGTTTGAGCCTAGGCGTGGGCTGCATTATTTAATTATTAAAAAATAAACAGCGATCTCGGAGGGAGGTTGGGAAGAGACAAATTAAAAAACATAATACAAGTAGAGGGGGAGACAAATATAATTTTAAAAAACACGATTGAGACGGACAAATGTAGAATCTGAAAGCAAATGAAACAAACGGTGCGAGGAGGTGGATCTACAAATAATGCTACGAGGAGGTGGCTCAACAAATAACGCTGCTGACTTTGGAGCAGGAAAACGGGGTTCAAGCCTCGGTGTGGGCTGCATCATTTAAGTGTGATTTAATTATGAATAACTTAAATAAATAAACAGCCTTCGATAAGAGCAGGAAGCTGCCAGATGTGAAAATGTTAGTGGCAAAGAATAAAAAGTAGTCCCTAAATAAAAAGATAACAGCCAGCAGTGTAAGTTAACTGTAGTTGGTCCATGCTGCTTCCTCAAGAAACGGAAGAAAAAGGAAGTGATGTATCGGACCACCAGTCAACACAGAGCAAGATAAGAACAGCAATGCCAGATTCCACCAATGGCAAGCGACAAAACAAAGAGAAATGCAATGGGTGGAGTAGTTTCAGTTGTAATACTGATTACTTTATGCGCTCCTCTATGCGAGACCTAAAAATTGGGAAATTTGCACTTTCTGCCACACCTCTGACTCCGCCCACTGACGCAATTCTCGGATTATTTCCACCCACAGTTCCCCTACGGACAGCACCCAATATTTGTTCGAAAATTTCTACTTTCAATCACATCTCAAATTTGATATTTTATCTCCAAAAATGTTATTCTTTTATCGACATTATAGAAACAGATCTTCAAATTACAGAAGATCTCCCAAAAATTTCAAATCCTTGTTATCAGCCACCACACGAAATGCAACTGACTTCAAAGATCGAACAAAAAATAGAACGAATTAACATTAACCACGACGTCTGCTTGAGTGTGTTACAATTAGACAGCTAGGATTATTAGCGCGGCAAATTGTCCAGTGTTTAAACTGTAACTTGGAGAGAAAAAGCACGTACGTGTTGTGCAAAAAACTAGGAGAATAAACTCTAATTAACAAGAAGTGCATTTTGTTTTGAGTTTGGGTCGGGTATATATTTGCAATGCATTGTGGGCAGGCGGATGTTCGTTCAGATTCTTTCAACCTGAATGCTGGTAAGCCCTGTCTGAAGAGCGTCGCTTAAGGCAAAACAATAAATAAATAAATCAATAAAACAGGCACGCCCATTTTACTAATTCTTTATCTTGCTGCAGTCATAGGCAGTCCACATGCAGCGTGGAGTCTGACTGGACTAGGACCTGTAGTAGCAGCCTCTTCCCTGCAAACCGCAAACTCGCCCATGTATGTTACAGTGTGGTGCCTGGCTGATGTGATTAGTGACCCCTAGTGACCACCCGTGGTACTGCACCCCTGCTGTCTATTCAATGAGGTGCCTGGCTGTTTTGATTATGGACCCCTAGCGACGAACCTAAGAATTTTTTGACAACAAACGGGCTAAAGCAAGGATGTGTGCTGGTGCCCAGCCTATTCAACATCTACACCGCCGACCTATAGAGCAACCTTTGCATCATCATGGCGATCCTCCAAAACTGGGAACAACACCAATAGTGAGTCTGCAATATGCGGACGATATTGTGCTACTTTCTCAAACTCCACTTGGCTTGCAGCGGCTGACTTCACAACTTGCGCTGTACATCTTGAATGCACAATTCATAATAAATCTTAAAAAATCTAATGTACTATGCTTTCCAGCATTCGGAAAAAACTTCCAAAATTTGCTTGGAGAACAAATTCCAGCACTTTAAACAGATGGATGAATTCAAATATTTGGGTATCTTACTAGATCGCCAATTAAGCTACAAACATCACTTAGACCTGGGTCAAACTAAAATAAAACAACTATTATTTGCTTTCAAAACCCTACAGAAAAATGTAAGCAGAGGTTCAACAAGTCATCTTTTAAAGGTAGTAACAGCTACATGTCTGCCCTTTGTAACATATGGCTCGGTAATGCTGAACACCAAGGACTCCAAAACACTAAAACTAGCTCAGTCTAGATTATTTAAAAAACAGTTTTTAATCCTGCGTCACATCTCCCAGGCGCATATGCGTCTGGAATATGGACTTACAAACCAGACACAGGCTAGACAAGGAGTTCTGGCCAAATACTACTGGCGAATGAGGGCAGCCGAAGATAACACACTAGCCCACTATTGCTGGGAGGAGGTCGAAAAACAGTCAAGGGAGAAGAATTCCATATGTCAGATATTAAAACAAGTACTTTTATCACTAAACTTGGAAGAAGCTTGGCATACACTAATGATACAGAGAACAATGGTCCTTGACCAATAATTCAAGAGGAACATAGGGGGCATATTAACAAGGCGGCGATATGAAATTATCGCCGCTTTTGCGTCCGTTTTCGGGCGAAAAGCGGCGATAATTTCATAATATCGCGTGTCTTGCTGACTTAGCGCCCGTTTGCAGCACGCCTCCGATTGCATCGCTAATGAGATGCAAAGGAGGCGTGCCTGACAAGACTCCCTATCGCGAAGGCAGCTTCGCGATATTTACAAGGGAGGGTAATCGCGTTTAGTATGCCTTAACGCAAGAATTTAACGTCTGTTAAATTCCTGACTAAGGCATGCTTAACATGGGGGGGGGATTTTGTGGCTAAGACCACAAGCCCTATCATCTAGGATATCGCCTTTTTCCACCATGGAAAACAGCGATATCCCAACTATCTCTGGAATTTTTATCGCCTCGGCGATGCGCGTTGCCAATAACGCGCAGACCGGGCGATCAATTCCAGAGATAGCCGGCGATAAATATGCAAGCGCTAAGCGCGCTTTGCGATATTTATCGCCGGCCCTTGATAATATGCCCCTTATTTTGTTTAACACAATAATCAGTTAAAACATTTCAGAGCGAGTAAATGTCAGCTCACAGTTTATATTCAACCATTTGGATTTGCAAAAATATAGATGTGCAACAACCAATTTACAAAACAATTAGTATTTATTCAATTGATAAAAGACACAACATGGTTCAGAAAAAGGGAGAGGGTCGTAAAAGGAAGAAAGATTGTTCCAAGGGGAACGTGTAAAGGAGTGCTCAAGGGTGTCAAAAAATTCTAAGTATAGGTGGACATAGAGTTTTAAAGACTGTACATAGAACTGAGACTGAATAAACAGTTTGTTGTAGCCTGGCCAATCACAAGATAAAGTTTGGCAATTCACATAAAAAAACAGAAGATTTTTCTTGGTTGGAATGGGGTGACAGGAAATTGTGGTCTAGGGGGATTTCGTCGACGTTTCGATCCGACTTGACGGCAAAGAGTGGTAATTTAAACCTCAGCTATGCGGCTCTTCCTCAGGACAGGGGGGGGGGATAAATTAAAAATGAGTGTAATTATTGAGGGGGCACCTCCAAGGGTTGCCAAAAAAACTTCTTTAAAGGTTGCACATCCAGGGATGGGAATATCTCACCTCATCAACTGTGTTAGGCGCCCGAAGCGTCAAGGGGGTGAGGCATCAACTATATTCTGTATATGACCTCAATCGTAGTTGTGAATCATCACTTATTGAGATGGTGGTGGGAATGGCATCAGTACCTCCCTACACCTGTAGTTGCCATGATGCCAAGAAGACAACCTGAATTGTAAAATGAAGCTAGGGGCATCTCCACTTACCCGTAATAATGTCGCGCTGAGTTCTAAATTGGTTAGGGCCACATCCTAATGAATAGAGCTGAAAGGAAAGGAATACTTGTTAAGGGATTATTCCATCAATGTCACAAGGAGGGATAGTGAACTCCGTGTAATGGCGAATGAATATTACCTTGCAGTGCTTAAAAAAAACAGCTTCCTCACTCCAAGATAGTCGCAGCCAAATGGTAGTAAAACCACAGGAGTATTTAAGTAGTGCAGGAAAGGGGCGGGATGTCAATTAAGGGCGGTGACTCATGCCGCCCGTGTGGATCCATGGACATAGTAGAAAGACTCAATTCTGAGTCTGACATCTCCCATGTGTTTCACAATTCAGTATCCCTAACCAGGCAGCACTTGGAAACAGTTCAGATTAATGAGCCATAATTTAAAAACACAAATATAATAATAATTAAGGACCAGACATTGCTTGGAAATGATTATGCAAACATTGTTAAATTAAAGATCACAGTAAGTTATGGCCATATGGAAAACCAGCGATGTTCCATGGAAAACACCGCTATCGCTGGAAAATTATCGCCATTGTGCTATGCGTTGTTAATACAGCGATAGCATGACGATAATTGCCAGCGATAGCCGGCAATAAAAAAGTTCTCGCTAAGAGCGGCCAGCGATAATATGTCCCTGTATCGGGTTACCCCATCGTTTATGATGGCATAAACCAATGGCATACCCCGCTTTTAAACAAATTACTAACAAAGCAATTAAACAAGGGTCGCTGCTAACTGACAAAGCTTTACTGGCAGATAAAAGTCATGCCTGGTCGGTGATGCAAACATACAAACAATTGAAACAACAACCCTACTTAAAAGAATGCTTTAGAGATCATTACAAGAGGAAACTAACCCTACTGAGACCAGGGTCTGTTTCGACCAAAGACCTCACACCGAAATGGCTACGGAATTGGCCATCTCTGGACTGCCGTCTCTGTGGTAACGGAGAAGAGTCGTTTTTACACATATTATGCATCTGCCAGGCTTTACACAATCTAAGGAAGATCCTCTTGAGGCCAATCTTAAGAGAAACACAAGTCAGGACCTGCAGAGCGGCTGTGATATATTGCCTCAGGGGGGTCTTCAGTCCAACTTTCCTGCAAAACAATCAAATTCCTGACATTTGCAGCTAAAGAACTTGAAAAGAAGGATGCAGCGAAATAGAATCTGGGAAAGATGGACATATATTAGCTGGATATAGACCTTTCTTGATGCTTTTTGCACTCTCCCTTCCTCCCTTTTCCTTTTTCCTTTTACAGCAATTACATTTGTCTGGGAAAGTATAAGACACACATGTGCTGCATTCTCATTTCTCTTTTCTATCTCTCTGAACATTCCAAACTGAAAGAAGGCCCAGAGACGTTTATATCTTGCGAAAAACATAAAAAGATCAAAAGCACAAACACTTTTAGCAAAAAGAGAGCACACCAATGTTTACATTATACCTAATAAGTAGTATAGTCAAAGTATTTTGCTCTAATAGCTGTCCATAGGTACTACGCGAGGGCCATTCCCCCTTATTTAACATTGTCTTATTGTTCTTAGTCTTTTATTACGTACATTTGTGTGTTGTTGCTTTCCTCATGGTGGCATGTTTCACCCTGTATGATGTGGTTTATTTCATGGTGGTATGTTCCACCCTTTTATGATTTTAATAAATCAAATAAAAGTATCTTATTCAACCCTAGTGATGACCCGTGGTACTGCACCCATGGTGTCTATTCAATGAGCTGCTGGCTGACTTGATTAGAGACGCCCAGTGTCGATCCCTGGTGCTGCACCCCGGTATATTGTAACAATGCTATCCAACCCTACTTTCGCTGGTCCTGTAGTCATGAACTGGGAGACTGCACCGGCAGTATCGCAAGATCTGCCTGGTCTGTACTTTCTTCCTGAATGAATGGGGTTTCCAAAGTGCAGCAGTGAGTGTTGGGTTATTTGTTCTGGGCTGCTACCGGTCAGATTTCATCCCGGATTTTGATTTATCAGTCGGTACAAAAATAAGCAAAATCACTAAAGGGGCATATTCACAAGACCTTAACGGCGCCATAACGTCAATTTTTTTACCTTACCAAGGGTTTTATTTAATCGCCTTATTTTCAAAGTGCCGCTAACTGCAGTTAGGGGCACTTTTCCAGCGTAAACGTTCATTTTCAAGATGGCCACTTCTGTTACCGGGACTTAACGAAAATGAGATGCAAGATAGGTGTTCTCGTGCAAAAAATAAGCAAAATCACTAAAGGGGCATAGGGGCATATTCACAAGACCTTAACGGCGCCATAACGTCAATTTTTTTACCTTACCAAGGGTTTTATTTAATCGCCTTATTTTCAAAGTGCCGCTAACTGCAGTTAGTGGCACTTTTCCAGCGTAAACGTGAATTTTTAAGATCGCCACTTCTGTTAGCTGGACATAACGAAAATGAGATGCAAGGTAGGTGTTCCTGTGAAAAAACTGCTGCTAAACACACTTCGTGACATCTACAAGGAATTTCCAGTATGTCGATAACCCCCCAAAACTGCTGCTAACTCAGAGCAGGGGCAGGTAGCCCCTGCAACCGGTTTGAACTGGACTATGCACAGGGACACCAAATGTGCCCCCAGTGCAGGACTTCAAAGCACCAGAGAGTGCTCTCGCCCAGCCCCAATACACATCTTGTCTGGGGATGTGGTTACACCTCCCTTCGACAGGAAACCTATTGTCCAGGCCTCTCCTGCCAGAGTTTTGGTCAGCAGCAGGAGGCCAGACCCGTGTCTGTGGCAGAGGCATCAATTTTGTGATGCCAGGGCTCAGGAAAGTACTACCGGGTTTGACCAGTGTGAAAGTGTCTCTCCCTCTAGAAAGGTGGAATGCTACCCCCGCCGCCAGATCTGGTGGGGGGGGTAGTATTCCAAAGCGTTTGACATCAAACACGACATGTTTTAATGCAGCCGTTCCAAAGTTAGCATTTACCGCGAGTATATGGTATGGCTGTATCACAGAACATGAATAACAATTTGGGGCGACATACGCCCCAATCCAAAGACACAGCACTCTGGTCCTCGAATCCTCAGTTAATGTTGAAACCAATTAATCATATTTTGTGACATGTAATCACTTGCTTGCACAATTTTTCCTCTTAACTCCCGTTTAATCCACAGGCGCAGTATCATGCCAATTTTCCAGATTTCTAATGCCATTGATGTGCCCATCCGGGCCTCTTTGCAATAACACGTACTGACGCATTTTATTCATCCAAAGGCAGCTTTTATTAAAATACCCAATGCATTTCGGGCTACTGGGGCCCTTCGTCACGGGTCACTACAAGTAATGATAAACACACATATTAATTGCACAATCATTTTCTAATACACAAAGTTCTGCTTATATTAATTAAACTGAATACGAATCACTTAACCCAAGCTGATCACTCCCTGCTTGCTGTTCTGACTCTGTCCATACACTGCAACTTACGTTCCCCAACTGTCATTGCTAAGCCTCTGGCAACATTCAGACTAATCCTTTCAGTTCTAAATTTAAAGACCACCACATTATTCTACCATTGGCTCCGCTTGAAATACTTCTTTGTTAAACACACAACCCTCTGCCTGATTCTTTCGTACTTGTTTACCTCCCCGGCTTTTTGAAATTTACAGCTAGTACTGCTCTGATGTTCTCTCTCTTTCTACTCACTCACACTCCTTGCACATAAATATCTTTAAACATTCAAAGATCACCCTATGGTGCGCACCTTTAACCTCCCACTTTGTTCTAAACATAACGGGTAGCCAAATTTCAAAACACCAAATACAATCCGTGAACTCAATGTTCAAAAAGCCTGCCACATTTAAACAGCTCTACAACACGTACCTGCCGTAAATCAACCCTCTTCATCTTTCTTTTCAAAAGGAATTGTTAACGTTGTTGTTCACCCTTCGTATTTAAACTGGCTGTGATGTTGCAATCCCTCCCATATTCAACGCCAATTGAATGATGCCACCTGCAGCAGATTTCTCTCTTCGCAACGCCCCACCCTCCTGACCTTGACACCACAACTCCCACAATTCAGCAATAGGAACGAAAAAAACGCCCCACCCTCCTGACCTTGACACTACAACTCCCACAATTCAGCAATAGGAACGAAAAAAACGCCCCACCCTCCTGACCTTGACACTACAACTCCCACAATTCAGCAATAGGAACGAAAAAAACATTGCTATACCAATGTTGTATAAACACAAAACATTTTGATGTGATCATGCAAGGGCTCACAAAAAATATCAAATGCTCTTTAAAATCCGCTATTCATGTTGCGCAATAGAGTAAACGTTAATCTAATATCACTTGTTTGTCCCATTTCTTGTAACACACTGGATGTGATCTTCCGCCGCACTTGTGGAAAAAACGACCTCCGCAATATTCCAGCTTCATACCTTTTGTTGAAATTCGGGCGGGTGCAAACCCAGGTTGGGCAAAAAATTGTAGTTTATACTTGTTCAGAAAAGGGAATGCACACCTATTCACGTAGGCATCATTCAATTGGCGTTGAATATGGGAGGGATTGCAACATCACAGCCAGTTTAAATACGAAGGGTGAACAACAACGTTAACAAGGGGAGGTAAACAAGTACGAAAGAATCAGGCAGAGGGTTGTGTGTTTAACAAAGAAGTATTTCAAGCGGAGCCAATGGTAGAATAATGTGGTGGTCTTTAAATTTAGAACTGAAAGGATTAGTCTGAATGTTGCCAGAGGCTTAGCAATAAAAGTTGGGGAACGTAAGTTGCAGTGTATGGACAGAGTCAGCACAGCAAGCAGGGAGTGATCAGCTTGGGTTAAGTGATTCGTATTCAGTTTAATTAATATAAGCAGAACTTTGTGTATTAGAAAATGATTGTGCAATTAATATGTGTGTTTATCATTACTTGTAGTGACCCCTGACGAAGGGCCCCAGTAGCCCGAAATGCATTGGGTATTTTAATAAAAGCTGCCTTTGGATGAATAAAATGCGTCAGTACGTGTTATTGCAAAGAGGCCCGGATGGGCACATCAATCGCATTAGAAATCTGGAAAATTGGCATGATACTGCGCCTGTGGATTAAACGGGAGTTAAGAGGAAAAATTGTGCAAGCAAGTGATTACATGTCATAAAATATGATTAATTGGTTTCAACATTAACTGAGGATTCGAGGACCAGAGTGCTGTGCCTTTGGATTGGGTCGTATGTCGCCCCAAATTGTTATTCATGTTATCGCAAGTGCCAATGGGCAAGGCACCTTTTTCCAAGGAGCACGCAACAATGCATCATGAGGATTATTTCAATGAATACTACGTGAATAGGTGTGCATTCCCTTTTCTGAACATGTATCACAGAACAGCCATAAGGAAGAATTTCCGAAAGCTGCAGAGGGGCTCAGCTCATGCTTGGGCACCCTCTCACACAAAACCAAGCACTCTGCCGTCAGGATTGTCAAGGCCTGCCATAGGAGTGACTTATAGGTTTATATGTGTCTGTATATATATGTGGCTATAGGAAGCCTATACCACTGTAAGGGGTGCAAGCACGCCCTTACCCAGGCTGCAGTAGCAGACCTGTGGTGCCATTTTGGAGTGCTTCCCAGGGGTGGCATAATACATGCTTCAGCCCCTGATAGGCCTCTGAGGTACCTATGCCCTAGGTACATAGTATACCATATACTAGGGACTTGTAAGGCACTCCAGAATCCAATTAGATATGTACCTAATGTACATGCAAACCATTTTAGAGAGGAAGCAGCTAGGCTGTGGTCCTGATTAGCAGGGCCACAGCCAGACTAAGGTTGAAAAACAGTGAAACACCAGCAAAATGTGGGGGTACCCATGTGAAGCAGATCCTACTCTCCTACATCCAGGAACTCCACGGAGGCTGTGTGCAGACTGGAAACACAGCCGCTTGCCCAATGAAAGTCAAAGAGAAGTCGCAGTTGCAGTTTTAAAGAGGAAGGACCCTTGCCAGAGGACCCTGAAAAACCCTTCGGAAGACAGAAGGTTGGAGAGCCACCGCAACTGTGGATGCCACAGGAACCAGATTACGTGCACCAGGGAATCCGGGTGTGTAGGGGTGATTCATGAAGTGAAGAACCTGCAAGCTGAGGAGACAGAGTCTATGCCACTTGACCAGGAGGCACGGAAGCGCAATACCCACCGATGTCGGGAGGTTGAGAAGAGAGGACAGAGACCTTATCGCTGCATGTGAGGACCAGACGACTCTAAGGAAGACCAGGAGCCATGCACGAGCTGCCCCATGTCAGGTGTCAGTGTCTAGGTGGTCGGTGTCCAGGTGGTTGGTGTCCGAGGGGAGCACCAACAAGCATTGGTAGCCGCAACTGGCGTGGAGAGGGAAAGGATGCTGATGTTAGGACCAGCAAGGTCAAAAGAAGTCACCAAGTGCAGGAGAGTCAGAGCGGGCCCTGAGTCAGAGGAGCCGTCTGAAGCACAAGAAGGCCCTCAGGAGGACCCACAGGCTGAAGGCACAGGAGTCGCAAGAGGACCTCAGGCAGCTTACCAAAGATGGAGGCCCACTGTGCAGAGGATGCAGTGAAGACACGGATCTTCAGAAAATGAGGTGCTGGAGCTTCTTGGAGCCCGAAGATCTTTGGAGTGCAGACAAGCCTTGGCAACAGCAAGTCAACACAGTGCACAGGGGTTTAGCCCCAGTGGCTCTGACGAGGGATACTGTCCTCAAAATGGCTGAGAAGACAGGTCAGGATCTAGAGAGCTACAGAACCACCACATGTGTTGCTGTGCCTCGGGAAAAATCAGTGGGACGTCAGGAGCAGCAGACCGGTCAGTTTTGTTGCGAATGCAGGGGAGTGACTCCTTCACTCCAAGATAGAATACTTTGGATGTCCTTGATGCCTTCTGGAGACCCAGGATGAAGCAAAGAAACAGACAACTTGAGGAACAGCAAGAGGGGAGGTAGCTGGAGTCTAACTTGATGCAGTCTCGGTACCAGGTGAAGTCCAACCAAGTCCCAGTGTCGAGATGGTCGAACATTGTCTTGGTTTCAGATGTGAGTCTTGTTCTGCGACACATCTAATGACCCACTCACAGGGGGGCCCTTATGTTCCCTAGGGAAAGGGTTGGATAACTCTGGCCACCTCTTAGAGGAAGGGCTGGACAGAGAGGAGGATTCTTCCCTATCCTTTGTCCAGTTGTGCGCCAGAGCTGGAACCAAGGGTTTCTGAACAGGCTCAAACCGGAGTATGCAAGGATGGCACCAAATGTGCCCTTCAAAGCAGTCTGGTGGCGCTGGCAATCGCCCCCACCCCAGCCCAGTACACTAAGTCCTGTCTGGGAGGTAGTCACACCTCCCTGTGACAGTAAACCTATTGCTCTACCTTAGCCTGCTCGAGCTCAACTCAGCAGCTTGAGGGCAGAATCGTGTCCGTAGTCGGGAGCAGCAGTAGCTTTCTGGCAGACACTGAAAGGCTGTTACCGAGAGTACAGGGGTTACTCAAAGGGAGCCCCCCCAGAACATGGGATCATACTTCCAGCAATGGAATCAGTGTTGGAATATGATTCCAATATGGTTGATACCAAATATGAACATGTTTGGTGCAGCCACATTATAGTTAGACATTGCGTAATGACTGATGTCCACTATATATCTTAAAATGTCTGACTGCACTTACAAAGCCTGAAGAATCAAATTTGCTCATGCAGGGGCATCCTAACACTTGTAATCAAGCACCCTCCCCTCAGGACTGAAGAGCCTGCCATAGGGGTTACTTATCGGTGTTAAGTGCAGTGACCTCAAGAAAACATATATCTGTCGTGAGTGGTGCAAGCACCAGCTCACACAGGCTGCAATGAAAGTCCTGTAGTCACAGTTTAAGTGGCCTCTCATGGGTGGTAAAATACATGCTGCAGACCATGGGAGACCGCTGGTGTACCTATGCCCTCGGTACCACAGTACATATACTAGGGACGTATAAGGGTACACCAGTACGTGTTAAGTGCAGTGACCTCAGATATAAAGAAACGTATATCTGTTGTGAGTGGTGCAAGCACCAGCTCACACAGGCTGCACTGAAAGGCCTGTAGTCACAGTTTAAGTGGATTCTCACGGGTGACAAAATACATGCCATGGAAGACCCCTGGTGTACCTATGCCCTGGGTATCTCAGTACCATATACTAGGGACTTATAAGGGTACACCAGTAGCCAATAGTGGAGGTACCAAAGTACTTACCAGAGACAATTTAGGGGAGAGAACACACATGCTGGCGTCCTGATTAGCAGGGACCGAGCACGCTACGTCAAAAACACACTGACACCAGGCACAAAGTGGGGGTACCCATGAAAGCAGATACTACTTTCCTACATTGTCTTTTCGAAATCTAGACATAGTGACATGTGAAATGATATGAGTAGACATATGTAAAGTTGCGTAGTGATGCATAGTGCACATGGTGCCAATACACGTCACTAAAATCAGCTAACATAATTGGGATATCAAATCACAAAGTAAAGCAGCATATTCAATATCCATCAAACAGCCATATTATAGAAAAAGAACAACTGTAACAGCCATGAATAGCAAAGCAATCCAAATTCTCTATATTTTCACCTTCTGGCTCCAGCATGGTATGGTTTTATGTCTCAAAGCACAACAGTGCACATGGAAAGGCCTATAGACTCAGAGGTGGTGCGCGGGGCCCCCCTACTCTCCCCAACTCAATCGTTGGCATTGCTCGTAAGCGGTAAACCATCAGGCAAGGAGGTCTGAAGGCCAAGCAAAATAGTATCCCAGTTAGCTGAGAGGGGATATTTCCGGAGGCCCAGATTGTCTTCTCTATGAAGCACAATGGTCTCCGATTTGGCCCAACTGATAATAGAATGTGACCAGGCCTGCCACGTCGGAGGCTAAGGTGAATTTCACCGGTGGGTAGAGGCGCTTAGCCATCAATAACCCCGGATCCAAAACCCAATATCCATGACCCATTGACCCAGCCTATATGGCCAATGCCAACAGCTCAATAGCCAAGGAAAAGGAGAGAGAGGAAAGTGGACAACCCTGCCGAGTGCACCTGCGTATATGTACCTGGTGGGAGATCAGGGTTCCTGTGCAGCCCCTCACCGGTGGCGATGTGTACAGTAGGCGCCCATACCAAGGAAGTGGGTCCCTATGCCGTATCGTGGCAGTACTGCAAAAGAGAAAGGGCCACTCCAGAGAATCAAAGGCCTTCTCAGGGTCCAGAACCAAGCAGCCAGAACAAGGCTAGGCACACGGAGCGTAAACAAGGAGCTGGAAAAGACGCCTCCGATTTAATGATATATTGCAGGCTAGCACAAACCAGTTTTCATCCAGGTGTATTAGCACAGGGACCAGGAGCACCAGATGATCTGTCAAAAGTTTGGGTAATATTTCATAGTCTGTGTTGAGCAACTCTAGTGGCCTGTAGGAGCCAAGGTGAGCAGGGCCCCTGTCTGGTTTGGAACGGGACACCAGCAGGGCCTCACAAAAAGACATCGGAAGGCGAGAAGGCAAAAGGGCCTCATTGAACATGGTCAGCAAGTGGGGAGCCAACTGGTCAGCACATGCTTTGTATTTCAGCCAGCAGTCCATCAGGACCCGGTGACTTACCTGTGGCCAGTGCGCGGATAGCTTCCTTTACTTCAAATGGAGTGATAGAGGCATCGAGCTCCAAGCATTGGTCAGGGTCTGTACATAAGAAGGGGAGAGTGGAAAATAATGTGTCTTCTTCGGCACTGTCAGCAGTAAGTGCCGATTCACATAGCTTGCTGTAGTGCTCGGTGAGCTCATCATGGATCTCCCATTGTGGGTCGAGCATGCAATAGCTAATTGGTCAAAAATTGTCACGTTTGGCTGCTCCTATCAGATCAGCCATGCCAGGAGGGAGCCCGATTTGTCGGCCGGTGCATGAGCTTTGGCAGAATGTGCCGCACACTACGAAGGGGAGATGTGCCATGGGCGTTACTGTAGGTGTGCCCACGTAACACTCATGGCATTTGACACATTCCCTGATTTACAACAAGCTGTAAATCTGTGAATGCATCAAAAGCCTACGCATCCCCAGGGGAAGCGTAGGGGAGCCACAACGAGGTGAAAAAACATTATTTCTCCTACTTTTTCCACTTTCTGTGTGCTGAATTCAGCAGCACACATAAAAAGAGGATATCACCTCCATGGATTGTTTTTGTGCAGGAAGGTTTCTCTTCTTGCACAAAAACAATCATCCCTACAATGTGGACAACTTTGCACCATGGTGTAATGGTGGCTGCGTTGGCGCATGGCTGCCATTTGAGCGCCACCGCAGTAACGGAGCACAGGAATGTGTCATATCTTATTGATACGGCGTATTCCTGCTTTTTTCTTCTGACGTAGGGAAGCGCAGAAGGAAGGCCTGAGGTGCTGCCTTACACCAAAAGTTTGTAAACGAGACCCTAACTAACTACCATTTCTGCCTGGGTAACGATTAGGGGTGGGCGGAATTAGCGTTATCGCGTTACGCAAATCTCCGCGAAACGGTAAAAAATCTCCGCGAACATGCAGAAATTCCGCGAACACGCGGAATTGCTTGTTCGCGATGCTTTTTTTCTGTTCACAGTTGCTGTTTGCCTGCTTGGGGAGAAATATCTTGCGAACACGCATTTTGAGAACGCGAACAAGAAAAAGTTTCGCGAAGTCGCGGAAAGCAGAATTTTGGGCAATTTCGCGTTCTCCGCAGAACGCGAAATTACCGAAATTCCGCAAATTCCGCGAGCGGAGCGGAATTTACCGCCCAGGCCTAGTAACGATCCAATCGCCTGCACTTGCATACCAAGTCGTCGGCATGATTTGTGTAGCAGCATTGCCCCCTCCTTAACCCGAGGTGAAGCCTGCATGGTAAACTCAGTTGTAACTGTATCAGCCTAGGAATTTATAGTTCGTATCCCTCAAGTGAGCCTCTTTTAGGAATACGACATCTAGGATGCTTTGCCTAAAAAATTACATAACTGCGCCCCTCTTGACTGTTATTGAGCCCATTGACATTCTACAACAGGATTGTGTGCTTAATGGGATATGGTGTCCTATCTTGCCTAGCCATTGGGCAGGGGTATTAGGGTAGCGAACATCTGTCTTGCCTACCTTAAACTGAAACAGCATCCAACATTAACAGAATGCTGCTTGTCCCACCCAACTATAACTGCACAGTTCTACCCCAGAAGCATCTGTTGCCCAAGGTCAACCGAAACACAAAAAACCAAAAACAATGCTAATATGCGTCCACATGTAATAACCCATAGTTCCAGCTAGAACCCAATGCAGCAAGGGGGCATGTAGTTTAATTCAGCATACCATGCTAATCACTGTGTCCTGCCTTTTAAACTGCAGCACCATCTGTCCCGCAGCTCACTGTGCTAGCATTTGTATGGTGGCCTCTGGGAAGGAATGTTCTCACAGGGTGTGAGATATGGCTTACAGTATCACTTAGTCTGAAGTTTGAGGATTCGTCATGTTTCGGGTTATGAGTGCTTCCCCGTATGATGATTGGGCCAAAGATCTAAATATATGGTAGTGGCCATCTCTGGGCTCCTCCACCATTTTGTTGGATTCGGACAGCAGGTCTACCTCAGCCGATTCCTTAGGTCCATTCCACACTCTCCATGGCAGGAGCCCATTCTTCCACATTTTCTTTCACTCCATGGTGGGAGAGACAGCGGGAGTCCTTTCCTGACAATTGGGGACGTTTATTATTTTATCCAGTGCTTTAAATGGGCCCTCACCGGTGCTGAGTACCGGCACTTCTGAGATTTATCACTCTTAGTACCGGCACTTCTCTACTGCCGAGGAGAGTACCGGTACTCATGAAACGCTGGTGCTGGTGGCCTATCTCTGACAGCCAAGGCACTTCTGTAGACCTGAGTCTAGCACCTGCTGAATAATTAAGCGTGGGCTAATTTGCATACTGTCCAGGTGTTCACCATCATGCTGAGTTGCAAACACAGACATCGAGGCAGCCTGGTCACAGCGTAATTAAGAAAGCCGTGGAAGGTAACCAGGTTCAAATGGCTTTAATCCCACCTGATTCTTTTGTTAAGTGTCTGCTTATGTTTGACTGCTTGCCTGCGTGCTTGCCTGTGATTGTTTTTGTGTGAGAGAAAAACGAGAGAAAGGGGGAGAGAATAGAGGCACTCTTGGAAGTTTTATTAAAGGAAATGTGTGGAATGCTTTGTGTGTGCATGTCTGCTTGTTTCTTTCTGTCAGTCGAGAATATATAGAATTGTGTCAAGCAATTGACAGTTTTGATGTTGCAAATATTACAAAACAAGGAAATGTTAAAATAGTGCCGCGTTTGGCCTTCGTTTTTGTGTAATGAGTAAACAAACCTGCTTTGTTTATTGTAAGACATTTCTTATGTGTTTTGTTATGTGCGGCAAGTAGTATAGAAGTCAATAAGTATCGGCTTGTCTTGCCATAAGCCCCGCCTCCAAGCCCCGCCCACTCACCACATTTAAATGAGTACCTGCACTATTTTCCCCCATTTAAAGCACTGATTCTATCCCAGTTCCAGACAGACCAAAATCACAGGAGTTTGAAAGAAATGAGATTTACCATTGTGGAGAACTTTCGAACGGACCGGGAAGACCAGCATAGATGTGAAGTTCATGGTTTTATGTTTGGCCTCAGAAAGATCTGCATTGTTTTTGTATTTTTATAATGTAGTCAGTAAAGATCATGGTAGACCCTGGGTGGGGAGTCTTGCTGTCTGGGATTGTGGGCTCTCTCCACTACAAAGCACTAAGACACGTACTCCTTCGGCTCCCAGGACAAGAGACATGTTGTGATATATTGGGTTGGTTGCAATCCCTCTCTCCCTTCAGGTATTCCAACTATCTGCACTTTATTCCGCCTGGAGGCACAACGAGGAGAAATATCTTTATTTCTCCTCGTTTTTCCTTTTTCGATGTGTGCTGCATTCTAAGGCACACATAGAAATAGGAAAACACCTCTTGTGAGTGTTTTTGTGCAGGAATGTGCCACTGGCATATTTATAAGGCAACATAAAGCAACGTTACGTAACTTTTCATGGCCTTATAAATATATGCCCCTTTCACGCACCAAACTGTGTGAAAGGGGCATTCCATGGGTGTTGCTGAGGGCGCTCCCAACAACATCCATGACTTTTTCTCACTTCCCCAGATTTGCGAGAAATCGTAAGTCTGAGGCAGTGCCAAAAACTTACACCTCCTCAGGGGAGACATAAGGGAGGCACAATCGCAACATCCATTGATTTTGACACTGCCCCATATTTACAAGGGTGGCGTAAATATGGAACTACGCAAGAATTAAGACGAGGGAAATCCTGGTCTTACCCTGGAGTAACGAACAGAGAAATGTTTAATTTCTCCTCGTTTTTGCTGTTTACATTTGTGCTACGTTGTTCAGCAGACATAGAAACATCAAAATGTCATTGACTGTTTATGTGCAGGAAGGTGTCCCTTCCTCCACACAACCACTCATTTAAAAAAATTAAAAAATTGTTTTGCTACTTCTATGGTGTGCTGCATTAGGCAGCACATATAGAAATTAGAAAACGTCATTTAAAGATTGTTTATGTGCAGGAAGGGCCTTAATTATGAGGACTTGCGACACGATTGTGCCACAGTTGCACCCTATTTAAAAAGTGATTCATCTAAGTAGATGCGTCACCTTGTAAAGCCCTATGCTACATTATAACTGCGCCAGGTATAATGTATGCAGGGTGGGCATCCCCCCGTAAAAGGCAGCGTAGAAGTTACGCCACTGCATCAGTGGCGTCACTTTTGCGAGACACTCTGGCAATGCGTCATTACTGGGCCTACAATTACATTAGAAATACTGACGTATCTGTAACTCCTTCAGACATGAAGCGCCGTACATAAAATACAGCACATCCTTCGTGTCGCAAGGAGGGCGCAGTGAAAACTGTTGCACCGCTGTTTCCCCGCAGCAATGCAGCAGTTTTCGTAAATGAGCCCCAAACAATCTTCTCCTGCAACGCAGACACCCTTGAACTATGGTGCAAGGGTGCCTGCGTTTGCTTGTAAGAAAGTCTTTGATGGTTAAAGTGCGTCTACGACAACCTGAATGTAAGAAAGTCATTGATGGTTAACCCTTACGACCCGCCGTGAATAGGCCCTTCGTAACAAACCATTCGTAGCTCAAGTATACCACTGTGAGATCAAGAAATAAACGAGAAAAATAGTAAAACTTCTTGTATGCTACCTCTCTCTCTCTCTCTACCTTATTTTCTTTCCCGCCCCCTTTCACCCTTTCCCTTCCTCCTACTGTGACAGTGGAAAGGGGGAACACCCGAACATACGTAAACCAGATATGTACCGCAACCAACACGGCCAGTTTGGGCTACTAGCCTGCAACAATAAAGACACGTTATATGTTATACAATTTTGTTTAATTAAAATATATTTTTAAAAAATTAAGTTAATCTACGACAATCTGATTGTAAAATAATCATTGATGGTAAATATTATAATGGTGCTACAATAAAAAGCATTTGAACCACTTCAATGTACGCTTAGGTTTAACATATATTTGTTTCTACATATAGCGCGGGTAACCAAGCGCTACATAATCATGTTTCAATCATTCATTTGTTATAATACACACACTCATTTATGTTAAAACATTATTTTCAGATCTTCCCATTGGCAAAGATCTTCCTAAAATTTCGTTACTTATCATCAGCCACCACACGAAGTGCGACTGACAACAAAGAACCACACAAAACCGTTTTTCATTCACGTTTGCTATAATTCAGACACCTATAAATATTAGAGCGGCGAACTGTCCGGTATGTAAACCGAAAGTTGGAGAGAAAAAGCACGTACATGTTGTGCAAAAAACTACTAGAATAAACTCTAGTTAACAAAAAGTGCATTTTGTTTTGGGTTTTGGTCGTGTATGTATGTGCAATGCATTGTGGGCAGGCGGATGTTCTTTCAGGTTCTCTCGCCCTGATTGCTGGTAAACCGTCTGAAGAGCGTCGCTTAAGGCAAAACAATAAATAAAACAGGCACGCCCATTTTACTAACCTTTATCTTGCTGCAGCCATAGGCTGTCCACATACAGCTGGAGTCTGACTCTACTAAGACCTGTAGTAGCAGCCTCCACCCTGCAACACCCCCCCCCGCCCCCCCATGTATGTTACAGTGTGGTGCCTGGCTGATGTGATTAGGGTCGCCCCAGTGACGACCCGTGGTATTGCACCCCTGGTGTCTATTCAAGAGGTGCCTGGTTGCCATGATGAGGGACCCCTAGTGACATACCATGGTATGTGGTGTTTGGGGCCCTAGGCCCTCATGCTAGTAATCACTGACACAGACACATAGTTGGATAGTGGGTTAACTGGCCACGAGCACGTGCGCTCGGCCCTTTTATTAGCCTAGTCACCTGACCCAGTGACGTAGGTGGTGGGTGGGTGTAAAGTGTAGAGCATACACTTATGAACACTAGAACGTGTCCATGCTAGGACACTACATTCCTCCCAATCTTTAATAACAAAAACCCGGAGTCAAATGTCCAACCTAGGGGAGAAAAGACATATATATACAGATGTAATACAGTGACTAAACTTCTGCAGAGTCGCTCACGCTTCAGCAGCCTGGAGTCACAGACGATGTTCTTCCTGTCGCGGACGATGTTCTTCCTGTCGCGGGCGATCACCAGTTCACTGTGGCACCAGTCATGGGTGCTCGATGGAGTTAGTCTGTTTGACGGCTCTGCCTTGAAGTTGCTCTCACAGTCTTTCTTCGCTTTACTTTCTTGGCGACAAACGCAGTTGTTGAGTTCTTTTGGTTCAGCGCTAGATGTTGCCATTTATCTTTTTAGTCCAGTCCTTTTCTTTATCTGTGGCGTGTGTTCTGTTTTGCAGAAAGACGGGTTATTCGCAAGACACCCCTCTCACCAGGATGCCCCTCTCACAGGTGTTCCCCTGCCACGGGATATCCTTGAGGCCCTCTTCCTCAGATCTGGCCTGGGTTCAGTGTCCTGTATCGTGTTACTCCCATGCCGATAAGTACGGGTGCGGAGGAGACGGCAGGTATCACCTCAGATGCCGCAGTCAGACCTGGAGGGTGGCTGTTGGCTCCTGTCTTAAGCACGCGAAGTCTTCATCCTCCTGAGACCTTTGCTGAAGGGCGGCTGATGACCATCTCTCGTCGCGGGGATACTCTCTCTCACCGGCATCCCTGAGGCCTTTGCCCCTGAGTCACCACGGCTGGCATTGACCAGTGTCCGTGTAACCCCAAAGGTGGGTGTTTCGAATGGTCCGGCCTGCTCACCTCTGCAGATCCCAGGTGTGCTGAAAGCATCATCAAACAGATGGTCTTTTCTCCGTGCCACGGGTGTTCTTTAGGACTTGCGCACTGTGTTCTGACGCTTGTCACCTTCCTTGTCTTTGAGGTGTGAGTAGTCTTGCCACACTCTTCTCCTTGTCCTCTATTTCTTTCTCCGTGAGGCTGTCATGTCACTCTGACTTCTTCTTTTCCTTATAGTGGCAACCGTGCCACTCAGATCTTTCTTTCCCCTTTTTCCTTTAAGTGGCAGACGTGCCACTCTGATATCATCTTCCTTCTTGTAGTGGCAAACGTGCCACTCAGACATCTTCTTTTCTTGTAGTGGCAAACGTGCCACTCAGACATCTTCTTTTCTTGTAGTGGCAAACGTGCCACTCAGACATCTTCTTTTCTTGTAGTGGCAAACGTGCCACCGCGATGTCTTCTTTCTTCTTAGTGGCGGACGTGCCACTCTGGTCTCTTCATCTCTTCGCTTCACGACCTACTCTGGACCGTTTCTGTTCTCCTCTTATCTGGCCAGGCTTCTCCATGCAGCGCGCGCACTCTGCACGTGTTCCCCCTGGTCTTGTCCTCGTCCGAGAACACTCTCTTCATCTTCTTCAGCATTCCGAGTTCGGGTCGTGACCTTCTCTTCATCTTCACCTTGTCACCAGTTACTTCGGTTGAAGTTCGTGGGGCCATGCTCATGGTCCGCTTCGGTCTTCTCCCTTTCACCAGTTGCTTTGGTTCTTCTTGAGCTTCTTGGACCACTTGACGGTCCGCGCTGCCGATCACTGGCAGGATATCTTCGGTCTTGCGTCAGACCTCTTTGTGCAACTCCTGGCGAGTCGGCTGCTTTGGTGCGACCATGTGGCAGGTCGGCTGGGCCTTTGTGGTGCGACCATTTGGCTGGTCGGCTTGACCTTTGTGGTGCGACCATTTGGCTGGTCGGCTTGGCCTTTGTGGTGCGACCATTTGGCTGGTCGGCTTGGCCTTTGTGGTGCGACCATGTGGCTGGTCGGCTTCACGAGGTGTGTCGCGTCGTGTGACTACCTTTGTCCGCTGCCTTGTCAGGCGCTGGTGCGTGCTACTCTTCGTACCGTCGTGGTACATCTTCAGTGTAGCGTTGCTCCTAGTATCATGATTACTTGATGTGGTGGCTTCTTGGCGCCACTGGGTGGGGCTCGGCATCCTTGCCCGCCAGTGTTGGATCCTTGCTGCGCCCATCCTCTTCAGTGGGTTCCTCTTGTGTAGGCGCTGCAGGGTACTGTCCGCGTCCGGGGTACCTCTGCGCTGAGTCCGTTTGTTCTCTCGAGGGTTCGCTCCACTTGATGCGGCGACAGCGCAGTCCTCGCTGGGGTGGATGCGGCTCGACACCGTTCTTCTTTCTTCCTCCTTGTTGCTGCGGGATGGCGCTGCATCCCTGTGGCACACCGTCTCTTCACCCTTGCAGTTTTGTCGCATTCCTGCGCCTCTGGCACATTCCTATGCTTCCGTCGCGTTCCTGCGCTTCTGGCACATTCCTGTGCGCCTCCGTCGCACTCCCGTGCGCTCACCATCGCGCCTCCGTCAGACCTTGCGGCACTTGCCTTGCTGCCTCTTCTCCCTTGCGCTGCGAGCCGTCGGTCTCCTGTGGCTGCTGGACTTCCTTGGCTTGCTGTATGCTTGTTGATGTTCCTCTTGCTGCAGTACTGCCGGTGGCCACTGGGTGGCAGTGTTGCTTTTCTTTGGCTTCAGCAGCAACCTTTCTGTACTGCCAGAACTCTATGCCTTGTTTTCCTTTCCACTGCTCCCGGCTTCACTCGTAGAGTAGGAGAGCTGGAGGGAAGCTGGAGCCAGGCAGACCAGTGGAGTCCAGATGGGGCTGGAGTTGGAGCAGAGCAGTGGAGTCCAGGACACGTGGCAGCAGGTAAGTCTTTTTTTTCCTTACTTTTATTTATTTAAAAGGCAGGGGGCACAGGCATTGCAGAGAGGATGAGGCACCTTTCTATGGGCACTTGTTTAGTGAGGTGCAGGGGGCACAGGCACTTCAGTGGGCGAGGCAGTTCTCTGTGTGTGAGATAGGCGGTGGGGGGTCACTTCCTCCGGGTGCACAGGTAATCCCTTCTACCCCTGGCAGTCCCCTCGATTCCAGAGCACTTGGTTGCTCTCGCCTGGGGCACCTTGCGCTTCACCGCGCTGCCCTGCATCTGCGCTTTCAGGCAAACGTGCCACCGCAGGCACCACCGGGGCTCGATGTCCTTGTCCCTTCGCTCGGGAGTGCTCCCCGGGTGCCGGCGCTGTTCTCCGCCTGCTCTTCCCGCCCACGGCAGCTCCTTCATTCGCTCGCTGGCCGGGGCGGGGGAGAGTGGTGTTGCTGCTATTCCGGGCGGTGCATTAGAATAGGGGAGGCAGGTACCTGCTCATCATGCGGGTGGGCTCCGCTTTCCATTTTCTCTTCGTCCCGCCCCCGCAGCCGGTCACCTAGCATCCCGGACCGCGCGGGGGGGGGGTGCTGCTTGTGCCGCTCCTGTTCACCGTCGCGGGTGGGCTCCGCTATTACCTTCCGGTCGTCCCGCCCCCGCAGCAGGTCTCATATCGTCACGGACCGCGCGGGGGGGCTGCTGGTGGCGCTTTGCTATCGCGGCGGGGTAGGCTCCCGTCCGCTTCACTTGGTCCGGCGCTCCATCCAGGGCTCACCTTATGCCCGGCTGGGCCTTTTCTTCCACGCGGGTGGGCTCCGCGTGGATCGCTGCCACTTGGTGGGTCGCGGCCGATGCGGGTGGGCTCCGCACGGTCGGCACTTCTCCTGGGCGCTACTCGGCACCGCGGCAGGTCGGGGTGGGCACCAGACTGCCACGCTTCCTCCCTGGGGCACAGCGTCGCCTACCAGTCTTCGTGGCGGTGCGGGGTGGGCACCCGGTCACCGCGCCCGGCTGGCTTCTCGGCGCGTCGCGCCTTCTTGTAGAGGGGGGGTGACCTTAGTGGGAGCACTCCTCTCCCCCTCACGAACGGAAGGGCTGCTGCGGCACGCTGGGGCTCACAACCCTCGTCGCCATTGTGGTGTTTGGGGCCCTAGGCCCTCATGCTAGTAATCACTGACACAGACACATAGTTGGATAGTGGGTTAACTGGCCACGAGCACGTGCGCTCGGCCCTTTTATTAGCCTAGTCACCTGACCCAGTGACGTAGGTGGTGGGTGGGTGTAAAGTGTAGAGCATACACTTATGAACACTAGAACGTGTCCATGCTAGGACACTACAATGGTACTGCACCCCTGCTGTCTATACAGTGTGGTGCCTGGCTGACTTGATTAGAGACGCCCAGTGATGACCCCTGGTACTGCATCCTGGTATATTGTAACGATGCTATCCAACCCTACTTTCGCTGGACCGAAGTGCAGCAGTGAGTGTTGAGTTATTCGTGCTGGGCTGTTAAAGGTCAGATTTCATCCCGTATTTTGATTTTACATCAAGGCCAGGAGGCCAATATTGTAATGTAGCGCTGAGCCAGCGGACACCAGGACCGCCTCGGCCAGGGAGGCGTGGACGGGGCGGGATCAGGGAGGGAACAAGGGGATGCCCACGAAAAGGAGAATAGAATAGAGTAGGCAAGGAACGAAGCAAGTTGCATGAATAAAGATATCATGAACCTCACCTCGTGTCTGAGTCCTGCATACGAAGACACTACAACTGGCGACGAGGGTGGCAATGAAGCGCGTGGTATGTGCCCTGGTGTCATCAGCTGCCTGGAGGAGCTGCGCGAGCGTGGAACGCTCAGGTTGGAGGATTCACGTGGCGCGAGTCGGGAGCCTACCCCGACCGCGTTTGAATATTCGGGCTGCGACGCGGGTGCCCACCCCGGTCGCTTATTCAGCACTGACCGCTGTAGCGGCACCAGCGAGCCCCGACGCCGATGTGGCGAAACCGGAACGTGTGAGGGTAGCCGAGGTGCCCCCCGGTTGAGAAACAGCGTGGAGGTCCGGCGCTCCCGGTAAAGCGACGACGATCTGGGAGCCCACCCCAGTCGCGCGCTGACTGTGCCGAAGTGGCAGAACGTGGGAGGGTCGTCTGAGGTGCCCCCCCCCCGGCGGAGCTACTGCGTGGAGGTCCTGTGCTCCTGTGTTAGCGTCGACGATCTGGGAGCCCACCCCAGTCGCGCGCTGCCTGCGTCTGAAGACTGCCGGTGAGTGCCTTCCTTATATTGGCACGTGTGGAGTTATTCTGGACTGGCTAGGATGCTGTAGCCGGCGTGTGGAGACCGAGCATCGAGGGGTGTGTGTGAACGAGGCGGCCATCTGTAAGTCAGGCGCCTGCACCAATCCCCTGCGAGAACACCCCAGCGGCCATTTTGGAGTCAGGCAAAAGCTGGGACTTGGCAATAAGCATTGCTTCATGCACCTGGAAGCACTGAAAATCATCAAACATTGGTAAAAACAAAAGAAAGAGCCTCAAAGCCATCAAGCATTGGCAAATGTAACAAAACAAATCTGAATGTCATCAAGTAATTACAACTACGACTAAAGGAAAAAAATAAAAAGGGGAGTCAAATTACTCAAGCCTTGGCAAGCTCAACGGACAGTGTGTTGTAATTTTGACGACAACGTACTAATCTCAACTAAAGGGTTGGGTTCTCACCATGTCTACGTCACCAGTTCGCCCATCTGGGTCAACGTCGGCCACCGCTGGGCAGATGGGAATGCTCGGAGTGTCAATTCTGCTCCCACCCGAACCGCTGGTCCTCGAAACAGGCGGAGGCATGGGTCTCCGGTGGAAAGAATGGCTCGAGGACTTCGAAGACTTTATGAAAGGGTCGCAAGTGACGGATCCTGGCCAACAGCTAATAGCATTACGCAACCTAATAGGCAAAGACGCTGGGCAAATAATAAAGGAACTACCCGCCGCCGACGCGGCGTCTTACACAGATGTGTGAGTAGCACTCAACAGGAAATTTCTACACAAAAGAAATATCGATTATGAGAGATACACATTTAATCTTGCTGCTTAAGAAAAAGATGAGCCCATGTGCACATTTATCACCCGCCTTCGACGTTTGGAACGTTATTGCGAATTTGACTCCTTCTCGACCGAGGAGTCCCTTCGCCTGAGGGTCATTGAAGGGTGTCAGTCCGAATCGCTGAGACGGAAACTGCTGAAGAAGAGTTACTCACTGGATGAAATCGAAGAGATGACGCGTGTGCATGATCAAGCGGAAGAACATGCCAAAAGAATGGAAGCTGGGAGAGGTGAGAGGTGAGAAGCGCGAGCAAGCCTTCAGACTTCAATCTCACAACGGACGGAGACGCTCTCCGGCGAAATCTAGGTCGTCGAGGGCCAAGAGGGAACAACAGCCAGTGCGTCGGCGACATCGTAGCTCCAGTTGAAACAACAGATGGAGAGAACGGCATCTCAAGTGCTATCGCTGTGGATATGACTTTCCTCACACGGATGGATGCCCCGCCATGGGTCAGGAGTGCCGGAAGTGCGGAGGGGAGAATCATTTCGAAAATGTCTGCGGAAATCTCAGGAGAAATACGCCGAGAGATCAGGAAAGGGCATCTCGATCAGCAGGCACGCGACATCAAGCCAAAGCAGTACGGGATCGCCGGGATTCTTTAACGGGCTCCTCTCACTCTAGCTGTCAATCTTGCAAAAGCTATAGACCTCGGCACACGTCATCTCAAGACTCCAGGTCACTATCGCCCATCTCACAAGATAGTGATGAGTATGTCTGCATGGTAGCTGATCCTGACCGACTCAAAAGATATCCCCGGCTCAGCATACAAGTCGGAATGCACCGGACGAAGTTTGTCATGGACAGCGGAGCTTCCCTAAACTACATGCCAGTGGCAGAATACCAGCGAATCAAGCCACTTCCACCATTGAGCCCTGCCCATGTGACAGTATACACATGGATGTCGAGAAAGCCACTCCCATGTCTGGGGAAGTTCTCAACGTAGCTCACATACAGAGATCGGACTGTTCCTGCGTACATCCACGTTATTGAAGGGCCGGAAGCCGACTGCCTCCTGAGTCTTCCAACTGCGGAACGGTTACGCCTGGTGGACATCCTGTACCGCGTGGATGATGAACTTGACGTGATACGGAAATTTCCAAAGTTGTTCACTGGCCTGGGAAAGATGGCTCGCTGCCAAATTCGACTACACATCAATGAACAGGTAGCTCCCATAGCGCAACATCATCGACGGATTCCTTTTCATCTTCAACATGCAGTTGAACAGGAGCTACAAGATCTGCTTGATGCGGACATCATTGAACGAACAGATGGACCTACACCATGGGTTTCCCCTGTGGTCGTAGTACCAAAGAGGGGTGAACCTGACAAAGTCAGGTTGTGCGTTGACATGAGGGCGCCCAACACAGCCATTGAGCGAGAGAGGCACCCAGGGCCGCACATCAGCGACATGATCGCGTCACTTAATGGAGCCAAGATATTCTCCAAACTAGGGGCCATATGTAGAAAGCAAAATTGCGATCGCAAACGCCGAAATTCGCCGAATTTCGGCGTTTGCGATCGCAATTTTGCTAAGTGGGATGTAGGAAGGAAAATCTGCATGCAAAATAAGGAATCGCAAAATTTGCGATTCCTTATTTTGCAAATGCATTTAAGGAATCCCAAATAGCGATTCCTTAAATGCAATGTAGAAAGCACCCAAGTTGTGCTATTTTGGCTTAAGGAATCGCAAATTACCACCAACCTCAGGTTGATGGTAATTTGCGATTTCTTTCAATAATGCAGTTTTTTGCATTATTCAAAGTGCCATGTGGCACACATACATGCCCCTAGGGCATCTATGTGCGCCACATGTGCACCCATGCTCATTACAGGGGTGCAAAAGGGTGTCATGTTTACACCCTTGCACCCTTGAAATTGCATTCTCAATTTGCGATTCTCTAATTGAGAATCGCAAATTGAGAATGTCTTCCTATTCATTCCTATGGGCCTTTTAGCCCATAGGAATGAATGGCAAGGTATTCCTTATTTGCGATTCTCAATTAGAGAATCGCAAATAAGGAATAGGTGGGATTCGCAAACAAAATTGCTAATCCTACCTACATAGCGTTTTGCTATTCTCTAATTGCGATTCCCTAAAAATTGCAATTAGAGAATCGCAAAACACAGCCTACCTACATATGGCCCTTGATCTTAATAAAGGGTACCATCAACTAGAACTACATGAGAAGTCGCGATACATAACAACTTTTTCCACTCACGTTGGCCTCTTTCGCTACAAATGACTTAGCTTTGGCGTATCCTTCGCGGCGGAAATCTTCCAAGAGGCCATCAGGAAGACGATTCATCATATTCCTAATGCCCTCAACTACAGTGATGACATCCTGGTATATGGGTCCAACACACAAGAATATGACACTGCTGTGGAGCGAGCCTGCCATGCATTAATGGAAGCCAATCTCACCTTAAACAAAACTAAGTGTGAGTTCCACAAGTCCACGTTGAAGTTCTTTGGCCACATCTTCTCCCAAGCGGGAATGAGACCGGACCCAGAGAAAGTGGGGGCGCTGAATGACACCCCCAGCCCCCGAGATGTAGGGGACGTTCGGTCCTTCTTAGGGATGGCCAGCTACTGGGCTCGCTATATCCAAAACTACGCAACAATCAGCTATCCCCTGAGACAGCTCACAAAACAAGGTCACCCATTCCAGTGGTCAGCAGGGTGTGAACAAGCCTTCAATGAAATCAAGGCAGCCGTGGACTCAGCCGCCAACATGGCGTACTTTGATCAAAAAAAGAAAACAGTGATTACGGTAGATGCCAGTCCGGTGGGGCTGGGAGCAATTCTCGCCCAATACGAATCGGAAGGTGACCAAAGGCACATAATCGCTTACGCGAGCAGGAGTCTGACAGAGGCAGAGAAAGCGTACTCACAACCCGAAAAGGAAAGCTTGGCTGTTGTCTGGGCCTGTGAGCACTTTCACATCTTTGTATATGGAAAACACTTTACGTTAATTACCGATCATCAGGCCCTCATCACCATCTTTGGCAATCCACGGGCCAAAATGCCACCAAGAATAGAACGCTGGGGCCTTCGCCTACAAGAGTACACATATACGATTGTGCACAAGCCGGGAAAAGCGGAAAATCCTGCTGACTACATGTCAAGGCACCCCAAAGTAACAACAAAGTGCAGATCATCTGTAGCAGAAGAATATATATGCTTTGTGGTGGACCAAGCCCGGCCGCCCGCGGTCCCGTTAGAAGCCATCATAGACGCCACTCTTGAAGATGCTACTCTGCTAGAAGTGAAGCGACGAATGCAGAACAATGAGTGGAGACATCTAGATGCTGACGACTCAAACAGCGCGGTCGACGAAAAAATGAGCTTGCAGCCTTCAAACACGTGAAGGAGGAACTGTCAGTAGCCACAAACGGACTACTGTTACGGGACAATAGAATAGTCATCCCCAGACAACTACGCCAGGGCGTCATCAATCTAGCTCATGAAGGCCACCGAGGCATCGTGGCCACCAAGAGAGCTCTGAGGGAAAGAGTGTGGTTCCCGGTTCTCGACCAAATGGTAGAGAACACACTGAAAGACTGTCCTCAATGCCAACTGGTCAGTAGACCCGATCCTCCCGCACCACTACAAATGTCCCGATTACCGGAGGGTGTGTGGCAGCAAGTTGCCGTAGACTTCTTTGGACCATTTAAGTCGGGACAATATATCCTGGCTATCATGGACGAATACTCTCGTTTCCCTATTGCACAAATCATCTCATCAACCAGAGCGTCAAGCACAATACCTGTGCTGGATGAAGTGTTTGCTGCATGGGGTATCCCCAAAACAGTGAAAACGGACAATGGGCCCCCGTTCAACAGTCAGGACTTTGCAGACTTCGCCAAAGACCTCAATTTCAAACATCGCAAAATCACACCTCTGTGGCCGCAAGCCAACGGAATGATCGAGAGATTCATGTCCACCCTAAAGAAAGCCATTCAACAAGCAGAAGCGTGCGCCATAAGACATTCAGAAAGTGTTAAATGAAGTCCTGCAGGCTTACAGGAACACGCCTCACTCCACGACGGGCAAATGTCCCGCCACGCTAATGTTGGGCCGGTCTGTGCGCACTCGGATACAGATGGTTGATTGGACTGATAAAGCAGTGTGTCAAGATTCTGATACTGATGACATTTCTCACACGGACCAACTCAGGAAAGAGAAAATGAAGACGTATGCGGATCATCGCAGGCGAGCTGCCCCGTCTGGGATTCAGGAAGGTGACTGGGTCTTGGTGAAACAGGAACAGCAAAAGAAGACTGACTGTCGCTTTAGCGAGACTCCACTGGTGGTTGTCAAACAAAAGGGGACTATGATCACTGCCGAGTCAGATGATAAGAGAATGACCAGGAATGTGGCGCACTTTCAGAAGTGTAGCCCCAAAGTCAAAGAGTTTCTCGATGGTCCCATCAGAGGGGAAACTAGTCCAAGTGAAACTGAGATCAGTGCACTGCCACCGAGAGTGGCCCCTAATGGAGGAGACCCTGATCGTCCTGAAGTCAATGTTCGCCCCCGCCGGCACATCAAGAAGCCGAGTCGCCTGATCGAAGAACTGTAACTATGGTGACAATATTTGGGTATACATACAAAGGGAAATGATGAGTGTTTCAATTTTGTTAAGAAAGGGGGAGATGTAATGTAGCGCTGAGCCAGCGGACACCAGGACCGCCTCGGCCAGGGAGGCGTGGACGGGGCGGGATCAGGGATGGGACAAGGGAATGCCCGCAAAAAGGAGAATAGAATAGAGTAGGCAAGGAATGAAGCAAGTTGCATGAATAAAGATATCATGAACCTCACCTCGTGTCTGAGTCCTGCATACGAAGACACTACAAATATTATGCATCATCCCTTTTATTGCTCCCCAGACAGCAGCAACAAACAAGCAACAATCAGAACACTTTCAGCTTCTAGAACACTGAACATGCATGTAGAACTGGCAGCCATCTTCCTCTTTTGTTGCTGTTCAGTAATCAGATAAGTCACACTTTTGTCCCCTTGTATAAGATTAATTAGTCTAGAAATATTTATAATTTATTTAAAAGGGTATATTTATTCAAGATCTAGCGGCTCTCGATATCCATCTTTTAAACTCCGGAGCCACCCACAGCAAGGGCCACCTTTTAGACCCCGTATTCACCAACTCGTCCTCAATGCTTGCCAAGGAGGCCTTTCCCCTCCCCTGGACAGACCACTTCCTGGTCTCTTTTCAATTACCTGGAACCTCCACGACAAACCGTACCCCCCCTACCTTCAGTAAGGATAGCACCTGGCCCAGACTCTCCACGGACGAATGGGCCCAGACCCTGGAAAAAAACATCCCTGCCCAGGCCGAAGACCCAAATACGGCTGATAAAAGATTCAGAGACTGGATTACCGCCTCCCTAGACCTTATACTCCCACTCAGAAATAGAGAGAATAAAAACGGCAAACATGGCTCAGCACCATGGTACTCCGCAGAGTTAAGAACACTGCGCAAAAATTGCAAAAAGGCCGAACGACTCTGGAGAAAGACTTGGCAACATGCCAACAAAGAAGCCTACCAATCTGCGGTCAAAATTTATAAAGAGGCTATCAAATCAGCCAAAGCTTCCTACTACTACACACGTATACAAGAAGCATCCAATTCAGCCCGAGAATCTTTTCTGATCGTCAAAGAGCTGACCAAGGTCCCCACCACCTCCTCCTCCATCACCCCCAAAGTTGACAGAAGTAACGAGCTAGCCAACTTTTTCAACGAGAAAATCACCCGGATCCTTGCCTCCCTCCCTCCCCCCAGTACCCCCTACATTATGGAAAGTAGCACTTCCCCCGAATCGACTGAAAGCATCTGTCGTTCTGCGCTTCAGACTTTCCGACCTGTCACCCACGTAGAGGTTGAGCGAACCTTAGTTAAAATGAAAAGTGGTTCCCCCTTAGACCCAGCCCCTATCAGGTTCCTCAAGACCGTAGCCTCAGTAATCGTCCCTACCATTACGGACCTTATCAACTGTTCGTTCTCCCATGGAACCGTCCCCGACAGCTGGAAGAGTGCTGTGGTTAAAGCACTCTTAAAAAAACCCCAGCTAGATCCATCGGACCTGTCCAACTATAGGCCAATATCCCTGCTCCCGGGCATTAGTAAAGTCACCGAGAAATTGGTAAACATTCAACTATCCCAGTTCCTCGAAACAAATAAACTGCTCCGACAATCCCAAACCGGTTTTCGCCCAGGCCATGGAACTGACACCGCACTCCTTGCAGTGATTGAAGAGGCAAGGGGCTTACTAGATTCAGGAGGATCAGTGGCAGTGATCCTCCTGGATCTAAGTGCAGCCTTCGACACGGTCAACCACCGTGTCCTTCTGAGTAGACTGACAAATGCAGGACTTACCGGGACAGCTATCAAATGGATCGAATCCTATCTTACAGGACGCACCTTTCAAGTATGGGATGACAGCCACCACTCATCCACCCTCCCACTCACTAGCGGCGTTCCCCAGGGCTCCTCCCTAAGCCCGACGCTTTTTAACGTCTATATGGCCCCCCTCGAGGACGTGGTAACACCTTTTAACATCAAAATGGTGAGTTACGCTGACGACACCCAACTAGTCGTCTCCCTGTCCCAGCTGATTGACCATCCTGAAAATCTTACCAACTGCCTCATAAACATCCACAACTGGATGAACGAATCATCTTTGAAACTGAATGGGACCAAGACTGAGGTAATGTTACTCGGCAAGCAATGGACTACAGCAATCTGGTCTATTTGGGAGCCCCCGAGGCTACCATCACGAAACTCCAGCGGACACAAAACGCGGCAGCACGCATGATTACCAACACCCCCTCCAGATTATCCGCCATGCCAGCCCTCAAAGCCCTGCATTGGCTGCCTGTGCGCCAAAGGGTGCACTTTAAAGCAATGTGTATCACACACAAGCTCTACAACGGATCTGGCCCTGCGATCCTCAGTGAAATGATCACTCCTTATACAGCAACCAGATCGCTACGATCTCAAAATGAGAATCTAGTCCGCATCCCCAGATTCAAAAAAGTCCGCACAGGAGGTCGTCAATTCTCAGTTCAGGCGGCTAAGGGCTGGAACGCACTCCCTCGCGCCCTCAGACTGGAATCCAACTTCCTTGCGTTCCGAAAAAAATTAAAGACCCATCTGTTCCCCAAATAATACCCTTCGGCTTCCTCCCCTCTAAACAGGATTCAAGCTACATAGCGCGGGGATGCCCTTGGGTCACCAGGCGCTTTAGAAATCGCTTAAATAAATAAAATAAATAAAAATTAAGCTAATATTGAATTAATTAGAATACATAACTGTATCATTTAGATTTGTTGCACGAGGATTGTGTGAAGATTTGACGGCTTTAGCGTCGTTTGCTGTTGCGAGCACATTTAGAGGGTATGAGTTTTGAAATAAAGGAAAGTATGGTTTGGCATAAGTATAAGGAAGTTTGGCGGGTATGGAAAATAGCGTTTTTGGGCTTGTTTGAGTTACCTTGGCAACGCGGCTGGACGTTTGTGGCCAAGCGCGAGGCAACGAGTGTTCGATCCTCGAGCGCAGATGGAGTTTGTGTCTCGAGGCGTTCGAATCTCTAGCGCGAGGAAGGCGCGCGCAGCATAGAGAAGGAAAACTTGACCTTGACCTGGTCTCAGGCCAGGACGCTCCCCCCACCGCCCTGGCGTTCCCTGCTGGTGCTGTGTCCTCTGGCTGCTGCCCCTCGCTGCTGCTGGGAGTTCGAGGCCCTCCTCCACCCGCAGGCTCCCGCCTGCGCCTCATCCCTGGTGGCCCAGTGGTGGGCGGTAAGTATTCGGTCTGATCTGCTGCCTGTTTCCCGTATTTGTATTGTATTTGTTGTCTGTTTTCTCTGTGTGCTGGATTAGTGACTTTCCTGTTTTTGTGTTATATCTGTTGTGAGAAGTTGGCCTGGTATATGATGTTCACTAGTTAAAGTGACCACCTTGTACCATGCCAAGCAATCCTTTATGGTGTGGTTGTAAGTCAACCTTTTCGGACCAGCTGCCCTAGTGGTAGCCTAGGCTAAGCAGTCTTTCAGGCTAAACTCGTTTTGGCATGTAAAGCAAGCTGTTTTACCATAAGTAACCCCCCTTTATACCAATGAAAGGACACCACACAGATATATATTCAAAATATATATGTATTTATTACTCAAAGTATCCCCTAGACTCTTTATGAGCACAGGAGCACAAATCGTTAAACAAGGAAGTATCACAATATACAGAAGTTGCACTTTATATGGATAGGCCCTGGTGGCCGATCAAACCATATACTAAAATAGTGGTATAAGTACCACGAATAGAAAAGGGAAAAGGCCTAGGGCTTCTAGAATCGCTGGGCCTACAAGGAGCTAACTTCAGTTAGGGACCAGGAGGTCCACGGGTCGCGTGTGCAGTGCGGAAAGTCACACACGGGCTCGCATAGGTTTTCAATGGGTGCGTAAAAGTTACAAAGTTACTGCTAGAAGGGTCTTCCGGATGGACTATGAACTCAAGACTTGAAACACAGACACTAGAGATGTTACTCTACACTTGGGCACTGGAGTGCCAGCTTTACCTCACCCACAGGAAGCGGGTGCATAGGTCTCAAAGTGCGTCGGGTTTCGTCTATCTGTTCAATGGAGCCTGATGACACAGTTGCTGCAGGCGGTCGGTCCAGAAGAGATGCGGTGGATCCAAGGGTGGATCGGAGTTGTAGAAGACCTGAAAGCAGAGGGGACAGTGTTCACAGTCACTAGCCAGTGACCAGCGTGGCACCAGGTGGGTACCAGGCGATGTCGGGTGCAAACAGGTGGAAAGGTGTAGCTTGTCTCTGCAGCCACGTGGTCCCTGAAGGTCGACGACGTCCAGGAGTCGGTTCATGAGCTGTCCCACGCAGGCTCTCGCTGTCGGCGGTGTCGGCGACTCGATGGAAGCAAACAAGCCTTGGCAAAAGCAAAGGTCGCAGGAATCGACGAAAGCTGTTGGCTCTGACCAGCAAGGTCAGAGGGGCTGCTCCTTTGGAGGGGAGCAAGGGCCAGTCTGGAGCAACCAGACCAGCATTGTAATTTTCAAAGTAGGGCACCAAGATGGCCCCTAGCCAACGGGCCAGTAACCGGTTAGGCGCGTCGAGAGGCAAAGTGCAGAGGGGCCCCACGCAGATCGTAGAGATGCTGGAGGGCTCACCTTTGGTGCAGATGCTGCTCGGATGTTGGCCTTCTCAGGACCCAAAGCACAACTTGGAGGGAGCCTCTGTTGTCGCGCTTGCAGCTTGTCGTGGTCTTTTCAAGGTGGCTGGCTCCACGTGTCTCGGTGCCTCCACGGGTTCCTTCTTTTCAGGGACTGTGGATCGGGCTGTGAGAGGTCTGGAGGTCTAGTTCGTGTCAGTCTCTGGGCTCGGGCTCCGGCGGGAGGTGGCGGCAAAGCAGACATCGAGTAGATGGTTGGTGCTTGCGTTAGCAAGATGGTCACTCCCTGACCATAGGGGAGATTTCCTTCTGTCCTCTGTGCAGCAGAGCGTCGAAATTCCCGTCTTCTTCTTGTGGTTAAGTTGATTCCAGGATGTCTGAAGTCTTAGGACACAGCTCCTACCTTTAAACGGATTCTAGGGGCCAGACTACCTGCTAGGTCCCTCCCTAAGGGTGGGACCAGGAAGGGGGGTGGTTACACCCCCAATCCTTTGTCCAGCTCGCCCCAGGCCCGGGACTGGTGTGCCCCAGGACCGGTTTGAACTGGCATATGCACCAAGGCTCCTTGTGAGCCTCAGGCATGTCTGATTCTATTCAGCCCTACCTGACCAATACACAAAATCCTGTCTGGGGTGGTGCTCGCACCTCCCCTGGCAGGAAACCCTTTGTCCACGTCTCCCAAGCTGGAAGGACTCCCAGCAGCAGGAGGGCAGACTTGTGTCTGTGGTGGCAGCGTCCATTTTGTGGAGCTGAGGCTATGTCTGATTTTACCCGGGTTTCAGGTACTGTACATGTCGTGTCCCTCTAGAAGGGTGGAATGCTAACCCCGTCGCCAGAATCGGCGAGGGGTTAGTATTCGAATTCGTATGACACCTTACTCGACATGTTTTGATAAAGCCAAACCAAAGATAGCATTTAACCACAAGGTTCATAATGCACTTAAGAGTATATGGTATGACGATATCTGGAAACGGTAGAAGGAAGTTGTTCCGACCACTGCAGACGGGCTCAGCTTATGCCAGAGCATCATCTCACATGGAACCAAGCACTCTGCCTTCAGGATTGTCAAGGCCTGCCATAGGAGTGGCTGATAGGTTACCATGTGTTCCATTTAAGGTTAGGTATAGGCATACTACACCTAAGTAAGAGGTGGTTACACCAACTTACCCCAGCTGAGTGATCAGCCAGTTGTGTCAAATTTGTTAGGCCAGTCCAGGGGTGGCACAATACATGCTTCAGCCCCTGGTAGGCCTTAGATACACCAATGCCCTGGGTACCTAGTGTACACTGGTACAGGGGCTCACAGGGTGATCTAGTTCCAATGGGTTATGCACCTATAGTGCATAGTGTCAATTTAGTAGAGAGAACAGCAGGCTGGGGGTCTGATTGGCAGGCCCACAGCCTCAATATGTCAAAAACCAGTGAAGCAAAAAGCAAAAATGTGGGGTGACCATAGGATAGCAGACCCTACTCTCCTACATCTGTTGCCTGTTTTCTCTGTGCGCAGCTTTAGTGACTGTTTCCCGTATTTTTATTGTATTTGTTGCCTGTATTTGTTGCCTGTTTCCTTTCTGCTGTGCTCCCCGCATTCCTTTCCCGCCGCTGCGTCCCCTGCGGCCCCGCCCCCTCCTCTCCCATTCGCTTCCCGCAACCCGCCTCCCAGCTGCTCCTCCCTCCCTCCACCCCTTCTTAATGCAGGGCGCTGCGCGGCGAGGGTGCAAACCTTGACCTGCTCTCAGGTCAGGACGCTCCCCCCACCGCCCCAGCGTTCCCTGCTGGTGCTGTGTCCTCTGGCTGCTGCCCCTTGCTGCTGTTGGGAGTTCGAGGCTCTCCTCCACCTGCAGGCTCCCGCCTGCGCCTCTTCCCTGGTGGCCCAGTGGTGGACGGTAAGTATTCGGTCTGATCTGCTGCCTGTTTCCCGTATTTGTATTGTATTTGTTGCCTGTTTTCTCTGTGCGCTGCTTTAGTGACTGTTTCTCGTATTTGTATTGTATTTGTTGCCTGTTTACTCTGTGCGCTGCCTTAGTGACTGTTTCCCGTATTTGTATTATATCTGTTGCCTGTTATCTCTGTGCGCTGCTTTAGTGACTGTTTCCCATATTTTTATTGTAGTTGTTGCCTGTTTCCTTTCTGCTGTGCTCCCCGCATTCCTTTCCCGCCGCTGCGTCCCCTGCGTCCCCCTCCCAGCCCCCTCCTCTCCAATTCGCTTCCCACCACCCTGCGCCCAGCTGCTCCTCCCTCCCTCCACCCCTTCTTAATGCAGGACGCTGCGTGGCCGCGCAGCGGGAACGCCGCTGGCGCGCCAGAGGCAAGCCCATCTGCGTCCGTCCGCACCAGGACTGCGCCCCGTGCCAGAAACCCTGGACCCCGCGCACCCCACTGCACCATACCCAGCCTCAGCTACGACGCCGACTCTCTCCACGCTCTCAACACCGGCCAAGAACAACGCTGCAACCAGGCCGCCCCGAAACGCACCCACGGACCCTTTACCTGCCGCAGCTGCAGCTTCACCTGCTACAGAACCACCAAACCATCAAGGACCAGACCCAACCACCTCCGCTGCATACTCCTCAACACCCGCTCTGCACGCAGACACGCCATCGAGCTCTGGGACCTGCTCGACGCCACTGCCCCGGACGTAGCCTTCCTGACCAAGACGTGGTGGAACGACTCCTCTGCACCAGACATCGCCATTGCCACCCCAGACGGCTACAAGATCACCCGCAGGGACCGCGCCAACGGCATCGGAGGAGGAATTGCCATCGTTCACAAGTCCACCCTCAAGGTCACCACCCACGCAGACGACACCCTCAACACCGCCGAACACCTGCACTTCCGGATCCGCACCGACCTCAACACCACCCTCAGAGGAACGCTCATCTACAGACCCCACGGACCCCGGGCCCAGTTTAGCGACTCCATCGCTGACCTTGTCAGCACCCACGCACTCGCCTCCACGGACTACATCCTCCTCGGGGACCTGAACTTCCACCTTGAGAACAACAACGACGTCAACTCCACCACGCTGATCGGCAACCTCGCCAACCTCGGCCTCAGACAACTCGTCACTGCACCCACCCACGCCGCCAGCCACACGCTGGACGCTGTCTTCTCCACAAGCACCCACGTCACCTTCAACCACACCACCGAATCCCACTGGACCGACCACCGCTGAATTCACTTCACCTTCAAAAAACCAACCACGCACCACCGCACTCAACAGCTGCCTCGCCGCGGCTGGAGCAAAGTCATCGAAGACCAGCTGCTCACCACCCTCTCCCAGAACCCACCCACTGACCCCACCAACCCAGACGCCGCAGCCTGCAACCTCAGACAGTGGATCGACGACTGTGCCAACACCCTCGCCCCACTGAAGAAACCCTCCAACAGCCACGCCAGCAAGAGAGCCACCTGGTTCACAGACGAGCTCCTGGCCTCCAAGCGCGCATGCCGGAAACTGGAGAAGAAATGGCTCCACGAACGTACACCGGACAACCACGCAGCCAACAAGGACGCCACCCGCAGACACCACCACCTCATCAGATCAGCCAAGAGGTCCTCCTTCAAAGACCGCCTGGATAACAATGCACACGACAGCAAAGAGCTCTTCCGCATCGTTAAAGAACTATCCAACCCCAGCGCCAACACCAACGGCATCCAGCCCTCACAGGAACTGTGCGACTCACTGGCCATCTTCTTCCCCCGCAAGATCGCTGACATCCACGACAGTTTCAACACCACGACCGACCCGACCACGCCAGACTCCACCCCTCCTCCCAACACCAACAACGCCAACCGCCTTACCTCCTGGTCCAACGTCAGCGACGACGAGACACGCAAGGTCATGAACTCCATCCACTCAGGATCTCCGACAGACCCATGCCCACACCACATATTCAACAAGGCAGACGCAGCCATCGCCCCCAACTACGGAAGGTCATCAACATCTCCTTCGAAACAGCGACATTCCCGGAAAGCTGGAAGCACGCCAAAATCAATGCCCTCCTCAAGAAGCCCAAGGCGGACCCCAAGGACCTCAAGAACTTCCGGCCCATCTCCCTGCTCCCGTTCCCGGCGAAGGTCATCGAGAAAATCGTCAACATGTAACTGACCCGCCACCTCGAAGACAACAACATACTGGACCCGTCCCAATCCGGATTCAGACAACACCACAGCACCGAGACTGCCCTCATCGCCGCCACAGAAGACATCAGGCGCCAATTAGACAACGGCGAAACATCAGCCCTCATCCTCCTGGACCTCTTGGCCGCCTTCGACGCGGTCTGCCATCGCACTCTAAAAACACGCCTCCAAGAAGCTGGTATCCAAGAGAAGGCCCTCGACTGGGCCACATCCTTCCTCTCCGACAGATCCCAGAGCGTCCGCCTCCCACCCTTCCGATCCAAAGCCTCCGACATCATCTGCGGCGTCCCCCAGGGCTCCTCCCTCAGCCCAACGCTGTTCAACATCTACATGGCCCCCCTCGCACAAGTGGCCCGCCACCACAACCTCAACATCATCTCCTACGCCGACGACACTCAGCTCATCCTCTCCCTCACCAAGGACCCTCGCACCGCCAAAACCAACATCCACGACGGAATGAAGGCCATCGCCGACTGGATGAGGAGCAGCTGGCTGAAACTGAACTCGAACAAGACGGAGGTCCTCATCCTCGGACCCAACCCCTCGGCCTGGGACGACTCCTGGTGGCCGACCACTCTCGGGACAGCACCGACACCCACCGACCATGCACGCAATCTAGGATTCATCCTCGACTCCTTCCTCTCCATGTCCAAACAGGTCAACGCCGTCTCCTCCTCCTGCTACAACACCCTCCACACGCTTCGCAGGATCTACAAGTGGATCCCGACCGAAACAAGAAGAACGGTGACACAGGCCCTCATCAGCAGCAGGCTGGACTACGGCAACGCACTCTGCGCCGGAATACCAGCCAAACTCCTACGACGACTACAGCACATCCAAAATGCCTCCGCCCGACTAATCGTCAACATCCCCCGCCGCAGCCACATCACCCCCCAGCTGACAACCCTACTCTGGCTCCCCGTCGACAAGAGGATCACCTTCAAACTCCTCACCCACGCACACAAAGCACTCCACAACACCGGACCACCCTACCTAAACAGGTGACTCAGCTTCCACACCGCCACCCGCCAGCTCCCCTCCGCCAGCGTCGCACTCGCCGCCGTCCCCCGCATCCAACGAACAACCTCCGGCAGCAGATCCTTCTCCTACCTCGCCGCCAAGATCTGGAACACCCTACCTACCCACCTATGGCAGACCGAAGACCTACTCGCCTTCAGAAGACTCCTCAAGACCTGGCTCTTCGAGCAGTAGCGAAACTCCCCCCCCTCCCCCTCTCAGCGCCTTGAGACCCTCACGGGTGAGTAGCGTGCTTTACAAATACCATGATTGATTGATTGATTGGCGTGCGTAGGGCGGCCATTTTTGATGATTGGGAATAGCTTTATTATGTTAAGGGGGCATTGAAGAGGACATATTTTGGGAAAAGAAATACGAAGTCTGTCTGAACGCGAGTCAGTTTCTGACAGACTTCGGTCGAAAGTTCAGCAGGAGCTCGTGTATTTGAATTGAAGTGAGCAGCTAAGGGAAAGAATTTGAAAATTAAGGTTAGGGTTAGAAAAAACTAAAGGAGTATATAAAGGATTTATGAACTAGTTTGTTGGAAGGTTTTTAGAGGAAATCTATAAGTTGGTTTTGTTGGAAAGTCATAAAAAAAAATGGAAGGTGTTGAAGGAAACTTTGAGGAGAGAATGAAGAGCTACATGGAAAAAATGTTTGGGGAGATGTCGGCTTCAATTGATAAAAAAAGAGAGAATACCATGGAGAAAGGTATGTTAAGAAGACAAAGATCAGGGGAAGATGAGAATTTCTGGACCACTGAGGAGATTGATGTGGTTGCAGGAGGTTCTAATCAAGGGAGGAAGAAAGCACAAAAAAGGAAAATGATTGAGTCATTAAAAAAAGGGAAAGAACGTAAGGTTCTGAAAGGAATCGCTACAAAGGCGAAGGAGAGCGCAAAAAGGGCGCAGAAAAATAAACATACTGCTGTTGCTTGTGATTCAACATCGTCAAGTGGTGATGTTGAGCTTACTTGTAGTTCAGGTATCGAAGATTCAGATGTGGAGGTGATACAGCGCAGAATTTCAAATCCTCCCTTCGTCACAGACCAAATATCACACTAACACATTCACTCAATGCATTCATTGGTGGGGCCCATAACACCAACACAAACACTTCATTCATCCTTGATCTGCTCTTACGGGAGGGATGAGTGTTCCAAACACTGACATGAAAAGAATACCTTATCACCTAAAGGAAATTTATTTACATAACCATACACTAAATATCCTTAGTCCAGCACATCTTAAACCTGAACCTCGAGATATTCCTTCCACTTGGTCGATGGATCAAATTAGTTGAGTTGGAGAAGTGATTTTAATCCTCTTTAATTTACATTCAAATCTTAATCTATTCCCTTTCAATAAATAACCCAACACATTTGCTTGTTAATCCATTATATTGTTTATCTAATTAATGCAAGAATTTAGTTCCATCTAGTAAATGTATTAATTATCACACAAATCACAGAATATTATATTTACCTATTCCGGCTATCGTTCGTCCTCTAAGTCAGCAGCTTTAGTCGTCAGCACGCTACAGTCCCAAAGTTCAAGTCATGGACCAGAAACTTGCAAATATCGATCAATGCCCATAGAATGTTCGGAAATCTGTAGTTCATCAGGAAATTGGGCAGCAATTCAGTCCGTCAAAGATTCAGGGAAAACAGCTGTCCTGCAGTGTCACCGTCCTCTCCGTCAGCATAACGTCAGGAAAAAAAGAAAAGGTTCTGCGCAACTCACTACTCTACCATCATTTATAATAACATTAACGTCAAAATGTAACATTTGCTTAGTTTGGGATCTTCTGATTGGTTGGTTAAGATCGTCCGTTTCAGTTTCCCAAAGTCTATGATGTCACACCGTCAGGCATGATCCATCTGATTATTAAAATTGTCCATTGTCAAAGCTCTTGGCAGAAGTCCAGTCGTGACCTTGTTCGGGTACATAGAGTGTAGGTCATCTTGAGGCCACTGGTACAGGAGCTTGGGACATGGGCACTCGGTCTGAAACCTCGTGGAATGGTAGCTGTTTCGTCGCGTGTGTCGGTCGGCCATTTTGTCTTAGGCCCAATCGGTCAACTTAAGCGAAACAAACACAAAAAGCATTTAAAACATGGAAATAACGAATAAAATGTTTAACCCTCACTAATTCCCCTATGTGTATGTAATTATCTAGCATAATAGCGACATTTAAAGCGTTTATATTCACCCAATGATGTCATCTGGTGCAACTTACAATTACATAGTTGATTAGCAACCCGCACACCTTTTTGTTCAATGTTCTATTCAATTAATCCTTTTGGGGTGCAAACCTGGAGAGTGCCCTGTCCCATGGCACATAGGAATATAGCATACGTGGCCGCAATAGGGGTGGAGTTAGTTGATATTTAAATGGGGTTGGTGAAACTGACTTTTCAAACAGGCAGTATCCATGTCAGCCACTCTATACGATAAATTAAGATTTTTTAAGGTAGGCAACGCCGGGTGCGGCATTGTGGAGGTGTTGTATGCTTTACATTTTGACCCTTAATCGTGTTGCAACATGATTTCATTATTATTTCTCTGCATTGTTATTTTATTTGTATTATGGGGGGTAGTATTCAGTATACAATCAAATGGGACGATTGTGTTTCGATATTATATTCATCACAGTGTTTTTGCTATTGAATTGGTTAACGGTTTAGACTTTGTTAGACTTTATTAATTTAAAAATCATTTGAAATTGTGCTTTTTCGAGGTCATTTTGACTTGTGGTCTCTTCCATGTTTTACAGTTACAACTGACGAAGGGCGAGAAGCCCGAAATGCATTGGGTCAAATTACTTCATGATTAATGGATTCTTTCGACATGCTGTAACTAAGGCTATTCAGCATATTACATGCATTTGAAAACCGAAATGACCAACTTCACATGCAAAAGATTTCAATAAAATGTGGATAAATCGAATGAACTTTAGTTGAACGATGATTTTTTCATCTACTACGTGGTGTCGCAACCTGGGACTGATACGCAATTGTGCATCAGCATCATGCAAGTTACAATTACGTCACAAAATCAACATATATCATGCAATATTATATTTCTCTAGTATTAGTATGCGTACGTATATTAGTTTACAAATTAATGTGTAATTCATACATTAGTATGGTTGATTAAGTATCACTCAGAACGCATTAATATTATTACAATTAATAGATTATTCTAATTAGTATGAACATGCAGAAATGGGGGGGGGGGTATACAACATTTTGTACTACCCGCTCCATCAATCCCCCCTTTGGTGATTATATCACCACACCATCAAAATTTTGTATTACTTTTATGGAGTTTCAAAGTGATTTCTTGCTTTTATTCATAACTCAGTTTCCCCTGTCTCTTCTCTTTTCGCTGACTTATACATACTCTCCTTAACTTCCTCTAATTCTATTTCTTCAAATTCTCTCTCTTGTTTCTTATCTTTTCTCCTTAAATTTTCTGACTTTTATTCTTTTTTTGACGGATACACCCTAATCTTATTATTAATACTATGAAAATCACACAGGTTAATGAAAATAAAATTTTACTTAAAAATATACTACCTACATTTATTAAGAAAGCTGATATTTTCTTTCCAATTTTTTCCCAAACACCTTCAACCTCCAGTGGTGCAATTTCGTCATGCAATTCAGTTAAACTTTTAATGTAAATTTTCAAATCTTTACTTTCTTCTGGAATGTAAGTACAACAATGTTGAACTTTCAGCATTCCACAGACTCCACCCTCTTTTGCCAATAATATATCAAGGGCAAGTCGATTTTGCATGACCATGGCATGCATGGCAACCATTTCAGTGTTCACCAATAAAAATCCTCCAGCGGTGCTTGTTGACAAGCGATCCACTACTGTTGAAAGCCTTCTAATTTTGTTTGCATTCAGAGATATTCCTACTGCTGGTATCAATGCTCCAAAGATGTCACCCACAATTTCTGACCAAGATTCTCTCTTACTACGTGCTAAATAACTACCTAAACTATGTACACCATCTTCTCCTCTATCCATATAAAAAATCTTTGGAAAAACCAGACCTACATAACATGTGCCATACTAATGGTCTGGCAAACGATAATATGCCCTGTTCCCGCAAATGAAATATAACCCAGGAAAAACTGGATCTTTTCCACCTTTAAATCCCCATCCACCCATGATTCGGTATGTATCATGGCACTCACTATTACCTACAAAATAATTATCATATGCAGTTTGATTCCTTCTAATACACAATTTACCTTTCTGAGGCCAATCTAAAGCCATAGTTGGACTAGCTTCACCTTTCAAATGTTTTTCCATTTCTTCATCCCAGACTGTCTTCTCCACCTTTCCTTCAGATGCCTTTCTTTGCATTTTCAGTCTCCTTTCTTCAACCATATCTAAAAATGTATTTTCCTCTTTCTTTAAACTGCAAGTCAAATTGTTTTTAAATATATATTCTAATGTTAGTTCTTAATCTCTCAGAAAAATTCACCTAATACCTTTGCAGGTTTTACCTTGTTTAGCTTGTTAATTGATGGTACTTGTGAAAATATGTTATCTACATCTGAAAAATAATACTCTAATTCCCCTGTTTGATAAAATAAACTAGCTATTACACTACATGTTATTCCATAAGTTACTGGAAGGTGTTGATAAGTCACTCCCTCAGATACAGAAGCAGGTAACTGCATACAAACGTAGCAGTCCCTTACGTCCATTGTCTTTACATATTCATACAACAATATCGAAAACACATTATTAGAAAAATTGGTTATAGACCTGTCTTTATGTAAATAGTTTTTATCTATTCTAGTCAGAACTACCTTTTGAATCTTTTCTATATGAGTTTTGTTTTCACTATGTCCTTCTATTGTATCTATAGTAACCTTAAATGAGATCAGGAGAGCAAGTATGCTCCACAGACGCATTAGCAATCCTGTACAACAATAACACATTTTACACCATCTTCTCAAAAATATACATATACCCTTTCTACTATCTGTGTTTGCCATTTTTGTTAAAATGAACAGTGTCTTTTGACTTAGCCTCTTCTACCTCACAACTAGTTTGTCTAACCCAAGGCTCTAAGCACCTACTTGGTTCTATCAGTTTTTGTCTTTTTCTGTATTTTATTATCTTTCCATTAGCAACTTTCTGGTCTCATTCAGTTTGGCATCTCATCATCTTTCACTTTTCCCTCATGATCTGAATACAGAATGTCCTGAACATCCGCTTCTTCTCCAATATCGGACAAGATAACTGTCAGGATTACCGGTTCTTCATCCTCCTCAACCACTTCTGGTACAAGCACCTCTGGATTTCCTTGGCTATGCGCCTCTTCTTTTACTTCAGGCAGGGCCACATACGTCCATTCTGGTGACTTATACTTCTGGTTTGGTTTTCTTGTTCTTTTGCTTTCTTTAATTACAATGGTTTCTTCGTCTTTTGATTTCTCCTGACTCGTCACTTCATTTACCTGTTCAGCCCTTGGTGAATTTACTCGTGTCAGTCGATATCGCAATCTTTTTATTTTATTCGGCCAAACGTCGTCTTTTGCTGCTCTTTTCAATTTACTTCCTTTATCATTCTTTTCAGTTCTCCAAGCTCTCTTTCTTAGAACTCAACCTTCAGGTACTTTATCTTAGCTTTCCTCTGACTCTGTTTCAACTTGCTTTTTACTCTCAACAGCTTCTTTTTCCACCACTTCTTTTGTTTTCCCTACTTCTGTCCCTCCTCGTATCTCCGGCACGCAATCTTCCTGCTGACTACTTGTCCCTACTTCTAACTGGATGTTGGAGTTCCCTACACCTCCTCGGGGGTCTTCAGCAGTAATCTTTCCCTCTCTCTCTGTATCTGGCACCTGTTCATCTAAATGTGTTATTTCAGGTGGAATTTCTCTCAATCTTTCATCTGGAACTTCTCTTTCAGTAATTTCTTATATTGTCTCTTCACTGTCTTTTTCTTTGTCTTTCCCTTGTCTTTTTCTAGAACATTGAGTTCCTTGTTCAGTCTCTGAATCTGAGCTGGTATCAGAAATGTATAACCTTCTTCTCGGGTAAATACTTCTGGGGACAAATGTTAGACTTGGTTTTGATTCCCCCCTTTCAGGGTTTTCTTTTGCTTTTGGCTCTCCGTCATCCGATTCAGTACTGGATTCTGATTCATCAAAATACTCCTTTTCTGTGCTATCCGCTGGATTTGGAATTCTCAATATATGACTTGCATGAATCCAGTTTTTCAGTCCAGCACACTTTACAGCTGTTGTTGTGGTCAAGATGACATGTCGTGGTTTTCCCCACCTTGGTACCAAACAGTTTCTTCTTCTGTGTATTTTTATTCTCACCCAGTCCCTTGGGCTCAGATCATGGGCTTGCTTCTTTTCGAGGGTGGTGGCATCCGCTCCAACCTGATGAAACACTGCGTCAGCCAGGCTTTTACAGTATTCCAACACCATGTCATCAGTTATAGTCATCAGCTTGGTGACTGGTATGAACACATGTCGCATTGCCCGTCCCATGATAATTTCATGGGGGCTCAACCCTGTAGTTCTCTCTGAAATTGATCTAATAGTCATGAGCACCAGAGGCAAGATATCAGGCCATTTCATACCTGTGGCTAAACACATTTTCCCCTATCCTGTTTTTGATAGTACCATTCATCTGTTCCACCACACCAGAAGCTTCTGGGCGGTAGGCACAATGTAGTTTTTGCCGTACATTCAATGCTTCACAAATCAATTTTATGGTCTCATTATGAAAATGTCCTTCTCGGTCTGATTCAATTGTTACTGGGAATCCGAATCTAGGAATAAATTCCCTCAAAAGTAATTTTGCCACTGTCATTCCATAATATCTTCTTGTTGGGAATGCTTCTACCCATCTAGAAAACAGACAGATCATAACTAGAACATACCTCAACCTGTTAGAGGGAGGCATCTCAATGAAATCCACTTGCATTCTGGTAAAATGCCCTCCTTCTTGACCTATTGTTCCTAGGCTCACTACTGTCTTTCTTCCAGGATTGTATTGCTGACATATTAGGCATCTCTGACAAAGACTTTCTGCAACAAGTCTGAATTTTGCATTGTACCAGGTCTGCTTAAATGACCTGATCATAGCATCTCTCCCTATGTGTCCCTGACCATGATACATCTGTGCCGTGGCAGACATCATGCTATCAGGCATAACTGGTCTTCCATCCCGATAGACCCACACATGATCCTTCTCTCTTGGTGCACATCCTGCTTTTACCCACTGCTTCATTTCCTCATCTCCTGCTTCTTCCTGCAATTGTCTCACTTCTTCCCAGGAACCAACAATATTAGTAAACATCAAAGAACAAGAAATCACTTCCTTCTCCTTTATGGAATTCTGATTACGTGCACTGTATTGAGCCATGTCGTTGGCATATTTATTGCCAGTGGCGATGTAATCACCACTTTGACTGTGGGCAGCACACTTCACAACAGCCAATTGCCTAGGCAGCTGTATCGCCTCAAGCAATTTTCCAACCACTTCAGCATTCTTAATGGGAGTTCCACTTGATGTCAAAAACCCTCTCTGCAGCCATATTTGACTGAAGTTGTGTACGACTCCAAAACCATACTGGCTGGCAGTTATCACAGTCACTCTCACATTTTTCCCAATCTTGCATGCTGTAGTCAAAGCAACAAGTTCAGCTATTTTGGTCGATTTTACTCCTTTCAGGTAGGACGCTTCCATCACTGCTGCAACTGTGCATACCACATATGCTGCACTCAACACTCCATCATCTGTTCACAAACAAGACCCATCTACAACCATGACAAAATCACTTTCTGGTAAAGGTACATCTTTTATGTCAGGTCGTGGTTTTGTACAGAAATCGAGTACATCCAGACAGTCGTGATCTGCTTCATCTCTGACTTCTACATTCTCAGCATCAAGTAGCAATGTTGAAGGATTCACATTCAAACATCTCACAAGACTTACATTCGTTGCACCTAATATGACTTTCTCATACTTAGTCAGCCGACTGTGTGTCATATACTGAGTACGAGTCCTTGTTAAAAGGATTGCCACATCATGAGATACAAACACTTTCACAGGATATCCCATTACAATTCCTTCACTCTGTTCCAAACTCCGGCAGGTAGCAGCCATTGCTTTCAAACACCCTGGTAGGGCTACAGCTACTGGGTCCAGCATTGATGAGAAATATGTAATTGGTCTCCTCAGTTTTCCATGCTTCTGTATTAGAACAGAGAGTGCACATCCATTCCTCTCACTGCAGTACAACTCAAACTCTTTCTCATAATCAGGCATACCTAATGCAGGTGCTTCACACAACCCATCTCCCACTCGTTTAAAAGCTGCCAATTCTTCTTTGTTCAAATCAATGGGATCTCTCACATCACTTCTTGTCAATCGTACCAGAGGTTTTGCAATCAACCAAAAATTGCTGATCCACTGACGACAGTATCCAACCATTCCAAGAAACATTCTCACCTCTCTTTGGGTCATGGGTACTCTCATTCCTTTTATGATCCTGTTTCTGTCTATTGTTATCTTTCTCAGTCCCTTTTCGATATTGTGGCCTAAATATTGTACTTCTTTCTTGCTAAATTGTAATTTTGATGGTGACACTTTAAGTCCTCCATCTGCCAGATGATTCAGCAAGGCTATAGTGTCTATCTCACAAGCTTTACGAGTTTTCGACGCCACAAGAAGGTCGTCGATGTATTGAACTAACACTGAATTTTCGGGCATTTCTAGACTTTCCAAAGATTTCTTCAATAGCTGATTAAATATTGAGGGGCTTTCTGTATACCCCTGTGGAATTCGGCACCAAACCAAAATACGTTCGCCAAAACAAAATGCAAATCTGCTGACTGTCATGATGCAATGGGATGGAAAAGAAAGCATGGCATAGATCAATCACTGTATACTATTCTGCATCATTGGGGAATCTGATACAAAATCACAGATGGATTTGGTACAATAGGACAGCAAGACACAACAATTTTGTTTATCTTTCTCAGATCTTGTACTATCCTGAACTTCCCATTAGGCTTTTTCAGTCCCATAATCGGTAAATTACATGGACTACTCATTATTTCTCTCAGAATGCCTTGTTTTCTCATTTTTTCAATCACAGGAGTAACTCCTTCAATTATTTCAAGTGTCAATTTATATTGAGGGACATTTGGATAGCGTAACCTTCCTTCACTGTTATTTTTACTGGATCTACATTTCTCATTAATCCCACATCTTCTCCTGTGAAATCCCAAACTTCCGCTGTTATAGACTGTTTCAATTCTTTAGGTAATTCATCAGGGTTAAATACAGCATAGGTTTCAGGAACCTCATTTTCCCTGTTTGCCATTGTCATTTTATACAACACATCTTCATCCGGGGTCTCAAAGGCTATCCCATCAGGGGTACAAAATATGGTGCAATTCATCTTACACAGCAAATCCCTACCTAATAAATTCACAGGACTGGTATCGCACACGACAAAGCAGTGCATTTCGGAAAATTTCCCTATGCTAACTTTCACTGGCTCTGTAAGATAAGTTTTAATCTGTCTGTTGGAAACACCAACTACTTGGATCGTTTCATCCGAGAGAGGAAGGTTCTTAACATCACCTGATCTGACAGTTGATCGAGTAGCACCAGTATCAACTAGGAAAGTAATACTTTCATTATTTATCTTCCCATCTACAAATGGGCCTGTCTGGTCTACTTCTAGAGTTGCGCCAAGTACGCACTCTTCTTCCTCCCTTCGGCACCGTCAATAACCCTCTTCTGAATCACCCTCATCGCGTTGCAGCCAATACTGCAAAACAGCGCTAGCGCGTGGCAGCTTATTTACCTGTTCTTCGTTGTAGAATCCTGTTTTGTTACTATATTTCTGGGAGTTTTTGCTCTGTGGAAAAGGTGGTTTTGGCACCTGATTCTGTTGGGTTACAACCTGCTGCTGTAGCTGCGGTTGACCACTCACCTCATTCTGCACCTGTGGATTCAATGATGCATTTTCATTGTTAGTACTTGGGGAAAATTTACACTCGGATTTCCAATACCCTATTTTACAACAATTGTGACATGGGAATTTCTTTTTAGCTTCTTCTATATTAAAATTTCCCTTACCTTTCCCAGGAATGAACTTTTGTCTAGGGCCAGTATTATTTGCTTTTTCCGCTCATTGAGCTTCCTGCCTCTCTGCTACCGTTAGTTGTGCCCACATAGCCTTTTCTTTTAATTTTCGCTGTTTTGCTTCAATCTCATCACTGAAATATTTTGCATGTCTCAATACTATGTCTATTTTCCTTTTTTGCCAGTCTACAGTATGTTGTTTTATCATTTCACTAATCTCTGGACGTAGACCATATACAAATCTGTATATAAAATGACTTAAATCCTTTTTACTCAAATGTTCATCACCACTGAACTGTTTAAAGGCTAAAATTAGCCTTTCGTAATATGCATGTACTGACTCTTTGCTTTCCTGATGTGTTCTCTCAATTTTCACCCAATCTGTCTCTTTAGGAGGTACTTTGTTTTTCAGAAAGGCAATAACCTGTTCATATTTCTTCATTACCTCGGGATCAGGAGCTCCTGTTTTTGGATCTCTAGGGTATTCCTGAGTTGGCCAATTGATCATTAACTTGCATTCTGTCCATAAATCTGCCGGTACTATTATGTCAAATAGACTATTCAGATTAATCCATAATACTTTAGACAACTTCACAAATCTGTCCACTTGCCTATACCACTCGACAGGCTTTTCGCGGGGAAATCATTTGTAAAAGACAGAATATCCTGTCTTGTCCATGGAACATGCACATATCCTCCTCCTGGAATTTCTCTCATGGGGCAGTCTATTACTACTTTTTCTTTTTCTCTTACAGGGAATGCTGCAAGCATTTTATCTGGGGCATCATCTCGTTTTCGGTACCATCTGCTTCTTCATTTATCCACGTCTCCCCGTTTTCTCAACAAGATAATTATTTCCTTAATCTGACTTATCCGTCATGTGGTGTTCACATTTTCAATATCTTTTTCAGTGAAATCTATTAGATATGGTTTTTGTAAAGCTTTTACCTTTTCAATATCTATACCCATTTCATTTGCTACTTCTTCTAGCCTTTCGTGCAGATTTTTCGCTCTCCATGTTACACTTTTGCACAAAAATAGTAATTCTTCATCCTGATAAGTTTTTAATTTCTCTGTGGGGATAGTTCCTACTATTAACTCTTCCAGTACCATTCGTAATTTGGCCACATCTATTGATTGGGATTCTTTGTCTTTTCTCTGCAAGCTTCTCAACCATTCACTTAATTCTTCGGTAGATGGACCTACTGGTTTCTCTACATTACCTTGTTCTGAATCCTCTTGTATCTCTAATATTGACTCCACTGTCGTTGTATGTCTTTCTGCTAAATTCTGGCCTATAAATGGGTTACTTGAAATATTTGGTTCAATCATACTCATTGTCTGTCTCCATGGATTTTCATTCTGGCTCTGTTTTGGCTTCTCAGCCTGTTTATTGCTATTATAAGGAACTGTTAAACAATGTTCGCTATCTTACTGTTTATCAAAAATAGGTATCACAGGGCCTATCGTTACTGGAACAGTCACAGCTTCTAGATTTTTAGTCAATTCTCTTATCTTCTCAGTTAATTCTAATGTTGCTTTTGCTAATTCTGCCGAATTTCCACCATTTACCTTACTATCTGACTTTCTCTCTACCTCTCTAATGGAATTATTTTTCTCTAAACCTTGGGACACTGGTTCTGACTTAATGATTCGTAAAGTCTCTCTCATTGGGGCACTTGGCCTCAACATTTCTGGTTCTGGTTGATACGGAGGTGGATTTTTATAAAACATGTCATCAAGAACATCATCCTCCGATTCATTCACTCCATGCCCTCTTGATTCAACATTATTTCTTTTTTCTGTGCATTTTCTACCTCCAATTTCTTCTGCAGTTCTTATGGGAAATAGACCTTCAGTCATATTCGCATTCCGCCACCTTACTCATTCTGTCATCATGATTCTCATGTTCATATAATCTATCAAACATGTACCTATATCTTTCGCCACTCCTCTGTCTCTCTTGGTCATGTATCTCATCTTCCCATTCTGTCAATGCTTCAAATTGTGTTGGTCTAGGTCTCGGTTCTAGATTCATCATTTTCTCTCTCAAATTTCTCAAAACTGCTAAATTAAATGAACCATGCTCTGGAAATGCCAAGACTCCGTCGTTCTTGGTATATTTTACCCAATTGTCTAACCAAATACAAGTATGATATCCATATTTCGCAACTATAAAGGATGCGGGGGTTTTCGGTGGAGGAAGTAATTGTCCTTCCCTAGTCACAATCGGTTTGTCCTTCTTGAACCACTTCTTAATTTTCCCAAACCAGAACTTTTTCTCCTTTGCTGGTGGATCGTAATACATATTTTCTGTCTTTCGTGTATCGCTAGTCTCTCCTTACGACTGTACTGTTGTTTTTAACCAATCGTAGCGCGACTCACACTAACGCACCAACCAGAAGCGTCTATGACACTTCTGCAATTCCCCAATCCCAGCGCGACTCACACTAACGCACCAATCAGGAGCGTCTACGTTTCTAACCGACTGGACAATCCCAGCGCGATCTTTCTGACGTCAGCAGCCGCTACTCTTACTCCTGCTTCTACTGACCCCTCCTTTACAAAACTCTCTCGGTAAGTTTTTTACGTTTTTCAAATTTACAAATCTATTAGTAACAACACAAAAACACCACCATTGTCCGCTTCGCTAACCAAAGAATAGCAAAAGACCTTTTTCACAAGAATTCCGTCTTTCCCAAGAGCAGCGCTTACCTCTGCCCTACTACGGAATCGTTACTACCGTTGATAAAGTAGCACATCCCTCTATCATACCCTTCTAGCAAGCATTAGATAACTGTTTCTCCAGAATTAAGACACCTAGTTGGAGACCCTATGCTCCTGAGAAATAAGACCAGAGTTTCACAATTAACCGTTATGCCTTTTCATTTACGCACTTTCACACATAAATTGTAGTACATTCACACAGAATTCTGTCTTTCCCGAGAGCAGCGAACAGTCTGCCCTACTACAGAATTATAACACTCGTTAACAAAATAGAACTTCCCTCTACTTTGTCCTTCTAACAAGCTTAGAGAACACCTGCTACCTTTCCAGCGATAAGCGTTATCAGAGTACTTTCTGGCCTCCTGGCACCTAAGACCAAAATTTCACAGGTAACCTTCACTATCATACATACTTCTCTCATACAGAAAATGTCTCTAATGGCAACACATGACGATGCTACCGAATCGAACCCAGACAATGTGTCGTGCAACTTCAATCGTTACACGTTTCCCCTGTGTACCTACAGGACAACAACAATTCCGTCTTTCCTGAGCGCAGCGCTTACCTCTGCTCTACTACAGAACTGTTACAAACTTCTGACTTTCTACATCCCAGAAGCCGTGCAGACAACATAAAACTCGATGCGACTCAACATAGAGTGTTAATACATAAACCGCTACCAATCAATAATCAATATCAATAAGCAATGTACAAGCAATAATCACCTAAACCAAAACAATAAAAACCATCATCCTTCTACAAGAAAAACTGATGCAGCGCGGAATTTCAAATCCTCCCTTCATCACAGACCAAATATCACACTAACACATTCACTCAATGCATTCATTGGTGGGCCCATAACACCAACACTCACACTTCATTCATCCTTGATCTGCTCTTACGGGAGAGATGAGTGTTCCAAACGCTGACATGAAAGGAATACCTTATCACCTAAAGGAAATTTATTTACATAACCATACACTAAATATCCTTAGTCCAGCACATCTTAAAACTGAACCTCAAGATATTCCTTCCACTTAGTCGATAGATCAAATTAGTTGAGTTGGAGAAGTGATTTTATTCCTCTTTAATTTACATTCAAATATTAATCTATTCCCTTTCAATAAATAACCCAACACATTTGCTTGTTAATCCATTATATTGTTTATCTAATTAATGCAAGAATTTAGTTCCATCTAGTAAATTTATTAATTATCACACAAATCACAGAACATTATATTTTCCTATTCCAGCTATCGTTCGTCCTCTAAGTCAGCAGCTTTAGTCGTCAGCACGCTACAGTCCCAAAGTTCAAGTCATGGACCAGAAACTTGCAAATATCGATCAATGCCCATAGAATGTTCGGAAATCTGTAGTTCATCAGAAAATTGGGCAGCAATTCAGTCCGTCAAAGATTCAGGGAAAACAGCTGTCCTGCAGTGTCACCGTCCTCTCCGTCAGCATAACGTCAGGAAAAAAAGAAAAGGTTCTGCGCAAGTCACTACTCTACCATCATTTATAATATAATTAATGTCAAAATGTAACATTTGCTTAGTTTGGGATCTTCTGATTGGCTGGTTAAGATCCTCCGTTTCGGTTTCCCAAAGTCTATGATGTCACACCGTCAGGCATGATCCATCCGGTTATTAAAATTGTCCATTGTCAAAGCTCTTGGCAGAAGTCCAGTCGTGACCTTGTTCGGGTACATAGAGTGTAGGTCATCTTGAGGCCACTGGTACAGGAGCTTGGGACATGGGCACTCGGTCTGAAACCTCGTGGAATGGTTGCTGTCTCGTCGTGTGTGTCGGTCGGCCATTTTGGCTTAGGCCCAATCGGTCAACTTAAGCGAAACAAACACAAAAAGCAATTAAAACATGGAAATAACGAATAAAATGTTTAACCCTCACTAATTCCCCGATGTGTATGTAATTATCTAGCATAATAGCGACATTTAAAGCGTTTATATTCACCCAATGATGTCATCTGGTGCAACTTACAATTACGTCACAAAAGCAACATATATCATGCAATATTCTATTTTTCTAGTATTAGTCTGCGTACGTATATTATTTTACAAATTATTTTAGCCATGCAAAATGCAAATCCCATGTGTAATTCATACATTAGTATGGTTGATTAAGTATCACTCAAAACGCATTAATATTATTACAACTAATAGATTATTCTAATTAGTATGAACATGCAGAAATGGGGGGGGTGTATACAACATTTTGTACTACCCGCTCCATCAATCCCCCCTTTGGTGATTATATCACCACACCATCAAAATTTTGTATTTCTTTTATGGAGTTTTAAAGTGATTTCTTGCTTTTATTCATAACTCAGTTTCCCCTGTCTCTTCTCTTTTCGCTGACTTATACATACTCTCCTTAACTTCCTCTAATTCTATTTCTTCAAATTCTCTCTCTTGTTTCTTATCTTTTCTCCTTAAATTTTCTGACTTTTATTCTTTTTCCGACAGATACACCCTAATCTTATTATTAATACTATGAAAATCACACAGGTTAATGGAAATAAAATTTTACCTAAAAATATACTACCTAAATTTATTAAGAAAGCTGATATTTTCTTTCCAATTTTTTCCCAAACACCTTCAACCTCCAGTGGTGCAATTTCGTCATGCAGTTCAGGTATATTTTTAATATAAATTTTCAAATCTTTACTTTCGTCTTTAATGTAAGTACAACAATGTTGAACTTTCAGCATTCCACAGACTTCACCCTCTTTTGCCAATAATATATCAAGGGCAAGTCGATTTTGCATGACCATGGCACGCATGGCAACCATTTCAGTGTTCACCAATAAAAATCCTCCAGCGGTGCTTGTTGATAAGCGATCCACTACTGTTGAAAGCCTTCTAATTTTGTTTGCATTCAGAGATATTCCCACTGCTGGTATCAATGCTCCAAAGATGTCACCCACAAATTCTGTCCAAGATTCTCTCTTCCTACGTGCTAAATAACTACCTAAACTATGTACACCATCTTCTCCTCTATCCATATAAAAACTCTTCGGAAAAACCAGACCTACATAACATGTGCCATACCAATGGTCTGGCAAACAATAATATTCCCTGTTCCCGCAAATGAAATATAACCCAGGAAAAACGGGATCTTTTCCACCTTTAAATCCCCATCCACCCATGATTCGGTATGTATCATGGCACTCACTATTACCTACAAAATAATTATCATATGCAGTTTGATTCCTTCTAATACACAATTTACCTTTCTGAGGCCAATCTAAAGCAATAGTTGGACTAGCTTCACCTTTCAAGTGTTTTTCCATTTCTACATCCCAGACTGTCTTCTCCACCTTTCCTTCAGATGCCTTTCTTTGCATTTTCAGTCTCCTTTCTTCAACCATATCTAAAAATGTATTTTCCTCTTTCTTTAAACTGCAAGTCAAATTGTTTTTAAATATATATTCTAATGTTAGTTCTTTAGTCTCTAAGAAAAATTCACCTAATACCTTTGCAGGTTTTACCTTGTTTAGCTTGTTAATTGATGGTGGAAGGCGAGGTGGTCCAGGGTCAGGCGGAGGTGGGTCGGGAGGGAGTTCCATGTCTTGGCGGCGAGGTAGGAGAAGGACCGTCCCCCTGTGGTGGCTCTTCGGATGCGGGGGACCGCGGCAAGGACGTGGCCGGTCTATCAAAGCTGGCTGGAAGGTGTTGATAAGTCACTCCCTCCGATACAGAAGCAGGTAACTGCATACAAACGTAGCAGTCCCTTACGTCCATTGTCTTTACATATTCATACAACAATTTCAAAAACACATTATTAGAAAAATCGGTTATAGACCTGTCTTTATGTAAATAGTTTTTATCTATTCTAGTCAGAACTACCTTTTGAATCTTTTCTATATTAGTTTTGTTTTCACTATGTCCTTCTATTGTATCTATAGTAACCTTAAATGAGATCAGGAGAGCAAGTATGCTCCACAGAAGCATTAGTAATCCTGTACAACAATAACACATTTGACACCATCTTCTCAAAAATATACATCTACCCTTTCTACTATCTGTGTTTGCCATTTTTGTTAAAATGGACAGTGTCTTTTGACTTAGCCTCTTCTACTTCACAACTAGTTTGTCTAACCCAAGGCTCTAAGCACCTACTTCGTTCTATCAGTTTTTGTCTTTTTCCGTATTTTATTATCTTTCCATTAGCAACTTTCTGGTCTCATTCAGTTTGGCATCTCATCATCTTTCACTTTTCCCTCATGATCTGAATACAGAATGTCCTTAACATCCGCTTCTTCTCGAATATCGGACAAGATAACTCTCAGGATTTCCGATTCTTCATCCTCCTCAACCACTTCTGGTACAAGCACCTCTGGATTTCCTTGGCTATCCGCCTCTTCTTTTACTTCAGGCAGGGCCACATACGTCCATTCTGGTGACTTATACTTCTGGTTTGGTTTTCTTGTTCTTTTGCTTTCTTTAATTACAATGGTTTCTTCGTCTTTTGATTTCTCCTGACTCGTCACTTCATTTACCTGTTCAGCCCTTGGTGAATTTACTTGTGTCAGTCGATATCGCAATCTTTTTATTTTATTCGTCCAAACGTCGTCTTTTGCTGCTCTTTTCAATTTACTTCCTTTATCATTCTTTTCAGTTCTCCAAGCTCTCTTTCTTAGAACTCGACCTTCAGGTACTTTATCTTAGCTTTCCTCTGACTCTGTTTCAACTTGCTTTTTACTCTCAACAGCTTCTTTTCCACCACTTCTTTTGTTTTCCCTACTTCTGTCCCTCCTCGTATCTCCGGCACGCAATCTTCCTGCTGACTACTTGTCCCTACTTCTAACTGAATGTTGGAGTTCCCTACACCTCCTCGGGGGTCTTCAGCAGTAATCTTTCCCTCGTTCTCTGTATCTGGCACCTGTCCATCCAAATGTGTTATTTCAGGTGGAATTTCTCTCAATCTTTCATCTGGAACTTCTCTTTCAGTAATTTCTTTTATTGTCTCTTCACTGTAATTTTCTTTGTCTTTCCCTTGTCTTTTTATGTTTAAAACGTTTTTATTGAGACAAAACAAACCATGGGGGAGGGGGATAGGAGGCAGGATACATGGAATACAGTCAAAGAAAAAGGGTGCACCTCCAGAGGGTTGGCAATAGGTAGCGCGGTGGATCAGAGGGAAGAACACAGTAAATGAAAGCTAGAAATACAAGCTGTGGAATCCCCGCACGCGTATCCGACCCCCAGATCTAAGCAATAAAACCCCCCCCCATCAACACCTCAACAGAACACAATCCCCCCCCTCCCATCCCCCATCCTCCCAGTAACAAAACAACAACACTCCCCCCTCCCCCCCGTCCTATGGTCCCGCATCAGAGTAATCCTAACCAGGAAGCCCCGCACCCCCCCCCTCCCCGGGGGTCCCCATCTCACATGTAAGCTAGTCCGCCGGGGTCACCGGCGGCGTCAGCCTGAGAAGCCTAAGATACCTCGGGCAGGTGAGCTCCCGGAATTCAGTGGACAGCAGCGCTAGAAAGGGTTGCCATAGCTCTTCAAATTGGTCTATCTCCCCCGCAACCGTAAGCGACAGCTTCTCCATCCCCAGCACATGCCAGAGCCTATGCAACCAACCGGTGATGGAGGGGACGGTGGTTGTGCGCCAGTGGATTAGAATGTTCTGAACCGCAGACCCCAGCGCTATTGCGATCTGCCTACCCCTACGGGACTTCAGTGGGTACATTAGGTCATTGGGGAGGCCCAGCAGGACATACGCCGGGAGTCGCGGCAGCTCTATCCCAAAGTGCTTATCCACCTCGTCCAAGACTTCCTTCCAGTAGGCGGTCAGCACTGGGCAATCCCATAGAATGTGTGTAAGGGTACCCTCCTGCCCGCAGCTCCGCCAGCACCCCTTGTCAGTGTGTTTATGCATTTCAAACAGTCTCTCCGGGGTGTAGTACCAGTACGTGGACACCATAGTAAAGGTCTCCGTAAGGCCCGTGTGGTATGCAGAGTGCCGCGCCCGATACGCAATTTTGTCCCATTCCTTGTGGCTGAGTGTCCTACCCAATTCCCTGTGCCAACGCTCCCTCCCCGGATTGTAATAGTGGAACGGCGGGGGTTGTAGGTATTTGTACAGATCAGTGATCAGTTTAGCGTCGGAGGTCCGAGTAGCCAACCACCTCTCATACGGTGTAATTGGACGGGCGGCGGTGGCACGCACCTGGGGCTGGAGGGCCCAATGCCGAACTTGCATGTAGCGCAATCTGTCCAGCTCCGTCAGGCCGAACTCCTGGCGGAGTTGCTGAAAAGGAACCACTCCTTCCGGGCCATAGATCTGGAAGAGTGCCCTGCAGCCCGCCTGCACCCAGTGGGAGAAAACCCCTGGCTCCATCCCTGGGGAGAAGTCCGGGTTGCCCGCAATGGGCGTGAGCGGCGAAGGGAAGGTGGTGAGGCCCCGGGCCTCGCAGACCGCGTCCCACACACGCAGGGGGACCCGCGTAACAAAGGAAGCGTAAAGATTAGGGGGGCGATGCGCGCGGCGCAGGAATGGAACCTCTTGTAAGGTGCGGCCCGCCACTGCCTGGTCTTGGAAGAGCCAATGTTTGTCGGACTCCCACCTGCTCCACTCCACCAGATAGCGGAGCTGTGCCGCCTGAAAGTACTTACGGAGGTCCGGAATGCCGAGACCCCCCGCTTCCGGAGCAAGCGTGGAGAGGACCCTCTTCATGCGTGGCCTGCGGCCCTGCCAGACAAAGCGGGAGATGTCAGCCTGCATTTGTCGTATCCAGCCCACCGGGGGTTGGAGCGGAAGGGCCCGGAAAAGATATAGTATCTGGGGCAGCACCGTCATTTTGACCGCCGCGATTCGCCCCAGCCAGGACAGCAGGCCTTTGTTCCAGCGGCCAAGCTCGTCCTTGATCTTCCTGCTGAGTGAGGCATAATTGGCCGTAACCATCTCCGGTAATGTAGGCGCCAGCAGAATCCCCAGATACGGCACCGTGGACGAGGACCACTGCATGGGGAAGAGCCGCTGAAGATCCCTCCTGGTTTCCGCAGCCAGGGAAACGTCTAATGCCATCGACTTGCTCATATTCATTTTGAAGCCAGCTACCCCCGCAAAGGCGTCCAACTCTCGGAGGCAAGCAGGCAGCGACCTCCTAGGGTCGTCCAAAGTCAGCAGGACATCATCCGCGTAGAGACTGACGGTGTGGACGTACTGGCCCATCCGGACCCCGACAGCATCCGGATTATTACGAATCCTCTGAGCAAACGGCTCCATGTAGAGGGCAAACAAGAGCGGCGAGAGAGGGCAGCCCTGCCGCGTGCCGCGCTCGATGGCAAAGCCACCGGAGCTACACCCGTTTACCCGCACCGACGCTGAAGGATGCTTATAGCAATTAAATACCATGGTGCGGAACTTATCGCCGATTCCCAGTTTCTTGAGGACCCGCTCAAGATACGGCCAGTGAACTCTGTCGAAGGCCTTCTCCGCATCAACGGACAACAACATCCGCTCCCCCGAGATCCTTGAGGCCTTCTCCAGAACATGCGTCACCCTCTTGGTGTTGTCAACCGTCTGTCTGCCGGGCACAAAACCAGCCTGGTCCGCCTCCACCAGGTCGGGGAGGTGTGGACTCAGCCTGGATGCGAGAATCCCCGTGTACAACTTGAGGTCGACATTTAAGAGCGCGATGGGTCGGTACGAGCCGCAGAGGGCCCGGTCCTTCCCAGGCTTCGTGATTACCGCGACCGTCGCCCTCAGGAGATCCGGAGGGATGGCTCCCGGTTCGGAGAAAGAGTTAAATAGCCGAGTAAGGACAGGGGCCACGGCCGTGCAAAAAGTCTTGTAAAATAGCGACGTGTACCCGTCCGGGCCCGGGGCCTTGCCATGTTTCAGCCGCGCGATAGCTGAAATCACTTCCTCAACATGGATGTCCCGCTCCAGGTGGTCAGCCTGAGCCGGGTCCAGTACCGGGAGGGTCACTGACTCCAAATAGCTGTCGGCATCCCGTGGCGAGGAGGGCTCCTCAGCATACAGCGCCTCGTAGAAGCCGCGGAAGGACTCCGCTACCTCCGCGTCCCCGGAGACAACCCCCCCGTCCGCGCCCACCAATTCTTTCACAACGCTGCGCTGTTGCGCGACCCGGAGCCGGTGTGCTAGGAGCTTGCCACATCTGTCCCCCCCAGTGTAATAGGCATGTTTCAAGCGTAGGGCGGCGTACTCCGCCCTGTCAAGATCCAGAGCCGAGAGGAGCTTCCTCGCTGCCTTCAACTGCCTCCACACCCTCGGCGCCCCCGTACGGCGGTGGACCTGCTCAAGCTCCCGGACTTGAGCTGTCAACTCATCCCTCTTCAGTTGCCGCTCCTTATTCTCAGCTGCAGAGATAGAGATAAATTCCCCCCGGAGGACGGCCTTCAATGCTGCCCACTGTGTCGCCTGCGAGGTGTCAGTGTTGCTATTGTGGGTGAGATAGTCCTGTATGACCTCCCCGATGCGTTGCACCACCGACTTTTTGTGTAGAAGGGTATCCCGGAGGCGCCACACCCCCCGAGAGGGGGAGGCCGCCGGCCACTGGAAAACGCCGGTAACTGGGGAGTGGTCAGACAGGGTCAGGACCCCGATGTCCGCCGCCATGGCAGCGGCACGCATCGGTCCACTCACCAGGAGGTAGTCCAGCCGTGAGTAGGTGCGGTGTGCGTGCGAGAAGAAAGAGTAGTCCCTATCCGTGGGGTGCATAGAGCGCCAGAGGTCGTGCAAGTCCATTTCCGCAATCCGGGCCCTCCCAGCCTGGGACAGTTCCCCCGTCTGCGGGAAGCGCTGCGCCGATCTGTCCTTCACAGAGTCAAAGACAATGTTGAGGTCTCCCCCCAAGATAATGTGTCGGTCTGGGGAAGCAGTGACATCCACCAGTGCGGAATCTAGGAAGCGCTCTTGGTGATCGTTTGGGCTATAAACGGAGCCGACCGTAAATGCTATGCCTCCCAGGCGCATGCGATACGCAAGGAGCCTCCCCTTCTGTTCAGCACACTTATGCAACACCTCCCCCCGAAAGGAGCTCGCTAGGAGAATGGCTACCCCCGCCGTCTTGTTCGCTGCCGAGGAAAAGAACTGGGTGGGGAACTTAGCAGAGCGCATCCTATGGCAATCTCGGGGCAATAAGTGTGTCTCCTGCAAAAGGCAAATGTCCGCCTGCGTCCCCTCCAGCAACGACAGGATCGCTCTGCGCTTCACCGGGTTATTCAGACCCTGAACATTAAGGGTCACTACCTTTAGGCCCGGCATTCCTCACAGGGATCGGGAGCGCCATGCAATGGGCAGGGAATCAGCGGGTGGGGCGCGCGGGGCCGCAGCGCAGGACAAGCCAAAACAAAGCGGGCATAGACCACATCGGACGGGACCTTCCCAACCCCAAAACAACCCCCTCCCCCACCCAGAACACAACCCTGGCAACTAGCCACCCACAAACTCAAACACCCCATAGTCTCAGTCAAGCTCCAAAACGGGCAAGTCCGTAGAAAAGAGCGAAGTGGACGTCCAGCCACTCACCTCCAACCGCTCCCCCCCGCCCCGTACCAAGCATGTAAAGAAGCTGAAGACATCTCCCCCCGGAGTGTGTGTTAGGCCGTCAAGGCCACGCTAGAGGAGCCGGTCGAGTCCCCGGCCGCCGCCCTCAGGGCGTCGGCCATGTCCGCTCTGATGGTAGGGGAGTCCGGGCGCCCCACACTGGTCGCTGAGCGCCGCCTCGTTGACCTCCGCCGGTTCCGTCTCTCCGAGGACCTCCACGATGGCGTAGCTCCCTCCTCCTCCGCCGTCGTGAGCCCCAGGACACCACAAATGTCTTGCAAGGAGCGTAGCTGGTGTAATACTCCGTTCCACCGAAAAATCAGGCGGAAGGGGTGACCCCAAGAGTACGGCGTCTCATGCTCGCGCAAAAAGTCAGTGGCAATCCTAAAGGACCTGCGTTTCTGCAGAGTGATGGCGGAGAGGTCCTGGTAAAGCGCCACCGGCCGATCCCGAAAAGTCAGGGGCTGTTTCCTGCGGGCTTCAGCCATGATACGTTCCTTTAGTGGAAAGTCGGGCAGGAAGGCCAGAATGTCCGGTGGAGGTGCCGATGGCTGGCGCTGACGGCCAACCCTATGCGCCCTGTCAATGCTGATGGGAAAGTCCGCAGCTTCCCCCAGGATCTCTCGGAACAGGGCCCGCAGGTAGCTCCCCAGATCGGACCCCTCGTCCGCAGTCGGCACGCCACGCACTCGGATGTTGTTCCTCCGAGATCTGTTCTCAAGGTCCTCAGAGTGGGCCTGGAGCTCCACGCACTGTTCCCGGAGGCGAAGAACGTCCTGCTGGAGGTGGACTGTCTCCTCCGCTCGCTGCTGGCCCTCCGTCTCCACCGCTTCCACACGCTCGCCAAGGCCCTCCACCTCCCTGCGCACTTCTCGGACCTCGCTGGCCACCTCCCGCTTCAGTGTCTGGAAGTCCTCCCTGAGGGAGCTGAACAGTTCCTCCATAAAGGCCCTCGTGATGGGTGGCTCCCCTCCCGTCACCTCCGCCGGAGCCCGGGAGGGCCCCGGCGAGGGCTGCGTCCTGTCCCGCAAGTGCTGGGCCCTGCCAAGCATGTCCGGCAGGGTACGGTCCCCTTTCTTCGAGCCTCCTCTTCCAGATATCGCTAGCTCCGCAGTCGGGCACCGATCCATGTGCCCCAGGGATGCTCAGCCGCCGGCCAGCACTCGATCTGGTTATCCCCCACGAGTGAAGTCGCTGCGTCACAGGTGACAAAATGGCGGCCCAGTCCGGTCACCGTCAGCCGCAAGAGCTTGTGGGGGACAACCAAGGGGGCCGCAGCGGGGGGGTCCCATCAGCACATCCCTCCGGTAGTCAGCCCAGCAGCAGCGGGGGTCACTTGCATCCAGCAGCCAGGACTCCGGTGACGGCTGCCACCACTGCTCCTTCGGGGACAAAATGGCGGCCGGGCGGAGCAAGCCAAAACGACCAGGCCCGGCGACACCACCGGGGCCCCCGAGGCACCCCACCGCAAAATCAGGTCCACCACCGGCCCCCGTCTGTCACGCACAGGGGCCCAGATAATCCAGCCCCATCAGGGAGTCCGCTGTATCTCGGCTAGGGGTTAAGGCCTCCGCCGTGCGAGGTGTCGCCGCCACCAGTCTGAGTGCCGGGGCACCCGTCTCAGGCCTTCCACACCATCGGGTCCCTTCCCGCAAGGCTCCTGCAGTCACCATCGAACGGCGGGCCAGATCCCCTCCAGATCGCAACTTTCAGCACCAGGCCCAGCCGAGGCGCCCGGACAGCTCTCCAATGCGCTCCGCCCCTCGGGCTCGCCGTCTTCGTTCCTTGATCTCGGTCGAACTTGTTTGGGGGGGTTCCCCCGAGGCGATCCGAACCAAAACCGCACCAATGTGCACCCCTGATGCTCCGCCACACTCCTCTCCCGCGCTGAGCCTCAGCGGGGGGAGAAAAGCATAAGAAAAGGGCTCTAGCTTGGCCGGGCCGGAGGAGCTACGGGAGGAAGCGTCCGCTCACCCCGCCATCTTGGCCACGCCCCTCCCTTGTCTTTTTCTAGAACATTGAGTTCCTTGTTCAGTCTCTGAATCTGAGCTGGTATCAGAAATGTATAACCTTCTTCTCAGGGAAATACTTCTGGGGACAAATGTTAGACTTGGTTTTGATTCCCCCCTTTCAGGGTTTTCTTTTGTTTTTGGCTCTCCGTCATCCGATTCAGTACTGGATTCTGATTCATCAAAATACTCATTTTCTGTGCTATCCACTGGATTTGGAATTCTCAATGTATGACTTGCATGAATCCAGTTTTTCAGTCCAGCACACTTTACAGCTGTTGTTGTGGTCAAAATGACTTGTCGTGGTTTTCCCCACCTTGGTACCAAACAGTTTCTTCTGTGTATTTTTATTCTCACCCAGTCCCCTGGGCTCAGATCATGGGCTTGCTTCTTTTCGAGGGTGGTGGCATCCGCTCCAACCTGATGAAACACTGCGTCAGCCAGGCGTTTAGAGTATTCCAACACCATGTCATCAGTTATAGTCATCAGCTTGGTGACTGGTATGAACACATGTCGCATCGCCCATCCCATGATAATTTCATGGGGGCTCAACCCTGTAGTTCTGTCTGGAATTGATCTAATAGTCATGAGTACCAGAGGCCAGACATCAGGCCATTTCATATCAATGAAAGGAAGGTGCACTCAACATAAGAGTCATATGAACCCATGATTAATGTCCATTCAATATTTCCAATGTATTCCAATTAAGTAAACATAGGCGGCAAACAGCCAACGCTTTTCGTCCCTTTGCCAAGGGACTTCTTCAGGGCTGTGAGAATAACATAAGAGAACACAATTTGTAATACGACAACCAATGAGAAATATACAATAACAAATACACAAACAAATGTACACACCCATGGATAACATTTAACCAAAACAAAACATTAATATTGTCAGTAATAACAAATACATAAAGACCAAAACTAAGAACAGAAATAACAAAGATACATATAACATGTTCACAAAGCAAACATCACATAACATATATTTGGTTTATTAAAATAAAAATTATATATATATAGACCTATTTAATAATTTATAGAATTTGTTTAACTGTTTCAAGAAAATAAAAATAGAAGAAACTTTTAATCCTAACAATGTTTGTTATAATAAGCCGTGAGCAGCAGAGCAAACTGAATTAAAACATTCAGAGTTTTAGGAAGTTAAGATACAAGAAGAATTCAGAACGATTATTTTCAATAAAAATTATTATATAATGAGAAAAAGGAAAAAAGCAAAGATCAAGACAGAAATAAAGAAAGAACAAGAAACAATATGTATAGCCCCAAAAAGTCGTGAGAAGTATAAAATCAATACCATTGTATATAAATCCAGAAATAGATACGATCTATATCAGTAACCAATCAAACACATTTTTTAAATAATAAATTATGTTGATAATCTCACCTAAAGATCAAAGCGATATGTCTAATCTTGCAAGTGCAACAGCTGAATAACCTTAGGCAAGAAGTCCAATTTCCACAGAAAAATCAAAGATTGTGTATCCAAGTCTGGAGGTCCAAATAACAGGTAAATGGACAAATGTCGATTATATTGCAACTGACACATTGCTTTATAAGAGAAGAACATTCTTAAAGCAAAGAAAATTATTTTTTTATGTAATTTTTTATATAAAATATATTTTTTTATATAAAGCGCGAACATTTATATTAGATAAAACAGCGGAATATCAAAGTATGTTGTCATAGCAAGCATCCGTCAATTAGACAGGGACACCAAAAATGCGTATAGATATAAAATTCTCACATGTCTCACGCCAACATAAATCCTGTGCAACCTCTAATAAGTTCCTTATATCGAATGAGTTAAAAAGCAGGTAATAAACCTGAAATCCAAAGAACCATGCGACAGGAAGAATAGCGGATTTCTCACCTGAGATAAATTCAAAGATCATTTCATATTCAAGCGGAGTCCAAGCATCAAAGAGCGATTATGTCACAAAGATTTCTAGGTTACTTTAGTGTCGATTTTCATTGTAATTTATATCTCAATCTGTGAAAAGGAGACCAAAAAATGCTATTTTTAAAAGCTAGTCCACCCATGGCCATTATATCCAAGTCCCCATTGATCATAAATACAGATTTTCTAGACATCCCGATTATTATCACTCTTTCAAAAAGGAGGTATATAGCATGGGGATTGGCAAGTGATCATAATATGGATTCCCAATCAAGTTTCTGAACATCGCTAGAATGAAATAACAACAGCACCCTAACCCTCAAGTTTAGAGTCACTTGTTGTTAAAACAAGCGGAAAGGTGCAATGCGCCAACATAATGACCAACATACAAGATTGTCCGCAATTCACAGCAAGTTTATAAAGGTTAACCCAATTTTAAAAATAATTAAAAAGAGAACCAGATTGATAGAATACTGATGATGATCATACAACTAGTACCCATATTCATAGCAATTTAAGCTAAAAAATTCACCAAAAAGCGCTATCCTTACTTTTTGGGAAAAACCATTATAAGCATAACGTAATAGCCGACTCGATCATTCACTTACGTGTTGCGGTAAAGACGACAGCATGATAACTGACTAGCAAACATTGCCCGCAACTCGCGGCATGTTTTTAAACGATATCCGAATACAACGTAGGGAGACACACTCTACATAAAGACACGCCATAGACAAACAAACATCAAAAGCGGACTGTGCGTGAGTAGTTCCAATACCATCACCATCTTATCATGGCCAACTTAAGACTCAAACATAGAGTGCGCATAGGATTAACAATATAATCTAATTGGATATGAACCTAGTAATTAATTATAAATAAGCATAAGATCAGGACAAAAATTTCCCAAGAATTTATCGATAGATAATATATACGCAGCACATAAACCACAGTCAGCTAAGTTCAAGAACTTATCGAAAGTAACGTCGACAGCCTAATAGCTAAAACATCACGCGTCATCAGCAAGTGTGGAAAATAGAAGAAGGACTTAACGCAGATTAGTCTTGGTACCATCGCCATCTTGGTATGGGCGGTTGGTATGCGAAAAATTAAGAACAATACAACGTACAAACAAGTATTATAAAATAATCTATTCAGATACAATCCTAAGCAATTTTTCTGAGAAAGAAACATGCAGTATTTGTCCAAAACACCAAGTACAAAATGATATTATAATGGGCAAACAATATTAGAATACGATGCAACCTACAAAATATTAATATTGCAATGCATGCTATTTGAAAGTGATCCTAATAAGACCTCTAAATATGGTCATACAAGTAATGCCAAAACTTACAGAGAACCCAAAACGAGTTACCAAAGAGAGTTCCTTTTTTCAGAGCAATCAGATAAGAAGACAGAAATAAGACAGAAATAAAGGAAGAGAGAATAAATGAAGAGAGAATAGAGGGGGGGAGAGAGAGGCACATATACTGTGTCAACATATCGAGTATATATATTTCAACATAAAAAAAACGTCAACACAAATAAGATAGTAAGGGCACCATCGAAATGAGTGTACCTCAAAAATATACATTCAGATAAATTCTCACCCAAATTTTTTATATATGTATCATACATAAGAGAAAACCGACTCTCTATGAAAAAACCGAATCTCTATGAAAAAAAGGGGTTTCTAGAGTCTAATGCTGATCCCAGTACTCATCCAAGGAAATAGTGGAGCTCTTTGTCCGTATTATGGCCCATCTGGGTGGCCCTTAGACGGCATATCCATTTTGCCTCTCTTTGCCTGACCTGGAGCTCCCTATTGCCACCCCTGTTGCCAATTGGAACATGGTCAATACCATGGAACCAAAACATACTATTATCTGGGTGTACTGTCTTATAATGTTCACTCAGGGGGTATCTGTCATCACCATTCAGTATCGCCCTACGGTGTTCCTGTATCCTAATTTTCAATTGGCGTACTGTACTCCCCACATAGATTATTCCACAGATGCATCCCATTACATAGATAACGTGAGTCGTATTACAGTTTATAAAATGGAGTATGTCATATGTTCTTGTTGTGTTATAAGAAAAATTACAGATTTTATTTTTGCCCGAAGGGCAAATATTGCACGCTCCACATGTGAAAAAGCCCTTTGGTTTTTTAGATAACCATGTGGCATTGTTGCTGGTAACGTAACTTGGGCACAAGGAGTTGTGTAAAGACTTACCCCTTTTGTAGGCAACGGAGGGTACATTTCGAATGGGATTTTTTAAACCCGGAATTTCCATCAAGACACTCCAATTTTTCTTAAGTATGTTATAGATTTTCCCACTATTAGTGTTATATTGTGTGATGAATCTAACAGTACTATTCGTCATTACTTTTTTCGATTTCTTTTGTTTCTCTCGGAGTGTGTCCTCTCTCTTTGTATGCTGAATTTTCTCTATTGTTTTGTCAAGGAGTTTATTCTTGTAACCTCTCTATAAAAATCTCTTCTTAGATTCTGCAATATTGTAGAGATAGGTAGTTTCCTCGCTACAATTTCTTCTTCCCATAGAGATTCGGGTTTTTTCATAGAGAGTCGGTTTTCTCTTATGTATGATATATATATAAAAAATTTGGGTGAGAATTTATCTGAATGTATATTTTTGAGGTACACTCACTTCGATGGTGCCCTTACTATCTTATTTGTGTTGACGTTTTGTTTATGTTGAAATATATATACTCGATATGTTGACACAGTATATGTGCCTCTCTCTCCCCCCCTCTATTCTCTCTTCATTTATTCTCTCTTCCTTTATTTCTGTCTTATTTCTGTCTTCTTATCTGATTGCTCTGAAAAAAGGAACTCTCTTTGGTAACTCGTTTTGGGTTCTCTGTAAGTTTTGGCATTACTTGTATGACCATATTTAGAGGTTTTATTAGGATCACTTTCAAATAGCATGCATTGCAATATTATTATTTTGTAGGTTGCATCGTATTCTAATATTGTTTGCCCATTATAATATCATTTTGTACTTGGTGTTTTGGACAAATACTGCATGTTTCTTTCTCAGAAAAATTGCTTAGGATTGTATCTGAATAGATTATTTTATAATACTTGTTTGTACGTTGTATTGTTCTTAATTTTTTGCATACCAACTGCCCATACCAAGATGGCGATGGTACCAAGACTAATCTGCGTTAAGTCCTTCTTCTATTTTCCACACTTGCTGATGACGCGTCACTATGGAGGATGCCCCTTCTACGTTGCAATTGTTAGACTTTTCATAAATATGCCGCGATTCGAGGGCTATATTTGTTTTAGCTATTAGGCTGTCAACGTTACTTTCGATAAGTTCTTGAACTTAGCTGACTGTGGTTAATGTGCTGCGTATATATTATCTATCGATAAATTCTTGGGAAATTTTTGTCCTGATCTTATGCTTATTTATAATTAATTACTAGGTTCATATCCAATTAGATTATATTGTTAATCCTATGCGCACTCTATGTTTGAGTCTTAAGTTGGCCATGATAAGATGGTGATGGTATTGGAACTACTCACGCACAGTCCGCTTTTGATGTTTGTTTGTCTATGGCGCGTCTTTACGTAGAGTGCGTCTCCCTACGTTGTATTCGGATATCGTTTAAAAACATGCCGCGAGTTGCGGGCAATGTTTGCTAGTCAGTTATCATGCTGTCGTCTTTACCGCAACACGTAAGTGAATGATCGAGTCGGCTATTACGTTATGCTTATAATGGTTTTTACTATTTTCCCGAAAAGTAAGGATAGCGCTTTTTGGTGAATCTTTTAGCTTAAATTGCTATGAATATGGGTACTAGTTGTATGATCATCATCAGTATTCTATCAATCTGGTTCTCGTTTTAATTATTTTTAAAATTGGGTTAACCTTTATAAACTTGCTGTGAATTGCGGACAATCTTGTATGTTGGTCATTATGTTGGCGCATTGCACCTTTCCGCTTGTTTTAACAACAAGTGACTCTAAACTTGAGGGTTAGGGTGCTGTTGTTATTTCATTCTAGCGATGTTCAGAAACTTGATTGGGAATCCATATTATGTTCACTTGCCAATCCCCATGCCATATACCTTCTTTTTGAATTAGTGATAATAATTTAGGGCTCTAAACTTGAGGTTTGGGGTGCTGTTTTTATTTTATTCGAGCGATATTTAGAAACTTGACTGTGTATTTGTATTATGCTCACTTTCCAATCTTCATGCTACATACCTCCTTTTTGAAAGAGTGATAATTATCAGGATGTCTAGAAACTCTGTATTTATGATCAATGAGGACTTGGATATAATGGCCCTGGGTGGACTAGCTTTTGAAAATAGCGTTTTTTGGTCTCCTTTTCACAGATTGAGATCTAAATTACAATGAAAATCGACACTAAAGTAACCTAGAAATCTTTGTGACATTATCGCTCTTTGATGCTTGGACTCCGCTTGAATATGAAATGATCTTTGAATTTATTTCAGGTGAGAAATCCGCTATTCTTCCTGTCGCATGGTTCTTTGGATTTCAGGTTTATTACCTGCTTTTTAACTCATTCGATATAAGGAACTTATTAGAGGTTGCACAGGATTTATGTTGGCGTGAGACATGTGAGAATTTTATGTCTATACGCATTTTTGGTGTCCCTGTCTAATTGACGGATGCTTGCTATGACAACATACTTTGATATTCCGCTGTTTTATCTAATATAAATGTTCGCGCTTTATATAAAAAAATATATTTTATATAAAAAGTTACATAAAAAAATAATTTTCTTTGCTTTAAGAATGTTCTTCTCTTATAAAGCAATGTGTCAGTTGCAATATAATCGACATTTGTCCATTTCCCTGTTATTTGGACCTCCAGACTTGGATACACATATCTTTGATTTTTCTGTGGAAATTGGACTTCTTGCCTAAGGTTATTCAGCTGTTGCACTTGCAAGATTAGACATATCGCTTTGATCTTTAGGTGAGATTATCAACATAATTTATTATTTAAAAAATGTGTTTGATTGGTTACTGATATAGATCGTATCTATTTCTGGATTCATATACAATGGTATTGATTTTATACTCACAACTTTTTGGGGCTATACATATTGTTTCTTGTTCTTTCTTTATTTCTGTCTTGATCTTTGCATTTTTCCTTTTTCTCATTATATAATAATTTTTATTGAAAATATTCGTTCTGAATTCTTCTTGTATCTTAACTTCCTAAAACTCTGAATGTTTTACTTCAGTTTGCTCTGCTGCTCACGGCTTATTATAACAAACATTGTTAGGATTAAAAGTTTCTTCTATTTTTATTTTCTTGAAACAGTTAAACAAATTCTATAAATTATTAAATAGGTCTATATATATATAATTTTTATTTTAATAAACCAAATATATGTTATGTGATGTTTGCTTTGTGAACATGTTATATGTATCTTTGTTGTTTCTGTTCTTAGTTTTGGTCTTTATGTATTTGTTATTACTGACAATATTAATGTTTTGTTTTGGTTAAATGTTATCCATGGGTGTGTACATTTGTTTGTGTATTTGTTATTGTATATTTCACATTGGTTGTCGTATTACAAATGTGTTCTCTTATGTTATTCTCACAGCCCTGAAGAAGTCCCTTGGCAAAGGGACGAAACGCGTTGGCTGTTTGCCGTCTATGTTTACTTAATTGGAATAAATTGGAAATATTGAATGGACATTAATCATGGTTTCATATGACTCTTATGTTGAGTGCACCTTCCTTTCGTTGATATAATCTTGGATCTTTATAGCATCAATCATCGACGGATGCTGGAAGTGGATGCACCATTTTGTGGATAAAACTAAATTTTGGGAATTTATGTGCTTAACCTTTGTCTGTCGTTGGTGGCTTTCTTCTGTTTTTATAAAATCAGGCCATTTCATACCTGTGGCTAAACACATTTTCCCTATCCTGTTTTTGATAGTACCATTCATCTGTTCCACCACACCAGAAGCTTCTGGGCGGTAGGCACAATGTAGTTTTTGCTGTACATTCAATGCTTCACAAATCAATTTTATGGTCTCATTATGGAAATGTCCTCCTCGGTCTGATTCAATTGTTACTGGGAATCCGAATCTAGGAATAAATTCCCTCAAAAGTAATTTTGCCACTGTCATTCCATAATTTCTTCTTGTTGGGAATGCATCTACCCATCTAGAAAACAGACAGACAATAACTAGAACATACCTCAACCTGTTACAGGGAGGCATCTCAATGAAATCCACTTGCATTCTGGTAAAAGGCCCTCCTTCTCGACCTATTGTTCCTAGGCTCACTACTGTCTTTCTTCCAGGATTGTATTGCTGACATATTAGCATTCTCTGACAAAGACTTTCTGCTACAAGTCTGAATTTTGCATTGTACCAGGTCTGCTCAAATGACCTGATCATAGCATCTCTCCCTATGTGTCCCTGACCAAGATACATCCGTGCCGTGGCAGACATCATGCTATCAGGCATAACTGGTCTTCCATCCCGATAGCCCCACACATGATCCTTCTCTCTTGGTGCACATCCTGCTTTTACCCATTGCTTCATTTCCTCATCTCCTGCTTCTTCCTGTAATTGTCTCACTTCTTCCCAGGTACCCACAATGTTAGTAAACATCAAAGAACAAGAAATCACTTTCTTCTCCTTGGCCCGGTTTATGGAATTCTGATTACGTGCGCAGTATTGAGCCATGTCGTTGGCATATTTATTGCCAGTGGCGATGTAATCACCACTTTGACTGTGGGCAGCACACTTCACAACAGCCAATTGCCTAGACAGCTGTATCGCCTCAAGCAATTTTCCAACCACTTCAGCATTCTTAATGGGAGTTCCACTTGATGTCAAAAACCCTCTCTTCAGCCATATTTGACCCAAGTTGTGTACGACTCCAAAACCATACTGGCTGGCAGTTATCACAGTCACTCTCACATTTTTCCCAATCTTGCATGCTGTAGTCAAAGCAACAAGTTCAGCTATTTGGGTCGATTTTACTCCTTTCAGGTAGGACGCTTCCATCACTGCTGCAACTGTGCATACCGCATATGCTGCACTCAACACTCCATCATCTGTTCTCAAACAAGACCCATCTACAAACATGACAAAATCACTTTCTGGTAAAGGTACATCTTTTATGTCAGGTCATGGTTTTGTACAGAAATCGAGTACATCCAGACAGTCGTGATCTGCTTCATCTCTGACTTCTACATTCTCAGCATCAAGCAGCAATGTTGAAGGATTCACATTCAAACATCTCACAAGACTTACACTCGTTGCACCTAATATGACTTTCTCATACTTAGTCAGCCGACTGTGTGTCATATACTGAGTACGACTCCTTATTAAAAGGACTGCCACACCATGAGGTACAAACACTTTCACAGGATATCCCATTACAATTCCTTCACTCTGTTCCAAACTCCGGCAGGTAGCAGCCACTGCTTTCAAACACCCTGGTAGGGCTACAGCTACTGGGTCCAGCATTGATGAGAAATATGCAATTGGTCTCCTCAGTTTTCCATGCTTCTCTATTAGAACAGAGAGTGCACATCCATTCCTCTCACTGCAGTACAACTCAAACTCTTTCTCATAATCAGGCATACCTAATGCAGGTGCTTCACACAACCCATCTCTCACTGCTGCCAATTCTTCTTTGTTCAAATCAATGGGATCTCTCACATCACTTCTTGTCAATCGTACCAGAGGTTTTGCAATCAACGAAAAATTGCTGATCCACTGACGACAGTATCCAACCATTCCAAGAAACATTCTCACCTCTCTTTGGGTCATGGGTACTCTCATTCCTTTTATGATCCTGATTCTGTCTATTGTTATCTTTCTCAGTCCATTTTCGATATTGTGGCCTAAATATTGTACTTCTTTCTTGCAAAATTGTAATTTTGATGGTGACACTTTAAGTCCCCCATATGCCAGATGAGTCAGCAAGGCTATAGTGTCTATCTCACAAGCTTTACGGGTTTTCGACGCCACAAGAAGATCGTCGATGTATTGAACTAACACTGAATTTTCGGGCATTTCTAGACTTTCCAAAGATTTCTTCAATAGCTGATTAAATATTGAGGGGCTTTCTGTATACCCCTGTGGAATTCGGCACCAAACCAAAATACGTTTGCCAAAACGAAATGCAAAAATCTGCTGACTGTCATGATGCAATGGGATGGAAAAGAAAGCATGGCATAGATCAATCACTGTATACTATTCTGCATCATGGGGAATCTGATACAAAATCACAGATGGATTTGGTACAATAGGACAGCAAGACACAACAATTTTGTTTATCTTTCTCAGATCTTGTACTATCCTGAACTTCCCATTAGGCTTTTTCAGTCCCATAATCGGTGAATTACATGGACTACTCATTATTTCTCTCAGAGTGCCTTGTTTTCTCATTTTCTCAATCACAGGAGTAACTCCTTTAATTATTTCAGGTGTCAATTTATATTGAGGGACATTTGGATAACTTAACCTTCCTTCACTGTTATTTTTACTGGATCTACATTTCTCATTAATCCCACATCTTCTCCTGTGAAATCCCAAACTTCCGCTTTTACAGACTGCTTCAATTCTTTAGGTAATTCATCAGGGTTAAATACAGCATAGGTTTCAGGAACCTCATTTTCCCTGTTTGCCATTGTCGTTTTATACAACACATCTTCATCCGGGGTCTCAAAGGCTATCCCATCAGGGGTACAGAATATAGTGCAATTCATCTTACACAGCAAATCCCTACCTAATAAATTCACAGGACTGGTATCGCACACGACAAAGCAGTGCATTTCGGAAAATTTCCCTATGCTAACTTTCACTGGCTCTGTAAGATAAGTTTTAATCTGTCTTTTGGATACACCAACTACTTGGATCGTTTCATCCGAGAGAGGAAGGTTCTTAACATCACCTGATCTGACAGTTGATCGAGTAGCACCAGTATTAACTAGGAAAGTAATACTTTCATTATTTATCTTCCCATCTACAAATGGGCCTGTCTGGTCTACTTCTAGAGTTGCGCCAAGTAGGCACTCTTCTTCCTCCCTTCGGCACCGTCAATAACCCTCTTCTGAATCACTCTCATCGCGTTGCAGCCAATACTGCGAAACAGCGCTAGCGCGTGGCAGCTTATTTACCTGTTATTCGTTGTAGAATCCTGTTTTGTTACTATATTTCTGGGAGTTTTTGCTCTGTGGAAAAGGTGGTTTTGGCACCTGATTCTGTTGGGTTACAACCTGCTGCTGTCGCTGCGGTTGACCACTCACCTCATTCTGCACCTGTGGATTCAATGATGCATTTTCATTGTTAGTACTTGGGGGAAATTTACACTCGGATTTCCAATGCCCTATTCTACAGCAATTGTGACATGGGAATTTCTTTTTAGCTTCTTCTATATTAAAATTTCCCTTACCTTTCCCAGGAATGAACTTTTGTCTCGGGCCAGTATTATTTGCTTGTTCCGCTAATTGAGATTCCTGCCTCTCTGCTACCTTTAGTTGTGCCCACATAGCCTTTTCTTTTAATTTTCGCTGTTTTGCTTCAATCTCATCACTGAAATATTTTGCATGTCTCAATACTATGTCTATTTTCTTAGTTTGCCAGTCTACAGTATGTTGTTTTATCATTTCACTAATCTCTGGACGTAGACCATATACAAATCTGTATACAAAATGACTTAAATCCTTTTTACTCAAATGTTCATCACCACTGAAGTGTTTAAAGGCTAAAATCAGCCTTTCGTAATATGCATGTACTGACTCTTTGCTTTCCTGATGTGTTCTCTCAATTTTCACCCAATCTGTCTCTTTAGGGGGTACTTTGTTTTTCAGAAAGGCAATAACCTGTTCATATTTCTTCATTACCTCGGGATCAGGAGCTCCAGTTTTTGGATCTCTAGGGTATTCCTGAGTTGGCCAATTGATCATTAACTTGCACTCTGTCCATAAATCTGCTGGTACTATTATGTCAAATAGACTATTCAGATTAATCCATAATACTTTAGACAACTTCACAAATCTGTCCACTTGCCTACACCACTCGACAGGCTTTTCGTGGGGAAATCGTTTGTAAAAGACAGAATATCCTGTCTTGTCCATGGAACATGCACATATCCTCCTCCTGGAATTTCTTTCATGGGGCAGTCTATTACTACTTTTTCTTTTTCTCTTACAGGGAATGCTGCAAGCATTTTATTTGGGGCATCATCTCGTTTTCGGTACCACCTGCTTCTCACATCACTTCTTGTCAATCGTACCAGAGGTTTTGCAATCAACGAAAAATTGCTGATCCACTGACGACAGTATCCAACCATTCCAAGAAACATTCTCAACACTCTTTGGGTCATGGGTACTCTCATTTCTTTTATGATCCTGATTCTGTCTATTGTTATCTTTCTCAGTCCCTTTTCGATATTGTGGCCTAAATATTGTACTTCTTTCTTGCAAAATTGTAATTTTGATGGTGACACTTTAAGTCCTCCATCTGCCAGATGATTCAGCAAGGCTATAGTGTCTATCTCACAAGCTTTACGGGTTTTCGACGCCACAAGAAGGTCGTCGATGTATTGAACTAACACTGAATTTTCGGGCATTTCTAGACTTTCCAAAGATTTCTTCAATAGCTGATTAAATATTGAGGGGCTTTCTGTATACCCCTGTGGAATTCGGCACCAAACCAAAATACGTTTGCCAAAACGAAATGCAAAAATCTGCTGACTGTCATGATGCAATGGGATGGAAAAGAAAGCATGGCATAGATCAATCACTGTATACTATTCTGCATCATGGGGAATCTGATACAAAATCACAGATGGATTTGGTACAATAGGACAGCAAGACACAACAATTTTGTTTATCTTTCTCAGATCTTGTACTATCCTGAACTTCCCATTAGGCTTTTTCAGTCCCATAATCGGTGAATTACATGGACTACTCATTATTTCTCTCAGAATGCCTTGTTTTCTCATTTTCTCAATCACAGGAGTAACTCCTTCAATTATTTCAGGTGTCAATTTATATTGAGGGACATTTGGATAACTTAACCTTCCTTCACTGTTATTTTTACTGGATCTACATTTCTCATTAATCCCACATCTTCTCCTGTGAAATCCCAAACTTCCGCTTTTATAGACTGTTTCAATTCTTTAGGTAATTCATCAGGGTTAAATACAGCATAGGTTTCAGGAACCTCATTTTCCCTGTTTGCCATTGTCGTTTTATACAACACATCTTCATCCGGGGTCTCAAAGGCTATCCCATCAGGGGTACAGAATATAGTGCATTCATCTTACACAGCAAATCCCTACCTAATAAATTCACAGGACTGGTATGGCACACGACAAAGCGGTGCATTTCGTAAAATGTCCCTATGCTAACTTTCACTGGCTCTGTAAGATAAGTTTTAATCTGTCTGTTGGATACACCAACTACTTGGATCGTTTCATCCGAGAGAGGAAGGTTCTTAACATCACCTGATCTGACAGTTGATCGAGTAGCACCAGTATCAACTAGGAAAGTAATACTTTCATTATTTATCTTCCCATCTACAAATGGGCCTGTCTGGTCAACTTCTAGAGTTGCGCCAAGTACGCACTCTTCTTCCTCCCTTCAGCACCGTCTATAAACCTCTTCTGAATCACTCTCATCGCATTGCAGCCAATACTGCGAAACAGCGCTAGCGCGTGGCAGCTTATTTACCTGTTCTTCGTTGTAGAATCCTGTTTTGTTACTATATTTCTGGGAGTTTTTGCTCTGTGGAAAAGGTGGTTTTGGCACCTGATTCTGTTGGGTTACAACCTGCTGCTGTCGCTGCGGTTGACCACTCACCTCATTCTGCACCTGTGGATTCAATGATGCATTTTCATTGTTAGTACTTGGGGGAAATTTACACTCGGATTTCCAATGCCCTATTCTACAGCAATTGTGACATGGGAATTTCTTTTTAGCTTCTATATTAAAATTTCCCTTACCTTTCCCAGGAATTAACTTTTGTCTCGGGCCAGTATTATTTGCTTGTTCCGCTAATTGAGCTTCCTGCCTCTCTGCTACCTTTAGTTGTGCCCACATAGCCTTTTCTTTTAATTTTCGCTGTTTTGCTTCAATCTCATCACTGAAATATTTTGCATGTCTCAATACTATGTCTATTTTCTTATTTTGCCAGACTACAGTATGTTGTTTTATCATATTACTAATCTCTGGATGTAGACCATATACAAATCTGTATACAAAATGACTTAAATCCTTTTTACTCAAATGTTCATCACCACTGAACTGTTTAAAGGCTAAAATCAGCCTTTCGTAATATGCATGTATTGACTCTTTGCTTTCCTGATGTGTTCTCTCAATTTTCACCCAATCTGTCTCTTTAGGAGGTACTTTGTTTTTCAGAAAGGCAATAACCTGTTCATATTTCTTCATTACCGCGGGATCAGGAGCTCCAGTTTTTGGATCTCTAGGGTATTCCTGAGTTGGCCAATTGATCATTAACTTGCACTCTGTCCATAAATCTGCTGGTACTATTATGTCAAATAGACTATTCAGATTAATCCATAATACTTTGGACAACTTCACAAATCTGTCCACTTGCCTACACCACTCGACAGGCTTTTCGTGGGGAAATCGTTTGTAAAAGACAGAATATCCTGTCTTGTCCATGGAACATGCACATATCCTCCTCCTGGAATTTCTCTCATGGGGCAGTCTATTACTACTTTTTCTTTTTCTCTTACAGGGAATGCTGCAAGCATTTTATCTGGGGCATCATCTCGTTTTCGGTACCACCTGCTTCTCACATCACTTCTTGTCAATCGTACCAGAGGTTTTGCAATCAACGAAAAATTGCTGATCCACTAACGACAGTATCCAACCATTCCAAGAAACATTCTCACCTCTCTTTGGGTCACGGGAACTCTCATTCCTTTTATGATCCTGATTCTGTCTATTGTTATCTTTCTCAGTCCCTTTTCGATATTGTGGCCTAAATATTGTACTTCTTTCTTGCAAAATTGTAATTTTGATGGTGACACTTTAAGTCCTCCATCTGCCAGATGATTCAGCAAGGCTATAGTGTCTATCTCACAAGCTTTACGGGTTTTCGACGCCACAAGAAGGTCGTCGATGTATTGAACTAACACTGAATTTTCGGGCATTTCTAGACTTTCCAAAGATTTCTTCAATAGCTGATTAAATATTATGGGGCTTTCTGTATACCCCTGTGGAATTCGGCACCAAACCAAAATACGTTTGCCAAAACGAAATACAAAAATCTGCTGACTGTCATGATGCAATGGGATGGAAAAGAAAGCATGGCATAGATCAATCACTGTATACTATTCTGCATCATGGGGAATCTGATACAAAATCACAGATGGATTTGGTACAATAGGACAGCAAGACACAACAATTTTGTTTATCTTTCTCAGATCTTGTACTATCCTGAACTTCCCATTAGGCTTTTTCAGTCCCATAATCGGTGAATTACATGGACTACTCATTATTTCTCTCAGAGTGCCTTGTTTTCTCATTTTCTCAATCACAGGAGTAACTCCTTTAATTATTTCAGGTGTCAATTTATATTGAGGGACATTTGGATAACTTAACCTTCCTTCACTGTTATTTTTACTGGATCTACATTTCTCATTAATCCCACATCTTCTCCTGTGAAATCCCAAACTTCCGCTTTTACAGACTGCTTCAATTCTTTAGGTAATTCATCAGGGTTAAATACAGCATAGGTTTCAGGAACCTCATTTTCCTTGTTTGCCATTGTCGTTTTATACAACACATCTTCATCCGGGGTCTCAAAGGCTATCCCATCAGGGGTACAGAATATAGTGCAATTCATCTTACACAGCAAATCCCTACCTAATAAATTCACAGGACTGGTATCGCACACGACAAAGCAGTGCATTTCGGAAAATTTCCCTATGCTAACTTTCACTGGCTCTGTAAGATAAGTTTTAATCTGTCTGTTGGATACACCAACTACTTGGATCGTTTCATCCGAGAGAGGAAGGTTCTTAACATCACCTGATCTGACAGTTGATCGAGTAGCACCAGTATCAACTAGGAAAGTAATACTTTCATTATTTATCTTCCCATCTACAAATGGGCCTGTCTGGTCAACTTCTAGAGTTGCGCCAAGTACGCACTCTTCTTCCTCCCTTCAGCACCGTCTATAAACCTCTTCTGAATCACTCTCATCGCATTGCAGCCAATACTGCGAAACAGCGCTAGCGCGTGGCAGCTTATTTACCTGTTCTTCGTTGTAGAATCCTGTTTTGTTACTATATTTCTGGGAGTTTTTGCTCTGTGGAAAAGGTGGTTTTGGCACCTGATTCTGTTGGGTTACAACCTGCTGCTGTCGCTGCGGTTGACCACTCACCTCATTCTGCACCTGTGGATTCAATGATGCATTTTCATTGTTAGTACTTGGGGGAAATTTACACTCGGATTTCCAATGCCCTATTCTACAGCAATTGTGACATGGGAATTTCTTTTTAGCTTCTATATTAAAATTTCCCTTACCTTTCCCAGGAATTAACTTTTGTCTCGGGCCAGTATTATTTGCTTGTTCCGCTAATTGAGCTTCCTGCCTCTCTGCTACCTTTAGTTGTGCCCACATAGCCTTTTCTTTTAATTTTCGCTGTTTTGCTTCAATCTCATCACTGAAATATTTTGCATGTCTCAATACTATGTCTATTTTCTTATTTTGCCAGACTACAGTATGTTGTTTTATCATATTACTAATCTCTGGATGTAGACCATATACAAATCTGTATACAAAATGACTTAAATCCTTTTTACTCAAATGTTCATCACCACTGAACTGTTTAAAGGCTAAAATCAGCCTTTCGTAATATGCATGTACTGACTCTTTGCTTTCCTGATGTGTTCTCTCAATTTTCACCCAATCTGTCTCTTTAGGAGGTACTTTGTTTTTCAGAAAGGCAATAACCTGTTCATATTTCTTCATTACCGCGGGATCAGGAGCTCCAGTTTTTGGATCTCTAGGGTATTCCTGAGTTGGCCAATTGATCATTAACTTGCACTCTGTCCATAAATCTGCTGGTACTATTATGTCAAATAGACTATTCAGATTAATCCATAATACTTTGGACAACTTCACAAATCTGTCCACTTGCCTACACCACTCGACAGGCTTTTCGTGGGGAAATCGTTTGTAAAAGACAGAATATCCTGTCTTGTCCATGGAACATGCACATATCCTCCTCCTGGAATTTCTCTCATGGGGCAGTCTATTACTACTTTTTCTTTTTCTCTTACAGGGAATGCTGCAAGCATTTTATCTGGGGCATCATCTCGTTTTCGGTACCACCTGCTTCTCACATCACTTCTTGTCAATCGTACCAGAGGTTTTGCAATCAACGAAAAATTGCTGATCCACTAACGACAGTATCCAACCATTCCAAGAAACATTCTCACCTCTCTTTGGGTCACGGGAACTCTCATTCCTTTTATGATCCTGATTCTGTCTATTGTTATCTTTCTCAGTCCCTTTTCGATATTGTGGCCTAAATATTGTACTTCTTTCTTGCAAAATTGTAATTTTGATGGTGACACTTTAAGTCCTCCATCTGCCAGATGATTCAGCAAGGCTATAGTGTCTATCTCACAAGCTTTACGGGTTTTCGACGCCACAAGAAGGTCGTCGATGTATTGAACTAACACTGAATTTTCGGGCATTTCTAGACTTTCCAAAGATTTCTTCAATAGCTGATTAAATATTATGGGGCTTTCTGTATACCCCTGTGGAATTCGGCACCAAACCAAAATACGTTTGCCAAAACGAAATACAAAAATCTGCTGACTGTCATGATGCAATGGGATGGAAAAGAAAGCATGGCATAGATCAATCACTGTATACTATTCTGCATCATGGGGAATCTGATACAAAATCACAGATGGATTTGGTACAATAGGACAGCAAGACACAACAATTTTGTTTATCTTTCTCAGATCTTGTACTATCCTGAACTTCCCATTAGGCTTTTTCAGTCCCATAATCGGTGAATTACATGGACTACTCATTATTTCTCTCAGAGTGCCTTGTTTTCTCATTTTCTCAATCACAGGAGTAACTCCTTTAATTATTTCAGGTGTCAATTTATATTGAGGGACATTTGGATAACTTAACCTTCCTTCACTGTTATTTTTACTGGATCTACATTTCTCATTAATCCCACATCTTCTCCTGTGAAATCCCAAACTTCCGCTTTTACAGACTGCTTCAATTCTTTAGGTAATTCATCAGGGTTAAATACAGCATAGGTTTCAGGAACCTCATTTTCCTTGTTTGCCATTGTCGTTTTATACAACACATCTTCATCCGGGGTCTCAAAGGCTATCCCATCAGGGGTACAGAATATAGTGCAATTCATCTTACACAGCAAATCCCTACCTAATAAATTCACAGGACTGGTATCGCACACGACAAAGCAGTGCATTTCGGAAAATTTCCCTATGCTAACTTTCACTGGCTCTGTAAGATAAGTTTTAATCTGTCTTTTGGATACACCAACTACTTGGATCGTTTCATCCGAGAGAGGAAGGTTCTTAACATCACCTGATCTGACAGTTGATCGAGTAGCACCAGTATTAACTAGGAAAGTAATACTTTCATTATTTATCTTCCCATCTACAAATGGGCCTGTCTGGTCTACTTCTAGAGTTGCGCCAAGTACGCACTCTTCTTCCTCCCTTCGGCACCGTCAATAACCCTCTTCTGAATCACTCTCATCGCGTTGCAGCCAATACTGCGAAACAGCGCTAGCGCATGGCAGCTTATTTACCTGTTCTTCGTTGTAGAATCCTGTTTTGTTACTATATTTCTGGGAGTTTTTGCTCTGTGGAAAAGGTGGTTTTGGCACCTGATTCTGTTGGGTTACAACCTGCTGCTGTCGATGCGGTTGACCACTCACCTCATTCTGCACCTGTGGATTCAATGATGCATTTTCATTGTTAGTACTTGGGGGAAATTTACACTCGGATTTCCAATGCCCTATTCTACAGCAATTGTGACATGGGAATTACTTTTTAGCTTCTTCTATATTAAAATTTCCCTTACCTTTCCCAGGAATGAACTTTTGTCTCGGGCCAGTATTATTTGCTTGTTCCGCTAATTGAGTTTCCTGCCTCTCTGCTACCTTTAGTTGTGCCCACATAGCCTTTTCTTTTAATTTTCGCTGTTTTGCTTCAATCTCATCACTGAAATATTTTTGCATGTCTCAATACTATGTCTATTTTCTTATTTTGCCAGTCTACAGTATGTTGTTTTATCATTTCACTAATCTCTGGACGTAGACCATATACAAATCTGTATACAAAATGACTTAAATCCTTTTTACTCAAATGTTCATCACCACTGAAGTGTTTAAAGGCTAAAATCAGCCTTTCGTAATATGCATGTACTGACTCTTTGCTTTCCTGATGTGTTCTCTCAATTTTCACCCAATCTGTCTCTTTAGGAGGTACTTTGTTTTTCAGAAAGGCAATAACCTGTTCATATTTCTTCATTACCTCGGGATCAGGAGCTCCAGTTTTTGGATCTCTAGGGTATTCCTGAGTTGGCCAATTGATCATTAACTTGCACTCTGGCCATAAATCTGCTGGTACTATTATGTCAAATAGACTATTCAGATTAATCCACAATACTTTGGACAACTTCACAAATCTGTCCACTTGCCTACACCACTCGACAGGCTTTTCGTGGGGAAATCGTTTGTAAAAGACAGAATATCCTGTCTTGTCCATGGAACATGCACATATCCTCCTCCTGGAAATTCTTTCATGGGGCAGTCTATTACTACTTTTTCTTTTTCTCTTACAGGGAATGCTGCAAGCATTTTATCTGGGGCATCATCTCGTTTTCGGTACCACCTGCTTCTCACATCACTTCTTGTCAATCTTACCAGAGGTTTTGCAATCAACGAAAAATTGCTGATCCACTGACGACAGTATCCAACCATTCCAAGAAACATTCTCAACACTCTTTGGGTCATGGGTACTCTCATTTCTTTTATGATCCTGATTCTGTCTATTGTAATCTTTCTCAGTCCCTTTTCGATATTGTGGCCTAAATATTGTACTTTTTTGTTGCAAAATTGTAATTTTGATGGTGACACTTTAAGTCCTCCATCTGCCAGATGATTCAGCAAGGCTATAGTGTCTATCTCACAAGCTTTACGGGTTTTCGACGCCACAAGAAGGTCGTCGATGTATTGAACTAACACTGAATTTTCGGGCATTTCTAGACTTTCCAAAGATTTCTTCAATAGCTGATTAAATATTGAGGGGCTTTCTGTATACCCCTGTGGAATTCGGCACCAAACCAAAATACGTTTGCCAAAACGAAATGCAAAAATCTGCTGACTGTCATGATGCAATGGGATGGAAAAGAAAGCATGGCATAGATCAATCACTGTATACTATTCTGCATCATGGGGAATCTGATACAAAATCACAGATGGATTTGGTACAATAGGACAGCAAGACACAACAATTTTGTTTATCTTTCTCAGATCTTGTACTATCCTGAACTTCCCATTAGGCTTTTTCAGTCCCATAATCGGTGAATTACATGGACTACTCATTATTTCTCTCAGAATGCCTTGTTTTCTCATTTTCTCAATCACAGGAGTAACTCCTTCAATTATTTCAGGTGTCAATTTATATTGAGGGACATTTGGATAACTTAACCTTCCTTCACTGTTATTTTTACTGGATCTACATTTCTCATTAATCCCACATCTTCTCCTGTGAAATCCCAAACTTCCGCTTTTATAGACTGTTTCAATTCTTTAGGTAATTCATCAGGGTTAAATACAGCATAGGTTTCAGGAACCTCATTTTCCCTGTTTGCCATTGTCGTTTTATACAACACATCTTCATCCGGGGTCTCAAAGGCTATCCCATCAGGGGTACAGAATATAGTGCAATTCATCTTACACAGCAAACCCCTACCTAATAAATTCACAGGACTGGTATCGCACACGACAAAGCGGTGCATTTCGTAAAATTTCCCTATGCTAACTTTCACTGGCTCTGTAAGATAAGTTTTAATCTGTCTGTTGGATACACCAACTACTTGGATCGTTTCATCCGAGAGAGGAAGGTTCTTAACATCACCTGATCTGACAGTTGATCGAGTAGCACCAGTATTAACTAGGAAAGCAATACTTTCATTATTTATCTTCCCATCTACAAATGGGCCTGTCTGGTCTACTTCTAGAGTTGCGCCAAGTACGCAATCTTCTTCCTCCCTTCGGCACCGTCAATAACCCTCTTCTGAATCACTCTCATCGCGTTGCAGCCAATACTGCGAAACAGCGCTAGGGCATGGCAGCTTATTTACCTGTTCTTCGTTGTAGAATCCTGTTTTGTTACTATATTTCTGGGAGTTCTTGCTCTGTGGAAAAGGTGGTTTTGGCACCTGATTCTGTTGGGTTACAACCTGCTGCTGTCGCTGCGGTTGACCACTCACCTCATTCTGCACCTGTGGATTCAATGATGCATTTTCATTGTTAGTACTTGGGGGAAATTTACACTCTGATTTCCAATGCCCTATTCTACAGCAATTGTGACATGGGAATTTCTTTTTAGCTTCTTCTATATTAAAATTTCCCAGGAATGAACTATTGTCTCGGGCCAGTATTATTTGCTTGTTCCGCTAATTGAGCTTCCTGCCTCTCTGCTACCTTTAGTTGTGCCCACATTACCTCGGGATCAGGAGCTCCGGTTTTTGGATCTCTAGGGTATTCCTGAGTTGGCCAATTGATCATTAACTTGCACTCTGTCCATAAATCTGCTGGTACTATTATGTCAAATAGACTATTCAGATCAATCCATAATACTTTAGACAACTTCACAAATCTGTCCACTAGCCTATACCACTCGACGGGCTTTTCGCGGGGAAATCATTTGTAAAAGACAGAATATCCTGTCTTGTCCATGGAACATGCACATATCCTCCTCCTGGAATTTCTCTCATGGGGCAGTCTATTACTACTTTTTCTTTTTCTCTTACAGGGAATGCTGCAAGCATTTTATCTGGGGCATCATCTCGTTTTCGGTACCACCTGCTTCTTCATTTATCCACGTCTCCCCATTTTCTCAACAAAATAATTATTTCCTTAATCTGACTTATCCGTCCTGTGGTGTTCAAATTTTCAATATCTTTTTCAGTGAAATCTATTAGATATGGTTTTTGTAAAGCTTTTACCTTTTCAATATCTATACCCCTTTCATTTGCTACTTCTTCTAGCCTTTCGTGCAGAGTTTTCGCTCTCCATGTAATACTTTTGCACAAAAATAGTAATTCTTCATCCTGATAAGTTTTTAATTTCTCACATCTATTGATTGGGATTCTTTGTCTTTTCTCTGCAAGCTTCTTAACCATTCACTTAATTCTTCGGTAGATGGACCTACTGGTTTCTCTACATTACCTTGTTCTGAATCCTCTTGTATCTCTAATATTGACCCCACTGTCGTTGTATGTCTTTCTGCTATATTCTGGCCTATAAATGGGTTACTTGAAATATTTGGTTCAATCATACTCATTGTCTGTCACCATGGATTTTCATTCTGGCTCTGTTTTGGCTTCTCAGCCTGTTTATTGCTATTATAAGGAACTGTTAAACAATGTTCGCTATCTTTCTGTTTATCAAAAATAGGTATCACAGGGCCTATCGTTACTGGAACAGTCACAGCTTCTAGATTTTTAGTCAATTCTCTTATCTTCTCAGTTAATTCTAATGTTGCTTTTGGTAATTCTGCCGAATGTTAACCATTTACCTTACTATCTGACTTTCTATCTACCTCTCTAATGGAATTATTTTTCTCTAAATCTTTTGACTTAATGATTCGTAAAGTCTCTCTCATTGGGGCACTTGGCCTCAACATTTCTGGTTCTGGTTGATACGGAGGTGGATTTTTATAAAACATGTCATCAAGAACATCATCCTCCGATTCATTCACTCCATGCCCTCTTGATTCAACATTATTTCTTTTTTCTGTGCATTTTCTACCTCCAATTTCTTCTGCAATTCTTATGGGAAATAGACCTTCACTCATACTCGCATTCCGCCACCTTACTCATTCAGTCATCATGATTCTCATGTCCATATAATCTACCAAACATGTACCTATATCTTTCGCCACTCCTCTGTCTCTCTCGGTCATGTATCTCATCTTCCCATTCTGTCAATGCTTCAGATTGTGTTGGTCTAGGTCTCGGTTCTAGATTCATCATTTTCTATCTCAAATTTCTCAAAACTGCTAAATTAAATGAACCATGCTCTGGAAATGCCCAGACTCCGACGTTCTTCGTATATTTTACCCAATTGTCTAACCAAATACAAGTATGATATCCATATTTCGCAACCATAAAGGATGCGTGGGTTTTCGGTGGAGGAAGTAATTATCTTTCCCTAGTCACAATCGGTTTGTCCTTCTTGAACCACTTCTTAATTTTCCCAAACCAGGACTTTTTCTCCTTTGCTGGTGGATCGTAATACATATTTGCTGTCTTTCGTGTATCGCTAGTCTCTCCTTACGACTGTACTGTTGTTTTTAACCAATCGTAGCGCGACTCACACTAACGCACCAACCAGAAGCGTCTATGACACTTCTGCAATTCCCCAATCCCAGCGCGACTCACACTAACGCACCAATCTGGAGCGTCTACGTCACCCTGTAATTCTCCACTCCTAACGCGGCGTACACTAACGCACCAATCAGGATCGTCTACGTTTCTAACCGACTGGACAATCCCAGCGCGATCTTTCTGACGTCAGCAGCCGCTACTCTTACTCCTGCTTCTACTGACCCCTCCTTTACAAAACTCTCTCGGTAAGCTTTTTACGTTTTTCAAATTTACAAATCTATTAGTAACAACACAAAAACACCACCGTTGTCCGCTTCGCTAACCAAAGAATAGCAAAAGACCTTTTTCACAAGAATTCCGTCTTTCCCAAGAGCAGCGCTTACCTCTGCCCTACTACGGAATCTTTACTACCGTTGATAAAGTAGCACATCCCTCTACCATACCCTTCTAGCAAGCATTAGATAACTGTTTCTCCAGAATTAAGACACCTAGTTGGAGACCCTATGCTCCTGAGAAATAAAACCAGAGTTTCACAATTAACCGGTATGCCTTTTCATTCACGCACTTTCACACATAAATTGTAGTACATTCACACAGAATTCTGTCTTTCCCGAGAGCAGCGAACTGTCTGCCCTACCACAGAATTATAACATTCGTTAACAAAATAGAACTTCCCTCTACTTTGTCCTTCTAACAAGCTTAGAGAACACCTGCTACCTTTCCAGCGATAAGCGTTATCACAGTACCTTCTGGCCTCCAGTCACCTAAGACCAAAATTTCACAGGTAACCTTCGCTATCATACATACTTCTCTAATACAGAAAATGTCTCTAATGGCAACACATGATGATGCTACCGAATCGAACCCAGACAATGCATCGTGCGACTTCAATCGTTACACGTTTCCCCTGTGTACCTACAGGGCAACAACAATTCCGTCTTTCCTGAGAGCAGCGCTTACCTCTGCTCTACTACGGAACTGTTACAAACTTCTGACTTCCTACATCCCAGAAGCCATGCAGACAACATAAAACTCGATGCGACTCAACATAGAGTGTTAATACATAAACCGCTACCAATCAATAATCAATATCAATAAGCAATGTACAAGCAATAACCACCTAAACCAAAACAATAAAAACCATCATCCTGCTACAAGAAAAACTGATGCAGCGCGGAATTTCAAATCCTCCCTTCATCACAGACCAAATATCACACTAACACATTCACTCAATGCATTCATTGGTGGGCCCATAACACCAACACTCACACTTCATTCATCCTTGATCTGCTCTTACGGGAGAGATGAGTGTTCCAAACGCTGACATGAAAGGAATACCTTATCACCTAAAGGAAATTTATTTACATAACCATACACTAAATATCCTTAGTCCAGCACATCTTAAAACTGAACCTCAAGATATTCCTTCCACTTGGTCGATAGATCAAATTAGTTGAGTTGGAGAAGTGATTTTATTCCTCTTTAATTTACATTCAAATATTAATCTATTCCCTTTCAATAAATAACCCAACACATTTACTTGTTAATCCATTATATTGTTTATCTAATTAATGCAAGAATTTAGTTCCATCTAGTAAATTTATTAATTATCACACAAATCACAGAACATTATATTTACCTATTCTGGCTATCGTTCGTCCTCTAAGTCAGCAGCTTTAGTCGTCAGCACGCTACAGTCCCAAAGTTCAAGTCATGGACCAGAAACTTGCAAATATCGATCAATGCCCATAGAATGTTCGGAAATCTGTAGCTCATCAGGAAATTGGGCAGCAATTCAGTCCGTCAAAGATTCAGGTAAAACAGCTGTCCTGCAGTGTCACCGTCCTCTCCGTCAGCATAACGTCAGGAAAAAAAGAAAAGGTTCTGTGCAACTCACTACTCTACCATCATTTATTATAAAATTAACGTCAAAATGTAACATTTGCTTAGTTTGGGATCTTCTGATTGGCTGGTTAAGATCGTCCGTTTCGGTTTCCCAAAGTCTATGATGTCACGCCGTCAGGCATGATCCATCCGGTTATTAAAATTGTCCATTGTCAAAGCTCTTGGCAGAAGTCCAGTCGTGACCTTGTTCGGGTACATAGAGTGTAGGACATCTTGAGGCCACTGGTACAGGAGCTTGGGACATGGGCACTCGGTCTGAAACCTCGTGGAATGGTAGCTGTCTCGTCGCATGTGTCGGTCGGCCATTTTGTCTTAGGCCCAATCGGTCAACTTAAGCGAAACACACACAAAAAGCAATTAAAACATGGAAATAACGAATAAAATGTTTAACCCTCACTAATTCCCCTATGTGTATGTAATTATCTAGCATAATAGCGACATTTAAACCGTTTATATTCACCCAATGATGTCATCTGGTGCAACTTACAATTACGTCACAAAAGCAACATATATCATGCAATATTCTATTTTTCTAGTACTAGTATGCGTACGTATATTAGTTTAAAAATTATTTTAGCCATGCAAAATGCAAATCCCATGTGTAATTCATACATTAGTATGGTTGATTAAGTATCACTCAAAACGAATTAATATTATTACAATTAATAGATTATTTTAATTAGTATGTACAAGCAGAAATGGGGGGGTATACAACATTTTGTACTACCCGCTCCATCAATCCCCCCTTTGGTGATTATATCATCACACCATCAAAATTTTGTATATCTTTTATGGAGTTTCAAAGTGATTTCTTGCTCTTATTCATAACTCAGTTTCCCCTGTCTCTTCTATTTTGCTGACTTATACATACTCTCCTTAACTTCCTCTAATTCTATTTCTTCAAATTCTCTCTCTTGTTTCTTATCTTTTCTCCTTAAATTTTCTGACTTTTATTCTTTTTTCGACAGATGCACCCTAATCTTATTATTAAAACTATGAAAATCACACACATTAATGGAAATAAAACTTTACCTAAAAATATACTACCTAAATTTATTAAGAAAGCTGATATTTTCTTTCCAATTTTTTCCCAAACACCTTCAACCTCCAGTGGTGCAATTTCGTCATGCAGTTCAGTTATATTTTTAATATAAATTTTCAAATCTTTACTTTCGTCTGGAATGTAAGTACAACAATGTTGAACTTTCAGCATTCCACAGACTCCACCCTCTTTTGCCAATAATATATCAAGGGCAAGTCGATTTTGCATGACCATGGCACGCATGGCAACCATTTCAGTGTTCACCAATAAAAATCCTCCAGCGGTGCTTGTTGACAAGCGATCCACTACTGTTGAAAGCCTTCTAATTTTGTTTGCATTCAGAGATATTCCCACTGCTGGTATCAATGCTCCAAAGATGTCACCCACAATTTCTGACCAAGATTCTCTCTTACTACGTGCTAAATAACTACCTAAACTATGTACACCATCTTCTCCTCTATCCATATAAAAAATCTTCGGAAAAACCAGACCTACATAACATGTGCCATACCAATGGTCTGGCAAACGATAATATGCCCTGTTCCCGCAAATGAAATATAACCCAGGAAAAACGGGATCTTTTCCACCTTTAAATCCCCATCCACCCATGATTCGGTATGTATCATGGCACTCACTATTACCTACAAAACAATTATCATATGCAGTTTGATTCCTTCTAATACACAATTTGCCTTTCTGAGGCCAATCTAAAGCCATAGTTGGACTAGCTTCCCCTTTCAAGTGTTTTTCCATTTCTACATCCCAGACTGTCTTCTCCACCTTTCCTTCAGATGCCTTTCTTTGCATTTTCAGTCTCCTTTCTTCAACCATATCTAAAAATGTATTTTCCTCTTTCTTTAAACTGCAAGTCAAATTGTTTTTAAATATATATTCTAATGTTAGTTCTTTAGTCTCTAAGAAAAATTCACCTAATACCTTTGCAGGTTTTACCTTGTTTAGCTTGTTAATTGATGGTACTTGTGAAAATATGTTATCTACATCTGAAAAATAATACTCTAATTTCCCTGTTTGATAAAATAAACTAGCTATTACACTACATGTTATTCCATAAGTTACTGGAAGGTGTTGATAAGTCACTCCCTCCGATACAGAAGCAGGTAACTGCATACAAACGTAGCAGTCCCTTACGTCCATTGTCTTTACATATTCATACAACAATTTCGAAAACACATTATTAGAAAAATCGGTTATAGACCTGTCTTTATGTAAATAGTTTTTATCTATTCTAGTCAGAACTACCTTTTGAATCTTTTCTATATTAGTTTTGTTTTCACTATGTCCTTCTATTGTATCTATAGTAACATTAAAGGAGATCAGGAGAGCAAGTATGCTCCACAGAAGCATTAGTAATCCTGTACAACAATAACACATTTTACACCATCTTCTCAAAAATATACATCTACCCTTTCTACTATCTGTGTTTGCCATTTTTTTTAAAATGGACAGTGTCTTTTGACTTAGCCTCTTCTACTTCACAACTAGTTTGTCTAACCCAAGGCTCTAAGCACCTACTTGGTTCTATCAGTTTTTGTCTTTTTCCGTATTTTATTATCTTTCCATTAGCAACTTTCTGGTCTCATTTAGTTTGGCATCTCATCATCTTTCACTTTTCCCTCATGATCTGAATACAGAATGTCCTGAACATCCGCTTCTTCTCCAATATCGGACAAGATAACTCTCAGGATTTCCGATTCTTCATCCTCCTCAACCACTTCTGGTACAAGCACCTCTGGATTTCCTTGGCTATCCGCCTCTTCTTTTACTTCAGGCAGGGCCACATACGTCCATTCTGGTGACTTATACTTCTGGTTTGGTTTTCTTGTTCTTTTGCTTTCTTTAATTACAATGGTTTCTTCGTCTTTTGATTTCTCCTGACTCGTCACTTCATTTACCTGTTCAGCCCTTGGTGAATTTACTTGTGTCAGTCGATATCGCAATCTTTTTATTTTATTCGTCCAAACGTCGTCTTTTGCTGCTCTTTTCAATTTACTTCCTTTATCATTCTTTTCAGTTCTCCAAGCTCTCTTTCTTAGAACTCGACCTTCAGGTACTTTATCTTAGCTTTCCTCTGACTCTGTTTCAACTTGCTTTTTACTCTCAACAGCTTCTTTTCCACCACTTCTTTTGTTTTCCCTACTTCTGTCCCTCCTCGTATCTCCGGCATGCAATCTTCCTGCTGACTACTTGTCCCTACTTCTAACTGGATGTTGGAGTTCCCTACACCTCCTCGGGGGTCTTCAGCAGTAATCTTTCCCTCGTTCTCTGTATCTGGCACCCGTCCATCTAAATGTGTTATTTCAGATGGAATTTCTCTCAATCTTTCATCTGGAACTTCTCTTTCAGTAATTTCTTTTATTGTCTCTTCACTGTCTTTTTCTTTGTCTTTCCCTTGTCTTTTTCTAGAACATTGAGTTCCTTGTTCAGTCTCTGAATCTGAGCTGGTACCAGAAATGTATAATCTTCTTCTCAGGGAAATACTTCTGGGGACAAATGTTAGACTTGATTTTGATTCCCCCCTTTCAGGGTTTTCTTTTGTTTTTGGCTCTCCGTCATCCGATTCAGTACTGGATTCTGATTCATCAAAATACTCCTTTTCTGTGCTATCCACTGGATTTGGAATTCTCAATGTATGATTTGCATGAATCCAGTTTTTCAGTCCAGCACACTTTACAGCTGTTGTTGTGGTCAAGATGACTTGTCGTGGTTTTCCCAACCTTGGTACCAAACAGTTTCTTCTTCTGTGTATTTCTATTCTCACCCAGTCCCCTGGGCTCAGATCATGGGCTTGCTTCTTTTCGAGGGTGCTGGCATCCGCTCCAACCTGATGAAACACTGTGTCAGCCAGGCTTTTACAGTATTCCAACACCATGTCATCAGTTATAGTCATCAGCTTGGTGACTAGTATGAACACATGTCGCATCGCCCGTCCCATGATAATTTCATGGGGGCTTAACCCTGTAGTTCTGTCTGGAATTGATCTAATAGTCATGAGTACCAGAGGCAAGACATCAGGCCATTTCATACCTGTGGCTAAACACATTTTCCCTATCCTGTTTTTGATAGTACCATTCATCAGTTCCACCACACCAGAAGCTTCTGGGCGGTAGGCACAATGTAGTTTTTGCCGTACATTCAATGCTTCACAAATCAATTTTATGGTCTCATTATGGAAATGTCCTCCTCGGTCTGAATCAATTGTTACTGGCAATCCGAATCTAGGAATAAATTCCCTCAAAAGTAATTTAGCCACTGTCATTCCATAATTGCTTCTTGTTGGGAAAGCTTCTACCCATCTAGAAAACATATTAGGCATCTCTGACAAAGACTTTCTGCTACAAGTCTGAATTTTGCATTGTACCAGGTCTGCTTAAATGACCTGATCATAGCATCTCTCTCTATGTGTCCCTGACCATGATACATCCGTGCCGTGGCAGACATCATGCTATCAGGCATAACTGGTCTTCCATCCCGATAGACCCACACATGATCCTTCTCTCTTGGTGCACATCCTGCTTTTACCCACTGCTTCATTTCCTCATCTCCTGCTTCTTCCTGTAATTGTCTCACTTCTTCTCAGGTACCCACAATGTTAGTAAACATGAAAGAACAAGAAATCACTTCCTTCTCCTTGTCCCGGTTTATGGAATTCTGATTACGTGCGCAGTATTGAGCCATGTCGTTGGCATATTTATTGCCAGTGGCGATGTAATCACCACTTTGACTGTGGGCAGCACACTTCACAACAGCCAATTGCCTAGGCAGCTGTATCGCCTCAAGCAAATTTCCAACCACTTCAGCATTCTTAATGGGAGTTCCACTTGATGTCAAAAACCCTCTCTGCAGCCATATTTGACCGAAGTTGTGTACGACTCCAAAACCATACTGGCTGGCAGTTATCACAGTCACTTTCACATTTTTCCCAATCTTGCATGCTGTAGTCAAAGCAACAAGTTCAGCTATTTGGGTCGATTTTACTCCTTTCAGGTAGGACACTTCCATCACTGCTGCAACTGTGCATACCGCATATGCTGCACTCAACACTCCATTATCTGTTCTCAAACAAGACCCATCTACAAACATGACAAAATCACTTTCTGGTAAAGGTACATCTTTTATGTCAGGTCGTGGTTTTGTACAGAAATCGAGTACATCCAGACAGATGTGATCTGCTTCATCTCTGACTTCTACATTCTCAGCATCAAGCAGCAATGTTGAAGGATTCACATTCAAACATCTCACAAGACTTACATTCGTTGCACCTAATATGACTTTCTCATACTTAGTCAGCCGACTGTGTGTCATATACTGAGTACGACTCCTTGTTAAAAGGAGTGCCACATCATGAGGTACAAACACTTTCACAGGATATCCCATTACAATTCCTTCAGTCTGCTCCAAACTCCGGCAGGTAGCAGCCACTGCTTTCAAACACCCTGGTAGGGCTACAGCTACTGGGTCCAGCATTGATGAGAAATATGCAATTGGTCTCCTCAGTTTTCCATGCTTCTGTATTAGAACAGAGAGTGCACATCCATTCCTCTCACTGCAGTAAACTCAAACTCTTTCTCATAATCAGGCATACCTAATGCAGGTGCTTCACACAACCCATCTCTCACTCGTTTAAAAGCTGCCAATTCTTCTTTGTTCAAATCAATGGGATCTCTCACATCACTTCTTGTCAATCGTACCAGAGGTTTTGCAATCAACTAAAAATTGCTGATCCACTGACGACAGTATCCAACCATTCCAAGAAACATTCTCACCTCTCTTTGGGTCATGGGTACTCTCATTCCTTTTATGATCCTGATCCTGTCTATTGTTATCTTTCTCAGTCCCTTTTCGATATTGTGGCCTAAATATTGTACTTCTTTCTTGCAAAATTGTAATTTTGATGGTGACACTTTAAGTCCTCCATCTGCCAGATGATTCAGCAAGGCTATAGTGTCTATCTCACAAGCTTTACGGGTTTTCGACGCCACAAGAAGGTCGTCGATGTATTGAACTAACACTGAATTTTCGGGCATTTCTAGACTTTCCAAAGATTTCTTCAATAGCTGATTAAATATTGAGGGGCTTTCTGTATACCCCTGTGGAATTCGGCACCAAACCAAAATACGTTCGCCAAAACGAAATGCAAATCTGCTGACTGTCATGATGCAATGGGATGGAAAAGAAAGCATGGCATAGATCAATCACTGTATACTATTCTGCATCATGGGGAATCTGATACAAAATCCCAGATGGATTTGGTACAATAGGACAGCAAGACACAACAATTTTGTTTATCTTTCTCAGATCTTGTACTATCCTGAACTTCCCATTAGGCTTTTTCAGTCCCATAATCGGTGAATTACATGGAATACTCATTATTTCTCTCAGAATGCCTTGTTTTCTAATTTTTTCAATCACAGGAGTAACTCCTTCAATTATTTCAAGTGTCAATTTATATTGAGGGACATTTGGATAGCTCAACCTTCCTTCACTGTTATTTTTGCTGGATCTACATTTCTCATTAATCCCACATCTTCTCCTGTGAAATCCCAAACTTCCGCTTTTACAGACTGTTTCAATTCTTTAGGTAATTCATCAGGGTTAAATACAGCATAGGTTTCAGGAACCTTATTTTCCCTGTTTGCCATTGTCATTTTATACAACACATCTTTATCCGGGGTCTCAAAGGCTATCCCATGAGTGGTACAGAATATAGTGCAATTCATCTTACACAGAAAACCCCTACCTTATAAATTCACAGGACTGGTATCGCACACGACCAGGCCGTGCATTTCGGAAAATTTCCCTATGCTAACTTTCACTGGCTCTGTAAGATAAGTTTTAATCTGTCTGGTGGATACACCAACTACTTGGATCGTTTCATCCGAGAGAGGAAGGTTCTTAACATCACCTGATCTGTCAGTTGATCGAGTAGCACCAGTATCAACTAGGAAAGTAATACTTTCATTATTTATCTTCCCATCTACAAATGGGCCTGTCTGGTCTACTTCTAGAGTTGCGCCAAGTACGCACTCTTCTTCCTCCCTTCGGCACAGTCAATAACCCTCTTCTGAATCACACTCATTGTGTTGCAGCCAATACTGCGAAACAGCGCTAGCGCGTGGCAGCTTATTTACCTGTTCTTCGTTGTAGAATCCTGTTTTGTTACTATATTTCTGGGAATTTTTGCTCTGTGGAAAAGTTGGTTTTGGCACCTGATTCTGTTGGGTTACAACCTGCTGCTGTCGCTGCGGTTGACCACTCACCTCATTCTGCACCTGTGGATTCAATGATGCATTTTCATTGTTAGTACTTGGGGGAAATTTACACTCGGATTTCCAATGCCCTATTCTACAGCAATTGTGAAATGGGAATTTCTTTTTAGCTTCTTCTATATTAAAATTTCCCTTACCTTTCCCAGGAATGAACTTTTGTCTAGGGCCAGTATTATTTGCTTGTTCCGCTAATTGAGCTTCCTGCCTCTCTGCTACCTTTAGTTGTGCCCACATAGCCTTTTCTTTTAATTTTTGCTGTTTTGCTTCAATCTCATCACTGAAATATTTTGCATGTCTCAATACTATGTCTATTTTCTTATTTTGCCAGTCTACAGTATGTTGTTTTATCATTTCACTAACCTCTGGACGTAGACCATATACAAATCTGTATACAAAATGACTTAAATCCTTTTTACTCAAATGTTCATCACCACTGAACTGTTTAAAGGCTAAAATCAGCCTTTCGTAATATGCATGTACTAAGTCTTTGCTTTCCTGATGTGTTCTCTCAATTCTCACCCAATCTGTCTCTTTAGGAGGTACTTTGTTTTTCAGAAAGGCAATAACCTGTTCATATTTCTTCATTACCTCGGGATCAGGAGCTCCGGTTTTTGGATCTCTAGGGTATTCCTGAGTTGGCCAATTGATCATTAACTTGCACTCTGTCCATAAATCTGCTGGTACTATTATGTCAAATAGACTATTCAGATTAATCCATAATACTTTAGACAACTTCACAAATCTGTCCACTTGCCTATACCACCCGACAGGCTTTTCGCGGGGAAATCATTTGTAAAAGACAGAATATCTTGTCTTGTCCATGGAACATGCACATATCCTCCTCCTGGAATTTCTCTCATGGGGCAGTCTATTACTACTTTTTCTTTTTCTCTTACAGGGAATGCTGCAAGCATTTTATCTGGGGCATCATCTCGTTTTCGGTACCACCTGCTTCTCACATCACTTCTTGTCAATCGTACCAGAGGTTTTGCAATCAACGAAAAATTGCTGATCCACTGACGACAGTATCCAACCATTCCAAGAAACATTCTCACCTCTCTTTGGGTCATGGGTACTCTCATTCCTTTTATGATCCTGATTCTGTCTATTGTTATCTTTCTCAGTCCCTTTTCGATATTGTGCCTAAATATTGTACTTCTTTCTTGCAAAATTGTAATTTTGATGGTGACACTTTAAGTCCTCCATCTGCCAGATGATTCAGCAAGGCTATAGTGTCTATCGCACAAGCTTTACGGGTTTTCGACGCCACAAGAAGGTCGTCGATGTATTGAACTAACACTGAATTTTCGGGCATTTCTAGACTTTCCAAAGATTTCTTCAATAGCTGATTAAATATTGAGGGGCTTTCTGTATACCCCTGTGGAATTCGGCACCAAACCAAAATACGTTCGCCAAAACGAAATGCAAAAATCTGCTGACTGTCATGATGCAATGGGATGGAAAAGAAAGCATGGCATAGATCAATCACTGTATACTATTCTGCATCATGGGGAATCTGATACAAAATCACAGATGGATTTGGTACAATAGGACAGCAAGATACAACAATTTTGTTTATCTTTCTCAGATCTTGTACTATCCTGAACTTCCCATTAGGCTTTTTCAGTCCCATAATCGGTGAATTACATGGACTACTCATTATTTCTCTCAGAATGCCTTGTTTTCTCATTTTCTCAATCACAGGAGTAACTCCTTTAATTATTTCAGGTGTCAATTTATATTGAGGGACATTTGGATAGCTTAACCTTCCTTCACTGTTATTTTTACTGGATCTACATTTCTCATTAATCCCACATCTTCTCCTGTGAAATCCCAAACTTCCGCTTTTATAGACTGTTTCAATCCTTTAGGTAATTCATCAGGGTTAAATACAGCATAGGTTTCAGGAACCTCATTTTCCCTGTTTGCCATTGTCGTTTTATACAACACATCTTCATCCGGGGTCTCAAAGGCTATCCCATCAGGGGTACAGAATATAGTGCAATTCATCTTAAACAGCAAAGCCCTACCTAATAATTTCACAGGACTGGTATCGCACATGACAAAGCGGTGCATTTCGGAAAATTTCCCTATGCTAACTTTCACTGGCTCTGTAAGATAAGTTTTAATCTGTCTGTTGGATACACCAACTACTTGGATCGTTTCATCCGAGAGAGGAATGTTCTTAACATCACCTGATCTGACAGTTGATCGAGTAGCACCAGTATCAACTAGGAAAGTAATACTTTCATTATTTATCTTCCCATCTACAAATGGGCCTGTCTGGTCTACTTCTAGAGTTGCGCCAAGTACGCACTCTTCTTCCTCCCTTCGGCACCGTCAATAACCCTCTTCTGAATCACTCTCATCGCGTTGCAGCCAATACTGCGAAACAGCGCTGGTGCGTGGCAGCTTATTTACCTGTTCTTCGTTGTAGAATCCTGTTTTGTTACTATATTTCTGGGAGTTTTTGCTCTGTGGAAAAGGTGGTTTTGGCACCTGATTCTGTTGGGTTACAACCTGCTGCTGTCGCTGCTGTTGACCACTCACCTCATTCTGCACCTGTGGATTCAATGATGCATTTTCTTTGCTAGTACTTGGGGGAAATTTACACTCGGATTTCCAATGCCCTATTCTACAGCAATTGTGACATGGGAATTTCTTTTTAGCTTCTTCTATATTAAAATTTCCCTTACCTTTCCCAGGAATGAAATTTTGTCTCGGGCCAGTATTATATGCTTGTTCCGCTAATTGAGCTTCCTGCCTCTCTGCTACCTTTAGTTGTGCCCACATAGCCTTTTCTTTTAATTTTCGCTGTTTTGCTTCAATCTCATCACTGAAATATTTTGCATACCTCAATACTATGTCTATTTTCTTATTTTGCCAGTGTACAGTATGTTGTTTTATCATTTCACTAATCTCTGGACGTAGACCATATACAAATCTGTATACAAAGGGCCTCATGTAGGTAGCGAAATACCGGTCGGTAACGGCCGATTTTCGGTAAATATGCCGTTACCGACCGGTATTCAGACAAGTGAGATGTAGGAGTCCAAAAACCACTTTTCGGTAAATATGAGGCGGTAAATACCGATTCATAGTTACCGAATTCTAAAATACCGATTCATATTTACCGAAGACACATTTAACGAATCGGTAAATATGAAGTGGTAAATATGAAGTGGTAAAAATCTAAAATGACATGTAGGAGCAGTCGGTAATTAAGAAATCCAGGAAAATCGGTAAATAAGAGTCGGTAATTAACACGGATGGAAAGCAGGTGGTAACCATCAACAATGCACATAAGCAATCCCAAAATGCAACAGCGTGGACAACATGGCCGCCATGTACGTCATTGCAAGGCGCCTACGTCTACAGGCAGCAGGACTGAGGGTGTGGCGACGGGAGGAACAAATCTACAGACAGCGCATCACACTATTCCAGCTGACTGATGCAGAGATACATGAGAGGTACAGGCTACACCCCGAAACCATCATGGACCTGATAAGGGACCTGCACCCACTCCTGGACCAGCCAACAAGAAGGGCGCACGCCATACCACCACATGTGCAGGTGCTCTGCAGCCTACATCTACTGGCATCCGGCAGTTATCAGGTGGTGACAGCTGCGGTGGGTGGTGTATCCCAGAGTTGCCTGTCCCGTTTCTTCAGGAAGTTCCTGGATGCCATGATGCAGAGAATGCACCACTACATAAGCTTCCCAAACACACAGGCTGCACTGCAGAAAACAAAAACAGACTTTTATCACATGGCACAGTTCCCCCATGTCATCGGCTGTATTGATGGTACACACATCCCAATCTGTCCACCAGCTGATACAGAGCACATCTACAGGAACAGGAAGTCCACCCACTCCATCAATGTGCAGGTGATCTGTGATGCAGGGAACATCATCACAGATATTGTTGCAAAGTTTCCTGGGAGCACCCACGACTCTTACATCTTCCAGAATAGTGGGATCTACACACGACTGAGTGCCGGAGAATTCCGAGAGGGATACCTGCTGGGTAAGTAACAGTGACGCCCCTTGAAACCTGCAAATCAGAGTGTATAGAGGCATGTACCTGATGGTTCCCTTTTACTCATCCAGGCGACAGTGCATATGCATGCCGGTCATTCATCCTCACTCCCTACCTACACCCAGCAACCCAGAGTGAGAGACGATACAACGTGGCCCACAAAACAACACGCAATGTGGTGGAGCGCACGTTTGGACTACTGAAGAGCAGGTTCCGCTGCCTCCACAAGAGCGGAGGCGCACGCCAGTACAAACCCATCACCTGCTGCAAGATAATTGCCACTTGTGCAATGCTGCACAACCTTGCCACGAAAAAAGGTACAGATGTGGAACTAACATATTTTGAGGACAACGAGGATGAGTCAGGCCAGCCAGAGGGCAGCGCAGCTAGAGTGCCAACTGCAATCGATGGGAGAGAGAGACGGGCAGAGATCACATGCAACTATTTCTGAGTAAGTGAGGGGACACAGCGAGTTGTGAGAAGTCATGACGTAGTTTAATGTGGCACCACGCCATGAACACATGAACAGGCCAATCTGGCAATATGCCATCTATACAATGAGTATGTCCAGGGTTACGTCACCCAATGGCAAGTGGATAAGCAGGGCCACATCAATGTTTGCGCATACGCGCTGCAGTGGTGGATTGCACGGCCTGTGCATCCTCACTAGAGCCAACCCCAAGCCGCCTGCTGCTCCTGCGTGCTTCGGGGACGGGGGGTGTGATGCTGCTGCTGGTGTCGATGCTCTCCGCAGCATCCCCTGCAGCAGTTGTCGACGCCTGACTAGTCAATAGCACCCCTAGTGCACTTGTCACCTGCACCATCCCCCGAGACAGGTCGCTGCAGCACTGTGTTAGGCCCTCCTGCATCGTCACAGAGCGCCGGCAAAGTAGGGAAGTCGCAGTTGCCAGACGGTTGAGTGCCCTGCTGGTAGTGTCCCTTCTCTGGCGTTCCCGGCGCCGTGCTTCGATGTCAGCATCTAATTTGCTGCACAACTGCTGGATTGACTGGGACATGTCCCGAATGCCCGCAGCCATGCCGCCAATGTTTGTGTCCATGTTGACTAAGCTTGTCTTCATCACCCGCATGTGCCTCTGGACTGACATAACTGCCTTTGATTGCAGGCGCTGTTGCTTCAACATTTGGCCCTCGAGCCCCAAGAAGACACCATGGCCGTCAGTGGGTGCTGGTGGACTCTGGACACGCGACCTGCGGCGCCCTCTTGCTCCCGTCTGTGCTGCCTGTGAGGTGTGGGGCACAGTGGGATGGCTCCCTTCCTGGGGCCCGGTGCGGTCTTCTGGGCCCATGCTGTCGTCTGACGAGGTGTCTAAGGCTCGTAGCCTGGCTGCTGGACGCCTCCTCATTCTCACACCTGCAAGCGGAGATGTGGCCGGTGAATCGAACATGAGTGGCGATGCTGGCTCTGGTGGTGGTGATGCTGGCTCTCGGTGAGGTGATGCTGGCTCTGTGTGCGGCGAGGCTGGCTGCGTAGGTGGTGCGGCTGCAAGTGGGCCTGCTCCCTGGTCAGAACTCGTGCTGGCTAGAGGTGATTTTTGTGGCCGGTGTGCCGTCTCCCCTGCAGCATGCCCTGCACTGCATGATGTCACATCTGTGGACAGAAAAAAAACATTGGCTCAGTGTCCCCGAAGGGCTGCATTGCAAGCGTCACAATAAATCATTTCACATTCCAATCTGTCCTCTGTCTCCTTGTGCCTCGAGTGCGTGACATGCCTTGTTGCCCTGTAACATTTACGTCATGGTTAGTGTTGCCCTGACTACATCTCCCGGAATGCATTGCCTGTCTGCACTGACACGTGTGGACTGCAGTGTGATTCTCGTTTCACAATGGGGGATGTGGGATAGGGGTAGGGGAGGCTACATTGCTGTGCTTTCGTCTTACCTTGGTGTGTTGCGGCTCTGGCAGAGCTGTCGGCGTCCCCAAGACCCACGACGCTCTCTTGCTCGAGTGTGGCCGCCACCAGCTCCTCCAGTTCGGTGAGGGCAGGTGCCCTGTTGGTTCCACCTCCGGTCTGGCTGGCCTCCTTCTGGATGTCGCCCATCTTCCTCTTGGTCACAATCCTCAGGTCATACCAGCGCTTTTTGAGGACCTCAATGTCCCTGTGGGTCACTCCCACAGCATTGACCTGCGCCTGGATGGCCAGCCATATGTTGCGCTTTTCGGCCTCAGGCACTTGCAGGGATTGCCTCCCAAACAGCTTCTGGTGCTGCTTCACCACCTCCTCCACCAGCACCTGGAGTTCCTTGGGGCTGAATTTGAGCTTCCTCCTCCTTTCCCCTCCGTCTTTCTGTGTTCTCTGGCTGGACATGCTGTTCGTTTCCCGCTCGCACATGCAACTGCTCCCTGCCTCTCCTCTGCACTCCAAGCCTCTCCAGGGTCGGCTAATTATGTACACCTGCCTGGGTGTGGCCACTTCGGCTAATTGTGTACACCTGCCTGGGTGTGGGCAGTTCCTGGTTGGGTGGGCTGTCGTTGCACAGGATTAGCTGTTTCGTCAAGTCATGTGATGTTATTTACCGAATCCGTACGTACCGATTCGGTATTTTCCGATTCGGTAGATACCACCTCGGTATTTTCCGATTCGGTAGATACCACCTCGGTATTTACCGATTCGGTAGATACCACCTCGGTATTTACCGATTCGGTGAATTCCGATTCGTATTTACCGACTGTTACCGAATCGGTAACTGTTACCGAATTTTTAACTACATATAACTTACCGGTTCTAATTTACCGATTCGGTACGGCTCGGTATTTAAGAACCGGTAAAATTTATTTACCTACATGAGGCCCAAAATGACTTAAATCCTTTTTACTCAAATGTTCATCACCACTGAACTGTTTAAAGGCTAAAATCAGCCTTTCGTAATATGCATGTACTGACTCTTTGCTTTCCTGATGTGTTCTGTCAATTTTCACCCAATCTGTCTCTTTAGGAGGTACTTTGTTTTTCAGAAAGGCAATAACCTGTTCATATTTCTTCATTACCTCGGGATCAGGAGCTCCGGTTTTTCGATCTCTAGGGTACTCCTGAGTTGGCCAATTGATCATTAACTTGCACTCTGTCCATAAATCTGCTGGTACTATTATGTCAAATAGACTATTCAGATCATTCCGTAATACTTTAGACAACTTCACAAATCTGTCCACTTGCCTATACCACTCGACAGGCTTTTCGCGGGGAAATCATTTGTAAAAGACAGAATATCCTGTCTTGTCCATGGAACATGCAAATATCCTCCTCCTGGAATTTCTCTCATGGGGCAGTCTATTACTACTTTTTCTCTTACAGGGAATGCTGCAAGCATTTTATCTGGGGCATCATCTCGTTTTCGGTACCACCTGCTTCTTCATTTTTCCACGTCTCCCCGTTTTCTCAACAAGATAATTATTTCCCTAATCTGACTTATCCGTCCTGTGGTGTTCAAATTTTCAATATCTTTTTCAGTGAAATGTATTAGATATGGTTTTTGTAAAGCTTTTACCTTTTCAATATCTATACCCATTTCATTTGCTACTTCTTCTAGCCTTTCGTGCAGATTTTTCGCTCTCCATGTTACACTTTTGCACAAAAATAGTAATTCTTCATCCTGATAAGTTTTTAATTTCTCTGTGGGGATAGTTCCTACTATTAACTCTTCCAGTACCATTCGTAATTTGGCCACATCTATTGATTGGGATTCTTTGTCTTTTCTCTGCAAGCTTCTCAACCATTCACTTAATTCTTCGGTAGATGGACCTACTGGTTTCTCTACATTACCTTGTTCTGAATCCTCTTGTATCTCTAATATTGACTCCACTGTCGTTGTATGTCTTTCTGCTAAATTCTGGCCTATAAATGGGTTACTTGAAATATTTGGTTCAATCATACTCATTGTCTGTCTCCATGGATTTTCATTCTGGCTCTGTTTTGGCTTCTCAGCCTGTTTATTGCTATTATAAGGAACTGTTAAACAATGTTCGCTATCTTTCTGTTTATCAAAAATAGGTATCACAGGGCCTATCCGTACTGGAACAGTCACAGCTTCTAGATTTTTAGTCAATTCTCTTATCTTCTCAGTTAATTCTAATGTTGTTATTGCTAATTCTGCCGAATTTTCACCATTTACCTTACTATCTGACTTTCTCTCTACCTCTCTAATGGGATTATTTTTCTCTAAATCTTGGGACACTGGTTCTGACTTAATGATTCGTAAAGTCTCTCTCATTGGGGCACTTGGCCTCAACATTTCTGGTTCTGGTTGATACGGAGGTGGATTTTTATAAAACATGTCATCAAGAACATCATCCTCCGATTCATTCACTCCATGCCCTCTTGATTCAACATTATTTCTTTTTTCTGTGCATTTTCCACCTCCAATTTCTTCTGCAGTTCTTATGGGAAATAGACCTTCAGTCATACTCGCATTCCGCCACCTTACTCATTCTGTCATCATGATTCTCATGTCCATATAATCTACCAAACATGTACCTCTATCTTTCGCCACTCCTCTGTCTCTCTCGGTCATGTATCTCATCTTCCCATTCTGTCAATGCTTCAAATTGTGTTGGTCTAGGTCTCGGTTCTAGATTCATCATTTTCTCTCTCAAATTTCTCAAAACTGCTAAATTAAATGAATCATGCTCTGGAAATGCCAAGACTCTGTCGTTCTTGGTATATTTTACCCAATTGTCTAACCAAATATAAGTATGATATCCATATTTCGCAACCATAAAGGATGCGGGGGTTTTCGGTGGAGAAAGTAATTGTCCTTCCCTAGTCACAATCGGTTTGTCCTTCTTGAACCACTTCTTAATTTTCCCAAACCAGGACTTTTTCTCCTTTGCTGGTGGATCGTAATACATATTTTCTGACTTTTGTGTATCGCTAGTCTCTCCTTACGACTGTACTGTTGTTTTTAACCAATCGTAGCTCGACTCACACTAAGGCACCAACCAGAAGCGTCTATGACACTTTTGCAATTCCCCAATCCCAGAGCGACTCACACTAACGCACCAATCCGGAGCGTCTACGTCACCCTGTAATTCTCCACTCCTAACGCGGCGTACACTAACGCACCAATCAGGAGCGTCTACGTTTCTAACCGACTGGACAATCCCAGCGCGATCTTTCTGACGTCAGCAGCCGCTACTCTTACTCCTGCTTCTACTGACCCCTCCTTTACAAAACTCTCTCGGTATGCTTTTTACGTTTTTCAAATTTACAAATCTATTAGTAACAAAACAAAAACACCACCATTGTCCGCTTCGCTAACCAAAGAATAGCAAAAGACCTTTTTCACAAGAATTCCGTCTTTCCCAAGAGCAGCGCTTACCTCTGCCCTACTACGGAATCTTTACTACCGTTGATAACGTAGAACATCCCTCTACCATACCCTCCTAGCAAGCATTAGATAACTGTTTCTCCAGAATTAAGACACCTAGTTGGAGACCCTATGCTCCTGAGAAATAAAACCAGAGTTTCACAATTAACCGGTATGCCTTTTCATTCACGCACTTTCACAGATAAATTGTAGTACATTCACACAGAATTCTGTCTTTCCCGAGAGCAGCGAACAGTCTGCCCTACTACAGAATTATAACACTCGTTAACAAAATAGAACTTCCCTCTACTTTGTCCTTCTAACAAGCTTAGAGAACACCTGCTACCTTTCCAGCGATAAGCGTTATCAGAGTACCTTCTGGCCTCCTGGCACCTAAGACCAAAATTTCACAGGTAACCTTCGCTATCATACATACTTCTCTCATACAGAAAATGTCTCTAATGGCAACACATGACGATGCTACCGAATCGAACCCAGACAATGCGTCGTGCAACTTCAATCGTTACACGTTTCCCATGTGTACCTACAGGGCAACAACAATTCCGTCTTTCCTGAGAGCAGCGCTTACCTCTGCTCTACTACGGAACTGTTACAAACTTCTGACTTCCTACATCCCAGAAGCCGTGCAGACAACATAAAACTCGATGCGACTCAACATAGAGTGTTAATACATAAACCACTACCAATCAATAATCAATATCAATAAGCAATGTACAAGCAATAATCACCTAAACCAAAACAATAAAAACCATCATCCTGCTACAAGAAAAACTGATGCAGCGCGGAATTTCAAATCCTCCCTTCATCACACACCAAATATCACACTAACACATTCACTCAATGCATTCATTGGTGGGGCCCATAACACCAACACTCACACTTCATTCATCCTTGATCTGCTCTTACAGGAGAGATGAGTGTACCAAACGCTGACATGAAAGGAATACCTTATCACCTAAAGGAAATTTATTTACATAACCATACACTAAATATCCTTATTCCAGCACATCTTAAACCTGAACCTCAAGATATTCCTTCCACTTGGTTGATAGATCAAATTAGTTGAGTTGGAGAAGTGATTTTAATCCTCTTTAATTTACATTCAAATCTTAATCTATTCCCTTTCAATAAATAACCCAACACATTTGCTTGTTAATCCATTATATTGTTTATCTAATTATTGCAAGTATTTAGTTCCATCTAGTAAATTTATTAATTATCACACAAATCACAGAACTTTATATTTACCTATTCCGGCTATCGTTCGTCCTCTAAGTCAGCAGCTTTAGTCGTCAGCACGCTACAGTCCGAAAGTTGAAGTCATGGACCAGAAACTTGCAAATATCGATCAATGCCCATAGAATGTTCGGAAATCTGTAGCTCATCAGGAAATTGGGCAGCAATTCAGTCCGTCAAAGATTCAGGGAAAACAGCTGTCCTGCAGTGTCACCGTCCTCTCCGTCAGCATAACGTCAGGAAAAAAAGAAAAGGTTCTGCGCAACTCACTACTCTACCATCATTTATAATAAAATTAACGTCAAAATGTAACATTTGCTTAGTTTGGGATCTTCTGATTGGTTGGTTAAGATCGTCCGTTTCGGTTTCCCAAAGTCTATGATGTCAGACTGTCAGGCATGATCCATCCGGTTATTAAAATTGTCCATTGTCAAAGCTCTTGGCAGAAGTCCAGTCGTGACCTTGTTCGGGTACATAGAGTGTAGGTCATCTTAAGGCCACTGGTACAGGAGCTTGGGACATGGGCACTCGGTCTGAAACCTCGTGGAATGGTAGCTGTCTCGTCGCGTGTGTCGGTCGGCCATTTTGTCTTAGGCCCATTCGGTCAACTTAAGCGAAACAAACACAAAAAGCAATTAAAACATGGAAATAACGAATAAAATGTTTAACCCTCACTAATTCCCCTATGTGTCTGTAATTATCTAGCATAACAGCGACATTTAAAGCGTTTATATTCACCCAATGATGTCATCTGGTGCAACTTACAATTACGTCACAAAAGCAACATATATCATGCAATATTCCATTTTTCTAGTATTAGTATGCGTACGTATATTAGTTTACAAATTATTTTAGCCATGCAAAATGCAAATCCCATGTGCAATTCATACATTAGTAAGGTTGATTAAGTATCACTCAAAACGCATTAATATTATTACAATTAATAGATTATTCTAATTAGTATGAACACGCAGAAATGGGAGGGGTATACAAAATGTTGTACTACCCGCTCCATCACAGGATTTTCCACTTAAAAGGAGAAAGATAAAAGAGAGAGAAATTAAATTGGAAGATAATGAGATTGTGGATCCTCAGGGTGAGGATATGTTTGACCCTCTTTTAATACAACATCCTCTTTCTCCGCAGTGGGCTCCGGTGGAGCACGTTGCAAAGTACGTGAGATTTTGGATAAGGAGGGAGATACCAAAAGAGGTCAGGACTAGAATGGGAAGTGAGTGTCCTAGACCTAGTCTGGAGAGCAAGGTTGCGTATACTCCAGAACTTGCGTCATATTTATAATATGACGCATCATGTCGCAACGAAGGACAGATACATCAGCATAACTGACGTATCTGTCGGCGCAAAACGTTGCGCATTGCTGGAGTTGTGTCGGAAGCCTGAAGCAACTCCAGCAATGTTCCTTTCACATGTGGCAAGCCCCATGTGAAAGGGCCTGCGTCACCCTTACGCCTGCCATGAGGCAGGCGTAAGGTTTTGACGCATTGGCGTCCTAGAAGTGACGCAGCGAAATCTCATAGATTTCACTGCGCCACTCCTAAGACCCTTTCTTACGGGGGTACGCCCACCCTGCATACATTATACCTGGCGCAGGTATAATGTAGCGCAGGGGTTAACGAAGTGACGCATCTACATAGATGCGTCACTTTGTAAATATGGCGCATCATGGTGCATGTTTTACGCCACTGGTGCGTCACAAAAAGTGACACACCGGTGGCGCAAAAGTGACGCAGAGGCTCATAAATGAGCCCCTTGATATGTGCGAGGAAGCACATTCTAATAATACTGGAGTTGATGTGGCAGAAATGCGACAATGGGTCCAAAGAGCCATATGTCTTTTGGGGAACGCAAATACGGCAATTTGCTTTGAGAGGAGAAAGTCAATTCTCTTTAAAATTGACCCAAAATTGGCAGACTTAGCGGATAAGGAACCTGGAGAGCGTAGTGAGGGCTTGTTCTTTGAAGACGAGTTCGTCAAGGATATGTCTCGTTATGTCAATACTTTTAGCTCTCTTGAGAAAGCACAAAAGGACATAAGGAGAGTTTTTGGAGTGGCCGGGCGGATGCGGGGTCGATTCCCCGGCCGTGGACAAGCTTTTACTAGAGGGAACTTAAGAAGAAGAGGAAGACCCAATGGTACTGGTTATGGATCCAATTTCTACGAATCAAGAGGGGGACAGGGAACTTTCTTCCCTCAGAGACAGCGAAGCAGGGCCAGAGGAATGCGTTCAGAGAGGCGGACAAGAGGTGCCTCAGGTAAGATGCTTACAAGGCCCTTTCTCTATCCAAATGAAGTTGGGCGGCAGACTAGCCCAGTTTGTTTCGAGATGGAAAGAGATTACAAAGGATCCATGGCTATTGGAAACGGTTTCAGGTTACAGAATAGATTTTTGCAGACGCCAGTACAGGTGAGAGCTCCGAATATTTTGAGATTCTCAGTGGAGATGGAGGATTTGGTGACGAAGGAGATAGAGGAATTAGAGAAAAAAGGAGCTATAGAAGAGGCAAGGATTGTAAAGGGAGGCTTTATAAGCAACATATTTCTGGTGGAAAAAAGGAGAAAGGTATGCGCCCAGTGATAAATTTGAGAGAATTGAACGATTGGGTAACGTACAATCATTTCAAGATGGAGGCGATTCATATGTTGAGGGATCTTTTAAGGAAAGGAGATTGGTTGACAAGATTGGTTTTGAAGGATGCCTATTTGACTATTCCAATGTGCAAGGAACAGAGGGGCATATTAACAAGCCAGGCGATAAAATTATCGCCGCTTTAGCGGCAGAAAACTGCCGCTAAAACGGTGATAATGGGCTTGATAATATGCTCTATGGAATTCCAATTGAAGCCCATGTTAGATGTCCTTCATGTTTAACATGGGCATCAATTGGAATTCCATAGAGCATATTATCAAGCCCATTATCGCCGTTTTAGCGGCAGTTTTCTGCCGCTAAAGCAGCGATAATTTTATCGCCTGGCTTGTTAATATGCCCCAGAGGGACTTCCTGCAATTCAGGTGGAAAGGAACGTTATGGAGGTTCAGGAGTCTCCCTTTTGGGTTGACATCGGCCCCTTGGTGCTTTACGAAGGTGATGGGTCTAGTGGCAGCTTGGTTGAGATCAAGGGGAATACGTTTAATAGTGTATCTGGACGACTTTTTGATCATGGCGGAGGAGAGGAATTTAGCAAAGGAACAGACGGAGTTTGCAGTGAAATTAATAGAGGATCTAGGATTTGTAGTGAACAAAGAGAAGTCTTGTGTGGAGCCTCGGCAGATGATTCAATTTTTAGGTTTTCAGATACAGACGTTGGATTGTGTGTTGAGGTTACCTATGATGAAGGTGAAGAAAATAAGGAAGGAGGTGAAAAGAGCAATGAATTCAAAATGGATTACATTGAGACAGTTAGCTCGGTTGCTGGGTCTATTGTCAGCATCGTTTCAAGTGATTTTTCCGGCCCCTCTACATTACAGGGCTTTGCAGAGATTGAAGGGTCTTCACTTGAGGAGAGGGGCAAAGTATTCTCAGAAAATGTTGTTGAATCAAGAGTCGAAGGAAGAATTGAATTGGTGGTTGATGAATCTAGAGGCATGGACCGGCAGGGCAATTTTCGGAGAGGTTCTGGAAGTAGAGATAGAGTCGGATGCAAGTCTTCACGGTTGGGGAGCACGATGTGGTCTGGTGTCAACAGGAGGAAAGTGGTCAAAGGAGGAGAAAGAGATGCATATAAATTGTCTGGAGCTTCTTGCAGGTTCATTTGCAATAAAAGTTTCATGAGGGATCAGGTGAAGTGTTGTGTGCTATTGAAGGTGGACAATTTGTCGGCTGTAAGGTACATGAACAAATTAGGAGGACCTCGGTCGAAGGGGTTAGCGGACTTGGCGAAGGAATTTTGGACATTTTGCTTAGAGAAGGAAATTGTGGTTCAAGCTCAATATATTCCGGGTCTGTGCAACGTAGAAGCGGATTGGTTTTCAAGATATTTCAGAGATGTGAGCAATTGGAAGCTACAGAGGGGGTTCTTTTTGAGTTTGGAGAAGAGATGGGGTCCATTTCAGGTGGATCTTTTTGCGGACAGACTGAGTTGTCAGATGAAGGAGTTTTACAGTTGGAGACCGGATCCGGAGGCAAACGGAATAGATGCTTTTCTCCAGGATTGGAGAGTAGGAAGAAATTATGTTTTTCCCCCATTCTCATTGATTCAGAGGACTCTGATGAAAATCAGGAGAGAGAAAGCAGAGATGGTAATTTTGACGCCTTTCTGGAGAGCTCAGGTGTGGTTTCCAGATATGATGGATTTGTTGATAGAGGATCCGGTGTTGTTACCAGATTTAAGTGAGATCATTCTGGATCCAGAGGGGAATGTTCACGATTTAGTTGTGAGGAGTCAGTTAAGGTTTGTGGCGTGGTTGATTTCAGGAGAATTTGGCAAGTGCATGGATTATCGAAGGAGGCTGAGGATCTTATCGCTGAATCATGGTCAAAGGGGACGACAAAAGTTTATAGATCAGCTTGGAGAAGATGGTCTGATTGGTGTGTCAAGAGGAATTTGGATTCCGTATCAGCTCGTGTAGTGGAGGTGGTTAATTATTTGTCGGGATGGTATAAGTTCGGATTGACCTACAATACTGTGAATATTAGCAGATCTGCGATTTTAGCAGGGCATATTTTGGTGGATGGTTTGCCAGTTGGGCAACATGTGTTGATTAAAAGGTTAGTTAAGAGCGTAAGGATGGTTTTACCTCCCAAGGCAAAGTATGGTGTTCTTTGGGATGTTTATTTGGTTTCGAAGGTGTTGGATAGTTGGGATAGTAATACGTCTTTGGATATTCATTTCTTATCTTGGAAGATGGCTATGCTTCTTTGTTTGGTTTCTGATATTAGAGCCTTGGAGGTATGCTTCTTTGTTTGGTTTCTGATATTAGAGCCTTGGAGGTGGATTCTAGGTTTTATCAGCCAGAGGGTGTGTGCTTTGAGTTAAGGAAAAGAACGAAGACCATGTCTAGGACAATATTTTATCCTCATTTGGAGGGAAATGATAACTTGTGTGTGGTACAGTGTTTGAGAGAATATGAAAGGAGGACTTTAGTTTTGAGGCAAGGAGGTTGTTTACAACTTTTAATTTCTTATAAGAAACCTTTTAAGCCTGTGTCGTCAGCTACATTGGCTAGGTGGGTGAGAGAGGTGATGTTGAGGGCAGGAGTAGATATTAGTATTTTTGGAGCTCTTTCTGTTAGAGGGGCTATGGCAACCAAGGCGTTTATGAGAGGTTTTAGTTTAGGTGGGATTAGGCTGCAGATTGGCGTAATGAATTTACGTTTAAGAAGTTCTATTTTAAGCCTGTGGAAAATGTGTTGGATAGAGGTTTAGATGAACTTTGAACATGCATAAAAATAAAATGCACAACATTACATCGGTGCCGGCAGCAGATGAGCTATTGATGATTATGGGGAAAGATAAGGGGACATCAGGGTAGGTATAGTGTCAATATAGTAAAAACTATTTTGAAATTGTATGAAAAAATTATTGCGAGAATAGACACCTAGTAGCATATACAAGTATCGGCACACCTTTTATCAGCACGCAATTAGCAGATGGCTATTAGATATAGTAGGATAAGGACGGGAGCTTAGTGAGGGGGTACCTCCTTCTGGAATCTCCAGATAGGCAGGGTAAGGTTATGGGTTTTCCATGGGAGGGGGAGGGGTTGGGTAGGGCACAGGTTAGGTTTGCATTGGGTAAAAAAAAAAAAAAATCCTCATTTTCGTTATCATTTTAGTTTATTTTCTGGAGAGTAGTTATTGTTGCAGAAATGTAGTGTTGAAGAGTGGGAGAAGCTATTGGGTTTGCTTTAGTATGAGGATGGTGATGTTGATGGAGGAAGGATCTTTTTGTCATGAATAATCTGGAGATTATCTCTTGGAATATTAATGGCCTACGCACTAGCCCAAGAAAGAATAAGATAATGCAATATCTTCGTGACTCTGATGCACAGGTAGTTATACTCCAGGAGACACATTCAATGGAATGTGAGCTGCTTTCAGTGGTCAAAAAGAACAGATGGATTGGCCATTGTGTATGGTCCTCGCAAACATCACATACTAGGGGCGTAGTAAATTTTTTAAAGAAATCCTTAAATGTGAGATTAGTTTCTAAGATGGTGGATCCAGGTGGTAGATGGGTTATTGTATCGGTAATCATAGCTGGATCTCCTTTTACTATAGTAGGATATTATGGTCCTAATTGCGATGACCCCTCAGTTCTGAAAACTATCTTCTCCCACTTGCTTTTGTTTCCAGAGCCAACTATCATAGCAGGAGACTTTAATATAGTTTTAGATCCTTTACTGGATAAGTCCCCGTCTAGTAGAGCTGTAGCTCTGTCTAAAACCAGGTCCTTTCTGCTTGATAATATGAAAGAGTTAGGTTATAGAGACATCTGGAGGGTAAAGTTTGTGCAACAAAGAGCAGTTTCATTTCGTAACTATAAATACCATCATCAGTCGAGAATTGATTACATCCTGATCAGTCAAAAATTGGTTAGCTCGACGCAATCTATCTTGTATCTTCCATTTCACCTTTCGGACCACGCGGCAGTCTATTTAGAATTGGGGGGCCTTCTTAAAAGCCCTACGAGAAGCTGGTCTTTTGATCATTCTTTGCTTTCATCGTCAGAGGTTATTAACTCCCTTCAAACTGAAGTCCAGAATTTTATGGATAATAATATTGCCTCAGCCTCCCCTGAGTGGGTTTGGGATGCTTTTAAAGCATTTTTAAGGGGCCTGATAACGAACAAGGCCATATATAAGAAAAAGATCAATAGAGAATTAGTAACTTCATTGGAAGCTGAGATGGTTAAAATACAAGCAGAAATAGGGCTATATCCGGATGTTCCTGCTAACACTCTACAGGAATGGCAGAGCAAGTTAGTTGTTTTGAAAGGGGAATTGGATTCTGTTTTGAATTCACGGGTTCTTGAGAGGTGGGAAGCGAGTAAACTGGCTCTCTTCCAATATGGAGAGAGGGCAGGGAAGCTATTAGCTTGGAAGGTAAAAACCGACCAGGTTAGAAATAATATAGATTCAGTCATTTCTGGGGGAGTAACATATTGTTCTGATGAAGATATTAGACGAGCATTTCGGGATTTCTTTAGCAACATATATCACGAAGATAAAGATATTGAGGAAGTACAAGTGGAGGATTGGTTGAAGGATATATCCCTTCCAGAATTGACTAGTATCTCCCTGGATCGTGAGATTTCACAGGATGAGGTTAGGCGTGCTATCTTAAAATGTAAAAAGGGTAAGGCAACTGTATTGTATTGTATTGTAGGCGGTTTTATATAGCGCGCAGTTACCCTCGGGCATCCCAACTGGTCCGGATGGCCTTCTATCTGAAATCTATATCGCCTTGGAGACAAAAATCCTCCCCTTTCTTACAGCTCTCTTCAATCAGATTCTTCGGGAGGGTCTGTCTCCTCCTACTTCATGGAATAAAGCCTCCATAACCCTTATATTGAAATCAGGAAAGCCAGCTACCAGCTGCGGCTCATATAGACCGATTTCCATCTTACATTCTGACTATAAAATATTTACGTCAGTTTTGTCAGATAGGTTGGGAGCAGTAGTTACGGGGGTCTTGCACCCAGATCAGAAGGGTTTTGTGAGGGGCTGACAACTATATGAGCTGACATATGATCTCATAGCAGCCATTGATATGGCAACGACAGAGTCTCTCCCATTGGCCGTACTTACATTAGATGCCACCAAGGCCTTCGATAGGGTGAACTGGGCATACCTGTCGAGGGTCTTGAGTAGGTTTAACATCGGGGAGAGATTACGGCGAGCAGTGAAACTCCTATATCAGAACCCTTCAGCCTCCTTGTTGGTAAACAGAGAGCTGTCCATGCCGTTCAATATATCCTGTGGTACGCGTCAAGGCTGCCCTCTTTCCCCCCTCCTATTCGATTTATATATTGAGCCCTTCGCCCAACGGCTGAGGGATGAGCGTAATATCAAATCTTTTACTTATGGGGGATGGGAGAAGAGGGTAGCTTTATACGCGGATGATATCCTTGTTTTCTCCTCAGAGCTAAGTACGGCATTCCCCTCTGTGATCGCTTTGGCACTTGATTTTGGGAAAGTATCAGGGTATGAAATTAATGCTTCCAAAACCGACATCATGGTTTGGAATGACCCCGTACCCGTGGCTGGGGCTCAGTTGAGCTCTAGTCTGCGGTATCTAGGGATAAATATTGTTAGAGATATAGATAAAATTGCATCCTTAAACTTTTCTAATGTTGCTAAGGAATGTTGAAGACTTATGCGATCTTGGTCTTCTCTCCCTCTATCTATTTTAGGCAGGGCAAATCTAATAAAAATGTCTTTCTTGCCAAAAATATCCTTTTTGTTTAACACCATTCCCCTTTTTTTTAACCTTCTCTGATAACTAAACTTCAGAGTCATATTAGTTCCTTTATATGGAATGACCATACCATGACCTGATTTTCAACTATATGCATGGGCATTTCAGCTTTCCCATGCCAGGATGCTGCTAAAAATGCCCATAAACTCTGCCATTGGATGTATGTTTGCAGCATTACTTAGTGGAGAGGGGGTGACCCAGCAGGGTTTTTTGTTTAAATTTGGAGACCCGAAATTTAAAAAAAAAAGTGAAATTGTAGGTGTTGCGAGACATGGCAAAAACTTGGGGTAAACTCAGGTGTTCTCTAAAGATTGGCTATTTTATAAATAGGTCACCATTGTGGAACTCGCCAGATTGGTTGATGGACAGCCTTGCAATACCATTGAGGGAGGCAGGTTTGGAGGTCTGGGGGGATTTATTTGTGGAAGGGTGTTTGCTTCCATGGGAGGCTCTGTTATCTAAAATAGGGCCGGGCCTCTCTAGGTTTAAGTTCCTCCAGATTGCAAGTTGGGCACACTCACAGATCTCTGCTAGGGGCAGTTGTATGCTAGGAGGAGATAGTAATCTAGTGACGCAGCTATTGGATAAACCACCAGCCCGAAAGGAGGTCTCAACATGGTATGAGCTATTATTAGAAGAGATGGATGGCGAATTCAAACTGCCAGAGCTGTTGTGGGCCTCTACCATTGCTGATCTGAATATCGAGAACTTGTGGTTTACATCTTTCAAGATCATGTGGGACATAGTAAAACCTGCTTGGCTGCGTAGGAACCATCTTTTTACCCTACATAAGGCCTACTATTCGCCACAGAGACTTTCAAAATTTTCTAAGGGCACTTTAGTGGCATGTCCCAAATGTGGGCTGATAGCTGCCTCAGATATACATATGTTCTTTGAGTGTCCCCTTCTGTCCTCGTATTGGAATGCGATTAGTATATCACTTTCATCCTCTCTGGGCTTTGAAGTCCTGATAACCTCTTCTCTTGTAATTTTTGGAGTCTCACCTGATGTTTGGGGTCCGGCGAAGAACCTTCTCTTCTACTGCATACTGTTGGCTCGAAGAGAAATTTGTAGGAAATGGAAGGACCCGACTCCACCCACCTCGTTGGACTGGCGCACCTCAATTTTACAAACATCTAAAGTTGATCTAACAAGAGTTGGTAATCCTGACAAAAGAAATTTTTGGCTTCAGTTGAATTGGGTGTGATTGGTATACTGGGCGATGGGTTTTTTTTTCCCCCCGTGGTCCAATGATTAAGCTGCTTGGGGAACTCCAGGTGCTGTATATCCATCAGGGCGCCCCCGAGAATAATAGCAATGGGTACTCGACTGCAGCAATATTACCCCCTACTTTCCCAATGGTTGTCTTAGGGAGGCGCAATTTTTCGCGCCCCTATTTGGTAACCAAGGGCGGAAAATGAGGACCAAAAAAAAAAGAAAAAAAGAATATTAGCCTCCGTGTCTTTGTTAAAATCATGATTTTCTACCCATTTATAAGTACCTGCTTCGTGATTTATGCCATTGAGTGTACGTGCGGACTTTGGTACATAGGGAGTACCACATGTCCTGCCAAAAAGAGAGTGATGGAGCATCTAAGGGCCATTACCAATAATGACCCCAAATACCCTGTTGCTCGTCACTTTTTCTCCAAACATGGTTCCAACATTAACGACATGAGTTACTGCATTTTGGAGCATATACCTAGGAATCCCAGAGGTGGGGACAGAACTCTTCACCTCAGACAACGGGAATCCAGGTATATTATTGATTTTCAAACAAAGAGCCCAGGTGGATTGAACATGGATGAGGAAATGTCAATCCACCTTAAACAATGAGGAACCATATAACTGTAATCACAGCAAGCTTACTTTTATGTCTTAACTGCTCCTTTACCCTTCCAGCATACCGTGTTTTTATGCTCACCCATGTACAGCCATTTCTAGCTGTTTTGTCATTTAACAGTCTCTCTTTCGATGTGTATGCTATGCTATGTAATACTTTTTTATTGTGTTAATCATATGAGCTTTGTTATTCGTTGCACTGACATGTTAATTTTTTGTATTATTTACAGGAGAGAAGGAAGGAGCCCTTCACTTTGACTCACCGGCACGGGCATCCTACCCTTTCACTCCATGATTTCACTCTTCACTTGCTCATCACCTCAATCTGTTCCACTGACGGTTACTTGATAGAGCATATGTGCACGCTCATTGGCTAAGATAAGTCCTATTGTTCTAGTCATCACGTACACATTTTATGTTTGTAGAACTATTGCAGTATTATGTTTCTGTCCTCGTTATTTAGCGCAAGCCATAACATTACCAGGTAGTTGCCTGGGCATTTGCCCGGAGATTGTCATTTACTTGACCCCTATTTTTAGCTCACGCATTTTTCGTGTTAGTAGTTGGGGGCACCATAGCCATGGCAACCACCGTTTTCGTTAAATACTACCCGTACAATTTCTTCGGTCCAGCAGTGCAGCCATAGGAATGCTCCGCACTTGTGTAGACATGCCACATTGCATCAATGATTAATTAATTTAACTTTGAATTACGGATCTATTTTAAGTATGCAATGTTTTCCTTTGTATCAATACTGTTTTTACCACTCTAAGATGGCCGCTGCCTGGGCTCTAACTCTTTCTAGTGTGATGACAGCGTAATTTCAATGCTTTATTAGGACTGTTGGGTAACACATTTTCACACGTGATCAAGGCTTGTCGCCGAAACGCGTAGTGTGAATTAAACTCTTGGATTATTTATCTCGTTGTTTCACCTGTTTATTACTGAGAGCGCACAAACTATTATTTCGTTTCATGTGGCCATTTATAAATATGGAAACTCTGCATTTACTGGTCGGTACAAAAATAAGCAAAATCACTTAAGGGACCTTAACGCTGCCGTAGCGTAAATGTTTGGACGTTACAGCAGCTTTTTTTATGGCCTTTTTTTTGCTCAAGGCACAGTATGCACCACCCACAAGTGCTAGGCCTGGGCCTGACACGACTCCCAGATCTCCCCCGCTCCCTGTCCCACCTTCTCTTCACCTGGACATCGACACCGGGGCTCAATCTATCGCGCTCTCTCTGAATCTGTAACTCAGCCAGCAGGAGCCTCAGCCGGGTGAAATTTCACAAGCTTGGGTACAGCAGTCGCCGCCAGGTCCACTGGGGAACCTCCAGATGCAGGTGCTGTAACAGGGCACCCTTGGGCATGAAGTTGTAGCGCTCCCCCCACAAAAGTCTGGCACAGCTCAGAGACCTCACCCTCCACAGCGTCCGGCCAGTGACACATCCTCCTGCCTGTGGTGCAGAGAGGCACGGCCCACCATTGGCAATATCCTGCATGCACCCCAGTGTAGTGGTGGCATGTGTTATGAAAAGCTGACCTTCCTACATCAGTGCGCAGGAGCACCTCTACCGATCACAGCTCCAAGGGGCGCCTGGTTGGATGAGGAATGTAGCTGTTGGGACAGAAAAGCAGAGGCTCCCATGGGGCATGATCCAGGCACCGCTGTGAGGCGATAGTTGTGTTACATTTCTTAACTGTCTATATATGCCGCCCGGCCCCCGGGATGTGGGCTGAATGGCTGTGTGCATTGCTAAACCGAAGAATACGATCGGAGATTGTAGGGGGTGCCGGTTGCCCCGAAGGTTATGTTGCTGAAAATGTTGCAATAAAAAACATGTTTTAAAAAAAAACAGCTCCAAGGGGCGCCAGGCGGTCTTCTCACACAGGTCAGCAACGTGTCTCCATGCGACCTGCAGGATTTCACCACCAGGTAATGGCGATCGCCAATGCCTCAATTTCTACCACACTGACCCAAAGGCTTTGTCCCGACGCGGCCCGCCTCCACCATCAGGCCGCAGCAACTTCACAGCACCTCTATCTCCGGGTCTCAGACAAAGGCCCAGCGAGGGCTACAGGCCTTGGGGACCGTCCACGCTTCAAGGCTTCGGCTGCCATGAAGTTGCCAGCCAAGCGCAATGAAAAGTGATGCATTGTCCACGATTATGCATTTCCTCTTCCCCTGGGACTCTGGCTGGTCATCCTGGCTGTTGGGGGACTTGGGGGGTTGCTTACCTGTACTGAACTTGGCCCTGGCTGCTCCATTCTGCATTCCAATATATATATATTTTTTTGTCAATGGTGGTGAACGTATAGGCTATTTTTTACTCTAGAGGCAGAAAAGTGATGTTGAGCTGACTACTGTGAGTTTTTTTTGTCTCTATTTGGCCTTTTGTCACTTTTCTCTCGCTAGCTGCAACATTTTAAATGCCTTGACACTAGTGTTAGCGGCAGTTTTCACCATGGCTAGCGGATACTATCGCCATGTAGTGACGATTGTAAATACATTGGTACCAAGGCGATAGTTTTCGGTGATACCTGGCGGTAAGAAAATTGTCGCTCGCACTAGTTAGTGACAGCTCTTGTAAATATACCCCATATTTACAATAACGTGGTGAAGCGTGTTGTCATTTTTAAAAATGATTGTTTATGTGCAGGAAGGGGGACGGTCCTGTACAGAAAAAAACAATAGGCAATTTGCTGTTTCTATGTGAAAAACGAGGAGAACTAAAGCATTTCTCCTCAGTCCGCTTTTTTTAAGACCAGGTTTTCCCTGATTTTAATTTTGCTGCTGCCTCCTATTTAAGTTGCTCTTGTAAACAGGGGGCAGTGTCAAAATCAATGGGTGTTGCGGTGGAACGCCCAACACAGCACCCATTGCCCGCCCCTTTCACGCTAAGTTTACCATGAAAGTTGGCATTATTTATAGTCAGCATTAAGCCACGAGGCATATTTACAAGAACTTAACGCCGCATTAGCGTCAATTTTTAGACATTATGGCAGCTTTTTGTTATTGCCTTATTTACAAGCTGTCGCTAACTGCAGTTAGCAGCACTTTTCCAGCCTAAACGTGAATTTTCAACATCGCTACTTCTGTTAGCGGGGCATTACGAAAATGAGATGCAAGGTAGGTGTTCCAGTGAAAAAACTGCTGCGAAGCACGCTTCGCAACATTTACAAGGAAATTCTAGTACGCCGATAACCCCCCAAAACTGCTGCTAACTCAAATTAGAGGCAGTTTTTTAAGACCTGAAAATAGCTGGTCTTAAAATTGGTGCAAACCCATGGGCCCGCATATAAGATGACTTGGTGCTTGACAGCGCTGTAAGGAATATTGCTACGCTGCCATGCGCCACTACGAAAGGTCAGGAATGGGCCCTATCAATAAGATAGGACTCATTTCTGGGCCCCATTCATGAAAAGTGTTGCATCACTGTGATAAACAGCTACTGGACACTTTTCATTGCGCCCTCCTTGCGACACCATGGCTGCACCATATTTTCTGTATAAGGCTCCATGTCACAATCAATGACATACGTCTGGAATCCTGACGCATCTGTCAGTGCTAAAGTCACGCATTGCTGCAGTTGTGTCGCAAGCATGACACAACACCACTAATAAATGGGGCAAGCCTATCCCTATGGCACAATGTCACCCTTACGTCTGCCATGAGCCAGGCGTAGGTTTTTGACACAGTGGCATCCAAGAATTATCGCAATGAAATCTGATAGATTTCACTGCCCCACGTTGCGTGGGAATGAACGCCCTGCATACATCATACCTGACGCAGGTATAATGTTGCACAAGGCTTTACAAGGTTACGCATATACCTAGATGCATCACTTTGCAAAACGGCGCAACGTGGTGCAAAATTCACTCTGCAAGTGTGTCAAGAAAATGACGTACCGGCGCTGTTAAACTATCGAAAGGGGCTCATGAATAAGCCCCCCTGTATTTTTCCCCTATATTGACGCGCAGTGACTGCCATGCGCCAATGCAGACACCCTTGCGCCATGGTGCAAGGGTGACTGTGTTGCGGAGTTGGTTGATGTTGTTCAGGAAGGGACACCTACCTGCACAAAACCTATCAATCCAGGGTATTTCCTCTTTCACTGTGTGCTGCAGAATGTTGCACACATAGAAATAGGGAAAAAAGAGCAAAATGAAAACATTTATACTTGTAGTGCCTCCCAATTGTCACCCTTGGGGTGGTATTAGATTCTGAGGCATTCTCAAGGTTTACAGTTTTTTGTAAACCTGCGAATGCTTCAGATTCCAATGATTTGGCGTGGGAACGCCCACAACAATACCCATTGAATCAGTGGCAGTATAGCGGAGGAGCATCGCCCCCTGCTTTCAAGCAGTGCGAGAAGAAGAAACATAAAAGCATAATATCTTTCAGTTATAACATTTTATGTTTGTGCTGCTTTGCGGGTGGGTGGGGCTGCTGTGCTCTCAGAGCAGGACAGGGCAGGAGTGGTTTCCCACTCCTAAGTACGCAATGACTGTTTGATCAGCCCTCTTGGGCCGCCAAACCCAATCATGTTTACCCGTTATCCATGTAGGCTGCATTACAGTCTGCATGGAGAACATGCTCTGGCCCCCATTCCCTGATTGAGCGTCAAATTAGGATGCTCAAATCCAATCAGAACGCTGCATTGCAGGACCTGGCAGCAAGCTAAATTATATATATATATTTTTTTATTTATAATGCACAACCTCCCGCAATCGAGCCGCCCCTGCAACTCCCTGAAAACCCCATGCACCCACCCTCGCCTCACCACCCGTGAGCCATGCTGGCCACCACTGCATGGAACGCCCCTTTCACACCGTTTAATGCATGAAAGGGCACATATTTCTAAGTCCATGAAAAGCCATGTAAAGTGGCTTTGCGTGGCCTTGTAAAGATGCTGTGGCACATTGTGCAGTCAGAACGTAAAACACATGACGTCACAGCATTGCAAGAGTGCTGCTAGGATAATCGAGGAACTCCCACAATTCATCCTTGGCAAGGTCAACGATGCCTTGTACTTCATGCCATTGCAGCTCGGAGCACCAAGGAGACCACCACCACTACGCCTGACATGCATCGCTTACCTGGACAACTGCTCCATTGCCTTTGGGTGGCGACTGGACCTGATCCCCTCTAAGTGCTGACCTAGGTAGACCAGAACTTCAGCAACAGGAAGCTGGAAACCAGGAACAGCCGAAAGCAAAAGACTCTCCAGAGCAGTGGAGAGGTGTGGCTCACTGGTTAGAGGCGGCAGACCCGCATGCAGAGAATCGGCCAGGGACCAGGGTTCAATTCCCGACGCGGCAGGGTCGTGGACCAGGGTCAAAACGGACTCGATAATTCTCGCCTCGGTACCTACTCTAACCAGGAACACACTCTGGGCATTAAGCTTGCCTCATCTCTACAACGGCCCCCCACAGACGCCGGGGATGCCTGGTTTCACCTTGGAGATACCCAGTTAGGGACCATCTCACAGGGAAAGCCAGGACGGGTTCCCCAGCGGTCTTCAGCGCCGGGACACTTCCGTTGGAGGTAGCTGCGCGCTTTACAAGCTTCCATAACATAACAACATAACATAAGTGCGGAAGAAGGGGAGACGCACAACCAGGAAACATTTAATTAGGATATCTGCCATGCTGCTCCTTCTGCCTCTCTTGTACAACCTGCTGCAGATTGGGGATGACTTGTAGTTGTGGCGGGGATGCCTGCTCCTCCTACGCCTCCCAGTACAACTGGCTCCATGAATGACAGCTTGTTTGCGCAGAGGAGGAGGAGGCCTCGCCATCATCCACAGGAACACCATCCACATCACGACCAACACCGACGACACCCTCGCACCCGCCGAGCACCTGCACTTCCAGGTCCACATCAACCCCAAGACCACCCTCAGAGGCACCCTCATCTACAGACCCCCGGGACCACGCACACAATTCAGCGAAGACATCGCCGACTTCATCAGCCCGCACGCCCTCCCCTCCGCTGACTACATCCTCCTCGGGGACCTCAACTTCCACCTGGAGAAGAACAACGACCGCAACACCACCACCCTGCTGGACAACCTCGCCAACCTCGGACTCAAGCAGCTGGTCACCACCCCCACCCACTACGCCGGACACACACTCGACCCCGTCTTCTCATCCAGCAAGGACATCGCCTACAGCCACGCCACCGGACTCCACTGGACAGACCACAGCTGCGTCCACTTCAGCTTCAGAAGGACCACGATCCACCACCACCAGCAACAGGTTGCACGCAGAAGCTGGAACAAGATCACAGCCGACCAGCTCGCGACCGCCCTGAGCAAGAACCCACCCACCAGCGCAACGAACCCCAGCCAAGCGGCCACCAACCTCACGAAGTGGATCGGCGACTGCGCAGACGACCTCGCCCCTCTGAAGACCCCGACTAGCAGACCCGGTAGCAAGAAAGCCCCAAGGTTCACCGACGAACTCAAGAGCTCCAAGAAGAACTGCCGAGCCCTCGAGAGAACCTGGCGCAGAGACCCAACACCGGACAACATGACTGCCCTCAAGCTTGCCACCCGAAAACACCACCAACTCATCCACGCCACCAAGAAAACCGCATTCAAGGAACGACTGGACAACAACGCACACAACAGCAAGGAACTCTTCAACATCTTCAAAGAGCTCTCCAACCCCAACGCCGGTTACAACGACATCACCCCTTCACAAGACCTCTGCAACTCCCTCCCCTCCTACTTCCACAACAAGATCGCGGACATACACAACAGCTTCAGCACTCAACCGACGCACGCCACGACCGAACCACCGCTCCCCACCACCACCCTCCGCGCCTGGACCCCGATCAGCACCGAAGACACCGTCCGCACGATGAACTCCATCCACTCCGGATCTCCTACCGACCCCTGCCCTCACCACGTCTTCAACAAGGCCGACGCTGTCATCGCACCCCACCTGCGGGACATCTTCAACACCTCCTTCGACACCGCTACCTTCCCGGAGAGCTGGAAGCACGCCGAACTCAGCGCTCTACTAAAGAAGCCATCAGCCGACCCCACCGACCTCAAGAACTACCGCCCCATCTCGCTGCTCCCGTTTCCTGCAAAAGTCATAGAGAAGACCGTCAACAAGCAGCTGGCCGCCTTCCTCGAGACAAACGGATCCCTCGACCTCTCGCAGTCTGGCTTCCGGGCCAACCACAGCACCGAGACCGCCCTGATCGCAGCCACAGATGACATCCAAGCTCTGCTTGACAACGGAGAAACAGCGGCCCTCATCCTCCTAGACCTCTCCGCGGCCTTCGACACTGTCTGCCACCGTACACTAGTGCAGCGACTCAGCAACGTCGGAATCCAGGAGAAGGCACTGGAGTGGATCATCTCCTTCCTCGCCGGAAGGACACAGAGTGTCCGCCTCCCCCGTTCAGATCTGAAGCCACCGAAGTCATCTGCGGCGTTCCTCAAGGCTCCTCGCTCAGTCCAACCCTCTTCAACGTGTACATGAGCCCCCTCGCAGACATTGCACGCCAGCACAACCTCAACATCATCTCCTACGCCGACGACACCCAGCTGATTCTCTCCCTCACCAACGACCCCGCCACCGCCAGAGCCAACCTCCATGAAGGGATGAAAGAGGTAGCCGAATGGATGAAGAACAGCCGCCTGAAACTGAACTCGGACAAGACGGAAGTCCTCATCCTGGGATCCTCACCCTCCGCCTGGAACGACTCCTGATGGCCCCCCGCCCTAGGCAGCGCACCCAAACCAACAGACCACGCACGCAACCTGGGCTTCATCCTGGACTCCACCCTCTCCATGACCAGACAAGTCAACGCCGTCTCCTCGTCGTGCTTCAACATCCTGCGCATGCTACGAAAGATCTTCCGGTGGATCCCCACCGAGACCAGGAAGACGGTCACCCAGGCCCTCGTCACCAGCCGTCTGGACTACGGCAACTCCCTCTACGCCGGAACCACCGCCAAACTCCAGAAAAGACTTCAGCGGATCCAGAACGGCTCAGCACGACTCATCCTGGACATCCCCCGTCGCAGACACATCTCCGGACACCTGAGAGACCTGCACTGGCTCCCGGTCACCAAGAGAATCACCTTCCGTCTCCTCACCCACGCACACAAAGCCCTACACAACCAAGGCCCAGGATACCTCAACAGCCGCCTCAACTTCTACGCTCCCAAACGCCAGCTTCGATCGACCGGCCACGCCCTCGCCACCGTCCCTCGCATCCGAAGAGCCACCACAGGGGGACGGTCCTTCTCCTTCCTCGCCGCCAGGACGTGGAACTCCCTCCCGACCCACCTCCGCCTGACCCAGGACCACCTCGCCTTCAGGAAGCAACTCAAGACCTGGCTGTTCGAGCAGTAGCGGACCCCCCTCCCCTATCGCCTTGAGACCCTCTGGGTGAGTAGTGCGCTATATAAATGCTTTCATTGATTGATTGATTGAGACCCTATACTCCCAGTTCGCAGCACCTGGCGACCAGTAGATTGCAGCCAGGTCCAGAACTGTTCAGCGGCGTCAATTATTTGCATGATTACAACTGAGATCACTCGCAGACTTTACGGGTAGAGGAGGGAGTATTTGATGCCCAACTCTCGGAGGCATTGCTTAAACACTAGAGACAAGCCCACTGCCTCTGCACCCCCGTGGCATAGTCAGAGAAGAAAATAACTGTGGCGTTATCCACTTTCACCTCCCCCAGCTTGCGTACCTCCCTCAGGCCAGCATCACGATCACTGTAGGAGGTGGAAGAGAAAGGGTCTAGGACCTGTCCCCGAAAGCGTGCAGCTCGCCGGCACTCGATGGGCCTGCTCCACAACAAGGAATTGGGAGAGTGCACCTGCTGGCAGTAGATTGTCTCAGTATTTGCCACTTAATGAGCCCCTTCTGCTCCCTCGGGCAGACCAAGCACTCTCACGTCGTTATGCTGGGAGCGTCCATCCGCATTCTCCACTGTTCTGTCCTGTATCTTCATATGTGCCATTAGGTGCTACACATCCAAAGCTGCACTCAGAGTAACTGGAGGGACTTTGGCCAGTTCTTGCTGAATGTCATGTACCTTCTAAGTTAGCTTGTGATGATCTATGCAGTCACGGGTGAAGTCGACTGTGATTTTGTCTATGGGGCCCTTAAAGGAAGTGCCAGGAGGTACCCGCTTAGAGTACAGAGTCTAGTTTGCAGTCCAGGCTGTCCATTGTCATCTGCCCTGGTGGCCAACGATCCCCAGCGGCTCAGTTCACCGACACAAAGGATCGGCAAAATGTCAATGAGGCCCCCATCTGCAGACGGGCCATCGTTGCGCCAGACTCACAGGCACTATATACGACATGCGGTACAGTGCAGTGTGGCCAGCCGGGCCCTCTCCTCCAGTCAGGTGTATTCTACCCAGGAATCTTCGTTCAGGCGGCACTGATGGAAATCCCCCGTACACCCAAGAGCTCACTACCAGGGGGCGACGAAAGGCAGCACCACCCGGTCACCTACCGTGATCTAACTGTGGTAACTAGATTCTGTGTTCCCAAGTGAGTGATGGCCAATCAAGAGGCGCACCCAAGGTCCTGAACCGACCCCCATGTTGGCACCTACTGCCACAAACGGCCGATATCAGCAACTAGAGCCAGTTAGTGGAGTCCCCCACCAGTCTTTTGCAGTGCCCTTGGTGATGTTGGTCAGCCGCAGTTCAGGGATTGCTCAGGGCACGATGTGCGCCACCATTGGCCCAACATTGGCAAACTCCTGCATGCATCCCGGTGTAGTGGTGGCTCGTGTTATGCAATGCAGACCTCCCTACTTCGGTGCGAAGGAGCGCCTCTACTGATCACAGCTCCAAGGGGCACCAGGTGGTCTTCTCACACAGGTCAGCAACATGTCTCCATGCGACCTGCCAAACTTCATCACCAGGTAAGGGCGATCGGCAACGCATTAATGCGTAGCACCACAGCCCACAGCCTTGGGCCCGACGCGGCCCATCTCCACCGTCAGCGACTCCCAGCACCGCCGCCTCTGACTCCGGGTCTCAGATGCAAGCCCAGCGAGACCTCCGGTCCCTGCACACTGTCCGCGCTTCCAGGCATCGGCTGCCATGATGTCGCAAGAATGGCGCTAGGAAAAGTGCTACACCACTTTCATAAATGTGGCCCAGATTCTGCATTTCCTGTTCCCCTGGGACTCTGGCTGGTCCTCCTGGCTGTTCAGGGGTTTGGGAGGGTTGGATTGTAGACCTGTGCTGAACTTGACCCTGGCTGCTCCATTCTGAATTCCATTGTTTTTCTTTTCTTTTTCCATTAGAGGCTATTTTGCCTCTTGAGACTGACGTTGGGCTGACTAAAATAAACTTTGTTTTGCAGCTAATTGGCCTTTCGTCACTTTTCTCTTGCTAGCATCAATTGTTTTATCACCTTGATCCTAGTGTTAGCTGCAGTTTTTGCCGCGGCTAGCTGGTAATATAACGATGTAGCGACGTATTATAAATATGTTGCTAACAAGGCAATGGTTTCAGCGATAGACCGCGTAAAAAAAATTGCAGCTAACTACCACAAAAACTGGTTAGCACCAATTCTTGTAAATATACCCCAAGTGGCTTAACGCTGCCTTGTAGATAAGGCAAAGCTCCTATCGCCATCACAACGTCACTGAAAGTGACGTTGTGGTGGCGATAGGGGCTTGTAAATATGCTTTCAAATCTGGTATTTATAGCCTTTATCTTTACATACTTCAAACAGTAAATATAAATTGAAAGTAATTTTAAATGGTTTCAAAGTTTCCGTTAATGAACAGACTCATGGCTAATGAGTACAGTAATAAACAAAGAAAAGTCATATTACAAATAAATACGAAGGGCTTTATTTACAAGAAAGGGCCGTAGCGTGGCACGGCAAGCCCTTAGGCTGCCCTGCGCCACTTTCAAAGCACAGGGATGCGTCATATCTACAACAATATGACTCATCCCTGTGCTTTACCCTGCGCTGACGCACAACTGGCTGCCATGCACCGACACAGGCACCCTTGTGCCATGGTGCAAGGGCGCCTGCATTGCGGGGAGACTGTCTTTGTGAAGGTAGGGACACCTTCCTGCACAAAAATAATCACGAGAGGTGATTTCCTCTTTCTATGTGTGCTGCAGAATGCACCACGTGTGAAAACATTTCTCCTCATTGAAATGAAAAAAGATTTCCTTGTTGCGCCTCCCTTTCCCCTGTCGCATTTCCAGGTTTACGATTTCTCATGAATCTGGAAATGCAGCAGAAGCCATGGGTGTTGAATGGGAACACCCACAGCAACACCCATGGCAAGCCCCTCTCACGCAAAGTCCTGTATATAAAGGGGCCGTATTTACATGGACACAAAAAGCCATGTGTAGGAGAGTAGGATCTGCTTCACATGGGTACCCCCACTTTTTGCTGGTGTTTCACTGTTTTTCGACCTTAGTCTGGCTGTGGCCCTGCTAATCAGGACCACAGCCTAGCTGCTTCCGCTCTAAAATGGTTTCCATGTACATTAGGTACATATCTAATTGAATTCTGGAGTGCCTTATAAACCCCTAGTGTTGGACCTGTCAGCCCTAGGGTGGTCCCCCCTTCTATTTTTGTATCGTGCCTCATTTTTTCCACCCTCATTTTTGTGTTGGACTAGGTCTCCGGGCGCCTTTTCATTGCCAATCAGTGTTAAGGTGCAGGTGCTCCCTTCTCCCAAGATGGCTGCCACAGACCCCTGCTACTGCAGGGTGGTCGTTTTTCATAGTAGCACCCTAGCTGCCAGGAGCTGGCTGGGACCCACAACAATGTTGCGACACCAGCCCGCCTTTTTGTCCCATAGGTAGAGTGGGGAAGCTCCTGGAAGAAGCTGGAACCTTCTAGAAGGGAGGTGGGGTTTTACTTTTGCCGCCTTGGCTAGAGGTCACCTGACCTAGGGCTACTTAAGAGTGGGAGGGAAACTTTTGTGGTGAGTTGGCCATTGGGGTGAAGCAGAGCTGGAAGAATCCACCAGGAGTGTAGGCGGTAGGGCCTAGCCAGGGACTTATGCCTCTGAGAGTGACAGGATTTAGGTACTGCCTCTTAAGTGAGTGAGGTGCCCTGTGAATCCCACTGATCTTGCCCAGTAGTAGGAGGACCCAGAGACTCTCTGCCAACCTGACTAGGAAGGACCTAGTCGCCCTCTCCATCCCTACCCCTGTAACAGAACCCCTTAAGGGCGCCAGATACATCTGCGCCAAAAGACTTCATCTGTCAACTGAGAACTGAAACCTACCTTTAAGAACTGAGACTGCATGACAAGAGCGAGCTGTAAGCTTTGAATGCCAGAGCTGAGACTGCGTGTCCAAGCTACCCTATTGAACAAAATTTTAAGCCGATTGCCAAGTCACCGGGGATCGACCAGGTACTAGCGCTGTGACCCCCGCGCTCCCTGCCCTGGTCTGGGATCCCCGGCAACGTGCTCCGCTGAGCACTTTACCCCAATCCTTAATTTGAGCCCCCCCCCTGCGACGACAAAGCCAGCGCGCTCACCGCCGCGGCCTGGAGGCCTGGAGGAGTGCCCTGCTGTGTCGCGAGGCCCAGGCGAAGTCCGGGGCCCCGTCGCTGCCGTCGCAGCCGTGTGAGGAGGTGCGCAAGGTCGGGACCGAGTTCCCCCATCGTCGTGAGGACGGACGCCTGCTGATGCCGAGACGGAGGTAAGCCCGGAGGCCGAGATCCCCCCTGGTGCGCCCCCTGCTGGTCTGGAAACCACACCGCACTTGGCCCGGGTTGTCCCCTCCGTGGGAGTCCCCGCCCCTGCCTGCGCGACGGAGAGACCCCGCCGAGGGATCCTGTCCGTGTCCCCCCTTCTGTAATACTGAGCGCGGTGCTCTGTGAACTGCACCGGAGCATAGGGACCCGCTCCTCAAGTCCGGTCACCCTCCCCGCTGGAAGCCACCCAAAGAACTGACTGACATTACCCTCGTGTGGCGCTTCACGCCACCGACCCTGCTTCCCCAGCCGGAGAGACCGGGACTGCGAGTAGCGCACTGTGTTATATGCTCTGCTCGAAAGTAAATTACTTGCCAAGGAATGCGAGTAGCGCACTGTGTTATATGCTCTGCTCGAAAGTAAATTACTTGCCAAGGAATGCGAGTAGCGCACTGTGTTATATGCTCTGCTCGAAAGTAATTACCTGCCCAGGAATGCGAGTAGCGCACTGTGTTATATGCTCTGCTCGAAAGTAATTACATGCCCAGGAACGCGAGTAGCGCACTGTGTTATATGCTCTGCTCGACCGTAGTTACATGCCTAGGAATGCGAGTAGCGCATTGTGTTATATGCTCTGCTCGAATTTAATGTTATGCAACTGATTACGAGTAACGCGTTGTGATAACTGTTCTACGCAAACGTTTCCACATGCAACTGATTGCACGTAGCGCTGTGTTTTATATGCCTTGCTTCACAGTACTAGGGGCCAGTGGTCACGAGGAGCGCCCAGTTCGACAGGCGCCATGTTGATGAACCCAATGTTCCCCCTTACCAGTATTACGCTGTGTTAGACGGCCTGTTCAGGGACAGACTTTACATAAGCGCGCACCGCGCTAGAATCTCCTGCATTTAACCAGCGGGCGTGGGTACATGAACGAGGTTAGGCACTGCATAGATATCACCCAGAGTGTCGCATGTACTAAACGATGGTATTATGATTCATGTATTACCTTGTTATTTCCTGAACTGCAACTGACCAGCTATACTTGGATAAACTTGAAGTATTTGCATAATTTAACCGGTGTGGCGTCCCTTATTGTGTGTGACTCTAGTCCATGAGAAGCGTGTGGTGTATGGTTGCTTAACACATAGCCCTCTGGTTGCCCGACCGGCTCGCGCCACGTTACCGCCCTTAGGGCCTGGTGACCCCAGGTTCCTACACCTAGTATATGGTACACTATGTACCTAGGGCATAGGTCCCTCAGAGGCCTACCAGGGGCTGCAGCATATATTATGCCACCCCTGGGAAGCACTCCAAAATGGCACCACAGATCTGCTACTGCAGCCTGGGTAAGGGTGTGCTCGCACCCCTTAAAATGGTATAGGCTACCTATATCCACACCTATATACAAACACATATAAACCTATAAGCCACTCCTATGGCAGGCCTTGACAATCCTGAAGGCAGAGTGCTTGGTTTTATGTGAGAGGGTGCCCAAGCATGAGCTGAGCCTCTCTGCAGCTTTCGGAAATACTTCCTTATGGCTGTTCTGTGATACAGCCATACATATACTCTTAAGTGCATTATAACCTTGCGGTAAATGCTAACCTTGGAATGGCTGCATCAAAACATGTCGTGTTTGGTGTCAAACGCTTTGGAATACTACCCCCGCCAGTTCTGGCGGCGAGGGTAGCATTCCAACCTTCTAGAGGGAAAGATATGTCCACACTGGTCTAACCCGGTAGGACTTTCTTGAGCCCTGGCATCACAAAATGGATGCCTCTGCCACAGACACGGGTCTGGCCTCCTGCTGCTGACCGAAACTCCGGCAGGGGAGCCCTGGACAATAGATTTCCTGTCAAAGGGAGGTGTAACCACCTCCCCAGACAGGCAGATGTGTATTGGGGCTGTGGGGGAGCACTCTCTGGTGCTTTGAAGTCCTGCACTGGGGGCACATTTGGTGTCCCTGTGCATAGTCCAGTTCAAACCGGTTGCAGGGGCTACCTGCCCTTGCTCTGGCGCGAAACTGGACAAAGGAAATGGGTGTAACCACCCCTCTTTCAAGGCCCACCCATAGGTGGGGCCTTAGAGTTAGTCCATCCCCTAAACTTACTATAATTATAGGAATCCAGTCCCTAGGACTTTAGATTACCCTGGACGAAACTCTGCTACAGATATCCTGGACCTTCGACGCTCTATCCTGACTAGAAGACTGAAGAAATCTCCCTTGGGGTCAAGGAGTGACTCCCCTGCTTGGCACGCACCAAAGAAGCAACTGACCGGTCTGCATCGCTGAAGCTCCCGCCGGACGCCGAAGTCTTTGCATCACCAGAGGAGGATTTCCAGACTTCCCCGAGGCTACCCTGAGTCCACAGCAAAGCTGAGGTCCGTGGCTATCGTGGGTGATGTAGAACCGTGACCCCTGGACACCGTGAACTATTGCAGCAACACTATCTTCCTGGTCCTCCTCGAAGTTGTGCTTTGGGCTCCTAGTAGCCCCAGCCTTGAGTACCTCCTGCACCGAAGATTGTTGGCCTCCACTCCACGAGTGACCCGTGGGCCAGCTTCAAGTGCGTCTGCTCGAGGCTCCTTCGCGATCACTAGCCCGTTGGCTAGCAGGTCCCCATGAAGGCAACTCCTTTTCTGCTTGGGCTTTCCTGGTTGCTCCAGATGTGCCCTGACTTACCAATGCTAGGTGAGTCCCTCAGACCTTGCTGGTCTGCACCGCAGTCCTTTCTCTAAATTCCAGTGACTTGCCATTGCCAAGGCTTCTTGGGTCCATTCTGGTTGCCGACACAGCAGCACTTGACAGACTTCATGGGACAGCTCGAATCCGGCTCGTGAACTTCGTCGACGCCACCTGGACCTCTTGGCTGAAGAGTCAAGACACCCATCAACTCACCTGAAGCACCCGACATCTGTGGGCATTGGTCCATCCTGCCCTTGGTCACTGGCTAGTGACCCAGACTCTGTCCCCTCTGCTTTCAGGTTCCTTCCATCCCAGATCCAGGCTTGGATCTCTTCGGACACTTCTCCTCTTCACGGCAGCAGCAGTTCTTTGCAGGCTCCCATTGAAATCGACGACGCGACCCAACACCAAAAGACACCTATGCACCCGGCTTCCCTGGGTGAGGTAACTCGAGTACTCCAGTGCTCTCGTGGGTGCTAGCCCTAGAACCTCTTAAGTCCAAAAGGGTTTGGTCCTGACTTGATTAGAAGTGTCCCTAATCTTTAAATTTCCAACCGCGACATTGGTCATAGAAGATAACGGGAACCCGCGGTTGTGTTTTCACACTGCATACAGTCCCCGTGGGTCCCTTGTGTCACTACCTTGGGTGGTTCCTTGGGGTCCCAGCAATTTGACAGGCTATAGGCCTAGTGTCTATTCCAGTCGTGGTTCTTATATCACTTTTTTGATATATGGTTTGGTACGCCCCTAGGACCCAAACGTGTATTTGTGCTATTACTGATAATTGCTGACTTGTAAACTAAGTACTTCGAACTCTAGTCTCATAAAGAGACTAGAGGGGTGTGTTTTATCTTAAATACATATATTTTGAATATATACCTAGTGTGGTTGTCTTTTGATTTGATCATTCAAGAGATGATAGACTGGTCAAACAAGCTGCTTTACATACCTTCAAGACTTAGCCTGAAGGCTGCTCTCCACAGCTACCACTAGGATTGCTTTCAATAAAGGTTGTCTTTAACCTATCACCATAAGGGGTTGTTTGGACTGATACAAGGTGCCCACTAGAACTAGTGGACAGTATATATCAGGCCACCTTCTCACACCATGCAGCATGGCTTTACCTGTCCTTGTAAATATGGGGCAGCAAGAGGCGCCACCGTTGCGTCACAAAAAAGTAAAGCACTGGCAGCACAAGGGGCTTGTAAATATGCCACATAGATTTTCTTTACAGTCCTATTTAGGATCACGACTCGGCTTTTGCTGACTTAAAATAACAACAAATGGCATGGGCATATTTACGAGAAAATGTTGGAGCACGGAGCAGCGTTAAATTTGGCAGCTCCATGCTCTGACATTTTCAAAACGCTGGGTTGCGCCATATTCACAAGAACAGGGAGCACCCCTGTGTTTTACTGAGCGCTGGTGCTAAATGTAGATGACTAGTGCCAACACAGGCACCCTTGCACCATACTGCAAGCGTGCCTGCATTACATGAAATGATTATTTGGCCCTTATTTACGGGAAAGTAACCAAGCCCAATGCCACAAGCCGTTTGGCTGAGCCGTGCTTTCAGAGCACAGAGATGCGTCATATTTACAACAATATGATGGATCCCTGTGCTGGCGCACAATTGGCTGCCATGTGCCAACGCAGGTACCCTTGCACCATGGTGCAAGGGTGCTTGCATTGTTGGGTTGACTGTTTTAGTGCAGGAAGAGACTCAAGACGTGTTTTCCTCTTTCCATATGTATGCAGTGCTCCTAGAAAGAGGTAAAAACAAGAAGAAATAAAAGCCTTTCTCCTCATTGAGCCTTCTTATGCCTCCCCGGGGAGGCATAGGATTCTGATGCATTCCCAGGTTTTCGAAACCTTGTAAATCTTGGCAAGCAGTAGAATCCATGGGTGTTGCGTGGGCAAAATGCTGCATGATAAGGGGATGTATTTACAAGAACACCAAAAGCCATGCAGGGTGGCTTTACACGTCCTTCTAAATATGGAGCACCAAATTGTGCTGCCGGTGTGTCACAAAAAGTGATGCACCGGCAGCGCAAGGGGCTTGTAAATATGCCCCTTATGTGCAGGAAGGTGTGCAAGGTATCCCTTCCAACAGATAAACAATCAATAATGGCGATTTGTTACTTCTGGTTGTATGATAGAGGCTCGACTGGATACACCCGCTGCCTCTACCACGCAGCCTAAACCCCAAATACATCTTACCCACGCATTCCTTTACCAGGCATGCCTTTACTACGTAATTTCATGGTAAAGGCATGAATGGTAAAGGGGTATGTGTGGCTAAGGTCGCGACCCCCCTCCCTCCTCCATTCCCGCCATGAGGTCCAAATACCCTTACCCTGTCCCAACCCCCACGCTATCCCGAACCCTTAAACACTACCTCAACCCTCTCCCACCCCCTTGCGCTGTCCCTACAACTACCTACTGCTTCTGCCCTTAGCCAAACCCTATTTAAAAAAACGATCTGACCCCCCAGCCCTAAAAACTACCTCGCCCTCCCCTAAACCCTAAAAACTACCCTGGCTACCTATTCCCATCCCCCTGTCCTGAGGCCTAAAACCCTGTCCCTTAACCCTGTCCCATAACCTGACCCAACACAGCCCTGACCCAGTCCTAAAATCTACCCTACCCTCCACATAGACCTAAAGACTACCCGACTACCCATTCCCCTCCCCCTGAGGCCTAATAGTCTAACTCCTAATTAAAAAACTACCAACCCTCCCCCAACACTGAAAACTACCCCTAATCCCCCAGCCCTAAAAACGACACCGATCCCACCAGCCCTGAAAACTAGCCTGAATCCTTTCCAGCCCTGAAAGCTACCTCCAACCCCCCAGCCCTGAAAGCTAGCCCAAACCCCCAGCCCAGAAAATTACCCCCTAATCCCTCAGCCCTGAAAACTACCCCTGACCCCCCAACCCAGTTCAGTTCATAAACTTTATTCGACAGTTTAAAAAACGTCATAAAAGTACACAGATAAAATCATACATGTGACATTACACAGGGAAAGTACATATCATCATGGGTTGTTTTCAGGGCATACAGAAGTCAGCAGTACAAAAAAAAAAAAAAAAAAAAAAAAATAGCTAAAAAACCATACTTTTTCTTGCAGCAACAGATTTCAGGATAAAAGTTGCTATAAAAAAACACAAATCCGGGCTAGCAAGTGAAAATAACAATTTCATGGCATTTGAAGTAGAAGACACAAAATATTTTTTAAATAACGGTTTCAAGTAAACAATACGTAGGGCTTTATAAAGGGGGCAGATTAACATAAAATGAAGGGTACTTTGCTTGGTTAGTTCATCACATGGACAGGCAGATGTTGTATAATTTTTCATTTTTGGAAAGGCCACAAGGTTGTGGACAATACCAAGTCTAAGTCTGGATAGGACGAATTGGTGAGATTGCCTGTAGATTATTTTGAGATAGATAGGCAAACCAGGACCCTCGTTTGCATTGGAGGAATAGAAAGCATGGGTTGAGTAGTTACTTGTGTCTGCTTTCCGTTTAACGAATTTTACCCTCATAAATTCCTGTTTCACCTCCTTTTTGGATAAAATGGTTACAATCTCGGGATCTTTGCGTACATCCAAATCAAAGAGTTCTCTAAAAGTAGTGGTCACATACTTTATCCATGGTATATTCTTGAAATTATCCAAAGACAGACAATCTTTGATAATGCTCTTTGTGAAACTTGTTTCGTCCTTCAACCAAATAGACCTCCATACCAGGAGGGGTCTCAATTCGATTAAATCGGCTATATGGTCCAACCTTAGTTCCTCGTGGACCAGGTAGTTAGATGCCGATGAGGGTAAACAAAGTAGCCGTTTCAAAAACAAATTTTCCAGAATTTGTAAGTCTTTGTTACACCCATACCCCCATACCCCTGAACCATAAAGTGCTATTGATGAACATCTGTGTCTATAAATATTTAGCATTGCTGGAATCCGTCGGCTGCCCAGTTTGTTGGCAAATCGGAAGACACCTAGTGTAGCCTTCCCCAACCTGGCTTTTATGTTAATGTGTTCAGGTGTCCATGAGCCCCGACTGTTAAAAGTAATGCCCAGATAACAAAAGTTATCTACAACCTCAATTCTGTTATCTTTAAAATAGAAAGACTTGGGGTGATTCACCTTTTTGCCACAGACCATAATGAATGTTTTAGAATTGTTAATTTTGAGTTTCTTGCCCTGGATAAAATCATAAAAACAGCTCATTAGCCGCTGTAGGCCGATTGGGGTTCTAGATAATAAAACGGTGTCGTCCGCATATAACAACACTGGAATTGGTTGGCCACCTGCTTGTGGTGCATCTGCTTGGACCTGTTTTAATTCTTGTTCCATAGAATTAATAAAAAGGGAGAAAAGCAAGGGGGCCAATACGCACCCCTGCCTAATGCCTGATTTTACCATAATCTTTCTCGTACACTCTCCTGCTGGTCCATATCGTATCTGAGTGGTAAGGTTGGAATATAACCTAGCTAAGAAGTGGATAATGGCTGAGGGAGCTCCCATATCGAGAAGGGTTGTCCACAACAGGGAATGGTTCACCAGGTCGAAGGCACTAGAGAGGTCCGCAAAGCAAAGAAATAAGGAGCCCGATTTGACCTTGGTATATTTACCTATTAAAAGGTTGAGGTTAATGCACTGGTCAATGGTCCCCAAACCCTTTCTAAAGCCATATTGGGATTGTGCCAGGATATTGTTATTGGTCGCCCACTCCTCCAGGCGTAGTAGTAGTACCCGGCTCATGATTTTAAGGGAGGAGTCTAAAAGGGAGATGGGACGGTAGTTTTTGGCCTCCCCTCTATCTCCCTTCTTATAAATCGGGATAATAACGGATTCACTCCAGGTTGCCGGGGTGGAGAGATCAGTAGCAGCATTAAAGACCTGGGTCAATAGGGGGCTCCAAAGGGCCAGATCATGTTTGTAAAGATCTATCGGGACCCCGTCAGGTCCCGGGGCTTTACCTCCTTTACTAGAATTAATTGCCGTGACTACTTCTCGGATGGTGATTCCCAAAGTCTGCGGGGTCAGCTGGGGATTCATACAGATTTTATCATAAGACTCCTCAGGGGGGTCAAATATTCCTGAAAAATATCGGACCCAGCTATCTTCGCTTACTAATGCGGTAAGTACTGGGAAATCTTCTTTCTGGAGGAATGGGGCATTAATCGTACTCCAAAACAATTTACAATCCCGAAGAGCTGCGGCACAATCCAGATTGTCCCAGGCTTGTTCCCGGAGTTCGTTTTTCCTGCGTTTAAGTTCAATGTTATAATTGGACCGCAAGGTTTTAATCACTTCCCTGTCTCTTGGAAGATTGGATAGTGCTTGCTTAAGGGTTTTTAGCGCTGTTGTACAGGCTTGGTCGAACCAGCCAACCTTATCCCGTCTAGAATTCATCTTATTGTTAGTAAAAATTCTATTAATAATAGTGCCTAGATCCTCAAAATCCGCTATAATACCCTTAGGGAGGGCATTGACTTCCAGACAGCGAAATATCTGCCTGGAACCACCTACCACAACTGCACTATGTAGTTTTTCTGATTTTTCTGTGCACCACTTTATCCGGGTTCCATTAGGCCTACTTGGGACAATATTGTCAACAACCCTGCCTGTAGGCGTAATTCTGGGACCCCAGATAAGAATAGACATAGTTAGGGCATTATGATCGCTCAGACAATAGTCCTTAATTATTGGCACTGTGCAGAATGGCATCAAAAGGGTTGAAATCAACAAATGGTCAATAACCGACTCAGTATCCCTCCCTTTGAACGTTGGAACAATGTTGCCCTTTTTATCAAGAGCTGGTTGGTGAATAACTAAATCAAATTTTAACAGAAGACCATTAAGGGAAGTCCCATATGGGGTGTGTTGAAAATGTGCTAAATACTCCCCCGAATCCCCATCAAACCCACAAACTGGGGTTTGAGAGTGCGGGCACGTTCTGATATTGAAGTCCCCTCCCCATATGATGTCATAAGATGTGTGGGATTTATTACAGATTTTATTTAGGAAGGCTTCCAGTTCGTCCACAACCAGAGTGCTGGTCGGGTCAAATGTGTTATTGTAATGATTGATCAGTAAAGTGTTCCTACCCTTTTTGGATTGTAATTCCAGGATTTGTGAATGTGAGCCAACAGTAGAATACGAACCTACAGTTATCGGGAGATCAACTGATATAAGAACAAGCAGACCCCCTTTAGCCCTCCCCATAGCAGATTCCTGGGCAACACAGTTATAAGAAACAAAACCATCAAAATGAATGTCTAAAGTGGACCATGTTTCCTGTAAACATAGAATATCAAACCCAAGGATAATTTCCCTCCACCCTAGAGCCGAAGCTCTCTGACGCCAGCCAGCTATATTCCAGCTCACCATGGAGTACCCTTGATCACTTGGGGTAGATATCTCTTCCAAGGGAGAAATCATTGTACATCCCCTATCAGCAATAGCCTCATCGAGTGGTGAAAGGTGGACTTCAGTTGGTTTATCGAGAGTTAAGGGGGTCAGATCGAGTAGATCAGAAGTTATTTTGCCAACCGTTACTGGTAAGGTATAATACTCCACAGTAGCCCCGCTATCGACAGGATTAGTCTCGATGGGTAGAGGGGGAACAGTGGTGGAAGCACTGGGTAGTCAGTCGACTCCCTCTAGCCCATCGAGACAACTATATCGATTATAATCCCAGAAGGTGTTCTGTGGGGGCTGAAATGGGGGCAATCTGGGGTATCTTGGGCGAAGAGGCCTTCCCCTACGTTCAACCCTAGTCCATTCATTGCTTTCATCATAATACATGGGGTTAATGGGTGGGGGGAAGAAAAAGGAGACAGGGAGAGTCTGGATAGTGGAATCTAATGACCTATTAACACCCGCACATACGTAAGACACAGTACGTGGGTCTCTAAAACTGACAGTGATACAGTCTCCCTTAATGGATTTAGGGGTTTTACCAATCCATGGTACCCTCCTCACCATGATGACTTCATTGTGCAGGTGTGCCGGTAAGGGTCGGTTCCAATTAAGCCATTTTATGACTTGGTTTTTAAGGGAGTTAAAGGTTTCGGTTTCACCCCTATCTAATGGAGGTGCTCCTGCCAGAATTACCATGAACCGGTTGGCCTCCGGTGGTAGGTCAGGCCGTCTAATTCTTGGAGTTATGAGGTCTTCAGGTGGGGGCCCTTGGGTATCGATAGACAAAAGTGCGGGTGGGATATGCGAACCTGGGGGGGGGGCTTGGATATTCTGAGAGGCAACTAGGCTAACAGAGCTAGGAACTTGGGGATCATGTTGGATGCTTGTGGACGTTGAAAAAGGAATTTGGGGCACAGTAGTAGGAGGGATAATTTGGGGGGCAGGCATGCTAGGAGGGGGACCAGAACTATTAGGCTTGGAGGAGTTAGCTAAAAGTATAGCGGTTGATTTCTCTATATTAGACATTCTAAAATCAAGCCTATCTAGTTTGGCCTCTAAAGGAAAAATAATCGATTTTAGTAGGGTTGCTATTTTATCCATGGAGATATCGTTACTAGGTAAACTCCCTCCACCTTCGGAATTCAACAATGCAGATACTCCATCTATTCTAGCTGTTTTAGATGCCCTCCCGTTATTTTTACCTTTATTGTAATACTGACTCTTCCGTTTCTTAATAGCCCCTTCTTTTCCCCCCTGAGTTGTAAGAAGGGTAGAATTTCCATCATTTACAGAGGTAAGGGAAACATTTGCACAATCGGAGACATGGCTAGAATCAGCAATGACGATGGAGGGATTAGATATAACAACAGAGTCTACACTTAGCTGGGGGGCAGAATCGGGAAGTAAAAGTTGGGCATCCACCACAGGCAAGCAGTCAGTAGGTCTTTCAGGAGTTTTGGCATTAGCAAAAGGGCCCATACTGGAACGTTTGAGAGACATTAGTTCCTTGGACAATCGTTTCTCCAGTGTGACAATTTCTTTGTCAATAATATTGTTAGCCCTAGTAAGAAACTTCTCCATACCTCCTGCGGCAGATTGTGATCCTCCAGCCAACAGGGATTTGCTCCTGGTTTCGCGTCCGACCATGATCCACAGGAAATCAGGCAGCAGGAGGATTCAGGGGGGTAGCCCGGTCCGGTCACTACCGGTCACGAACGGGCACAAACGGGCCCGCTCTTGGCCCGGTCTTCGCCCGCTTCTTCGTCCGCGCGCGTCCCGCGTACGCGTTCCAGGCGTGGTTGAAATAGAGGAGGAGAGAAGGGGGCGGGAAGAGGAACCAGGTGCGCGCGGTGGACGGCGCTAGCACTTCTGGACCTCGCAGTCCCGCTCCCACGGCAGATTGTAGTCCAGGCTCTCCCCCTGCCGAGGTGACCGAGCCGATGTGCTCCCAGGTCTCAAGATATGCTAATGAAGATGCTCCGCAGCAGTACTAGCCCCCAATGCGTCCACGAGTGAGCAGAGCAGCAATTCACACACAGCGCGAGCGGCACCCGCGCCAGCGGGGGCCGCGAGGAGTTATGAAGGTTGTCAAGCAGGTCGGAGGGAGAAGGGGGCGGGAAGAGGAACCAGGTGCGCGCGGTGGACGGCGCTAGCACTTCTGGACCTCGCAGTCCCGCTCCCACGGCAGATTGTAGTCCAGGCTCTCCCCCTGCCGAGGTGACCGAGCCGATGTGCTCCCAGGTCTCAAGATATGCTAATGAAGATGCTCCGCAGCAGTACTAGCCCCCAATGCGTCCACGAGTGAGCAGAGCAGCAATTCACACACAGCGCGAGCGGCTCCCGCGCCAGCGGGGGCCGCGAGGAGTTATGAAGGTTGTCAAGCAGGTCGGAGGGAGAAGGGGGCGGGAAGAGGAACCAGGTGCGCGCGGTGGACGGCGCTAGCACTTCTGGACCTCGCAGTCCCGCTCCCACGGCAGATTGTAGTCCAGGCTCTCCCCCTGCCGAGGTGACCGAGCCGATGTGCTCCCAGGTCTCAAGATATGCTAATGAAGATGCTCCGCAGCAGTACTAGCCCCCAATGCGTCCACGAGTGAGCAGAGCAGCAATTCACACACAGCGCGAGCGGCACCCCCCAACCCAGAAAAAGTTCCGACCCTTACCCCAGCCCACAAAACAACCCCGAATGCCCCCGACGCCCCAGCCCAGAACACTATCCTTACCAACCCCCAGCCCAGAAAACTATCCCAACCCACGCCCAGCACAGAAAACTACCTGACCCCCAGCCCATACAACTACCCCAAACCCTCAGCCTAGAAAACTACCCCGACCACCCAGCCCACAAAACTACCCCTGACCCACCCCAGCCCACAAAACTACAGCGACCCCCCAGCCGATAAAACTACCCGTAGCCCAGAAAACTACAGACCAGCCCCACTTAGCTCACTGCTAATCTTTTCCTGCGAAGTCTTCCTGCTTCCGTCCCCAGCAGCCAGCAGCTAGACCGAGCATTGCCTTAAGACCCCAGTGTTCCGACTGTTTCCCCTGGCCAGCACACATAAAAGTAGAAAATCACCATTATTTAATGATTGTTTATGCGCAGGAAGCGAGACCTTCCTGCACATAAAGAATAATTAATGGAATTTTACTCTTTGTATGTGTGTCGTACAATGCAGCACACATAGAAAAAGCAAAAAAACGAGAAGGAATAAAAGTATTTCTCCTCGTTACACCATTCTAACGCCTTCTATTGCAAGGTGGTAGTTTGTAACGCTGCCTCAGATTTACGCCTCCTTGCAAATCTGGGGCAGCGTCAAAAGCAATGGGTGAACACCCACAGCAAAACCCATTGCACGCCCCTTTCACACTAAGTGATGCGTGTAAAGGAGCCCTATTTACAAGGTAGAATAAGCCACAAAAAGTGGCTTAACATAGCTATGTAAATATGGAGAAGGGATCGCTACCAGAACATCGCTAAAAGTGACGTTCTGCTGGCGAAATCCGTTTGTAAATATGCCCCAAAGTGCACCAGCTCAAGGTGAGAGCAGAAATGCTCCATATTTTGGTAAATACGGAGCATTTCTGCCTTCCCCCTTTCAAGCACCTCCTGCCACGTTCCTGGCCTCCAGCAATTTTCGGGCATCAATTAAAATGCCAAGATAACCCTGGTGATTAATCGTCTTCCTGGAAAGAGGCTGGAGGTTTGTCTAGTGGAGGTTTTGACTCATCCTAAGGTAGCACAGAGGGTTAAAATGCCTGCTTCTAAGAACTTGTACAATACAGATAACAAAGTGCATATAATGTAAATAGGTCAGCAGGCTACTGCTTCTGTCCGAGAGCTCCTTTTGTACCTTGTCCTTTATAAGTCAAAATCCTAATATAGAACATTGAGCTATAAACTGCCATCAAAGAGCTGCATGCAAAGTGCAAGGAATATGTTAGATATATACGTTTTTTGCCCAGTCTTTCATCATCCTAATCTTGCAAAGAGGGTTTATTTGGGTAGAAAACAATTCTTACTATTAAAGAGAACCCCTAACAATGATGTTATGTTTTAAATTCAGAATTTGTGCTTTTCCAGAATAATGACTAAATTGCCTATTTATGCTGGTGGCGTTAGAATACCACCGGTAAGCAGCAACACTGCCCTTAAGCAGGAGAAGGAAAGAGACCGCTACCATATTATGGGACAGACAGAACACCTCCAGAGGATGCACTGCTACTGAAAGGCACCTCAGCCTGGACGGCCTCCACCAGCCATACTACAAGGCTGCCTGAAGACCATTGCCTCAGGCAAAAGGAGATGGGCCACTAGCCCTCCCTCTTGCTCCACAGACCACCCAGAGAGACGTCAACAGCACAAGCAACACTAACAAAACTACAGCCATGGAAAGTTAAAAGAGACACTGCCAAACAGGGGACAGTATCATGTCTGTAACACTTACTAGGGGCCTACAGGCAAAATAGATTGGCACAGCTGCAATGCTACTCAGCCAAGGGCAGACTGCAGCAGCCGGCCCCAAAAACCTCCAGGTACAGTCTGACTCCACAGAGGGAGAAGCCCAGCATGAAGCTGAACCCAAAGCATTGCCAGAGAGCACACAGACAGTGTTTGGTTACACGCCAATGTCGCTGTGCCATCGAAGCACCACAATACCAGACTGTCCCCACTCGTCCTGCAACACAGAAAAACATGCCATAAGCCTGGCAAAGCCCATTGCCCCCGAAATACAGAGAGAAGAGGCGGAACTGACCAAGAAAGAAAGAGATGTGATCCTACCCCACCCCCGCTCAACGAACAAGGGGAGGCATCAAAGGAAGACACCCGGATCATGAGCTGCAAGAACCCGAGTGTCAGCCGTTAAAGAGACTGAGAACCCCAGAGACACCCAGGTACGGTCTGACAAGCCAGAAAAAGAGACCGCTACTGCAGCAGGGCACCACCAGAGAGTGGGCTCCGGAGAAGAGGCAGACGAGTAGATGATCCTAGAAGCGAAAAGAAGGATAGCACTCCAACCCTGCGACAAACGGAAGGAGGCATCACAGGAGGACACCCAGTGCACAATTTGCAATCCACCAAGTGCCACCCACTGAAGAGACTGAGGGGCACATTTAGCATAGTTTTGCATCGCACTTGCAGCAAATTAGATTTATCAAGCCACGCAAGACCACCTTGCATGGCCCTGAGAGGCTTGATAAATCTGGAGTAATGCAAGATACAAGTCACTTCCTTGCATTACTCAGGGAAGCATTGTATGGGTGGAGCGTGGGTGTTCCCATGGACATTGTCGCATTCCCATATTTACCAGCACTGGTAAACCTGGGAATGCGTCACAATGCTACGCCTTCTCAGGGGCGGCACAATGAGAAGAAAAATCTTTATTTCTCCTCGTGGTTTCCTCTTTCAAGAGTGCTGCCGTCTGCAGTACACTTGGAAAGAGGAGAAAGCCTCTGATGATTGTTTTTTGTGCAGGAAGATCCTTCCTGCACAATAATAGTTGTGCCTGCCTGCAATGCAGGCACCATGCTGCATGGGTGTCTGCTTTGGCGCTAGGCAGCATATTGTATGCCACCGCAAGGAAAGGATAGGAATGAGCTGTATCATATTAAATGCGGCACATTACAGCCTTTTCACACAGTGCAGCAAGATTGCTTGCCCCTGAGTTTATAATCCTCAGAACCACCACCGTGACCATCTGTGCCTGCCAGACATGAACGCCAGGTAGGGGGGTGCACAAGGAAAGCAGAGTTGGACCAGAAGGTGGACAGAAGCACACAACGCCGTGCCCGAGGTCCAAACACTTAGAGCGCACCAACAATGGATGCACGCTAGCAAGATGTTAAGCTACCAGAAGGGTCCAGGCTTCTCTGAGCCTGTGTTTGTGTTGTGAACCACTCCAGATAAATTATGAATTGGAGCTGTGAGGTCCTGTCGCAGCTAACTTCACCAGTCCATTCATCCACTGAAGCCCGGCTAATTGACTCCAGAGAGTGATGGACTACGTGGCATCCAGTTTTGCTTTGCATTGTTTCCATGGTTGGACTTGCAGTGAGTGCAATACAAGGTGCGCCGGGTCTTGCTCTGCTTCTGCTTGTATCTGTAATCCCGCAGCTCTGCTTCCAGTCGGTGATTCGTCTGTATTGGGTGGCCTTCGGAATATGGTTCGAGTGTTGAACCGCTGTGAAGTATGTGAAGAAAAGGCATAAGACATAAAGCGCACACAACTGAAGGCTGAAGGCCAAACCTCCTTCCACAGGACTCAATACTATTTAATTCACAGACTTTTCAGAATTCACACATTTCCAATGTTAATTATTTATAACAAATCATTGTTGTTACTCATTGGTCTTAAACAGCTAACAACCATTGACAAAGGCAATCATACCTACAGGTTTTGGGTATATGTCAGGTGTGTTAAGTAGCTGGATACAATCACATCTCAGAGTGATACCAAAATACTGTTCGAGTGGCACTCTATGGGAATGACAGAAATGTATTTTGCATGTTCCCTTTTAGAGAGACCCCACTTTTTTCATCTCTTTTAAAGGCCTGTCTGCACATATTTCTATATGACTGATTTCATTCAGCAGCTGTGGGTGCTTCCCGAAGACTGGTTAGAGCATGTTCTTCCGAAGTTGATGCCGCATGCAGTGCAAGGCACTGGGCAAGCTCACACTTTAAAGGGCTGAAGCTTTTGCGCAGTACAATTTGCACATTACAGTAACCGTTAAACACATTATTTCAGTAGGTTATGGGGCAGTATTTAAAGTGTTTAACATTTCAAGACTATACTTTTCCTCTGCTTTATAAGCCTTGTTTCATTATTACTTCATTTGCTTTAAACTGCTCAATTTGCCAATGTTTTTTCAATTCTTTCTCAAGAGGAGCACCCACCCTGTGCCCCACGTTTGTCCATTTAGCTTGCTCACTTCGCTCGCTATAGAAAATTCATACCCTACTTCTATGCCCCTACCACTTTCAAATGTCACCAGCCCCCACTACAAGTCTGACCCATAAAAAAAAAAAAACTGAATACCACGTAGTCCATCTGTCTCTAGAGTCAATCAGCAGGGGACGCATGGACTGATGAAGTTGGCTGCGACAGGACCTTTCAGCTCTCATTCATAATTTATCCTGGGTGTTCGGACACAAACACAGGCTTAGAGCAATCCCGACCCTTCTGGCAGCTTGCCAGAAGGAATCATATCCATTGTCAGGTGCAATTCCGGTGTTTGGACTTCGGTCACAGCGTTTTGTGCTCCTATCCACCTTCTGGTCCAACTCTGCTTTCCTTGTGCTTCTCTTTGCCTTGGGTTTGTGTCTATCTGGCAGGTGCAGATGGTCACAGTGGTGGTTCTGAGGTTTATAAACTCTGGGGTAGATTTATCATTATTTCACGCCACAAGGCAGCTTGCTGCTCTGTGTGAAAGGACTGGAATGCGCCACATTTAACATGGTACAGCGCATTCCTGTCCATTCATTGCGCTAGCACACAATGTGCTCCCTAGTGCCAATGCAGGCATCATGATGCTCTGGTGCCTCTCATCTAGTCCATGTGACCCAGCTGGGCCACCTTGGGTGTAGGTTTATTGATTGCCAGTTAGTTAGGTACATTGTTTTCAAGCGTGCCAAGGTCTGTTTCCCAGTTGGAGTGCAGCTTGCTCATAGTGTTTGGGGTATTGATTACCAGGAAGCGGTATATGGTGGATATGCCCCCTTTGCTTAATTGGTCTAAAAATAATTACTGTGCCTTTCAAGGGATTGAATTGAAGGAGATGCACAAAAACAATCTCGTATTGGTGCAAACATGTGCCTCAGCTGAAGAAGTCGAAAAACTGCGACTTATGTAATTGGAGAGCTGTCAGTCCAAACTTACCTGCTTCCTGCCGCCTGCTGAGCTGAGCCCGCTAGTTCCCCGCTGCCGTTGCCCCTCTCCATCGCGGCGGAGTAGCGAGGGGACTACAGATCCCAGGAGCCTTTGAGGCAGGAGCCAATCACCGAGTTCACGCCAGGTGGCGTGTAAAAGTCAGCCCGCCCTGCTGGCGAGTGGGAGAGCTGTCAGTCCAAACTTACCTGCTTCCTGCCGCCCGCTGAGTTGAGCCCGCTAGTTCCCCGCTGCCGTTGCCCCTCTCCATCGCGGCGGAGTAGCGAGGGGACTACAGATCCCAGGAGCCTTTGAGGCAGGAGCCAATCCGTTCGCGCCAGGTGGCGTGTAAAAGTCAGCCCGCCCTGCTGGCGAGTGGGAGAGCTGTCAGTCCAAACTTACCTGCTTCCTGCCGCCCGCTGAGCTGAGCTCGCTAGTTCCCCGCTGCCGTTGCCCCTCTCCATCGCGGCAGAGTAGCGAGGGGACTACAGATCCCAGGAGCCTTTGAGGCAGGAGCCAATCACTGAGTTCGCGCCATGTGGCGTGTAAAAGTCAGCCCGCCCTGCTGGCGAGTGGGAGAGCTGTCAGTCCAAACTTACCTGCTTCCTGCCGCCCGCTGAGCTGAGCCTGCTAGTTCCCCGCTGCCGTTGCCCCTCTCCATCGCGGCGGAGTAGTGAGGGGACTACAGATCCCAGGAGCCTTTGAGGTAGGAGCCAATCACCGAGTTCGCGCCAGGTGGCGTGTAAAAGCCAGCCCGCCCTGCTGGCGAGTGGGAGAGCTGTCAGTCCAAACTTACCTGCTTCTTGCCACCCGCTGAGCTGAGCCCGCTAGTTCCCCGCTGCCGTTGCCCCTCTCCATCGCGGAGGAGTAGCGAGGGGACTACAGATCCCAGGAGCCTTTGAGGCAGGAGCCAATCACCAAGTTCGCGCCAGGTGGCGTGTAAAAGTCGGCCCGCCCTACTGCCTCGCGGGACGCGCGTGGACGGCACCGGGCGGAGCCCGGGCAGAGGGCGGGCCGTCTGTGGCCGTCTAGGGTCGACCGGGGTTGGGTCGGGCTACCCCCCTGACATCAAGACTATAAGGTACTGTGTGTGTTTGCTGGGAACTGTATAAGTCATGGGTAAAAGGAAAATTCGGGAGGGCGAGTCTGAGCTAACCAGCATATCACCTGTCCAGAGTAAGCTGAGGAAGACCAAAGCCAAGAAAAAACGCCTACAACCTGGTGGAAATTGTGTAATGGACCGTATTGACAATATAATTGATGAATGTGGGGAGCTGCTCAATACTTCGACTACATCTGTTGTATGTGGGAGAAGGGAGGCTGCAAGAGGTCCTGTTGTTGTTCCGGAGATGTTTCTCACTAAAAAAAAGTGGAGATGATCAGAGTGTAGGGGTAGCCGGTAATGAGTCTGTTTGTGGGGTTCCAGCCATTATATTGGATGAGGCGCTTGTCTCTCTCCCTCCAAATGTGATTCCTCATGCGGCTAACCAAATGGCCAATATTGTCTGCACCAATATGTTCTCTATTTTGGGAGAAATTGATACTGATATTTGTAATCCTACATTGCCTCTCATAACTCCCTCAGCCGTAACTCCGGAAACGCTTGTATTAGAGGGTAGCTGTGTTTCTAATTTTACTGATGGTAACTCTGCTCTAGAAGCAAGTGCCAGTGATGTGAAATCTCTATTGGTGGTGGTAAAAAATCTTTGTTCCTTGATAGAGTCCATGCAGAGCAAAATCGAAATCTTAACTGTTACCGTTAAGAGGCTTGAGGAAACCAATTTGGGCTCTGGTACCCATCCTCCTAACGAGGTTTCTAAGCTTGGAGGTGGTTTAAACAAAGCTCTACCAATGGTGGTAGCCAGGCATAGTGAGTCTCCTAATAGTAGTAGGAACAATTCTTCCCTAGTGCGAAACCTACCGAGCAATCAGTCTGGACTCCTACAATTGTCAAGGGCTGATCAATCTATTAATCGCACCACAACAAATGTAGGTCAAGCTAACAGAGCACCCGTAGCTAATTATCAGGCCAAGAAGCCTGATGGAGGTCCAACTTCTAATAATGTGAGAGCTGGAATTTACACTAGGGGTTGTACTCATCAAGGGGATTCAAAATCTGAACCAAATACTTACACGCCCCACCCACATAAAATATATATGGTGAATGTCCCTAGGCTGTCTTCCGGGTCTGATTATGAAACCAGTAAATCCTTGACCAACAAAGTAATACACTGGATTAGACACGTGAGGGGTTGTCGTTCGGTGATTAGAGCTGACATTGTTGGAGTAAGAAGGATTTCACAGGGTGGATGTGAGGTGGACTATATAGAGGTAGGCTTTACTGACTCTAGTATTGCAGAGAATCCGATTAATCTTGAGTTCAGAAGTTGTTCCCCAGACTGTTCTGCTATTCAAATGAGGTCTACTCCCTCTCGGTCATCTCGGGCAGACGCTCCCTATAGTCAGCTTATAGGAGACTCGTGCCTAGAACAAAATGACTGACTGTGCAACATAAGTGTCGTAGATAACCCCATAGTTTACCCTTTGGCAACTGGAAAAATCTTAAATATCGATCCAGAGCTAGGTACCGCTGTCAGTAATGACATTCACGGCTTTTCTAAGGAACAGGAGAAGACTCCCCAATCGAGAAGTATTTCGGAGGTTCAGCAGGAAGGTAGCGCAATTCATTCAGAGCATGGGTCGCTTTTATCTTGGAATATAGCAGGTCTAAAATTAAAGATTACCGAGCCTGATTGGGCATTGTTTATCAATTTATATGACATATGTTTATTCCAGGAGACTTGGCTCCTTGAGGCCCAGCATTTTCCTGGGTTCTTGAATTTTTATGTTTTTGCAGAAAAGGGAAAAAAGGACGCCCTTCAGGCGGTCTTACAGTTTGGATCAAGCAGGCCCTCTGCACTACTGTCAACGAGTTCTCTATCCCACATCCGGATATCCAGCTCCTTAATGTTAAGTTTAAGAATGGGAAATCATTAGATATTTATAATGTTTATGCTAGAAGCACTAGTGGCAAGAAGTCAGACACCATAGCTTGCCTTGAGGAACTTATGATTCTCTATTCTCAGCATTCCCATGTCATTATTGGCGGTGATTTTAATACTACCTTAGAACCCCTAGTCGGCGCTGACTGGAGTGTTTCGGATGAAGAAGACCAGCTATGGGGCATCCCAAAACTAGATCTTGATCCTGTCAAACGTTGGTCTGAAGTGGCAATTCAGTTCAATTCCCTTTGTTTGAACAAAGGGCTTCGAGCAACTAACGGCAGGTCTGAGCAAGACAAAGCAGGGTCCAATACTTTTAAGAGTGGCTCACGTGCCAGCAGAATAGATTACATCTTGCTATCCCTCGAACTGTGGGAAGACTTGAGTGGTATGGTGATCATTGATAGACTGGAGAGCGACCACAACCCTCTTTCTCTGTCACTCTTGTTTTGGCTGAATTCCACTGTCCACCATGACCTGTCTGTTCAGATTCATCAAGATGCAGTCATCGCGAATGATATGCGCCATGTTAGGTGGCCAAAAGTAGTTCAAAGTCAAGCAAACCTTAATTTTATTACAAGTAGCTTAAATTTTGCTATTCAGGAATTTGGGGCAGAGTATAATAAGAGTGCCCTAGAATTATCCTGTATGACTGGGATAAGGATCCATGAATCTCTCTTTCTCAAAGTTTTTTTGTGAGGCCATGTAAACATAACAAAAATAAGTTTGATTCTTCCCCACGTTGGTATACTGCAGAGTGCAGAGAAGCTCGATTGAACCTGGGTATCGCCCTCAAAAGTGGCGTAAGTTCCAGTGTCCGCTCTGCAAGATAAGCCTATAAGAAAGTAATATCTAAATCCAAACGAGCTTGGGATGATCAAAGATGGCAGGACCTCAGTGAAGCCGGTGCCCAACATGATTCTAGATGTTTTTGGGCAGTTCTCAAGTGGGGGAGTGGGGGAAACCCTGACAAACCCCAAAACTGGGTATCACAAGAAGCATGGGTTGAGTACTTTGAGTCCCTTTATGCTAATGGAGTGGGTCTGAGCACTATCCCTGAGTTTCAAATTGTGTATTATGAGGATGAAGCTTTTACCCTGGGTGATGTAGATAACGCCCTAAAACTTGTGGTTCCGGAAAGGGCGCCGGGTATGGATGGAGTTCCAGCTGATATCTTCTTGAGTAATAGTGAATCCTGGGGAAAGTATATATTACTGTTAGCTAACTTGATTGCTAGAGGCGCCCCGGTTCCCACCTCCTGGAAAGGCGCTGAAATTATTCCAGTGTTTAAGAAATGGAATAAGTCCCTCCCCGGTAACTATCGACCAATCAGTTTCATTGATACTACACAAAAAATTCTGGGTAGGATGATTTTTAATAAAGTGTTGGACTGGGCCTCTGAACATTCAATCCTTTCCCATTTGCAAGCAGGCTTTAGAGCCCGAATAAGCACCATCGATCAGGTGCTGCATTTTGCTATGCTGCACTGGAAGACCGTACTTCTAGGAGGGGGCAGCCTATATGCCGCCTTTATTGATTTAAGGGCAGCGTTCGATCTTGTCCCTCGGGCGTCTCTATGGGCTGTCCTTGACAAAATGGGTATGCCACCATTATTACTTTCTTTGATTATCAGACTTCACGTGGATAATTTTGCACAGATTAGGTGGGGGTGTGTAGGACAAGTGACCACTAAGTTTCCTATACAGAAGGGGGTTAGACAAGGCTGTGTCCTTGTGCCAACTTTATTTTCTATGTATATCAATGATGTGGCTAAACTATTAATTGATGCAAGTGTAGATGCCCCTACATTGGCAGGAGCTAAAATTCCTATTTTAATGTTTGCCGACGATTGTCTGATTATAGCTAAAACCCGAGCGGCCTTCAGAAATCTCTAGGTATTTTTGAGGACTTTTGTTTAGCTCGGGGATTAGAAATAAATGTTTTAAAATCAAAATTTTTGACTTTTAATCAGTCCAAATCGTTCAAGGGTAAAATATTTATGAATAATCTGCCACTCGATCAGGTCCAAGATTTTATCTATTTAGGTATTTGTATTCAACATGATTTGGGTTGGAAGAAACAGGTAGATCTGGCAACCTTCAAACATTCCCAACTCTCTGGTGCGCTGAGTAAAGAACATGCTAAATCTCTGACAAAACCAATCAACCCGGCAGTCCGAGTGTATGATGGAGAAGTGGTTGGTGCAGCGCTCTGTGGAGTTGAGATATGGGGATTCGAGAATCTATACAAAATGTCTACTTCAGAAAATAGATTTTTACGCAATCTTACTAGACTACCGCAGAGTACTCCTTTGTGCCCTTTGTTTTATGACCTAGGAATGAGACCAATAGCATTAATTGCCTCGTTTCGACCAGTTTTATACTGGCGACGATTATGGGTTACCCTGGAACTTGGGCTCTTTGCTCATGGTCTTTTGGATATAATCAAGATTGATATTTTCCATAAAGTCAAGTGGCTCCATAGGATACATGAGTCACTTGATGAATTGGGTCTAAATGATCTGTGGGAGGACCCAGTAAATGCCAGGTTTCCGACAAAACAAGTATTGAAGGCCTTATATTGGGAAAAGGTGGCTGCTCGAGTTTATAGAACTACAACCCCGCTCTCACTAACTGGTGTATTTTTGGATTTTAAGGACTCGATTTCCCTGGCTACTTTCTGGGATGATATTACCATTCCTCTGGATAGGAAGCTTTATTTCCAATTTAGAGTTGGTAGTCTTCCAGTCAGAGAATTCACATCTAGATGGTCCTCGAATAATATCCTTAATTGCCCGGGTTGCATGGCACCTTCTGAATCAATCGACCATGTTTTGTTTCAATGCCCATCATATGTAATTCCTCGACGGACCTGGATCATACCAATGTGTCATCAGTTGGGCACTAGGAATGCCAAGGTAGCACTTAGAATTTTGCGTTCTACTGAAATTCCATTTATTTATATATCTGTTGCTAAATTCCTTGGAAGGGCCTGGGTGATTAGGAGCAAAATGTTGGCCGGGCAGATTTCTTAATACCCTTGATTTATGAATTATGATGTATCACTATTTATTTTTTTAAATATGTTTTTAAACATGTCTTTTTTATTGTACTTAGATCTAAATTCTGTATGCTTTTATGACAATCGTCGAATAAAGCTAACTTGACTTGTAATTGGAATTCATTGCACAAGTTTGTGAATGATTTCAAGCATTCTCCCCACCAAATGCTGTTTAGTTTGGAAATCCCAGTGAGGTTCCTGGCCCTGAATTCAGGGGACATCTTTGCTGATGGAAGCAATTATCCCTGCCACAGGTGGGTCTCAAGCGTGGGTTGTTTATACCAAAGAATGTGCAATAGCACTTTCCGTCTCGCCAGGAGGTGGTTTAGGGTCTTGGGCTGGTATAGGAGGTGTGAGGGTTAGTGTCAAGAAATATTCCAGTTCCCGCAGGTAGGCCGGATTATCTCTGTCCCCAAAGATCCAATCGTCTATGATTGTGAGGTGGACGTCGCAGTACTAGATTTGGATATCCATCATGCCCAATCCGCCTTCATAGATGGCTTGGGTACATTTGATCCAAGATGCCCTTGTTTGTTTGTACAATCATAAGTATTTCCGCCTGATGGCTTTCAGTTTGTCAAAGAAGGATCGTGCTATAATCTGTGGAAAAGTCATATAAGAATATGGGAAGGGTGATCATTTAGAATGGCGCTATCTTACCCGTTATAGAAGAGGACGCATTGGGAAGCCGGGGAGTCAGGCATTGGGTGATGGACTGGTGCCTCGGAGTCACCTGTGGACCAATTTTTAGGGTCTCTGTGAACCGGCCCACAGAGATTAGGGCTAGATTTAAAGACTGACGTATGGAATACACTGTCACAAATGTGTTGGATATCCCTCCGCCATATTACAAATGTGTTATATCCTATGGCACTTGTAATATGGTGGATGGGATGAATATCTTACCCGCCACATTAAATCTGGCACTTACTGTCTTTCCCAGTCATGCCAGAATACTGCAATGTGACGCCAGAATCATGGGCTCTCCCCTGCCATGCTGTCAAACAGAGGCTGGGGGCCAGGTGTTGTTCTGGGCCTTAGGGCATTCTTACCCTGGCCCCTTACCTCGTGTGGCCAGCCCGGCCCAGAAAGCCTGGCCATCAATTTAAGGCTATGGTGGGTGACGGGAATGTGGGAGTATTCTGGGGCCTCGCAGGGGGGCCATTCTCACCTAAGCACACCTGGAGGAGGAGCAGCAGAAGCCGGGCTCTTTTCTTGACCAGGCCATACCCTGAGTAAGAGAAAAGGCCTCTCTGTGAGGTCACCTTTCCCTGAGAAAAAAACATAGACTGTAGCGTTATGGTCGCAAAGCTGCTGACGTTGAAACTGGGTATGTATATTTGAGTTCTGGCATCAGCTCAACATCAATTGATGCTGTGCAAATCACTTAATCTCCCTACCTAAAGTAAAAATGAATTTAATTTTGTGCATGCAGCTGGTGCTCGTGGTAAATGCTACATTGCCTTTGGGCCAAGGCCTAAATTGTGATCCCAATCCGACCCTGATTGTAGATAGGGCAAGAGTGGTATTCATAGAGTTGAGTAATTAAGGTACAATGTTGAGGTTCCATACTTGTTGAGGGTGCAATGCCATGTGAATTCCTAAGTACTTAAAGCTGCCTGTTTGTTCCTGGAGATGGGGCTGCCATGACATTTCATCTTCCAACTGGTCAAGTGGTGCCAGGAGTGAACTGTTCGAGTTTACAGTCAGGCCTGCCACGTCACAGGAAAGGCGCAGTATTTTGCATCATGTGGGATCCAGTTATTTTGGGAAATTTCAAGAAGAGAAGCACAGTGTCTGCAGGGAGATGTCATCCTCCAGCTGGTCTGCCCATCTGAAGCCATCCACCAAAGCATCTATCTTGATCCACTCGGCCAAGGGTTCGATCGCTAGTGCAAACAAAAGGAGGGACAGCGGGCAACACTGTCTGGTGACCCAGTCGATCAGGAAGTAGTCCGAAGGAGTTCTATTGATCCCGATTTGTGCCCAGAGTGACAAGTGTGGGATTTTAATATGTATCATGAAACAAGGGCCAAAGTTCATTTTAGGAAGGACTTGTAGTAGGAACCTACAATCTGTGGAATTAAAGGCCTTCTCAAAGAGGAGTAAGAGAAGTGTGGTGGCCACACAGTTTGGGTGAGATTTACTAAAATGTCACGCAGCGCAGTCCCCCACGAGGCTGCGCTGCATTGCGCGACAGGGACGGAGCAGGAGAGCGCCATATCTTCAAAGATATGTCTCTCTCCTCCCCTCTCTCTTGCGCCGGCGCTGATTACAGCTGCCCTGCGCCACACCTTAGTGCCGCAGCGCTAGTATGTGTGCATGAGTCTAGAATAGGTTTTGTACAGGAAGGGTACCCTTCCTGTACTAAAAACTATGCTAGACAAAAAGGAAAGTTTTTCCCAATTTGTATGTGTGCTGCAAAGTGCAGCACGCATGCAAAGTCGGAAAAGGAAGGAGAAATGAAAGCATTTTTCCTTCCTTGCACCTAGTTGAAATGGGCGCAGTTTTCTCACACTAAACCCAATCTACTGTTTTTAGTAAATTGGGTTTAGAGTGAGAAACCTGGGGTGGTTGCATGGGAATGCCCATGCCCCACCCTTGATACGCCCCCATGGAGCAAAGTAACGCAAACCAGTGCAATGTGCTTCTTCGCATTACTTCTACATTGTTTCCAGTGCTAAACAAAATTAGTGCTGGAAAGTAAATTCCCCCCAAAAAATTGCATCGTTTCGCGTCACTTTTGTGATGCAAACACGGCCAAAAGGCTTAGTAAATCGCCCCCTTGGTGTTTTCTCGCCAGGATTAGATGCAGTCTTCAGAGACAATGTTAAGTGCTGCGTCTGGGCATAAAACCATTCTGGTCTTGATGTACATACAATGTGATGACCGTGGCGCGCCTATTTGCAAGTATCTTCACAAGAAATGTAGGACCATATTTACGGAAATAGTGGCGCAGCGCAGCAAGTTACCAAGGTACGCTGCCCTGCACCACAGGACAGGGCAGGAATGTACCGTATTTATACAATGCAATGCATTCCTGTCCTTTCCCCCTCCTCTGGTGCAGTTTTTGCAGTCTAGCGCCACCGCAGGCACCCTTGCACCACGGTGCACAGATGTCTGTGTTGCAGGCAGGATTGTTTCTGTGCAGGAAGGGGAACCTTCCTCTATAAAACCAATCCGTATAGGTGTTTTCCTTTTTCTATGTGTGCGGCAGAATGCAACACACTTAGAAAGAAGAAAAAACGAGGAGAAATAAAGATATTTCTTCTTTTTACGCCTCACCCGGGGAGACGTAAGGGTTTGACGCAAACCCAGTTGTAAATGGTCTTATAAATCTGGGGATGCGTCAAAATCAATAGTGATGTGTGGGAACACCCACCGCATTGCCCATGGAACACCTCCCTAGCACTGAGTAAGGCAATGCAGCGTTTTGTGCTGCCTTGCCTTACTCTATATCGATGAGGTCATTCAAAGCCACGCAAAGTGGCTTTGTGTGACCTCATATTTGATCTGTTTATTAGTTTTGTACTTAATATATTATGCATGTTAGACTGCCCTATACACACAATATCCGCACAGGGCACGTGATGCAAAAACAGAATAGTTGTCTGTAGGAGGCTGGCTTTATATATTGTGCACACTAATTCAAGTGATGCACCCGGCACTAACCCAGGCAACACTTACGGTGATTTTAGTGGTCTTTGATAGCCCTAGAAAGCTCTCAGAGTGGTAGCTGTTGAGAGCAGCCTTCAGGTTTATCTTGAAGGAATATAAAGCAGCTTGATTTACCACATGTAATCAACAGTGTAGATTAGATGAAAAAGAACCACACAGTGTTTTAAAATAAGTCTATTTATCACACAACTGAATCACTCACTAACACACTGGTATATCTCCTACATGGAGATACCATTACACAAGAATGCTTCAAAATAATCAGGTAAGTAGCACAATTATTTACTGTTCTCTATGGGAAGCCAAAACCATATTCTAAGAAACTGGAATGCGAACTGTAAAGGAGAACGGGACCAGGATACTAAGAGGAGCTGGGGACACATGGAACCACCCAAGGTAAGTACCCAGTGGGAGAAGGTGGCCTGATAAATGCTGTCCACTAGTTCTAGTGGGCACCTTGTATCAGTTCAACAACCCCTTATGGTGATAGGTTAAAGACAACCTTTATTGAAAGCTATCCTAGAGGTAGCTATGGAGAGCAGCCTTCAGGCTAAGTCTTGAAGGAATGTAAAGCAGCTTGTTTTACCAGTCTATAATCTCTTGAATGATCAAATGAAAGGACAACTATACCAGGTATATATTTAAGATATATGTATTTAGGTTAACACACAACCCTCTAGTCTCTTTATGACACTGGAGTTCGAAGTACTTAAGTTACAAGTGAGCAATCATCAGTAATAGCACAAATACACGTTTGGACCCTAGTTGCGTACCAAACCATATACCAAAAAAGTGGTATAAGAACCACCACTGAACGAGAAACAAGGCCTAGAGCCTGTAGAATCGCTGGGACCCCAAGGAACCACCCAAGGTAGTGACACAGGGGACCCAAGGGGACTGTATGCAGTGTGAGAACACAACCGCAGGTTCCCGTTATCTTCTATGGGTAATGTCGCGGTTGGAAATTTAAAGATTAGGGACACTTAGAATCGAGTCAGGACCAAACTCTTTTGTACTTAAGAAGTTCTAGGGCTAGCACCCACGGGAGCACTGGAGTACTCGAGTTATCTCACCCAGGGAAGCCGGGTGCATAGGTGTATTTTGGTGTCGGTTCGCGTCGTCGATTGCAATGGAAGCCTGCAAAGAACTGCTGCTGCCATGAAGAGGAGAAGTGTCTGAAGAGATCCAAGCCTGGATCTAGGATGGAAGGAACCTGAAAGCAGAGGGGACAGAGTCTGGGTCACTAGCCAGTGACCGAGGGCAGGAAGGACCAATGCCCACAGATGTCGGGTGCTTCAGGTGAGTTGATGGATGTCTTGACTCTTCAGCCACGAGGTCCAGGAGGTGTCGACGAAGTCCATGAGCCGGATTCGAGCTGACCCACAAAGTCCGTCGAGTGCTGCGATGTCGGCGACCAAAATTCACCCACCAAGCCTTGGCAATGGCAAGAAACTGGAATTCAGAGAAAGGACTGCGGTGCAGACCAGCAAGGTCTGAGGGACTCACCCAGCAAGAATAAGTCAGGGCACATCTGGAGCAACCAGGAAAGCCCAAGTAGAAGAGGAGTGGCCTTCCTGGGGACCTGCTAGCCAACGGGCTAGTGATCGCGAAGGAGCCTCAAGCGGTCGCACTTGAAACTGGCCCACGGGTCACTCGTGGAGTGGAGGCCAGCAATCTTCAGTGCAGGAGGTGCTCAAGGCTGGGGTAACTCAGAGCCCAAAGCACAACTTCGAGAAAGCCCAGGAAGATGCTGTTGCTTCAAAAGATCACAGTGTCCAGGGGTCACGGTTCCACGTCACCCACAATAGCCATGGGCCTCAGCTTTGCTGTGGACTCAAGGTAGCCTGGGGGAAGTCTGGAAATCTACCTCTGGTGATGCAAAGACTTCGGCGTCCTGCGGGAGCTTCGGCGATGCAGACTGGTCAGTTGCTTCTTTGCTGTCTGCCAAACAGGGGAGTCACTCCTTGACCCCAAGGGAGATTTCTTCCGTCTTCTAGTCGAAATAGAAAGTCGAAGGTCCAGGATATATGATGCAGAGTTTCGTCCAGGGTAATCTAAAGTCCTAGGGACTGGATTCCTATACTTATACTAAGTTTAGGGGATGGACTAACTCAAAGGCCACACCTATGGGTGGGTTTGGAAAGAGGGGTGGTTACACCCATTTCCTTTTTCCAGTTTTGCGCCAGAGCAGGGGCAGGTAGCCCCTGTAACCGGTTTGAACTGGACTATTCACTGGGACACCAAATGTGCCCCCAGTGCAGGACTTCAAAGCACCAGAGTGTTCTCCCGCCCAGCCCCAGTACACATATGCCTGTCTGGGGAGGTGGTTACACCTCCCTTCGACAGGAAACTTATTGTCCAGGCCTCCCCTGATGGAGTTTCGGTCAGCAGCAGGAGAGGAGACCCGTGTCTATGGCAGAGGCATCCATTTTGTGATGCCAGGGCTCAGGAAAGTCCTACCGGGTTTGACCAGTGTGAGCATGTCTCTCCCTCTAGAAGTGTGGAATGCTACCCCCGCCACCAGAACTGGCACGGGGGGTAGTATTCCAAAGTGTTTGACATCAAACACAACAGGTTTTGATGCAGCCATTCCAAAGTTAGCATTTACAGCGAGGTTATAATTAAGCCTGGGCAAAGCACTACGCTACGCTCGCGTAGTTTGCGAAGTTTGCGCTACTTCGCACTACGCGAACTGCACGTAGCACAGTGCGAACACGCGTAGCGCAGTGTTGCGTTGTGCTGCGGTCATTTTTTGCTTGCTCGCGGTCCTCAACGTCAAGTTGGCGACCGCGAGCAAGCAAAATGACATCCCGGCGAGACTTTTTTCTTGTTCGCGATCAGCAACATCAAGTTGGCGATCGCAAGCATGGAAAATAAACCTCCCGGCGAGATTCCCATCGCGAGGAGGTCAGGTTTCTCATTGCGAGTGGTCGCGTATGCTCGCAACCGCTCGCGATGAGAAACTACCAGTTCGCGTTGAGAAAGCTGCCGCTCGAGTAAAAATCTACTCGAGCAGCAGAAAACTACAGCTCGCACTGTGCAAGATGCCATTTTCAATGATTGCACAGTGCCGGTTGCTTGTCCGCACTGTGCAATCATTGAAAACGACATCTGGCACAGTGCGAACAAGGTACTACGCAGTTCGCGAAGTGCTACGCGTAGCTCGCGTAGTGCGAACTGCACTTTGCGTAGCTTCGCGAAGTGCTACTTCGCGAACTACGCCCAGGCCTAGTTATAATGCACTTAAGAGAATATGGTATGGCTGTATCACAGAACAGCCATAAGGAAGGATTTCTGAAAGCTGCAGAGGGGCTCAGCTCATGCTTGGGCACCCTCTCACATAAAACCAAGCACTCTGCCTTCAGGATTGTCAAGGCCTGCCATAGGAGTGACTTATAGGTTTATATGTGTCTCTATATATATGTGGATATAGGTAGCCTATACCACTGTAAGGGGTGCAAGTACGCCCTTACCCAGGCTGCAGTAGCAGACCTGTGGTGTCATTTTGGAGTGCTTCCCAGGGGTGGCATAATACATGCTTCAGCCCCTGGTAGGCCTCTGAGGTACCTATGCCCTAGGTACATAGTATACCATATACTAGGGGCTTATAAGGCACTCCAGAATCCAATAAGATATTTACCTAATGTACATGCAACCCATTTTAGAGAGGAAGCAGCTAGACTGTGGTCCTGATTAGCAGGGCCACAGCCAGACTGAGGTCGAAAAACAGTGAAACACTAGCAAAAAGTGAAGCAGATCCTACTCTCCTACACAATCCCCCCCACCCCCCAAACACAGGGACATTAAACTAACCTTGACCAGTTGAGTCTTCATGTTCTAAGTGGAAATACCTAGAGAGTCCATCTGCATTGGCATGGTTACTCCCAGGTCTATGTTCCACTGTGAAGTCCATCCCCTATAGGGAAATGGACCACCTAAGCAGTTTGGGGTTTTCACCCTTCATTTGTTTTAGCCATAAGAAGGGCTTATGGTCTGTCTGAACAAGGAAGTGAGTACCAAACATACCAAACAAGTATGGCCTCAACTTCTTCACAGCCCAAACCACAGCAAAGGCCTCCCTCTCAATGGCTGACCAACGTTTCTCTCTAGGGGTCAGCCTTCTGCTTATGAAAGCTACTGGCTGATCCTGACCTTCATCATTCAATTGTGACAGTACAGCCCCTACCCCCAATTCAGATGCATCTGTTTGGACAATGAACCTCTTGGAGTAGTCAGGACTCTGCAGAATGGGAGCAGTGCACATGACCTGCTTCAGGTCATCAAATGCCTTTTGACAGCTAGCTGTCCACTGAACCTTTTTGGGCATCTTTTTATAAGTTAAGTCATTCAAGGATGTCACTATTGATCCATACCCTTTGACAAATCTCCTATAGTACCCAGTCAGGCCTAAGAAGGCTCTCACCTGAGTCTGGGTAGGTGGAGCAACCCATTCCATTATGGTCTGGATTTTGCTCTGTAAAGGTTGAACCTGGCCTCCACCTACAAGGTGGCCCAGGTACACAACCTGGCTCTGTCCTATCCGGCCCTTAGTAGCCTTGATAGATAGGCCTGCTTTTTGCAGGGCCTCCAAATCATTCCTCAGGTGGACCAGGTGATCCTCCCAGGTGGAGCTAAAGACAGCAATATCATCTAGATATGCTGCACTAAAGTCTTCCAGGCCTGTAAGGACTTGATTCACCAACCTTTGGAAAGTGGAAGGAGCATTCTTCAAACCAAAGGGCATTACCATAAATTGATAGTGCCCACTAGGGGTAGAAAATGCTGTCTTTGGCTTTGCATCATCAGCTAGTCTGATCTGCCAGTAGCCAGCTGTCAGGTCAAATGTGCTTAGAAACTTATCTGAGGCCAAAGTATCTATTAGCTCATCTGCCCTGGAGATGGGATGGGCATCAGTCCTAGTGACTGCATTGAGACCCCTGTAGTCTACACAAAACCTCATCTCTCTTTTCCCACCACTGGTGTGAGGTTTAGGTACCAAGACTACTGGGCTAGCCCAAGGGCTAACTGAGGGTTCAATCACACCCAGATCCAACATCTTTTGGACTTCTGTCCTTATAGAGTCCCTGACATGGTCAGGTTGCCTTTAGATCTTATTCTTCACAGGTAGACTGTCCCCAGTAACCACTTCATGAGTGCACCAGGTGGTCTGAATTGGAGTCAGAGAAAACATATGTCTAAACTGGCTGAGAAGGTTTCTGCAGTCAGTTTGCTGCTGGGCAGTGAGGCTGCCTGCCAAGGCTACACCATCAACTGACCCATCATCAGGGTTCTGAGAAAGCAGGTCAGGGAGTGGATCACTCGCTTCCTCCTGTCCTTCATCAGTAGCCATGAGCAAGCCCATGTCTGCCCTGTTAACATATGGTTTAAGTCTGTTGACATGAAGTACCCGATGGGGACTCCTAGGGGTTCCAAGGTCTACCAAGTAGGTAACCTCCCCTGATTGCTCAACAATTGTATGGGGCCACTCCAATTATCCTGGAGAGCTGCTGGGGCCACAGGCTCCAACACCCACACTTTCTGTCCTGGCTGGTAAACAGTCAGTACAGCCTTTTGGTCATGCCAGGCATTTTGCAGTTCCTGGCTAGCCTCAAGGTTTTTGTTTGCCTTTTTCATGTACTCAGCCATCCTGGAGCGGAGACCAAGTACATAGTCCACTAAGTCTTGCTTTGGGGGCTTGAGAGGTAACTCCCATCCTTCCTTCACCAAACACAATGGACCCCTGACAGGGTGTCCAAACAAAAGTTCAAATGGGCTGTAGCCAACCCCCTTTTGAGGCACCTCCCTGTATGCAAATAAAAGGCAGGGCATGAGCAGGTCCCATTTTGACCTAAGCTTCTCTGGGAGTCCTTTGATCATGCCCTTTAAGGTTTTTTTGAATCTCTCAACTAAACCATTGCATTGTGGGTGATAGGGTGTGGTTAACTTGTAGTTCACTCCACACTCCTTCCAAATAGCAGTCAAGTAACTAGACATGAAGGTAGCTCCCCTGTCAGATACTACCTCCTTAGGAAAGCCTACTCTTGAGAACACACTCAAGAGAGCTCTTGCCACTACAGGGGCTGTAGTGGTCCTTAGGGGAATTGCCTCTGGGTACCTGGTGGCATGATCCACCACCACCAGTATAAATCTGTCCCCAGATGCTTTTTGGGGATCCATGGAAGCAACAATGTCAATCCCTACCCTTTCAAAGGGCACCCCCACCACAGGTAGTGGTATCAGGGGGGCCTTTGTAGTGCCACCTGCCTTGCCACTGACTTGGCAGGTTACACAGGAGCGACAAAACTCCTTTGTGTCTTCAGACATGTGAGGCCAGTGAAAGTGAGGAACAATTCTGTCCCAAGTCTTGTTCTGGCCTAGGTGTCCTGCTAGGGGAATATCATGGGCTAGTGTCAATAGGAAACCCCTAAACTTCAGAGGTATAACCAACCTCCTGGATGCACCAGGCTTGGGGTCTCTACTCTCTGAGTATAGGAGTCCATCATCCCAATAAACTTTATGGGTGCCACTAGCATCCTCAGCAGCCTCATCAGCAGCTTGCTGTCTGAGGGTTTCAAGAGAGGGGCAGGTTTTCTGCTCCTGGCTCAGATCAGACCTGGAAGGGCCCCCTGTCCCCAAGAACTCAACCTGGTCAGGTTCAAGCTCCTCTGGGACAGTTCCTTCTTCAGGCTCAAGATCATCTCCATGAGGAGACTAATCAGCAGAGGGAAGGCTCTGCCTTAACCCTACTGCTCCTCCTCTTGTGAGGCACCTGGTCCATTTTTCCAGAATCCATGGCCTGTCCAGTTTTAGACAGTTTTGCCTGTGACCTGGTCACAGCAAAGACATGTGCAGGGATCCCTAACATTTCTGCATATGTCCTGAGCTCCACTTCAGCCCAAGCTGAAGTCTCTAGATCATTGCCAAGCAAGCACTGTACTGGTAGGTCTGCCCTTACCACAATCTTCTTAAGGCCAGTTACCCCTCCCCAGGAGAAGTTAACAACTACCAGAGAATGGTCTGTTCTGACAATGCTAGCATTGGTTACTTGGTACATTTCATCAAGTATAATCTGCCCAGGATCCACAAGATCTGTTGTCACCATTGTGACACTTGCTCCTGTGTCCCTGAATGCCCAAGCTTCTACTCCATTTATCAAAGGCTGCTGTCTGTATTTGCCCAGGTTACTGGGACTCACAAAGGGGGACATATCCATGCCCCCATCACTGACAAGCACAGCCTGAGTTGGAACTCTGACTAGGCCAGAGTCCATCTCAGAACCCAGGGTCAACCCTACTACACCCTTATTCTGTGTATTCCCACCACCAATTGTAACTGTACTAGGGGGTGCAGGTGCCTTAGGGGCATTGGTGGTGGCTGGAGTATTTTCTTTGGCCTTGGTGCAGTCACTAGTCCAGTGAGTTTTCTGTTTACAGATTTTGCACCAAGGTTTCTTTTGGCCTTTACCCTTAATTAACTGTCACTCCCCATTAGAAGAAGATTTTTGGGGCCCTTGAGAAGACTTCTGGTCTTGGCCCTTGTCTCCACCCATGGCAGAGTTCTTGGAATCTTGCTTATTAGGGTCACCACCTTGGTTCTGTAACTTCTGCCTCACCCTGGTTCTGACCCATTTGTCTGCCTTCTTTCCCAATTCTTGGGGAGAGGTCAGATCAGAGTCTACCAGCTACTGGTGCAACAGCTGATTTTGATAGTTATTAAGAATCTGCTCCCTCCTTATCAGATTGTACAATCCTTTGAAGTCACACACTTTACTGCCCAATAACCAACCATCCAGAGCCTTAGCAGCACAGTCAACAAAGTCAACCCGGTCTTGATTTTGTGCTTTTTGGGTGTCTCTGAACTTTAACATGTATTGTTCAGTGGTTAGGCCAAACCCATCTATTAGGGCACTTTTCAAGACCTAGTAATCATCAGTATCCTCTTCTCTTACAGTGAGGAGCTTGTCTCTACCTTTGTCTGCGAAGGAGAGCCATAAGATTGCTACCTTTGACCTTGAGGGACCTTTTGTACTTTACAGGCCCTCTCCAAGACAGTTATCCATTTGTGGATTTCATCCCCACTCTGGTAGGGAGGGACAATCTTACTTAGGTTTCTATGGGCATAAGACCTCTCCCTATCTCTAGGGAAATAGCTGCCACCAAGGGACTCTAGTCCGTCCTTTTTAATAGCTCTATAGAGCTCTAGGGATTCCCTATCTAAGGCCATCTGCTGCTTTCTGAGGTTGAACTTGTCTTGCTCATACTTCAGCAGTCTCTCTCTCCTCTCCTGGGAGGTTTCCCTCCCTCTGTGAGAAGAGACAGAGGTCCCTATAGAGGAGTTAGACTGGACAGATCCCCTTGACAGAGATCTATCCCTTCTACCCCTGTTTTCAGGTCTACCTGGAGGAATAAAGGAAGGAGCATTATTGTCATCCTCCTCATCCTCATCCAGGAGATCTGTGTTCACAAGAGTCTGGTCATTGTCACCAGTCTGGTCAGCATTAAAGGTAGGGTCAGGGGAATTGCTAACCCTAGGCCCACCCTCACCTACTGCCCCACCCCCACTGTCTATCCCTTCAGGCCCACTAGGCCCTGTGATATCACCCAGCTTAAGTATCTTTACGAGATGATGGGTGGATGGACTTTTGCCTGTCTTCAGCTTCCTAATGGATCATAAAGCCCTAAGCTGAGCAAAGGAGAGATCCTCATATTTATAGGGAAGGAGATCACTGGTTCCTGGTAGGGACCCACTGGTTTCTGGCTGGTTAGACATTACTAATGTGGTGTGGTGTATTGCACTACCTACACTAGTGTGGCCTGCTAAACTCTCTTCAGTTGTAGAAAGGGTGTGCTATCCCTTGACACACAACTCTAAGTTCAGTAGAACTTACTGTAGCTAAACTTGATATTATAGGTACCTCAGGTACCTTTAGTGGTTTTCAGTTGATCAATTCAATTGAGATTATCTGGTAAAACAATAGCAAGCTGGAATCCCACACGCTGCACTACAATGTGAGAAGGTGGCCTGCTATATGCTGTCCACTAGTTCTAGTGGGCACCTTGTATCAGTCCAAACAACCCCTTATGATGATAGGTTAAAGACAGCCTTTATTGAAAGCTATCCTAGTGGAAGCTATGGAGAGCAGCCTTCAGGCTAAGTCTTGAAGGAATGTAAAGCAGTTTGTTTTACCAGTCTATAATCTCTTGAATGATCAAATGAAAGGACAACCACACCAGGTATATATTTAAAATATATGTATTTAGGTTAACACACACCCCTCTAGTCTCTTTATGAGACTGGAGTTCGAAGTACTTAAGTTACAAGTGAACAATCATCAGTAATAGCACAAATACACGTTGGTGCCCTAGGGGCGTACCAAACCATATACCATTAAAGTGGTATAAGAACCACGACTGAACTAGACACAAGGCCTAGAGCCTGTAGAATCGCTGGGACCCCAAGGAACCACCCAAGGTAGTGACACAATGGACCCACGGGGACTGTATGCAGTGTGAGAACACAACCGCGGGTTCCTGTTATCTTCTATGAGTAATGTCGCGGTTGGAAATTTAAAGATTGGGGACACTTAGAATCGAGTCAGGCCCAAACCCTTTTGGACTTAAGAAGTTCTAGGGCTAGCACCCACGGGAGCACTGGAGTACTTGAGTTACCTCACCCAAGGGAAGCCGGGTGCATAGGTGTCTTTTGGTGTCGGGTTGCGTCGTCTATTGCAATGGAAGCCTGCAAAGAACTGCTGCTGCCGTGAAGAGGAGAAGTGTCCGAAGAGATCCAAGCCTGGATCTAGGATGGGAGGAACCTGAAAGCAGAGGGGACAGAATATGGGTCACTAGCCAGTGACCGAGGGCAGGATGGACCAATGGCCACAGACGTCGAGTGCTTCAGGTGAGTTGATGGGTGTCTTGACTCTTCAGCCACGAGGTCCAGGAGGCGTCGACAGATTTGAGCTGTACCACAAGGTCTGTCGAGTGCTGCGGTGTCGGCGACCAGAATGGACCAAACAAGCCTTAGCAACGGCAAGTCACTGGAATTCAGAGAAAGGACTGCGGTGCAGACCAGTAAGGTCTGAGGGACTCACCCAGCAAGCGAATGTCAGGGCATTTCAGGAGCAATCAGGAAAGCCCAAGTAGAAGAGGAGTGGCCTTCGTGGGGACCTGCTAGCCAACGGGCTAGTGATCGCGAAGGAGCCTCAAGCGGTCGCATTTGAAATTGGCCCACGGGTCACTCGTGGAGTGGAGGCCAGCAATCCTCGGTGCAGAAGGTGCTCAAAGATGGGGCTACTTGGATCCCAAAGCGCAATTTTGAGGAATCCCAGGAAGATGCTGTTGCTGCAAAAGATCACGCTGTCCAGGGGTCACGGTTCCACGTCACCCACGATAGCCACGGGCCTCAGCTTTGCTGTGGACTCAGGGTAGCCTCGGGGAAGTCTGGAAATCCACCTCTGGTGATGCAAAGACTTCGGCATCCGGTGGGAACTTCAGCGATCCAGACCGGTCAGTTGCTTCTTTGATGCGTGCCAAGCAGGGGAGTCACTCCTTAACCCCAAGGGAGATTTCTTCCGTCTTCTAGTCGAAATAGAAAGTGGAAGGTCCAGGATATATGATGCAGAGTTTCGTCCAGGGTAATCTAAAGTCCTAGGGACTGGATTCCTGTACTTATACTAAGTTTAGGGGATGGACTAACTCAAAGGCCCCACCTATGGGTGGGTTTGGAAAGAGGGGTGGTTACACCCATTTCCTTTGTCCAGTTTCGCGCCAGAGCAGGGGCAGGTAGCTCCTGCAACCGGTTTGAACTGGACTATGCACAGGGACACCAAATGTGCCCCCAGTGCAGGACTTCAAAGCGCCAGAGAGTGCTCCCGCCCAGCCCCAATTAACATCTGCCTGTCTGGGGAGGTGGTTACACCTCCCTTTAACAGGAAACTTATTGTCCAGGCCTCCCCTGCCGGAGTTTCGGTCAGCAGCAGGAGGCCAGACCCGTGTCTGTGGCAGAGGCATCCATTTTGTGATGCCAGGGCTCAGGAAAGTTCTACCGGGTTTAGCCAGTGTGAACATGTCTTTCCCTCTAGAAGGGTGGAATGCTACCCCCGCCGCCAGAACTGGTGGGGGGGGGGGTAATATTCCAAAGCGTTTGACACCAAACACAACATGTTTTGATGCAGCCATTCCAAAGTTAGCATTTACCGCGAGGTTATAATGCACTTAAGAGTATATGGTATGGCTATATCACAGAACAGCCATAAGGAAGTATTTCTGAAAGCTGCAGAGGGGCTCAGCACATGCTTGGGCACCCTCTCACACAATACCAAGCGCTCTGCCTTCAGGATTGTCAAGGCCTGCCATAGGAGTGACTTATAGGTTTATATGTGTCTCTATATATATGTGGATATAGGTAGCCAATATCACTGTAAGGGGTGCAAGCACGCCCTTACCCAGGCTGCAGTAGCAGACCTGTGGTGCCATTTTGGAGTGCTTCCCAGGGGTGGCATAATACATGCTTCAGCCCCTGGTAGGCCTCTGAGGTACCTATGCACTAGGTACATAGTATACCATATACTAGGGGCTTATAAGGCACTCCAGAATCCAATTAGATATGTACCTAATGTACATGCAAACCATTTTAGAGAGGAAGGAGCTAGGCTGTGGTCCTGATTAGCAGGGCCACAGCCAGACTAAGGTCGAAAAACAGTGAAACACCAGCAAAAAGTGCCCATGTGAAGCAGATCCTACTCTCCTACACCCAGGAACTCCACGGAGGCTGTGTGCAGAATGGAAACACAGCCGCTTGCCCAATGGAAGTCAAAGAGAAATCACAGTTGCAGTTTTAAAGAGGAAGGACCCTTGCCAGAGGACCCTGAAGAAACCCTTCGGAAGACAGAAGGTTGGAGAGCCACCACAACTGTGGATGCCACAGGAACCAGATTACATGTGCTGGAGCAGAGTTTTCTGTTTGAAAATTCTATGGCTTTTGAAGCTCTGGCATGTCTATTCGTTATATTAATTTATTAATTATTAACAATTAATTATTTGTCTTGTGTAAGTGTGTTTATATTAATCAATCTGTTTGTTTTTAATAAGAGAGAATTACACGTGGGTACGCATAAATGTGCTGTTTAACAATAACGTGCATGTTTTCATGTTTAAACGTTGCTATGTGCTGTTTATTTTTGAGCACAAAACGCTGTCCGAATTAATGCTTCTCTATGTTGCAAGAGCTAGATAAATACCTACACATAAGGGTATTAGTGGGGTTAACACTGTTTAATCACTATGCTGTAGTAACGTTGTTCTTGTTTCTTTAATTAAGATGGTCTATTGTGGCCTATGGAGGCCTAAACCAAAATGGCCGATTTGTAAGCCTGGCCTCGATTTGAAGTAGAAAAAACCGTGATGCGAGAGAGCCCTGCTGAATATGGTCCTGAAGTCAGCTGACCACAGTCCTTGCTTGCCTTGTTAAAAGATTTCCATGAGGACAGCAGCAGGCTGAATAAAAGAAGGATTCACTTGGATTAAGTGAACAAAAGAGTCATTGGAAGAAACTGGAAAGAAAGAATTTGAAAAGAATTGTTGAAGTTTCAATTCCAGTAGTGGAGTAGTAGAGACTAAGTCAAAGTAGTAAAATGGCTAACATAGAGGATAATCAAAATAGATGTGCCTTCTTTAAAAGGTGGTGTAGAATGTGCTGCTGCTGTACTGGATTATTAATGCTTCTATGGGGTGTTTTAGTTTTGTTAGTTACTTTTAAAGTTGAATTTGAGATGCATACAGAGAATGTGACAAATGTAGAGAAGAATTCACAAAAAGTAGTTCCGATTAGAAATAGTAATACTTACATACACAAAGATAGGTCAATTAATAATTTTTCTAGTAATGTTTTTTCAAAATTGTTATATGAATATGTGAAAACAATGGAAGTGAGGGATTGCTACGTCTGTATGCAATTACCTGCATCTGTTTCAGAGGGTGTTACTTATCACCATTTACCAGCTACATATGGTATTTCTTGTAGTATTTTAAGTAGTGTTTTTTATTTGTTAGGGAAAGTAGATTATAAAATGTCTAACAGAGATAGTATTTTTGGGCACTTGCCAATGAACAAAGAGCTGAATCCAGCTAAAGAAGCTAACACTTTTGGTGAGATATTTATTGAAGAAAGAGGATTAACATTAGATTACATTTTTAAGAATAATTTAACTTGTAGTTTGAAAGAAGAGGAGAAAGCTTTCCTGGATATGGTGGAGGAAAGGAGATTGAACATGCATGAGAAAGCAGGAAAATATAAAGTGAGTGAGACAATTTGGGACATTGAGATGGGAAAAGAGTTGAAAAATGGGGCTAGTCCAACTTTAGCTCTAGATGCACCGCAGAAGGGTAAACTTTGCATTACAAGAAGGAAATCCCAATATGATACATATTTTGTTGGGACAAGTGAGTGCCATGATACATACTTCATTGCAACAGGATGGGGTTTCAAAGGTGGAGAAGATACGATTTTTCCAGGAGTGTACTATGTTTGTGGGAACAAGGCTTATTACAAGTTGCCTGACCATTGGTATGGCACGTGTTATGTGGGCCTGGTTTTTCCAAAGATTTTTCATATAGATAAGATAAGAGATGTAGAACATATTAATTTACTAATGCGTTTTAAGAGAGAAACTTGGTCTGAAATTGTGGGTGATATTTTTGGGGTTTTGATTCCGGCAGTGGGAATTTCTTTAAATGCTTATGGAATTCGGAAACTGTCCACAGTGGTTGATCGCTTATCGACAAATACCGCTGGAGGGTTTCTTTTGGTGAATACGGAATTAAGTGCCGTACGTGCCATGTCTATGCAAAATCGACTTGCCCTTGATATTTTATTGGCCAAGGAGGGTGGAGTCTGTGGAATGCTGAAAGTTCAACATTGTTGTACTTACATTCCTGACGAAAGCAAAGACCTGAAGGTCTATATCAAAAATATTTCTGATTTGCATGAAGAGTTAGTACCACTTGAAACTGAGAGTTTATGGACTAAAATAGCTAATAAGATGATAGCTGTTAAGAATTTTATTGCAAAAATAGGTAGTACTATTATAGGTAGAATATTGTTTCCTTTAACTTGTATAATTGTTGCTCTATTAGTACTGAGATTAGTGTGTGTGTGTTGTAAAAACAGGGGAGGGAAAAAGAAATTGAATAAGGAAAAGAAAAAGAAAAACAAGAGGTTGAAAAGAGAACCACAGGAAATTGAATTAGAAGAATTGAGGGAGAGTGTTTACTTAGAGACAAAGAAGGATGATGAAAGAGTGACTGGTGTGACTGGTGTGTAATGTTATGTAAGGAGAAAAAGACATTTCCGATTTCTCCTAAAAAGGGACTAAATTTTCACAAATTTTTTTTTTTGGGTTTATTTGGTGATAAAATCACCAAAGGGGGGATTGCTGGAGTAGAGTTTTCTGTTTGAAAATTCTATGGCTTTTGAAGCTCTGGCATGTCTATTCGTTATATTAATTTATTAATTATTAACAATTAATTATTTGTCTTGTGTAAGTGTGTTTATATTAATCAATCTGTTTGTTTTTAATAAGAGAGAATTACACGTGGGTACGCATAAATGTGCTGTTTAACAATAACGTGCATGTTTTCATGTTTAAACGTTGCTATGTGCTGTTTATTTTTGAGCACAAAACGCTGTCCGAATTAATGCTTCTCTATGTTGCAAGAGCTAGATAAATACCTACACATAAGGGTATTAGTGGGGTTAACACTGTTTAATCACTATGCTGTAGTAACGTTGTTCTTGTTTCTTTAATTAAGATGGTCTATTGTGGCCTATGGAGGCCTAAACCAAAATGGCCGATTTGTAAGCCTGGCCTCGATTTGAAGTAGAAAAAACCGTGATGCGAGAGAGCCCTGCTGAATATGGTCCTGAAGTCAGCTGACCACAGTCCTTGCTTGCCTTGTTAAAAGATTTCCATGAGGACAGCAGCAGGCTGGGCAATCTCCAAGTGAAATGGAACGTCCTTGGCAGCCTTGGGAAACAAAGGAGCTTTAGAGAGAGACTTCGAACTATGGTCTCATTGCCGAGGAGAAGTAAAATTGACAAGATACATTTATGTTTTTTGGTTCCTGTTCCGTAGTCTTTATTTTGTGATTTTTTCCTGAGCGGAGATTTTTCAAATGTAGCGATGTTACATCCTTTCCTTCTCGCTCTGCTCAGCGGTCCAGCGGACATTACGACTTTATAATGTATCTTTCCTTTGTTCAACTTGGTATAAGAATTGTTAGCCTAGAGAGGGTTTTTGCCACTTGCCACTTGCCACTTGCCACTTGCCATTTGCCTTTGCCGCGTAACGAATCTGCGTTGCTGAGGATCGATGCTGAAAGGACTTCGTCTTGAGAGACTTTACCGAGAGACTTGTCCTGACCCGTTCTGACATTTAGCTAGAATAGGTAACTATGAGAGAAATGATATACTCTGATTGATTTTCTTTCGACTAATTTAGATAAAGCAATATAATTTTGAACATGGTGTTGGATAATATTTCTTGTCAATTATTGAGTTCTATATTTGTTTATTGCCGTATAGGTTGTATAGATTATGTTTATGGATAGTCACAATAACCAGGTCTTATCGACCTCGATATAGATGCAGGGTGTCTAGGAGTTTTCTTTCCACAGGTTTATTTGCTGGTAGAGTATTTGAGCGTATGTTAGTGAAATGGGCCCTAGCGTATGATGAATGTATGTGTGTGTAACTGTGAGATTACTCTATCTGTGGTAGTGGGAATATTATACACACCCTGATCTCTATCAATTTCCTGGTAGCAGAGTAGGATGGTTATTGATGATTGTCTTGATCTGATAAGATTGCTTGTACATTAGCTTATTGATTATTGATTATTGGTTGAGGTTGGTATATGTACTAATACTATATGTTGGAGTCGTAATGTTGAGTTATATGTAGTGCTTCTGGAACTTGGAAGCTGGTAACAGTTCCGTAGTAGGGCAGAGGGAAGTATATGCTGCTCTCGGGAAAGACGGAATTGTAAGGAATAACGTGTGACAATTGAAGTCACGCGTCACATTGTCTGGGTTCGGAATCAGTGACATTATTGTATGTTACGATTAGATATTTCTGGTATATAAGGAGTGTGTATGGTAGTAAAGGTTATCTGTGAAACTCTGGTCTTAAGTCCCAGGGATCCGTAAGGATTACCGTTAAAGCTTATCGCGGGAGGAGTAATAGGTATTCTCTGAGCTTGTTTGAGGAACTGGGCAGGGGAAAAGCTGCTTAGTTGATGTATGTTATAATTCTGTAGTAGGACAGATTGTTCGCTGTTCTCGGGAAGCAGGATTCTGCTGTGTGTATGTACTATATTTTTCTTGTATGGTTGTGCGTGAATGCATATACATTTAATTGATTGTAAGACTCTTTGGATAAGTCCTGGAGGAAACAGTTAAGGGATGTATGAAAGTTTGTTGATTCTTGTGAAATAGATTTCTTTTTACTATTCTGTGGTTAGCGAAGCAGACAATGGAGATGTTTTTATGTTGTAACTAATAGATTTTGTAGAAATTTTGACACGAAGTCTACTGAGAGATTTTGTAAAGAAGGGGTAGACGAGTGGCAGAAGACAGGAGACAAGCGACTGCAGCGACTGTTGACGTCAGAAAGACCGCGCTCTGATTGGATAGTGGATCAGAATAGGGTTCGCGTTAGGATTGGTGCGTTGGTGTGAGCCGCGCAAGGATTGGAAGAGCTATTTAGTGACGTAGATGCTCCAGGATTGGTGCGTTAGTGTGAGTCGCGCTGTTATTGGTTAAAAATTCGTATTGTATATTTATAATACGGGGAAGAGTAGAGAGTTTTTGGTAAGCGCTAAAATGTATTACCAAGAAGAGAAAAAGAAGAAAACATTCTTTGGAAAAATTAAAAAGTGGTTTAACAAGGATAAAGAGGTCAAGACAAGAGAGGGTGAGTTGTTACCTCCAACGAAAACACCTGCATCCTTCATGGCTGCGAAATATGGGTTTCATACCTGCATATGGTTGGAGAATTGGGTTAGGTATACTAAAGAAGATGGTGTTCTAGCATTTCCAGAACATGGTTCATTTAATCTGGCCGTGTTGAGAAATTTACGGGAAAAGATGTTATGTCTAGACCCGAAACCAAGACCTACACAGTTTGAGGCTTTAGTCGAATGGGAAGAGGAAGTTCATGAGAGAGAAAAACAGAGATCTGGAGGGTACTATAGGTACATGTTTGGGAGGAGACATGATCGTGAGACTCATCATGATCGAATGAAAAGGTGGCGAGATGTTAGTATGTCAGAGGGATTATATCCGATGAGAACAGTTGAAGGAGGAGCAGAAAGGGTTCCTGAGTCAGAAATGAGAAGATATGGAGAATATGAGGATGAGGTCTTGAATGACATGATTTACAAAAGACCACCTCCATATAGACCAGAACCAGATGAGAGTACACCAGTTGTTTCTCCGATAAGAGATACAGTTTGTATTATTGAGACAGAAAAAGTGACACCTGAATCAAGAGGTAGCAATTCTTTCAGGGAGAGAGAGAATCGAAGTAGTGATGAAAATGCAAGACAATTAGCCAGAACCACAACAGAACTGACTGAGAAGATTAGAGAGTTAACAAAGAATCTAGAAGCTGTTACGGTGCCTGTAACTATAGGTCCGGTTATTCCTGTGTTTGACAAACAGAGGACAGGTGAAAATGGACTGGTGGTTCCATATGTTGGGAATAATTTGACAAATTCAGTTGGTCCTTCAGGAGATTCAAGTAAAAGAACAGAAAGAAGTGACCTGAGACGATCCAGACATGACATATGTAGTGAAATACTGGATGCTAGTGAACCTAGTTGTTCAGGGATGCCAATTTTAGAACCGCAGAAGAGAGTGGTTCCAGTGAGAAAAACTGCTGAAATAACAGTTGAAGATTTGAATGATTGGATGAAGGTTCTTCAGAAAAAAGAAAAAGATTCACAAGTAGTTGATGTGGCTAGGTTACGTATAGAATTAGAAGAGCTTGTTACAGGAACAGTTCCAACAGAAATTCTGAAGAGTCATCATGATGGTGAGTTAATGTTTATGTGCAAGAACATTACCTGGAGAGCGAGAAATACACACGACAGGTTAAGAGTGATAGCGAATGAGCAGGGAGTTGACATTGATAAAGTGAAAGCTTTACAAAAAACCTACAGGATGGACTTTACAGAGAAAGATATTGAGAATTTGAATGCTACTGGTAGAACAGGACCGATTAAGGAAATGGTAGCATTATTGCGAAGATGGGGTGATGTAGAAAAGTGGAAGGATAGGTGGTATAAGAAAAGAGAGGAATCTGAAGATAGAACAACTTATTCAGCATTTCCAGTGAGAGAAAAAGAGAAACCGGTGGATAATTATCCTATGAGAGAAATACCTGGAGGAGGATATGTACATGTTCCATGGACCAGACAGGATATTTTATCATTTACGAATGATTTCCCTCGATTGAGAGAAAAGCCCGTCGAGTGGTATAGGCAGGTAGATAGGTTTGTGAAATTGTCAAAAGTGCTGTGGATTGACCTGAATAGTCTGTTTGATATAATTGTTCCAGCAGACTTGTGGACTGAGTGTAAAATAGTTGTGAGTTGGCCTACTGAGGAATATCCAAGAGACCCAAGAACAGGGGCACCAGATCCAGAGGTAATGAGAAAATATGATCAGGTGATGGTATACCTGAAGAGTAAAGTACCTCCAAAAGAGACAGACTGGGTTAAAATAGACCGAACACAACAGGAAGCAAAAGAATCAGTTCATGCTTTTTACGAAAGGCTGATATTGGCATTTAAACAATTCAGTGGAGATGAACACCTGGGTGACAAAGATTTGAGTCATTTTGTATACAGATTTGTATATGGCCTTAGACCTGAGATTAGTGAGAGAATTCGTGAGCACACAGTGGATTGGCAGAGTAAGAAAATAGATGAGATTCTGAGACATGCAAAATACTTCAGTGATGAAATTGAAGCAAAACAAAGAAAGCTGAAAGAGAAAGCAATGTGGGCACAAGTGAAAGTTGCGGAAAGACAGGAAGCACAGTTATTGGAGCAGGCAAATAATCCAGGAAACAATGCAGGGAATAGACCTAGATATGCTGGGAAAGGAAAGGGGAGTCTTGAGGAAGCGAAAAAAAAGTTTCCTTGTCACAACTGTGGCCAATTGGGGCATTGGAGATCGGAATGTCCTAATCCACCTTTAGTAAGTAATGAGAATAAACCTTTAAATCAACAGGTGCAGAAGGAAGGAAATAATCAACAGCAGCAACAACAGAAAGTTGTGAGACAGCAGAGTCAAGAGCCAAAACCGCCCTTGCCGCAGAATAGAGGGTTACAAAAGTATAATCAGGATTCAGGATTCTACAATGATGAACAGGTAAACAAACCAAGACGTTCTAACAAAGTACAACAGTACTTGTTAAAGAGTGAAGGGAGTGAGTCTGAGGGTGATTATTGACGGTGCCGAAGAGAGGAGGAAGAGTGCATACTTGGTGCAACTCTAGAAATAGACCAGGCAGGACCATTTATGGATGGGAAAATAAATGAGGAGAGTGTTACTTTTTTGGTAGACACAGGTGCGACAAGATCAATTGTCAGGTCAACAGATGTTAGAAATCTTCCTCTCTCGGATGAAGCAATCCAAGTAGTTGGTGTAGCAAATACACAAATCAGAACACGTCTTACTGAAGCAGTAAGAGTACAGATAGGGAAATTTTCAGACATGCACAGATTTATCGTCTGTGACACGAATCCAGTGAATCTGTTAGGTAGGGACTTGTTGTGCAAGATGAACTGCACAATTTTCTGTACACCGGATGGAATAGCTTTTGAGACACCAGATGAGGATGTTTTGTACCGAGTGACTCTAGAGAATAGAGAAAGTGAGTTAATTGGTGCATTTGCAGTGTTTGATCCGGAGGATTTGCCTCGAGAACTGAGAGACACAGTGAAAAGGACAGTTTGGGATTTTACCGGAGAGGATGTGGGATTGATGAATAATGTAGATCCAGTGAAAATTGCGGTGAAAGAGGGAATTACATATCCTAACATTCCTCAGTACAAAATGACACCAGAAATAATTGAAGGGATAACTCCTATAATTGAGAAACGATTCAGCAGGGAGTCCTGAGAGAACTACTGAGTAGTCCGTGTAATTCACCGATAATGGGACTAAAAAAGCCTAATGGGAAATTTAGGATTGTGCAGGATTTGAGAAAAGTTAATCAAATTGTGGTGGCATGTTGTCCTATCGTGCCAAATCCATCAGTGATCCTGTATCAAATTCCACATGATGCTGAGTGGTATACAGTGATTGATTTGTGTCATGCGTTCTTTTCAATTCCATTGCATCATGACAGCCAGCCGATTTTTGCATTTAGGTTTGGCCAGCGTATTTTAGCATGGTGTCGTATCCCACAGGGGTATACGGAGAGTCCTTCGATATTCAATCAGTTATTGAAAAAATCGTTGGAAAGTTTGATCATGCCCGAGAGTTCAGTGCTAGTACAGTATATTGATGACCTACTTGTGGCATCAAAGACACGTGAAGCTTGTGAAGTAGATACCATAGCTTTACTGAATCATCTGGCAGATGGAGGGTTAAAGGTATCTCCAGCCAAATTGCAATTTTGCAAAAAAGAGGTGCATTATCTTGGACATAATATTGAAAAAGGTCTGAGAAAAGTGACTGATGAAAGAATCAGAATCATCAGAGAAATGAAAGCCCCAAAAACCCAGAGAGAAGTGCGAATGTTCCTGGGTATGGTGGGTTATTGTCGTCAGTGGATAGTTAACTTTTCGCTGATAGCAAAGCCACTGATTAAGCTGACAAAGAGTGAGATGACAGACCCATTGAAACTAGATGGAGAACAAATGGCAGCATTTGAAGAGCTCAAAAGTAAAATGTGCGAAGCTCCAGCTTTGGGTATGCCTGATTATGAAAAGGAGTTTGAGTTGTACTGCAGTGAGAGAAATGGATGTGCACTTTCAGTATTAATTCAGAAGCATGGATTACTGAGAAGGCCTATTGCGTACTTCTCATCGACACTTGACCCTGTAGCTGTGGGTTTACCAGGTTGTCTGAAATCTGTGGCTGCAACATGCAGAAGTCTGGAACAGAGTGAGGGAATCATAATGGGATATCCTGTAAGGGTATTCGTACCTCACAATGTGGCAATTCTTTTGACAAGAAGCAGAACCCAGTACATGTCACATAGTCGGTTGACTAAATATGAAAAAGTGATTTTGGGAGCATCATATGTGACTCTTGAGAGATGTGTGAATGTGAATCCAGCAACACTCTTGCCGGATATTGAAAACGTGGGTGTGAAGATGGAAGATGATCATGATTGTTTGGACGTGCTTGAGTACTGTACAAAACCAAGACCAGACATAAGGGATCTTCCCTTGCATGAGAGTGATCATGTGTTGTTTGTGGATGGATCATGCCTGAGAAATGATAATGGTGTGCTATGTGCAGCATATGCGGTGTGCAAAGTTTCAGAGGTCATGGAAGCATCACCATTGAAAGGAGTGAAATCTGCGCAAGTTGCTGAATTGGTGGCATTGACAAAAGCTTGCGAAATTGGGAAAGATTTGAGAACAACTGTGATGACTGATAGTCAGTATGGATTTGGAGTGGTGCATGATTTTGGCCAGCTTTGGCTACAGAGAGGTTTCTTGACATCGAGTGGAACTCCAATAAAGAATGCTGAAATGATTGGTAAATTGCTTGAGGCGATACAGCTGCCTAAAGAGTTAGCAGTTGTAAAGTGTGCTGCCCATGGACAAGGAGAGGATTTTATAACGGTCGGAAACCGTTATGCTAATGATGTTGCGCAATACTGTGCTAAGACAAATCAGTCTATTAATCGGGACCGAGAGGGTGAAATGTCTTTTCTCTCTGTGATGTTTACTAATGTCTTAGAGACATGGGATGAAGTGAAACAGTTGCAAGATGAGGCAGGAGAGGAAGAGAAAAAAGATTGGATTAAGGCAGGATGTGCTCCAAGAGAAACAGACCATGTTTGGGTCTACAGAGATGGCAGACCAGTAATGCCGAACTCCATTTTGTCGTCAATGGCAAGAATGTATCATGGCCAGGGACATTTGGGAAGGGATGCGATGGTTAGGTCATTTAAGCAAACCTGGTATAATGCAAAGTTCAGGACAATTGCAGAAAGCATCTGTCAAAGGTGTTTAGTTTGTCAGCAATTTAACACTGGGAAAAAGACAGTGGTGAGTCTGGGAACAATAGGCAGAGAAGGAGGTCCTTTTACAAGAATGCAGATTGATTTCATTGAAATGCCCCAAGTGAACAGACTGAGGTATGTTCTAGTGGTAGTCTGTTTATTTTCAAGGTGGGTGGAAGCTTACCCGACTAGAAGAAATGATGGATTAACAGTGGCAAAGTTACTGTTAAGGGAGTTGATTCCTAGGTACGGGTTTCCAGTAACAATTGAATCTGATAGGGGTGGACATTTTCAAAATGAACTCATGGGTTTGATTTGTGAAGCATTAAAAATACAGCAGAAGCTACATTGTGCATACCGACCAGAGGCTTCTGGTGTGGTTGAGCAGATTAATGGCACAATTAAGAACAGGATTGGAAAAATGTGCTTAGCCACTGGCATGAAATGGCCAGATGTCTTGCCTCTAGTGCTGATGACTATTAGATCTACTCCAGATAGAACTACTGGCTTGAGTCCCCACAAAATAATCATGGGACGTGCAATGCGCCATGCATTTGTACCTGTCAATAAGTTGGTGACAATAACTGATGACATGATTTTGGATTACTGTAAAGGCCTGGCTGACGCAGTTCATTCTGTGTTTCACCAGGTTGGAGAAGAAGCTACCACACTTGAGAAGAAGCAAGCCCATGATCTGAGTCCAGGAGACTGGGTGAGGATTAAGGTACACAGAAGAAGAAATTGCTTGGTTCCAAGGTGGGGAAGGCCGAGACAAGTCATTCTAACTACGACAACTGCAGTAAAGTGTGCTGGAGTGAAACACTGGGTACATGCAAGTCATACTCTGAGAGTTCCAAACCCAAAAGAAGGGACTGGTAAAGAGTATTTTGAAGAGTCAGATTCCAGTGATGATGAAGATACAGAATCAGTGAGAAAAGAAGCAGGAAAAGCTTCAAGTGAACCACTGCGAGTATCAGAGAAGAGATCAAATTCTGTGAGAGAGCCTGAAGTTTCAAGAAGCAGCGAAGGGAAAAGAAAAGAAAAAAGAAATTTCCCAGAGATTACTCCTGAATCAGAAGAGGAGGAGATTGAAGAACCACTTGAGATTATACTTGAAAAAGCAGGGTCAGAAGAAGATAGAGAGGGACAGATTGCGGAAGACCCCCGAGGACGTGTAGGGAATATTCTTGATGAGCTAGGTGAAGGGACAAGTAGACAGCAAGAAGATTGCGTGTCGGAGACTCGAGGAGGGACAGAAGTAGGGAAATCTCGAACAGTGGTGAAAGAATCTGTGGAGAAAAAGAAAGCTGCTAGGAAACGAAAACAAGAGGCACTTGAAGCAGAATTGGATGATGAAAATGAACAAACAGAGGGTCGAGTTCTGAGAAAGAGAACTTGGATTGGAGAAAGAAATAATAAAGAAATAAAGCCGAAAAAGGTTGTGAAAGAAGATCGTTGGCCTAACAACAGAGTTAAGAGGCTGAGATACAGAATAATAAGAGCAAATACATCAAAAGCAGAACAAGTGAATGAAGTATCGAGTCAGAATTCAAAGGAAGAATCAAAAGAATCAAAAGAACCAGAAGAGATCAAAAGAATAAGAAAACCTAACCAGAAGTATAGGTCGCCGGAATGGATGTATGTGACACTGCCTGAAAGTGAAGAGGTGGAAAGTCAAAGAAATCCAGAGGAGACCGTACGAGAAGTGGTTGAGGAAGATACTGGTGAAATCCTGAAAGTACTCTTGACTGACATTGGAGAAGAGTCAAATACTGAGGATTTTGATGTTGGAGATCTAATACAATTTGATGTTGAAGAAATTGAAGTGAAGAATGACAAGTATCCAAACTGAATAAAAGAAGGATTCACTTGGATTAAGTGAACAAAAGAGTCATTGGAAGAAACTGGAAAGAAAGAATTTGAAAAGAATTGTTGAAGTTTCAATTCCAGTAGTGGAGTAGTAGAGACTAAGTCAAAGTAGTAAAATGGCTAACATAGAGGATAATCAAAATAGATGTGCCTTCTTTAAAAGGTGGTGTAGAATGTGCTGCTGCTGTACTGGATTATTAATGCTTCTATGGGGTGTTTTAGTTTTGTTAGTTACTTTTAAAGTTGAATTTGAGATGCATACAGAGAATGTGACAAATGTAGAGAAGAATTCACAAAAAGTAGTTCCGATTAGAAATAGTAATACTTACATACACAAAGATAGGTCAATTAATAATTTTTCTAGTAATGTTTTTTCAAAATTGTTATATGAATATGTGAAAACAATGGAAGTGAGGGATTGCTACGTCTGTATGCAATTACCTGCATCTGTTTCAGAGGGTGTTACTTATCACCATTTACCAGCTACATATGGTATTTCTTGTAGTATTTTAAGTAGTGTTTTTTATTTGTTAGGGAAAGTAGATTATAAAATGTCTAACAGAGATAGTATTTTTGGGCACTTGCCAATGAACAAAGAGCTGAATCCAGCTAAAGAAGCTAACACTTTTGGTGAGATTTTTATTGAAGAAAGAGGATTAACATTAGATTACATTTTTAAGAATAATTTAACTTGTAGTTTGAAAGAAGAGGAGAAAGCTTTCCTGGATATGGTGGAGGAAAGGAGATTGAACATGCATGAGAAAGCAGGAAAATATAAAGTGAGTGAGACAATTTGGGACATTGAGATGGGAAAAGAGTTGAAAAATGGGGCTAGTCCAACTTTAGCTCTAGATGCACCGCAGAAGGGTAAACTTTGCATTACAAGAAGGAAATCCCAATATGATACATATTTTGTTGGGACAAGTGAGTGCCATGATACATACTTCATTGCAACAGGATGGGGTTTCAAAGGTGGAGAAGATACGATTTTTCCAGGAGTGTACTATGTTTGTGGGAACAAGGCTTATTACAAGTTGCCTGACCATTGGTATGGCACGTGTTATGTGGGCCTGGTTTTTCCAAAGATTTTTCATATAGATAAGATAAGAGATGTAGAACATATTAATTTACTAATGCGTTTTAAGAGAGAAACTTGGTCTGAAATTGTGGGTGATATTTTTGGGGTTTTGATTCCGGCAGTGGGAATTTCTTTAAATGCTTATGGAATTCGGAAACTGTCCACAGTGGTTGATCGCTTATCGACAAATACCGCTGGAGGGTTTCTTTTGGTGAATACGGAATTAAGTGCCGTACGTGCCATGTCTATGCAAAATCGACTTGCCCTTGATATTTTATTGGCCAAGGAGGGTGGAGTCTGTGGAATGCTGAAAGTTCAACATTGTTGTACTTACATTCCTGACGAAAGCAAAGACCTGAAGGTCTATATCAAAAATATTTCTGATTTGCATGAAGAGTTAGTACCACTTGAAACTGAGAGTTTATGGACTAAAATAGCTAATAAGATGATAGCTGTTAAGAATTTTATTGCAAAAATAGGTAGTACTATTATAGGTAGAATATTGTTTCCTTTAACTTGTATAATTGTTGCTCTATTAGTACTGAGATTAGTGTGTGTGTGTTGTAAAAACAGGGGAGGGAAAAAGAAATTGAATAAGGAAAAGAAAAAGAAAAACAAGAGGTTGAAAAGAGAACCACAGGAAATTGAATTAGAAGAATTGAGGGAGAGTGTTTACTTAGAGACAAAGAAGGATGATGAAAGAGTGACTGGTGTGACTGGTGTGTAATGTTATGTAAGGAGAAAAAGACATTTCCGATTTCTCCTAAAAAGGGACTAAATTTTCACAAATTTTTTTTTTGGGGTTTATTTGGTGATAAAATCACCAAAGGGGGGATTGCTGGAGTAGAGTTTTCTGTTTGAAAATTCTATGGCTTTTGAAGCTCTGGCATGTCTATTCGTTATATTAATTTATTAATTATTAACAATTAATTATTTGTCTTGTGTAAGTGTGTTTATATTAATCAATCTGTTTGTTTTTAATAAGAGAGAATTACACGTGGGTACGCATAAATGTGCTGTTTAACAATAACGTGCATGTTTTCATGTTTAACCCCTTCAGCGCTGCGCGGATTCCCCCGCGGTGCTGAAGGGTTCTAGCGCGGGCGGGGCCATGACGGAACGGTTCCGTCATGAGCACAGCTCAACCGATGCTCATGACGGAACCGTTCCGTCATGAGCATCGAAGGGGTTAAACGTTGCTATGTGCTGTTTTTGAGCACAAAACGCTGTCCGAATTAATGCTTCTCTATGTTGCAAGAGCTAGATAAATACCTACACATAAGGGTATTAGTGGGGTTAACACTGTTTAATCACTATGCTGTAGTAACGTTGTTCTTGTTTCTTTAATTAAGATGGTCTATTGTGGCCTATGGAGGCCTAAACCAAAATGGCCGATTTGTAAGCCTGGCCTCGATTTGAAGTAGAAAAAACCGTGATGCGAGAGAGCCCTGCTGAATATGGTCCTGAAGTCAGCTGACCACAGTCCTTGCTTGCCTTGTTAAAAGATTTCCATGAGGACAGCAGCAGCCTGGGCAATCTCCAAGTGAAATGGAACGTCCTTGGCAGCCTTGGGAAACAAAGGAGCTTTAGAGAGAGACTTCGAACTATGGTCTCATTGCCGAGGAGAAGTAAAATTGACAAGATACATTTATGTTTTTTGGTTCCTGTTCTGTAGTCTTTATTTTGTGATTTTTTCCTGAGCGGAGATTTTTCAAATGTAGCGATGTTACATCCTTTCCTTCTCGCTCTGCTCAGCGGTCCAGCGGACATTACGACTTTATAATGTATCTTTCCTTTGTTCAACTTGGTATAAGAATTGTTAGCCTAGAGAGGGTTTTTGCCACTTGCCACTTGCCACTTGCCACTTGCCACTTGCCTTTGCCGCGTAATGAATCTGCGTTGCTGAGGATCGATGCTGAAAGGACTTCGTCTTGAGAGACTTTACCGAGAGACTTGTCCTGACCCGTTCTGACATTTAGCTAGAATAGGTAACTATGAGAGAAATGATATACTCTGATTGATTTTCTTTTGACTAATTTAGATAAAGCAATATAATTTTGAACATGGTGTTGGATATTATTTCTTGTCAATTATTGAGCTCTATATTTGTTTATTGCCGTATAGGTTGTATAGATTATGTTTATGGACAGTCACTATAACCAGGTCTTATCGACCTCGATATAGATGCAGGGTGTCTAGGTGTTTTCTTTCCACAGGTTTATTTGCTGGTAGAGTATTTGAGCGTATGTTAGTGAAATGGGCCCTAGCGTATGATGAATGTATGTGTGTGTAACTGTGAGATTACTCTATCTGTGGTAGTGGGAATATTATACACACTCTGATCTCTATCACATGCACCAGGGAATCCGGGTGCGTAGGGGCGATTCATGAAGTGAAGAACCTGCAAGCTGAGGGACAGAGTCTATGCCACTTGAAGATGACCAGGAGGCACGGAAGCGCAATACCCACCGATGTCGGGAGGTTGAGAAGAGAGGACAGAGACCTTAGCGCTGCATGTGAGGACCAGACGACGCTAAGGAAAACCAGGAGCCATGCACGAGCTGCCAGACGTCAGGTGTCAGTGTCTAGGTGGTTGGTGTCCAGGTGGTTGGTGTCCGAGGGGAGCACCAACAAGCCTTGGTAGCCGCAACTGGCGTGGAGAGGGAAAAGATGCTGACGTTGGGACCAGCAAGGTCCAAGGAAGTCACCAAGTGCAGGAGAGTCAGAGCGGGCCCCGAGTCAGGGGAGCCGTCTGAAGCACAAGAAGGCCCTCAGGAAGACCCACAGGCTGAAGGCACAGGAGTCGCAAGAGGACCTCATGCAGCTTACCAAAGATGGAGGCCCACTGTGCAGAGGATGCAGTGAAGACACTGATCTTCAGAAAATTAGGTGCTGGAGGCTGGAGCTTCTTGTAGCCCTAAGATCTTTGGAGTGCAGATAAGCCTTGGCAATGGCAAGTCAACACAGTGCACAGGGGTTTAGCCCCAGTGGCTCTGACGAGGGATACTGTCCTCAAAATGGCTGAGAAGACAGGTCAGGATACAGGGAGATGCAGAACCACCACATGTGTTGCTGGGCCTCGGGAAGTCAGTGGGGTGTCAGGAGCAGCAGAAAGGTCAGTTTTGCTGCGAATGCAGGGGAGTGACTCCTTCACTCCAAAGTAAAATATTTTGGATGTCCTTGATGCCTTCTGGAGACCCAGGATGAAGCAAAGGAACAGACAACTTGAGGACAGCAAGAGTAGAAGCAGCTGGAGTCTAACTTGATGCAGTCTCGGTACCAGGTGAAGTCCAACCAAGTCCCAGTGTTGAGACGGTCGAACATTATCTTGGTTTCAGATGTGAGTCTTGTTCTGCGACACATCTAGGGACCCACTCACAGGGGTGCCCTTATCTACCCTAGGGAAAGGGTTGGATGACTCTGGGCAACTCTTAGAGGAAGGGCTGGACAGAGAGCAGGATTCTCCCCTATCCTTTGTCCAGTTTTGGGCCGGAGCTGGAACCAAGGGTTCCTGAACTGGCTCAAACTGGAGTATGCAAGAATGGCACCAAATGTGCCCTTCAAAGCAGTCTGGTGGCACTGGCAAGCGCCCCCACCCCAGCCCAGTACACTAAGTCCTGTCTGGGAGGTAGTCACACCTTGCTGTGACAGTAAACCTATTGTTCTACCTTACCCTGCTCGAGCTCAGCTCAGCAGCTTGAGGGATGAATCATGTCCGTAGTCGGGAGCAGCAGTAGCTTTCTGGCAGACACTGAAAGACTGTTACCGGAAGTACAGGGTTTACCCAAAGGGAGCCCCCAGTCATGGCATCATACTTCCAGCAATAGAATCAGTGTTGGGATATGATTCCAATATGGTTGATACCAAATATGACCAGGTTTAGGTGCAGCCACATTATAGTTAGATATTGCGTAGTGACTGATGTCCACTATATATCACTGCACTTACAAAGCCTGAAGAATCAAATGTGGGGTTTGTAGAGGTGTCCTGCTCATGCAGGGGCATCCTCACACGTGTAACCAAGCACCCTCCCCTCAGGACTGAAGAGCCTGCCATAGGGGTTACTTATAGGTGTTAAGTGCAGTGACCTCAGATATAAGAAAACATATATCTGTCGTGAGTGGTGTAAGCACCAGATCACGCAGGCTGCGATGGCAGGCCTGTAGTCACAGTTTAAGTGGCCTCTCATGGGTGGCAAAATACATGCTGCAGACCATGGGAGACCCCTGGTGTACCTATGCCCTCTGTACCACCGTACATACACTAGGGACCTATATGGGTACACCAGTACGTGTTAAGTGCAGTGACCTCAGATATAAAGAAACGTATATCTGTCGTGAGTGGTGCAATCACCAGCTCACATAGGCTGCAATTAAAGTCCTGTAGTCACAGTTTAAGTGGCCTCTCATGGGTGGCAAAATGCATGCTGCAGACCATGGAAGACCCCTGGTGTACCTATGCCCTGGGTATCTCAGTACCATATACTAGGGACTTATAAGGGTACACCAGTAGGCAATAGTGGAGGTACCAAAGCACTTACCAGAGACAATTTAGGGGAGAGAGCACACATGCTGTGGTCCTGATTAGTAGGGACCCAGGAGGCTAAGTCAAAAACACACTGACGCCAGGCACAAAGGGGGGGTACCCATGAAAGCAGATCCTACTTTCCTACATTGTCTTTTCGCAATCTCGACATAGTGACATAGTGACATGTGAAATTATATGAGTAAACATATGTAAAGTTGCATAGTCATGCATAATACACAAGGTGCCAATACACATCACTAAAATCAGCTAACATAATTGGGATATCAAATCACGAAGTAAAGCAGCATATTCATTATCCATCAAACAGCCATATTATAAAAAAAGAATAATTGTAACAGCCATGAATAGCAAAGTAGTCCAAATTCTCTATATTTTCACCCACTGGCTTCAGCATGGTACGATTTTATGTCTCAAAGCACAACAATGCACATAGAAAAGCCTATAAACTCAGAGGTGGTGCACGGGTCACCCCTCCCCTCTGCAACTCAATCGTTGGCATCACTCGTAAGCGGAGAACCATCAGACAAGGAGGTCTGAAGGCCAAGAAAAATAGTATCCCAGTTAGCTGAGAGTGGATATTTCCAGAGGCCCAGATTGTCTTCACAATGAAGCACAACAGTCTCCGATTTGGCCCAACTGATAATAAAATGTGACCAGGCCTGCCACGTCGGAGGCTCAGGTGATTTCCACTGGCGGGTTATGAGGCGCTTAGCCATCAATAACCCCAAATCCAATACCCAATGTCCATGGCCCTTTGACCCTATATGGGCAATGCCAAGTCAATAGCCAAGGAAAAGAAGAGAGGGGAAAGTGGACAGCCCTGCCTAGTGCACCTGCGTATATGTACCTGCTAGGGGATCAGGGTTCCTGTGTAGACCCTCACCAGTGGCGATGTGTACAGCAGGCACCCATACCAAGGAAGCGGGTCCCTATGCCGTATCGTGGCAGTACTACAAAGAGAAAGAGCCACTCCAGCTAATAAAAGGCCTTCTCAAGGTCCAGAACCAAGCACCCGGAATAAGGGTAGGCACATGGAGCGTAAGCAAGGACCTGGAAAAGATGCCTCTGATTTAATGATTGTTAGACCTGGCACCTTGGCGTGAGTCTCCCTCCCTCTTTTTTGTCGCTGTGCCTCATGTGATTTTATGGTGTTGGCCGCTCAGCGCGCTGTGCCACTGCCAACCAGTGTCGCGGTGCGAGTGCTCCCTTTGTAAATTGTATATGTTGGTTGGATTCCATGATTGGATTGTTTGATTTACTATCAGACCCCAGTAAAGTGCGCCAGGAGCGCCAGGGCATGTAAAGGCAAACACCGCTGGTGGGCTTGCAGCACGGGTTGTGCCACCCACAGAAGCGGCCGGTAAAATACGTCTAGGGTCTGCCACCGCAGAACCTGCGTGCAGTCTGGTACTGACACGCCGACCGACAAGTGCCCACACTTGCCGGTCCCTGAAACCTTCCCTTAGCTGCATGTTAGTCACCCCTCTGGTAGGCCCACGGGCAGGGTACGTTGTGAGCCTGAGGTAGGACAAGCCTAGATGCATGGCCTGTCCTGGTAGTGAATGACCGCCATTTTGTTGTTCACTGCTGTAAGGCTACCCTGTTCTCATAGGCCAGTATAGGCGGCCTGGATTGTTACACCCTATGATCCTAACCGACCCAGGGAACATGGTAGGAGATCGAGTTTAGTATGCCTGAACTCGGAATAATAAGGTACATCTTTTCGCAAGGTTTATTTTAATATTCCGGGTTTGCAAATGTCACTTTTAGAAAGTTGGCCTTTTGCTTGCCTAAACATTTCAGCCGCCTCTGCATGATGTGTATCTGATGTCTGGCTGGTGTGAGTGACAGGGCTGGGGGAACCCAGATGGGCAGGGCTAGGTAGCCTGGTATGAATAGGACGATCGACAGGTAGATGGGTGGGAGGAGTGCTCCTAGGTTCTGAATAGGACAGTGCTCCGCTACCTCGATGCCGGCTCCACCCCCTGTGGAGCGTCTGATAACTCTGCCCTACACTCTGAAAGAAGAAGCCTGCATCGCGTAAACAAAGTGCTCAGAAACCGGACTGAACTAGGCAAGGGCCCCCCTGGCCTGGGAGAACAAAAGATTTGTGGTATAAATGGAGGAGCCCTGCTCCTAAGAAACTAGATCCGCTTTTGACCAAGAAGAATCTCTGCCTGAGGAGGAGGCACCGGGAAAGCTGTAGGAGGAAGACTGTCCCTATCCTGGGGGATTGGCCTGCAGTGGTGACCTTGCTGCCGAAGGGGAGAAGAGAAACTGTTGCTGAAGACTTTGCTTTATTTTTACTTTCAAGACTTGTGCTTTTCCAAAACGATCTCCAAGGGCTTGGAACTGAGCTTGCCCCCTGAACTGAGCCCCAGGACCATTGGGCTCTACCTGATCTTCACTCGCCTGCTGCTAGACCGTGGTGTCCTTTCCCTCGCCGGAGCTGTGACCCTCGTGCCGCAGTCCCTCCCCGAGCCGTGACCAGGACTGCTTAGCCGCCCCCGCCTTGGGAAGAGCCTCGCTCGATCGGAGCCGCTCCCCCTACGCTGTGCTGGTCTGCCCCTGTCACCTCGCTCGCTGGAGGCTCGCTGTGCACCTTCACCCTCCCGCCGGAATCGGCGTTTGTGAGCATCTCCAAGCCTCGGACGGCCCGGACGTATCTGCGTGCCCGGCTGCCCCGCTTTGTTCACCCGCCACCTGCAACACCCCGCTCTGGTCGTGAGCCTGAAGATCAGACACCCATCGTGAAGTGTGGGAGCCTCGGACGCCGCCTCGCCCTTCTGTCGAAGAGCCGCTGAAATCCCGCACCCGCCTTTGCGTCAAGAAACAAGGTACTGTACTTACGAACTCGACCACGAACTCACATCGGATCCAGGGTCCGCAACGTTCTGATTTCCCTGTCATCTGCCGTGTGCTTCCAGGTCGCCGCTTCAGCACGGAGTGCGCTGAGGCCTACAGTCACCTTGTGCCCGCCTAAAGAACCTTCCGTACAAAGAGAACTTTACCGTATTCCTAAGAATTGTGGCCCCATCAGTTCAACGTTACTGGGCCTTGTATTTAACTCTGCTGAAACTACATAAAAGCTTATTTTTATATACTACCGGATTGGTGTCCATTTGTGGTGCATGCAAGGGGTTTACTGTATGTGTAATCGCATTTGCTTAACCGTGTACGCCTGAGACTTAGCCTAGACTGCTCGCGCCACGCACCTAGAGGGTGAGCAGGGGTTATTCTGGGGAGTCATCCTTCGCCCTGACAAGAAGTAAAGGGTCCCTGCTTGTTGTGGGTTCACACCTGCGTCAACCAGAGCCCCCTCATTTCTAACATTGGTGGCAGCGGTGAGGATTTACGGATTTGCATTTGTGGTTTGCGTATAGTGAATCACTGATCACCACGTAGTGAGAGCAGACCAGTAACACAGCCACAAGGCTAGCATTTGTTTTTGTTTTGCCAAGTATCTCCGTTGTTAGAGCCATGCCTGGTTCACACTCCGCCGGAAGGGCGGTTTCCATAATCTCTGGATTTGAAGACGTAGATTGGGAAGAAGAAGCACTTGAGAATCGTACCAATGAAGACTTGAAAGGTCTTTGCTCCAAGTTCAGGATAGCCCAAACTGGATTAAAGAAGGAGCAATTTGTGAAGGCGCTGAGGGCCTGGTATGAGTCAAAGGCACCAGAGAATCAGGTGGAAGTGGTTCCACCAGAAAGTGTCCATGAGTTTGGCAGATGCCTGTCGCCAGAAGAGTTGGCGGACAGGGCAGCAACCCGGGCACACAAGGTGGAAATGGCAAAACTTCATGGGCAGATGGATATGGAAAAACAAAGATTAGCCATGGAAGAAAAGAAACTACAATTAGAGCATGACATGAAGCTGAGGGAGCTGGAGCTGAAAGCAAAAAGTTTTGAGCTTAATCCCTCTGGTGGCAGCACACCGCCAATATCGGCGGAACCAAGAGTTTATATTCCCAAGGATGTAGTGAAGGAGTTCTTCAGGAATGACGACATCGGGCAGTGGTTCAGAGCCTACGAGGTAGCCATGTCTTCCCACCGGCTCCCTGAGAAAGATTGGGGAGCGGGGTTGTGGGGAAGGTTCCTGAGTGAAGGGAGGGACACACTGTTAGATTTACCTGTTGATGTTCGTAATTCTTATGCCCATATGAAGGAAGCATTGATGGCTAGGTATGGGTTGACCCCTGAGTTATATAGACAGAGGTTCAGGGGTTGCACTAAGATTCCCAATAGTACGTATGTGGAGTATGTGACTTTCTTTTGCAGAGCGCTGGATGGTTGGGTAAAGGGTAGTAAGGTGAATGATTATCAAGGGCTTCTTGATCTAATGGCATGGGAGCACTTGTCCAGTAATTGTTTTCCTGAGCTACGCCAGCACCTGATAGATAGTAAGCTGACTAACCCGAGGAAGCTTGCTGAGGAGGCGGACCACTGGGTCAGTACCAGGGTCCACAAGGGTACCGTGGGAGATTCCGCCAAAGGTGGGCAGGGTCCCCAGCCGAAGAGTGGGGGGGACAGGGGTAAACAGAAGCAGTTCCAAAAAGGGCCCCAAAATAATCCCCAAGGGAACCAAGGGAAGGGTTCTCAGCCTCCCCCACCCCAGAAACCGACCGGGGCCCCGACAGGTCCTCCTGTTCAGAAGGGGCCCGTGAGATGTTACAGGTGTAACAATGTGGGGCATTTTGCCTCTGATGTGAAGTGTCCGATGTTTGGTAAACCAGCACCCACTGGTGCTCCACCCCGGCAGGTGACTAGTGTAGCCTTGGGGGAGGAGAGGGATGTCCAAGGTGGGTGGGGTCCCGCAGAGATGTCCCTGGTCTCGCTAGGAGACCGTGAAGTGGTCCCTCCAACCCAGCTGCCTGAGAACACTAAGAAGTACAGGCAGTGGGTGACCATAAATGGCCATAGGGTGGAGGCTCTTAGAGATACAGGAGCCAGTGTGACAGCTGTCAGGTGTCACCTGGTGTCTCAGGAGCAGGTGGTCCCCAATGCATTCTATCCCGTTGTTGCCGCTGACAACACAGAGAGGCACTGCAAGGTGGCTCAGGTTCCCTTCGAGTGGGGGGGGGTCTCTGGTACTCTTCAGGTAGCTGTGAGGCCCGCCATGCCTGTAGACTGTTTGTTAGGGAACGATTTGGAGAGCTCACCTTGGGCTCAGGTGGAGCGGAGTGCTCACCTGGAGATGTTGGGTATGCCAGATTGGGCGTGTGTCACCACACGGTCCATGGCAGCCAGTAGAGGTACTCAAGAGGTCCTGGAGCCTGAGAGGGAGGCCCAGGAACCGGCCTCAGAGAGAAGGAGCAAGGGGCGCGGGAAGCCGGCCCCTGAAGTTCCCACGGTCCAGGAGGAAGCAGACCTTGAGGGGGATGCCCTGGAGCCTACAGGGGAACAAATAGCTGAACTGGGAGACCTGCCGGAGCTGACCCATTGGCAGCAGGAAGGGGGTCCCACCAGGGAGGACTTTTGTAAAGCACAGAAGGAGTGCCCTTCTCTCATGGGTATGCGGCAGCAGGCTGCAGCCCAGGCCGCAGGTGATCAGTCAGGATCGCATTTCATTTACTGGGAGAACGACCTCCTATATACAGAGCCTAAGGTTGCTGAGCCTGGGTCAGCCCGTGCGCTGGTGGTACCCCAGGACTTCAGAGCCTTCCTACTGGGGCTGGCTCACGATGTGCCATTGGCAGGGCATTTGGGGCAGGACAAGACCTTTGAAAGGCTTGTCACCCACTTTTATTGGCCTCAAATGCGCAGGAGTTCGGATACTCACTGCAGGACATGCCAGACTTGCCAGGCAAGTGGAAAGAGTGGGAGGAAGCAGAAGGCTCCACTCCAGCCATTCCCTGTGGTCGGTACTCCATTCCAGCGAGTGGGGATTGACATTGTAGGGCCACTGGACCCCAGGACAGCGATGGGCAATAGGTTCATCCTGGTCCTGGTGGACCATGCCACCCGGTACCCGGAAGCCATTCCTCTGAGGACAGTGACGGCCCCCGTGGTGGGACGTGCACTGATGGGAATTTTCTCCCGAGTGGGATTCCCTCTAGAGGTGGTGTCTGACCGAGGTACCAATTTCATGTCCAAGTACATGAAATCTCTTTGGCAAGAGTGTGGTGTAACCTACAAGTTCACCACACCTTACCACCCCCAAGGAAACGGGTTGGTTGAGAGATTCAACCGAACCCTCAAAGGCATGATAATGGGCCTAGAAGGACCCATGAGGCGCAAGTGGGACGTCCTCTTACCATGCCTTCTCTTCGCTTACCGTGAGGTGCCACAGAAGTCTCTGGGGTTCAGTCCCTTTGAGCTTCTGTATGGTCACCCCGTCAGAGGACCTCTAAGTCTGGTCAAGGAAGGCTGGGAGCAATCTCCCAGGAAACCTCCCCAGAATGTATATAGCTACATGCTGGCCTTCAGGAATCAGACTAGGCGTTTCAGGCAACTTGCTGAGGCAAATCTGGAAGCCAGCCAGGAGGAGATGAAGTGGTGGTACGACCAGAATGCCACTCTGGTAGAGCTTCAGCCTGGGCAGAAAGTATGGGTCTTGGCCCCCGTGGAGCCATGTGCGCTCCAGGATAAGGGGACCGGTCCCTTTGAGGTGGTGGAGCGCAAGAGTCCTGTTACCTACGTGGTGGACCTGAAGACTCCCAGGAACCCCTTACGGGTCCTACATGTCAACCGCCTCAAGCCCCACTTGGAGAGGTCCCAAGTGGGCATGCTCTTGGCAACAGATGCGGGATGGAAGAGGAGACAGAACCTCTTCCTGACCTCCTGTCAGCCAAGGAGCAAGATGGGTCAGTGGATGGTGTCATCCTCTCTTCCACCCTGACCCCTGAGCAACAGAATGATTGTCGCCAGTTGCTGGGACAATTTTCTGATCTGTTTTCCCTGGTCCCTGGTGTCACTGAGTGGTGCGTCCATGATGTGGACACTGGGGATAGCCCACCTGTGCGGCACAAGGCCTACAGGGTGACTGACAGGGTGAGGACATGCATCAAGGAGGAGGTCTCCAAGATGTTTGCACTCGGGGTCATTGAGTCTTCTAGCAGTCCTTGGGCCAGCCCCGTGGTCTTGGTCCCAAAGGCTGCAGCGCCGGGAGCCACACCCGAACTCCGGTTCTGTGTGGACTACAGAGGACTCAATTCAGTCACTAGGACTGACGCACACCCCATCCCCAGAGCTGATGAGCTCATCGATCGGCTAGGGGCTGCCAACTACCTCAGCACGTTTGATCTAACGTCTGGGTATTGGCAGATCGCCTTGACCGAGGGGGCCAAAGAGAGGTCAGCATTTTCCACCCCAGATGGGCACTACCAGTTCCGGGTTATGCCATTTGGGATGAAGAATGCCCCTGCCACCTTCCAGAGATTGGTCAACCAGGTGTTGGCTGGGCTGGATTCGTTCAGTGCAGCCTACCTGGATGACATCGCCGTGTTCAGCTCCACGTGGGAGGAGCACTTGCGTCACCTCTGGGAAGTGTTGATGGCGCTGCGGAAGGCAGGCCTCACGATCAAGGCGAGTAAGTGCCAGATCGGGCAGGGTTCCGTGGTGTACTTGGGACACCAAGTTGGGAGTGGCCAGGTGGCACCCCTTCAGCCCAAGATAGAAACCATCCTGAATTGGGAGGCGCCCAAAACCCAGACCGAGGTGAGAGCCTTCCTAGGTCTCACCGGGTACTACAGGAGGTTTGTCAAGGGGTATGGCAACATGGTTGCCCCCTTGACAGCGCTGACTTCGAAGAAGCAGCCCAGGAAGGTGATCTGGACTGACACCTGTCAGAGAGCTTTTGAGGCCTTGAAAACTGCTATGTGCACGGCGCCCGTGCTCTTGGCTCCCAACTTCTCCAAAGAGTTTATCGTTCAGACAGACGCTTCAGAGCATGGTGTGGGGCTGTTCTTTCACAGATTAATGAGGAGGGCTTAGATCAACCCGTAGCCTTTATTAGCCGGAGGTTACTTCCACGGGAACAGAGGTGGTGTGCTATTGAGCGTGAGGCATTTGCTGTGGTCTGGGCGCTGAAGAAGCTAAGACCCTACTTGTTTGGGTCTCACTTCCGGGTTCATACGGACCACAGGCCCCTCAGATGGTTGATGCATATGAGGGGTGAGAATCCAAAGCTGTTGAGGTGGTCCATTTCCCTACAGGGGATGGATTTCACGGTGGAACATCGCCCTGGTACGGATCACGCCAATGCTGACGGTCTGTCCAGATTTTTCCGCCTTAGTGATGAGGAACTCCCTGGGGTAGGGTAGTTCTCCCCACTTTTCAGCTGGAGGGGACACGTGTTAGACCTGGCACCTTGGCGTGAGTCTCCCTCCCCCTTTTTTGTCGCTGTGCCTCATGTGATTTTATGGTGTTGGCCGCTCAGCGCGCTGTGCCACTGCCAACCAGTGTCGCGGTGCGAGTGCTCCCTTTGTAAATTGTATATGTTGGTTGGATTCCATGATTGGATTGTTTGATTTACTATCAGACCCCAGTAAAGTGTGCCAGGAGCGCCAGGGCATGTAAAGGCAAACACCGCTGGTGGGCTTGCAGCACGGGTTGTGCCACCCACAGAAGCGGCCGGTAAAATACGTCTAGGGTCTGCCACCGCAGAACCTGCGTGCAGTCTGGTACTGACACGCCGACCGACAAGTGCCCACACTTGCCGGTCCCTGAAACCTTCCCTTAGCTGCATGTTAGTCACCCCTCTGGTAGGCCCACGGGCAGGGTGCGTTGTGAGCCTGAGGTAGGACAAGCCTAGATGCATGGCCTGTCCTGGTAGTGAATGACCGCCATTTTGTTGTTCACTGCTGTAAGGCTACCCTATTCTCATAGGCCAGTATGGGCGGCCTGGATTGTTACACCCTATGATCCTAACCGACCCAGGGAACATGGTAGGAGATCGAGTTTAGTATGCCTGAACTCGGAATAATAAGGTACATCTTTTCGCAAGGTTTATTTTAATATTCCGGGTTTGCAAATGTCACTTTTAGAAAGTTGGCCTTTTGCTTGCCTAAACATTTCAGCCGCCTCTGCATGATGTGTATCTGATGTCTGGCTGGTGTGAGTGACAGGGCTGGGGGAACCCAGATGGGCAGGGCTAGGTAGCCTGGTATGAATAGGACGATCGACAGGTAGATGGGTGGGAGGAGTGCTCCTAGGTTCTGAATAGGACAGTGCTCCGCTACCTCGATGCCGGCTCCACCCCCTGTGGAGCGTCTGATAACTCTGCCCTACACTCTGAAAGAAGAAGCCTGCATCGCGTAAACAAAGTGCTCAGAAACCGGACTGAACTAGGCAAGGGCCCCCCTGGCCTGGGAGAACAAAAGATTTGTGGTATAAATGGAGGAGCCCTGCTCCTAAGAAACTAGATCCGCTTTTGACCAAGAAGAATCTCTGCCTGAGGAGGAGGCACCGGGAAAGCTGTAGGAGGAAGACTGTCCCTATCCTGGGGGATTGGCCTGCAGTGGTGACCTTGCTGCCGAAGGGGAGAAGAGAAACTGTTGCTGAAGACTTTGCTTTATTTTTACTTTCAAGACTTGTGCTTTTCCAAAACGATCTCCAAGGGCTTGGAACTGAGCTTGCCCCCTGAACTGAGCCCCAGCACCATTGGGCTCTACCTGATCTTCACTCGCCTGCTGCTAGACCGTGGTGTCCTTTCCCTCGCCGGAGCTGTGACCCTCGTGCCGCAGTCCCTCCCCGAGCCGTGACCAGGACTGCTTAGCCGCCCCCGCCTTGGGAAGAGCCTTGCTCGATCGGAGCCGCTCCCCCTACGCTGTGCTGGGCTGCCCCTGTCACCTCGCTCGCTGGAGGCTCGCTGTGCACCTTCACCCTCCCGCCGGAATCGGCGTTTGTGAGCATCTCCAAGCCTCGGACGGCCCGGACGTATCTGCGTGCCCGGCTGCCCCGCTTTGTTCACCCGCCACCTGCAACACCCCGCTCTGGTCGTGAGCCTGAAGATCAGACATCCATCGTGAAGTGTGGGAGCCTCGGACGCCGCCTCGCCCTTCTGTCGAAGAGCCGCTGAAATCCCGCACCCGCCTTTGCGTCAAGAAACAAGGTACTGTACTTACGAACTCGACCACGAACTCACATCGGATCCAGGGTCCGCAACGTTCTGATTTCCCTGTCATCTGCCGTGTGCTTCCCGGTCGCCGCTTCAGCACGGAGTGCGCTGAGGCCTACAGTCACCTTGTGCCCGCCTAAAGAACCTTCCGTACAAAGAGAACTTTACCGTATTCCTAAGAATTGTGGCCCCATCAGTTCAACGTTACTGGGCCTTGTATTTAACTCTGCTGAAACTACATAAAAGCTTATTTTTATATACTACCGGATTGGTGTCCATTTGTGGTGCATGCAAGGGATTTACTGTATGTGTAATCGCATTTGCTTAACCGTGTACGCCTGAGACTTAGTCTAGACTGCTCGCGCCACGCACCTAGAGGGTGAGCAGGGGTTATTCTGGGGAGTCATCCTTCGCCCTGACAAGAAGTAAGGGGTCCCTGCTTGTTGTGGGTTCACACCTGCGTCAACCAGAGCCCCCTCATTTCTAACAATGATCTATTGCAGGCCGGCACAAACCAGCTTTGATCCGGGTGTATTAGCACATCGACCAGGGGCACCAGATGATCTGCCAAAAGTTTGGCCAATATTTTATAGTCTGTATTGAGCAACTCTAGTGGCCTGTAGGAGCCAAGTAGAGTAGGTCCCTGTCTGGTTTGGGACGGGACACCAGCAGGGCCTCACAAAAAGACATCGGAAGGTGAGAAGGCAAAAGGGCATCATTGAACATGGTCAGCAAGTGGGGAGCCAACTGTTCGGCACATGCTTTGTATTTCAGCCCGGCAGTCCATGAAGACCCAGTGACTTGCCTGTGGCCAGTGCGCGGATGGCTTCCTTTACTTCAAATGGAGTGATGGGGGCATCGAGCTCCAAGCATTGGTCAGGGTCTGTACATAAGAAGGGGAGAGTGGAAAATAATGCGTCTTCTTCGGCACTGCCAGCAGTAAGTGCCAAATTATATAGATTGCTGTAGTGCTCAGTGAGCTCATCATGGATCTCCCGTTGTGTGTGGAGCATGCCATCGTTAATTGTGAGACAATTGGGAGGTTTGGCTGCTCCTATCAGATCAGCCATGCCAGGAGGGAGCGCGATTTGTCGGCCGGTGCATGAGCTTTGGCAGAATGATCCGCACACTACGATGGGGAGATGTGCCATGGGCATTATAGTGGGTGTGCCCACGTAACACCCATGGCATTTGACACATTCCCTGATTTACAACAAGCTGCAAATCTGGGAATGCATCAAAAGCCTACGCATCCCCAGGGGAGGCGTAGGGGAGCCACAACGAGGTGAAAAAAGTTATTTCTCCTAATTGTTTCCTCTTTCTATGTGTGCTGAATTCAGCAGCACACATAGAAAGAGGATATCTCCTCCATAGATTGTTTTTGTGCAGGAAGGTTTCTCTTCTTGCACAAAAATTCACCCCTACAATGCTGACAACTGTGCACCATGGTGTAATGGTGCCTGCGTTGGCGCATGGCTGCCATTTGAGCTCCACCGCAGTAACGGAGCACAGGAATGTGTCATACCTTATTGATACGCGCCAATTCCTGCCTTTTTCTTCTGACGTAGGGCAGCGTAGTAGGAAGGCCTGTGGTGCAGCCTTACGCCAAAAGTTTGTAAATGAGGCCCTAAGTAACTACCATTTCTGCCTGGGTAACAAGAACATCGCCAGCACATGCATACCCAAGTAGTCGGCATGATTTGTGTAGCAGCATTGCCCCCTCCTTGAGCCCGAGGTGAAGCCTGTATGGTAATGTAACTGTATCGGCCTAGGAATTTAAAGTTCGTATCCCTCAAGTGAGCCTCTTTTAGGAATAGGACATCTAGGATGCTTCGCCTAACAAATTCCATAACTGCGCCCCTCTTGACTGTTAATGAGCCCATTGACATTCTACAACAGGATTGTGTGCTTCATGGAATATGGTGTCCTATCTTGCCTAGCCATTGGGCAGGGGTATTAGGGTAGCGAACATCTGTCTTGCTTACCTTAAACTGAAACAGCATCCAACATTAACAGATAACTGCTTGTCCCACCCAACTCTAACTGTACAGTTCTACCCCAGAAGCATCTGTTGCCCAAGGTCAACCGAAACACAAAAAAACAAAAACAATGCTAATATGCGGCCACATGTAATAACCCATAGTTCCAGCTAGAACCCAATGCAGCAAGGGGGCATGTAGTTTAATTCAGCATACCATGCCAATCACTGTGTCCTGCCTTTTAAAATACAGCGCCCTCTGTCCGGCAGCCCACTGTGCTAGCAAATTTGTACGGTGGCCTCTGGGAAGAAAAGTTCTCACGGGGTGTGAGATATGGCTTACATTATCACTTCATCTGAAGGTTGAGGATTTGTCATGTTTCGGGTTATGAGTGCTTCCCCGTATGATGATTGGACCAAACATCTAAATGTATGGTAGTGGCCATCTCTGGGCTCCTCCACCATTTTGTTGGATTCGGACAGAAAGTCTTCTTTCACTCCATGGTGGGAGAGACAGCGGGAGTCCTTTTCTGACAATTGGGGATGTTTATTATTCTATCCCAGTTTCAAGCCAGTCCCAAACACTCTCGGGAGTGTGAAAGAAATGAGATTTACCATTGAGGAGAACTTTCGGACGGACATCTAAATCTGAGGCAGCACCAAAACCGTACACCTTCCCAGGTGAGCCGTAAAGGAGGCACAACCGCAACATCCATTGATTGTGACACTGCCCCATATATAAATGTGATGCACTGCCAAAATTAGGACCAGGGAAAATCTGGTCTACCCTGGCGCAACGAACAGAGAAATGTTTAACCTTTTCGGTGCTCATGACGGAACGGTTCCGTCATGAGCGTCGGTTGAGCTGTGCTCATGACGGAACCGTTCCGTCATGACCACGCCCGCGCAAGAAACGGTCAGCGCTGAGCGGGAATCGGCGCCGCATGGAAGAGGTTAATTACTCATTGTTTTTGTTGTTTCCATTTGTGCTGCGTTGTGCAGCACACATGGAAACAGCAAAACGATCATATAAAAAATGTGTTTTGCTACTTCTATTTGTGCTGCATAAAGCAGCACATATAGAAATTACAAAACGCCATTTAAAGATTGTTTATGTGCCGGAAGGGGCACCTTCCTGCACATAAACACTACAACACTGCCAATGCAGGCACATTCTGGTGCAAGGGTGCCTTCTTTGGCCCTGGGCAGCTAAATTCAGCGCCAGCACAGGTGGAAACGCAGGACTGCACCTATTGTTGTAAATATGGTGCAGCCCTGAGTTTCAGAAGTGGTGGAGTGCATCGTTAAGCCAAGGAGACTAACGCCGTACTCCGCCACTACTATTGCAAATATGCCCCATTGATTTTGACGCTGCACCATATTTACAAGGGTGGCGTAAATATGGGGCAGCGACAAAATTAAGACCAGGGAAAACCAGGGGTAAGATTTACAATGAAAGTGACTCAATGCATTCCGCAAGCCATTTGGCTGCACCGCACTGAGTCACTTCCAAAGCACAGAGATGCAACATATTTGCAACAATATGTTGCATCGCTGTGCTTCCCCCTGTGCTGGCACACAAACTGCAGCCATGACCGGTGCAGGCACCCTTGCACTATGGTGCAAGGATGCCCCCTGGTCTTACCCTGGTGAAACAAGGAGAAATGCTTCATTTCTCCTCGTTTTTGATGTTTCTATGTATGCTGCAATGTGCAGCACACAGAGCAACAGCAAAACGCCATTGATTGTTTATGTTCAAGAAGACATCCCTTCCTTCATGTAAACAATCTTTAAAAAAAAAAAGACAAGTTGCAAATTCTATGTGTGCTGCTAAATGCAGCAAACATAGAAGTTACAAAACGCCATTACAGATTGTTTATGTGCAGTAAGGGACACCTTCCTGCACATAAACCATCACTACTCTAGGCTGCTAAATTTAGCACCAGTGCAGCGAAAAACACATGGCTGCACTGTATTCTTGTAAATACGGTGCAGCCCTGCATTTCAGAAGAAGCGGAGCGCGGTGTTAAGCCAACAAGGCTAACACCGCGCTCCGTCACTTCTTTTGTAAATATGCCCGAAGTGTCTTGGCTAATGCAAGACCTAAAGATAGCATAACGCAATGTGGCAAAAATATTTTTACAGTCTGGTTCTTTTGTAAAGTACTTTAATGCCATTGGCCCAAGGTCAAGGTATATGACACTGCGAAAATGTAAAGCAGTGGCGGTAGCAGTCCAGGCATAGGCTCATCATAGGAACAGACATATTCGGGTCAGTCCATCTTGGCAGCCCAATATGGACTGCCATGCCATGCCACTTCACTTCCGCCCCATGCTCTTGATAAGTGCCCCTCTTGCTTTCCCACTTTCACTCCCTCTATTTACGAATATGTGCACTGAAAGTCCCATGGGGCATATTCACAAGCCTTCACCGGGTCCTAGGAGGCAGAGTCAGCACTGGTCACAGACCGACGCCAAAGAGAGCGTGAAGCGACCCCCCTAGAGTACCCGTTGTGGCCTGTAACAAAGGAGACCAGATTGAATGTGCATCCAAGAAGGAAATAAATTTCCCGCACATCCACAAGGGTGCCCGTAGTTTGGGTCACTCTGTTTTGCACCAGGTCCTGAAGAAAGCCCACCTGACCCCTAGGGGCTGCCGAGGGCTGAAACATGTCGACCTTTTTTGGACACAATTTTTTTAAAAAGTGCACTTGACCATAATAAGTCGGATACGTGCACAACTAGAATACTCTTTTTAAACCCATCCCGAATCCAGTACTAATAAAGAAATCTACTGGCTTTACGAGATTTTTAAACAACTTTTTTCTTCACCACAATCACTTCACTCTTTTTGATTCACGATCACTACTGTGATTACCAGTGGTAAAAGCCTCCGGGTGGAGGAAGCATTGGATTAACCCAATGATTATGCGATCACGTTAAATACCACATCTAGCGGAGAATCAAGATATACCGCTAATCTCGATCCTTAACTAAACGTGAATGAGGGTTTCTTAAATAGTACATTGTACTAACCATGCAATACCCTGGTTTCCCAGGACCAGTGATCCACTCTACTACTGATTTTTTGATATATTGAGACAAGGAAGCTGAGTGGATCTAAGCCCTTCTTTCTCCCTCCCATCTGATATTTGAATGAAGGAGCATATTCACAAGCCCCTATGACCACCACAACGTCAATTTTCATGATGTTGTGGTGGCGATCAGTACATCGCCTTATTTGCAAGGCAGCGTTAAGCCACTTGGTTGAAGCCACTTAAGGTGGCTTAATGCTGCCATGTAAATAAGGCACCCCTTCACACCATACTTAGCATGAAAGGGGAGGGCAATGGGTGTTGCGGTGGGCATTCCACCGAAACATCCATTGATTTTAATGCTGCCCCATATTTACAAGGCTGTGCGTAAATATGGGGCAGCGGAAAAATTAAGACAAGGGAAAACCTGATCTTACCCAGGCGCAACAAGGAGAAGTGTGTAATTTCTTCTAGTTTTTGCTGTTTCCATGTGTGCTGCACACAGGGAAACAGCAAAATGCCATTGTATCTTTATGTGCAGGAAGATGACTCTTCCTGCACATAAACAATAATTCTTTTTATATTGTCTTTCTAATTCTTTTTGTGACGCACCGGCGCCGTAAAAAATTTGCCATGTGGCACCCTATTTAGAAAGTGATGCATCTAAGCAGATGCGTCACCTTGTAAAGCCCTGTTCTACATTATACCTGCGTCAGGTATAATGTATGCAGGCTGGGCCTTCCCCCCGTAACAACACAGCAGGCGTAAGACTGACGCAGGTATATTTAACATGGATCTTGCCCATGTGTAATGGCACATTGCTGGAGTTGCGTCACTTTTGTGAGACACTCCAGCAATGCATCATTACTGCACCTACAAATACATCAGAAATACTGACGTATCTGTAACTCCTTGCGACATGGAGTGTGTTGAACTATGCTTAAAATGGATGGCCACTGAGACTCCATTTCGTGTTGCCATGCTCTCGGCAACCTGGTGAAGGATTGCTTTCTATGTCCCTGTTAGAACTTGCTTAACCCTCCTCGCTCCTTGCAGTTGAGCTGATTCCAGGAGCTGCTTGTGTACCTCGCCTCCCCCCCCCCCGGTTGTGCCAGAGACTTAGCCACATCCTGTCCACTGTTGGTAACTCAGCCTCTTACACCAACAGCTGTGCTCCATGACCACGCCATCTGGGCGCTGAAGCAAGAGGCTGTGTACATTGTGCAATCAGAGACCAACGCTCTCTGGCAACGATTACGCCACCTGAGACTGATGAGGAACTTGTTGGATGTGTAAAGGGTGTGGCTAGTGCTATAATTATGTGTGCGCTGCGGAGTGAAGCAGCAGTCTCCGTAAAATTGACTTTGTGCCAATCTGGGACCCTGTCCTTAGCTCGAGCTAATAAATAAAATTTACTCTCCTCCACAGCTAAGTTGTCCTGGTCTCTTTGGTAATGCATGAGTAATCAAGGTGAACCCGTAGATTCTAGGTGTCTCCTGCACCTCTGGCTTTGACCCTCCAGTCAGGAGGGGTCTCTAAAAGCCGGTTCTACAATTGGCGCCCAAACTTGGGGCGTCTTCGGTGGTCGTCATCGAGCCTGGTGGTCGTGAGGGGTCCATGATCGAATTCCAAGAGAGGCGCACCACTACATCGGCTGAAAATTGTCCTTGGGGGCCTGAGGTCTCCGATTGCGTGATTCCTTCCTCCTAGGGGCTATCCGACTGTGGCCCCGACTGACGCCCCAGTTCCGGTTCCTAATTTTTGGAGATCGAGACATTTGTGACACCTGCCATGCAAGGAAAGATTAATGGTCAGGTAAGAGTGGGAGTGACCCACTTCTTTGGTGAATTGTATTTGGTTTTGGGTATTGTTCGACTTTTGCAAAAGCCAAAGCCAAGGGGTAAGTACAGTCATATGCTGTAACTGTTCGATTGTACCCTTTGATGTTTGGAAGCAGGATACGCGTCTAGAGATGCCTGAATTTAGTACATTTCGGAAATGGTGTTGTTGTTGTTGTGCACAGAACTCCGCATTGGAGGAATCTTGTCCGATTCCTCCCTTGGGGACCCCTAATCATGAATGTCTATGTTAAACATGGTATTGGCCCGATTGTGTTTTCCTCACTCTGGCACAAGTATACAAAGGGTAATGCTGAGTTACAACTGCCAATGCATGGTAGTTTTGAACGTCCTGTATTAGACAATCTGGAGGAGAAATTGTTTCAAAGAAAAGTTAGGCCTGCGATGATTGATTCCTTTCAGGTTTGGCGCAAGGAGCCCAAGCAGAAGGAAATCAAACTCAAAAAGAGCGAAGCTAAAACAATGCGTATGAGTGTGATTCAGAAGGCCCAGAATCATGATGATCAGAAAATAGAAGAGGGTATAGTGATACATGATAGATTACATCCAATGCAGACAGACGGTTGTTACGTTACCAAGAAGGTCCCCAAAAAGGCCCGGAACAAGGAGGATGACCCTCTCATGTCCTCCATGTTGGACACCCCTCCACCTTATGCTCCCACCATGTATCCGGCCCTTGATCCCGCACAATTGGCCCTCGCTGCCGCTCCAGTTGTTGCCCCTGCCCATGCCCTGGTTCATCCGATTCCTCAGCCACTCGTTCCCAATGCCTCGACTGTTCAAGCCACTATACTGGTGAAGGTCCACCCTTCCCCTTCCCTTGTTGCTCCTTCCACTGGTCCTGTGCCTGTCCAAACCAATGTGCCTTTAACTCCCGTCACAACTAATCAGTTTCTTGTTGACATTCATCCGACACCTTCCCCCAGTGCAGGGCTATTAGCAAATGCTTGGTCAGTGGTCCGTGATTATATCCCTTATGTAACTCCGCATAGACCACCCACTCCCAGACGACGTACTTTGCACAGACAGATAGGTAATACACAGGAACAACTCACTATGAGTCAACAGGCTCGTATGTGGATGGGAAATGGCACTATGTACACCACTCAGGATATATGGATGACCATGGATCAGTGGACGCGCATCCAACAGATTGACACTTTTTGTGATATGTGTGACATACTGAGCCAAATGTGGGTAGATTTGGTAGAATCAGGTTCACCCCCAGATCTGTCTGACCTTCGCAATAAGGTTGCAAAGGGGGACATTCAGGGCCTCGCACTATTCTGCGATCTGATCACGTTAGTAGCCTTTAGGGACTCTTTATCTGATGCCATGCTGAATAAGGGTTTTCAATGAGGGAGGTACAGCCTGTTTGGAGGGACCGCGTTGCTGGCGTGGGTGACCAGCCTGACATACCGGCGGGTTTTAGGCAAATGTGGGTCCATGTCCCTTGGAAAAGGTCTGATGTTGCTGCAGATCAGAGCATATAAATTGGCTTAAAAGCCAATTGCCTGACCCGCGTAAAAATCCAGCGGGTTATTACAAGGAATTGACTCAGACCCTCCAGTCTTGCGTGATGACTTTAGCAGATATCGATATGTTAATGGGACAGGTAGTACCGACTGAAGTATGGTCTAGAATACATCATAATGATCAGGCAGAATTTGGCCACACTTGGCAACAACTTGGGGAGGCCGACAGAGCTCGAACTGGCGGTGAGAAACCTGATCCCATGATCTTGGCCCTTCCGGCCCAGATACTTACCGCCATGAAAAAGATGTTGACACCTCACCGTACTAATTGGGATAAATTAGCTGCTTGCAGGCAAAAGAAAGATGAAAGTGTCTCAGACTTTTTCACACGATTTGAAAGCACGTTCACCGACTATAGTGGACAGGATATGACTTCAGAGGGGGGACTGCGACTGTTTGTGGATAAATTTGTATCCATTTGTTACCAGAACTTGGGACTAAGCTCAAAATGTCGGAAAGTGCCTGTCCCATTTCCACCCCGTCTGGCATTTTGACAATGACCCAGTATTATGAGAATAGGGAGAATGAAGAGCGAGACAAAACCGATAAGAACACTAAAGATCTAAAAACAAAGGTATTGCTCCAACAGGCATACCCTACCCAGACCCAAAACATGGGTACCCCGAAGTTTCAACGAGTTGCTCAGAAACCTGCCCCCGTGACTCCTCGCCCACCGCGGGGGTCCAATCAGTGCGCTTATTGTTGCCTGGAGGGTCATTGGCGCGATGAGTGCCCCTTGTTGGTCCAGAACCACTCTGCTCCTGCTGACTGCTTCACAGGGCAACGGCCCCAGATGAGGAAATCCAAATATGGCCCCATCTTCGCTTGTAACACCATTACGCTGTTGCCCTCACATTCCGTACTGTTGCATGTATCACACGACCTTTCCTGTTTCCCTGAGCTATGTCCATTCTGAGACCCCGCTCGAAGCAACTAATCCCCGAGATAACCATCTATTGACCCTTGGTGACCGTTCTGGCCTCTCCAGTTGTTTTACACATTACCATCTCCCCTCGCGCAAACACGCGCTGTCGTAAATTAATTTAGCCAAGGAATGGCTATGCCACCTGACCTATAGGGTCGGGTGGAGAACACGACCTTAGGGAAGGAATTTCTATTACCCATTATCCTGTATCTTGTACGAAGAATGTTTTCTTGTGGATGATTTGTATTTTTATTGCACATTGAGGGGGTTGTTGCTTTAGGGGATTCCAGCGCTACAAAAGACTGTGAGCCACAGATTGAAGTGGCAGTCTCCTGAGAACGTACCACTGATGTACTTCTAGGACAACTGTACCTAGCTGCAGCTATGAAATAAAACTCCCTATGCCAAGAAGAGTGTTCCGTGTCTCTGTCATTTGGAAGGAGCAGTGAGAAGATTTCAGGCGTACCCTGCGCCACCGGGCTTTAAAGCACGGTTCTTCAATTTGGAGGCACTGCTGAGATCGCTTCAGAGGTCGTGGGTCCAGCCCGAGGATCGTGAGGAGCCCCGCAAGGAAATTCCGGAGGACGCGCACCACGTGATCGACCCCTGCATGTCGTAAGTGGACCGAAGGTTTTTACCGTGTGGCTTCTCCCTCCCAACGGCTGAAAAGACCTGCTGCCCTGACTGCGGCCACGCTCTGGCTCCCTTTGTACTTGGTATCGAGAGACATCAGACGGACCTCTGTTGGCGTACGGAAGCACTTGGTTAAGTTAAGTATAGTGGCCACTCCTTTGTCTTTGTTTTGTTTTGTTCGACCTTTGCAAAAGCCGAAACCGAGGGGTGAGTGCAGTTTGTGTACTATAAAGTGTCTAATTAACCCCTTGAAGTTTGTAAAGAAACTAGTGTGCTAGCGATGCCTGGTTTCAGTAAGTTTGGAAATTGGTTTGGTTGTTGTTACGATAGGGCTTCCCGACTGGAGGATTCTTGTCCAATTCCTCCGGCCGGAACTCCCACTTATGAAGTATACTCTAAACATGGTATCGATCCCATAGCCTATAATGAGGCGTGGCTTCGCTATTCCAGGAAAGATGGTGTTTTACGATGGCCACAGAACGGCAGTTTTGAGCTCAATATCTTAGATAATTTGGAGGACACTTTGTTTAAACGAAAAGCCCGGCCGGCTATGTTTGACTCTTTTCGCCTATGGCGTAAGGAGGCCAAACAGAAAGAAATAAAACAAGCTAAAAGAGATAGGAGGGATATGTCTATTCTGCAAGCTGCGCAACAGTTTAAAAATAATGAAACCGATCATGCGATTGAGGTCTCAGATAGGCAACATCGTATGGCGGTAGACAAATGTTATCCAGTGTTGCAAACTTCCCCTACAGAGAAAAATGTGGACCCTGAGAAGGATCCTTTAGTGTCCCATCTGTTGAGATTACCTCCGCCCTATGTGCAGGGGACTAATGTACCGTTTGCACTTCCGCCTGCCCCGGGAGCGAATGCACCTTTATTGTTAATACCTGCCCCACCTGTTCCAACTGTTACTCCACCCGTCGCTCCTCAATCGGTCCCTGCACCCCCATCACAGCCTCTTCCGGTATTACCGAGTTCTCCCTTGCCTTCATCTTCCTTGGTACCAAGTACTCCCTCTTCTGCTCCGCCTAATATTCTGTCTTCTGTCCTAATGACAAATTCTCCCTCAGTTCGGAGGCGAATGGTTGATACCGTTTCCGGCCTTCTGTCCCCTCTCTTTGGGACACTTCAAACGACCCCTGTTCCTCCTCGCAGACAAACTCGTAGTCAGCTCCCAGGTCCAGATGAACGGGAAGTGTTAGATCTCCTTGCCCGACGGTGGATCACGAATGGCCCCCAGTATAGCGTGCAAGATATTATGGTCACCTTTCGGCAGTGGGAGGCACCTACGCAGAGATATGTTTTTGATACTATGTGTAACATTTTAGGCCAAAAATGGGAGGATATGGGATTGGGACCAGTCCCTCAGAGCTTGCTAGATGTTCAGGCCGAGTTTGATAAAGGGCGGATTGTGGGCGCAGAGGTTGAGGATGCGGTAGGGACGCTTGTCACATTCAGAATGATGTTTGCTTGCCGGTCCTTGCCAAAACGCGATTCCTTCGTCAGGCGAAAATTAAAACACTATCCCATGAGAGAGGTTCCCCCAGTGTGGCGAGAGGAGGTTGCAGCTCACGGTGCTAATCCTCTTATACCTGCTCACTTTCAACGTGTGTGGGTACACGTTCCGTGGAAACGATCTGAGGTATTGGCCCTTAAACAGTCTTTACCGGACCCCCGTAAAAATCCTGCTGGGTACTACAAAGAGTTGTCCCAAACTGTCGATGCGTGTATTATGAATTTGGCCTATATAGACATGCTAATGGGTAATGTGGTCCCACAACCGTTATGGGCTAGGATTCGGAAGGAGGACCATGTGGGAGAACTGGGGGGTGATTGGGCTGCCATACTCGCCGCGGACAGACTCTAAGTGGGTGGTGCCAAACCTGAGCCCCTAATTACAGAACTCCCAGCTAGGATCATTGCCTTACTGAAAACCATGATGCCCCCTCTGCGAGTTAATTGGGATAAGTTAGCAGCTTGTAAGTAGAAAGCGGATGAAAATGTCTCTGATTTCTTCACTCGTTTCGAGGAGACATTCATTGATCATAGTGGTCAGGATATGAGCACAGAAGGTGGCCAACGGTTGTTTGTAGATAAATTTGTGTCAAATTTGGTTCCGGAAATATCTAATAAGTTGAAGAATTCCGAAAGTGCGTGGGCAGTATCCTCTTCGGCCCAGATATTGGCTACTGCCCAGTATTATGAAAATAGGGATAAAGAGGAAAGAGGGAAGCTTGATAAAAAGACGAAAGAGCTGAAAACTAAAGTTCTTTTACAACAAGCTTATCCTCCTCGCCCTGCCCAACGTGAATATCAGCCGTCTCCACAATTCCAGAGACAGTTACAGAGGTCTGGGCCCCTTCGTTCCCCGACCCCCACTGGGCCAAAATCAATGCGCTTACTGTAAAGAAGAAGGCCATTTAAAGTATAATTGCCCGATTTTGTTACAGCGCACGAGCGGTATTCCCGCGTCACGAGGCCAGGGTGGTTATCAGTCAGCACCCAGGGGTAGAGGACGAGGTACGCCACCTAATAACCTACGTTCCATGTCCCCTGGGAACTCCACAAATTATTTTGATCAGCAGAATGTTCAATCTACCAACTATTACAACAGTGATTACTATACTGAGGATGAGAGTCAGAATTCCCAACCTAGTTAGGACAGCCATGGACAAAGTATGGGCGTAGTATCAGTTCCAGTGGACCAAAGTGGGCCTTATGTTGATGTGGAAGCACTAGGTGTTACAGAGCCATTCCTATTAGACACTGGTGCAACAAAGAGCTCTATGATTCACTCTAAACTCCCTGGGGCACCTTTGTCTGGCTGTACAAATGTTTCTGTAGGTTTTTCTGGCGCCCCAGTTCAAAACCCAGTTTCACGCCCTTTGCCCATTTCAATAGGCCCTTACACATTGGAGGCCCCGCTCCTTTTAACAACTGGTTGTGGTGAAAATTTGTTGGGCTTGGATTTATTGAAGAGATTGTACGCGACGTTACACTGTTCCCCTTCTGGTGTACGTCTTACCTTAGGTAAGAAATTGACCTCACCGATGTACTTGTCTAAAGATCAGCTGCCCCCTGAATTACAATCTTTTCCAGCTACCCTCTGGGCCACCGGCCCCAATGATGTGGGCCTCCTGCAGATTCCTCCCTACATTGTAACGCTCAAGCCTGATACTAAATTTCCTCGCATTCCACAGTATAAAATTTCCAGTGACGGCGAAAAAGCTCTTTTGACTATAGTTCATGATTTTGTGCAAAACGATGTGGTTGAAGAGACTAGGGGAAATGTATGCAATAGCCCTGTTCTGCCTGTTTTTAAACGAACCGACCCCTCTCAACCACCTGTCTATCGTTTTGTGATTGATCTCAGAGAGGTCAACAAGATTGTGGTACCTCAATTCCCTGTTGTCCCGGATGTTAATGCCCTGCTGACAATGATATCAGCCTCAGCTTCCTGGTTTTCTGTAATTGACCTTAAAAATGCTTCCTTCAGCATTCCCATTGCGGAGGAAAGTAGGGATATTTTTGGTTTCTCCTTAGCAGGCCGAAGCTTCCCGTTCAAGCGTGCTCCTCAAGGTTATTGCGAGAGCCCTTCCATTTACAGTCAAGCATTAAAATCACAGCTCGACACTATGTCTTTCCCACCAGGCGCCACTCTCGTTCAATATGTGGATGACTTGTTGGTTGCAGCAGATTCTGAAGACACTTGTAAAAAGGCTACCATTTCACTGTTACGCCACTTATCTGACCACAACCACAAGGTTTCACCATCCAAATTGCAATATTGCTGCCAAGAGGTTACCTACCTAGGTCATCTCTTGTCAAAGGAGGGACGGCGATTGACCCCAGAACGTATCCAAGCAATTGCCCAAATGCCTATTCCATGTACGCAAAAAGAGGTGCGTGCCTTTTTAGGTATTACCTCTTATTGTAGACAATGGATCCCCAATTTTTCCCTTCTGGCGAAACCCTTGTTGGTACTGACTCTTAAAGATACACCGCACCCTCTTCCATGGACTGCGGAATGTCAGAAAAGTTTCACTGATTTACGCACTGCCTTGTGCTCTGCCCCTGTGTTAGGTACTCCTGATTACAGTAAGCCTTTCACACTCTATGTTCATGAGAAAGAAGGTTGCGCGTTATCAGTTTTAACGCAACGATTCGGGGATAAGCAACGCCCCTGTGCCTATTTTTCGGCCACGTTAGATCCAGTGGCCAAGGCATTACCTAGCTGTTTGAGGGCTACAGCAGCAGCGGCAGTTTCCATTCGCCAGTCCGCTGGATTGGCATTAGATAATACCCTTATGGTCATGGTACCGCATGCTGTAGACACCCTCCTAAATAGAACAAAGACCCAACACCTCACGAGTGCATGCCTTTCGGGGTACGAATTGACGCTCTTGGCTAGCCACGTACACATTAAGCGATGTAATACCTTGAACCCGGCAACATTGCTGCCAATTCCATTAGAAAATGACACTCAGGAGCAACACGACTGCTTCCTCCGCACGGAGGAAGAGACAAAAGGCAGAGTTGATTTAAAGGATACTCCACTCCCGGACCCGGACGGGACCCTGTGGGTGGACGGTTCTTGTTTTAAGCTTCCCAATGGTGAAACGACCTCAGCCTACGCAGTCACTTCCTTATACACTGTTGTAGAAACAGCGCGTAGTATACATAACTCAGCCCAGGCAGCTGAATTGATAGCACTGACTAGAGCTTGTGTGTTGGCTGAAGGAAAAGGGTGAATGTGTATACTGATAGTAAGTATGCGTTTGGAGTGGCACATAGTTTTGGCCGCCTGTGGAAGGAAAGAGGGTTTCTCACGTCCCATGGCACTAAGATACAGCATGGCCAATTGGTAAATGACCTCCTTGAATCACTCACCTTGCCCACTCAGATAGCGATTGTGAAGTGTAGTGCACATAAGAAGATCATTGATGATGTAGGTCAAGGAAATGCTTTCGCAGACCACATAGCAAAAGAGACAGCTAGAGACACTACAAGCCGCATGTATGTTGCGGGCTCTGCTAGATGGGTTGCACAAGGAGGGATGTGTGAGAGTACTGTGGACAGTGTGAAAATGATCCAGGCAGAGGCCACAGAGAAAGAATTGAGTACGTGGAAAGAAAGTATAGGAAGATTGGATGTGACAGGGTGCTGGACAGACTTGTCAGAACATCAACGCTGGTTGTTACCAGATGCTTATGTACTCCCAGTAGTTACCATGGCACCTGGCCCAGCCCATATTAGCGCTAAAGGTATATGCAAGCTTCTGGCTTGAATGTGGGGATCCCTAAATGTGCAGACAATCTGGTTAAGCATTGTATTGTATGCTTCATGCATAACCCGGGAAAGGGAACACCAACACCAGCAGGACACTTTGCTCCCCCAACTTACCCTTTTGAGGTTTTACAAATAGATTACATCCACAGGGAACGATGTAACAATCTGAAGTACGTTCTTGTTGTGGTATGTGCCTTCTCCCGATGAGTAGAGGCCTATCCCCTGAAAGATAATACTGCTCTATCCACGGCAAAAGTCCTTTTGAAGGAGTTTCTGCCAAGATTTGGGTTACCAAGAATTATTTGGAGCGACAACGGAAGTGAATTTGTGGGTCAGATCATGCAGAAAGTATGTGCAGGCCTTGGCATCAGGCAAAAATTCCACGCAGCAAACCATCCTCAGTCAGCAGGTTTGGTGGAATGCTATAATGGCACCCTTAAGCTTAAACTGGCGAAAATACAAGCCAGCACGGGTCTTGCCTGGCCTGATGCCTTGCCCTTGGCTCTCTTATCCACCAGAACAAACACCCATTCCCGTATGGGACTTAGTCCTTACGAGGTTGTCTTTGGGCGCCCCGCAAATGTTTGGGGAGTCCCAAGGCCAAAGAAATACTCAGAGATAGAGCATCCATTGTTGATTGACTATTTACATGATCTAACCACTAAGTTACGTGTCCTTCAACAGGTACAAGAAACTTTTCCCCAGGCCTCAACGGAACCTGGTCACACCATACGGCCGGGAGACTGGGTCTGCGTCAAAAACTTCCAGAGGTCAAAGAACTTGGAACCTCGCTGGAGAGCACCTCGTCAGGTGCTACTGACGACGCGTACTGCAGTAAAAGTGGTCGGCAAAAAGAACTGGATACATGGGGTACATTGCAAGAAAGTGCCCCTACCATTGCCTTATGATCAATGGGTGTATAAACGAATTAGTGACTCTGAGACCGGAAGAGTACCAAGATTTGGACTATTCAGCGATGCACGCCTAGACATTGCCGGAGTAGGACAAGACGACAACAAGGTCCTCCAGACAGCTATACCACCGGCAGTGAAATTGGACACTACTCAATCACATCTCCTTTTCCAAGAGCAAACTGTACCTGGTTCCCGGAGGTACAATTTGAGGCCCAGACTGAACAAAAATACCTCAATAGTGCTTCATTGACTTTGTCTTTACCCTGATTTCCACATGATTGCAGGGCCGTGATCGTAAGTCTCAGAATTGTGACCCAAGTCGTGGCTCTAGGCCTGTGGGACTTGTAGAAAAGTATAAAGAACTACAGACAATCACAGCTGAGTGAAGCAACCTCCCGTCACGGGCAATATTTAGAGCTGGAAATGACTGTTAAAAAGGGAATGGACAAAATGCAACCAATGAGCACAAAGCATTGTAAATTATTGCATAATCGTTTTATAGTGGTTTTAATAATATTGATTTTGATGTGTATTATATTGTCTTGTATAGGATGGGGACTACACGTAATTTTTACACAGCTTACTCCCAAAGTTACGATCGAAATGCATACACACGTCACTCTATCTCCTCGTGTTGAGTCAAGAAGGAGTAAATTCCGCAACAACACATTTGTTTCCATGCTACACCAACATCAATTGGCCACTAACGCGACGAACTGTTGGGTTTGTGGTCTTCTGCCAAGTTCGGTAAATACTGGAATGCCATACATTACCCTTCCTTTTTCATTTAATGGCTCTTGTAGTGCATGGTGGGAATTAAGCGCCAGTTGGGTATTTTCTGGAGATGGGGATACTCGAGAAGTAAGGAGCTTGGGAGTACATCTATACCATTTATGTTGGCGGGACAGAAAAAGGATATATGGGACGGATAGTGAGAAGTCAGAATATGCTGATCGCCAAACCAAATCTACGGATTTGTATTTCCTGCCCTCTAATAGAACCTCTCGAAAAGGACAAACTTTTCTAGTGGTACCTGGACAAGCACCATTCTGTATTAGGAAAGGAGGGTTAGAATATAAAGGTACAAGCAATTGCCAACATATTGTGACATTGAATGGGACAGATTGGCCTTGCATGATTCCCTCACGTAATACATACTTTGTGTGTGGAAATAAGGCTTACACTTCTCTACCTGGTAATTGGAGAGGCACTTGTTATATCGTTTGGTTGTTGCCCCCTACATATATAGCAGATGCCAAGCATCATTTACAGAAAAGAGGGGTGGCGTCTGACCAGGATACGTCAGGACAAGAAGTCGGGGATGTCTTGAAAGGACTCCTTCCATTCTGGGGCTCAATAGCCAACAGTAGAGACATAAGACAACTAATTTGAGTTGTAGAAGCCACTGTCAATGACACAGCTGGAGCTTTGAGTAACATCACTGCAGAACTCGCTGCTGACCGCCTTGTCACGCTTCAGAACAGGATGGTCTTAGATATCATCCTTGCTGACCGTGGGGGCGTATGCAGATTGATCGGATCTAGCTGCTGCATTTTTTATCCCAGATAACGCCCCTACAGTATACCAAGCCATCTCTAAGCTCCATAAGATCGCTGAGTCCATTCACCAGGATGAAGGGAATTGGTCTCTGATGGGATGGTTTGGGGGACTACTGTCTACGTGGGGATGGAAGATTCTTACTTTTGTCGGAGCGACTTTGGCTATTCTCTTCTCATGTTGCCTTTGCCTACAATGTGGTCCAGCTATATTCGGGCTCTGCGCCACTCTGTGTGTTCCAAATCCGGTATCACAGGAAGCAGCGAACACAAAGATAATGCTGCAACAACAGCTCATAGATTTCATGGCTATTGAAGTCGATTCAGATTAATAACAGCCTCTGGCTTCTTTGCCTGAGTAATGGCAAAAGGAGGGTCTGAGGAAATCCAAATATGGCCCCATCTTTGCTTGTAACACCATTACGCTGTTGCCCTCGCTCAGGCCCCTTCAAAATTTATAGCGTTTCTTTCACATTCCGTACTGTTGTATGTATCACACGACCTTTCCTGTTTCCCTGAGCTATGTCCATTCTGAGACCCCGCTCAAAGCAACTAATCCCCGAGATAACCATCTATTGACCTTGGTGACCGTTCTGGCCTCTCCAGTTGTTTTACACATTACCATCTCCCCTCGTGCAAACACGCGCTGTCGTAAATTAATTTAGCCAAGGAATGGCTATGCCACCTGACCTATAGGGTCGGGTGGAGAACACGACCTTAGGGAAGGAATTTCTATTACCCATTATCCTGTATCTTGTACGAAGAATGTTTTCTTGTGGATCATTTGTATTTTTATTGCACATTGAGGGGGTTGTTGCTTTAGGGGATTCCAGCGCTACAAAAGACTGTGAGCCACAGATTGAAGTGGCAGTCTCCTGAGAACCTATCACTGATGTACTTCAAGGACAACTGTACCTAGCTGCAGCTATGAAATAAAACTCCCTATGCCAAGAAGAGTGTTCCGTGTCTCTGTCATTTGGAAGGAGCAGTGAGAAGATTTCAGGCGTACCCTGCGCCGCACGGTTCTTCACAGAGAGGACGAGGACGAGGCAGACTTAGAACACAGTCACAGGACAGGCGCCCCCTCATGCACGAGAATAGATTTTATGCAGCCAATTATGAAGATCGCAATTATTTTACTGAGGATTATGAGCCCGAAGAAGGGACGGGGTTTCTTTCCCACTAGGATTGCCAAGGACAAGGAAAGGCATCCGTGCCTATTCCTGTTGACCAGAAGGGACCGTATGTTCACGTTACCACACTGGGTTCTACGGAACCATTCTTGGTCAACACTGGTGCAACCAAAAGTTCTATTGCTAGGTCTAAACTAGTCCCTGGGGCCCCCTTGTCTGGCGCAAATAACGTTTCTGTGGGGTTTTCTGGTACCCCAGTGTTTTGTCCCATCTCACACCCACTGGAACTAACGATAGGACCCTACACGGTTGATTCCCCATTGGTTTTGACTTCCACATGTGGAGAACATTTGTTGGGTTTAGATCTATTGAAAAGATTACATGCCACCATATACTGTTCTCCTGATGGTGTTTACATCACTATGGGCCCCCCTAACACACACCCAGTATATTTAGCCTCCTCAGATCCCCTTGCCCAGGAACTTCAAAATGTACCTCCCACCCTTTGGGCCCAACATGATACTGATGTAGGCCTTTTGTCCATACCCCCCTTTTCTGTTACCCTAAAGGAAAATGCTCGCCTTCCCCGAGTTCCCCAATACAAAATACCCAAAGAAGGGGAGAGGGCATTACTCCAGATCATGTCTGAACTTGTTGACAAGGGCGTGGTTGAAGAGACAAGAGGAAATGTGTGTAACAGCCCAATTTTGCATGTCCTCAAATGCACTGACCCTTCCAAACCCCGTTTATCGTTTTGTCATTGATTTACGCAAAATAAATAAAATAGTTGTTCTCCAGTTTCCTGTGGTCCCAGGTATCACTGCCTTACTCACTATGATCCCCCCGTCGTCATGTTTCTTTTCTGTCATTGATTTGAAGAATGCCTTCTTTAGTATACCCGTTGATGAACAGAGTAGGGATCTTTTCGGATTCTCATTGGCTGTTCGTAGTTTCCGGTTCTGTAGAGCTCCACAAGGATATACAGAGAGCCCTTCCATTTATAGTCAGGCCCTCAAGGGCCAACTTGATTCCCTGTCCCTACCTCAAGGTACCGCATTACTCCAGTACATTGATGATTTGCTCATAGCAGCAGACACCGAGGCATTCTGTAAAGAAGCTACGATGAAATTGCTCCTGCATTTGGCATAGTTCAATCAGAAAGTTTCCCTCTCCAAGCTCCAATATTGTCGACATGAGGTTACCTACTTAGGTCATCTCCAGTCGAAGGAGGGACGCCGCCTCACCCCTGAACGAATACAGACTATCAGTAAAATGCCCCCACCAAAAACACAGAAGGAGGTCCGAGCTTTCATTGGTATCACCTTCTACTGCCGCCAATGGATACCCTATTTTTCTCTACTCATTAAACCTTTGTTGGTCCTCACACTTAAAGATGTTCCTCACCCGCTTCCTTGGACAAATGAGTGCCAGCGTGCATTTGAAGAACTGAAAACCGCCTTGTGTTCGGCCCCGGTGCTAGGCACCCCTAGTTATCAGAAACCCTTCACTCTTTTCATACATGAGTGTGATGGTTGCGCATTGTCAGTATTAACACAGCGTTTCAGTGACAGACAACGCCCCTGTGCATATTTTTTTGCAGTTCTAGATCCCGCGGCCTGCGCGTTGCCCAGTTGCTTGAGAGCAGCAGCTGCAGCTGCCATATTCATTCGCCAATCTGCTGGTCTGGTTCTTGACACTGCGCTTACAGTTATGGTTCCTCACGTAGTTGATACTTTATTGAATAGGACAAAAACTCAACACCTTACTAGTGCACGTTTGTCCGGATATGGATTGACTCTCTTAGCCAATCATATCACCATACGCCGCTGCACTACACTGAATCCAGCCACATTGTTACCCTTTGTTGATGGTAACACTAGTTCTGATCCACATGATTGTGTCCTTTGGACGGAGGAAGAGCCTAAAAGCTGTGGAGACTTGACTGACACACCCCTCACTGATCCTGATGGTACCCTGTATGTGGATGGTTCTTGTTTCAAATTTCCTGATGGTAGCACAACTGCCGCCTATGCTATCACCACGTTACAGACAGTGGTGGAGAGTGAGAGGATACCTTACCAATCAGCACAGGCCGCTGAGTTAGTGGCGCTGATAAGAGAGTGTGAATTGAGTACGGGGATGGCCGTCAACATCTACACCGACAGCCAGTATGCTTTCGGAGTGGCCCATAATTTTGGGCGACTGTGGGCTGAGAGGGGATTTTTTACTTCTTACGGTACTAAGATACAACATGGTCAACTGGTCAGCAGACTATTAGAAGCATTGACCCTTCCTTCCAAGATAGCTGTGATTAAATGTAGCGCCCACAAGAAAGTAACCGATGACATAGGAAGAGGTAATGCATTTGCTGACCAGACTGCAAAGGAAACAGCAAAAAATGTCTCCACCCATATGTATGTAGCTGTCCCCTCAAATTGGGTACCGGAGGGAGGGATGCATGAGGACACTCTTGAGAATATGAAGGAAATACAGGCGGAGGCAACTAGAGGGGAAAAGGCTCTCTGGGAAGAGCAATAGACAAAAACTATAATATAAAGTATCCCTCGAGACCTAAATTGCTTTAACTTTTTGTGGGTTTACATGGAAAAAGATCACCAGTTATACATGTGTATTTTATCTGATTTATTTATTTTTTAATTTGTTTTACTTTTTTTTATAAACTTTCATTCATACATTGTTCTTTTGTCTGCATACAATTCATTTCTTGTTGCAGAGACCAAGCTATACAAAATTAATTATTATTGCTCTATACATGCACAAACCTATTTTCATAATGCATACAAGTATAGCCAGTTTTTACAAATGTTTTGGCATGAGAAAACAAAATGTTATACAAAAATTGAAAGAAAGGTTTTATCAAAAACATACAAGTCTCAACATTAATTTAAGACAAATCCCCACACCAGTCACACCTCTGAGCATACTGCATACATATCACTTTCACACATATCTTTCATACCACACCCCAGAAAGAAAAGCACCAACGTGCTCGACACTGGTCAAACGAGGGTGAGCTATTCAGCCCTCTGACATAGGGATGAATACTGGGGTGTATCACTCAAACTGGTCAAACTGGTCTGGGAAGAGCAAACAGGCCTATTAGATGAGAATGGCTGTTGGACGGATCTGTCTGAACAACAGCGGTGGTTGTTACCCGATGCCTATATTTTGCCAGTGGTCACTATGGCTCATGGCCCAGCTCATATTAGTGCAAAAGGTATTTGCAAATTGCTAGCTCCGGTATGGCAAAACAAGCACATCCCAAAATATGCTGAGAGGATAGTCAGGAATTGCATGATTTGTTTGATGCATAACCCAGGTAAGGGCACACCAACACCTGCTGGGAATTTTGCGCCCCCATCTTGCCCCTTCGAGGTGCTCCAAATAGATTATATTCAGATGCAACAACCTCCGATATGTCCTGGTGGTTGTGTGTGCCTTTAGTAAGTGGATTGAAGCATACCCCCTTAAGGACAACACTGCTATCAGCACTGCTAAGATCCTGTTGAAGGAATTCTTTCCCAGATTCGGAATGCCCAGAATTATCTGGAGCGACAACGGAAGTCACTTTACAGGAGAAATAATGAAGACAGTTTGTGTAGGGATGGGGATCAAACAGAAGTTCCATGCCGCCAATCACCCCCAGTCAGCGGGTCTGGTTGTACGCCACAATGGAACATTGAAATTGAAATTGGCTAAAATACAGGCTGACACAGGACTGTCTTGGCCGGACGCCCTGCCCCTTGCCCTTTTATCCACTAGAGCCACGGCACATTCCCGAACCCGAACCGGACTATCTCCTTATGAAATAGTGTTTGGTCGACCAGCTCAAAGAAATATTCTGATATCGAATACCCATTGTTGATTGATTACTTCCATGAATTGACCACTAACCTGCGTCTTATTCATCGTCAGGTACAGGACATCCTGCCACCCAAACCCGAGGGCCCTGGTCACACCATCCAGCCAGGTGATTGGGTCTGCATCCACAACTTCCAGAGGACCAAGAACCTGGAGCCGAGGTGGAAAGCGCCCCAGCAAGTGTTGTTGTCTACCAGGTCTGCAGTGAAAGTGGCAGGAAGAAAGAATTAGGTACATGCGACAGCACTGCAAACGAGTGCCTCTGCCACTGCCATACGACCAGTGGGTCTAGGAGGGCCTGGGAGACGACGAATGTGAACAAGTCCCACGCTTTGTACCCTTCAGTGACGCTAACGTTGCCTGGGCTTCATCTGAGCGAGAGGACGACGACATCCTGCAAGCTGCTGTTCCTCCGTGTTTGAGGCTGCGGGACACTCAGCAGCTGGAGCCTTTGTTTCCTGATCAAACAACGCCTGGGGCCACCAGGTACAACCTTCGACCCAGAAAAAAGGACTGAAGAGACAAAGGTCTCTGCCCTTTACCTCACCTGGCCTGACGTTCGCTGCAGAGCTGTGATATTTGCCAGTGGATATATCCGACCGGTACCGGTGCAGCGGGCCAGAGTGTGTCAATAGGACTGCTGGAATCACTGTCCGGTGAAGCAACCAACAATGACAGGCAGCAACTAGGGAAGACTGGGTGAGGCATGATGGTGAAAAAAATGAACGCTGAAAGCTTAAAGGACAGGAAAATAAAGAAGAGAAAGTACATAAAGATAATACATGGCCGGTACACGATCTGCCTACTTGTAATCATAATTATTTTACTTGTACTGGCCTGCCTCGGGTGGATAACACACGCTGCCCTTGCAGCCCCTGAGTCTCCTACCTCTACAGAATCGCCTCATCAGCATGTGTCATTGCCTCCCCACGTGCAAACAAGAAGGGCAGAATTTTATAACAATACTTTCATTCAGATGTTACACCAGCACCAGCTTGTGGTGAATACAACGAACTGTTGGGTATGTGGGTTGCTGCCCCATACAACGGGCACAGGGATGCCCCTGATTCCCGCTCCCTTTACTCGAGCCGGTTCAGCCTACGGATGGTTTACGGTATTCTTTGACGCCTTCTATTCAGGTAAACCATCTACGCGATCCCCAGGCTAAAATTGTACCAAGCAAGCATTCACCCACATTTTGGCTACGGAGTGGCCAAATATGAATAGGACTTCACCCGAAAAGGATGAATATGAGAACAACCACAGGTCTTTCTATCCGCTGAGCCTCACCGGCAGTGGAGGGAGACGACGGCTGCCGCCCCTCAGGAACCTCCCTGTCTACCCACATTCTGGACGATACTGCATCGAGAGCAGTGGAACAGTATGGGTGGGGGAGAGTGACTGCACCTACATGCTCCAGCTTAATGGCTCGACTCGCACAGCTCTGGTGGCTTCTCTCAATACCTATTTTGTGTGTGGGAGCAAGGTCTACACCTGGCTGCCCAAGTCATGGGCTGGCACCTGTTATATCGCTTGGTTGATTCCCCCAACATACACAGCCGATGCAACACACCACATCCAGAAGAGAGGTGTAAATGACGCTGAAAACAAGGCTGGCCAAGAATTTGGAGACTTTGCTAAAGGGTTCCTCCCCTTTTGGGGCCCTATGGTCAATAGTCGCAATATTTGACACCTTACAAGAGTGGTAGATGCCACCATCAACGTGACTACCGGTGCTCTCAGTAACATCGCTGCTGAACTTCAAGCGGACCGCCTCATGACTTTGCAGAACCGAATGGTTCTTGACATAATCCTAGCGGACCGTGGAGGAGTCTATAAATTGATAAGAACCAGCTGCTGTGTATATATACCTGATAATGCACCGACAGTTTATCAAGCAATCCAGAAGCTCCATAAGATTATTTCCGACATCCATCAGGATGAGGGTTCATGGTCCCTAACCAGTTGATTTTGGGGCCTGGTCTCTCAGTGGGGATGGAAGATATTGAATTTCGTTGCCATCATTGCAGCCGCATTCTTTTCTTGCTGCCTCTGTGTTTAATGTATGCCCGCGCTATATGGCCTCTGTGCCACCTCCTTAACACCCAAACCAGTAAATTCACACCACCAGAATGCCATGATGATGCTTGAGAAGGAGGTCCAGAATATGATGGACATTGACCTAGGTGATGACTGAAAGTTGCCTATTCATGGCAAAAGGAGGGACTGTTGAACTATGCTTAAAATGGCCACTGAGACTCCATTTTGTGTTGCCATGCTTTCGGCAACCTGGTGAAGGATTGCTTTCTATGTCCCTGTTAGAACGTGCTTGTGTAAAGGGTGTGGCTAGTGCTATAATTATGTGTGCGCTGCGGAGTGAAGCAGCAGTCTCCGTAGAATTGTCTTTGTGCCATTCTGGGACCCTGTCCTTAGCTCGAGCTAATAAATTAAATTTACTTTCCTCCACAGCTAAGTTGTCCTGGTCTCTTTGGTAATGCATGAGTAATCAAGGTGAACCCGTAGATTCTAGGTGTCCCCTGCACCGCTGGCTTTGACCCTCCAGTCGGGAGGGGTCTCTAAAAGCCAGTTCTACAAGTGTTGTACATTAAATTCGGCGCATCCTTCGTGTCGCAAGAAGAGCGCAGTGAAAACTGTTGCACTGCTGTTTTCACGCAGCAATGGGACAGTTTCCATAAATGAGGCCCAAACAATCTTCCCCTGCAACGCAGAAACCCTTGCACTGTGGTGCAAGGGTGCCTGCGTTGGCGAGAGGAAGCTAAATTAAGCGCCAGCGCAGGGAGAAACGCAGGGCGGTAAACAACCTTTACAACGCAACTTTTACAACGCACTACCATTACAACGAAACTTTTACAATGCAAGTGGATTTACAACGCATGCTTTTACAACGCAAGTCTTTACATCGACTTGCGCTAGATGGCGTGCTAACATTACAAATAGTGTAGTTTACTATCCCAACACGTTCCCTACTGTTAAGTGGACTGGAGTTGGAATAATAAATTACACTTTTCTAATGTTAGCACGCCATCTAGCGCAAGTCGATGTAAAGACTTGCGTTGTAATGGCATAGCGTGGTAACATCGCAGTTGTTGTAACGACCGCGATGTAACAGCATGCGTTGTAACAGCACGCGTTGTACCGTCATACATCCACGCAGGGCTACACCATATTGTTGTGAATATGGTGCAGCCCTGCGTTTCAGAAAGGGCGGAGCGCGGCGTTAAGCCAAGAAGGCTAACGCTGTGCACCATCACTTCTTTGTGAATATGCCCCCATGTGCACTGTGAGAGCGATTACGAGGTGACGCTACATCATGTGATATCATATTCATCTAAAATGTCGCAATCTCCAATTTAATTCTAATTTTTTGTAAAAACCTTTGACAGTTTGGTTCTGATTTACTGATTTTCCCAACAGATTTTCTGAATTAGTTTCTGGCTAAGTACCTGTTCAACTTGCATGAAGAAGAGATGTGTTCTGGTGACTGCCATCAAGATTACACGAGCACCAAAGGCTGCAGTTCCACTGATGGCCAAAGGGGGTCTCTTTGTGTGCTTTCACTTCCACCCCAGCTTCATGTCCTCTAGTTCTTTATTGATACTTGCACTTCTTTTTTTGTGCATTGAGTATGATGCTATTAGCTTAGACCAGCACTAGGGCTGACACTTAGGCTCAGTTTCATACAGGCTTTGCATTATCCTTGTGTCGGGCAAGGTAACACATTGAACATGCAAAGGCTTCAGTAATATTTAAAAAGTCACACAAGGGGCAATTTGCACCACCTTGCGTAGCTATGTAAAGAAATGTAAAGCAACGCAGCTGCTTGCCTCCGTTACGTTACATTTCAAGCTGGGCAGCATTCCATGGGTGGGGCATGGGCGTTCCCATGCATCCACCCATGGATTTTGGCGCATTCCCAGATTTACTAAAGCTAGTAAACCCGGGAATGCTTCAAACTACTACACCTTCCCCCGAGAGGTGTAACAAGAGGAAATATCTTTAAATATCTGTCTGTGGCGCACAGAAAAACATAGAAAAATGGCTCTAAGAATTATTACTGATCAGAAAGGTGTCACCTCCTGCTCAAAAACAACCTTGTCTGTAACTCAGGCACACTTGCGCTATGGTGCAAGGGAGATTTGCGCTGGCGCTAGGCTGCACACGGTGCGCCAGCGCAAGGAGAGAGCAGAAATGCTCCATATCGTTGTAAATATAGAGCATTTCTACTGTCTCCGTTTTATGCAACGCAGATCATCTACTTTGCTTGCTGTCCTGCATTGGGTGAAAGAATAGTCAATGGGACCCCTTAGTTCTGGGCATTGATACAATCCACAGACATACACTGAGGTCTGTATGTCACTGGCCTGCCTATTTAGGATTTTTTTTTTCATTAAAGCACAATGAACGTTCACAATTACTGTAGCTTCACACGCAGGCCCTGATTACGAGTGGGTTGGTTATTCCTGACCCCTGGGTACCGCCCTGTTTGCACAGGGGTCCAAATTAGCTCGTATTTACTGCATCCAGTAAGTACTACAAGGGATATTTACTAACTTTTTACACAATGCTGGGCAGCGAGGAATGTTGCTACGCTGCGTTCAATGAAGGGACGACAGCAGAAAAGCACCATATCTACTAAAATAAGGTCAATTTCTGCTGTCTTCAAATGCCAACGCAGGCACCCTTGCGCCATGCTGCCACCCCGCTCTAACGCAAAGTAACACAAGGCAGCGCTACATGCTTCTTTGTGTTACTTTTGGGGAAAATCCCATGCAAAGCCACGCAAATCTGATTTACGCAGCTTTGTAAATCACACATAACATTTTGTGTAGTGGCTGCACCACAAAAAGAGGTACATCCACGGCGCAAAATGATATTAAATATGGGCCTAAGTGCGTTGAATAACTCACCCTTTGTTAATTCTGGCAGGTCAAATCTGCCAGAATTAAACTGGGAAAGCGTTTTTGAGCGTACCATGCAGATTTTGGTTCAATAAGAGCCAAAATCCATGTGACTCCCCAGAAACTTGTAATATGTGATATTTATCACACCTGATAGATAACGTACCCGGGATATTGATTTCTCTGGTGCCATAAAGAGCACCTGGCAAGCACGTAATCAGGGCCACTTGTCTATTGGCAATGAAATATTAAGGGGCAGATTTGCAAGGCCCTTGCGCCACTTTTGCGTCACTTTTAACATGGGAAAAGTGGTGCGAAAGTGGCGCAAGGGGCTTGTAAATCTGCCCCTAAGGGTCACACTATTAGATCATAAAATACAGCAAGGGAGCGTGCTGCGCTGCGTTGCGTAAAAGGGAGTGGGCAGAAATGCTCCAAATTTACAAAGATATGGAGCCTTTCTGCTCTTTCCTTGCCCTGCCTAGTGTCAGACGGGCACCCTTGCACCGCGACGCAGACAGGATAAAGAGGTTTTTTCCTCTTTCTTTGTTTGCTGCAGAATGCACCACGCATAGGGGGAAATAAAGAGGAGAAAGAGATTATTTTCTTCTGTTCACTACAGCCTCCGGGAGGCGCTCTGATTTGCCGATTTGACGCAATCCCAGGTTTGCATTCGGACTTGCGTCAAATCCATTGGTGGATGCACAGGAACACTCATGCTTCACCCATGGGACGTCTCCCAGCTTGAAACAGAATGTAGCGCAGCGCCAGCGACTGCCTTGCATTATATTTCTTTACAAATTGCCTCTTGCGTGGCTTTGTAAATCTGACTTAAGGAAAGGAGACGCAAGGAGATCACAAATCAATAATCAATCAGCCCCGAGCCTTATGGTGAAACAACTGCAGTCTAGTTATATTATTTATTTGGAGCTTTTGAGTTGGGTTTTCTAGTGCTTCCTGCAGCTTCAAAGCACTAGGTTTAGGTGGAGGTAAAAAGCCACATGTGGTATTTCATGCGGTGACTCCTGGCTCTTACACTCACTTCAAAGATGAAAGGCAGGTTTGATGGCGCTAAAATTCTCTCCCCCACAAGCTCTGCAACAGATGCGACACCTACTGAGCTATGAAAGCCCTTCAGCACCGTCCGGCCAGATGAAATAGAATCTTCTTTGACCGCCTGCTTGTAAGAAAGTCATTGATGGTTAAAGTGCGTCTACGACAACCTGATTGTAAGAAAGTCATTGATGGTTAGAGTGCGTCTACGACAACCTGATTGTAAGAATGTCTTTGATGGTTAAAGGGCGTCTACGACAACCTGATTGTAAGAAAGTCTTCAATGGTTAAAGTGCGTCTACGACAACCTGATTGTAAGAAAGTCATTGATGGTTAAAGTGCATCTATGACAACCTGTTGGTAAGAAAATCTTTGATGGTTAAAGTCAGTGGTCGAAGTGGGCGGGATCGGCAGGGCACGGCGTGCCCCTACTTCTTTAATTTATTAGTTTCCTTTCCCCTACTTTTTAATTTTAAACATGCGACCCATGACGCCAGAAATCGTCAAGGCCTACAGATAAAGTTCGGCGTTCGGGGACGGGCAGGGTGGGCGGAGATGGAAAAGGATTCTGTCTTTTCCTTCTTGCCCAGAGAAAACTAGTACAGTGTCCACTTCTGCTCTGCCGCTCCCCCTTTCTTTCTCTTTTTCCCTCTCTTTTTGTCTCGCTCCTCCTCACTCACTGAAAACCGAGGGGCAGATTTACAAGCCCCCTATGCCACCAGCACGTCACCTTTCGTGACGACTGGTGGCGCAGGGGACTCCTCCATATTTACAAGGAAAGGAAAAGCCACCCTGCGTGACTTTCCCTCTCCTTATAAATACGGCCCCTTCACACGCAGCACTTTGCATTGAAGGGGCGTTCCATGGGTGATGCTGTGGGTGTTCCCACGCAACACTCATGGAACAAGACACATCTCCAGATTTACGAAGAATCGTAAATCTGGAAATGTGTCTGAATGCTTCTCCACCCTAGAGGTGGTGTAGCGAGGAGAAATGTTTTCATTTCTCCTCGTTTTTTCCTCTTTCAATGCGTGCTGCATTCTACAGCACGCATTGAAAGAGGAAAATGCCTGTAGTGATTGGTTTTGTGCAGGAAGGTGCCCCTTCCTGCACAAAAACAATCTCCCCACAACGCAGGCATCCTTGCACCATGTTGCAAGGGTGCCTGTGCCGGCGCATGGCTGCAGTTTGTGCACCAGCGCAGGGGGAGCACAGAGATACGACATATTCTTGTAAATAGGTCGCATCCCTGTGCTTCGGAAGTGCTGCAGCGTGGCGCAGCCAAAGGGCTTGCGGTGCCACGCTGCGGCACTTCCTCGTAAATCTGCCCCAGAGACTTCAAGAAACTGGTATTACCCTGTCTTTCCTCCTTTCGTTTATTTGCTCCCCTGTGAAATGGATCGAAAAAGAAAAACATTTTTGCCGGAAAGGTCGTCTTTTTCTGATAGAATTCAATTTCAAAGTGCAGCCTCGGGATGGAGAGAAAAATAAATAAATAACTAAAACAAGAAAGAGTGGTCGCAAAGTGGCCAGATTGGTTTTATTCACACCCAAACACATTAGTGCCACTTTACAGTGTTTGCCAGTGAAGCGCTACTTTTATGTTCTCATCTCTCTTTAAACAACATTGTTTTCCCTGGATGGGAAAATGCACCATTCCTGGAGTTACTGAAATACCTGCTTGATGGATGAAGTAGAAAATAAAATGGAGGCTGTGTGTTCACGAATGTGGTCTTTTTACCATACTGCTTACATTATTGTAAGGATATAAGCAATGGGCATTGAAACGGGTCCCTTAGTTCTGGGCTCTGTAGTCATGGCCTGATTTCTGAATAATTAGAGTAAAAGCTTTAAGGTAACCATGAGGCATATCAACAAGGGCTGGCGATATAATTATTGCCGCTTTAGTGTCCGTTTTTGGGCGAAAAGCGGCGATAATTATATCGCATTATTTACAAGGACACGCTATCGCGTGTTTCCTTGATTCAGCTCCCGTTTTGTTCACGCCTCGCTTTGCCTCTCTAATGAAATGCAAAGTAGGCGCTCCCGACAAAAACTACTGGCAAATGGTCGCTAACTGTCCTTCTCCGTATTTACAATACGGCCCAGGACACCCATAGCGATATTAATAACCCTCGCACTGCGCCTACCCGGTATGGCCTCTACCCCTGCTCCCCCCGCTGCACCCCCCCCCTGGCGATCCCCAAAAACTTAGCCAACAAGAATGGTACAGTTGTGGTCGTTGTTGGCCGCAGTTTTATTCTGGTTACATACATCTGGCATGACATCGGTCGTATCGGGTTACTTGCGAACTGCCATCTCTTTGGACACAAAGCCGTGCCCCCATTCGTAGTTCGTGGTCCCTCCAGTTCGTAAAGTACCCGACCCACCAACCAGGTCTGTTGTTGTTCGTTAGTATTTCTCCTCTGGTCCAATTACCACTGGGACCACCCTTTGGTTGGTCACCCAAGCTTTTCTGCGTGTAGGGAGGGGTAGCTTCCTCTCCCCCCGGAGTTAGGCCCCAACTCGCTACCTTTTGTGCCCTGCCGACAGGCCGGGTCTGGGCCGCGAGCGCCGTCTCCGTTTGCTACCCCTCTTCCGTTGGCCAGGCCACATCACCCTGCCGTGCGGCATCCCAAGGTGAGCGGCCCTCCTCCTACACACCGCCCTGTCGGTGTGTCTCGTTAGCCAACCCTCGTACCGTTATTCCGCTACGCTCGTGTTGCTGTCCAGCACTGCGACATTGCTGTATCCTAGGTGTGGGTGGGTGGGATTTGCAGAGACAACGTTGGGGCGCCGCTCTCCCTGCTCCCCGAAGTTAGGAGCCCCTTGGGAGAGCGGCCCCTTATATCCCCCCATCTCTTCCTTCCCGCCGAACAGGCCTACCCCCCCATTGGGGGGTTTGCCTCATGTCCTGCCCCCCTATTGGCTGCGGGGGGGGGTGTTAGCCGCGAGGCCAGCGCGTGGGCAGGAGGGGCTACCACCCGCCGTCTTTGGTCGCCAAGGGCGCCCAAAACCGGTTCCTTCCTGTCCCCCTTCGGCGCGGCGCGGGTTATGGCGCCGGCCCCTTAGCCTCTCCCCCCCTCCGGGGAGGAACGGCGGGCCTCTGCAATAACCCTCGCACTGCGCCTACCCGGTATGGCCTCTACCCCTGCTCCCCCCGCTGCACCCCCCCCTGGTGATCCCCAAAAACTTAGCCAACAAGAATGGTACAGTTGTGGTCGTTGTTGGCCGCAGTTTTATTCTGGTTACATACATCTGGCATGACATCGGTCGTATCGGGTTACTTGCGAACTGCCATCTCTTTGGACACAAAGCCGTGCCCCCATTCGTAGTTCGTGGTCCCTCCAGTTCGTAAAGTACCCGACCCACCAACCAGGTCTGTTGTTGTTCGTTAGTATTTCTCCTCTGGTCCAATTACCACTGGGACCACCCTTTGGTTGGTCACCCAAGCTTTTCTGCGTGTAGGGAGGGGTAGCTTCCTCTCCCCCCGGAGTTAGGCCCCAACTCGCTACCTTTTGTGCCCTGCCGACAGGCCGGGTCTGGGCCGCGAGCGCCGTCTCCGTTTGCTACCCCTCTTCCGTTGGCCAGGCCACATCACCCTGCCGTGCGGCATCCCAAGGTGAGCAGCCCTCCTCCTACACACCGCCCTGTCGGTGTGTCTCGTTAGCCAACCCTCGTACCGTTATTCCGCCACGCCGCGGGGAGGCTCCCGTCTTCTTGCGGCTCCCCCCCCACGCTTGTTCTTTTTTTTTTTTTTTTTTTATCTGCAACCTGCCAAGGCCATCGCGCCCCAAAGGTTGCCCCAGAAAATCTTCATCCCTTCCTCTGATAGATGCACCCCATCTTTGCCATACAGCTCCTGGCGCCCCAGGTGGATCAAGCCGTGTCTGACTGACTCCATGCCGTTAGCACAGCAAAATTTGTGCATCGCAATGTTCAGTTTCCTCCTGCTGTTCTCTACTGCTTTATGGGACTCTGCGCCCCTCCAGTGGCCCCTGCTTACTATTTCAGACCAGATGATGGTCGTTCCCCCGAATGCCGCCGCTGCCCTTACGAGGTCGTCCTGCATCGTGTGGCTCAGAACTCTCCTGCCCATGCCTGTCAAGTCATTCCCCCCGAGATGGATGATCAGTATGTCCGGGTGCCACGCTGCGTCCGCCAGGAGATGCTCGAGCGTCGTTGTCAGCTTGCTCCAGCTCATCCCTGGTTGTCCCAGCCACCGTATGCACGTGTCTCTGGGCCTTTCTGCAAGCCTGTGGCCCGTCTGCCGCCACCAAGTACCCATCCTGGCGATGAACGAATGGCCCACAACCCACACTAGCCGGGGGCGTTTTCGTTTTCCTGTTGAACAATGGGGTGCATATCAGATCATCATACGGACCCTTTTTCCATCATCATCACTTTTTTTTTTTTTTTTTTTGGCCTTCCTGCCGCGTGCCACCCTGCCGTGCGGCATCCCAAGGTGGCATGCTGCGCGCCACTGACCCTGCCGTGCGGCATCCCAAGGTGAGTGGCGCGACCCCCATCCGCAGCTCAAAGCAGCTGCGGCCTGATATATGTTTTGTAGGCCCTGGACCGCCATCGGCCCATTTCTTGGATTCTTGCCTCCGGCATGCCGTGTTGTGATGCTGCCGTTGCCGCGCCGATCCTGAATGAGTGGGGAGCGAATGCTCGCGAGGGCAGCCCTGCTTTATCCAGGGCTTGGCGCATTAATGCAGTAAATTGAAACCTGCTCAGGTTACTCCCGTCCTGATGCTTGAACAATGCTCCCCCGCCAGCGGGGCGCGCCACCATGTATTTCTGCAGGCAGCATACTGCGCATGATCTGTTGTTCTGGATGCACCGCAGCTGCACTACCGCGCCCTTGCCCTCTTGGTCGGTTTTGGACCTTCGCAGCTTTATTTGCACCGAGGCTAGCCCGGGCGTGACGTCCTCTGCTTGAATGCAGCGCCCATCCGGCCCCTGTCTCCTGGGGGCCACTAGCTCGCCAATGCGAAAGGCACCAAAGAACGCCACTGAGAATGCTGCTTGGAAAAGGAGGAGCTCAAAGTCATTCTTCGTGCACCCTGCTAATGCCTCCAACAAACTGCCCAATTTTTCAAAATCTATAGGCCTCCTGCCGTCCACCCTTTTTCCTTCGACCCGCCTCCACCCTTTCATGGCCGCTTTGAGGTACAAGGATGCTGTCGGGTCCTCCCCCGTATGAATTTTTGCAAAATGAGCCATGGCTGCCAGATGTGCCTGTGCCCAGGACCTTGTCTTTTTGCTGGCAAATGCCCACTGTATAAAGCGCTCCGCCGCCGTTCTTGTTCCCTCCCTGTCGGACAGGGACTGGACCCCACCTATCTCCATGACTGTTGCAGCGTACTTCCTGTAGCGCCTAGCCGCGTCGGGGGTAAGGGACTGGTTAACCAGGATTGAGAGGTCTACCCCCCCAGGTCCCACAGTTGCGCTGGGAAAGGTGTCATATGCTCGTCTGCCCCTGGCGCCAGCTCCCTGAAACGGTCCATCCGTGCCCTGGACAGGGCGTCCGCCGCCGCGTTGTCCACCCCTGGGACATGGCGGGCCTTCACCTCCAAATTTCCTTCCAGCTGCAATTGAACCAACTGACGCATTAGCCTTAAGATATCGGGGCACCTGGCAGCCCCCCTGTTAATGGCCTGCACCACCCCCTTGTTGTCAGACCAGAGTGTTAGTTTCATGTTCTTTAGCTCCTGTTTCCATATTGTCATGGCCACCACAATGGGGAACAGCTCCAAAAATGTTATGTTGCTCGTGAGACCTATTCTGTGCCATTTCTCTGGCCACTGCCTAGCACACCACCTCCGGCCAAGAATTGCCCCAAATCCTGCACTGCCCGCTGCATCGGTGAACAGGGCTATCTGCTTGGCTGTCACCCAGCCTTCCCTCCATATGAGGATGCCATTGAAGTCTGCGAGAAATTTATCCCACATACATAGGTCTTGTTTGACCCCCGCTCCCAGCCTTACGTGATGGTGCTGATGTGTGAGGCCTGCTGTTAACTGCATGAGTCGCCGTGCAAACACCCTACCCACAGGTATAACCCTGGCGGCGAAATTAAGCTTCCCAATCAGCCTTTGCAATTCCCTGAGCGTTGCTTTGTTCTTACCGCACAAGCCTCTCACTTCCGCCCTAAAATCCTCTACCTTGTCTCGGGGGAGCCTAGCTGTTCCGGCCTCGGAGTCCAGCTCTATGCCCAGGAATGTGAGTTGCGTGGAAGGACCCACTGTTTTGTTTGTGGCCAGGGGAATCCCTAGCGCCTCTGTAAGCTCCACAAACGCTGCCAACGTGCTCCCACAGATCGGTGACTGGGCGGGACCCGTGAACATGAAGTCGTCCAGGTAATGGAGCTTCCCCCCTTTTGGGTGTCTATCGTGCAGTGCCCATTCTACAAATGTGGCAAACATCTCAAAGTATGCGCATGAGATGGCGCAGCCCATGGGCATGGCTTTGTCAATATACAGGTCCCCTTCCCACCGGAAACCCAGCAGATGAAAACTGGAGCGGTGGACAGGTAACAGCCGAAAGGCGGACTCTATGTCTGCTTTGGCCATCAATGCCCCCCGCCCTGCCATTTTTACCATATCAATAGCGTCGTCTACGGATGCATAGTTCACCGAGCATGCATCCTGGCTTAGGCCATCGTTCACTGAAGACCCCTCTGGGAAGGAAAGGTGGTGGATGAGCCGGAATTGTCCTGGCTCCTTTTTGGGCACGACCCCCAGGGGGGAGATCACCAGGCCCTTCTGGAGGTGCAGTGGTAGGGGGCCCTCTATCCTGCCCAATGACTTTTCCTTCGCCAACTTCTTGGAGACTACCTCTGGGTGCTGTTTAGCGGATTTCAAGTTCTCTGCTCCCCCCAGGGGAGGTGTGCCACTGAACGGTATAACAAAACCCTCTTCAAAACCCTTGACTAATGTTGCTGCGTCTGCTCTATTGTGGTACTTGTTCGCCAGTTTACGCAGCTGCTGAATGTGAATTGGGGACCTGGCTAACTGGCAATCCTCCAGACCCCGCTGCTTTCCATCACTGTTTACTTTTCTTGTCCTTTTTGTCCCTCTTTTGGTCTTGCTTGCCTCGGCAGCTAGCTGACGGGTGGCCACCCCCGCATTTGGAACATGCGTGCAGGAACTTACATGCTGCACCCCACGTGCAATCCCCAGCATCAAATCTCCAGCAAATTGCCGACGGGCCATTAGTTGGGTTCGGTTTCCCCCCGCCAAACTTGGGCCTGTGGAACGACTTCCCCTTCCCTCTATAGGAGGTCCGAAAGGACTGGTCACTCTTTCCTGCCCAGGTTTTTACCTCTTTGGCCACTAGCATCTTATGTATGAATCCAGAGACATCCTCCTCGTTCCATTCCATCTCTGGATGCCTCTGCATCTTCAACCTAAACCCTTTATCATACTCCAACCATGCATCACCTGGGAATTGCCTTTGGGCCCAATGAATGTTAGCTTCGTATAGCCATAAATCCGCTGCGCAGCGCGGGAATTTCTCTACAATGATGCATGCCATAATTCGGAATGCATCCAACCAATTATCAAAGTTTCGCTCTTTCCTGGCGCCGCGCCTCTCCCTCCTGTCTTCCTCCTTCCTATCACAGGCAGTGAGATCCAACCCCTCCATTTGAACCTCCAGCAAGGAAAAAATGTCTATGAATTCTTTCCGCCATATCCTTTCTTTAACCGCCACCGGGATAAGACTTGCTAAGCCCGTAGCCCTTGTGGTCAAGGACGCAGGACCAGGAGATGGCCTGCTGTACCCTTCAGTGGCCTGCGGATCGCTCGCTGGGGTGCCTACGCCGCCAGTGTACCCCCATGCTGCCACGGGTGACCCTGCATCGCCCTGGCTGTTCTGCCCACTTTGTCCCTGCAGTCTCGCCTGCCGTGCCCACCCGGGATCTATCAGGTGCCATGGCAAGCCGGTCGTGTCTTCTGCGCGCTGTGTCTGGGCTTCCCCGACCCCCTGCCCAAGACCCTTCAGTAATAAAGGCGCCATTGATTTAACGCATTCCTGCACAATAGTTGCAATATGCTCACCACTGGTCGTTTTGCTGGGCTCTCCTTCGCTGTCGCCTTTTTGCGCGCCTCCTGCCGGTGGATTCCTCTTTTGCGGCTTCCTTCTGGGCACCTTCCTCTGAGCCAGCCCTGTTGTGGCAGACGCCGGCGCTGCCGTCCTCGGCTTTTTGGGCGATGGTGGGTCCACGTCCTCCGACACCCGCGACTCCGTAATCTCGTCTCCTTCTAGGCCCAGATGAGGCTTCAGCCACTCCCTGCCGTGTACCTCCGCCGCTTCCTTGATGCGCTTGAGGAGGTCGGCAAGCTCCTCCGGCTGCCCTTCTGCCATTACTGCTAGCGGGGTGCAGCCGCTCACTTATGCACCAAATTGATGTGGTGTCACAGGCTTCCTTTCACCAAGCCTTCTTAGCAGGGTATCGCCCCTTCCGTGCTGCTCGCACTCAGAAAGGGGGGGGGGGAGGGCGCGTGGTGCGCACGATGCCAATCAGGCCTGTTGCCGTGGCCTATGACCCCTTTTCGGCGTGCACGCTCTGCCGCTGGATGCACCCGTGACCCGGCGTGTTAGTTATGCCAAGCGAGCTGCACCGCCCGTTGCTGCCGATGCACAAAATTCACTCTTTGTGACTCGTTATGCCCGCCAGGGCAGATCCTGATTATAAACCCTTCCGAGGCACCTATTCGCTAAAAGCCCTTCTTCTCTGTGGAGCTCCTCCCCTCTTTTCCGGGTTGCTCTGGGGGCCCTTGTCCCGGTTGGCTGCGTTCTCGCGTCCCGCTGGACGCACCGGCGCACAACGCGCCTGCGCTGCAGAGGCGGAGCCGATACCTGCAACGGGACCGACTGTCGGGATGAAGATGTCGATCTCCGCAGCCTCGGTGTGTCGCCAGGTAACCAGCCAGGTGTCTCGTCGCAAGGTAGCCAGCCAGGTGACTCGGAAGCTCTTTCCGAGAGCGGTGCCAACAATTAGCCCAACTTCGGGGCTGTGCGCCCGTCCTCCGCCGTCCTGTCCGGTCACGCTCCCTGGGGTTCCGGTAGGCTATTCGCCCGGCGGTGGTGCAGAGGTTGCTCTCGGACGTTCTCCTCTCCGGGAGTGCGGGTCAGCCCTTGGCAGTCTCGCCACTCAGCCGCTTGCTGCCCTGGTCGACGCCGTCCTTCTTTTCGCCGGTCCTCTTCTTGCGCTGTATCACGTCCGGGCAGCACTTCGTCCGTCTTCGTGTCCTTTTACAGAGACAACGTTGGGGCGCCGCTCTCCCTGCTCCCCGAAGTTAGGAGCCCCTTGGGAGAGCGGCCCCTTATATCCCCCCATCTCTTCCTTCCCGCCGAACAGGCCTACCCCCCCATTGGGGGGTTTGCCTCATGTCCTGCCCCCCTATTGGCTGCGGGGGGGGGGTGTTAGCCGCGAGGCCAGCGCGTGGGCAGGAGGGGCTACCACCCGCCGTCTTTGGTCGCCAAGGGCGCCCAAAACCGGTTCCTTCCTGTCCCCCTTCGGCACGGCGCGGGTTATGGCGCCGGCCCCTTAGCCTCTCCCCCCCTCCGGGGAGGAACGGCGGGCCTCTGCAAAAACAGAGCTAACCGCCGGTTTTGTACGTCTGCTTTTTTTAATGACTAGCCTATCATTGACACAGGAGGTGGATTCAGTGGCTGAATCCATATCTCCCTATCATCAAGATTTCCCCTAACGCTGCAGGAATGTTGCTGGATTTCCAGCGATATTCCCGCATTACTCCGCTTTTGATGGATTATTTATCACCCTGGAGAAACGCGGTGTTGATAACACGTTATCCGGGCGATAAATTCCAGCGATAGGCGGCGATAAATATTAAAGCACTAAGCGCGCTTTGCGATATTTATCGCCGTCTGTTGCTGATATGCCCCCATGTTGTTCCTGCTTACATTTCACCTACTTTTCTAAATCTAGCTCCCTATGAGTGTTGGCTTTTTCCAGGATGTTGTTATTTTTTTTTTAGCCAGCATATTGCTCTTGTCTAGTGCGCATTTCGAATTTAGTCGTATCCAGGTGTTAATATCAGGGCACAATTGGGTTGTAGTTGAAGGTAGTGCAAATTTCTCTCAATGGGGCAGTATGGTGTTCAATGGGGAAGAGGATGTGGCACCATGGTAAGAACTGCCAAATTTGGAACTGGGGAACCAGGTTCAGCCTTCATGACCAGTCCCCCAGACCACTTTCCTGAGGGAGTGTTTTCCCATGCTAGACCTTAGAAGGCCCCTCGAGACCTTAGAAGCCCTGTGTCTTAGCACCAGCAGGTGGACCCAAGCGGTGGCAAGTGTGGGTTAACCTTGAAGGCCTGTCCACCACAATCCATATTGAAGTTCACCTTCAGTCTTGCAGGCAGGCCTATGAAGCAGCACACCATAGAGTGACAGTGACTCTGTCACTGAGGTCACAGGACCATTGGGCAGGGTGGCTGTAGGGCAGTGTGACCGCACCAGGCGCCGACTTCGGGTGGAAGGCGTGTTTGCAAGTATAATATGGTTTTAAAAGCACTTGCTGCCTTCTTCCTGGCCCCCAGCAATTTTCGGCAACAATAAAAATGTCATGATAACTCTGGTGATTAATGTTCTTAGTAGAGAGAGATGGTGTTTTGTCTAGGGGAAGTTTTGACTCATGGAAAGAAAGCGCAGAGGGTTAATATGCCTGCTGCTAAGACATGCACCACGCAGATCACAAGGTGCAAATAATGTAAATAGGTCAGTGGGTTACTGCTTTTGTTAGAGATAATTTATAAGACAAAATCCTAACATAGAACAGTGAGCTTTTAACCCCTTCAGTGCCACACCCTTTCCCCCTCCTGTGCCGGGCGTTGCACTAGTGGGTGGGGTTCATGACGAGATAGTCTCGTCATGGGCACAGCGCAACCGTGCTCCATGACGAGACTATCTCGTCATAGGCACTGAAGAGGTTAACTATCATCTAAGAGCTGAATGCAAAATGCAAGGTATAAATTAGAGCATTATGTTCCCCCCCAAGTCTTTGATTATCCTATTGTTGCAAAAAAAGGATCATTTGGATAGAAACCAATATGTGTGATGCAAAGTGCTCTGACACCCTACACTGGCTAACAGTTCCTGCAAAGATGTTTCCTTATTAGTACCAGTGTAACATTCAAATGCAGCAGTGAGAAAAGTGACCAATCAACCTTTGCAAAGGGCCTTTCACTTCACAGCAGCGCTAGTCAATTATTTTTGTAACTTTTGATCCGTTTGAGCTACAATCAATTTATTATTTAAAATCATCAGATTATGCAGCAGATGGTGAATTATGTGGAAAATATGGCAGTGCCATAATTATGTGGAAAACATTTGCAAACTAGGATATTCTGCCATTCATGTTTGAACTGCTCTTATTCAAAAAGGGAGAAGTGCTGTTGATGGAAACCCCATGGCTCGGAGACAAATTGCTTGTGATTCCACTTTTAAGCGTATTTGGGATGTTTTGTGATTGGAAACATATTCCACTTTGTGGGTGTATTTTAATGTCAATAACTCATATTAAACCTTTTTTTTTTGTTGCATAATAATATAGCGCAAACTTGACCCGAAGGTATTGGAGCGCTTTACACGAGCACCGTATTTACATTACACATTCAGGCACGGGGAGATCATGTGATTTGTCCAGAATCACAGGATGTGGACGCGACCCCGAGGTTTGAACCCTGGTTTCCAGCACCAAAGTCGGCAGTCGAGCCGAGGGACCGTGTATCCATTGGTTGAATTAAATAGAGTAATACCCTGTAACCGATTAGTGAAATGGGAAACAAATGCTAACAAGCATTTGCAATGCAATAGGTCTCGCATTTATAAAAGTTTGAGCTATTGGCATTGTAAAATTACAATGCCTTTTATTTATGTTTTGGTTTTAAAACAAATAAAAGGCATTGTGATTTACAATGTCAGTAGCATAAACTCGCATAAAAGCAGTGTGTGGAGTGCAGCAGTGTGCGGCGTGCAGCAGTGTGCGGCGTGCAGCAGTGTGTGGCGTGCAGCAGTGTGAGGCGTGCAGCAGTGTGAGGCGTGCAGCAGTGTGCGGTGTGCAGCAGTGTGCAGCGTGCAGCAGTGTGTGGCGTGCAGCAGTGTGTGGCGTGCAGCAGTGTGCGGCGTGCAGCAGTGTGTGGCGTGCAGCAGTGTTTTGTGTAGCAGTGTGAGGCATGCAGCAGTGTGTGGTGTGTAGCAGTGTGCGGCGTGCAGCAGTGTGAGGCATGCAGCAGTGTGAGGTGTGCAGCAGTGTGTGCATACAGCAGTGTGAGGCGTGCAGCAGTGTGAGGCGTGCAGCAGTGTTTCGTGTAGCAGTGTGAGGCGTGCAGCAGTGTGCGGCGTGCAGCAGTGTGTGGCGTGCAGCAGTGTGTAATGTAGCAGTGTGCGCAGCAGTGTGTGGCGTGCAGTAGTGTGCGGCGTGCAGCAGTGTGCGACGTGCAGCAGTGTGTGGCGTGCAGCAGTGTGTGGCGTGCAGCAGTGTGAGGCGTCCAGCAGTGTGTGGCGTGGTTTGTAAACAACAAGAAAAGCAGACATCAAAGGAAGGGTGGGAGGGAACGAGCATATGGGCTGTGAGTTATAACAAAAGTTAATTGTTGTAAGAGGGGATGCAGGAAGTGAGGCTAAGTGTGTGCTGGCGAAAGCAGTCTGCTGCTTTCAAGTCCGATGCCAGATGCCAGCTTCGCGCTTGAATGCCTCACATGCACTGGCCATAAACCGCATTCCTAAGGTCTTGTGCCCCTTACTAAATCTCTCTGAATGCGTGAGGCGGCGCACGTGCAGGAAGTAGCTGGTGGCCATTTGCGCGTGGTTGTGCGCGTAACCGCCACCCGATCCGCCTGGGAAGCCTTTGGGAGCATTTTCTGAAGCCCCTACATAAGTCTCGCTGGGCGATCGCTTGCGCAATCGCTTGCGCAATCGCTTACGCGATAGCCAGGCGAGACCTACAAATTGGGAAATTTGCACTTTCTGACACACCTCTGACTCAATCCTCGGGTTATTCCCGTCCTCTGATTCCCCGCCCACAATTCCCCTACGTTTTTCCCCCCACTTCGACCACTCGTTAAAGAGCATTTTACCAGATTTAATGTAACCTACACTCCCCCACGGGTGCGGACAGCACCCGATCATTGTTGGAGGATTTTACTGACAAACACATCTACTAGAGTTTGTACATGGAACTCTTTGTTATTCTATTACACGCTTTTTGGCACCTCAGACTCAGCCAGCACACGAAGTGCGACTGACTCAAAGGAAAGGAAAGAACAAGCATTGGCATAGCCAATAGGTCTCACTTTTGGGACCGTCTAAGTATTTAGTTATGCAACACAATATTCTTGGTGCAACAACAACATTTGCATGGCTAAACACTTAAAAGGGCCCAAAGGCGAGACCTATTGGCTATGCCAATGCTTGTTGCACTAAGTCATTTGCGGTGTCAAAACAGCGTCTCGCTGGAAAGCCGCCGATACCTGCTGGGTAGGGCCCAGTGTTTCAAATGAGCAGGTACAAAGTACCGGCACTCCGGTATTTCCATTTAACCCGTTGCCCGCTCATGACAGAACCACTCCGTCATGAGCCACGGGTGCGCTGTGCTCATGACGGAGTGGTTCCGTCATGCTGCGGCCGTTGGCGGCCGCTCCTCCCACGCGGCGCTAATTCCCCGCCTGTGCGGGCAATTAGCGCAGTGGGTGGAGTCATGACGGAACCACACCGTCATGAGCACAGCTCACCCGTGACTCATGACGGCGTGGTTCCGTCATGAGCACAGCGGCGCCGTCAACCCCCCCAAACCCCCCCAGCGCTGCGGCGCAATTCGCGCCGCAGCGAAGGGGTTAAAGCACCCGGTAGGTGAATACCCGACAAGAGAAAGGAGGGCGCGAAAATGGGAAGGGGTGAAATTGTTCAGAGTCAGACAGGGAGAGGGAGGGCAGAGTGAGAGCCGGGCACCGAACATATGGCAGAAACGGGTGAGTGATGGAAGCAGAGAACATACAGTGCGGGGGTGGGTGGGGGGCGCTGGTAGTAATTGCACCAAGAATAACAGATAAAGCAAAGTCCTAGCATTCCTGAAATGCATGATTTTTTTTTATAGTTCTTTGCTTATACGGTGTAAAGGCAACCAAGCAAATGTAAGGACGGAACAAAACCCATAAGTGGGCCCCCGCAAGCGATACCCCCAAAATGACGATATCAAGCCACTGTTCTTTTCAAAACCTGGTCAAAACCAGCACAAAATGCATGGGTCGTGTTAACTTTCTGCACACTGTTCAGAAACACATGTACGCCAGCAGCACGCCAAACAAACAGTTAAGGAGACGGTGCCAGCTACATTACATGATTTGCATTGTAGGTGCTGCCCTTAGACTACAGAACTGAGATTGCAGAACAGGCCTGCAGCCGCCTTATACATCAGTTCACTCAATATCTCAGGCCAGAACACATTGGAGCAGTTCTTCATTCCTGATCACCCATCCTTTGAACAGTCACACCAGCAGCACTACGTACTATGCTGCAATAGAGAGCTCTAGAGCTGAGGCTGAAGGCACTGTGAGTTTCTCACAGTGTGTGCCAGTCAGTCAAAAATGTGTTCGGAATACATGCCCATCCAATCCTTGGCCTCTCTGTAGAGAGCACAGATCAGTGGTCATGTACTCCTGTTGAAATTGTGATTCTGTGCAAATGGGTGTGATGGGACCCCCCATTATGGGGGTGCACAGTCTTCAAAATAATAACAAGGCGAAAGTAAATGAAAATGCAGTGCTCGCTGGCTCCTCAAGTCATCCCTAACTGTTACGCCTCACCACTTTCAAATGTCACCAGCCACCACTGGTGAAGCAGTTAGAGGAAAACTACTGGCAGACGACACACCTGTGGCACCCCGAAAGACAAAATGCTCGCCTCTGTGTTTTGATCAATCACGCGCACCATAGTACAGAAGATTTCTCACGTTTGTCAGGCCCATGCACAAGACGCTGATCACGTCCAGGATTTTCCCTTGAATTCTTATACGTGCAGTCCTGATTTCACGAGACAAACAGGATAGAAGTCTGAGAGCATCAAGTTAAAATTTGAGAGAAAGGAGGCAGTCATCATGGGCAAGGGAAAGCTCATTTTCTACGGATTCTACATGGTCCTCCTTCGCCTCCCAGAGCCACTACAATGTTTTAATCTTGCAAACTATTTCCATCGAAAATCCAGAAATCTCTACCAGATGACAAGTCTCTCATCGGCCATGCTGCCCCCATAAAGGGACTCAAAATGTACGTCAAGCGTTAAAGTACCTACAGCAAGTTGGGTCTGAAAAGGGGTCTCGAATATTGTAGCACATAGAATTATGGATCAGGGCTCAGAACATGCAAACAGGATTAGACTTTAAATGGTATAAGTGCATACCTTGTTTAACAACTGCCATGCTGAGATATTTAACCTGCAAAATACCTCTGCCCTTCTAGAAGATGTACCCAACCATCTCCTGGCGATCTTCTCATGCCTTAGGGGGATCACCTTCATTCTCCGTCTAGCTGGCTGACATTGTTCATATGTGCATCAGGCATTTTGGGTGCATGAGCAGGGCATTGCTATGACATGAGGCTGAACACATAGGGGCTTATTTATGTTCCCTGGCGCATCCCTGCAAATCAGCATGGATGCGCCAGGGAAGATACGTCACGCAAGTTTGCCCTTGCGCCACCGCAGATGCGCCGCATTTACAATGCGGTGCATCGTGGCGCAAGGACAAGCAGAAACGTGACGCATCTGCAGGCGTAAGGTTGGGGCTGTGCTGAAGCTGCGTCGCAAGCGCGACGCAACTCCAGCACTGTTCCAACCTACCCTATCCCTAACATGGTGCGTCAAGCCTTACGCCTGCTTCAAGCAGACGCAGGGTTTTGAGGCATCAGCGTTGGGAAAGTGACTCAGTGAAATCTTATAGATTTCACTGAGTCACTTTTCAGGGGCGTTCCTGCGATGGAACGCCCCCCCTGAGTAGAAACGCCCACATGAATCCTGACGCAGGTTTCATGTGGCGCAGGGCTTTACACCGTGACGCATCTTCACAGATGCGTCACGATGTAAATGGGGCGCAACATGGCACAGGGTTTACACCGCCGCTGCGTCACAAAAGTGACGCAACAGCGGCGTAAAAGTGGCGCAAGTCTGATATAAATCTGCCCCATAGTGAGAAGCAGCTCAAAAAATTTGAGTCAGCTTTTAGAAGTACGAAGCGCCAGTCTAGGAGAAGGAAATGAGGGGACAAAAATAAAAAGTAACCTGTAAAGATCCACTCTACGCAGAGTAAGAAGATTATTATCTTTTATTGGCGCAAGATATATTTATTTTTATTTATTTTTTTAAATAAATAATCACAAAGCACTTCCAGCAATTCCTCCCAGCTTCTCAGCCCCCACCTACACGTGGCTGTACGTGCAGTTTCGAAAGGAATTAGAGCACAGCAAAGAAGGAAGGGTGCGTGCGCAGATGGAATCTCAATGACTGCGCGAGACTAGATTTAAAAGCAAGCACGTAACTAAAGTCATACAAGTATAGCGCTTCAAATTCGGGCCTCAGTTTTGCTCCTGGCAGAATTTAGGCATGAACATGACAATAAAGAGAAACACGGCTGCGCGATAGCAGTGACTGGTAGAGCAATCGCACACAGCTTTGAAGAGTAGCCACAACTCTTCCGACAATGAAAATAAGCAAAGAATTCACGCAGCCAAAGTTACTCAAAGTATAGAGATCCAAAATGGAAAATCTCATTCCAAACAGTGGACATCATAAAGCCTGTCGCCACACGCAAGCACTGAGTCAGGTAGTCATCGCACTGCACTGTAGGCGTAACGGTGCTGACAGTGGGAATCGAAGCAAAAGCACACGCAGTAAAAGGTACTTGTAGGACCATACGGAAGATTTAAGCTGGGAAGATGCCACTTCTCAAGTATTAGACAATTAAAATTCAGTTGTCGCACGCACAGTACTCACAATGCTGCAGCCGTTATTGCTCCTTTAGGTAGTAGGCAGTTCAAACACTCTGCCATTTTTCAAAGGGTGGAGGTACTGGTTGTCTGCCCCCTACGTGGCCGCGAGACGCGCTCTGTGTTGGGGAGAGACAAGCAAGACAGAGAGGCAGAGCGAGGGGCGCGCACGAGAGAGCAAGAGGAAAGCCAGATGGCGTCTCTGTGGTAGGACTTTTAAAAGCCCACTAACTAAATGTCTCGTCAGTGCAGCGGATGCGCTAGCTCAGGAAAGACCTAAAAAGAAAAGGTTGAAGGACTGTTCATGCTTGACTGTGGTATAATTAAGACTTGTATGAATATTAGCGCGGCGAACTGTCCGGTGTTGACACTGAAAGTTGGAGGGGAAAGCATGTATATATTGTGCATAAAACTACTAGAATAAACTCTGATTAACAAGAAGTTCATTTTGCTTTGGGTTTGGGTCGGGTATATATTTGCAATGCATTGTGGGCAGGTGGATGTTGGTTCAGATTCTTTCACCCTCCTTGCTGGTAAACGCTGTCAAGACAGTAAATAAAAAAGACAGGCCCATTTTACTAATCTTTATCTTGCTGCAGTCATACGCTGTCCACATACAGCATGGAGTCTGACTAAACAAGGAGCTGTAGCAGGCGTGCAACGCCCATTGGGCTCAAAGGGATTCAGCCCCCCCACCCCCTGTCGTGTGTGGCAGCCCGGGATGAGACAGCTTCCGGGGCACATACACACAGCCACATCTAAGTACTTAGCAGGTCTTTAAAAGACCATTTACTTGGAAATGCCCCGGTTACATACCGGTGATCTTCATTACTCCGAGTCCCAGTCTTCCTTCCCACAGTAATTAACAGTGAGCATTCTGCTCCTACAGAAACTCCAAGTAAAACGCGATGTACTAGTCTCCCTATTCCTCCAATATTGCCCCAGTCGCAACAACCAATCAGATAAAAGGACACAAAAGTCCCAACACGACCAGAAACACAAAGCCGTTGACATGAAGCTACCATAGAGGGCCGGGAGGGAAGAGAAACTATACTGTGGCGAGGACGACTAGGACTCGGAGTAATGAAGATTACCGGTAAGTAACCGGGGCATTACCTCCTCGTCCGTCTTCCTTGCCACAGTAATTAACAGTGAGCCGATACCAAAGCAATAACAGCTTCATGGAGGAAACACAACCCAAACAAGGAAGGCAGTATAAAAATACATTTTACTGACAACAACGGAGAGAGATAAACATCTCAGGAAACCACAGAGTCCAGGACCGAAGAAGCAAAAGCCACAGAAGCTCCACCCTCAAGCCGGTAATGAGACCTGAAGGTATGAGGTGAAGACCAAGTGGCCACCCTGCAAATATCCTCCATGGAAACACACTTGAAGGCGGCCCAAGAAACAGCAACAGAACGAGTAGAACACCCCCTAATAGGATGAGATGAACCACAGACTAAGAATCATATGCCAAAAGAATAGCCTCCTTGATCCATCTACTGAGAGTGGAAAGAGACGGTTTCTGCCCTTGCCAAGCCACACTAAAAGTGACAAAAAAGTTGTCCACCTTACAAAAGGAAGAGGTGCGGTCCAAATAAATTACCAAGGCACGCTTAACTTTCAACAGATGCAACAGAGACTCCTCTGGCGACGAAGGGACAGGAAAGAAGACAGGGAGGTCCACATCAGCAGAACGATGAAAGAAAGAGGCCACCTTAGGAACAAAAGTAGGGTGAGGACGCAAAACCACCCTATCATCCAGAAACCGTACAAAAGGAGCAGACCGCAGGAAAGCACCCAACTCCCCAACACGCCTGGCAGAAGCAATAGCAACCAGAAATACCACCTTGAGAGTCAAAAATTTTAACTCTACTGAATCCAAAGGCTCAAATAGAACCGACTGCAATGCCCTCAAAACCAAAGCAAGGTCCCACGTGGGAAGAGACAGGATCACACAGGGACGTTGAAAGGCAAGAGACCTAAAAAGACGAGCCACCAACGGTTCCACCGCCACAAAAGGTAACCCATGAAAGGCCTGAATGGCAGCCCACTGAGCACGGAGGGAAGAAAGGGCCAAACCCAAATCAAAACCCTCCTTCAAAAAAGACTCAACAGACCAACCACGTCGAAGACACCAACCAGCAAAGTTGTCCCAATGTTTAGCGCAAGACTTCAACGTCGAAGGACGCCTGGACTGTTGTGTAAGACCAGCAACTTCCACAGAACAACCACTATGGATCAGGGATTCCATCTCAAGAGCCAAGCCTGCAGACCCATAGACCGAAACACAGGAAGAGGAACCAGAGGGCTCATCAAAGGAAACGGAACGAACGGCAACGTCCAACCCGGGCGCACCGCCAACTCCAACAAGAGAGAAAACCAAGGGCGATGGCACCAACCCGGGACCACCAGAAGAACGAAAGCTACCTCCCTCTTGATCTTCAACAACACTGCCGGAATCAGGGAAACCGGAGGGAAAGCATACAACAGGCCCCTTGGCCAAGGGAAGGACAACACATCCACCCCCATGCGTCCAGACAAGGTGTAATCGTGCAGAAGGAACGTGTTTTGGCATTGGTCGGAGACGCAAATAAGTCCATCACCGGACACCCAAACTCCCCATCAACGGCGGGGTCAGAGACAAAGACCCCATAGAGGGAAAGACCCGGCTCAGACAGTCTGCCACGACATTCTCCCGACCCGGAAGATAAACCGCCGACAGGGACTCCAGAATCGATTCCACCCAAGAACAAATCTGGCGACTGAGACAACTGTGGGAATGAACTCTGCAACCCTCCTGGTGATTGATGTAAGACACGACCACCTGGTTGTCCATCCAGACCTCTGCATCCCCCTCAGAACGGGGCTCAAGAGTCCGCTAAAGCAGGACCGCCGCCTCCAACTCACCTGATTAACAGGAACATGAACAGCACTCGGAGCAGTGCAGAAACAAAAAACAGGTTGTGTTGGGACATTTGTGTCCTTTTATCTGATCGTCTGTTGCCACTGGGGTCATGGAGACTAGTACGTAGCTTTTTACTTGGAGTTTCTGTAGGAGCAGAATGCTCACTGTTAATTACTGTGGCGAGGAAGACGGACGAGGAGGTAATGAGGCTTTGTTCTTCGTTTACTCCTTCTTAGAACCCCTGCATCTCCACTCTGCCGATTGCTGGAAGTATTAGCCTCCCCCCGAAATTTGTATTAACCCCCCCTGGAAATGTCACTCTAGTTGCAACTCTGACCTGTAGTAGCAGCCTCTACCCTTGTATGTTATAGTGTGGTGCCTGGCTGATGTGATTATGGACCCCTAGTGACGACCCGTGGTACTGCATCCCTGGTGTCTATTCAGTAAGGTGCTTGGCTGTCTTGATTAGGGACGCCTAGTGATGAACCATGGTGCTGAACCCCTGGTGTCTCTACTACAGTGTGGTGCCTGGCTGACTTTATTAGACATGCCACTGACGATCCGTGGTACTGCACCCTGATATGTTGTAACAATGCAATCCAACCCTACTTTCGCTGGACCTCTATCCATGAACTGAGGGACGGCACCAGAAGTATCGCGAGATCTGCCTGGTCTGTACTTTCTTCCTGAATGAATGGCATTGCCGAAGTGCAGCAGTGAATGTTGAGTTATTTGTGCTGGGCTGCTACCGGTCAGATTTCATCCCATATTTTTGATTTACCAGTCGGTAAAAAAAATACAAAAATCGCTTAAGGGGCATAGGGGGATATTCACAAGACCTTAACACCACCATAGCGTCAATTTTTGGACGTTACAGCAGCTTTTTTATCGACTTATTTACAAAGCTTTCCGGCATAAACCTTAATTTTCAAGATCGCCACTCCTGTTAGTGGGACTTAACAAAAATGAGATGCACGGTAGGTGTTCTCGTGCAAAAACTACCGTAACCCCCCAAAACTGCAGCTAAGTGCTGTTAGAGGCAGAAAATAGCTGGTCTTAAAATTGGTGCAAACACTTGGGGCCTCATTTCACTTGGCGCCCTAAGACGTCCTATACACAAGTAAAAATGTATTGAACCTCTCGCTGGGAAGCCCTATTTAAAGGATGAAATCCCATCACTCACCAAAGGGGAGATGAGTCATCATCTGGGATCTCCTCCCAGCTGTAAATCCTAGTACAGTCGAGGGCTACAACCCCCTCACTGTGAGGGAGGAGCTCAGGGATGTTTTCAAAATTCAACCGGACATACGAAGATCCATCACATGAAGAGCTACAGTTTGTTACCAGGCGACGGGTGCAGCGCTTAAGTGAAAAAAGTGAAGGTGTGCTAAAACTAACTGCCAGGAGAAAAAAGAGTTTAATGTATATCTCGTGGTGTCAGAGGTAAAAACTGTGCTAGCGCAGTTTAAAAAAATAACTGCCACTATCAAGATAGAGGGTTGGTCAGTACCCTCTAACTGATAGTGGCAGGTATTTTTTTAAAACACCTACACTTTTTTACTTTGGTGGGTGATGGGATTCCGACGGCAATACGGGGAGGGTCCGGGGCGGGTATCCCCTCCGTGAATTAATTTTTTTAACTGGCATCTTTTTGGTGCGATTTTCAGCACTATTTCTGTGATAAATGGACTAAAAATGTACTTCTTCTAGGCATTCATAGAAGAAAACTCATACATTATTTCAGAGAATTTCTGGGTTGCCAAGCAAGTCTGACTTCTGAAGAGGGCTAGGGTACTAAACAAGACTGCTTTGGCTCTACCCTTTCCAATAGAAAACACTAGCTAGTGATGTAAACAACTTCAATGGACAAATCTGGGGTCTAGGGAGAGTCCCTCTCCTGAGAAAGAAATTTTAAAAAGATTGGCAAACTCTGCGCCAGCTCGTCTCCTTCACCTCACTGTGCATGGCCTCACGGTACTGAAGAGCATGCTGCGCCACATCTTGGACTTGGCGTGCGCCAGCAGATCAGCTTCACCTGCTGTCATGGCTGCAGCTGTGCATTCAGGCTTGCATACTCCAAGGAGATCTGCTACAAACGTGAGCCTGAAAGAACAAGATGCAAGGCGCCCTGGGAGGACTCTGCGAGGGGTATGGTAGCAGGATGTGAGAGGTTATTTACATCATGGGTGGGTTTGGGGATGTGAGAGTTAACTGAGGGGAAGTGAGGGGTGAGACTCTGCCGCCATATGGCTTTGCTTGCATGATATTTAGCTACTTGGGATACTCGAAATGTTTGCAATAGGTGTGAAGCCAGCAAGGGTGAAAGCCGCTATTTTCACAACCCCCCACAAGAAAGCAGGGACCCTGCAATACACCTGTGCAACAAAAGACAGAGAATGCAAGCTCCCATCACAAGGTGCTTGAGAGACAATAATAATATGACAGAAAAAAATCTATTACAAATGGATGGATCCACCCTTCCCGCGAAATGGCCAATAAAATCGATATAAAATTATAAGATGTATGTTGATGGTTGATTTTCATATTCTTGGATGATCATTCACAAAGTTAACTAAAACCTACATTAAAGGCAAACAAACCCGAAGATATTTAGCATCTGGACATTCTGCTGAATGAACAGCGTTCTTTCAAGCATACACCCCTACACAGTATGTGCAGCCAAACACATGTTCTGCATCTTATGCTGGAAATATCAGTTACCTACGGGACACTGGGGAACCTGGCCTCCCATCAGTTGGAGATTCGTGTTAGTCAAAGGGCTAAAATTACTGAAAGAGGGAAGCCACGAATTACACTCACACTATTGCCCAGCATGCTGAAACAGGAGCAATACCTAAACGGAAACACCACCAGGATCCAAAAAGGTATAAATGTTCAGCCCCTAAGAACAAACATGAGGCCCCCAATATAGTGAGCTATTTCAATGGTCCCACAAAAGAAACTCATTCAAAAGAAACTCATATTTCCCAAGACACACTAGACTCCAAGCTAATCAATGGGTATGGCATTCACAAATTGGCTATACACTACAGGTTGCCTCGATCCCGTGCAGTAATCATTTCCTTTCTCCTGCCGAACAGGTACAGATTCCTCCGTCACAACTGATACACGCAGGGCCCCAGGCAGGAAAATCTTTCCCCTCGATCCCCACAGATGATTCCGCCTCCTTAGTACAGCATATCATTGAACTCACGAAAGAGGTCCGGGGCCTTAAGATTATGCTAACACGAATAGCTTCCGACCTTAAAGTACATACAGTTTGTCGCTGATACTGACATTTTATATTTTCGCCAGGCACAACTTCAAAAGGCACATTACATGATTACTGTGGGATTTTATCAAGCTCAAAAGATGGTCAGGGTTAGGAAATCGAAAAGTGAAAAAAATTGTGAAAGAACCCCACGGCCGGCCGTATAAGTAATTGACATAAAATTTTAGTTCACACGGATCAAACTGCTGATTTTTTAAAGTATTAATGAGAAATATGACAAACAACTTTCTTGATGTCAAAATGCCATTTGATTTGGTAAACCTGCAGTGTATGAACATGAATTTGGGCCACAAGCATTTCCAAAATATTTCATTAGCTTGAAGTCTGAAAATAGAAGCCAGTCGTGGCTCACGGGGTGAGGGGAGGTGGGATGTCGTGCGGGGGTGGGGGCCAGGGGGGGAGGGGGGTTTAAAATAAAATCAAAATCTTACATGGTCCGCGCCACCTCGGGTCCGTTGGCGCCTTCAACAGCCACATCACTGCTGCAGTTCTGGCAAGTGGCAACCCCTCTCAGCCAATCCTGGTGCTGGAGCAGCGACAGGATTGACTTAGGGCACGGTTACTCTCCACCCGCAAGCCCATTAGGAGACCGAGATTTGAGCCTTTGCTCAACCCTCGCTCTCCTAATGGGCATGAGCCAGCCTGAGCAGACACCAGTGCGCATGACTGGGCATCGAGAAAAAATTAGCCGACCTTCCCAACTCATGCGCACTTGTGCTGCTGCCTCCCCTGGGCCCTGACAATGCCTGTCAGTCAACATGACGCCGGACCGCCCACCCCCTTCAGACTCTGAAGGGGGTGGGCGGTCCCACGTCCTGCTGACTGAAATGATTGTCAGTTCTCCCTCGGTGTCTCTGAACTTAAGTAAACTGAGAGTTTACTTAAGTTCAGAGACGCCGAGGGAGCTGCGGGTGAGGGCGGCTTGTGGGGCAACGCCCCAGCGCGCTAATGGATGCACCGCCACTGAAGACAGGTACTCCTTCGGCTCCCAGGACAGGAGACATGTTGTGATATATTGGGTTGGTTGCAATCCCTCTCTCCCTTCTGGTATTCCAACTGTCTGCACATTATTCCACCTGGAGGCACAATGAGGAGAAATATCTCTACTCCTCCCTGTTTTTCCATTTTCTATGTGTGTTGCATTCTGCAGCACACATAGAAATAGGAAAACACCTCTTGTGATTGTTTTTGTGCAGGAATGTGCCACTGGCATATTTATAAGGCAACGTAAAGCAATGTTAAGTGACTTTTCATGGCCTTAAATAATATATGTGCCCCTTCCCCGCAGCAAACTACGTGACAGGGGCATTCCATGGGTGTTGCTGGGGGCGTTCCCAACAACATCCATGACTTTTTGACACTTCCCCTTATGATAAATCTTAAGTCTGAGGCAGCGCCAAAAATGTACGCCTCCCCAGGGGAGAAATAAGGGAGGCACAACCGCAACATCCATTGATTTTGACGCTGCCTCATATTTACAAGGCTGGCGTAAATATGGTGCAGTGCAAAAATTAAGACCAGGAAAACCTGGCCTTACCCTGGCGCAACGAACAGAGAAATGTTTAATTTCTTCTCGTTTTTGCTGTTTCCACTTGTGCTGCATTGTGCAGCACACATGGAAACAGAAAAACGCCATTGAGTCTTTATGTGCAGTAAGGTGTCCCGTCCTGCACATAAACAATCATTTAAAAAAAATGTTTTGCTACTTCTGTGTGCTGCACTAAGCAGCACATATAGAAATTACAAAAAACGCCATTTAAAGATTGTTTATGTGCAGGAAGGGACACCTTCCTGCACATAAAGTGCCTTATTTATGAGGCCTAGCGTCCCTTTTGCGCCGCCGTTGTGTCACTTTTTGTGAAGCACTGGAATTGTAAAAAATATGTCATGTTGCACCTTATTTAAAAAGTGATGCATCTAAGCAGATGCGTCACCTTTTAAAGCCCTGCGCCATGTATAATGTATGCAGAATGGGCGTTCCCCCCGTAAAAAGATGCGTAGAAGTTAGCCCACTGCATCAAAATCTTACGCCTGCCACACAGTAGGCATAAGACTGATGCAGGCACATTTAACATGGAACTTGCCCATGTGTAATGGCGCATTGCTGGAGTTGAGTCACTTTTGCGACACACTCCAGCAATGCGTCATTACTGCGCCTACAAATACATCAGGAATACTGACATATCTGTAACTCCTTGCGACATGGAGCGCCGTACATTAAACACAGCGCATCCTTCGTGTCGCAAGGAGGGCGCAGTGAAAACTGTTGCACCGCTGTTTTCACGCAGCAATGCAAGCCACATTTTTCATAAATGAGGCCCAAACAATCTTCCCCTGCAACACAGACACCCTTGCAATATGGTGCAAGCGTGCCTGCGTTGCCGAGACGAAGCTAAATTAAGTGCCAGTGCAGGGGGAAATGCAGGGCTACACCATATTGTTGTGTTTCAGAAGGGGTGGAGCGCGGCGTTAATCCAAGAAGGCTAACGCTGCGCACCATCACTTCTTTGTAAATATGCCCCCAAGTGCACTGTGAGAGCGATTACGAGGTGACGCTACATCATGTGATATCATATTCATCTTAAAATGTCACAATCTCCAATTTAATTCTATTTTTTTGTAAAAACCTGTGATAGTTTAGTACTGATTTACTGATTTTCCCAACAGATTTTCTGAATTTTTTTTAGTTTCTTGCATGAAGAAGAGATGTGTTCTGATGACTGCCATCAAGATTACACGAGCACCAAAGGCTGCAGTTCCACTGATGGCCAAAGGGGGTCTCTGTGTGTGCTTTCACTTCCACCCTAGCTTCATGTCCTCTAGTTCTTTATTGATACTTACACTTCTTGTTTGTGCATTGAGTATGATGCTATTAGCTTAGACCAGCTCTAAGGCTGACACTTAGGCCCAGATTCATACGGGCTTCGCATTATCCTTGTGTCGGGCAAGGTAACACATTGAACATGCAAAGGCTGCTACACCTTCCCCTGAGAGGTGTAACAAGAGGAAATATCTTTAAATATCTGTCTGTAGCGCACAGTAAAACGTAGAAAAATGGCTCTAAGAATTATTACTGATCAGAAAGGTGTCACCTCCTGCTCAAAAACAACCTTGTCTGTAACTCAGGCACACATGTGCTATGGTGCAAGGGAGACTGCGTTGGCGCTAGGCTGCACACAGTGCGCCAGCGCAAGGCGAGAGCAGGAATGCTCCATATCGTTGTAAATATGGAGCATTTCTGCTGTCTCCGTTTTATGCAACGCAGATCATCTACTTTGCTTGCTGTCCTGCATTGGGTGAAAGAATAGTCAATGGGACCCCTTAGTTCTGGGCATTGATACAATCCACAGACATAGACTGAGGTCTGTATGTCACTGGCCTGCCTATTTAGGAGTTATTTTTTCATTAAAGCAAAAAGAATGTTCACAATTACTGTAGCTTCACACGCAGGCCCTGATTACGAGTGGGTTGGTTATTTCTGACCCCTGGGTGCCGCCCTGTTTGCACAGGGGTCTGAATTAGTTGGTATTTACTGCATCCAGTAACTACTGAGAGGGATATTTACTAACTTTTTACACAATGCTGGGCAGTGAGGAAAGTTGCTACGCTGCGTTCAGTGAAGGGGCGACAGCAGAAAAGCACCATATCTACTCAAATATAGTCCATTTCTGCTGTCTCCAAATGCCAACGCAGGCACCCTTGCGCCATGCTGCAACCCCTCTCTCACGCAAAGTAACACAAGGCAGCGCTACATGCTTCTTTGTGTTACTTTTGGGAAAAATCCCAATGCAAAGCCACGTAAATCTGATTTACGCAGCTTTGTAAATCACACATAACTTTTTGCTTTGTGGCTGACCTGAGTGCGTTGCATATCTCACCCTTTGTTGAATGTCTGCAGGACAAACCTGCCAGAATTAAACAGGGAAAACATTTTTGAGCCTACCATGCAGATTTTGGTTCAATAAGAGCCAAGATCCATGTGACTCCCCGGAAACTTGTAATATGTGTGTGCCATAAAGAGCACCTGGCAAACACGTAGTCAGGGCCACTTGTCTATTGGCAATTAAATATTAAGGGTCACACTATTATATCATAAAATACAGCAAGGGAGCGTGGTGCGCTGCGTTGCGTAAAAGGGAGTGGGCAGAAATGCTCCAAATTCACAAGGATATAGAGACTTTCTGCTCTTTCTTTGCCGTGCCTAGTGTCAGACGGGCACCCTTGCACCGCGATGCAGACAGGGTAAAGAGGTTGGGGCAGATTTACAAGCCCCTTGCGGCTCATTTACGCCGCCGTTGCGTCACTTTTGTGACGCAGCGGTGGCGCAAATCCTGCACCATGGTGCGGGGTACTTACAACGTCACGCATCTGGGTGATGCGTCACGTTATAAAGCCCTGCGCCACATGTATGCGTTCCTGCGCAGGAGAGGGTGTTCCGGCGCAGGAACGCCTCCTAAAAGTGGCTGAGTGAAATCTACAAGATTTCACTCAGTCACTTTTAGACCCATGCTGCGTCAAAACCCTTCGCCTGCCTGAAGCAGGCGTAGGGATTGACGCAGCATTAGCAAGATAGGGCCCCCCAGAGCATTGCTGGAGATGCGTTGCGCTTGCGACGTAACTTCAGCAATGCGCCACTTTTACGGCACAGATGCGTCACGCATCTGTGCCGTTTTTGCCCCATGGTGCGCCGCATTGTAAATGCGGCGCATCCATGGTGGCGGTGCTGTGGCGCACAATAACTGGCGCATCCCTGCTGATATGCAGGGATGCGCCAGTTATTGGAAATATGCCCCGTTGTTTCCTCTTTCTTTGTTTGCTGCAGAATGCATCAATCATAGGAGGAAAGAAAGAGGAGAAAAAGATTATTTTCTTCTGTTCACTACAGCCTCCGGGAGGCGCTCTGATTTGCCGATTTGACGCAATCCCAGGTTTGCATTCGGACTTGCGTCAAATCCATTGGTGGATGCACAGGAACACTCATGCTTCACCCATGGGACGTCTCCCAGCTTGAAATAAAATGTAGCGCAGCGCCAGCGACTGCCTTGCATTATATTTCTTTACAAAGTGCCTCGTGCGTGGCTTTGTAAATCTGACTTGAGGAAAGAAGACGCAAGGACATAACAAATCCATAATCAATCAGCCCCGAGTCTTATGGAGAAACAACTGCAGTCTAGTTATATTATTTATTTGGCGCTTTTGAGTTGGGTTTTCAAGTGCTTCCTGCAGCTTCAAAGCACTAGGGGGCAGATTTATGAGGTTTTGCCCTAGAGAAGCGCAGCAGGCCTTCCTGCTGCGCTTCCCTACGGCAAAAGAAAAGGGCAGGGATGCGCCGTATCTATAAAATGCGGCGCATTCCTGTCCTTTTCCCCTGCGTCGGCGCACAATGGGCTGCCTGCGCCAACGCAGGCACCTCTGCACCATGGTGCAAGGGTGCCTGCGTTGCGGGGATGAATATTTTTGTACAGGAAGTTAAACCTTTCTGTACAAAAATAATCACAAGAGGTTTTTCCTCTTTGTATGGGCGCTGCAGAATGCAGCACACATAGAAAAAGGAAAAACGAGGAGAAATAAAGATATTTCTCCCCGTTGCGCCTCCCTTACGCCTCCCCTGGGGAGGCGTAGGCTTTTGGCGCTGCCTCAGATTTACGATTTCTCGTAAATCTGGGGCAGTGTCAAAAGGCCATGGATGTTGCTGGGAACGCCCCCAGCAACACCCATTGCACGCCCCTGCGTTAAAGGGACTGATATTTATGAGGCAGCATTAAGCCACAAAAAGTGGCTCAGTGCTGCCTGATAAATATCACGCAGGCTTCTGCGCCACGGAACGTCACAAAAAGTGACGTTCCGATGGCGCAACGGGCCTCATAAATCCGCCCCCAGGTTTAGGTGGAGGTAGCAAAGCCACGTGTGGTATTTCATGCGGTGGCTCCTGGCTCTTTCACTCACTTCAAAGATGAAAGGCAGGTTTGATGGCGCTGAAATTCTCTCCCCCACAAGCTCTGCAACAGATGCGACACTAGTGAGCTATGAAAGCCCTTGCAGCACCGTCCGGCCAGATGAAATAGAATCTTCTAAATCTAAGACAACCTGCTTGTAAGAAAGTCTTTGATGGTTAACCCTTGCGACCCGCCGTGAATAGGCCCCTCCTAACAAACCATTCGTAGCTCAAGTATACCACCGTTGGATCAAGAAATAAACTAGAAAAATAGTAAAACTTCCTGTATGCTACCTCTCTCTCTACCTTATTTTCTTTCCCGCCCCCTTTCACCCTTTCCCTTCCTCCTACTGTGAAGGTGGATAGGGGGGAACACCCGAACATACATAAACCAGGGGGCAGATTTATGTTTCCTAGAGCATCCCTGCAAATCAGCAGGGATGCGCCAGGAAAGATGCGTCACGCAAGTTTACCCTTGCGCCACCGCAGATGCGCCGCATTTACAATGCAGCGCATCGTGGCGAAAGGATAAACAGATGCGTGACGCATCTGATGGCGTAAGGGCATCGCATTGCTGGAGTCATGTCGCAAGCACGACGCAACTCCAGCAATGTTTAGGGGCTGCCCATACCTAACATGCTGCGTCATGCCTTACGCCTGCTTCAAGCAGGCGCAAGGTTTTGACGCAGCAGCGTCGGAAAAGTGACTGAGTGCGTCACTTTTCCGAGGCTTTTTCCGATGGAACCCTGCATACATTAAACCTGCGTCAGGTTTAATGTGGCGCAGGGCTTTACACCGTGACGCCTCTCCATAGATGCGTCACGATGTAAATAGGGCGCAACGTGGCGCAGGGTTTACGCCGCCGCTGCGTCACAAAAGTGACGCAACGGCGGCGTAAAAGTGGCGCAAGTCTAAAATAAATCTGCCCCCAGATATGTACCGCAACCAACACGGCCAGTTTAGGCTACTAGCCTGCAACAATAAAGCGAGGCCTATTATTACACGTTATATGTTATTTAAAAAAATTCAATAAAAATATATTTTTTTTAAAAAGTGCATCTACGACAACCTGATTGTAAAATAATCATTGACGGTTCAAGTGCATTTATGACAATCAACTATATCATAACACTTGTAAAATAAAAAGGCATTTGAAGAAATTCAATGTAAAGTGAAGTGTAACATATAATATGTCTCTGCTGATAGCTTGGGTAACCAGACGCTTCTTGAACGATATTTGAATCATTATATTACACAAACTCCTTTTTGTTAATACATTATTATTCAGATCTTCGCATTGGCAAAGATCTCCCAAAAATTTCATTACTTGTCATCAGCCCCCACACGAAGTGCGACTGACTCCAAATGAACGAACAATAACAGGTACACTCTGTGACTGTTTCTCCTTGACTATGATATAATTCAGACATCTATGAATATTAGAGCGGCAAACTGTCCGGTATGTAAACTGAAAGTTGGAGAGAAAAAGCACGTACATGGTGTGCAGAAAACTACCAGGATAAACTCTAGTTAACAAGAAGTGCATTTTGTTTTGGGTTTTGGTCGTGTATGTATTTACAATGCATTGTGGGCAGGCGGATGTTCTATCAGGTTCTCTCGCCCTGATTACTGGTAAACCGTCAGAAGAGTGTCGCTTAAGGCAAAACAATAAATAAAACAGGCACACCCATTTTACTAACCTTTATCTTGCTGCAGCCATAGGCTGTCCACATACAGCGTGGAGTCTGACTGGATTAGGACCTGTAGTAGCAGCCTCCACCCTGCAACATCCCCCCATGTATGTTACAGTGTGGTGCCTGGCTGATGTGATTAGGGTCCTCCCAGTGACGACCCGTGGTATTGCACCCCTGGTGTCTATTCAAAGAGGTGTCTGGCTGTCTTGATCAGGGTCCCCTAGTGACATACCATGGTACTGCACCCCTGCTGTCTATACCAGTGTGGTGCCTGGCTGACTTGATTAGAGACGCCCAGTGATGACCCCTGGTACTGCACCCTGGTATATTGTAACGATGCTATCCAACCCTACTTTCGCTGGACCTGTAGTCATGAACTGAGGGACTGCACCGGGGGGGCAGATTTATGTTGCACTTGCGGCACTTTTGCGCCGCCGTTGCGTCACTTTTGTGACGCAGCAGCGGCGCAAATCCTGCGCCATGGTGCGGGGCATTTACAAACGTGACGCATCTCCCAGATGCGTCACGTTGTAAAGCCCTGCGCCACATGTAGGCGTTCCAGGGCAGGTGGGGGCGTTCCGGCGCAGGAACGCCTCCTAAAAGTGGCTGAGTGAAATCTACAAGATTTCACTCAGTCACTTTTAGGCCCATGCTGCGTCAAAACCCTGCGCCTGCTTGAAGCAGGCGTAAGGATTGACGCAGCATTGTACAGATAGAGCCCCCCAGATCATTGCTGGAGCTGCGTCGCGCTTGCGACGCAACTCCAGCAATGCGCCACTTTTCGGCACAGATGCGTCACGCATCTGTGCCGTTTTTGCCCCATGGTGCGCCGCATTATAAATGCGGCGCATCCATGGTGGCGCAGCTGTGGCGCATAATAACTGGCGCATCCCTGCTGATATGCAGGGATGCGCCAGTCGTCATAAATCTGCCCCCGGAAGTATTCCGAGATCTGCCTGGTCTGTACTTTCTTCCTGAATGAATGGTGTTCCGAAGTGCAGCAGTGAGTGTTGAGTTATTCCTGCTGGGCTGTTAAATGTCAGATTTCATCCCGTATTTTGATTTTACATCAAGGCCCGGAGGCCAATATTATGCATCATCCCTTTTATTGCTCCCCAGACAGCAGCAACAAACAAGCAATAGAATTAGAACACTTTCAGCTTCTAGAACACTGAACTAGCATGTAGAACTGGCAGCCATCTTCCTCTTTTGTTACTGCTCAGTGATCAGATAAGTCACACTTTTGTCCCCTTGTATAAGATGAATTAGTCTAGAAATATTGTATAATTTATTTAAAAGGGTATATTTATTAAGGTAATATTGAATTAATTAGAATACATAACTGTATCATTTAGATTTGTTGCGCGAGGATTGTGTGAAGATTTGACGGCTGTTGCAAGCACATTTAGAGGGTATGAGTTTTGAAATAAAGGAAAGTATGGTTTGGCATAAGTATTAGGAAGTTTGGCGGGTATGGATAATAGCGTTTTTGGGCTTGTTTGAGTTACCTTGGAAAGGCGGTTGGACGTTTGTGGCCAAGCGCGAGGCAACGAGTGTTCGGTCCTCGAGCACAGATGGAGTTTGTGTCTCGAGGCGTTCGAATCTCTAGCGCGAGGAAGGCGCGCACAGCATAGAGAAGGAAAACTTGACCTAGTGGGGCCGCCGTACACACGCAGCGTGCGGCGGCCATTTTTGATGATTGGGAATAGCTTTATTATGTTAAGGGGGCATTGAAGAGGACATATTTTGGGAAAAGAAAAACGAAGTCTGTCAGAACGCGAGTCAGTTTCTGACAGACATCTGTCAAAAGTTCAGCAGGAGGTCGTGTATTTGAATTGAAGTGAGGAGCTAAGGGAAAGAATTTGAAAATTAAGGTTAGGGTTAGAAAAAAGGAAAGTGGTATATAAAGGATTTATGAACTAGTTTGTTGGAAGGTTTTTAGAGGAAATCTATAAGTTGGTTTTGTTGGAAAGTCATTAAAAAAAATGGAAGGTGTTGAAGGAAACTTTGAGGAGAGAATGAAGAGCTACATGGAAAAAATGTTTGGGGAGATGTCGGCTTCAATTGATAAAAAAAGAGAGAATACCATGGAGAAAGGTATGTTAAGAAGACAAAGATCAGGAGAAGATGAGAATTTCTGGACCACTGAGGAGATTGATGTGGTTGCAGGAGGTTCTAATCAAGGGAGTAAGAAAGCACAAAAAAGGAAAATGATTGACTCATTAAAAAAAGGGAAAGAACGTAAGGTTCTGAAAGGAATCGCTATAAAGGCGAAAGAGAACTCGGGGACGGCGACGAGTAGAGCTCAGGAGTGGGATGCGCTTAAGGCGGTGGTGAGAGGGATTTGCATTTCGTCCGTCGCTGGGACGTGTAGGGTGCTGCTACGGGATGTGGACCGGGCTGAGGCACGGTTGCGCCAAGCAGAGTTAGAGGGTCATGTGGTTGGGGGCGCGCGGGAGGAGTTGTTGGCGGCGCGCGAGGAGGTGGCTTCTCAGGTGGAGCGGCTTTGTTGCTACGACTATAAAGAATACATGGTGAGGGCCCATGCTGAACGGGACAAAGTGGGGACACTTTTGGCCTGGCTGACTAACCCAGCTGCGCGGGGATCCCAGGTGGTGTCATTGGCTGCGACGACGGGGAGCCTGGTTTACTCACAAAAGGAGATTAATGACCAGTTTCTGGGTTATTATTCGTCGCCGTATCGGAGCAGAATGAGGGGCCTCCCCGACGGTCTAGACGCCTATTTAGACGCTGCGGGGTTGCCCCACCTGGCGCCGCAGTTACAGGCAGTTTATAGAGAGGCGTGGGTGCTGGGCAGGTTGCCGGCCTCCATGAGGGAGGCAATAATAGTGCCGTTGCTAAAGAAGGGCGGGGACCCCACCTCTAGGACGGCGTACCGGCCGCTTTCCATGCTCTCGGTCGACTATAAGATCCTTAGCAAAATCCTGGCCACGCGACTCCTGGGTCACATGTGCTTCCTGGTGTATCCGGACCAGTCGGGGTTCGTCCCCACTAGGAATACTGCGACGTGCATCCGGCGGTTGGTGCGGATAATGGGGGAAGACAGGGAGGATATGCCGGAGGCAGTGGTGCTATCTGTGGACATTGAAAAAGCATTCGATAGTGTGGAGTGGCCGTATCTGTTCCGGGTGCTGAAGGAGTTCGGACTGGGCGATAACTTCGTGCGGTGGACCAGACTGTTATATAGCTCCGCCACAGCTAGGGTTCGTACGGGGCGCACTATTTTCGCCGCCTGCCAGGTGACGAGGGGCACTCGTCAGGGCTGTTCATTGTCCCCGCTGCTGTTCGCGCTGGCAATTGAACCCCTAGCAGCTCATGCCCGACAGGGGCAGTGTTACGGGGGCGTCCGGCTGCGAGACGAGCTACATCACATATCGCTATATGCGGATGACCTCTTGCTGTACCTGGCCGATGCAGGGGGCTCTCTGCGGGGGAACCCTACTTAGGGAGTTTGGTCGATTGTCGGGGTTGCAGGTGAATTGGGCTAAGACTTGCCTGTTCCCTCTGTCTCCTGGAGCTCGGCTGCCTTTGGAGCTCACAGACTTGAGGTGGGAGCCTACCTGCTTGCCGTACCTGGGCGTCCGTATATTCCACACCCCAGCTGACCTTTTCGATGGGAATGTGGGTGCTGCGCTGAGGGGGCTCAAGGGTAGCATGGCGTTCTGGCGCACTCTTCCTCTTTCGGTGGCTGGGCGGGTCGCGCTGCTGAAGATGATAGCGCTGCCGAGATTATTATACTTTTTCCGTACTCTACCGGTTTGGATCCCGATCCCCTTTTTTAAGACGCTTCGGACTTTGCTGACAGGATTTATATGGGGAGCTGGGAGGCGGCGGGTGGCCCTGTCCACTCTGATGAGGCAGAGGGAAGAGGGGGGACTGGCGGTCCCGGACTTCGAATGGTACTATCTGGCGGCGCAGCTGCAGTGGCTGACGCAGGCCGTGGCGCGTGAGTTTCGGGGCCCAGAGGGCCCGCGGGGTAGGGTCATTCCGCGGCATGTGCTGTCATTTATTGTGCTTCGGCAGAGCCTCCGGCTGGATCAGCTTACCCTCGAGGAGCGTACACTCCGCTTGTGCTGGATTCAGAGTCAGAAGCGAGTAGGCTTCGTAGCCCCGTATGCCCCGGAGATTCCACTGGGCATGTGTACGGCCCTCCCTCATGGCGGGGATTGGTCGGCGTTGGCTGGTTGGGAAGAGCGGGGGGTCCACATGCTTGGGGATTTATACAGGGATGGCGTATTGTTGCCATTCCAGGAATTGCAAGGGGCGTATGATTTACCGAGGGGGGATTATCTTCTGCACACCGCCTTGGTGACGGCGATCCAGAAACAGTGGAAGATGGGGTTTTCGGAGCCCCCGGTTTCTTTGGGGTGTCAGTATGTCACTATGGCGGCGGGTACGTTCAAGGCTATCACTTGTCTATACAGGCGGCTGTCTACGGAGAAGTTGTCGCCTATGGATGCCCTGAGGGGTAAATGGGAAGGGGATCTGGGTAAGCCCATTCCTGAGACGACGTGGGCGCAGCTAGTGCGGCGGGCCTGGAAGGGCACGCGCAATGCCAGATTCCAACTGGTCCAATTTTATACTCTACACAGGGCTTACTTAACTCCGGTCAAAATCCTGCAGTACTTCGGAGGCTCCCAATCGCCGTGTTCTCGGTGCAGAGTAGAAGGCGCTGATTTTGGTCATATGTTTTGGTCTTGTGTGGGACTGGGCTCTTATTGGGCGGATGTGGTGGCGTGTCTGAATCAAGTGACGGAGCGAGAGCTGGAGGCGCAGATGGGGCCTTGCCTGTTGTTGTGGTTTCCGCACACCCCCAATACCAAAATTACAAGCAAGTTTTACGATCTAGGATTGATAATGGCGAAGAGGGAGCTCACTATGCATTGGAAGGCTAGATCTGGGCCGAGCTTTCGGAGATGGAAGGCGAGCTTCTTGTCCTGGGCGGGAAGCGAAGGGACGCTGCGCCTGCAGTTGGCCAGACGCGCGTCTAATGATAAAGCGCTGGAGGCGGCACGGGTGTGGGGAGCTCTGGTGGAAGGGCTTAGGTCCTTGGAGGAGTTGAATGAGAAGGATAGGGATCCTGTGGACAGGGATAGGAGTGTGGAACCCGGGGTGGGGCCCTCTGAGACGCCTGGGGAGACCGCACTGAATAGGGCCACTTAGGTACACCTGTGGAGGACTCAGCGTTTGCACAATGTATTGGAAACTGCCGAATAGTCGTGGTTGGCGGCTGGGGTCTGGATGGGTGGTGGGGGGGGGGGTCTCCGTTCTCTTGAGAACAGTGGACGTGCTCTTTTGATTGCCTTGGACTCGGATTTCTCGGACCCCGGGTCCCTCCCAGCAGAAGTGAAGGAGGGGTTGACGCCGGCACACTGGCAGGGGGGGTGGGGGTAGAGAGGGTGGAGGGTTGGGGCCTTAGGGAGGAAACGTGGGTAGTACGGATTTCTTCTGGCATGTACATTGAGGGATGAGTCTTTTATATGTTGTTGGTTTTGATGTGCTGACGGACAAATATAATAAAAATATTTTTTTTTTTAAATAAAGGCGAAGGAGAGCGCAAAAAGGGCGCAAAAAACTTAAACATACTACTGTTGCTTGTGATTCCACATCGTCAAGTGGTGATGTTGAGTTTACTTGTAGTTCAGGTATCGAAGATTCAGATGTGGAGGAGGTTCCACTTAAAAGGAGAAAGATAAAAGAGAGAGAAATTAAATTGGAAGATAATGAGATTGTGGATCCTCAGGGTGAGGATATGTTTGACCCTCTTTTAATACAACATCCTCTTTCTCCACAGTGGGCTCCGGTGGAGCACGTTGCAAAGTACGTGAGATTTTGGATAAGGAGGGAGATACCCAAAGAGGTCAGGACTAGAATGGGAAGTGAGTGTCCTAGACCTAGTCTGGAGAGCAAGGTTGCGTATACTCCAGAACTTGATCAAAAGATGATGGCGTTTATAAATAAATATGGAAAAGACCCTAGGAACGGTCTCGAAAAGGGATTAAAAGGGTGTCAAGATAGACTTCTAGATGTCTTGGGGCCATTGACAAAGTTATTTGAGATGTGCGAGGAAGCACCTTCTAATAATACTGGAGTTGATGTGGCAGAAATGCAACAATGGGTCCAAAGAGCCATATGTCTTTTGGGCAACGCAAATACGGCAATTTGCATTGAGAGGAGAAAGTCAATTCTCTTTAAAATTGACCCAAAATTGGCAGACTTAGCGAATAAGGAACCTGGAGAGCATAGTGAGGGCTTGCTCTTTGGAGACGAGTTCGTCAAGGATATGTCTCGTTATGTCAAAACTTTTAGCTCTCTTGAGAAAGCACAAAAGGACATAAGGAGAGTTTTTGGAGTGGCCGGGCGGATGCGGGGTCGATTCCCCGGCCGAGGACAAGCTTTTACTAGAGGGAACTTTAGAAGAGGAGGAAGACCCTATGGTACTTGTTATGGATCCAATTTCTACGAATCAAGAGGGGGACAGGGAACTTTCTTCCCTCAGAGACAGCGAAGCAGGGCCAGAGGAATGCGTTTAGAGAGGCGGACAAGAGGTGCCTCAGGTGAGATGCTTACAAGGCCCTTTTTCTATCCAAATAAAGTTGGGCGGCAGACTAGCCCAGTTTGTTTCGAGATGGAAAGTGATTACAAAGGATCCATGGATATTGGAAACGGTTTCAGGTTACAGAATAGATTTCTTGCAGACGCCAGTACAGGTGAGAGCTCCTAATATTTTGAGATTCTCAGTGGAGATGGAGGATTTGGTGACGAAGGAGATAGAGGAATTAGAGAAAAAAGGAGCTATAGAAGAGGCAAGGATTGTAAAGGGAGGCTTTATAAGCAACATATTTCTGGTGGAAAAAAAGGAGAAAGGTATGCGTCCAGTGATAAATTTGAGAGAATTGAACGATTGGGTAACGTACAATCATTTCAAGATGGAGGGGGATTGATATGTTGAGGGATCTTTTAAGGAAAGGAGATTGGTTGACAGGATTGGATTTGAAGGATGCCTATTTGACTATTCCAATGTGCAAGGAACAGAGGGACTTCCTGCAATTCAGGTGGAAAGGAAGGTTATGGAGGTTCAGGAGTCTCCCTTTTGGGTTGACATCGGCCCCTTGGTGCTTTACGAAGGTGATGCGTCCAGTGGCAGCTTGGTTGAGATCAAGGGGAATACGTTTAATAGTGTATCTGGATGACTTTTTGATCATGGTGGAGGAGAGGAATTTAGCAAAGGAACAGACAGAGTTTGCAGTGAAAGTAATAGAGGATCTAGGATTTGTAGTGAACAAAGAGAAGACTTGTGTGGAGCCTCAGCAGATGATTCAATTTTTAGGTTTTCCGATACAGACGTTGGATTGTGTGTTGAGGTTACCTATGATGAAGGTGAAGAAAATAAGGAAGGAGGTGAAAAGAGCAATGAATTCAAAATGGATTACACTGAGACAGTTAGCTTGGTTGCTGGGTCTATTGTCAGCATTGATTCAAGCGATTTTTCCACCCCCTCTACATTACAGGGCATTGCAGAGATTGAAGGGTCTTCACTTGAGGAGAGGGGCAAAGTATTCTCAGAAAATGTTGTTGAATCAAGAGTCGAAGGAAGAATTGAATTGGTGATTGATGAATCTAGAGGCATGGAACGGCAGGGCAATTTTTGGAGAGGTTCCAGAAGTAGAGATAGAGTCGGATGCGAGTCTTCACGGTTGGGGATCACGATGTGGTCAGTGTCGACAGGAGGAAAGTGGTCAAAGGAGGAGAAAGAGATGCATATAAATTGTCTGGAGCTTCTTGCAGGTTCATTTGCAATAAAAAGTTTCATGAGGGATCAGGTGAAGTGTTGTGTGCTATTGAAGATGGACAATTTGTCGGCTGTAAGGTACGTGAACAAATTAAGAGGACCTCGGTCAAAGGGGTTAGCGGACGTGGCAAAGGAATTTTGGAAATTTTGCTTAGAGAAGGAGATTGAGGTTCAAGCTCAATATATTCCGGGTCTGTGCAACGTAGAAGCGGATTGGTTTTCAAGATATATCAGAGATGTGAGCAATTGGAAGCTACAGAGGGGGGTCTTTTTGCGTTTGGAGAAGAGATGGGGTCCATTTCAGGTGGATCTTTTTGCGGACAGACTGAGTTGTCAGATGAAGGAGTTTTACAATTGGAGACCGGATCCGGAGGCAAAAGGAATAGATGCTTTTCTCCAGGATTGGAGAGTAGGATGAAATTATGCTTTTCCCCCATTCTCATTGATTCAGAGGACTCTGATGAAAATCAGGAGAGAGAAAGCAGAGATGGTAATTTTGACGCCTTTCTGGAGAGCTCAGGTGTGGTTTCCAGATATGATGGATTTGTTGAAAGAGGATCCGGTGTTGTTACCAGATTTAAGGGAGATCATTCTGGACCCAGAGGGGAATGTTCACGATTTAGTTGTGAGGAGTCAGTTAAGGTTGGTGGCGTGTTTGATTTCAGGAGAATTTGGCAAGTGCATGGATTATCGAAGGAGGCTGAGGATCTTATCGCTGAATCATGGTCAAAGGGGATGACAAAAGTTTATAGATCTGCTTGGAGAAGATGGTCTGATTGGTGTGTCAAGAGGAATTTGGATTCCGTATCAGCTCGTGTAGTGGAGGTGGTTAATTATTTGTCGGGATTGTATAAGTTCGGATTGACCTACAATACTGTGAATATTAGCAGATCTGCGATTTCAGCAGGGCATATTTTGGTGGATGGTTTGCCAGTAGGGCGAAATGTGTTGGTTAAAAGGTTAGTTAAGAGTGTAAGGATGGTTTTACCTCCCAAGGCAAAGTATGGTGTTCTTTGGGATGTTTCTTTGGTTTTGAAGGAGTTGGATAGTTGGGGTACTAATACGTCTTTGGATATTAATGTCTTATCTTGGAAGATGGCTATGCTTCTTTGTTTGGTTTCTTGTAGAAGGGTTTCTGATATTAGAGCCTTGGAGGTGGATTCTAGGTGTTATCAGCCAGAGGGTGTGTGCTTTGAGTTAAGGAAAAGAACGAAGACCATGTCTAGGACAATATTTTATCCTCATTTGGAGGGAAATGATAACTTGTGTGTGGTACAGTGTTTGAGAGAATATGAAAGGAGGACTTTAGTTTTGAGGCAAGGAGGTTGTTCACAACTTTTAATTTCTTATAAGAAACCTTTTGAGCCTGTGTCATCGGCTACATTGGCTAGGTAGGTGAGAGAGGTGATGTTGAGGGCAGGAGTAGATATTAGTATTTTTGGAGCTCTTTCTGTTAGAGGGGCTATGGCAACCAAGGCGTTTATGAGAGGTTTTAGTTTAGGTGGTATTATGAAGGCTGCAGATTGGAGTAATGAATCTACGTTTAAGAAGTTCTATTTTAAGCCTGTGGAAAATGTGTTGGATAGAGTTTTAGATGAACTTTGAACATGCATAATATTGGCCTCCGGGCCTTGATGTAAAATGCAGATTTTCCACATTTAGAAATGGGTAGAAAATCATGATTTTAATAAAGGCACGGAGGCTAATATTATCCCTCCACTGTTCCCTCCCAATTTTATTAATGGTTTGCTTTTTATTCTGCAGGTTAAAGAAGAAGAATTTGTCAATGCAGAAGTTTGAAGTCGTTATCAAAGAAGGGATGAAGTTTTGTTTTTAATATGAGACTTTGGATTTTATGTTTTATTCGCAGCACCCAAAGAGAAAGATGGCTGCCAGTTCTACGTGTTTATGCATGTTCAGTGTTCTAGAAGCTGAAAGTGTTCTGACTCTATTGCTTGTTTGTTGCTGCTGTCTGGAGAGCAATAAAAGGGATGATGCATAATATTGGTCTCCGTGTCTTTATTAAAATCATGATTTTCGACCCATTTCTAAATGTGGAAAATCTGCATTTACTGGTTGGTACAAAAATAAGCAAAATCACTTAAGGGACCTTAACGCTGCCGTAGCGTAAATGTTTGGACGTTAAAGCAGCTTTTTTTATGGCCTTATTTACAAAGTGCTGCTAGCTGCAGTTAGCTGCACTTTTCAAGCGTAAACGTTAATTTTCAAGATGGCTACTTCTGTTAGTGGGACTTAACGAAGATGAGATGCAAGGTAGGTATTCTTGTGCAAAAACTGCCACTAACCCCACTTCGCGATATTTACAATGAAATTTCCGTCCGGCGATAACCCTCCAAAACTGCAGCTAAGTCCAGTTAGAGGCAGTTTTTTTAAGACCAGAAAATAGCTGGTCTTAAAATTGGTGCAAACACTTTGGGCCTCATTTCAGCAGGTTTTGGTACTGTACAGTTAGAGATCCATCGGTGGAGGTTGTCTGCTGTGGCGTTGGTGTCTGTAAGCATTGGCGGAGTGGTGGTGCTGATGGAATTGTCAGGAACTTCTTCTGTGGCCTTGATCCAGCTGCGACGGGGAGGGGGCAATGATGGCGATGGTGTATGGTGTGCGTGGTGAAGGCATGATATATACAATGATGGACTGTCCAAGAGAGTTTGGTGGTGTGGCTGTAGTTGAATGTTCCTCCTGGCGGAGAAGAGACGAGCGTGTGTCTGGATATGTGGGTTGGTGCGGTGACTATCTGCTTGAATCCGATGTTGCGAGGATCTCCAGGAGGGTGGTGGTGGTGTTCTAGTCACTGGGGTTGTCCAGGTGGAAGATGAGGTCTCAGAGCGGGATGTAGTTGGTGGATTTGAGAGCCTGGGGCGCGATGACGTCTACAATAGCATCTGTGAATGGGGGGTTATGGCCCGGGGGGCCTTCAGATGCGGGTGCGTGCTAAGGTTCTGTTGGGCTTGGTCCGGATCTGGAAGTGGAGGTGTTCCATGGTCACCGTTGGGTCAATAGAGGGCATGGTCAGTCAGAGTGTGCTTTTGTAGACAATGGAAATGCCTCCTCCTTGGCGGTCGGGGTGGTCCTTGCGTGTGATGTTGTAGCCGTCAGGGATGGCGATGTCTGGTCTGGGGCAAAGGTTGGTACAGGTTTATGTGGAGAAGGTGATGTCTGAAGAGTTGACGTTGAGGAGGTCCCAGATTTCTGAGGTGTGTTTATGGAGGTACCACACGCTGAAGGGGATGCAGTTGAGCCGGTCAGTTGCGCTGTTGTTCTGCTAGGCGGTGAGTGGCGCAGGTGTATTTTCAGTTTCGGCAGGTGAAGGGTTCAAGGGTATTCTTCGGTGATGCTAGATGGCAGGCGGCTTGGCGTACAGGGTTTAGGGTGAGGATGGTGCTGGCGTCATAGCAGTGGAGTGTCCGAGAGGCACGGTCCCTGGCACTGGACGCGGTCCATGCGTTGACGGCGCAGACGGACTTGCCTTGGTGCCCATTTGGCGCACCAGTGGCACACCTGCTGCGCATGGTCGCACAGCGGCTGCCATTAAGTAGTGCTGCGGGGGGGCTGGACAGCTGGGAGGCAGGAAACGTGGTAAAGGACACTGGAGGGGGCGGGCTGCAAGGGATTGCAGCATCAACGAGGGAGAGGAAAGGGGAAAAGGAACTGTACAAAATCACAAAAGCCAAACAAGGCTGTTAGACCTGTCAGCCCTTTGGCAGTTCCCTCCTCATTTTATTATTTTAGTCCCTTTCTCCCTTCTCATTTTTTCTGTCTACCTAACTTTTTGGTGCTGATGTAGAGGTTCTGGGCGCCTTATCTTCACCACATGAGGGAAAGGCGCAAGGTGCTCCTCTGAGGAGAATAGATGAGGGAGGTGATATTCACAAAATGGTGGCTCCAACTGTCACCTCAGCGCCTGGACCATGACTGCTATGGGAGATTCCAGAACCTTCTGGACCTCTCTGGCAAGTCAGGTCCAAGGTGATAAATAGAGGTGACAGGAGGGCGGCCATTTTAGGTTAGAGCAGAGCAGCCAGTTGCCAGGAGTAAGGCACCTGAGTGGGGAGGTGGTTGCACTAGTCGAGGAGGGACAGGTCTCCGGGCCTGCAGCGTTCCCTGGCCAGTGATAATACCCCCAACCTGTTGACCGGTCCCTGGGCGCTGCCAGTGATTCCAGTTACCCCAACATCTGTGGAGGACTTAAGGAGGAGTGAATCCCTGAACCCTTCGCTCTGGCCGAGGGCCACCCACTTCTAATACTGTGGTTGCCAGAATTACCATCTCCCTGGAAAAGGGGAAAGCTGCGGGTGCCCAGGCCATGAGAGTAACGTCAACTTCAGCCGCGGTGTAAAGTGGAGACAGAACCCCCTCCCCCCCCCCGTATCGTCAACCTCCCCTCCATCCGAGAGCTCTGCCTACGAAATCGGGGTGCTGCCCTCTTACCAGATTGAGAGTCGGCCTGGTGAACCTCGGCGGTAATTCAGAGTGAGGAATGGCCTGAGGAGGAGCGACGGCGCCGGGGTCGATTAGGGCAGGAGGAGCGACGCGACTGACAGCAAAGAAACCCCCTGTCAGGAAGTGCCAGCCGAGTCACCTGATCGGCGACCCGAGCGCCGCCCCCCAGGCTGTGGTGTGAGAACGGAGGCTGCGCACAGGCGGGACGCGCTGCCTCAGGTTGGTGCAGCGGGAGCAGAGGGACGGCTGAGGAGGTAGACTTCCTGTCGGAGGACCGGTGAGCAAGAGGCCCGGCCTCCGGAGGCGGAGTAAGCGCCCCCTCGTCAGCGAGAGGCAGTGGGAGGTGACCTCGAAGGAACGAATTATCGGGTCCGTGACTGGTGAGAGAAGTTCCGAGTGGGACCTTCCCCCCCCACCTTTTTCATCTGCCCCATGTGAGGACCTTTCCCGTGACACTCCCCCCTCTTCCTGGCTCCGTGTCTAAAGAGCCGAAGTTTGACACGCAACGTTGTGGGCGAGGAAAACCACAAGGGAACAGTAAGCGGGGTGTCGCTACGGAGGGGAAGGGGTGGAAAGGTTTGTGATCGCTGGAAATAGGAGAGGGTCCTTGGAGAACCGGCCTAAGGAGGCGCTCGAGAGAACAGTAAAAAGGGGGTGGAGGGAATTCAGGGGACAACCATACTGTCTAGTTCCTAGGTGGAAGAAGCCCCTTTGATCGCCAACAGCTTTTCCAAGGCACCGTGACTGAGTGCAGACATGATCTAAGCGGGGAAAAATGATCAACTAAGGGCCCAGCCTACCAGGGATTAGTTATCCTTCTATTAACCAGGAGTCCTGGGGAACCCAAGTAGAAGGGGGGAGAGGTGCCAGACTAGAAGTAGGACCCCTGGCCCAAGGTTGTCCCGGTAGTTCCGGGAAATGCTATCTTGAAATGTAACAGTGTGCTAAATGTAAGCTGTTTTGATGAAAAGTTTAACCTGAACTGTACTGACCAGTTATGCCTCAAGATATTGGGGAATGTTAATTTGAAAATGTACTGAAATGTTACCAGAGTAATGGGAAATTGAAATCGGAGCATAACAAGGAAGAGAAGTGTTTTGTTCTTTTAATAAAGCTTCTCATTTAATCAGTGTAGCGTCCTTTTTGGGTGAGGCTGCGCCAGAGTAATGGGAAATTGAAATCGGAGCATAACAAGGAAGAGAAGTGTTTTGTTCTTTTAATAAAGCTTCTCATTTAATCAGTGTAGCGTCCTTTTTGGGTGAGGCTGCGCCAGATTGCAAGCTGGGTAAGATGCAAGCATGAGAAGCCAGAGGGAGGTATAAGCCTGTTGACCTGAGCCAAGCTACCCCTAGGACGTAGGTCCAACAAATTGGTGCTCAGCGGTGGGATCGTTATTCAGTGCTTGCATCCGCTTGGTAGCAGTTTTGCGCGCATCACCACCTACACTGGATTGTTTTGACTGGAGTTTTCTCCAGATTGTTTTCTAATTGGAGGATTTTTTTTAAATTGTCCTGGGTATATTCCCTTTCTTGAGTAAAGTTCTTGTTAACTGTGTTGGGGTCCCATCTGGCAGGATGGAATTCGAATTGGGTAGGCTGGAGGAGTATACAGTGGCCCAATTGAAGGAGTTCTGCCAGGAACGGGGGGTATTCTTTAAGCAGGGGGCGAAGAAGACAGAGCTCCAGGCAAGCTTAAGAGCCTGGGTTATGGCCCACCTTAGCGGGAAACAGGAGGAAGAACCAGGACTAGATCTCCTAGAAGAACCGGAAGTCCTTCTTCCCCCTGGGAGCGGTAATATGGACGTTGGGTCCAGGGCCCCATCAAGAGTGGGAAGTAGCGCCTCAGGGGGGAGCCTGTCCTCTGCTGACCTAGTTGATCGGAGGGAAGAGAGACAGCTTAGAATGGATCTGGCCCGGTTGGAAAAGGAGAGGGAGGAGAGGAGGTTCCTCCATGAGCTTCACTTAAAAGAGTTAGAGCTCAAAACGTTTCAACTTGGAACCCCCAGCAGTCCTAATGGTGGCAGCATACCGAGAGAAGTCCCGAGAGAGTCCAGGCCCTACCTGCCCAAAGATGTGGTTGCTAGCTATGGTATAGGGGATGATATTGTAAAATGGCTGGCTGCCGATGAGGTCTCTCTAAGAGCCCATGGGGTCCCCGAAGCCCAGTGGGGGGGTGGCCTGTATAGGTATATGCCTCCGGTGGGGAGGGATACCTTGTTAGCGCTAGAACAGCCAGACCAGACCAGGTACCCCGTCATGAAAGTAGCCCTAGTAAGGAAATTTGGACTGACCCCTGAAAAATTCAGGCAGAGGTTTCGGGGCAGTCAGAAGTTGTCCACTCAGAATTGGGTGGACTTCTTGGACTATGCCAGGAAGGCCTTAGAGGGCTGGGTGCAGGGCAGTGATGTCAAGGACTATGAGGGACTGTACAATTTAATTTTAAAGGAGCACCTCCTAGAGAAAAGTTTTCCAGAGCTGCGTCAGCACCTGGTAGACAGCAAGCTAACTAATCCCAGGAAGCTTGCAGAGGAGGCGGATATCTGGGCAAGTACCCGGGTATCCTCAAAAGATACTGGAGGGAATTTCCAAGGGGCTGGACAGGGCACCCCCCAGAAGAAAGAGGGGGGAGACAAAAAGAGAGAGTTCTCTAAAGGCCCCCAAAAGAGTTCACCAGGGAAGGGAGTAGGATTCCCTCCTAAGGTTGGTCCCCACAAACCCCCTTATCCTGACCGTGGTCAGCAGCCTAAGGTTGTCCGATGTTATGAGTGTGGTGAGGTTGGGCACTATAAGGGGGATGCCAAGTGTCCCAAGAGACCACACCCTCCCATTGGAGGAAAGACCCCTGGGGTGGCGAGTGTAGTGCTCGGGGAGGAGTTGCCCCTAGATAAGGGAGGTGAGTGGGCAGGGCTAACCCTAGTGTCCTTAGGGGATTGTGAGATGGTTCCTAAGACCCAGATGCCCTCGAATACTACTAAGTACAGGCAATGGGTCACCATCAATGCCCAGAGGTTGGAGGCTCTGAGGGACACAGGAGCCAGCATGACTATGGTAAGGAGTCAGCTGGTGTCCCCGAAGCAGGTGGTCCCCAATGTAGTCCACCCGGTTGTGATGGCTGACAACCGAGAGGGTCACTATCCGGTGGCCCAGGTTCCCTTTGAGTGGGGAGGGGTGGCGGGTCCTCTACGAGTTGCGTTCAGCCCTGCCATGCCGGTCGACTGCCTGTTGGGAAACGACCTTGAACACTCGGCATGGAAGGAGGTTGAGTTCAGGGCCCACATGGAAATGTTGGGGACCCCTGAGTGGACGTGTGCCCACACTCGGTCCGTGACCACCCGAAGAGGGGATTCACAGAGGTTGGAGCCTGGGACAAAGGCCCAACCAGCTGCCGGAAAGGGTAGACGGGGACGGGGAAAGCCTGCCCCGGCATCTGACCCTCCAAAGGTGGATGGGGCAACTGAGGTGGTCCCGGAGTCTACGGAGGGGGATGTAACGTCCCCGGAGGGCTTGCCTACCCCTGCAGACTGGCAGGTGGAGGGAGGACCTACTAGGGAAGAGTTTTGTCGGGCCCAGAAGGAGTGCTCTACCCTTGAGGGTTTACGGCGGCAGGCCGAGGCCCAGGCAGCGGGTAACGATTCGGGGAACTTCCACATATATTGGGAAGATGGACTCCTGTATAGCGAACCCAAGGCTCCGGTGCATGGTTCATCTCGGGCCTTGGTAGTTCCCCAGCGTTACCGAGCCTTCCTGTTAGGACTGGCTCACGAAATACCCTTGGCAGGACACTTGGGACAAGACAAGACCTTCGCTCGACTTGTTCCTCATTTTTACTGGCCTCAGATGAGGATTACGTCCGATACTTTTTGTAGGACGTGTGTAACCTGCCAAGCTAGTGGGAAAACAGGGGTGAAGCTGAAGGCTCCCCTGGAACCACTGCCTGTCGTTGGTACCCCCTTTGAAAGGGTGGGCATCGACATTGTCGGGCCATTGGATCCACCAACGTCTGCCGGTCACAGGTTTATCCTGGTTCTGGTGGATCATGCCACACGGTAGCCAGAGGCTATCCCTCTGAGGACCATTACTGCACCTGCAGTGGCACGGGCCCTTATGGGAATTTTCACCCGGATGGGATTCCCCAAGGAAGTGGTGTCGGACAGAGGTACCAACTTCATGTCGGCATACATGCGGGCCATGTGGAAAGAGTGTGGAGTTACCTACCAGTTCTCCACTCCTTATCACCCCCAGACTAATGGTCTGGTGGAAAGGTTTAACAAAACCTTAAAGGGCATGATCCGGAGTCTGCCTGAAAGCCTGCGGAGGAAATGGGACGTCCTCCTACCTTGTTTGCTGTTTTCGTACAGGGAGGTACCACAGAAGGGAGTGGGCTTCAGCCCCTTCGAGTTGTTGTACGGGCACCCTGTGCGTGGACCCCTCAGCCTGGTGAAGGATGGATGGGAAAAGACTCCCAGAAAACTTCCCCCGGATGTGGTGAGCTACATGCTGGCCTTTCGTAGCCAAATGGCTAGGTTGTGGAAGCAAGCTTCTGAAAACCTAGAAGCCAGCCAAACGGTCATGAAGGAATGGTATGACCGAAACGCTCACCCGGTGGAGCTGGAGCCTGGCCAGAAGGTGTGGGTGATGGAACCTGGAGAGCTTAGCGCCCTCCAGGATCGCTGGTCAGGTCCCTTTGAGGTGGTTGAGAAAAAGGGCAAGGTTACCTACGTGGTAGATCTTAAGACCCCCAGGCAGCCCCATCGGGTGCTCCATGTCAACCGCCTCGAGCCTCACCAAGAGAGACCCGAGGTCACATTAATGATGGTGATTGATGGGTCAGAGGAAGAGGAAAGTGAACCTCTTCCCGATCTGTTTGCGTCCCAAGAGAAGGATGGATCGGTGGAGGGAGTGATCCTTTCACCGTCACTAACTCCTGAACAACGGAAGGACTGTCGCCAGGTACTGGAGCAGTTTGCTTCCTTGTTCTCCCTTATTCCGGGAAGGACTCATCTGTGTACCCATGATGTGGACACAGGGGACAGCCCACCTGTGAAGTCCAAGTCCTACCGACTGTCGGATAAGGTGAAGGCTAGCATCCATGAGGAAGTTACCATGATGCTAGAGCTAGGAGTAATTGAGCCTTCAGGAAGTCCCTGGTCCAGTCCGGTGGTACTGGTACCCAAAGCTGCCCCACCGGCCACTACCCCAGAACTCCGGTTCTGTGTGGATTACAGGGGACTGAATTCAGTGACAAAGACAGATGCTCATCCTATCCCGAGAGCGGATGAGCTCATTGACCGGTTGGGAGCTGCCCAATATCTCAGTACCTTTGACCTTACATCCGGGTACTGGCAGATCTCCTTGACGGATGGAGCGAAGGAAAGGTCAGCCTTCTCCACACCCGAGGGTCACTACCAGTTCTGTGTGATGCCCTTTGGGATCAAGAACGCCCCTGCTACGTTCCAGCGATTGGTGAACCAGGTCCTCTCTGGAATGGAAGCCTTTCAGTTGCGTACCTGGATGACATTGCTGTCTTCAGCCGCAGCTGGGACGACCATCTGAGTCACCTTCAGGCCGTTCTTCAGGCTTTGCAGCAGGCAGGTCTGACGATCAAGGCCAGTAAATGCCAGATCGGGCAGGGGTCGGTAGTGTACCTCGGTCACTTGGTGGGTCGGGGTAAGGTGCAACCCCTCCAGGCCAAGATCGAAACTATCATGGCCTGGGAGCCCCCCAAGACACAGACGGAGGTCCGGGCCTTCTTGGGCCTCACTGGTTACTACCGACGCTTTGTCAAGGGATACGGTACCATCGTGGCCCCCTTGACTGAGCTCACTTCCAAAAAGCACCCTCGACGGGTGATCTGGACCGAGGGATGTCAACAAGCTTTTGACACCTTGAAAAAGGCCATGTGTGCGGCACCTGTTCTCAGGGCCCCTGACTTCGCTAAGGAGTTCATCGTCCAGACAGATGCGTCGGAGCACGGTATTGGGGCAGTGCTGTCGCAACTCAATGATGAGGGTCTAGACCAACCGGTGGTTTTCCTATCTAGGAGACTACTCCCCCGGGAACAGAGGTGGAGTGCAATTGAGAGGGAAGCTTTTGCGGTGGTGTGGGCTCTGAAGAAGCTGCGGCCATACTTGTTTGGCTCGCACTTCCTGGTTCAGACCGACCACCGGCCCCTCAGGTGGCTGATGCAAATGAGGGGCGAAAATCCCAAGCTGTTGAGGTGGTCCATTTCCCTACAGGGGATGGACTTTAGGGTGGAACATCGCCCAGGAGTGGACCACGCCAATGCTGACGGTCTCTCCAGGTATTTCCGCCTTAGTGAAGAGGACTCCCAAGGGGTTGGGTAGCTCTCCCCACTTTCAGCTGGGGGGGACGCGTGTTAGACCTGTCAGCCCTTTGGCAGTTCCCTCCTCATTTTATTATTTTAGTCCCTTTCAACCTTCTCATTTTTTCTGTCTACCTAACTTTTTGGTGCTGATGTAGAGGTTCTGGGCGCCTTATCTTCACCACATGAGGGAAAGGCGCAAGGTGCTCCTCTGAGGAGAATAGATGAGGAAGGTGATATTCACAAAATGGTGGCTCCAACTGTCACCTCAGCGCCTGGACCATGACTGCTATGGGAGATTCCAGAACCTTCTGGACCTCTCTGGCAAGTCAGGTCCAAGGTGATAAATAGAGGTGAGAGGAGGGCGGCCATTTTAGGTTAGAGCAGAGCAGCCAGTTGCCAGGAGTAAGGCACCTGAGTGGGGAGGTGGTTGCACTAGTCGAGGAGGGACAGGTCTCCGGGCCTGCAGCGTTCCCTGGCCAGTGATAATACCCCCAACCTGTTGACCGGTCCCTGGGCGCTGCCAGTGATTCCAGTTACCCCAACATCTGTGGAGGACTTAAGGAGGAGTGAATCCCTGAACCCTTCGCTCTGGCCGAGGGCCACCCACTTCTAATACTGTGGTTGCCAGAATTACCATCTCCCTGGAAAAGGGGAAAGCTGCGGGTGCCCAGGCCATGAGAGTAACGTCAACTTCAGCCGCAGTGTAAAGTGGAGACCGAACCCCCTCCCCCCCTGTATCGTCAACCTCCCCTCCATCCGAGAGCTCTGCCTACGAAATCGGGGTGCTGCCCTCTTACCAGATTGAGAGTCGGCCTGGTGAACCTCGGCGGTAATTCAGAGTGAGGAATGGCCTGAGGAGGAGCGACGGCGCCGGGGTCGATTAGGGCAGGAGGAGCGACGCGACTGACAGCAAAGAAACCCCCTGTCAGGAAGTGCCAGCCGAGTCACCTGATCGGGGACCCGAGCGCCGCCCCCCAGGCTGTGGTGTGAGAACGGAGGCTGCGCACAGGCGGGACGCGCTGCCTCAGGTTGGTGCAGCGGGAGCAGAGGGACGGCTGAGGAGGTAGACTTCCTGTCGGAGGACCGGTGAGCAAGAGGCCCGGCCTCCGGAGGCGGAGTAAGCGCCCCCTCGTCAGCGAGAGGCAGTGGGAGGTGACCTCGAAGGAACGAATTATCGGGTCCGTGACTGGTGAGAGAAGTTCCGAGTGGGAACTTCCCCCCCCCCACCTTTTTCATCTGCCCCATGTGAGGACCTTTCCCGTGACACTCCCCCCTCTTCCTGGCTCCGTGTCTAAAGAGCCGAAGTTTGACACGCAACGTTGTGGGCGAGGAAAACCACAAGGGAACAGTAAGCGGGGTGTCGCTACGGAGGGGAAGGGGTGGAAAGGTTTGTGATCGCTGGAAATAGGAGAGGGTCCTTGGAGAACCGGCCTAAGGAGGCGCTCGAGAGAACAGTAAAAAGGGGGTGGAGGGAATTCAGGGGACAACCATACTGTCTAGTTCCTAGGTGGAAGAAGCCCCTTTGATCGCCAACAGCTTTTCCAAGGCACCGTGACTGAGTGCAGACAGGATCTAAGCGGGGAAAAATGATCAACTAAGGGCCCAGCCTACCAGGGATTAGTTATCCTTCTATTAACCAGGAGTCCTGGGGAACACACGTAGAAGGGGGGAGAGGTGCCAGAGTAGAAGTAGGACCCCTGGCCCAAGGTTGTCCCGGTAGTTCCCGGAAATGCTATCTTGAAATGTAACAGTGTGCTAAATGTAAGCTGTTTTGATGAAAAGTTTAACCTGAACTGTACTGACCAGTTATGCCTCAAGATATTGGGGAATGTTAATTTGAAAATGTACTGAAATGTTACCAGAGTAATGGGAAATTGAAATCGGAGCATAACAAGGAAGAGAAGTGATAGTTTTGTTCTTTTAATAAAGCTTCTCATTTAATCAGTGTAGCGTCCTTTTTGGGTGAGGCTACGCCAGATTGCAAGCTGGGTAAGATGCAAGCATGAGAAGCCAGAGGGAGGTATAAGCCTGTTGACCTGAGCCAAGCTACCCCTAGGACGTAGGTCCAACAAATTCAAAGAAAAAAGAAGAACAAAGCCAAAGGTAGAAAGCAACGGGGAAGAGCAGAAAGAGGGACAGAAAAAGCAGAAAAGAGAGACAGGAGGGAAGTCAAGCAGCAAAGCAGTGACTCTCTTCCACTGGACTAGCAACGATGAGGCGCAGGCAAGACCATGTGGGGGAAGGAGGGCCTCGAACACCTGACCTCAGGGTCAGAGGATCCAGCAGCAGCAGATAACAGATGGAGACAGCAGCAGCAGCTACCAGACGGCACTGTACTGTGGGAAGAGCAAGTCCACTAAGGGATAATCCCCTGTACACCCAAAAGCTCACTACCAGGGGGCAAGGAAAGGCAGCACCATTTGGTTACCTCTTCAGGTCTAACAGTGGTGAACTGATTCCATGTTCCCCAGTTCTCTAGCGTGTAACGGCGGATCAAGCTGCATGCCCAAGGGCCTGGGCACGAAACTAGCCCCCTTGACACTGGCACCCGCTGCCAACAATGGCCATCTCAGCAACTTGAGCCAGTTAGTAGAGTCCCCCACTGTGACGGTATTTAGCCAAAATATCGAGTTTTAAATTTCGACCTACAATAATATCGTGTTTTTAATATCGTAGGTACAGAATATCGAAGTCAAGAATATCGATGGACAGAATATCGATCCCAAGGTAAGTAATATCGAAGTTAATAATATCGAAGTAATTAATATCGATGTAAGTAATATCGTAAGTAAAAATTTCGATTTCAATAATATCGATATTTATTTAGTGTAATGTCATTTAATATGTATTCTATTTGTATGTTAAAGATTATTGTAATGTATTTTAATACATTTAAAAATAAATGTTTGGAGATTTATAATTATTTTACATTTAATTTAGCGTTTTAGTATCAGAGCGGGTTGTGGGTTTATAGGGGAATAGGGTGGGAAGTAATTTAATTATAATTAATGAATTAATATGTATTGTTTAATTGGTATTTATGATTAATTAATTGGTAATTAATTAATAATTGGTAATTAATTGATTAATTAATTGTTAATTAATTATTAATTGTACAATTATTTTATTAATTGGTTAATTATATACATTATAATTAGTTTATTATTAATATTTATTTATTGTTATTGTTAATTAATTAATTGTTAATTAGTAATTAATTGGTGATTTAATTTTATTAAGTGATTAATTGATAATTAAATTAATTATGTGAATTTTTATGTGTAGTGGGTTGTGGGTTTATAGGGGAATAGGGTGGGAAGTAATGTAATTATAATTAATGAATTAATATGTATTGTTTCATCGGTATTTATGATTAATTAATTGGTAATCAATTAATAATTGGGAATTAATTTGATTAATAGATTAATTAATTTTTAATTAATTATTAATTGTAAAATTAATTTATTATTTGGTTAATTATATAAATTATAATTAGTTTATTAATATTTCTTTATTGTTATAGTTAATTAATTAATTGTTAATTAGTAATTAATTGGTGATTTAATTTTATTAAGTGATTAATTCATAATTAAATTAATTATGTGAATTTTTATGTGTAGTGGGTTGTGGGTTTATAGGGGAATAGGGTTGGATGTAATTAAAATAAAATAAATAATGATATATTTTATTTATTTGTAATTATTATTAATTAATTGTTATTAGTTAGTTAAATATAGTAAATATAAATAATTGATTATTGTATTTTATTTGTTGTTATTGCTAATTAATGTATTGTAAATTAATAATTAATAGGTGAATATTTGTAATTTCGTAGTTAATATGTATTAATTAGTGAATTAATAACTATATTAATTATAAAGAATGTATTATTAATTGTAAATAAGAGATAAATTGATATTTAAATCTATTGTGTATTTTGTATGTGTAGTGTGTTGTGTGTTAAAGGGGGAATAGTGTGGGATGTAATTTAAATTTATTTATTTAAATATTTATTTTACATAATTGGTATTTAATAATAATTTTTTTTTTTTAAACATTGTTAACATGCATTTTTTTTATAAGAAATTATTGAATTGGTTATAATGTTAATAGAATCACTATGCTATCTAGTGCTTTCCCAACTGTTTTACTATCTGGAGTGGGAATAGTAATTTTTACCCCTACGCTATCCAGCGCTTTCCCTACTGTTGCACTCTCTGGAGTTGGAAAAGTAATTTTTACCCCTACGCTATCCAGTGCTTTCCCTACTGTTGCACTCTTTGGAGTTGGAATAGTAATTTTTACCCCTACGCTATCCAACCTTTTCTCTACTGTTGCACTGTCTGGAGTGGGAATAGTGAATTTTACCCTTACGCTATCCAACACTTTCCCTACTATTGCACTCTCTGGAGTTGGAATAGTAATTTTTACCCTTACGCTATCCAACACTTTCCCTACTATTGCATTCTCTGGAGTGGGAATAGTAAATTTTACCCTTACGCTATCCAACACTTTCCCTACTATTGCACTCTCTGGAGTTGGAATAGTAATTTTTACCCCTACGCTATCCAATGTTTTCCCTAATGTTGCACTCTTTGGAGTTGGAATAGTTATTTTTACCCCTACGCTATCCAACGTTTTCTATACTGTTGCACTCTCTGGAGTGGGAATAGTAAATTTTACCCTTACGCTATCCAACACTTTCCCTACTATTGCACTCTCTGGAGTGGGAATAGTAAATTTTACCCTTACGCTATCCAACACTTTCCCTACTATTGCACTCTCTGGAGTTGGAATAGTAATTTTTACCCCTACGCTATCCAACGTTTTCCCTACTGTTGCACTCTTTGGAGTTGGAATAGTTATTTGTACCCCTACGCTATCCAACGTTTTCCCTACTGTTGCACTGTCTGGAGTGGGAATAGTAATTTTTACCCTTACGCTATCCAACACTTTCCCTACTATTGCACTCTCTGGAGTGGGAATAGTAATTTTTACCATTACGCTATCCAACACTTTCCCTACTATTGCACTCTCTGGAGTTGGAATAGTAATTTTTACCCCTACGCTATCCAACGCTTTCCCTACTGTTGCACTCTTTGGAGTTGGAATAGTAATTTTTACTCCTACGCTATCCAATGTTTTCCCTACTGTTGCACTCTCGGGAGTTGGAATAGATATTTTTACCCCTACGCTATCCAACATTTTCCTTACTGTTGTTTTTGTTGAAGTTGGACTAGTAGTTTTATTGTGTCTGATATTAAATATGTTTTGTAATATTTTAGCTATTGTAATATATAATTAATAATAAAAATTATTCAAATTAAAATTATTGATTATTATTTGCTATATGTAATTATTTAATATTTATTAATGTTATTGTTTTATGTGTATAGATGTATTGGTAATTTAAATAAATATTTAATAATTTATATGTTACAGAAATTATTATTAAAAGTAATTATTAAGTAAGTGTATATATTATATATGATATATATGTTTAATTAAAGTTTCATTTAATTATATATATTTATTATAAATTTTACATATTATACAATATATTTAATTATGTTTCTTTGATTTATAAGTATTATTTGGTTTATTTTACATATATTTTTAAACTAAAAAAAAAACGATATTTTTGAATTACGATATTTTTGACATCGATATTAAATTATCGATATTTTTGTACTTACCATGTTGTAGATAGGATGTCGATATTCTTGACCACGATATTTTTGTTGCGATATTTTTGTAGGTCGAATTTTTGTCTTTCGAAATTATGTCATACAATCACTGTGACGTGGCGTGGACCCTCCCGACCAGTAAGCAACCCTGCAACCACACCTGATCCCCGGTATCACAGACTTCCGGCTACCATGGCCCAACAAACCCGATGGACGGCCGGGGCCCCAGCCAAACCCAAGACACTACCACGCATGCCCGTCCGAAGGACAGAGAAACCCCCAAGCCAGACCGGGGGACGCCGTCTCTGTCACACGGGTTTCGATCAGCCACCAGGCCCCCGGTGAGCGGGCGCTTTGCATGCTGGGCGTCTGGAGTCCCTCCTTGACCCACCTGAACAGATCAAAGGGCCGAGCAACAGGAAATCCCGACACACTGCCCCCAGGCACCAGACTCCTCTCTGCGAGGACTCCAGACTTCAAAGAGGAGGGGGAGTATAAAAAGGGGTGCTGAGGGGACAGGAGGCAGAGAAGACCTGGACCTACGAGAGCCCTGCAGACCTGGTCGCGGCTCGATCGATCTCTGAACCCAAGAACGCTACCTGACCCACGGAACCATCTGAGCCCTGCTGACGCCGTCGCGGCTCCCCGAACTCTGAACCATCTGAGCCCTGTTGACGCTGTCGCGGCTCCCCGAACTCTGAACCATCTGAGCCGTGCTGACGCTGTCGCGGCTCCCCGAACTCTGAACCATCTGAGCCCTGCTGACGCTGTCGCGGCTCCCCGACTCTGAAACCACCTGTGTCTGCTGCGCGGCGCTCCCCTCCAGGAGAATCGGCGGAGATTGCCGAGAGAAACCACATCCCCCAGCTCGAGGATTGGGAGCTGTGTGAAGGATACTCCGCAGAGACACTGAATTCAAAGACTGTCCCGCTACCCCAATACCCCCATCACTAAACCGCCGCCGCTTGTGGCATTGATTTAACAACTGCATCTCGGATCATAAAGATCCCCTGAAACTATCGATAAAGTATACTGTCTTACGAAGAACTACTGTGTGGTGTCCCTCTGTCAGATAGTGTAAGCTCAGCGTGTGCGATCCTAGGAACGAGACCCTTCCAGGAAGGGCTTCCCCGCCCTTGCTCGGCCTAACTCTGGGAGAGGTGGGTCAAAGGGTGGTCAGGAACGTATTCCGAAGCCCCCCGGAGAACGCCCTTCCAACACCCACCAATCTTGTGTGGTGTCCTCGACAATGCGCGTCCTCCGCAGCGCAGAGATTGCTCAAGGCACAATGTGCACCACCCACAAGTGCTAGGCCTGGGCCTGACACGACTCCCAGATTTCCCCTGCTCCCTGTCCCACCTTCTCTTCACCTGGGCATCGACACCGGGGCTCAATCTATCGCGCTCTCTCTGAATCTGTAACTCAGCCAGCAGGAGCCTCAGCCGGGTGAAATTTCACAAGCCTGGGTACAGCAGTCGCCGCCCGGTCCGCTGGGGAACCTCCAGATGCAGGTGCTGTAACAGGGCACCCTTGGGCATGAAGTTGCAGTGCTCCCCCCACAAAAGTCTGGCACAGCTCAGAGACCTCACCCTCCAAAGCGTCCGGCCAGCAACACATCCTCCTGCCTGTGGTGCAGAGAGGTGCGGCCCACCATTGGCAATCTCCTGCATGCACCCCAGTGTAGTGGTGGAATGTGTTATGAAAAGCAGACCTTCCTACATCAGTGCCCAGGAGCACCACTACCGATCACAGCTCCAAGGGGTGCCAGGCGGTCTTCTCACACAGGTCAGCAACGTGTCTCCATGCGACCTGCAGGATTTCACAACTAGGTAAGGGCGATCGCCAATGCCTCAATTTCTACCACACCGACCCAAAGGCTTGGTCCCGACGCAGCCCGCCTCCACCATCAGGCCGCAGCAACTTCACAGCACCTCTATCTCCGGGTCTCAGACAAAGGCCCAGCGAGGGCTACAGGCCTTGGGGACCGTCCACGCTTCAAGGCTTTGGCTGCCATGAAGTTGCAAGCCAAGCGCAATGAAAAGTGATGCATTGTCCATGATTATGCATTTACTCTTCCCCTGGGACTCTGGCTGGTCATCCTGGCTGTTGGGGGGGGGGATTTGGGGGGTTGCTTACCTGTACTGAACTTGGCCCTGGCTGCTCCATTCTGCATTCCAATATATTTTTTTTTTTGTCAATGGTGGTGGACTTATAGGCTATTTTTTACTCTAGAGGCAGAAAAGTGATGTTGAGCTGACTACTGTGAGTTTTTTTTGTCTCTATTTGGCCTTTTGTCACTTTTCTCTCGCTAGCTGCAACATTTTAAATGCCTTGACACTAGTGTTAGCGGCAGTTTTCACCACGGCTAGCGGATACTATCGCCATGTAGTGACGTATTGTAAATACATTGGTACCAAGGCGATAGTTTTCGGTGATACCCGGCAGTAAGAAAATTGCCGCTAACACTAGTTAGTGACAGCTCTTGTAAATATACCCCATATTCAAATAAAGTGGTGAAGCGTGTTGTCATTTTTTAAAATAATTGTTTATGTGCAGGAAGGGGGAGGGTCCTGCACAGAAAAGAATCATAGGCAATTTGCTGTTTCTATGTGAAAAACGAGGAGAACTAAAGCATTTCTCCTCAGTCCGCTTTTTTTAGGACCATGTTTTCCCTGATTTTAATTTTGCCGCTGCCTCCTATTTAAGTTGCTCTTGTAAATAGGGGGCAGTGTCAAAATCAATGGGTGTTGCGGTGCAATGCCCACCACAGCACCCATTGCCCGCCCCTTTCACGCTAAGTTTACCATGAAAGTTGGCATTATTTATAGGCAGCATTAAGCCACGAGGCATATTTACAAGAACTTAACGCCGCAGTAGCGTCAATTTTTAGACATTATGGCAGCTTTTTTTATTGCCTTATTTACAAGCTGTCGCTAATTGCAGTTAGCAGCACTTTTCCAGCCTAAACGTGAATTTTCAAGATCGCCACTTCTGTTAGCGGGGCATTACGAAAATGAGATGCAAGGTAGGTGTTCCAGTGAAAAAACTGCTGCGAAGCACACTTCGCAACATTTACAAGGAAATTCCAGTACGTCGATAACCCCCCAAAACTGCTGCTAACTCAAATTAGAGGCAGTTTTTTAAGACCTGAAAATAGCTGGTCTTAAAATTTGTGCAAACACATGGGCCCGCACATAAGATGACTTGGTGCTTGACAGCGCTGTACGGAATATTGCGACGCTGCCATGCGCCACTACGAAAGGTCAGGAATGGGCCCTATCAATAAGATAGGACTCATTTCTGGGCCCCATTCATGAAAAGTGTTGCATCACTGCGATAAACAGCTATTGGACACTTTTCATTGCGCCCTCCTTGCGACACCATGGCTGCACCATATTTTCTGTATAGGGCTCCATGTCACAATCAATGACATACGTCTGGAATCCTGACGCATCTGTCAGTGCTAAAGTCACGCATTGCTGCAGTTGTGTCGGAAGCATGACACAACACCACCAATAAATGGGGCAAGCCTATCCCTATGGCACAACGTCACCCTTTCGTCTGCCATGAGCCAGGCGTAGGTTTTTGACACAGTGGCATCCAAGAATTATCGCAGTGAAATCTGATTGATTTCACTGCGCCACTCCTACGAGGCTTTGTTTTGTGGGAATGAACACCCTGCATACATCATACCTGACGCACGTATAATGTTGCACAAGGCTTTACAAGGTTACGCATATACCTAGATGCATCACTTTCGCAAAACGGCGCAACGTGGTGCAAAATTCACTCTGCAAGTATGTCAAGAAAATGACGTCCCGGCGGTGTTAACCTATCGAAAGGGGTTCATGAATAAGCCCCCCTGTATTTTTCCCCTATGTTGACGCGCAGTGACTGCCATGCGCCAACGCAGGCACCCTTGCGCCAACGCAGGCACCCTTGCGCCATGGTGTAAGGGTGACTGTGTTGCGGAGTTGGTTGATGTTGTTCAAGAAGGAACACCTACCTGCACAAAACTTATATATCCCAGGGTATTTCCTCTTTCACTGTGTGCTGCAGAATGATGCACACATAGAAAAAGTTAAAAAAGAGCAAAATGAAAACATTTATCCTTGTAGTGCCTCCCAATCGTCACCCTTGGGGTGGTAGTAGATTCTGAGGCATTCTGAGGGTTTACAGTTTTTCGTAATACTGCGAATGCTTCAGATTCCAATGATTTGGCATGGGAACTCCCACAGCAATACCCATTGAATCAGTGGCAGTATAGCGGAGGAGCGTCGCCCTCTGCTTTCAAGCAGTGCGAGAAGAAGCGACATAAAAGCATAATATCTTTCAGTTATAACATTTTATGTTTGTGCTGCTTTGCGGGCGGGCGGGGCTGCTCCGCTCTCAGAGCAGGACAGGGCAGGAGTGGTTTGCCCAATCCTAAGTACACAATGACTGTTTGATCAGCCCTCTTGGGCCGCCAAAACCAATCATGTTTACCCGTTCTCCATGTCGGCTGCATTACAGTCTGCATGGAGAACATGCTCTAGCCCCCATTCCCTGATTGAGCGTCAAACCAGGATGCTCAAATCCAATCACAACGCTGCATTGCAGGACCTGGCGGCAAGCTAAATTATATATTATTTTTTTTTAATTTATAATGCACAACCTCCCACAATCGAGTCGCCCCTGCAACTCCCTGAAAACCCCATGCACCCACCCTCGCCTCGCCACCCGTGAGCCATGCTGGCCGCCACTGCATAGAACGCCCCTTTCACACTGTTTAATGCATGAAAGGGCACATATTTCTAAGTCCATGAAAAGCCATGTAAAGTGACTTTGCGTGGCCTTGTAAAGATGCTGTGGCACATTGCGCAGTCAGAACGTAAAACACATGACGTCACAGCATTGCAAGAGTGCCTCGAGGATAATCGAGGAACTCCCACAATTCATCCTTGGCAAGGTCAACGATGCCTTGGACTTCATGCCATTGCAGCTCGGAGCACCTAGGTGACCACCACCACTACGCCTGACATGCATCGCTCACCTGGACAACTGCTCCGTTCCCTTTGGGTGGCGACTGGACCTGATCCCCTCTAAGTGCTGACCTAGGTAGACCAGAACTTCAGCAACAGGAAGCTGGAAACCAGGAACAGCCGAAAGCAAAAGACTCTCCAGAGCAGTCTGTAAGTGTGGAAGAAGGGGAGACGCACAACCAGGAAACATTTAATTAGGATATCTGCCATGCAGCTCCTTCTGCCTCTCTTGTACAACCTGCTGCAGATTGGGGGTGACTTGTAGTTGTGGTGGGGATGCCTGCTCCTCCTACGCATCCCAGTACAACTGGCTCCATGAATGACAGCTTGTTTGCTCAGACCCTTCACTCCCAGTCCGCAGCACCTGGCGACCAGTAGATTGCAGCCAGGTCCAGAACTGTTCAGCGGCGTCAATTATTTGCATGATTACAACTGAGATCACTCGCAGACTTTACGGGTAGAGGAGGGAGTATTTGATGCCCAACTCTCTGAGGCATCGCTTAACCACTAGAGACAAGCCCACTGCCTCTGCACCCCCGTGGCATAGTCAGAGAAGAAAATAACTGTGGCGTTATCCCCTTTCACCTCCCCCAGCTTGCGTACCTCCCTCAGGCCAGCATCACGATCACTGTAGGAGGCGGAAGAGAAAGGGTCTAGGACCTGTCCCCGAAAGCGTGCAGCTCGCCACCACTCGATGGGCCTGCTCCACAACAAGGAATTGGGAGAGTGCACCTGCTGGCAGTAGATCACGCAACCTTGTCTCAGTATATGCCACTTAATGAGCCCCTTCTGCTCCCTCGGGCAGACCAAGCACCCTCACTTCATTATGCTGGGAGCGTCCATCCGCATTCTCCACTGTTCTGTCCTGTGTCTTCACATGTGCCATTAGCTGCTACACATCCAAAGCTGCACTCAGAGTAACTGGAGGGACTTTGGCCAGTTCTTGCTCAATGTCATGTACCTTGTAAGTCAGCTTGTGATGATCTGTGCAGTCAGGAGTGAAGTCGACTGTGATTTTGTCTATGGGGCCCTCAAAGGAAGTGCCCGTTTGTTCGAGGGAGGTACCCGCTTAGAGTACAGAGTCTAGTTTGCAGCCCAGGCTGTCCATTGTCACCTGCCCTGGTGGCCAACGATCCCCAGCGGCTCAGTTCACCGACACAAAGGATCGGCAAAATGTCAATGAGGCCCCCATCTGCAGACGGGCCATCGTTCGCCAGACTCACAGGCACTATATATGACATGCGGTACAGTGCAGTGTGGCCAGCCGGGCCCTCTCCTCCAGTCAGGTGTATTCTATCCAGGAATCTTCGTTCAGGCGGCACTGATGGAAATCCCCCGTACACCCAAGAGCTCACTACCAGGGGGCGACGAAAGGCAGCACCACCCGGCCACCTACTGTGATCTAACTGTGGTAACTAGATTCTGTGTTCCTAAGTGAGTGATGGCCAATCAAGAGGCGCACCCAAGGTCCTGAACCGACCCCCATGCTGGCACCTGCTGCAAGAAATGGCCGATATCAGCAACTAGAGCCAGTTAGTGGAGTTCCCCACCAGTCTTGTGAAGTGCCCTTGGTAATGTTGGTCAGCCGCAGTTCAGGGATTGCTCAGGGCACGATGTGCGCCACCATTGGCCCAACATTGGCAATCTCCTCTGTGCACCCCGGTGTAGTGGTGGCTCGTGTTATGCAATGCAGACCTCCCTACTTCGGTGCGAAGGAGCGCCTTTATTGATCACAGCTCCAAGGGGCACCAGGTGGTCTTCTCACACAGGTCAGCAACGTGTCTCCATGCGACCTGCCTGACTTCATCACCAGGTAAGGACGATCGCCAACGCCTCAATGCGTAGCCCCACAGCCCACAGCTTTGGGCCCGAAGCGGCCCGTCTCCATCGTCAGCGACTCCCAGCACCACCGCCTCCCACTCCGGGTCTCAGATGCAAGCCCAGCGAGACCTCCGGTCCCCGCACACTGTCCGCGGTTCCAGGCATCGGCTGCCATTATGTCGCAAGAATGGCGCAAGAATGGCGCTAAGAAAAGTGCTGCACCACTTTCATAAATGTGGCCCAGATATGCCCCTAAATTTGGCACTTACTGTCTTTCCCATTCATGCCAGAATGCAGTAATGTGACGCCAGTCTCATGGGCACTCCCCTGCCTTGCTGTCAAACAGTGACTGAGGGCCAGGTGTTGTTCTGGGCCATAGGGCATTCTTACTCCGGCGCCTTACCTCGGGTGACCTGCCCGGCCCGGAAGCAGTGTCATTCGCCGGCCTGGCCATCACTTTAAGTTTAAGGCCATGGTGGGTGACGGGAATGTGGGAGTATTCTGGGTCCTCGAAGGGGGGCTCTTACCTAAGCACACTTGGAGGAGGAGAAGCAGAAGCCGGGTTCTTTTCATGACCAGGTCATATCCTGAGTAAGAGAAAAGGCCTCTCTGTGAGGTCACCTTTCCCAGAGAAAAAAACATAGGGGCAGATTTACAAGCCCCGTGGGCCACTTTTGCGCCGCCGTAGCGTCACTTTTGTGACGCGGTGGCAGCGCGAAGCTAGCGCCTAGGGAGATGAGTCACGTTGTAAAGCCCTGCGCCACATTAAACCCGCGTTAGGTTTAATGTATGCAGGGTGTGTGTTCCCTCGGGAAAAGCGTCGGAAAAGTGACGCAGTGAAATCTACAAGATTTCACGCAGTCACTTTTCCGACGTTGGTGCGTCAAATCTTTACGCCTGCTTCAAGCAGGCATAAGGCGTGACGCACCATGTTAGGGATAGGGCAGGTTGGAACAGTGCTGCAGCTGCGTCGCGCTTGCGACACAACTTCAGCACTGCGCCAACCATACGCCGGCAGATGCGTCACGCATCTGCTTGTCCTTGCACCACGATACACCGCATTGTAAATGCGGCGCATCTGTGGTGGCGCAAGGGCAAACTTGCGTGACGCATCTTCCCTGGCGCATCCCTGCTGATTGGCAGAGATGCGCCAGGGAACATAAATCTGCCCCATAGACTGTAGCGTTATGGTCGCAAAGCTGCTGATGATGAAACCGGGTATGTATATTTGAGTTCTAGCAACAGCTCAAGATTCATTGATGCTGGGCAAATAACTTAATCTCCCTACCTAAAGTAACAAGCATTGGCATAGCCAAAAGGTCTCTCTTTTGGGACCTTATAAGTATTTAGTTATGCAGCATAATTTACTTGTTGCAACAACACTAACTGTTGCACGGCTAAACACTTATAAGGTCCCTAAGGCGAGACCTATTGGCTATGCCAATGCTTGTTTCTTAGAAGGTGCTGCGACAGGGCCAAACCGTTCCCTTACATTCCATATGTAATGCAGACTTCTTAAGAGATAACTCTGTTAACACATGGGGCGATGCTGTCTGATCAGAGACTGTACTAGATGCCCTTGAACGCTGATCTCCCACACCAGCAGCTCAGCGGGATCATTTGTAACTGGACTGTTAAAGATTTCCAGTTTACTGGAGGGCAGCAGGGGCCTTACCAGATAGCGTAAATGGCCTCAAATTAGGCACTGCCATTGGGAGTAGGACAAACCCCCCACGATCACCATTTCTGCTCCTACTGACCTACACTACTGCTATTCATCTGGGGTCACGCTAAAAGGACAGCGGGATCCTGGTGAAGACGAAGAGACAGTACCGGGGAAAGAGTGAAAATGGTGAGAAGTGTGGCCATAGATAGAGCGATAAACAGTAGTGGCAGCTGGATTTAGTGGCGGAGAGGAAGACGCAGTGATGGGGAGAGTATACGATGACACGAGAAAAAATTACAGGAATAAATGCATACACAGTAAGAAAGAGGGACAGAAAATGGAGTGACTGAACAAAATAAAGTGACACATTTAAGTAGAGAGGAGGACAAGGAAGGGGAGATAGTGGGAGAGCGGTAAGATAAGTAGGGTGAGAAAGAGGTCACGGGAGAGTGGGAAATGTAGACGGAAAAGAATACAGTGACAGAATGAATAACTGAACGGAGAATAAGGACAGATTGTGACAATGTGATAGCGACTTAGAAGAGAAAGTGATGGGAGATAGGGTGTCAGGGGGAGCTCACTGCATGTACTCACACCGGTCACTGCTTCCCACACTTTCCCTAGGCCCGGTTTAATCTGCAGCTGCTCCACTGAAGGACAATGTCTGGATCACCGGTTCAGCACAATCTGGGCCCCTCTGCCTCCCCCTGCGCCGCACAGCTATTTAAATATTCCGGCCCTTAAAAAGTTACACGTTGACATTCGTGCGCTGAATGGCGGTATTTAGCTCATTATAACAACTGTTAGCCACAAAACACCAAGCAATACCATGCTTGGAAGCCATCTTAACCAGGATGAATCCATGAAAAACGGAACTGTAAATAGTATTGCAATGGGCTGAACAGACTTTTAGGCACATCTTTGTTTAACTTAAATAACAAAAATGAACATTCAATTAAAAATACCGTAGCTTTCATTCAATGCATGGGCTAAAATGAGCGAAGGTGTGTGATGGGGAGAATACAGTCAGAAAGCTCCATATTAAACATGAACGTGAAAGTGGATTTCCAGAGCAGTCTCTTTTTCAAGGGGTACACACACAGCGGGAACAGTCGGCAGCAGGTGGAGGTGAGCAGTGGCAGAGATACTGGTGTGAGAAGCAGGCGCGAAAGAGAAAGTGATCGCGATCAAGCGCGGTGAGTGATGCACTTAATGAGCCTCTGCTCATAAGCGCGCTTCCGCGCACATGCACGCAAGCTGTATGCCGGCCATGGTAGCGTTTTTTGAAGCCCTCACTAAAAGTCTTCCTAGACCAGAGCATGCGCTGGGTCAGGCGAGACCTAACAATGAATTTAATTTTGTGCAATGCAGCTGGTGCTCATGGTAAATTCTACACTGCCTTTGTGCCAAGTTTATAAGATATAAAAAAACTTCAAAAAGTAATGTTTTGAAAATGTGAGCTACTTTTTTTTAGGGGTGCCCAGGCCTAATTGTGATCCCAATCCGGCCCTGATTATAGATAGGGGAAGAGTGGTATTGGTCGAGTTGAGTCATTAAGGGTATAATGTTGAGGTTCCATACTTGTTGATGGTGCAATGCTATGTGAATTCCTAAGTACTTAAAGCTGCCAGTTTGTACCTGGAGTTGGGGAGGCTATGACATTTCATCTTCCAACTGGTCAAGTTGTGCCAGGAGCAAATTGTTTGAGTTTACAGTCAGGCCTGCCACGTCACAGGAGAGGCACAGTATTTGCATCATGTGGAATCCAGTTATTTTTGGGAAATTGCAAGAAGAGAAGCACAGTGTCTTCTGCATGCAGGAAGATGCCATCCTCCAGCTGGTCCGCCCATCTGAAGCCCTCCATCAAAGCATCTATCTTGATCCAATCGGCCAAGGGTTCGATCGTTAGTGCAAACAAAAGGAGGGACAGGGAGCAACACGGTCTGGTGACCAGCTTCATCAGGAAGTAGTCCGAAGGAGCTCTATTGACCCTGAGTTGTGCCCAGAGTGACAAGTGTGGGATTTTAATACGAATCATGAAACAAGGGCCAAAGTTCAACTTAGGAAGGACTTGCAGTAGGAACCTACAGTCTGTGGAATTAAAGGCCTTCTCAAAGAGGAGTAAGAGAAGAGTGGTGGCCCCACACTTTGTTTTTTCTCACCAAGATTAGATGCAGTCTCCAGGGACAATGTTATGTGCTGCGTCTGGGCATGAAAGGATTCTGGTCTTGATGCACATACAATGTGATGACCGTGACCAGCCTCTTTGCAAGTATCTTCACAAGAAATGTATGGCATATTTACGGAAATGGAGGCGCAGGGCAACAAGTTACCAAGGGGCGCTGCCCTGCACCACAGGGAAAGAGCAGGAATGTACCGTACTTATACAATACGGTGCATTCCTGTCCTTTCCCCCTGCTCTGGCACAGTTTCTTCAGTCTGGCTCCAACCCAGGCACCCTTGCACCACGGTGCAAGGGTGTCAGTGTTGTAGGCAGGATTGTGTATGTGCAGGTAGGGGAACCTTCCTGCATAAAACCAATCCATAGAGGTGTTTTCCTCTTTCTATGTATGCTGCAGAGTGTTAGAAAGATAAAAAACTAGGAGAAATAAAGATATTTCTGCTTGTTACGCCTCGCCTGGGGAGGAGTAATGATTTGGCACATCCCCAGTTATAAATAGTCTTGCAAATCTGGGGATGCGTCAAAATCAATGGGTGTTGTGTGGGAACACCCACTGCAATGCCCATGGAATAACTCCTTAGCGCAGAGTCAGGCAACGCAGTGTTTTGTGCTGCCTTGCCTTACTCCATATCTTTGAGGTTATTCAAATCCACGCAAAGTGGCGTTGTGTGGCCTCATATTTGATTTGTTTATTAGTTTTGTATTTAATACATTATGCATGTTAGACTGTCCTATACACACAATATCCGCACAGGGCACGTGATGCAAAAACAGAATAGTTGTCTGTAGGAGGCTGGTTAAGTAGATGGTGCACACTAAGTCAAGTGATGCACCCGGAACTAATCCAGGCAACACTTATGGTAATTTTAGTGGTCTTTGATAACCTTCAGTCTTATCTTGAAGGAATGTAAAACAGCTTGTTTTACTACATTTAATCAACAGGGTAGATTAGATGAAAAATCACTAACACATTGGTATATCTCCTACTCGGAGATACCAACCCAAAACACAAGAATACTTCAAAATATTCAGGTAAGTAGCACAAATATTTACTGTTCTCCATGGAAAGCCCAAACCATATACTAAGAAAGTGGAATGCGAACCGTAAAGGAGAATGGGATTTGGACCAGGATAGGAGGAGCTGGGGAAACATGGAACCACCCACGGTAAGTACCCAGGAACTCCACGGAGGCTGTGTGCAGGATGGAAACACAGCAGCTTGCCAAATGGAAGTCAAAGACAAGTTGCGGTTGCAGTTTTAAAGAATAAGGACCCTTCCCAGAGGACCCCGAAAAAACCCTTGGAAGACAGAAGGTTGGAGAGCCACCCCAACCGTGGATGCCACAGGAACCAGGTTACCTGCACCAAGGAAGCCAGGTGCATATGGGTGATTCGTGAAGTGAAGAACATACAAGCAGAGGGCACTGAGTCTATGCCCCCAGGGCCGGACTGGGAACTAAAACCAGCCCTGGCAAACTGCTCGGCCGACCCCCCCTGGAGGGCTGAGGGGGTGCTGCCGAGCTGTTTGTAAGGGCCGATATTGCAGGCCCCCAGTAACTAAAACAGCCCACAGGGGCCAAAAACCGGCCCCCACTCTGGTGGCTATGGCCAGTCTGGCCCTGTATGCCACCTGCAGATGATCAGGAGACACGGTACCGCAATACCCACTGATGTCGGGAGGTTCAGAAGAGATCACGGTGACCTTGTTGCTGCATGTGAGGACCAGATGATGCTTAGGAAGACCAGATGCCATGCACGAGCTGTCCCATGTCAGGTGGCAGTGTCTAGGTGGTCGGTGTCCAGGTGGTTGGTGTCCGGGGGGAGCACAAAAAAACCTTTCTTATCCGTAACTGGCATGGAGAGCGAAAAGATGTTGACGTTGGGACCAGCAAGGTTCAAGGTAGTCACCAAGTGCAGGAGAGTCAGAGCGGGCCCCGAGTCAGGGGAGCCCACTGAAGCACAAGAAGGCCCTCAGGAGGACCCACAGGCTAAAGGCACAGGAGTCGCAAGAGGACCTCAGGCAGCTTACCAAAGATGGAGGCCCACTGTGCAGAGGATGCAGCGAGGATGCTGATGTTCTGAAGATTAGGTGCTGGAGAATGGAGCTTCTTTTAGCCTGAAGATCTTTGGAGTGCAGAGCCAACAGGCCTTGGCAACAGCAAGCCAACGCAGTGCACAGGGGTTAAGTCTCAGTGGCTCCGACAAGGGATACTGTCCTCAAAATGGTTGATAAAACAGGTCAGGATCTAAGGAGCTACAGAACCAGCACACCTGGGCTTCTGGAAGTCAATGGGACATAAGGAGCCGCAGACCGGTCAGCATTGTTGTGGTGACTGCAGATGCAGGCGAGTGACTCCTTCACTCCAAGGGAGATTACTTTGGATGTCCTTAATGCCCAAAGTCCTTCTGGAGACCCTGGATGAAGCACAGAAAAAGACAACTTGAGGGACAGCGAGACAAGAAGCAGCAGGAGTCTTACTTGATTCAGTCTCGGTACCAGGCAAAGTCCAACCAAGTCCCAGTGCCCAGACGGTCAAAGATTGTCTTGGCTTCAGATGTGAGTCTTGTTCCGCGGCACATCTAATGACCCACTCAGAGGGGTGCCCTTAAGTACCCTAGGGAAAGGGTTGGATGACTTGTGGGTGCCTCTTAGAGGAAGGGCTGGACAGAGAGGAGGATACTCCCCTATCCTTTGTCCAGTTTCACACCAGAACTGCAACTTAGGGTTCCTGAACTGGCTCAAACCGGGGTATGCAAAGATGGCACCTAATGTGTCCTTCAAAGCAGTCTTATACTAGGAACTTATAAGGGTACACCAGTAGCCAATAGTGGAGGTACCAAAGTACTTGCCAGAGCCAATTTAGGGGAGAGAAGTGGAGAACACACATGCTGGGGTCCTGATTAGCAGGGACCCAGCAGGCTAAGTAAAAAAACACACTGATACCAGGCACAAAGTGGGGGTGACCATGAAAGCAGATTCTACTTTATACATTGTCTTTTTGCAATATAGAGATAGTGACATGTGAAATGATATGAGTCAACATATGTAAAGTTGTGTAATCATGCATAGTACACATGGTGCCTATACACACCACCAAAATCAGCCAACATAATTGGGATATCAAATCACGAAGTAAAGAAGTATATTCAATATCCATCAAACAGCCATATTATAGAAAAAGAACAACTGTAACAGCCATGAATAGCAAAGTAATCCAAATTCTCTATAGGCTAACCCTCTGGCTCCAGCACGGTACAGTTTTACATCTCAAAGCACAACAGTGCACATAGAAAAGCCTATAGACTCAGAGGTGGTGCAGGGGGCCCCCCTCCCCTCCGCAGCTCAATCATTGGCATCGCTCGTAAGCGGAAAACCATCAAGCAAGGAGGTCTGAAGGCCAAGCTAAATAGTATCCCAGTTAGCTGAGAGTGGGTATTTCCGGAGGCCCAGATTGTCTTCTCTATGAAGCGCAACGCTCTCCGATTTGGCGCAACTGATAATAGAATGTGACCAGGCCTGCCACGTCGGAGGCTCAGGTGATTTCCACCGATGGGTAATGAGGCGCTTAGCCATCAATAACCCCAGAGCCAGAAAAAGGTCGGTAGCTTTGGGGCATATTATCAAGCCAGGCGATAAAATTATCGCCGTTTTAGCGGCAGAAAACTGCCGCTAAAACGGCGATAATGGGCTTATGGGCTTATGCTCTATGGAATTCCAATTGAAGCCCATGGTAGATGTGAAGGACGTCTAACATGGGCTTCAATTGGAATTCCTTAGAGCATATTATCAAGCCCATTATCGCCGTTTTAGCGGCAGTTTTCTGCCGCTAGAGCAGCGATAATTTTATCGCCTGACTTGATAATATGCCCCAATGTTCATAATTCGGTGTTGCTAGCCCACCTTGGTCTACAGGTAAATGTAATTTTGTCAATGCCACTCTGCAGCACGATTTTCTCAAGATGAATTCTTGGAGCACCCTCTCCAGAGCCCTGAACAAGGGGGGGCAATATATAATGTCAGATTCCAAAAGTAATAAAGGAGACGAGGAAGCGCCACCATCTTCAAGAGCGCTATGCGGCCAGCTACCAACAGTGGCGGCTTGGCCCAGGAGGCCATCTGTGACCTCAGGGAAGTGGACACCTAGCTGAGGCTCCCGTTAAGCAGGTTCGATTCAGAATGGTAGATCCTAATACTTAGGTATCTGAATACCACTGGTTACCAGGAAATCACAACTCATTGATAGTTAATGTAGGGTCTAAGATTGTGGGCACAAAAGGAAACACGTAGGATTTTGGCCAATTAACCAGGAGGCCAGATAAGTGAGCAAAGTTGTTAAGCGTGAGCGCTATTGATTGTGGGACAGAGTGAACATCTCTGATATAGAGAAGCAAATCATCTGCATATAAGAGATTGCATGAAGACCTTCACCTAGTGGTGTACCCCAGTCTCAGGCTTGACCTGTATGGCCGGTGCCAACAGCTCAATAGCCAAGGAAAAGAAGAGAGGGGAAAGTGGACAACCCTGCCTAGTGCATCTGCGTATATGTACCTGGTGGGGAGATCAGGGTTCCTGTGCCAACCCTCATCAGTAGCGATGTGTGAAGCAGGTGCACCGTACCAAGGAAGTGGGTCCCTATGCCATATTGTGGCAGTATTGCAAAGAGAAAGGGCCACTCCAGAGAATTAAAGGCCTTCTGAAGGTCTAGAACCAAGCACCCAGATCAAGGGTAGGCACCCGGAGCGTAAGCAAGGACCTGGAAAAGACGCCTCCGATTTAATGATATTTTGCAGGCTAGCTCAAACTAGTTTTGATCCGGGTGTATTAGCACAGGGACCAGGGGCACCAGATGATCTTCCAAAAGTTTGGCCAATATTTTATACTCTGTGTTGAGCAACTCTAGCGGCCTGTAGGTGCCAAGTAGAGCAGGGTCCCTGTCTAGTTTGGGACGGGACACCAGCAGGGCCTCAAAAAACTACATCGGAAGGCGAGAAGGCAAAAGGGCCTCTTTGAACATGGTCAGCAAGTGGGGAGCCAACTGGTCGGCACATGCTTTGTATTTCAGCCAGCAGTCCATCAGGACCCGGTGACTTGCCTGTGGCCAGTGCGCGGATGGCTTCCTTTACTTCAAATGGAGTGATGGGGCATCGAGCTCCAAGCACTGGTCAGGGCCTGTACTTAAGAAGGGGAAAGTGGAACAGAATGCGTCTACTTCGGCACCGTCAGCAGTAAGTGCTGATTGGCATAGCTTGCTGTAGTGCTCAGTGAGCTCATCATGGATCTTCCGTTGTGTGTAGAGAATGCAATAGCTAATTGGGTGACAATTGGGAGGTTTGGCTGCTCCTATCAGATCAGCCATGCCAGGAGAGAGCCCGATTTGGTGGCCGGTGCATAAGTTTTGGCAGAATGAGCCTCACACTATAATGGGGAGATGTGCCATGGGCGTTACAGTGGGTGTGCCCATGAACCACATTCCCTGATTTACAACAAGCTGTAAATCTGTGAATGAATCAAAAGCCTACGCATCCCCAGGGAAGGCGTAGGGGAGCCACAGTGAGGTGAAAAAACATTATTTCTATTAATGTTTTCCTCTTTCTATGTGAGCTGAATTCAGCAGCACGCATAGAAAGAGGATATCACCTCCATAGATTGTTTTTGTACAGGAAGGTTTCTCTTCTCGCACAAAAACAATCATCCCTAAAATGCAATGGTGTCTGCGTTGGCGCATGGCAGCCATTGGAGCGCCAGTGCAGTAACAGAGCACAGGAATGTGCCGTATCTTATTGTGACGGCGCATTCCTGCCTTTTTCTTTTGACGTAGGGCAGCGCAGTAGGAAGGCCTGTGGTGCTGCCCTACACTAAAAGTTTGTAAATGCGGCATCAGGTAACTACCTTTTCTGCCCATGTAACGATCCCATCCCTACATCAATCCGAAGCAAAAAGCGACATCTTCCAGGAGAATAGCAGCTTACTTATCCCAGTTAAAAGACGACCATATCATGGCACATTGGCTAGTTTCCGGTGACTTTAATCTTAACCTCTTTCGCCGCCCTACAGAGGAACATATGGAAGCATTGGGCCTCCTACCAGAGCAAGTAATATCATCAATCTTACGGAAGGACAACTCAGGAGCAGAATTCATAAAAGCCTGTGAACTATGTAATATAGTACTTTTTTAGTGTTTCATGTGTGAGTCTGTATGCTCAATGTGAATTTCCCTATGCCTGGGTTTTTTATATTTTTGCAGTGGCTATTATTTACAATTTTCAACCGGGCCTGCTGGCTCTAAATGGCCGAAAACCATCTGACATTCCACCCGTCTGGTCAAGGGTCTGTGGTAACACGGTTTCAATTATAGATTATAGCCTCGTTTCAATCCCACTTTACCATCAGGTTCACGACTATAGTATATGCCATCGTGTGGAAAGTGATCACAACCCTCAGGTCATCAGGGTAAATGCATCCATGGGCAACTTGAGATATTTCGTACGCTGTCGGGAGAAACACATTCAGAAACGCCTGGAGTGGAGCTCCGGTTCCATAAACTCATTAGCAGAGGATTTAGTTTACAGGACTTAGCTCTATCAGATCTCAACCCAATATTGTTATGGGAGACTCTTGCTAATATGACCAAAATCCACAGTGACAGGTAGACCTGGATCTTCTACAACAACTCCGTAATGAAAGACGGCGGCTAAAAAAGGAGATCTGGAGGCATAAACTTGCAAAACAAGAAAAATTATGGGCTCAGTTACGATATGCCTCTAAAACGCATGATTCGAAAAGATTCTGGCAGATAATTAATAGGAACGAGAAAGGCCCTGCAGCAGCAAACAATGCTAATATCAGTGAGACAGAATGCGTAGATTGCCTAAAGTCACACTTCAAAAGCGGTTTGACTCCCTCAGTTTGTACGTATTGTCCTAATAAAATCTCTGTGGCACAGCGGAAAATTACTGCAACCAAAGTAGAGCAGGTCATTAAAAAGTCCCGGACCGACTTTGCCCCCGGCCCAAATGGGTTACCACAGGCATTATTTAAACATCTTTCTTCATAATGGGCAGTCTTTCTAGGATAACTATTTAATTTCATTTTGGAAAACAACATTATTCTTGACAGCTGGAGATGCTCTATACTTCATCCTATTTTTAAACAAGCATTTGCAATGCAATAGGTCTCACATTTTCAGAGTTAGAGCTATTGGCGTTGTAAATGATAATGGGGCATATTATCAAGAACGGCGTTAAAATTATTGCCGCTTTAGTGGCAGGAAACTGCTGCTAAAGCGGCGATAATGAGCTTGATTATATGCCCTTGAGAATTCCAATAGAAGCCCATGTTCTGGTGTGAGGCCTAAGAATGAGGAATTACCACTGAAACTAGAGATGCAGGTGCAGCACTGCCTAGAAGACTAAGAATGAGGAATTACCACTGAAACTAGAGATGCAGGTGCAGCACTGCCTAGAAGACTAAGAATGAGGAATTACCCCTGGAAACAGAGATGCAGGTGCAGCACTGCCTAGAGGCCTAAGAATGAGGAATTACCACTGGAACTAGAGATACAGCTGCAGCACTGCCTAGAAGACTAGGAATGAGGAATTACCACTGGAAATAGATGCAGGTGCAGCACTGCCTAGAGGTCTAAGAATGGGGAATTACCACTGGGAACGGAGACACAGCTGCAGCACTCACATACTGCTGAAACATTGGAGCAGTGTTAAGTACATGCCTGTAAACTGGCAGCGGATGACACGCAGGTATATAACTTCTGCCGCACAAACTCGTGCAACTAGGAGAACTGACAGAAGAGTCCTGGAGGAAACCAAGAGGTACCATTGTTTTTACCAGGAAAGGGAGCCACCTGGACACAAAGACACCCAGATGGGTGCAGGAAGGCATCACTCTAAGTCACAATGAACCCAAAAAAGAACACAGGAGTCAAATATGACCCAGCATGTTTGTGAACACAGGACAATTGCAGTACACAGATTGCTTACATTAAAAGTTGGGAAGAGGATGTGGCAAAGCGGCTCGGGCGGTCGACTTCAAATCTGGGGAACCAGGTTCAAGTTTCGGCACAGGCGCTCACTATCATGTGATTCTGGGCAAATCACTCATCAGTGTTCAGGCTACCAGACTGCTACACATGCCTGCAGCTGATTTTGAAAGATTGGGCTTACCTGTCAACCCAGAGCTCAACCGTAGGTGCCACAGAATTTTCCAGAAGGGGCAGTAATGTAAGTCCGCCCGCACCATCAGCAGTATTAGCAATGCAGAAACATGGTTGCCGTATAAGAATAGTTCATTGTTCTCCAATGTTCAAGGCTAACCGCGATTGTGCAAGCAGACTTTTGTGTGCATATCAGGGGCGGGGTCAGATCCTCGTAGTGGGCGCTTGGGTGTAGGGCTTTAATTTGTGTAATGGCCCCGGTGTGCAATGGAAGCAGTCGGCACCTCTAAACAACACCATAGAAAGAATGAGTTAGGGAGAAAAAAACACAGGAAATCAATTGCAGCAAGGCATTGTTGCTTTTCCCTCGGGAGCTCCTCTTGTTATGGATCTCTGACGGTAAAATTGTAGGAGAAAAATGTCAATAGTTGTGAGACTTATAGCATTGTCAAAAGTCTTGAGATGGTTCAGAACCCAATATGGCACAGTAAAGCATGCCACCCACATTGCACACCAGGTACGCTTTTTGACAACTTAGATTCACTGGGGACCCTTCAACCACCGTAAGGCACTTCTTCATTTCCACATAGCTAGTTTGATGTTTTCCACCGTACCATGATGAAAAGCATGCGCTATACCCGACAAGAGACCAGGGGACATATTATCAAGGAACAGCGATAACATTATCGCCACTTTAGCAGCAGGAAACTGACGATAAAGCCACCGGGTACACATGGGGGCATATCTAGAAGGATGGCGATAAATAGACGCAAAACGCGCTTAGCGCTTTTCTATTTATCGTCATCTATCGCTTGATTATATCACCCTGTTAGCGCGCTATTTACAACGTGTTTTCCCAGGGCGATATAATTACCAGCGATAGCGGGTAGATCGCCGTTTTGCAGGGAACATCGCTGGTTTTTCAGCGATGTTCCCTGCAAAACAGCGATAACCTTGCTGATATGACCCTGTGGGTTGTATCAGCACAATCTACCCCCATAATAGGTATGCCTAAGTCTGCATTTTAGCAGATGTTAGTTTCTGGGGAAAACAGCGGTTTTCGCCCAAAATTTACGTCTGCTAAAATGCGTTGGCAGCCTTGTAAATATCGCGATGTGAACATCAGCGATGTTTACAAGGTTTTCCTGCCCAGTGAAGCCCACTTTGCATCTCATTAGAGATGCAAAGGGAGGCGTTGGATAAAAGGGTGCTAACATGCGCTAATGCATGTTAGCACCCTCTTGTTAATAGGGTGATATCTTTATCTCCGCTTTTTTGGCTTTTAAGTGGAGATAAAGGCCTTGTAAATATGCCCCACAGTTGTTTGCAATCGAATATGACGATATGTCTATGCATTTCTCACGTTTAAGCAACATGGCCATTTTTTAACCGCATGGCAATTTGACTAACCAGCACGCTGCGGAACAAGTACGATATAATATTTGTTTAGATCCACACGGCACACATGAATGTCAGAAACCGCAAGCATGCACTCTTCACTAATGATATCATACTGTATATAGTGTTTTGAAAGTATTTGGATATGTAATTGGTAGTTGGGCTGCCGTTTTAACTGAAATCAGCATGTCTACTTTATTATATGTTTAGATTTAACATGCTACACGCGCTGGTGTTATTTGTCTTGGTTGCACTTCACAGTTCGGGAGTTACATGGATGCGCAAACATATTCTTTTAACAGGGCGCGGTCTATCATTGTTTTAGCATTTTTTAACCAGATTCGGAATCACTTGGGATATTTGACACATTCTTACACGATCATAACACTCACAGATTCAACACTTACCGAGACATGACGACAGACCCGGCCGCCACACTGAATAGTTTAAAGTTATTTTTTAAAATGGAGGTGGGCGAGCCGCGCCCTGCAAAACAAAATAGGGAGACATGCGGGGGGGGGGAGACGGAGACTTGACGTCAGACGCCAATGATGAACTCCTTAACCGGCAGCTGGGGTGGGAGGAGAATTAAACAGGCAGCCTGTTTGTGGTGGTGGGAGGGAGAGCACCCGGGGAGATGGAGCTTTAAAGGAAGCACTGCGTTTGTGAAATGAACACCACGCTGGATACTTTAAAATGATTTGAAAAAATATGGAGGTGGGCAAGCCGTGCCCTGCAATGTAAAATCAAAGCAAATGCAGCTGAAGGATTCTCCCTCTCTCTCCTGCGCCTCGGAGAGCCCCTGCTGCCAAGCATTACATGTGTAAATGGAAGCGGGCACCATGCTGAAAGAAAGCTTGGCGCCCCTGTACATAAAACATGTGTGCGTGCCTTCAAGTGAAGCGGACCCACAGTAAATAAAAAAAACATAAGTCCGCCCAAAGAAAAACATATAGACCTGCAGTGTAGGGAAACTGTAGTTAGGCAGTGCTGCTTCCAGAATAAACGGAAGTGTTGCACCGGATCCACAGCCAATAATAATCCCGCTAACAAAAGCAATGCCAGAGTTTACTAATGGCAAGCTTCAGGAGAAATTACCGGGACAAGATGGAGTTTCACCCCTTATACAGCTTACTTAATGTCTCGGAGAGACAGCGCATGCACTCTGCCTAGGCGAGACCTAAAAAGGGTTGGCATGTTCACCTATCAATTATAGGTTAAAAGCATTGATGGATGTTGAGTTAAAATATTTTATAACGTTGCTACTCCATGATCTGGAATCCTGGTCGCACGAAAGTGGAAGAATCTCTCTAAATCAAACTGGCTTCCAAAGGGGCCGATGTACTTTAACCAATCATATAGCCATGAGCCTAATCAGGAACAGACAAAAGCAACTAGGACACCCCTTTTTCTGTGCTTTGTAGACTTCAAAGCAGCTTTTGACGGTGTCCCCCGGGACAAATTATGGACCAAGCTACAGCCATGGGGTATCCATCGAACATCCTACAAGCAATTAGGCTGGTATATTCAGACACCTGGGTCAAGATTAAAATTGGAGATGGCTCATGTGTATCAAGGAAGGCGCAAAGCACTCTGGGGCATATTATCAAGAAACGGCGTTAAAATTATCGCCGCTTTAGCGGCAAAAAACTGCAGCTAAAGCGGCGATAATGGGCTTGATAATATGCCCTTGAGAATTCCTATAGAATCCCATGTTCTGGTGTGACTTCACACACGGCACCCGGCGGAAAGCACAGGCCCTTTAAAAGTCAGCTGTAACAAGCGCTTTTACAGCTAACTTTTTTTTTTGATAAGCAAATTTTTATTCCTTTATAGAAAGCAAAATTAAGGATGACATACAACAGTGTGATTAACTTGGCATCAATAAAACCTATCATGGAAGCATTGACAATCAATTGCAAGACCCTCCCCTCCTCCCCGACCCCCCGCCCCGGTCCCCCGTACTCCCCCCCTCCTAAAACAAGCCCCCAAGCCATTTCCCCCAGACTCAGCGGAATTTTTTGGGGCAGCCCCGGGCAGCGTACAATGTCCGCTCCTGAGCGGCACACCAGTCCACCCCTCTTCTCCAAGTACCACCTCTGGGTGGGTCGATTTGTTTCCATGTGGCCGCGATATCTCTTTTAGCCACCACCAGAGCAGTAGTCAAACAATACTTTTCGTTACGGGACCCGTCTAGTCCATCCGTTATCCCCAGCAGAGCCATTCTAGGGTCATGGGGAACCTCCCATCCCAGGACCTCAGTTAATTCAGTTTCAATCTCGGCCCAATAGCTCCCCAGGCGTGAACAAGACCATACCATGTGGAAGAAGTCCGCCGGACCTACCCCACATCGAGCGCATGAAGCATCATGACGGAGGCCCGCACGATATAGGCGGTCCGGGGTCAGATATGCAGCGTGGAGGTAGTAAAGCTGGATGAGCCGCAGTCTAGCCGATGTGGTAAACCTTATGGGTGCCATAAGGGCGTCCCTCTAGTCAGCTTCATCCAGAGGACCCACCCAGGTCTCCCGCCGCTGCCTCAATCCGCTCCTATCCACTGGGGTATTGTTGATCAGGGACTTGTAAATACGGGATATTCCTCCCCTTCCAAGACATCCCAGCATCACCTGAGCCTCGGGCGGACTATGGTCGGGTGGTCTGGAATCTAGAGGGACATGGGACTGGACCGCATGGCCCAGAAGATCCCACGCTCGAAATCCGTCAAGCCCCGCCACCTCCCGCAGCCAAGTCCCGTGCCACAGTGGTGTGACTAAGGTCACTGTTCCCGACCAACGGGTATGCCGCAAGGCGGTGCTCCACGCCAGAAAAGGGGCCCGCACAACATCCGGAAGCGACCGGGAGACCGTCGCCCCATGGAGCATATTCTGAATAGATGAGAACCCGGTGAGTTGCACATCGAGTCTATAGGCCGGGTCATCCCACCCACCCGAGAACCAGTCATGAACCACCAGCAGCTGAGTAGCCAAATAGTACAAGTAAAGATTAGTCATACTCAGGCCTCCGTCATATGAAGGGACCCGGCAGCGGTCCAAGGCCAGACGGGGTCTGCTGCCACCCCAAAGAAATTTAGTCGCCATCTTATCCAGGTCCCGGAACCACGGGCGGGGGAGGAGCACGGGGTGTTTTGTAGTATGTATAGGAACTTGGGAAGGATCATCATCTTATAAAGAGCGATCCTCCCCAATGGGTTCAACGGGAGCGACTGCCACCTAACCATATCTGATCTGGTCTTATTGACCACAGGGGCCACATTGAGGGCCCAGCAGAGCTCCGGGAGAAGGGTGACCCAGATCCCCAGATATTTAAAGGAGAGCCTCCGGAGGGGAATATCAGACTGCCAGTCGAAGCACTCCCTCGACGGGTGCAGCGGGACCAGTACGGATTTCTTAGGGTTCAGATGAAGACCCGACACTTGACCAAACCGGCAAAGAATCCGGCGGACCCGGGGCCCCGAGACCGCCTGATCAGAGAGGTAGAGAAGGACGTCGTCCACGTATAAAGCAATTTTGTCAGGGGCCATACCCGGCCAGTCCCACCCACGGAGAATGGGGTCCGACCGGATCAGTACGGCCAGGGGCTCCATTGCCAGGGTGAAAAGGACGGGCGAGAGCGGGCAGCCCTGTCGTGTCCCCCGTCCTATGGGAAACGGGCGGGATAGAGCCCCATTGACCAACACACGGGCTCGCGGGCTCGAGTACAGGACACAGACGCGAAACCGGGGGCCAAAGCCCATTCGTTCCAAGTTATCACCCAGGTAGTCCCACCCCACCGAGTCAAAGGCCTTCTCGAAGTCAACCAGCAGAAGGGCCAGATAAGGAGAAAGGCACTCCCGGTGTGCCAGGGCGAGATGCAAGCGCCGCAGGCAGTGTCTGGTCCCCCGGTTTGGCATAAATCCACATTGGTCCGGGTGGACCAAAGAGGCAAGGAGCGGGCGCAACCGCTGCGCAAGGACAGTGTCATATATCTTAAGCTCGGTATTAATGAGAGATATTGGCCGGTAAGCCAAGCAGGACTGTGATGGGGGTTGTGTCTTGGGAATGACAACTTAAATGGCTGTGTCTGTTTCCTGCGGGAACGAGCCCCTCTCCACTACTTCTGCAAATAGGTCCCGAAGCCTCGGGCCAGGGTCTCGTGGTAATGAGCATAGTATTCCTGTGGGAAACCATCTGGTCCCGGGGTCTTCCCGGACGCCAGGCGGCTAATCGCCTCCTCAATTTCTTGCAGAGTAATGGGCAAGTCGAGGGCCTTACACGCCTCCTGTCCCAACCGCCCGAGAACCGCCCCGCTCGTCCCCAGCAGGTCCGCAAGGGAGATCCCCGACGCCCGAGCCCGGTATAGTTGGGAGTAGTAGTCTGCAAAGGTCTGGGCCATTGCCACCAAGACCGTGTGGGTCTCGTCTTTGATGGCAGGAATGATCCTGCCTACCCGGGGGTAAGTAGCCAGCCGGTGGAGGAGTGTACCATTTTTGTCCCCCCATCCGTAAACCCGGGCCACCGAGGAGCACCAAAGAGTCTTCGCCGCCTCCAGAGAGTGGAGGCGTATCTCCTCCCGCAGAAAGGCCAGTCGGCGTGTGTTAGAAGGCGACCTCAGAGGGGCCCGGAGGGGGCCCTGACTGCCCTGAGACCCACCCTCGAGGTATCGTAGCCGGGCACTGGCGGGAGACTCCTCAGGGGAGGAACCTCGTATCTAGGATCGCACACTCGGCACCACACAACAGAGAGACACCACACGAGGAGTTCTTATGAGCAAATCTTTATCAGATTGGAGTGGTAGGATCTTTATGATCAGCACGGCAAATATATACAAGCAGAGCGTGGGCTCTCAGAGTCTTGGAGGGGAGTAGGAGGTAGCGGGACAGTCTTTGGGGATATGGATCAAATGCAGGAGCGTACCCGTCGCACAGCTCACAATCCTAGAGCTGGGGGATACGCTTGTCGTCGTGGGGTCCGGCGGGACCAAGAGAGTCTGTGGGAGCCGCGAGTCACTCAGCAGGGCTCGGATACAAGTTCGGTGGTCTTACGATCTTCGAGAAGCCGCGAGTCACTCAGCAAGGCTCAAGCACAAGTTCGGAGGTCTTACGATCGTCAGGGAGCCGAGAGTCACTCAGCAGGGCTCAAGCATAAGTTCGGAGGTCTTACGATCTTCAGGGAGCCGCGAGTCGCTCAGCAGGGCTCAAGCACAAGTTCGGAGGTCTTACGATCTTCAGGGAGCCGCGAGTCACTCAGCAGGGCTCAGGTGTTCCAAGGCGAATCTGCCGGACAGTCCCAGAGCACCCCTTGTTATAGGGCGACTCCTCTTTGATGTCCGGAGTCTGTGCAGGCAGGGGTCTTGTCACCTTGAGGAAATATGAATTTTTATGATCAATTATGTCCCCTATCTTAGACCCCAACGGCTCCATGTACGTGCTACAAGTACGTGTATGTTCCCTCCACTTCCAGCTATGAAGACGCAAATACATGTGCGTCCAACGTCAACATGTCCTCTTTCAGATCCGCCATAAATGGGTCGGATATTCCGTTCCCAAATATGATTGGCCACCGACTTTATATGGTACACCTTTTCACGTTTTACAGTTCAGGCGAGTAGGCCCTGAATTCTGTCATCAAGTCTTTTCCTGCCTTCTGCTTCCGAAAGCTCCAACCTGAGCTTGCATCTGTATCCATGAACTTTGTCCTACTCCCTGCGCGGCTAACGGTGCCCGACGCGGCCTGTTGCCTGCCAAAGACTGTATTCAGCCTTCAAGTTATCTGCTCCGCTCCTCATCCAATGCATTCCTGTCTAGTAGTTTAGGTAAACATCCTTCCAGCTACCGAGCAAAGGGCCCGGCCTCACTGTCTTCATGCAAGTAATTCATAGCCCCTGTTACCATGGAAGGCCCATGCCCCCTCGCATCTCATGTAGACACTTAGACGCTTGTACACGCACTAACAGTCAGTATAGAATAGACCCTGCCTGAGAGACCTTTCCTTTTGGATAATACAGTTCCTTAAACATAAGATATTAGATACGATTTGGGATTAGGTCGTTCTGACATCCCAGACTTCTGTCTCCACATGTAGAGCTAAATGTCAAGTCCCCTTCACCCTCTAGTTACACGTCAATCACACGTCATGCGGCTGCGCGCGCATCTCTGCCAAGTATTTCTGCTGACATTGCAGGATTCTCTATGAATCCACCCACCTGTGACATCATCTTAAATGACGTTTCTAGTATACGCCTTTATGCACGCCTATTGTAACGCCTTTTTCATTACGTATGTGTATTCTTATCTTTCATATCAGCTGTTACGCCTCCTGCATCTGTCTTACTGTAATGCATTTACTATATATATGTTAACTTGTCAATAATGTATTGCCTATCCCTTCCTGAACCTTCGTGGTGATGGAATACGATTGCCTGGTTCGAACCATAATTCCTTTGTAAGGAATAAAGCCTTTTAGAACCTCAAATACCACGGATTCTGCCTCTTATTTTACTGAGTTATTCTTATTGAACTTTACCGCATAAAAAATAGTACAGGTAATTTAAATATTTACCACATAAATTGGCGCCCGAATAGGGACACTTTCCCCATCTCACGCGCCGGAGGTGCGTTGCAGGCCCGGTCTCCTGCCACAGCTGGACGGACAACTACGCGTACCCGCAGGATTTCCTGTATCTCCCTCCGGCCAAGCGGGGGTGACTGAGGCTGCGATCAACACCCAGACGAGGCGGTGAGAAGTGCGAAGGATCCCGACCAGAGCCTAGCTGAGAGAGCAAGATCCGAGGTATACAGAGGCCCACCAGGTTCCGAAGTTCCGTTCACGAGTCGAGTCCAGTCCGATCCAGTCCAGTTCAGTTCCGAGGCCTTCCGTTCCGTGCTTCCCGGTGAGTACCGTTGCTGGGGACGCATTTAGACGTGCACATTAGTTTGTGCCGGTCAAGACGGGTTTGGGTACACAGATCCGGTCTGCACTGTTTTAGCAGTGTATCTGTACTGTTTAGCAGTACATCCAGTATATCTAGTGTATAATCTAGTATTATCTAGTATTAGTATTATGTCAGTAACTAGTTTTCTTCTAATTATCATTGTTCGTTTTAAATGTTAAATGTTTTAATATGTTTTAAAAATTGTAGTATGCATGATTGTTCATTATTGTGTTTATTGTATTAATTGTGTTCAAGTCCAAGTATTAAGAGTTTGAGTAAGAATCAAGTAGCAAGGTTTAAAGATGCCGTTCTTTTCAAAATTAAGACAGATCAAAACTAGAAAAGGGGTACTCGAAGAAGCTGTTCCCATTCCACCTAGGGACACTCCAGGGTACTTTATGTACCATAAACATGGCCTAGATGCCGTATTATATCTTGATTTATGGGTGGACTACACCAAGGATTTAGCAGAAAGTCAGAGATGGCCCGCAGCTGGGACATGGGATGCAGATTGCATCATGAGAGTAGAAGAAGAATTATGGAAAAAGAAAGCCAGACAGTCACAGAAAGATGCCATTGAATTATGGCGTAAAGAATCGCATAGACGCGCAGAGAAAGCGTTCAGAAAGGAAGAGAAAAGTAGGGAGAATTCAGACAAAACCCGAGAAAACATATTAATTAAGGAAGGTATCCGAGTAAAAACAGAACAAGTAGACAGGCAACAAAACACTCTTATGAATGGTATGTATCCTCTTCTGGCCGAGGGTTTACCTAAGGCCACCCCGGAAATACCAAAGGATCTCCCACCTCCCTTACTCCCGATTAAAGTACACCCCAAGACCGCGAAGGACATTTTCCTTTCTTCCTATTTAGACGATGTAGCTCCCGAATATGTTAATGTTCCGCCACACACACCACCTGTCGATGGTGCTCAACCCCAAGATCATCCGCCCCCACCTCCGCAACAACAAACTCCTCCTCACATTCCAATAGTTCCGCCGGTTTCTACAGTCCTTCCGGCATCTACCGTCTCTACCTTACATTCAACAAATCCTTTCGCGCCTGGCACCTCAGAAGGTGCGACAGGAGGTGCGACAGCAATTTTTTCCACGCCACCGCCAGGAAATAAATTGACTTTTAGAGATTTAGCATACCAACGTACACCCCAAACAGCAAATTCCGATATATTTAAGGAACCTCTTGCAGATTGTAGATATGATCCAGTGCCCGGTAAAAAGGACAGAATGTTGCTATCATCACTACGTATACGACGAGCTTCGAACTATTTAACGATGCTACCAGGAATGGTTGCTCATCTAGACAATATATATCGCTTTGTCCAAACAGGGCAAGGCCCTGAAAGTATTGACGAGGCCATGGAATACCAGAAAGTGGATATACAGAGATTCTTGTTACGCTTCTTCATAAACTGCTTGATCAGAAACAGAGATAGGCCTGAGGTAGATCAGGATGAAATGCAAGTACTTACCAAATGGGGTCAGAATATAGCAGACAATAAACATGATAAACAGAAGAGTATAGCAGTTATGTGCCGAAAGATCCGACAAGAAGTAGAACGAATACATGAAACCAGATTAGAGGCAGACAAAAATGAATCAGAGGGAGAGGAGGAGGAAGAATCAGAAATGACCACAGGTCAATTAGAACTACAAAACAGAGAAACGATAGCTTATGTAGGTAAGGGAAGATCTTTTAATAATACCAGATACTTTAATGATCCAATACGTCCGATACGTCCAGAATGTAACAGAAATTTTCAAGCCCCTATGTTAAATACGAGGTCCCCTGAACATTTATTCCAGGCTGCTGATAAATTACTACGAGACCGAAGGGGGTACCATGTGCTCGATTCTATGGATGAGCAAGAATTAGCCAGGTCAGCAGTACAATGGGCTGACAGTTCTGAAAAATACAGTGATGATGCGCTAGCACACACGTTTCTGAATCTTACCCCAGACGAACAGCGTTTAGCTGGTATATACATGATACAACACCTCCTTATATTGTATAAAAGCCAACACTCCGATCCGGGTCCCCTACCTGATATCCTGATAGAATTACTAACGAATAAATGGAGAGGTTCGGGTACTGATTTAATTAAAGAAATTCTAGAATATCGGCACCAGTACATTGTCTTCGTATGCCCAGAACATGTTTCAGCTCCCACCATGGAAAGAAAAACGTATTACATAGACAGACAGAATCCCTTACGTGAAGTGCACCCAGTCAAAGGTGAAGACAATACTTTTAAACGCGTGTTTGTGTACACGCCCATAACTAAAATAGAACTATTGGAAATGAAAAAATTAGTACCCAGCCATGACAAAGATCCAGCAGGTTTCCACCGTGAAATAAAAGACATGTTACTCATGGGTGATTATACCTATCCTGACATTATGAAAATATTAAAAGTATTATTGCCTGCCGGTATTTACGAGAAACTCAAAGAAAAGGAATGGGAGGTGGGAGACCAAAAGATTGATTGGACAGCATTAGAAAACGAAGAAAAGGCCCGAACTGCAGGCTCAGGGCTTGGGGGAAAAACTACAGCATTACCAGGATTATTAGTGCAAGTACTGCCACGTTTATTAACTACGAAAAACGAAGACTGGGGTGCAATTTCAGCCTGTAAACAAAAACAAGACGAAGACACTAGTGATTTTTATTCCCGATTTGAAAAATGTTTTGGTATTAATAGTGGCCTAAAAGCAAATAGTGAGTCGTATCCACATCTGTTTGTGACAAAACTAGTCGAAAATTCCCTGCCCCAAGTTAAGAATAGAGTATTGAAAGTCGAGAGCACTTGGCAAGGTAACACCCCTTCGCAAATGTTACAAATGTTACAGTATCACCAGAATAGAATTAGAGAAGAACAAGAACATGAACAAAGACGTATGAAAGACACGAAAATGAAAATGCTTGTTGCTCAGTCAGTTCCAACTGACGGTCATAAAAAGGGTACGACACAGTCCAGTGATTCAGCGGTTCCTGTAAAAGGGACATGCAACTATTGTAAACAGCCAGGTCATTATATAAACGATTGCGCAGTTCTGAAACATAATATCTCTACGGGTAAAACTAAGGAGAGACCACATCCACCTAGACAGGGTCAGATCCAACAACCAGTACCTCAGCATGTGCAACCTATGCCAGCTCCACAACAGATCGTAGCAGTATCACAGCCGCAGCCTATTGCTGCAACACAAACCACGACACAACAGATGTACCAGTATGCACAAGCTGACTATCCCGATTATCAGCGATACACATGAAATAGCCTAGAGAAGGAAGTTGGCTTACCCCTTATTGAGGTTCCTGTAGACCAAGAGGGACCTTATGTACATAGTCAAGTATTAGGGAAAGACAGAAAATTTCTAGTTGATACAGGGGCAAGCAGAACAACTATAAGTCACAACGAAGTTCCAGGGGCACCCCTCTCAGGCTCACAGAATATTTCCCTTGGTTTTTCAGGAAAGCCTATTATTAATGAAGTATCGCAACCTCTTCCACTTACGGTTGGTCCATTGACACGAACTACAGATTTATTACTTACTAAATCATGTCCAGAAAACTTGTTAGGTATAAAAACATTGAAAGCTCTAGGAGCTATAATATGTTGTTCTCCGGAAGGAGTACGATTATTTTTGCGTGACTTTAAAGGTCACTACGTGTCCAGAGACATGGATCACCGGTTACAGAATTTACCTGCACATTTATGGGCACGCACAAGGCCCCACTGATGTAGGTTGTATGCACATTACACCATATCGAGTCACACTCAAAGCAGGAGTGGTATTACCACGAATGCGACAATACAAGTTACCTCCAGATGCTGTAGTGGCTTTGCTGCAAATCATTGACGAGCTCATTGCACAAGGAGTGGTTGTGGAGACCGACTCCAATGTATGTAATTCTCCGATCATTCCGATTCTTAAACGAACTGATCCAAAAGCACCGCCAGTATATCGATTAGTTATTGATCTGCGCGAGTTGAATAAATGCATTGTCCCACAATACCCCGTGGTCCCAGATATCTCTTCATTACTAACCGCTATTGATTCAGAAGCAACGTTCTTTACTGTAATTGACCTCAAGAATGCCTTCTTTAGCGTCCCAATCGATCCGGAAAGTCAATATTTGTTCGGATTCAGTTTAAATGGACGAAGTTTTAAATTCGCACGCGCACCTCAAGGATTCACAGAAAGCCCCAGCATCTATAGCCAAGCACTGAAAAGACAACTTGACAGTATCCACATGCCAGCTAACACTGCCCTGCTTCAATATGTCGATGATCTGTTGATCACCGCCCGAAGCGAACCCGAGTGTGAAAAAGCATCACTGACGGTTTTACATTTTCTAGCCGACAAGGGACACAAGGTGTCCCCTTCGAAGCTACAATTCTGTGTCCAGCAAGTTGTGTACCTTGGGCACTTGCTGTCCAAGGGGGGAAGACAGCTTACACCTGACCGCATCCAGTTAATTATAAACATGCCACCACCCAAGACACAAAAGGAGGTGCGGGCCTTTATAGGCCTCACTTCGTACTGTAGGCAGTGGATCCCTCAATATGCATTTCTAGCAAAACCACTCATTCAGTTGACAACACAGGAGGCAGCGACATCGACTGTCCTCCCTTGGACTCAAGAACATACACAAGCTTTTGAAAGCTTAAAGAAAGCCTTATGCCAAGCACCTGTTTTAGCAACACCATGTTACAGTAAGCCTTTTACACTTTTTGTTACAGAACGCGAAGGTACTGCCTTGTCAGTACTCACTCAGGAACAAGCAGAATCACACAAACCATGTGCTTACTTTTCTAGTACGTTAGATCCCGTAGCCCAGGCTCTTCCTGCGTGCCTGAAATCAGTGGCAGCAACAGCTTTAGCGATCAGACAAAGCGATGCCATAGTATTAGGACATCAATTGACAGTACAAGTACCACACGCAGTAGAGGTTCTCCTGAACCGGACACAAACACAACACTTGACTATAGCAAGACTGACGGGTTACGAGCTAACATTGTTCCAGCCACACATAGAAATAAGACGTTGTAGTGCATTAAATCCTGCCACACTTTTGCCATTAAGTGGAACAGACCCATTAGCACATGATTGTATTGAAGTCATTACTATTACGACGAAACCCAGACAAGACTTGACAGATATCCCATTATCAGATCCAGACCTGACATTGTATGTAGATGGTTCATGCATGAGAACAAGTACAGGAGAGTTAGTGGCCGCTTATGCAGTCACAACAGACACTGAAGTTATTGAAACAAATTGTATTGATACTCTGTCAGCTCAAGCAGCAGAGCTCATCGCTCTGACACAAGCCTGTATTCAAGCCAAAAATAAGAAAGTTAACATATACACAGATTCACGTTATGCATTCGGAGTCGTCCATGACTTCGGCGTTCTTTGGCGAGAGAGAGGTTATTTAACTTCTCATGGTGCCAACATTCAACACGGACCCCTCATTCAAGCCCTACTAGATGCAATACATTTGCCTACTGCAATATCTATTATGAAATGCAAAGCCCATACAAAAGTTACCGATATCATTTCCCAAGGTAACGATCTAGCTGACCGAACAGCTAAACAGACTGCTCAGAATCAGACTCATACAACTGACTTGACAAAGACAATAGTTCCGACACCGACACACTGCATGACAGTTAAGGATCCCGCCCTCGATGTAATTGACATACAGACACATGCTACACCAGAGGAAATAAAGAAATGGACTGAACTAGGAGGGATCCAAACGGATCAAGGATGGATGACGAAGGGAAAATCTATATGGTTTCTCCCCGACTCCATGGTTCAAGTCATCATTAACACAATACATAGTCCAGCACACCTAGGAGAAAAAGCTATGCTAGATAGTATTCAACACATTTGGTTCAACAAACACTTACGAGCAGCAGCCAAACAGAAAGTACGTACCTGCATGATATGTTGCCAGTTCAATCCCGGTAAAAGCATTCCTGTAGAGCAAGGTGGATTTCAACCTCCCGATCACCCTTTTGAAGTCCTCCAGATGGATTATATCCAGATGGAACGTTGTCGAGGATTCAAATATGTTCTCGTAGTTGTATGTGCTCTTTCCCGTTGGACAGAAGCCTACCCGGTTTCAGATTACACTGCCCCGACTACTGCCAAACAGTTAGTTCGAGAATTCTTCCCACGGTACGGTTTGCCCCGTGTCGTGTACTCAGATAACGTTCTCATCCGAGCTAATGAAACACGTTTCACTTCTGTTAGGCTATCAATGGAAATTCCACTGTGTCCGGCATCCCGAGGCAGCAGGTCTCGTGGAGCGTCATAATCAAACTCTGAAAATAAGACTCTCCAAAATATGTAGAGAAAAAGGTGTCGACTGGATAGTAGCTTTACCAGTTGCGCTCTTTTACATGAGAATGGTAGCGCACTCTCGAACAGGGCTATCCCCGTATGAGGTGGTCTTCGGTAGGCCACCAAATATGTGGGGGACGCCTATACCTCGTAAAATCACTGACGTTGATTGTAATATGCTGACAGATTACCTGGCTTCCTTGATGTCTGCACTACAATCTTGTCGTTCACAGGTAGCTGCAGCTTTTCCCGATAACACTGAGGTGAAGCCCCATGAAGTGGTTCCAGGTGATCTAGTGTTTGTAAGAAACTTCGACAGGAGGAGCCCGCTGGAGCCTCGTTGGCAACAACCAAGACTTGTCCTTCTCACGACGAGGACAGCAGTGAAGATTGAGGGTCGCAAGGGTTGGCTACACTCGAGCCATATCAAGAAATTTCATGGACCACTTTCTACATTGAATTCTCAGCCCTGCATTCCCTCACAGACTGACTCAAAACTCCCCCTGGTTGAAAAAACCGAACAAGAAAATTATAAACTGAAACTAAGGTCTAGCAAGTCAGACAATTTGATTGTTTAAGTCCTCTCCAAGGTGAATCGGTTGAATTAGTCTCTGACATGTATCCTCTAGACCGAAATAGAGAGAGAAATAGACAGAAACAGCTCAAGAAACATGCGTACTGTAAATCACTTCGTAGTCACTGCATAGTGACATTATTAATTATGTTTTTTCTAAGCATTCTGATTATTGTTGCAAGTATACTGTTACACATGTATTACCCTATTTCCAAGCGTGCTTTCAATGCTACTGCCGAACATTCTTTTAGCGAATTACCTCTGCATGAGTTGTCCTATAGATTTGCGCTGCGCAACAACACATTCATTAGTATGTTACATCATTCCCATCAGACTAGCAATGCTACAAATTGTTGGATATGTGGCCGACTCCCTCCCTACCAGAATTACAAGGGAGTTCTGCCTCTCTTTCCGTATCCATTCACACACAATGGCTCCTGTGGAGCATGGTTTAGTTTGATTAATTCCTTAGATTCAAATTCAGTAGTTTACCAAGACAACTGGGTATGGGGAAACCTGAACCTAGTTTTACTTAAAGTCTGCTACCCTAACAAGGAGGGACTTCCCAAAAGAACAGGAACTGATCTAGAAAATGAAGTATATGGATTAGGTAACTTTACACTTAACCTCATGATTCTGAATGTTGAATCCGAAGCTGTACCAGTCTTGCCCGCTATGTCAGTATTTCCAGTTAAAGGTGAATTATGTGTAAGAAAGAATGGTTCAATACACATGGGCCATAGTAAATGTACCACTGTAATCGAATTCAGTGATCAAGGCAAGTCTACATTTAGAGCTTCTCGTCATTCCTACTTCATATGTGGTCAGACCGCATATATACGTTTACCTCTAGATTGGGATGGTACCTGTTACATTGCATTTCTTCTGCCACCTGTTTTCCTAGCCCCTCCTGATTACCATAGGAATACCCATTTAGTACACAATAGACAGCAGAGAGATCTCCCGATTGTCGACTACACTGAAACGGCATGGGAGCAATACACAGATTTCAATAAAGGTTTCTTTCCCTACATAGGTACTGTCACTAATAGTAAGCTGATACGTAGATTAACTAGAACACTTGAAGCAGTAGTGAATGAAACTACTTCCGCCCTAGGCAACTTAACAGAGGAGCAGTCTGCGATGCGGATTGTTGTTCTTCAAAATCGTCTTGTCCTTGACGTCATCCTGGCCGATAGGGGCGGAGCTTGTAGGGTCATCGGATCAAGTTGCTGTGTTTTCATCCCAGAAAACGCGCCTTCAGTATATAAAGCCATAACTCGCCTTCATAAGATTGTAAGCCAGATACACCAGAATCCAGGCACCTGGACTTGGTCCGGTTGGTTCTGGAGCGTGTTGTCAGCCTGGGGATGGAGGATCCTATCCTTCCTAGGTATTGGCCTTCTCATACTATTCAGTTGCTGCCTGTGCCTACAGTGTGGGCCAGCGATCTGCGGCCTGTGTGCCACGTCATGTATTCCGCATTCAAGTTTTTATTCAAGACCTCGTAAGAAGAAAGAAGAACAGATGATGTTATACGAACAGATTGATGGATTGATGAAGATCGATATTTCATGAAGGGTCCGTAGGGGACAAGGAGGGAATGAGGAAATATGAATTTTTATGATCAATTATGTCCCCTATCTTAGACCCCAACGGCTCCATGTACGTGCTACAAGTACGTGTATGTTCCCTCCACTTCCAGCTATGAAGACGCAAATACATGTGCGTCCAACGTCAACATGTCCTCTTTCAGATCCGCCATGAATGGGTCGGATATTCTGTTCCCAAATATGATTGGCCACCGACTTTATATGGTACACCTTTTCACGTTTTACAGTTCAGGCGAGTAGGCCCTGAATTCTGTCATCAAGTCTTTTCCTGCCTTCTGCTTCCGAAAGCTCCAACCTGAGCTTGCATCTGTATCCATGAACTTTGTCCTACTCCCTGCGCGGCTAACGGTGCCCGACGCGGCCTGTTGCCTGCCAAAGACTGTATTCAGCCTTCAAGTTATCTGCTCCGCTCCTCATCCAATGCATTCCTGTCTAGTAGTTTAGGTAAACATCCTTCCAGCTACCGAGCAAAGGGCCCGGCCTCACTGTCTTCATGCAAGTAATTCATAGCCCCTGTTACCATGGAAGGCCCATGCCCCCTCGCATCTCATGTAGACACTTAGACGCTTGTACACGCACTAACAGTCAGTATAGAATAGACCCTGCCTGAGAGACCTTTCCTTTTGGATAATACAGTTCCTTAAACATAAGATATTAGATACGATTTGGGATTAGGTCGTTCTGACATCCCAGACTTCTGTCTCCACATGTAGAGCTAAATGTCAAGTCCCCTTCACCCTCTAGTTACACGTCAATCACACGTCATGCGGCTGCGCGCGCATCTCTGCCAAGTATTTCTGCTGACATTGCAGGATTCTCTATGAATCCACCCACCTGTGACATCATCTTAAATGACGTTTCTAGTATACGCCTTTATGCACGCCTATTGTAACGCCTTTTTCATTACGTATGTGTATTCTTATCTTTCATATCAGCTGTTACGCCTCCTGCATCTGTCTTACTGTAATGCATTTACTATATATATGTTAACTTGTCAATAATGTATTGCCTATCCCTTCCTGAACCTTCGTGGTGATGGAATACGATTGCCTGGTTCGAACCATAATTCCTTTGTAAGGAATAAAGCCTTTTAGAACCTCAAATACCACGGATTCTGCCTCTTATTTTACTGAGTTATTCTTATTGAACTTTACCGCATAAAAAATAGTACAGGTAATTTAAATATTTACCACAACCTGGGAGTCGCTTGTTGGGGTTTCCTGCCATTGTCTTTTGATCCTTTCATGGCCGGGTCGGGAGGAGTCCCAGACACCCAGCAGGCGTGGAGCCAGCCCTCGGGGAGGCCGGCAGGTCGATCGAAACCCACCGTCCCAGGGAAGCGCAGAGGTGTGATAGAAACTGCTCCTCCCTCTCTCATCCCAAGGGGAGCGTGATGTCCTCCAGCCGGAGTGGCGCCTCTAGGCCAGGGTCGCGCTGGGGCCGGGCGGCCATCTTGTTGCATGAAGTGGGCACGCGGGCCCGGTGTGGCCGAAGGGCAGAAGGCCACGGACGGGGACGTCCGGGTTGGGTGCGTGCGAGTTCTGGTGGGAAGGATCGGCTAGGCCGTGGGTTTGGGGGCTGGTGTGAGGTGCAGGGGTCAGGTCTAGCTATGTTACGAGGGCCGGGTCTAACATGCGTCCCCCCCAGCTGAAAGCCGGAGAGAACTACCCATCTTCTTGGGGGTTCTCTTCGCTGAGGCGGAAGAACCGGGAGAGGCCATCGGCGTTGGCGTGGTCAGTCCCAGGGCGATGTTCCACGGTGAAATCCATCCCCTGGAGGGAGATTGACCACCGCAGTAGCTTGGGGTTTTCTCCTCGCATCTGCATGAGCCATCGCAAGGGGCGATGGTCGGTTTGGACCTTGAAATGGGTGCCGAACAGGTAAGGGCGTAGTTTCTTGAGGGCCCAGACTACGGCAAATGCCTCTCGCTCGATGGTGCTCCATCTCTGTTCCCTGGGCAATAGCCTTCGGCTGAGGAAGGCTACGGGCTGGTCTAGGCCTTGGTCATTCACCTGGGAGAGGACTGCCCCGATGCCATGCTCGGAGGCATCAGTTTGTACCACAAACTCTTTGGAGTAGTCGGGGGCCTGGAGGACGGGGGCAGTACACATGGCCGCTTTCAGGGCCTCGAACGCCTCTTGGCAGGCAGGGGACCATTGCACCTTCTTGGGCTGCTTTTTTGACGTGAGTCCCGTGAGGGGACCGACCAGGCTGCCGTAATTCCGGATGAATCTCCGGTAGTAGCCCGTGAGGCCCAGAAAGGCTCGGACCTCCGTTTGGGTAGTGGGGGGTTCCCAGGCTAGCATGGCATCGATTTTGGGCTGTAGAGGGGCGACCTGCCCGCTTCCGACCTGGTGCCCCAGGTAGGTTACCGAACCTTGCCCAATCTGGCACTTGCTGGCTTTCACGGTGAGGCCTGCCTGGCGCAGGGCGGTCAGCACCCTCCGAAGGTGCTGGAGGTGCTCACTCCACTCAGAGCTAAAAACTGCGATATCGTCGAGATATGCGGCACTGAATTTTTCCAGCCCGGCCAGGACTCTATTTACCAGTCGCTGGAAGGTGGCCGGGGCATTTTTCATCCCGAAGGGCATCACGCGAAAGCGATAGTGCCCATCCGGGGTGGAGAAGGCGGACCGCTCCTTGGCTCCTTCTGTGAGCGCAATTTACCAGTAGCCGCAGGTGAGATCGAAGGTGCTGAGGAACCGAGCAGCCCCGAGCCGGTCAATGAGCTCGTCGGCTCGGGGAATGGGGTGGGCATCGGCTCGGGTGACTTCATTAAGTCCCCGGTAGTCCACGCAGAAGCGGAGTTCTGGTGCAACCCCGGGGGCAGCTGCTTTTGGGACCCGGACCACGGGGCTGGCCCAGGGGCTGTCTGAGGGTGCGATCACGTCTAGGGTCAACATTTTCGAGACTTCGGCTTGGATACAGGACCGGACCCGATCAGGGACTCGGTAGGCTCGGTGTCTCACTGGTGGGCTGTCCCCGGTATCCACATCATGGACACACCAGTCGGTGACCTTGGGTACCAGGGAGAAAAGGTCCGGAAACTGCCCTAGGAGCTGGCGGCAATCCTCATGTTGCTGGGGAGTGAGAGACGGGGAGAGGTTCACTCCCTCTACGGAGCCGTCCTTCTATTTGGTGCACAGGAGATCGGGGAGAGGATCTGACTCCTCCACGGACCCATCATCAGTGGCCAGTAGGAGGCTCGGCTCCGTTCGCACAAAGTGGGGCTTGAGGCGGTTCACGTGGAGGACCCGGAGGGGGTCCCGGGGGACTGGACGTCCACCAAGTATGTGACCTGGCTCTTCCGCTCAACCACTTTGAAGGGCCCGGTCCATTTATCCTGCAGGGCGCAGGGTTTCATGGGGGCCATGACCCATACCTGCTGGCCCGGCTTAAACTCGACCAGAGTGGCGTTCTGGTCGTACCAGCGCTTCATCTCCTCCTGACTCGCCTCCAGATTGGCCTCGGCCATCTCTCGGAACCTTCTAGTCTGATTTCGGAGGGTCGGGACGTAACGGAACACATCTCGGGGGGGCCTCGAGGCGCCGCCTCCCAGCCTTCTTTGACCAGGCTGAGGGGCCCCCTGACGGGGTGCCCATAGAGTAACTCAAAGGGGCTGAACCCCAAGGATTTCTGGGGAACTTCGCGGTATGCGAATAGGAGGCAGGGGAGTAGGATGTCCCACTTACGCCGGAGGGGCTCTCCCAGGCCCGCGATCATCCCCTTCAGATTCCGGTTAAACCGCTCTACCAGGCCGTTTCCTTGGGGGTGGTACGGGGTGGTGAACTTATAGGACACCCCGCATTGTTGCCATAAGGACTTCATGTATCGGTAATAAAGTTGGTACCGCGATCGCTCACGACCTCGCGGGGGAAACCCATGCGGGAGAAGATTCCCATCAACGCCCGGCCCACCACGGGGGCCGTGACGGTGCGCAGGGGGATGCCCTCAGGGTAACGGGTGGCATGGTCCACCAGGACGAGGATGAACCGGTGCCCTTGGGAAGTTGGGGGGTCCAGGGGCCCTACAATGTCGATCCCGACCCGCTCAAAAGGGGTACTGACGACAGGGAAGGGTTGGAGGGGAGCCTTGCTCTTCCCTCCGCTCTTCCCACTGGCCTGGCACGTGGGCTCCTACATCTGCTTTCATTCTGGGCCAGTAGAAGTGGGTCACGAGGCAACTGTACGTTTTGTCCTGGCCCAAGTGGCCTGCGAGGGGGACATCGTGGGCCAAGCCCAGGAGGAGGTTTCGGAAGCGTAGGGGTACCACCAGCACCCGGCCGGACCCTAGCTCCACCGACTTCTGTTCGCTGTACAGGAGGTCATTCTCCCAATAAACCCGGTGCGTCCCCGTCTGGTCGCCTGCGGCCTGGGCCTCTGCCTGTTGCCGGGGCCCGTCCAGGGAGGGACAGGTAGCCTGCTCTTGGCAGAACTCTTCTCGGGAGGGGCCCCCCTCGTGGCGCCACTGAGCTAATTCGGGCAGATCGCCGAACTCGGTGACTGGGGTGGAGTCGGAAGGCGGGGGTTCGTCACTGGCGATCGACTCTTCTGGTGGGGTAATGGGGGGACCCTCGGCTGGGACCATCCTATCTTCAGGGGTCGGGGCGTCGTCGACTTCCCTCAGGGGGGGTCAGTCGAGCCGCCATGGATCGAGTGGTGGCGCACACCCACTCAGGGAGGCCCATCATCCCTAGATGGGTCTTGCGCTCAACTTGTCCCCAGGGGGAACTTTCCAGGTCGTTTCCCAGGAGACAGTCGACGGGCTGGGAGGTTCTCACTGCAACCTTCAGTTTACCGACCACCCCTCCCCACTCAAAGGGCACCAGGGCTACCTTACATAGGCTTTCTGTGTTGTCGGCTGAAATGACAGGGCAAAAGACGTTGGGGAGGACCTGGTCTTCGTGTACTAAATGGCTAAGGACACTGGTGATGCTGGCCCCGGTGTCACGGAGGGCTTCTACTTGGTGGCCATTGATCGTTACGAGCTGCCCATATTTCTTTGTGTTAGGAGGCTCCCAGGGACCATCTCTCTATCTCCTAAGGATACTAGGGCCATAGCGGTGGGTTCCCACTCCTCGGCCTCCTCAACCTCCTCCCCCAGGGCTACATTGGCTATCTGTCTAGCAGGGGGTGCTGCCTGGGTGGTGCGTGGGGCCATGGGGCATTCAGGGTCGTTGGCGTAATGCCCGGGCATCTGGCAACGGAAACAAGTGATGGTTACCCGGTGCCCCCGTCTAAGGGGGGGGCCGGATACAGCTGGTGGGGGTGCCGGGAAAGGTGGAGGTTGGGACTTTGGGGGACTAGTCTGGGACTCTCTCTGCCCTCCCTGGTTTCCCCCCCCTCTCTGGCGGGGTGGTCCCTGACTGGCTCGGGGGTACTCTCCTACAGGGCCCCGGGAGACCCGGGTGTTGGTCCAGCGATCCGCCTCGACAGCCAGCTTTCTTGGGTCCGTGAGCTTGCTGTCGAGCAGATGCTGGCGGAGTTCCACAAAGCAGTTGGCCGCCAGGTGTTCCCACAGCATAAGGTCTGTTAGTTCTTCCAGGGTGGTTACCTTGCTGCCCTTGATCCATCCATCGAAGGCGCGGCTGAAGAAATTCACATATTCCACCCAGGTGGTACCCGGGATCTTCCTGCAGTCCCGGAACCGCTGGCGGTACATCTCCGGGGGGAGGCCGTACCTTGTGAGGAGGGCCGCTTTCATGTGTTCATAGGACGTTTGCATGGAGGTGGGTAGGTTGAGCAGGGTGTCTCTCCCTTCGCTCAGGAATCGTCCCCATAACCCAGCCCCCCAATCCTTCTGTGGGACCCGATGGGAGGTCATGGCGACCTCGTAGGCCCGGAACCACTGCTGAATGTCATCATTTTTGTAATATTCTTTGACCACATCCTTGGGGATGTGGACCTTCTGTTCCGTCGGGGCGGCCGCCTCCCGGTTCCCTGGGGGCCGCGTTTCTTCGCTTCTTGCTTTCAGTTCTATTTCCTTCAGGCTGCGTTCATGTTCCAGTTGAAGTCTCTTTCCCTCGTATTCTCGTTGGAGTTTCTTCTCTTCTAGTTCTCCTTGTACTCGCAACTGTTCTATAGCTAGCTTTTTCTCGGCTAATTTCAGCTCGCCCTCAATTTTGAGTTTGGCTAATTCGAGCTCGTGATGGCGACTTTTTTCTCTGTCTGCGAGTTCCTCCGGGGATAGGCCCCCGTCTGGTACGAAGCCTCGCACCTGGTTGCTGCTGCGTTCTCCTTGGGAGGGTCCAGCTTCGTCGTGGGGCTCCCCCGCTCCTTCTGGCCGGGAGGCTCCAGAATCCACCCAAGCTTTCAGTGCCTTTTGCATATCTTCTTTGGTGTTGAGACCCGTGGTAGCGATTCTGAGTTCCTTACAGAATTGTTTTAGTTCTTTGTGAGTGTACTCTTCCAGCTGTTCCACCTGGAACACGGTACTGGCGTCGTCTTCTATGAGAACCACGGCGTTTCCTTCTGCCATCTTTGTCGGTAGTGCGTCAGCCGTTCACGGTACGATCTCTAGATTATGGGCCCGAATCCCGTCGCTTGCCACCAATGTTAGAAGGCGACCTCAGAGGGGCCCGGAGGGGGCCCTGACTGCCCTGAGACCCACCCTCGAGGTATCGTAGCCGGGCACTGGCGGGAGACTCCTCAGGGGAGGAACCTCGTATCTAGGATCGCACACTCGGCACCACACGACAGAGAGACACCACACGAGGAGTTCTTATGAGCAAATCTTTATCAGATTGGAGTGGTAGGATCTTTATGATCAGCACGGCAAATATATACGCGCAGAGTGTGGGCTCTCAGAGTCTTGGAGGGGAGTAGGAGGTAGCGGGACAGTCTTTGGGGATATGGATCAAATGCAGGAGCGTACCCGTCGCACAGCTCACAATCCTCGAGCTGGGGGATACGCTTGTCGTCGTGGGGTCCGGCGGGACCAAGAGAGTCTGTGGGAGCCGCGAGTCACTCAGCAGGGCTCGGATACAAGTTTGGTGGTCTTACGATCTTTGAGGAGCCGCGAGTCACTCAGCAAGGCTCAAGCACAAGTTCAGAGGTCTTACGATCTTCAGGGAGCCGCGAGTCACTCAGCAGGGCTCAAGCATAAGTTCGGAGGTCTTACGATCTTCAGGGAGCCGCGAGTCGCTCAGCAGGGCTCAAGCACAAGTTCGGAGGTCTTACGATCTTCAGGGAGCCGCGAGTCACTCAGCAGGGCTCAGGTGTTCCAAGGCGAATCTGCCGGACAGTCCCAGAGCACCCCTTGTTATAGGGCGACTCCTCTTTGATGTCCGGAGTCTGTGCAGGCAGGGGTCTTGTCACCTGGGGGTCGCTTGTTGGGGTTTCCTGCCATTGTCTTTTGATCCTTTCATGGCCGGGTCGGGAGGAGTCCCAGACACCCAGCAGGCGTGGAGCCAGCCCTCGGGGAGGCCGGCAGGTCGATCGAAACCCACCGTCCCAGGGAAGCGCAGAGGTGTGATAGAAACTGCTCCTCCCTCTCTCATCCCAAGGGGAGCGTGATGTCCTCCAGCCGGAGTGGCGCCTCTAGGCCAGGGTCGCGCTGGGGCCGGGCGGCCATCTTGTTGCATGAAGTGGGCACGCGGGCCCGGTGTGGCCGAAGGGCAGAAGGCCACGGACGGGGAAGTCCGGGTTGGGTGCGTGCGAGTTCTGGTGGGAAGGATCGGCTAGGCCGTGGGTTTGGGGGCTGGTGTGAGGTGCAGGGGTCAGGTCTAGCTATGTTACGAGGGCCGGGTCTAACAGCGTGCCCGCGCGGCATCTCCCAACGCCCCCTGGTTCCGCTCCAGCTCCAAGGCATGTGCTTCGCAAGCCGCGAGTTGTTGGATTTGTCTACGTCGCTGCTGTTGCACATGCCCTTTAGCAGCCCCCCTAACAGTCGCCTTGCCTGCCTCCCAAAGGATGGCTGAGGAGGAAACGGAGCCCGCATTGTGCAAGTAATAATTAACTATCTCACCTCCCACCACGTTTCGAAAAGCTTTGTCTTGAAGGAACCAAGCATTGAGACGCCATATCGGGCGGGCAGAGAACGGAGGCGGGCCAAGAGCAAGGAGTACTGGCGAGTGGTCCGACAGTCCCCTCGGAAGAATGCGTGCATCCTGTACCCCAGCGCATTCGGTAGATGGGACGAAGATGAGATCGATCCGGGCGTGAGAGTGGTGCGCCGCCGAAGTGTGGGTGTATTGGCAAGCCTGTGGGTGCCAAATCCTCCAGACATCACACAGGCCCTGAGACTCGGCCCAATTCGACAGCTGCTTTGCGCGAGCGGCTCTGGCAAGGGCGATCGGACCTGTCGAGTCCAGATGGGGCGTGTAGACAGCATTAAAGCATCGGGAGGAGCCCTGCGGTGTAGGAAAGGGCAGCCGACAGAAGGGACGGTGCCGCATAGAGGGACAGCAAGGTGACGGGTCGCCCCTCAAGAGTACCACAAACCGCAACTGCCATTCCCTGTGGATCTAGATGCACCTGAGCCAATACGAAGGGAAAGGACCGTCGAAGCAAGATAGCCACCCCCCGGGATCCCCTCGCAAAGCCTGAGTGCCACACCCTATCGTAGCCGTAACGGGCGAGAAAGGGACACTTATTGCCAAGAAGATGGGTCTCCTGAAGGAGGAGCACATCGATCTCCGCACGCTGTGCATATTTAAGGACTGCCATGCGTTTAAAATGATCTAGAAGACCATTTACATTCCAGGACAATAAGGCGGCCTTAGGAACAGGTGTGTCAGCCATGGTTGTAGACATAAGAAGGGGTCGAGGGAGGCGCCACAGCACGAGCTCCCAGATAGGAGGGACAACGGGAAATCGGACAGGAGAGCAGATCAAAGGTTACATGATGCCGTGGAACAACAACAGAGAGGAATTTACCCTCCACCAACAAAACCCTCCCCAGGAGGAAGAAACAACCCCAAACCAACCCCAACCCCCCACCCCCCACCCTATACTTCGAAAACAGAAGCATCTGTCGCCCTAACAAAATGGAACAACAACCAAGTTAAAACGCTCGGGCTTGAGCACCAGTGGACCCCTTAATATAGCAGAACAATTCTGATTCACCTGCCCTGGCCGAGAGCAATGAGCACAACGGAGCATCCCAGCCCAATTCTGAGCGCCTCCAGCTTGGAGAGCAGATCCCAATTCCCCCTCATGACAAAAACCCGGACAGCAGAAGGAAGTCAAATGGTAGGGCTGCGGGAAAGGTCTGAGGTGTCCATTTGCAGGGCAGGCCGGGCCGCGGAAAACGCCCACTGGGGCGATGCGGCCCGCCGCCCGGCAGCCGCGGGACTGGTGGGCGCAGCAGAGGAGGCAGAAGAGGCCCCAGATCCCCGGCGTGGCCGCCCCATGGAGCGCGTGATGACTACCTCTCCTTCTGTGCACCCCGGGGCAGCGTGCGGCGCCGTCGACGGGTCCTTGACGGCCGGGGCAACTCCCAACCTCCCCGCCCACCCACAGGTGATCCTTGTCCAGAGCGGTGCAGGGGACGTTCCTCCGTTAACCAGGTCCAGGCCGCTCGTGGTGTATCAAAAAATATTGTCTTATGTTGGAAGATGGCTCGAAGGTGGGCCGGGAACTGAAGCTGGTATTGGAGGCCCAGGGAGTGCATCTTCTGTTTCACCTCAGTATAGGATCGTCGCAGTTCTTGGACCTCTCGGGTGTAGTCCGGAAAAATCATGATGTTGTGGTTTTGATACTTGAGGGTTTCTGCGCGCCGGGCCTCACATAGAATTGCATCCCTGTCCCGGAAATTAAGGATCTTTAGGATGAAGGGCCGGGGGGGCGCTCCCGGAGGCCTAGAGGCCAAGGAGCGATGGGCGCTCTCCACCAAGAATGAGGCAGACAGGCTGTCCGCCGGCATCCAGGATTTAAACCAGCGCTCCATAAAGTCATCTGCGCGGCCCGATTCGGCCCCCTCCGGGAATCCCACCAGGCGGAGGTTACTGCGCCGGGTGCGGTTTTCTGCATCTTCGACCCGGCAGTGCAATTCCTTAGAGTGGGTGGTCAGTTCTCGTACTTGGTCCTGCAGCTGGCGGATATCATCCTCAGCGGTGGATATTTTCGATTCGGCTTCCGAGATGCGGGTGGTGGCGTTACGCAAATCTTGCCGGAGAAGGCCGACATCCACCTTAACCTCTCCCACCATACCTTCCAGGGAGGCGCGGGACGAATTTATGGCCTGCAGGATGGCAGCAAGGTCCGTGGCGGGGGCCGAAGCGGGCTCGCCGGTGGGGCCCGTCCCCTTCTCGGAGGTTGTAAATTGGTCCATCCTGGTTTGGGTGGTTGTGGGCGTCTGCTTGGCTGCCTTGTCTTTACCCATGGTGGTGGCACCCCGGGCACTGAGGCCGCCGAGGCCAGATGACAGGCGATGTAGGCACCTCCAGTGCTTCCACGAGGATCGAGGAGGCGAAAGGCAGGAGGAAGGAGGCGCAGTCAGGGCATCATGCTTAGTTAGAAGGCCAGGCACCACAAGAGCCGCAGATCAGTCCCCAGCGAGCCGCCCGATATGGCAGCCGGTTATCTCCTGGAGTCCTTCCCCAAACTATCGCCCGCCACTATCCATGGCCAAGGCGAGGCTTCGCAACTCAAGTCAAGGCCCCGGGCCCAAACACTCTCCAGCGACTCTCCTACAGGCGATAGGCCTCCAAGGCACAGGCAAATGCGCTCTCTCACGCTGGTGACCCCTCTCAGCGAGCCCCTCGCCACCACGGTCTATGTCCAGCTCTAAATGGGTTCCAGTACAGTTCGGACCTCTCCCCCCGGGGGTCCCGATCACTTCGCCCCAACATAGCCAACCTCCGAGCAACGACAGGGGAGGGGGAGGGGGGGAGGGAAGCCACACACCTCTTGACCGCCGGTCTGCGGCCTGAACCCGGAAGGTGACCACGTACCGTCTGGATCACCCCAGCTGGCCGTAGTAGACTGGAGCCGGAGCCGGCGCTGCAGGCGGGAGGAGGAAGGGAGAGGAGCCGGCCCCCGGCCGCCGACAGCCGGCCCGATGGGGGGTTGTCTCCACTGCTCCCGGTCCCCACAGCGGCTCCGACAGCTCAGTCGATGTCTCCCCCGCCGCCGCACTCACCGCCTGATCCACTGCATAATTCTGCCCCTAAGGGCCAGCTCCATGCCTCCAGAGCCCCCACAGGCGGACACCGGGCTGGAGCCCAGTTCTCTTTCCCTCGGTGGGGCCCACAATGGCCGCGGGCCGCCCCTCCTCATCCGCCGGCAAAATCAGGCCTACACACCTCGTGGGCGCCGCGGGCTCGATTGGTAGCCTGCCCGCGCTGCAGTACCAGGACCGCTGCCTTCCCCCACTGGTCCGCTGCCGAAGCGCCGGGACAAGCCCCGCGGGGACAGAGGCACCTCAAACCTGGGCCCGGAACAGCGAGACAGCTCCGCACTCCGATGCGCTCGGAGGGAGCAGGCCAGGGCAGCCCAGGGCGGAGCAGGAAGAATTCGTGGGGTCCGGCGCCTGGAGTCTCACCGCAAAGCGGCCATGCTGGTCCGGTGCCACCTAGTGCTCTCCACAGCTGACTTTTAAAGGACCTTTTGGGAAGCTTCCTGTGTCCGTGGTGACGACGTCCTCGCAGCCCGCAGACCCAGAGAATCTTCACTGCAGCCTGTAATCATCCGGAGACTCGTCAGCGTCACTTTACCTGCAGGTACGTTTAACAATGCCAAGTTTTGAGGGCCAAAGTAGAACTATGCTTTAATTCAGCCCATGTTTCAGATGTTGGTGAAAGCTACCAACCTCGATGCTATGAGTGCCACTGTGTAGGAGAGTAGGGTCTGCAATCCTATGATCACCCAGATTTTTTGCTTTTTGCTTCATTGGTTTACGACTTTCCCCGGCTGTGGGCCTGCCAATCAGACCCACAGCCTAGCTGTTCTCTCTCGAAATTAACATACATGTACATTAGGTGCATCCACCAATTGGAACTGGGCCGCCTTGTCAGTCCCTGTCTCAGCATACCCCAGGTATCCAGGGCATCGGTGTACCCAGGGCCTACCAGGGGCTGCAGCATGTATTATGCCACCCCTGGAATGGCCGCTCAAATCTGACACAACTGGCTGCACGACAGCTGGGGCAACGTGGGGTAATCACCCGTTGCTGTAGGTGTAGTATTCCTATACCTAACCCTAAAATGGACACATGGATTCCTATCAGTCACTCCTATGGCAGGCCTTATCAATCCTGAAGGCAGAGTGCAGGGAATCATGTGGGATGGTGCTCTGGCGCGAGCTGAGCCCGTCGACGGCTTGCGGAACCAAGTCCTAATAGCCGTTCCATGGTGACACGGGCCAACTACTTTTAAATGCATTATAATCCTCGCGGTTATTTGCTAACTTTGGCATCGCATCACCTACACATGTCGAGTAAGGTGTCATACGAATTGGAATACGAACCCCTCGCCAGTTCTGGCGACGGGGCTAGCATTCCCCCCTTTTAGAGGGGCACGACGTGGAAGTAACCTTGAACCCCGGTTAAAGTTGACTCAAGCCTCAGCATCACAAAACGGATGCTGCCACCAGACACAAGTCTGACCTCCTGCTGCTGGGAGACCTTCCAGCGAGGGGAGCTTGGACAAAGGGTTTCCTGTCGAGGGCGGTGTTAGCACCATCCCAGACAGGGTTTGTGTATCCCAGGTAGGCAGGGCTGAAAGGAAGGCGATTGCAAGTGGCACCCCGGTGCTCACTGTGCATAGCCCGGCTCAAACCAGTTTCGGGGGCACACCAGCCCCTGAGCTGGGGCGAAGCCGGACAAAGGATAGGGGTGTAACCACCCCCCTCCTGGCTCCACCCATAGGTAGAACCTAGTCACGGGCCAGCCCCTTTTCTTAGAATAAAGGTAGGAGCGAGTCCCCTTCCCAAATTGGATAATTCTGAATCTTGAACTACTTTCCACAAAAGGAACTCTTGACTATTTCTGAAGACTCTCCCTTGTGGCTAAGGAGTAGCCACCCTGCACCAGCAGGCACCACCTAAGCGCTTGCGGTTTGCTGTAAGTCTCTCCTACGGATCAAGACTGCCCAGCTCGACGAGACCCGAGTTCCCTGCCATCTCTGACCTTTTACCTACCTCATCAGCCCAGCTGAGAGTCGTAGGTGTGACGAGACCTGTGGGACCGGCCATCTTCAGAACCTGCACGACGCTTATCTAGCACGCCCACCGAGGGACCCTCGAGTGAGTGCACCTAGGGTTTGAGAAGCCCTAACCTTGAGCAGCTCCAGCACCGAAGTCTGCCTCCCCAGCATCCACGAGATCTGCGTGGGGGCCCTTCCGCTCCTTGCTGTTCACCGCGTTGTTCGACCACTTGCCGACCGGCTTGTGGCCCTCTTCACGACGCACCACGATTGTTTCATCACTAGTCTGGTCGCTCCAGACTGGCTCTTGCTCCCCTTCAACAGAGGAGTACCACGGACCCTCCTGGTCCACTCCAGACGCCATCTTGACTCCACCGCGTGGGCTTGCCACTGCCAAGATCCGCTGCTCCATTCCTGGGCCCAGCATCATCGACAGCAGACACCTTCGTGGGACAGCTCGCCCTCCATCCTGGTCGCCGCCGCGCCTCCTGGTCCGAGGAACAGCCGAGTCCGACGTCATCCACTCACCTGGTCGAGGTGACTTCAGCCGGTACCCTCCTGGTACCCACACGATCGCTGGCTAGCGGTTGAGAACTGAGTCCCCTCTGCTTTCAGGTTTCCTTCATCACCGATCCAGGCTTGGATCTCGCTGAACATCGACACTGGTCGCCTGCCAGCAACTCTTCTTTCAGGCTCCTGAGACTACAACGAGGACTTCCGACATCTTGCCGAACCTTCCACAGCCGCAGCCTCTGGGCTAGGTAACTCGAGCATTTCGGTGCTCCATCGCAGGTTCGCTTTACAAGTGTCCAGTTCCTTTTTCGTTTAGTCCCACTGATCGGATCACTCCGGAATCAGTAACTTTAGACTTTCTAACCTCTCCCCTTCCACTTGCAGTGTAATGGTTTCGTGCCCTCGGGCATTTGTGTAAATTGTGCAACCAGAAGTATTTTCCTAAGAGTTTTGTATTGTGCTTAGCTCCCTGACTCATAAAGAGCCAGGGTAGTCTTGTTATAAATAAATATCCTTTATTTTCATAACAACTTGTGTGGTGTCCTTTCACTTGGTGTTCAAGGGGTATATGTGATGGTAAACAGCTGGCTTAACACGCCCCCTAGAGTTTAGCCTAAGACTGCTCGTATCCACGCTACTAGGATAGCTGGTCTATAAGGTTGACTTACAACCAATCATCAATAAGGGTTGTTTGGAATGATACACAGTGATCACTATAATAGTGAGCACTACATATCAGGCCAACTTCTCACACACTGCAGTCAGCAGGTAGCCCTTAGGCTTGTGACCACTGGCTATCAGCCTGGTTTTTAGTAATCCCTGCTTTTGCTGCCATGTTATAAGCCGGTCTTGTAGTTACACATGCTTCATGTATCATCAGGCACTATCAGTGTTGCCATTTTATAAGCCAGTCAGGAAGCCAGTACACACTGATTGTGGCTTGCAGTCAGGAAACCCTCCTAATTGCATCCAACTCGGCCATTGCTGCGATGAAATAAGCTAGGCTTGCACTCACAAAACCGGAGATTTGGCCTGTCTTTTTTGTCGGTGAGATCAAGCAACGATGGACGTACATCTGCAACTCCACCAACTGCCGCCTTTGCCCCTACTGGAAAGAATCATTGGCTCACGTTATTTTTTGCTGTCATGGCTTTTGTAACAGAAAGATACACATTTCTACTCCTATCCTACAGGCATCTCACTATTATGTCATGCTCACTCACACTAAAGATATGTTTTAACCCGAACAAGTGTTACATTTGACCTTTCAGATATTGCATTTCACCACAATTTTTTAACCAATTAACAAGATTGTAAAATGGTTGTTAATTTTTTATTGTTTTAGATTCCTTGATATATAACTGTTAATATAGCCTTATAGCCTGCCGTAGCGGGCTATACCGGCTGTTAAAGGCCCGCTGCAGCGTTAAAGGCCCGAGCCGAAGGCGAGGGACTTTAACAAAGCAGAGGGACTTTAAAAGCCGGTATAGCCCTGCTACGAAGGGCTATAATGCTATTAGAACATTCTGCCACTAGAGGGCAGAATGTTCTAACAAAACAAAGCCTTTAGGGAGCGCGAGGGGATTGAAATCCCGTCCGGCTCCCTGAAGTCTTTGTTCACAGCCAGAGCTGTGAACAAAGACACATTGGAATGATGGTGCTCCGGGCTTATACCAGCCTTTATAAACCCGGCGCACTCCATTGTTTTCAATGGAGCTCCCAACATTCTAATGTTCTAATAGCTTTTATTAACCATGTAATAAAAATTGATTTGATTAGTTATGTTGGGGGACTCTGCAAGTGTTGCCATATTATAAGCCAGGTGTGCTTTGCTTTTGCCAATGCTTGCTCTGGCTGGTTAGCGATTCTAACCAAAAGTTCTGAAGTTTTTGTTTTCCTCCTGTTTCCGGTAGGGACTGTGCCACATTTTAGTTGTTTGTGAAAAGGTGTATGCTCAGATAGTTTTTCAAAACAGATTGAATTCCGCTTAGCTGGAGAGTGGCAGGGTTATTCTTTTGCTCCTGTTTGCTGCTGCTTTTCTTCTCCCAGTAGCACTTGTTTTAACAAATAGGACTTTTCTTTGTGAAGTGAATTGTCCTTGATTTATGGGTGTATATTGGTTGATCCTGTTCTAAAGTCGCTTTGTGCGTGACCTTGAATGTTTTATGGATTAAAGTCGTGGCAGCTTTGCCTTGCATCCTTGTTTTTACTTTCAGCTAGCTGGAGATATTTAAGAATGCAGCAAATTTGCACGATGTAGGGGCATTGATTGATGGTTGATGATTGATTGGTTTCCGTAGAGTGCTGGTCTGAAAGAATTTGCCAGGGCTGCTTTTGTGTCCGCCTCTAAGAGAGAGACCTACTGTGACAACTTCACTATATACACGGTAACAAGTAGTGTCAATGCTAAATTGGTGTGCCCAGTTCTTATGACCTAATATGA